>NC_140585.1:412877400-414333650 GCF_964204655.1 Triturus cristatus | reverse complement strand
GATTTGAGGAGTTGGTTGACTTTTTGTTTTTTACAGTGTGCCACAAGAAAATCAGACTACTTGTTTGATTATGCAGATCAGTTATGTCATAGCACCAAGCTCAACCTGATTGTGGGGCACAGAGTGTAGGTGAGACACTAGGAAGTGCTCCAGTAACCAAAGCAGCCACGGCACTGACTTCAATTAAAATACTGTCCTGGAACGTGGCGGGTATAACAAACAAGCTACATTGCACAGAGTGGGGTGCCCTGGTAGACCAGATGGACTTTGTTTGTTCCAGGAGACTTGGGCCAGGTAGGAACACTCAAGAGTGGCATTTGCCACTTATCATGTACCTGCAAGGTGGGGAGGGAAAGGAAGACCTTCTGGGGGATTGGCTATATGGGTTGCTCTTCACTTGGTTTGCGTGGTGGAAAATATGCCCACCCATTCAGAGGATGTGCAGTGTTTAGTGCTAAAATGGCCCAATGGCTATGGACTGGCGGTTGTGAATGTCTACTCGCGGCCAGTTCGGATAGGGCTTGAGTCATTCACAATCAATGATTTATCCCAATTCTTGAGTACATAGCCAGGGGATTCTAGGCTTTTGGTGGCAGGGGATGTGAATTGCCAATATGAGCCTTTTTTTGGAAGTAGCGAAGGTGCGCTCATGGGAGAGGATGACTACTGGGCGATCCCTCAGTGTCAGTCCCAACGCCCTAAGGTGTGGTCCCCATTGGCTACTCAGATCACAGCCCTTGTATTAAACAATTCCCTTAGGGCTTGTAATGGCCGTTCAGTGTCCGATAGCCCGTCAGTATGCACCTATAACAAGAAGGGGCAAGAGTCCCGGATCGATTACATCATGGTGGAAACCCGAATGTGGTCGATGCTCATTGATTTTAGGGTAGTTGAGAGGGTTGATAGTGACCACAACGCGTTACGCCTGGAGTTGGTGAATCCAGGCCAACAAGAAACAGGCTCACCTAATGTAGGAGGAGGAGATGAGGGTCTGGGTCTGATCTTATCAAGTAACAGGCATAGGGTAAAGTGGGGGAGAATAGTGGGTTCGGAAGAGAACTTAGCTAAAGTCTACAACATAGTTCTACCACGACTCCTGAAAGTCGAAACTCTAATCTCCCAAGATGTTCCCAGTGACCTCAATGGAGAATTTAGTGTAATCCATTCAGATTTGGCCAATAACCTGGCTGAAGTCTTCTACCCCCAGGCTCCCACGAGAAGGCCCAGACAACCTGCCTCTTCCTGGTACAATTCAGCATGCAGGAGAGCAAAGAGTAATCTTGTTATAGCAATTAAGGCAGGGCACAGCACAATGGCGAAACGAGATTACAGATTGCAGTACAAAGAGGTCATGGGGCATGCAAGAAAAGAATGTGACATGGAAAGGTTGATGAACCTAAAGGTAGCCCTGGACACAAAAGATGCGCGCAGATTTTGGTCACTTGTTAACCATGGTTCGGGTGACCTAAAATCTGCTATTGAACTGAATATTGCGCCATCAGCATGGGAGGCACATTTTAAAGGTTTATATGGGGGGGAGGCCGCATTGTGTAGTTTGCCCGACTCAAAAGTCCCAGAAGATCAGCAGGAGCCCCTGGAGTTTAACTTGGGGGAGGTGATAAGTGTAATAGGCAAACTTTCAGTGGGAAAGGCCCCGGGACTTGATAAATTACCGGGGGATCTTTTTAGACATCAACCTGAAATCTGGGGCCCCTATTTCCTTGTCGTATTTAACGCTATCTCGAGAGGCATGGAAATTCCCAGTACTTGGCTGGGGGCAGAGATAGTCCCGATATTTAAGAAGGGGTCACCTCTGCTCCTGGTCAATTACAGGCCAATCCGCTTAATCGACGTCCAACAAAAAATATTTGCAAGACTGGTCCTGGATCATTTGTTGACGTGGATGGAGGATCAAGATGCACTGAGCCCCTTCCAGGCGGGATTCAGAAGGAGTACGTCCACTATGGATCAAATCTTCCGACTGATCCTACTGTACTGGAAGACGGTAAAGGTAGAGGGTGGGAGCCTCTATATGGTCTTCGTGGACCTCCGGTCCGCATTTGACCTTGTTCCTAGGGGGAAACTGTGGGCTGTCCTCCAGGATCTAGGCCTCCCGCGCCAGATTTTAGTGCTACTCATGAGATTGCATGAGGGGAACTTTGCCCAGGTTCACTGTGGCAAGAATGGGACGCTGTCACCAAGGTTCCCCGTTGGCAGGGGGGTGAGACAGGGTTGTGTTTTAGCACCGACCCTGTTCTGCCTTTATGTCAACGGGGTAATCTCTCATCTGGACAGTGTCCCTGACAATGACGCACCAAGACTGGCTGGCAGGAGGGTGCCGGCGATTATGTTCGTGGACGACACCCTCCTGCTCTCCAAATCTCCCATGGGGATTGAGAGGATATTGAACGGCTTTGGGGACTTCTGTCGGAGCAGAGGCCTTGAGATCAACGCTGAAAAGACAAAATTCATGATCTTAAACCCGCCAGTGTATACTCGCGCTAATCCATCACTGGGTGATGTATGCTTGGAAAGGGTTACGACCTTCCAGTACCTGGGTGTTACAATTCATGAAAATTTGTCATGGGGTCCGCAAAAGGCCAAATCCCACATAAGACTTTCACAGCTGTCGGGTGCCATCTTAAAGGTTTCCAACTCATCAAGCTTTAGACCAGTGAGTCCTGCCCTGGAGGTCTGTAAGACGCAAGCAAGGGCAGCTGCTCTCTATGGGGGTGAGCTTTGGGGTCACTGTGCTGCCCCTGAAATTACTAAAGTTGAGTCCAAATTTACAAGGCAATTATTATCGCTTCCTCAGAGTACTCCACTAATACCGCTGAGGTTAGACCTGGGACTGTCGCCTATTGCAAACAAGCTAGCTGTAAAGCCTTAAGGTTCTGGCACAGACTATGGACCACTCCAGATCTTGTAAACTATAGGGACGAACTTAAACAGATCCTTAGTTTCAATTGTGTAAGCAAAATCCCCTGGCTTCCGTTTATTAAGCGTGAACTTCTAAGTCTAGGACTACAATCCATGTGGGAAGACCCAGATAGGGCATGTGGCCGGATATCACGAAAGATGTTTACCAAAATTTACAAAGGGCAAAAGTTGGAACTTTTAATCACGGCCCGTAATGTGGGTTCCCTCACTAATTCTTTTTTATAATTTAAAAATTCTTATTATTTTGAGGACTTCATGGATGTTGTCTTCCCGATTTTAGCGCGTAAACTTTTTATCCAATGGCGACATGGCACTCTACCCCTCAAGGCTGTCACAAGCAAGTCGACGGCCTCCTCTAATAAGTCTTGTCCGGGCTGTAGCTGCGATTCAGAAGATGAGCTTCATGTTCTCTTCTTTTGTCCAGCATATACCAAGCCAAGAAAATATTGGCTGATCCCATTGTGCAGAAATCTGGGTTTTAAACATTGCCTGAATGCTTTTAGAATTTTTAAATCTAGTTCATCGAGCCCTAATGTTTTTGCACTCTCTAAATTTTTGCTAGCTATGTGGTGTAAGCGGCGTAAATTAATCGATATTGATTGCTAGCCGTAATGTTTTTGAAATGAGTGTCTGGAACCTGACGCATTTTTAAATTTTTTAGAGCGGGTATTTTTGCCTGTACGAAAATATTGCCATGTGTATACAAATGGATTTTAAATGTTACTTGCCTTCCCTTTTCCCCTTCTTCCCCTTTCTGTTTTACTCTGTACTCTCTTTATTTCGGCCAATTTGGCCATCAAAATTGACTTTGACATAGCTCTTTGGACTTTTGAGATTTGTCCAGCAAGATGATTTTTAGGGCTGCCTACCAGACGGTGCATTGGTCAGGTTGGAAAAGACATTATGGGCTTACAAAGAACATATAAGGACTTGAAGGCCAACCAATGCTTAACAATTGGTTGGCTTTCCTGTCACTCATGTGCCTGTTTGATTTCCAGCTCATGAATCTTGCGTCTGTCTTTCCCATATTTTTAATTGACTGGCTTATATTCGTCATTTTAGAGCTACTTTTTTTTTCTTTTTGTTTAAGCACTCGGTCTTGCTTTCCACTCCAAAATAAAAGAAATTCAGCACTCCCAAAAGGAGTCACTTGGCAAAGCAATAGGAAACACTTGGAAAAGAGACTCGGAAATCACACTATGAGGCAAATGAACCTTCAAAAGGCAGTTTCAAAACAAAGCATAAGGTTTTATTAAAGCAACACTCTAACAAAGACTTTCCCAGATGTCAAATGAAACAGATAAAACTTGCACGTGTGTGTGTGTGTGTGTGTGTGTGTGTGTGTGTGTGTGTGTGTGTATGTATGTATGTTTACAAACATATATGTTCGAGGCATATGAGCTGCAGATTGTACACTTAGCATAGATCGCCATCTGGTGTTGGGCCCGGATGTTTGCAGTTTGTTTTTCTTCTTGGACAGTCTTTGGAAGTCACGAGTTCGGTGACTCCTCCTTCGGTCCGTACTGCGCATGGGCTTCGGCTCCATCCTCAGATTGTTTTTTTCCGCCATCGGGCTCGGATGTGATACTTCGTGCTCCGGCTTTGAACTTCTACGGTTCCAGCCTCGACGGAAAATCCTCGTTTCTTCGAGTTTCTTCATCATCATCTTCATCTCTCGAAGCGGCACTTTCTCCATCCCGTACATCGGCACCGGCCTTCGGGCCCTCCTCGACTACGGTCCCGGCCGATGGAAAGGACTCCGTTCAAAAAGTGCCCAAAATGTGGGTCTAAATTTCCCCACACCGACCTCCATCAGGTGTGTAATCTTTGCCTCTCTCCAGAACACGAGGCCAGAGACTGCCCCGCCTGTAAGTCTTTTCGATCGAAGAAGACCATCCGAGATCGAAGAGCTCGGCGCACCATGGCGCACTCATCGTCTGCAGCTCCACCGGACATCTTCGGAGACGGCGCCGAAGCTTCGAGGCAAATACACACCGAGCAGGAGGAAGACGTCGTCAGAGCTTCGGAGGCCGACGACTCCGACGTGGAGGACATCACACCGGCGCAGCGGGTCGTGAGTACTGTGCCCCCTCCCACCCCCGCGCCCAAAACCATAGAGACTCAGGTTACACCCTCGCCTGCTGGCCTGGGCAAAACCAAGACCAAAGCTTCTATCACCCCACCTTGGGCCCGGTGTCGAAGCCTCCAAAGTCTCACGGCAGCTCGGGATCGAGCCAGCCGACGCCCGGTGCCGAAAAACAGCATCCGGCACCGAAGAAAGTAATATCCAGCTCGACTCCGAAGCCACCGGTGCCGAAGCCTGGACTCTCGGCGCCGACCAAACACAAATCAGTCGGCACCGACGCTCCGGCGCCGAAAACTCCCTCGACGCCGAAAAAACCGGAGGCCCCAAAAAAGCATGGCGCACAGAAACCATCGAAGCCCTCGGTTCCGAAATCATCGGTGCCGACGGACGATTCGGCACCATTGGCTCTGTTTACACCAGACCCTTTACAAAAGACTCTGTCCAAAGATCCAAAGACTGGGCTATTGACTTTAATTATCAAGAAAAGACGCCTTGATACTCCGGCTCCTCCTCCACCGCCCAAA
Source organism: Triturus cristatus (assembly GCF_964204655.1). Taxonomy (NCBI): domain Eukaryota; kingdom Metazoa; phylum Chordata; class Amphibia; order Caudata; family Salamandridae; genus Triturus; species Triturus cristatus. The sequence continues at coordinate 414,328,100 of NC_140585.1, read as the reverse complement.
CGGAAGGACTCTGTTACTTCTCCCCTCAGAGTGCCCTCCCCACTACCTCCTCCCCTGCCTCCTCCACCTCTTCCACCCCCTCCCCCTCCCAGGTCTCCGCCACCTTTACCTCATTACTCTCCGACCCCGTCCCCAGATCCGGACGACGGGGACCCGGACAATTACCCGGCGGACGCCCCAATGGATCCCACTCCACCGGGGACCCCAGACCCATGGGAGGATTACAATAACCCTGATATACCCGATATGCCTCAGGACGACCTATACCCATCCAGGCCGTCTCCTCCAGAGGATTCCTTAGGTTTCCATCATTTAGTGCAGAGAGCAGCACACTACCATGGGGTGGACATGCACAGTGAACCAGTGGAAGACGACTTCTTACTGGACACATTTGACATACAGGACAAATCCACATCTATTTTACCCATGCTTAAGGGTGTCACCAAGCATGCCGCAGAGGTGTTCAAAGACCCTGTCAGGGCCAGGGTACTAAACCCTAGAATAGAGAAAAAGTACAAGGCGGCACCCACAGACCCTGCATACATTAAGGGCCCTGCTCCCTTAGATTCCCTAGTTGTCACTACAGCTAGAAAGCGGGCTAACTCCCAGTCCTCAGGAGAAGCCCCACCGCCAGACAAGGAATCCAAACTCCTAGACGCGTCTGGCAAACGCACCGCCTCTCAAGCTGCAAACATGTGGCGCATTGCAAACACACAAGCGCTACTTGCGCGCTATGACAGAGCACACTACGACGAACTTGAGGCTCTTATGCAGCACCTTCCCGAGAAACACAAGCGTAGGGCTCATGAACTAATACAGGAGGGTAAACTAATTACAAACACCTCCATTAAATGTGCCCTCGATGCAGCCGACACTGCTTCTAGAGCCATAAATACCAGTGTCCTGCTTCGTTGCCATGCCTGGCTCAGGATCTCAGGGTTCAAGCCTGAAGTCCAGGCGTCCATACTCCATCACCCCTTTGACCAACAAACTCTCTTTGGGCCAAAGGTAGACGAAGCGTTGGAAAAGATGAAAAAGGACACAGACACAGCAAAGTCTATGGGGGCACTCCAAACACAAGCCTCTAAACGTTCCTTTCGACGCTCCTCCTTTCGTGGCACAGGCAGAGGCTTCTCCACCGATAGCGCCTCTACCTCCTACAAGTCCCCTCCTCAAAATACCTTTTCAAAGGGCAACCAAAGGGGTGGTTACAGAGGCAACAACAATAAGGGCAGGGGCAAAACTAACACCACCCGTTCTGCCACCCCACCCACACAATGACTTCCCTCCGCTCCCCCCAGACCATCCCACTCCGGTCGGGGGCAGACTACAAAACTTTATCCACGCATGGGAGTCCATAACATCGGACAAATGGGTGACCCAAATCATTCGGTCAGGGTACTGTCTCGAGCTAACATCTACCCCACCCAATATCCCACCAAGGCACCGTCCAATGTCTCAAGAACATTCCACACTGCTCAAACAGGAGGTACTCTCCCTCCTCCAAAAACACGCTATAGAGCAGTTCCCCGTCAATCAGCAAAATCTAGGGGTCTACTCCCTATATTTCTTAATACCAAAGAAAGACGGGACCCTCAGGCCCATTCTGGACCTCCGGCCTCTAAATGCCTACATACATTCAGACCATTTCCACATGGTCACCCTACAACAAGTCCTCCCGCTCCTCTGTCAGGGAGACTTTCTCACAACCTTGGATCTGAAAGACGCATACTTTCACATTCCAATACACCCCTCTCACAGGAAATACCTCAGGTTCGTGGTGGACGGGCAACATTACCAATTCACGGTTCTCCCCTTCGGGGTCACCACCGCACCACGGGTGTTTACCAAATGCCTAGCGGTAGTAGCAGCACACCTCAGACGTCAACATATTCACGTCTTCCCTTACTTAGACGACTGGCTGATAAAAGCCGCGTCCTACCACCAATGTGTGCAACATACAAACAGCACCATCCAACTGCTCCACCAGCTAGGCTTCACGGTGAACTACCAAAAGTCCCACCTCATACCATCTCACACCAAGCAATATCTCGGGGCCACTATAGACACCTCCAAAGGTATTGCCTATCCAAACTCAGCCAGAATCACAAGCATTCAAGCCTTACGCAAAACATTCCTTCCCCAACACTCTCTTCCAGCAAGAGTGTTTATGAAGCTCATAGGAATTATGGCGTCTTGCATCTTCATAGTGCCCCATGCAAGACTCCACATGCGTCCACTTCAAGAGTGCCTAGCACAACAGTGGAACCAGGCCCAGGGTCAGCTGATGGATCTGGTGTTGGTGGACGGCCGCACACATCACTCTCTGCAGTGGTGGAACACCACAAACCTTTCCAAAGGGCGGCCGTTCCTGGACCCGGTTCCTCAGGTGATTCTAACAGTGGACGCATCGCTCTCCGGCTGGGGAGCGCACCTCCTACACCTCACAATGCAAGGTCTATGGACGCCACAGCAAAAATCGCTCCACATCAACCATCTGGAGCTCTTGGCGATCTTTCTAGCCCTAAAATCTTTCCAAAAACAGATTTCGGGCAAAGCAGTCCTCATTCGCACAGACAACATGACTGCAATGTATTATATCCAAAAACAGGGGGGGCACACTCTCCCCAGCTCTCCCGCTTAGCCCAGAGCATATGGAGATGGGCAATTCCCCAAAACATCTTTCTCCTGGCACAGCACGTTCCAGGCGTACAAAACACCATGGCAGATCTGCTCAGCAGACAAACGCAACAACTACACGAATGGGAACTGCATCCACAAGTTCTTCACCCATTCTTCCAACAGTGGGGGCATCCTCAGATAGACCTCTTCGCCACCCACGAAAACAAAAAATGCCCAAGCTTCGCCGCCAGATACCCACACCCATTGTCCAAGGGCAATGCGATATGGATGAACTGGTCAGGCAGATTTGCATACGCCTTTCCACCTCTCCCACTAATTCCATTAGTGGTAAGGAAGCTACAACAACACTCCCTCACACTCATTCTAGTAGCTCCGACGTGGGCCAGGCAGCCGTGGTACACCACGCTACTACAACTGTCAGTGGTACCACATCAAAAACTGCACCTATCCCCATGCCTCCTAACCCAGAACCATGGAGAAATCAGGCACCCGGACCCAGCTCAGCTCAACCTGGCGATCTGGCTCCTGAAATCTTAGAATTCGGATACCTTAACCTTCCCCCTGATTGCATGAACATCATCATGGAAGCCAGACGTCCTACCACTAGAGCATGCTATAATCTATGCTAAGTGTACAATCTGCAGCTCATATGCCTCGAACGGAATATGCTACTTACCAGTATGCATCTGTTCTTGGCATGTAGAGCTGCAGAGTTGCACACGCCCACCCGCCTCCCCGGCTACCTGTATCCGTTCCAGTACATCTTATTTAGATACAACACACATGGGTTTCTCACTGTTATTACTACGCTCCATCATTTCCCTGTTGGCGAAAAACAATCTGAGGATGGAGCCGAAGCCCATGCGCAGTACGGACCGAAGGAGGAGTCACCGAACTCGTGACTTCCAAAGACTGTCCAAGAAGAAAAACAAACTGCAAACATCCGGGCCCAACACCAGATGGCGATCTATGCTAAGTGTACAACTCTGCAGCTCTACATGCCAAGAACAGATGCATACTGGTAAGTAGCATATTCCATATATAGTGTGTGTGCAAGCAAGTAATAAAACACTCGCAAGTAATCCAACTGTCAAATGAATGAGACAAAACGCAACCAGGTAACAGTAAAACAAATAATGGACGTCCAATACAGGAGACAAGCACTGTCAAATGCCAGGAATAAGCACTGTCAAATGCAAGACATGAACTCATGAACTATATAAAATGAATAATCCAGTATATAAAATTACATCACCTATTGTTATAGACACATCATTCGGGTCAGCTTGACTGAGAAGCCCTTTTCAATCATCCAGAAGACTCAATCTGGAAACACCAAAAATATCCGACGGTGCGTCCACCCCACAAGCGAGCTTCTGTCTGTTTGCCAAAAGTTACTGTCTTTAATACCTTTACTTACACAGAGGAGATATTTAGAAAATCCCCCTCCCTTCATCTATTGCAAAAACCAAGGCTGACCGTAACTGTCTTTGTCTGTCAAGAAGGAAGCTGGCCATACCTCAGTGTTTTGACTCGGACACAGAGAAGTAAATTCATCTTACGCTTTCAAACACACATCCCACACGTTCTGTTCCAAGCAAGGCTGTTTTGCTCTGTGCTGTGATAAAATAAACATTCCTCTCTGAAGCTGCTAGAAGGCACAAAATGAAATCCTGCAAGAGCACAAAATGAACATTCAAAATGGAATCAATGGCTGTGAGAAAGTGCCATCTTTCTTGCATGGTATGCCCCCCACTTTTTGCTGAATTGCTGATGTACTTTGACTGAGTGTGCCCTGGGCTCCTGCCTATCAGGTACCCAGGGCCTGTGTCTTCCCTAAAACTGCATGACAGCCTAAACCCAATTGGCATCTCTGGCCACAGGTCAGCCCCTGGTAAATGGTACCATGGGTATTGGGACCAGAGAAGGCCCCTAAGGGCTGCAGCACTTATTGTGCCACCCTTAGAGGCCCTGTGTGTACACACACACACTCACTCACTCACTCACACACACACTCACCCACTCACCGCAGAACTAAACAGTCGACAGGGCCCTTTACCTACCTGTAACACCCCTAAATCTAGTATTTAGGGGCACCCTGAACCTTCCTTCCTCAGATCCAGATTCTGAAACAGCAAAGAAGATCAAGAAGACCTGCTGTGCAGCTGCTAACCAGAGGAGGACACCAACTGCTTTGGCCCCAGCCGTACCGGCCTGTCGACCCTGGAACCTGCTCCTGCTAAATCCCGGCATCTCCTGTGGCCAGCAACCTCTCAAACCCCGGAGGACCTGGCTACCTTGTGACTCTAAGCATCTGGGACTCCAACGAGCAGTGGTACTGCTCAAAGCAAGAAACTGACCCCTGGCATCAGCCAGGAACCGCGAACACTGCACCTGCCAAGCCTGGCCTGTGTCAGAGTGGACCAAGACCACGAGGACATCCCCCCCCCCGGTGACTGTGACCCCAAATCCAGCACCCAAGGGCCCACCTCCACGCTCCTGACGACGCCTGCAGCCTCAGAACCAGGGACCCCTCCAACCGCAACCAGCAGTGGGTAAGATTTCCCGACGCCAAAAGGCACCCCTGCACCTGATGCCATGCGGCCCACTGTGCCCAACTCCTGGGTGCCTACCTATCCTCCAACTACCCAACTTACCTCTCGAAGTGGTGGTCGCTGCTGACGAATCTTCGCCCCGAGCTTGCAGCCTTTGTTCGTTCTTGAGCTTCTCCATTGCAATCCATTGAGCGCCCGACAACTCAAAAGCACCCTGCACCCAGCCGCCCAAGTGGCCCTGGCAGTGCAACTCCTACTCTAACCTACTTCCCCATTTGCCCTGAAGAAGTGACCAGGAGCCCAGCTCCCACAGCTGCGTGGCCTGCTAGCCAGCAGCCACCAACCACAGGTCCCCTGCCTCCCGAGTGGCCCTGGCAGTGCAACTCCTACTCTAACCTACTTCCCCATTTGCCCTGAAGAAATGACCAGGAGCCCAGCTCCCACAGCTGCGTGGCCTGCTAGCCAGCAGCCACCAACCACAGGTCCCCTGCCTCCCCTAGGATAACATTGGGCCTAACTCACTCTGCACCCGGCTGCCCCTGTGCCGCTGAGGGTGTAACAACTGTACTTACCTGACCCTGGGCGACCGCTGAGTCTATGCCCAGAACCTTAACTCTGCCAGCCGAGTACTTGCCCAAAAGCCGATAACTCACTTTTCTTCCATATGGTAACATTGGCTGGTTTCACTTGAAAATTCTTCTGTGTGGAGTTTCTAAACTTTAAAATAATCACCTAAAATCAACTGAGTAACGAAAACGGAAATACTCACCTGCTATCAGGAGAGATCCCAGTGCTGGATCTTGGTGCCCAGCACTGACCCTGAAAAGTAATTAAAACCATACTTACCGCTAACTGAATTTTCTTCCATTGGAAACCATTGACTGTTTATCTGTGAAATTTCTTCGAAGTGTCGATTTTGCACACTTACAAATATTCGTTAAAAATCGCCTGTATAACCTAAACTCATTCTCTCAACTGCTTACAGGTGTTACACTAGTGCTGGATCCAGGATCCAACACTCCCCTAGATAAAGTAACCCCACTTACCTGCTAAGTGAATTTCCTTCCATAGGATAACATTGGCGATTCTATTAGAAAGTTTTTAAGTGTCAACTGTTAAAATACCAAAAAATTGCTTACAAATCACAACAGTAACTAAAACTTATTTACTCACCTGTTTCGTGGAACTGTCCCAGGACTGAATCTAGGATCCAGTCCTGGAGTTAGAAAAGTAATCCTTAAAGAAACTAATTGCATTTAACTTGAAATTCCCATTGAGCTCAATGTAATATTGTGTTTGAAATTGTGTTGCCAATTGCAACAAACTGTAACTATTGCATTCAAAAGTCTATTGCCTATTGGAAAGTATTTAACTAAAGCATCTCATTCTGAGAAAGTATATTTTGATACCTATTGTTGGTTCTAAAATAAAACCATATATTTTTATATACAAACCATTGGCCTAAAGTTCAGTTCTTGAGTGTGTGAGACTATTTGCTGAGTGTGTACAACAAATGCTTTACACTGTCTTCTGATACTGCCTTACTGCTCGACCAAGCTACCACTTTAGAGAGGAAGGTTATATCTAACTTTAGCCTCTGCCAAGCCTCTGGGGACTCTGTACACGCTGTACCTATTTGGGAGCAGTATATACAGTCACTTTCCTACAGTGGCCAATACACAATCTCACAATATATATTTGCATGTAGAAATACACACTCCATGAAAATACATGTTTGCCATCTCTCTTGTGCTTCTGTTCTCCGTGCTCCCATATTGCTGTTGCCCTTGTTTGCTGTAAGTACTCTTGTGTGCTTTTCTCATGCTAAGATGTTTTAACCCTTGTGTGCTCTTATGCCCCCACCTGTGTTGCTTTTCCCCTCCCTAAATAGCCACGCCCTGCACTCAGTGTTGCTGCCTCTCTTGTAATGCAAGCTGTGTCTTGTGATTCCCCTCCCACCCCAAGATTTATTACTTGCTCCCCTTTGCATTCTCACTGGTGTGCTTCTCCACAAACCCCCATGTTGCTCTCCCTTGTGTGCTGCGTTTATATATAACAAATAGTAAACAGGCACTTTAATAATCACACAAAGTTAAATACTTTTGAGCAGTGTTTCCCAGAGCATGAGTCACAATCCACTGGTGGGTCATGAACCGATTACTCCAGTATTGGATCTTTCATAGACTCACATGCTTAAATCATTCCTGTTGTCATAGTGGGAGTACCACGGTATACATTTAAAAGCAGTAGATAATGCTACAATAGGCTACAATGCAATGAACAGTCACTGCAATAGCCTATTCATTTTCTTTTGTAAAAAAGAACCAAACTTAAATAGCAGCCAATCCGGCGTCGGCACCCTCTAGAACAATCCCAAGAGAGGCTAGGTTCCTTAGATTTTCAACCGCATGTCTTGTGAAAGGCAGTCTCCCTGAGCTCTGCTCAGTTTTTTTCTCTTGAAACTTCTAGATTTCTATTCAAAATGTTGTATTCAAAGAAAGGACTCTTGAGGTTGTGTGGATCATGTGGTAAGAGACTGCATGATGAGGTTCCACATAAAAACTGTCTACTGCCTTTACCCTCAATATAAGGTAAAAGAATGTAAAATTTGAAGGACTCTTTAAGCCAAAACCCTTAAGGACAGAGAGGGAAGGTTGTCGATTGGGTTTCAGAGACTGAACTAAATCTAACGTCATCTCTGAGGATGAGGCGAGCTCTACCTCACAGGCTTCTCAGGAAACATCCAAAAGGAGAGAAAAGTCTTGAATCTCCTGAAGTTTACATGAAAAAGGGTTCTAAAAAGTCTAGTCCGGAAGATGCATGCAGCTCACTAAAAGGAAAGCATTCATTTACTACTGAAAAGAAAAGCCATAAAAAGGAAAAACAATCTTCAGAAACTTCCATGAAAAGAACAGTCTCAGGAAAGCTTCTATTGCTGACAGCGTTCAAATCGGGGTCACCGTCTACCCTAAAATCACCTTCTGGACATGTTTCACATACCTTGTCGAAAATCTATGCGATGACTGATATGACTACGTTATAGCTTCCTGTGACGACAATGGTTCTGACACTGCTGCCGACTACCTCGTTGAAGGCGATTCCGACTATGACAACCTTCTAGTCAGCAGCGTCCTCGCCGATGGTGGTTCCGTCGACTACCTCCTCTGCGACTTCATTTGTTGTTGATGCTGACAACAGCTTCTTCATACGCTCCGGTCATGTCATTGTCCACAACATAAACACTGCTGCCGTTGCCATGGTCGAAAGTGTCCGTCGACGTTGCAACTCACGCCTATGTATCCTTCGACTACGTTCTCGTCTGACAGTCGCCTATGCATTTTTTGTAGAATCTTGCAATAGTCTCATCTTTGCCACCTTCAGCATTTTGAGGAATCTGATGATAATGGGATGTTTAGCCCTGTTCACAGTCCCTCTCAAATTCATTTAAAATATCAAAATGATGAATATGAAGGTTACTGTCAGCAAGAATATCATCTTCCCAAAAATTCAATATATGGAGCCAGCTAATGAGCCTATGGTCAACCTTTCTGTGGCTTTTGTTCAGGACTTTCAAGACATGTTGCATGACTACCGCATACGTTTTTCTTCAGCAGCTGTTCCTCCACCACTGCCTGCCTCTTTGCCACTATCTCCACCTCCACATACGTCTGAGCCTTTGCCTACGGCATCTCCTGCGAAGGTAACTGTTTTGCAGGACGCTTCTGATGACCGAGAATTTGAGGAGAATCCACCTCAGAAAGATGGGCAAATATGTGAGGACTGTTATATCAACACCTGCTTCTCCTCAAACCGTGGAGTCTCCACCAGAAGATATTGCCGGGTTCCACGAGCTAATAGAAAGAGCAGCTTCACGTTTTCAATTGTCTTTGACAGTCAAGTAATCTGACTGTTTTTTTATCTTTGATTTCAAGGATTTATCGAGAGACTGGGATCCATACCCATTGTAGATCACATTTGGGAGGAAGGTGTAAAAGTGACGAGGAAACCCGCCACAGTTATCCCAGTCTTGCCCAGGATTGACAAAGTATAAAGCTCCCAATGATGCTCACCTAAGCTGGATTCTGTTATCTCACAAGCCGCCCAACAGATATATATTAACATTTTAGCACCCATTACTGCACCGCCTAATAAGGAGGGAAGGCGCCTCAATAACATTGGTAAAAGATTTACAAACACTTCAAGTGCTACAGTTAGTGCTGCTAAGGCTCTAGTATTTTAGCTACATTCGACCTCCAGATGTGGTCCAAATCTCCTTCTGGACTATAAAATCCCCGAAGCAAGAAAGCTCCTTCTAGAATGAGAAAGGTCTGCATCAGAAATTGATGCATCTATGGATGTGGCTTCCTTAGCATTTCGTCAGCTCGCTGGAGCGGCTGTCATCCGGCGTCAGGGTTGGCTGAAGGCACCAATGTTCCGCCCTGAGGAGCAAAGCAAAATTTTGGACATGCCATTTGATGGTGAGGCACTTTTGGCAAACATACTGATGACAACTTAAAAGCCATTAAAACTGACAGACGCAGCCAAGGCCTTGGACACTCTCCAATATAGAAAGACCTCCTTTCGTTGAGCACGTAGCAGAGGGGTCTATTCTTTTCGAGGTGGTTACCAGAGATACCAGCCTCAGACTTGCACCACTTTCCGACATTCTTACCAGCATCAACAGCATTACCGTGCGCCACCACAAGCTGCTTAACCAAGGCAACCTAGGCAGATACAAGTTCAATCCAGAGATTGTCAGGAAGCAGTGACGAGGCCCTGCCGCTCTTCCCTTCTTTACGTCATTAAATAAAATTCCCCTGTCTCGTTGCCTAGACCAATGGCAGAAAATAACAGACAAATGATTCCTGGATATAATTAAGAATGGCCATAGCCTACAGTTTACCTCAACACCACCATCTCGTTCGCCACAAAAAATCAATACCAGCCCATCATAAATTGCTAAAGAAGGAGGCTTTGATTATGCTTCAAAAGGCAGAAATAGAATGTGTGCCACGCTCTGAGAGAGGAAGAGGATTCTACTCCTGTTTTTTCCTGGTAAGGAAGTCTGGAAAATGGCGTCCCATTCTAAACCTCAGAAAACTCAACAAATGCCTACAGAAGAAATCCTTTCTCATGGTAACTCTCCAGGAGATATTACAGCTTCTGAATCATTTGGATTTCCTGGCAAGCCTGGATTTGCAGGACACATTTCCATATCCCTATTCATCCCAAGTATCAAAAATGTCTCGGTTTCTCTGTGGCAGGTGCACATTATCAGTTAGTTGTTTCCCTTTGGCTTTCCCTCAGCTCCTCTGGTTTTCACCAAATTTTTTTACTCACGTGGCAGCATACCTATGCTTAAAAGGTCTACGGATCTTCCCATATCTTGACGATTCGTTAGTGAAAGTTCCTTCTCTTCATCAGACCTCAGGAGCCTTCTCCTTCTTGCCTACAGCTTTTCTGCTCTCTGGGGCTGGGTGTCAATCTTCAAAAATCTATTCAAACTCATCAGATTGCGTTTCTAGGAGCAACATTGGATACCCTCCAAAACACGGCATTCTTATCAACAGAAAGAACACCATCCTATCCCTGGCTCACTATCTCAACAAAAGAGTTCACTTCTATCAGTCTCCTCAAATCTCGTAGTGATGTATTCCACCATCTTTATAGTGCCTCACGCACATCTAAGGATGAGACCTTTTCAGGAGCAGTTGGACATTCAATGGTTTCAAGTAACTGGATCATTCGACGATATTATTCAGATAAACAATGATCATGAAAGACTCACTTTCTTGATGGCAGTCCGCCGTCAATCTCTCTCTGGGACTGTCATTCCTCTCTCCTCTTCCAGAGTTTGTCTAACCACAGATGCATCTTTGGAAGGATGGAGAGCACATCTTCAAATAAACAACAAATGGTGTTTCTCTCTATCCAAAATGCATATCAATTTTCTGGAATTGAGGGCGTTTTTTTCTAGCCCTCTAGTCGATTTATCCCAAGGATAAGAGCATCCTCAGTCCTCATCCGTACAGACAATACCACCTGCATGCATTATCTAAACCAGCAGGCAGTGACAAGATCTCCAGTCCTATCTTTGGAAGCTGAAAGGATCTGGGCATGGACACTACAGCATCACATAACCATCAAGGCAGAGCATCTCTCAGGAGTAAAGAACAACCTGGCAGACACCTTGAGCAGGTTACGTCAAACAAATCACGAGTGGGAACTCAACCAGCTGATTCTCGATTCCATCTTCCAGAAGAGGGGTACACCCAACTTGGACATATTTGCATCTCAAGGGAACCAGAAATGCCGGTTCTTCACTAGCAGGGAACCTCACGGAGGGTCATGGGGGAATGCGTTTTCGAAAAGATGGTCAGGAAGCTTTGTGTATGCTTTTCCCCCATGCCTCCTCATCTCCAGAGTACTAATGAAAAGGAAACGGAAACCGTGCCAGTTCATCTTCCTTAATCCACGTTGGCCATGCCAGCATTGGTTCATGGAGCTACTCCTGCTGTTACAATCCAAGCCTTATCGCCTGCCAGTGTCAACCACTTTGCTAACGATGAACAAATGGCAAGATCCTGCATCTGCACCCAGTGTCTCTTTAATTGCATGCCTGGAACCAGAGTTTAATGAGTTCAAAGATTTGGTCATCCCTCAAGACTGTAGAGACATATTATCTACAGCAAGAGCGGAGTCTACTACTAAAACGTACTGAATAAAATGGAAAAGTTTTTGTTCCTGGTGGCTTCGGAATGACATTCACCCTCTTCTCCAGAACAAATCTTGCCTTATCTCTGGAAAAATCAGATCCGGCGTATGCTTCAGTAAGGGTCCACCTCGTGGCACTCTCCCAATACAGATGCACATCCGACCCCTCTTATCTGCTCTTGCATCATCAAACAGTTCATTAAGGGATTATTCAGGACTTTTCCCCTATTCGGCCTCGTCCACCAGAATGGCACCTTAATATAGCCCTGTCTCAATTAATGAAACCACATTTTGAGCCAATTCACAAAATTGAGCTAAAGTTTCTCACGTGGAAAGTGGCTTTGCTTCTCATATTTTTTAGAAAATGTGATTCAGTATAAATGTAGATTTTGATTTTTAATAAATGCTAAAGTTTTTTTTCAAACTAGTCCCATAACAGAGCTACATTAGCCTTTTAAAGTTGTACTCGGGTTTTCTGCGTAGGACAGCTAGGCCTGCCACATTGAAAAACACTGCCATGACTTGGCTCCAAGGCCTATGTAGGGGTGACTTGTTAATATTTAAAAGGGAGGTTTTGAACTGTCAAAAGGGTTACTTTTGGCCGGTCGATTTGCAGTTTTTATATTGCTACAGGTAGGCTGCACATGTTAAGCCAAAAGCAGTGTTTTCATTACCACTGTAGGTGTTGCAGGCATTTAGTGCCATTTAACTACTTAGCTCTGGGTGTAATGTATACCATATTTGTGAGAACGTGGCTCTGTATATACTGTTCCCAAATAGGTACAGTGTGTACAGAGACCACAGTCCCCAGAGGCTAAAGTTGGATATAACCTTACTCCCTAAAGTGGTAGCTTGGTCGAGCAGTAAGGCAGTATCAGAGGACAGTGTAAATCATGTGTTGTACACACTCAGCCAGCAAATGGTCTCACACACTCAATAACTGAACTCTAGGCCAATGGTTTATATAAAAAATGTCTGTTTTATTTAAGAACCAACAATAGGTATTAAAATATACTGTTCGAGGCATATGAGCTGCAGATTACACACTTGTGCATAGATCGCCATCTGGTGTGGGGCCCGGATGTTTGCAGTTTTTCCTCTTGGAAAGTTTTTGGAAGTCACGAGATCGGTGACTCCTCCTTTGGATCGTATTGCGCATGTGCTTCAGCTCCATCCTCAGATTGGTTTTTTCCGCCATCGGGCTCGGATGTGATCTTCGCGCTCCGGTTCCGAACAGGTTTCCAGTTCAATCGACGTGCAATCCTCACCCCAATTCGCGGTATTGTTTTGATCGCGATCTACACACTCGGCGTGGCTCTCATCGATCAAGACCTTCGATTCTAGTCGTCGATGACTGCCTTCGGGCCTACCCAAGCTCTGGTCCTTGCTAATGGAAAGGACTCCCTTCAAGAAGTGCCCTCGATGTGGGTCCAAATTCCCCCACACTGATCTCCACGAAGTATGGAACCTCTGCCTCTCCCCTGAACACGAGGCTCGAGACTGTCCGGCGTGCAAGTCCTTTCGGTCCAAGAAAACTATTCGAGACCGAAGGGCAAGAAAAACCATGGCACACTCGTCGATGGCTATTCCAGATGACCTCTTCGGAGAGGGCGTCAACGCTCCAGAAGAACACCACACCGGTTAGGGCCTCATCAGCGCCTCTGAAGCAGACGATTCAGATGTGGAAGACATCACTCCGGCACAGAGGTTTGTGAGTACCAATTTGCCCACCCCTACACCCTCACCGAAAAAGGCTTCGGTCACGCATTCGCCCCCGGGCCTAGGTAAAACCAAAGACACTGCTTCCCACACCGCACTTTCGGTAAAGAAGCTGATTAAGCCTTCCGGCGGCTCGGGCTCGAGCCTGCCCACCGTCGGTGCCGACAAACACTCCTCCACACCGACACCGTAAAAGAAAATGGCCTCTTCGGCACCAAGCCCCATACCAAAACACTCTGTGCCGAAACCCAGCTCCAACTCCTCGATACCGACGCCATCCCCGGAGCTGACAAAAGCACACAAGGCCACTGGCACCGAGATCTCGAAACCCATCTCGGCACGACCAAACAAAGCCCTTTCCAAGCCGCATAATTCCAAACAGGGCACTAAAGCCAGAAAACCAACGACCCGATGCCTTCGGCGCCGACGGATAACCCACCTTCAGAAGAACTCTTTACTCCGGATCCATTGCAAAAGACATTGACCAAGGATCCCAAAACCGGACAGCTGATGCTCAGCATCAAAAAGAGACAGCTGGAAAAACCTGCCACAGCTCCACCTCCAAAGAGGAAGGGCTCTGCTACCTGACCTTTCAGAATACCTTCCCCACCTCTTCCGCCCCCTCCACCTATCCCTCCTCCACCTTCTCCTTCTCCACCCCCTCCTCATCATTCCCCAATACCCCCTCCGGATGATGATGATCATGATGACACATATGATGACATATGGGACGTGCCCCATGACTTACCTACAGGGGACCCCACTCCCACAGGCTCACCAGACCCATGGGACGACTATAACATCCCTAACGTCCCACAAGATGATCTCTATCCTTCGAGACCATCCCCACTAGAAGACTCATTGGGGTTCAACCACTTACTCCAAAGGGCTGCACACTATCACGGGGTAGATCTCCATACTGACTCCGTGGAGGAGGATTTCCTCCTCGATACTTTCGACATCACGCATAGGGCCACCTCCATACTGCCCATGCTCAAAGGAGTTATAAAACATGCGCCGGAGGTCTTTAAAGGCCCTAGTTAGAGGCAGGGTCATTAACCCGCGCTTTGAGAAAAAATATAAAGCCCCCCCTACAGATCCCTCCTATATCAGAGGGCCAGCACCACTAGATTCCCTGGTAGTGTCCACAGCACAGAGGGCCAACTCCCAGGCATCAGGCGAAGCACCACCACCTGACAGAGTCAAAACTCTTGGACGCATCCGACAAGCGCACTGCATCACAAGCTGCCAACATATGGCGTATCGCTAATACACAAGCGCTACTAGCAAGATATGACAGGGCCTATTATGACGAACTAGAAGCCATAATGCAACACCTCCCTGACAAATACAAAAATAGGGCAAACAAGTTAATTCAGGAGGGCAAAACCATCACTAACACCTCCATCCGTTGTGCCCTAGATGCAGCCGACACCGCCTCCAGGGCCATCAATACTAGCGTCCTCCTCCGTCGCCATGCCTGGTTAAGGATCTCGGGTTTTAAACCAGAAGTACAAGCTTCCATCCTGAACCATCCCTTTGACCAGGAACATCTGTTTGGCCCAAAAGTGGATGAGGCCCTAGAAAAGATGAAAAAAGACACGGACACGGTAAAATCTATGGGAGCCTTACAATCGCACCCTCCCAGGCGTTCCTTTCGCCGTTCTTCCTTTCGGAGCACATCCAGAGGCTACTCCTCTGATACCGCTTCCACTTCATATTAGGCCCTTACCCAATCCACCTTCAGAAGGGGTTACCAAAGAGGCGGCTACAGGGGCAACAATAACAAAGGCAGAGGCAAGACAAATACCGCCCGCTCTGCCTCCGCACCTACCCAATGACTTTCCTCCTCTCCCCCCAGACCATCCCACTCCGGTCGGGGGCAGACTCCAAAATTTCCTTCCTGTCTGGGCTACCATCACCTCAGACAAATGGGTAACACAAATAATTAGGTCAGGCTACTGCCTACAACTAATATCTACCCCCCCCCCCCCCCCCAAACATAACACCCACACAACGCCCAATGTCACAGGAACATCTAACACTTCTAAAGCAGGAGGTAATCTCCCTCCTACAAAAAGGGGCAATAGAACACGTTCCTACCAACCAACGAAATATGGGTGTCTACTCCCTATATTTTCTCATACCAAAAAGGGACGAGACTCTACGGCCCATCCTAGACCTCCGGCCCCTAAACACATACCATGTGAAAATGGTCTGAGTGTATGTAACACTTCAGCAGGTACTTCCACTGCTCTCCCCGAACGACTTCCTGACCACTTCAGACCTAAAAGACGCTTATTTCCACATTCCTGTGCACAACGCTCACAGGAAGTTCCTCATATTTGTAGTGGACGGCCAACACTACCAATTCAAAGTACTCCCATTTGGAGTCACAACAGCACCACGAGTATTCACCAAGTGCTTAGCAGTAGTGGCTGCACACCTGCGGAGACTACACATCCATGTCTTCCCATACCTAGACGACTGGCTGATCAAAGCCAGCTCATACAACCAGTGTGTACAACACACGCACGCCACTATTCAGCTACGTCTCGAACTGGACTTCACAGTAAACCACACAAAGTCCCATCTGCAACCGTCCCACGTAAAACAATACCTCGGTTCCACCCTAGACACCTCAAGAGCGCTAGCCTACCCCAGTCCGGCCAGGATTACAAGCATTCAGGCTCTATGCGCAAAAGTTACGGCACAACACTCCCTTCCAGCTAGAGTGTTTATGCAACTAATCGGGATGATGGCCTCTTGCATATTCATAGTACCTCACGCAAGACTCCAGATGCGTCTTCTCCAAGAGTGCTTAGCGCGCCAATTGAACCAGGCCCAGGGTCATTTAACAGATCTGGTGTTGGTAGGCGGTCGTACCCATCGCTCTCTGCAGTGGTGGACCACCAAAAACCTTTCCAAAGGTCGACCGTTCCTGGACCCGGTTCCTCAGATAGTACTGACAACGGACGCATCGCTCTCCGGCTGGGGAGCACACCTACTACATAACACCATGCACGGCAGGTGGACACCTCAACAAAAGTTACTCCACATCAACCATCTGGAGTTACTGGCCATCTTTTTAGCCCTAAAATCTTTTCAAACACAGATTTCAGGCAAGGCAGTCCTAATCCGCACAGACATGACAGCCATGTACTATATACAAAAACAAGGCGGCACACACTCTCCACAGCTCTCTCAGCTAGCACAGAGCATATGGAGATGGGCCATACCACAGAAAATCATTCTTCTAGCCCAACATGTCCCAGGAGTCCAGAACACTCTGGCAGATCTGCTCAGCAGACACACACAACTCCTCCACGAGTGGGAACTCCAGCCACAAGTTCTTCACCCGTACTTTCAAATGTGAGGGCATCCACAGATAGACCTCTTCGCCACCCACGAAAACGCCAAGTGCCCAAGCTTCGCCGCCAGATATCCACACCCATTGTCCAAAGGCAATGCCATATGGATGAACTGGTCAGGCAGATTTGCATACGCTTTTCCGCCTCACCCACTCATTCCATTAGTGGTGCGCAAACTTCAACAACACTCCCTCACACTAATCCTAGTAGCTCCAACTTGGGCCAGACAACCGTGGTACACCACACTGCTGGAACTCTCTGTAGTACCGCACCAAAAGTTACACCTCTCTCCACACCTCTTAACCCAGAACCATGGAGAGATCAGGCAACCGGACCCAGCTCAGCTCAACCTTGTGATCTGGCTCCTGAAATCCTAGAATTCGGTTACCTAAATCTTCCCCCTGACTGCATGAACGTCATCAAAGAAGATAGGCGACCCACCACTAGAGCGTGCTACGCCGCAAAGTGGAAACCTTTTGTTGTCTATTGTCACAACAATACCATCAATCCCCTAGATGTGTCCATTCAACACATCATAGGCTATTTACTGCACCTACAAAGATACAATCTAGCCTATACGTCCATTAGACTGCACTTTGCAACCATAACAGCTTATCTACAAAACAGGCAACATCTATCACTCTTCAGAGTACCTGCCATTAAAGCCTTCATGGAAGGCCTTAAAAGAATAATTCCCCCCAGAGTGCCCCCCTCACCTGTGTGGAACCTAAATATTGTTCTTACCAGACTAATGGGGCCTCCCTTCGAACCACTACACAAATGTGAACTTCAATTCCTAACATGGAAAACCGCTTTTCTTGTAGCCATCACTTCCCTCAGAAGGGTCAGTGAGATACAAGCACTTACCATTCAAGAACCTTTTCTCCAAATGCACCTTAACAAGGTTGTTCTCCGTACCAAACCAAAATTCCTCCCTAAAGTCATTTCTCCCTTTCACCTAAACCAATCTGTAGAACTACCAGTATTCTTCTCGCAACCACACACCGTTGCAGAAAGAGCTCTTCACACATTAGATGTCAAACGAGCCTTACTCTACTACATAGAGAGAACACAACCCTTCCGTAAGACCAAACAACTGTTTGTCTTTCTCACCACCACACAAAGGCAACCCCATCTCCAAGTCGGGGACAGCTATGTGGATTGTCAAATGCGTTCAGATTTGCTACCACAAAGCAAAACGGACGCTATCCGTTCCCCCTAAAGCCCACTCTACACGTAAGATAGGGGCTTCAATGGCATTTTTAGGGAACATCCCATTGGATGATATCTGCAGCAGCTACATGGTCAACACCGCACACTTTCACCAAACACTATTGTGTAGATGTGAAAACTAAGCAACAGGCTAGTGTGGGCCAGGCTGTACTCAAAACATTATTTCAAACCACTGCAACAGATACGGGTGGTCGCCGCTGAGGATGCGTACTGCTATATAATCTATGCACAAGTGTGTAATCTGCAGCTCATATGCCTCGAATGGAATATGCTACTTACCAGTATGCTTCTGTTCTTGGCATGTAGAGCTGCAGATCTACACACGCCCACCCGCCTCCCCGGCTACCTTTATCTGTTCCAGTTTATCTTATTTAAATACAACACACATGGGCATCTTCACTGTTATTACTACGCTCCATCTTTCCCTGCTGGCGAATGGTGTATGCCCGCCCTCTATCAAACCAAGTTTTTAGAGGGCGAGGACTGGTCAATGATGAAGCATGACACCATGTGGTGTGTGAGACCAGTCTTTCACTTTTTGTGAGATGCCTGCACTCTCAAAATAACACTGTAGCACTTAGGTCACTAGACTGGGAACGGCTCTTTTTGTGCTAAACACACAGGGTTGTGTGCCATGTCGAATCTTCACTTTTTTCTGCACCAAGACACGCAGCCTGCCAAGGCTGTGTGTGTCAGGGTACAGGTCCTCTAAGGGTGGAATAATAAGTGCTGCAGCCCTTAGAGGCCTTCCCTGGTCTCAGGGCCGTGGGTACCTGTGGTACCATTTACCAGGGGCTGACATGTGGACAGATGCCAATTGGGTTTAGGCTTCAATGCAGTTTTAGGGAAGGAACATAGGCCCTGGGTACCTGATTAGCAGGAGCCCCGGGCACACTCAAAGTACATCAGCAATTCAGCAAAATGTGGGGGCAACCATGCAGAAATAGGGCACTTTCTCACATCATCCCTTTTTAGGTCTCGCCTGAGCCAGCGCATGCGTTGCGAGACATTTAGTATTGGGGTTTTCAAAGTGCTACCAGTCCTCGCTGGCCTCAAGCTTGCGGTTACGCGCGCGTGCACAGCTGGCATCTCCTTCCCTTCCAGCGCGATCACACCACTCGTGTGCTTACCACAGAGCGCGTCCTCGCGATCACTTTTGCTTTCATCGCGATCACTTTCACTGCCACGCGGTTGTTACTTTTAAGGCCACGCAGCCAATGCTTGTTTTCATCGCCGTTCCGTAGATGCTGCCTGTCTGCTTCACACAGTCCGATGTTTTCCCGCGATGCACACTTGCTCTGATGTAGTGTAACACTTGCACGGCTGGGTTTCCCTGCCACTACAATTGTATAGCTGGTTTTACGGGCCTTGTAAGTGGTTTCTTTCACTGCCTAATTTGAAACAAGTGGCACATGCGTGTCACCCTCCTAACCACATGCCTGTGATTTCAGATTTTATCCCTGGACAATTAACTGCGCGATTCTTTATCTGTCGGAGAAACGAGATGCGGCGCTAATCTGCTGAGAGATGCGGTAGCCTTCCTCTCAGAACCTTCCAGAAAATACTTCAAGCGCCTGCGTCTCATGAGAGAGACAACAGGGGAATTAGTGCAGAAATACTTTTTAAAAACCGCATATCCATGAAGCAGACAGTCTTTATGCATGGGCCTTTCTTAACTATTTACACTTAGCATGCACATGTTCAATTCTTGAACAATTAGCTCTGTATGTGTAAGGCAATTTATTTCTACTGTAAGCCCATGGACTTGCGTGATACTGTTTCCCACTGCCTTTGAAATTGCCAATTTTTTCCTTACCTTTTCACTAAATCTCACTTTTTAAAAGAAAATAAATATGTATTTTTAGTGTTATTTAATGATCTCATCTCACACACTCTCTATTATGTGTTCGCTCTTGCTCCCCTTTTTTCTTTTTTTGAGGGTTGAATTTTATTGCTGTGCTTGCTGGAAACTGATGCTTTAGTCTAACTATGGAAATGTTTTTTGACTACTTTTGGTGCCCGGTCGAGCCCTGGAAACTTCCACATGTTACACGTCACTCCAATCACTGTTGGGTTAAATAGTAATGGTATGATAATTTGAAATAAAGTTTAAGTGCATTGCGACCTTTTTCTAAAGTGTGACCCAAATGTAGAGTGTGGTAACTCTGCACACCTTCCCCCGTCCATCTTACAATTGTACCTTCAGCGGCTTGTGCCAAGCTGTATGAAGGCAGAAGCACCTAATGGCGCTTATTTTTGGGGTGGTTTGGACTTGGTATTTGAGTGAAAGATCATAAACCCTGCTGATCTTCATTCATGAAATTCCTCTAGGAACACCTAGACAATCAGCATCCAGGCTCAGGTCCAGGGATGAAGCTAGGTGCTGTAGCTAGCCTTAATGAACAACTCCAGTGCCAATCATGCCATCACATTTTGTTAATGTTGTGTCTTAAATGCCTCATCGTGTACGTACTGATACGGAAACACATTGTTTACTGTCTTTCCATTCATTTCTCTGATTCATGCCTTGGAGTGGATTCCCTTCTTTTCTTTCATCAGATTCTTTCACTGCCTTCTTACTCTTTTATCCTTTTGTCATCCGTGGCCAAACATCTTGAATCTGTAATGTTCCAAAGTGACTAATGGTTTATTTAGGATTTCACATCTGCCACCGCAATGTCCTTTAAAACAACCAACAAGAAGGGTGATGGGAGTTAGAATTTTGTTTGCACGTTTTGCAAATTCAGAGCGGTCTCCATGTAGGAATCCCAGGTTCCATTTGAGTGTAATGTAAACCAGCATTGGCATAGCCAATAGGTCTCGCTTTTGGGACCTTACAAGTGTTTAGCCATGCAACAGTTGATGTTGTTGCACCAAGGATATTGTGCTGCATAACTAAATACTTATAAGGTCCCAAAAGCGAGACCTATTGGCTATGCCAATGCTTGTTAAGTCTCCTGCTGTGATGCGTTTTTTGAAAGGTCTTATCCATGTATCTGAAAGAGACACGTCAGTGATAGATTCCTTACCTTAGAATATCCCCAGGCGTTAGACTGTATCCGGAAAGTTTTCGTCAGCAGTACCCCTGCGCGTCGGTAGGCGTCGTCAAACGGCTCCGCAGAAGTCATTGGCGAGTCGCTGAGATGACGTCGCTGGAGCTACTTGGAGGCGCCCACGCGCGCTGACGTCAGTTTTTTCTTTTTTCTGCGCCAGCAAGCGCAGATCCGGAGAGAGCGGTACCCCCAATCAATTTTTGACTGAGTTTTTGGGTACTTTTGTCTGTTTTTTTAAAACTTACACTCCAGGTGTATAGGGATGCCCGGTTTTAGGTCTTGCGTTGACTTTCCCCACACGATGTCGGTGACGGATCCGCACTGTGAGTGTCTCTACTGCCTGGGGCGTGACCACGACTCCGAGTCGTGCTCCCACTGCCGGGCCATGGCTCAAAACTTTGCGGGAACGGTCCCGAAAGTGGCTAGAGGCCCGGGAGTCTGCTCCGCGCCGTTCCAGGTCGTGGTCCCGTGGGGGGTCGAGGGACCGTCCGCGAAGCCATCACCACCATTCGAAGTCTTTGCAGTAGGAGTCAGGTAAGGCGAAGCACAAGAAGTCGAAGAAGCGCCGTCTCACTTCGCCTTCCCCTAGCTGGCCGCATGACGCGGCTCATGGGGCAGGTGGCGCTGCCCCTGCCACTCCGGCGGAGCCTCCACATTTGCCGATGGCCTACCCGTCCTTTCCGGGTCCATCGGCGACTCCGGCCCAGCTGCAGGAGTTCCTGTCAGCCATGGCACGTGTCTTTGGACGGTCCGGCACTGCCGGTGCGCCTTTGAGCCCCGTGGGCCTGACTGGGGGTCCTCGTTCTTCGACGTCGCCGGCTCCGGCCCGATGTCATTGATGACTTCGGTCTCCACGCCGAGAGACCCCCATGGATCCACGGGTGGATCCCCGTCAATGTTGGTTCGCCCAGTACGACCTCCACCGACATGGACGGCGCTGCTACCGGTATAGGCCGCGGCGCTGGCCGACGCTGTACCTGGCCTCCTCCCCGACATGGAGACGGTGCTGGAAGGGTGTCGACCGACGCCGATTCCAACGCCGTTTGGGAATGTCTTTAACTTTTTTCACCCACCTCCTTATGTTCCACCTGTTCGGCAGGCTGTGAAGGACGGGGAGGACTGGGAGGGGTCTTGGAACCCTCTTGCAGCACAATGTGGGTTAGACCCGGACTGGGATGAGGATCTGGGGGATGCAGGTGTCTGGGATTATACTCCTGAACCTGTTACATTGTCTCCTTCTACCGTGGCTACGGAGGAGGGTGGTTCCTACTCTCTGGTGTTGCGTAAGGCGGCCGAAGCTCTCCACCTCTAGCTTCCCACTGTGGCCGTCAGGACTAATCTCCTGACAGAGGTGCTTCGGCTGGCGTCGTCTTCTAAGGAGCCGCTGCTGTCCTTTAATGATGCACTCTCGGATGTTCTTTTGGGGACCGGGTCCAGGCCCAACACAGGGGCTCCTGTGGATAAGAACGTGGACCGACGCCATCGCCCTTCCGCACCACCGGACAGGGAATCCAAGAAACTGGAGCAGTTTGGGAAGATGATTTTTTCTTCTGCCAGTTCAGGACAGCGGTCTGTGAACACAGCATGTCTCTTGGGCCATTATTCCCATTCTGTGTGGGATACGGTTGGGCAAGTGCTGCCTCGCTGTCCGATGGAAGGCTCGGACAGTAGTTTCCCAAGCTATTGCTGAGGGGAGAGACGCAGCCAAGTTCACGATCCGTTGTGGTCTTGACACTGCTGACTCGCTGGGCAGGGCAATTATTACGACAGTGGCACTACGCCGCCAGGCCTTGCTGAGAACTACTGGCTTTTCTGGGGATGCCCAGAACACATTGATGGACATGCCCTTTGATGGCACTCGCCTGTTTGGCTATAAGGCGGATTGCGCGTTGGAGTATTTTAAGGACTCGTGGGCTACAGCTAAGTCTTTAGGCCTTTTGGCCACACCACTCCTTCTGCTTATCGCTCCGTTTTTGGTCAAGGAAGGAGCGCCCAAGCATGTTTATTTCAGAGCCACAGGCCTGCGCAGCAACAGTGTCAGTGCAGATGTGGGACCCACAGAGGCGGGTCACGGGGCCAGCGTGCAGGTCAGTCCATTCCCCCCCCCACCCCCCCCCCCCCTGCTGCCCCTGCCTCCAAACCTTCCTAGTCCTGTGTTTCAGGCCCACCAGACGCTAGTGGGTGGCAGGATTTGCCATTGCCTCCACCACTGGCTCACCATCACATCGGACAGGTTGGTTCTGCAAATTGTCTGAAGGGGTTACTCCCTCCCCTTCGAGAAAAGGACAAAGGTCTGCATCCCATCTTAGACCTTCGGAACGTCATTGGCTTCCTCCGGATGGAGAAGTTCAAGATGCTCACTCTTGCTCAGGTCTTGTCTGCCCTCGACCTGCATGACTGGATGGTAGCGTTGGACCTGCAGGACTTGTATTTTCATATCCCCGTCCTGCCGGCCCATCGGCATTACCTGCGATTCACGGTAGGGCAGGAGCATTTTCAGTTCACCGTGCTCCCCTTTGGCCTCACCAGCACCCCTCGGTGTTAACGAAAGTGATGGTGTTGGTCGCAGCTCATCTGCCCAAATCAGGGGTTTCAGTCTTCCCTTATCTCGACGATTGGTTGTTGAAGGCTGGCTCGCTCCAAACAGTCCTCTCCCACCTCCAGGCTACAGCCGACCTCCTGCATTTGCTGGGGTTCTCCATCAACGTGCCGAAGTCGCACCGGATTCCCTCTTAGAAGTTCCTCTTCATCGGAGCGGTTCTGGACACGGCGCAGTTTCGGGTTTCTCCTCCCTAACAGAGTCCGGGACATTCGGGCTCTGATTCCGATCTTTCAGCCCTTGTCCTGGGTTTCGGTCAGGGCGACCTTGAGACTGCTGGGCCTCATGGCTTCCCTGCATCCTGCTAACCAACCATGCCAGATGGCATATGCGGGCTCTACAGTGGGACCTGAAGTTCCAGTGGGCGCAGCATCCGGGGAACCTGTCCGACTATGTCCAGATCTCGGAGGGCACTGCACAACAATTGCAGTGGTGGCTCAAGAATCACCATTTGGTCAGCGGCAGATCCCTCTCCCTTCCCCAGCCAGAGCACCCAGTGGTGACGGATGCGTCCCTCCTGGGATGGGGTGGCCACATGGGTGACACGGAGATCAGAGGCCTTTGGCGGAGTCCTGGCTCCATATCAACCTTCTGGTGCTTCGGGGGATCCTTCTTGCACTGAAAGCATTCCTTCCCTCTGTCAAGGGGAGGGAGTGCAGATGTTCACAGACAACACCTCCGCCATGTGGTTTTGCAACAAACAAGGAGGGGTGGGATCGTGGACCCTATGTCAGGAGGCTCTGCGCCTCTGGACATTGCTGGAACGTCAAGGCATTTCGTTGACGGTCCAACACCTGGCAGGTCCTGTGCACGCCAGGGCGGACTAACTCAGCCGCCGGTGCCTGATGGATCACGAATGGCGTCTTCACTCAGAGGTGGCGCAAGGTCCCTTTCAACAATGGGGAGAGCCTTGGTTAGATCTATACGCCACTGAAGAGAACGCGCAGTGTCATCACTTCTGCGCATTGGGAGTTTCCAAGGCGGTACTCGCTCTGCGACGCTTTTCTTCACGAGTGGAGCTGCGGTCTATTATACGCCTTTCCACATATACCACTTCTACCGGGAGTGCTGAAGATCAGGCGCGACTGGGCCCCAGTCATTCTTGTGGCCCCCGATTGGGCTCGAAGAGTTTGGTATCCCAAGCTACTCTGTATGAGCATGGATTCCCCGATCCGACTGCCTCTTCGGTAGGATCTTGTCGCAGCAACAGGGGACGGTCCTCCACCCGAACCTGTCCAGCCTCCACCTACATGCGTGGAGATTAAGCGGTGACAGTTGATTCCGTTTGACTTGCCTCCTGAAGTCTGTGATGTCATTCTGGCAGCCAGGCGTCCCTCCACTAAATCAGTGTACGCCTGCAGGTGGAACAAATTTGTGGCATGGTGCACAGCAAAGGCTGTGGATCCCCTTTCTGGCCCTCTTTCAGAGGTCCTTTTGTTCCTTCTTTCTCTGCCCCAGCAGGGCTCTGCTCTGCACTATTAAGGGCTACCTTTCTGCAATTTCAGCTTTTCTCAGGCTTCCTGATCAGCCCTCTTTTCAAGTCCCCTGTTAATAGATTTCTCAAAAGCATTTTCCCCCCTATTCTGTTTGTGATGCTGCAGTGGGACTTAAATCTGGTTCTTACTTTTCTGATGTGCGCTCCTTTTGAGCGGCTTCACAAATGTCCTCTTCGTTTATTAATTTTGAAGACTGCTTTCCTGGTTGCCAACACCTCCGCTAGGCGCGTGAGTGAGCTCCAGGCTCTTTTCTGTAAGCCTCCTTTTCTGTTGTTTCATCCGGACAAGGTTGTACTTTGCACTCGTCCTTCCTTCTTGCCAAAGATTGTCACTGCCTTCCACATTGGGCAAACTATCACCTTGCCCACTTTCTTTCTGCCTCCGCACCCTTCCAGAGAGGAAGAGAGGCTCCATCTTCTGGACCCAAAACGTTTATTTGAATCGCACACAACCGTTCCGGGTGGATGAGCAGCTCTTTGGCTACGTAGGCGCCAAGAAAGGCCGGCCTGTACACAGGAGGACTATTTACAGCTGGGTCGTCTTGTGTATCAAAGCCTGTTATTCTCTGGCTAAAAAGGAACCCCCAGTGGGGTTGCGTACCCATTCTACCGGGGCGACAGCAGCTACTACTGCATTGGGACGTGGTGTCTCCCTGCAAGACATCTGTCAGGTAGACACGTGGGCCTCGCTGCACACTTTTACTAAGCATTATTGCCTTGACAGGTCCGGAGAGATGGCGGCTTTGGCCGTTCTGTTCTCTGTGACTTTCTGGTGTGATCTTGGTTTGCAGATCCACCATAGAGGTTGGTATTGCTGGGGTATCTATTCTAAGGTAACTAATCATTCACTAACGTGTCTTTCAGATGCACAAGTTACTTGTGTAACGATATATATCTGTAAGAGACATTAGTTAGTGATAGATTCCTTACCGCCCAACCCATCCTTCCCGTTCTGCGAACTCATTTCTAGGGTTAAGGTCATCCCTTTCAGGGCCCTGGTTTCAATGCACCAGTGGTCAGTATCTTGCATGGCTCTGCGTTCCTGGCGCGGAAAGTCGTGTACAGAACTGATGTCAGTGCGCGTGGGCACATCTAAGTAGCTATAGCGACGTCATCTCGGCGACTAAGACGCCAACAACGTACAAGGAGCCATTACGACGACGCCTACCGATGTGCAGGGGTACTGCTGACAAACTTGCCAGGACCAGTCTGACGGCTGGGGATATTTTAAGGTAAGGAATCTATCACTAACTAATGTCTCTTACAGATATATTGTTACACAAGTAAGTATCTTGTGCGTTCCTGACAACACAGTTTATGATGCTGGTTTGAGAGCTTAATTTGGTACTACGTAACTGATGTGCACTTCTCAAACCTACACATGGTTGTTCTGTTTGTGTCCTATCAAGACTGTATTTCTCATAACATCGGCCAGGCGTTTGAGTGAACTCAAAGCTTTATCAATAGTTTCACCATATACATCTTTCTTCCCGGACAAATTAGTCCTTCTGACAACAGTGGCATTCCTGTCCAAGTTAACCTTGCTCTTCAATGTAGGGCAGTCCATCACCTTGCCAGCTTTCTATGCACTGGCTCATCTCTCAAAGGAGGAAGAACGGCTCCATCACCTTGATCCCTAAGAGGGCCCTTAACTTCTATGTAGACTGAACCCAGGATTAACCGGGTCACCAACTTCCCTGGTGTTAAAGGCAAATCAGTCCAATGGGGGATCATTTCTAGGTGGACTGTTATAATTCAAAACATGCTATAGGTTGGATAAGAATCATCATTCAGAAGGCTTGCTCTCTCACTCCATCAGAGAGAAGGCTACCAGTGCATTGGTGCGCAAGGTGCCAGATATGTGTATTTGCCAGGCTGTGTGGGTGACCCACACATTCAGAGTGTTACTGCTTGAATAGCGATGCTTGGTGGGAAGGGCACTTTGCCCGATCAGTCTTGCAGAATTTCCAGGTCTGAGCCATTCGACAGACCCACCACCAGAGAAAGTGTATGGCATTAGTATTGATACATAAGATGAGAAATCTGCAGTTAGAAGTCTCCATTAGAAGAACAAGTTACTTACCTTCAGTACTGCCTTTTTTGGTTGAGACTCCCATCTAACTGCAGATTCCTCCCCGACCTTTGCTCCTTCTCCTTCTGTGGAATGGCTCATACTGTCCAAGAATAAGATTCGAAATCTGAAGATCTGCACCATGTGATTTCCATAGCTCTGTGTCTATTGGATAGAGATCAGAAATAAACTGATGTCAACGTGCAGAGGTGGTGCATAGCCCTGATTTCATATCTGTAAAGGAATGGATCCGGCATGAAGCTGACTGATGCCTCCTGTTGACGTATGAGGGAATTGCTGTAAAGTTTCCAAATCCAGTCTGGCGTCTAGGGATCACAAGGTGAGGATTCTGCGATTAGAATCATTATGATCCAGTCTGATGCCGTGGGATATTCTAAAAGTGAGGAATCTATGGTAGAGTATCCAACAGAGTTTTACCTAAGATAGAGGTCTTGTTCTTTTGGTCAAATTGTACTTGCAGAAATTCCTAAAACCAAAACACTGTAAGTACCAATCTGATATAAGGTTTGACAGATTCCCCCAAAGCAAAGCGACATGATGAAAGATGGACTGCCGCACGTCTTGCCTGCATGTGGATTCTGTACTTTGGTACAAACCTCTGTAGGTTTACATTTTGTTTTTTTCAAAAGGAATAAATACCAAGATGCTAATTCTTTATTAGCTTTTCTAAAATCTTGTTACAGCATACTTTCTGCATGTGTACACTTTTAGATAATAATGCTGGTTTGCATACATGACTTTAAGACGACGTGTGAACACTGTAATTTAGTAGAGATTTGTACTTTTTCTTGACAGGAAAACAAGGACAAAATCGAGTTATTGATGCAAGAATTTGTTTCATCATTTTTTGAACGTATTGATCCAGAACGTGGCCTTAAAGTACTTATGTGGTAGGTATTTCAAATGTATTTCCTGAATGCACGAACTGTTAGACACACATACACTTTCATCAAGAGACAGAAATTATATTTTGGTATCTTGTCGTTCTTAGTGACTACTAGTAGATGAACCCTGAGAAGCGGGGTGATAATATTTTGGCCTAAAGTTATCTATTAACTGTGCTTTTCATCTAGGTTGGACTTTTGTTTTACGCGATCATTTTCTAATCCCAGCAAAAGTTGGTGTCATGCAGGAGGAACAAATTGTCTAACAATAGTGTCCATTAGGAAAGTATGTATCATTTGAATTGTCTGGGAAGCTTTTCTTGTGTCTCGCTGAGGCAGCGCATGCGCTGCTCTGCAAGAAATTTAGTGTGTTGGTTTTCAAAGTGCTGCCACAGCCTTTTGATGGCCTAGCACTTGCGTTGATGCGAGCGTGCACGCGTGCAGCCACCATGTGGGTTTCTGTCAAGGCTCATTAAGCCTTGCGTGCCTCTATGAGCTTTCACTTTCGTGCTTGTTTCTTGTAGAAACCATATCTAGTCCAAGAGTGGAGTCAGTCTATCTTCGCCCTATACCAAGCACGTGCTTCTTGTCAACTCTTGGTCCGCGCTTCAGTAAGAATGCATATTTTACAACATAGCGTGTTACTGTTAAACATACAGAGCCCCGAACGTCCTTCCCTCTTTGCAGCGGTAACAAACATTGTGCCTCTTGCCCCCACTGGACTAAGTTGCTGAACATGACCCTCCCACTCCCTCAGGAACCCCCAACTGCCTGACACTGGGTCATTCACAACGCTACATGCCGCGCCTGTTATTTCCCAGGTCTTCCTGCTTTCTTTAATTGGTCCGACAACACCAGCTCATACGGAGGGACAAACCCACAAAATATTATCCATAACAACTAAGCGTCCCTGCACGCACTTATCAAAGAGCAACACGTTTGGGAAAACTTGAGACTATTGCCACGCTACCCGCTGTCTCATGTTAAATTACCCCTATCTTTTGCTCTCTATCCTGTCTCTTGCTGTATACCCTCTAGCACTCTCTTATGCTCATACTCCTGGGTCTCCTGCTCCCTGCCACACTGTCCCTTGCTTCATAAACTGCTGTCTCTTTATTTATGCCCCCCCCCCCTCTCCTGCTTCCGACCCCTGTGTTCGAGGCATATGAGCTGCAGATCACACACTTAGGATCGCCATCTGGTGTTGGGCACGGATGCTTGCAGGTTGTTGTCTTCGGAAGAAGTCTTCGGTCACAAGATAGGTGACTCCTCCCTTGGACTACAGTGCGCATGGGCATCCACTCCATCCTCATTGTTTTTTTCCGCCATTGGGTTCAGATGTAATTTTTCCACTCCGGTTGAAAATCTCAAATACAAGCTTTTCGAAGTGAAAAAACTTCTAACAAATACATCGAAGCACCTTCACTCTACATCGAATTCATCGGCTCGATTCCGGACGTCGACGCGGGCGGTTGGGCCTATCCACGCCGTGAGGCCTACGGCTCATGGAAAGGACGCCGTTTAAAAAAAGCCCCCAGTGTGGAGCAAAATTTCCACACAGTGACCATCACAAAGTATGCAACCTGTGCCTATCACCGGAACACGACGAAGCCAGCTGTCCAGCCTGCGCAGCATTTCGATCCAAAAAGACCATTCGGGATCGAAGAGCTCGATGCCATATCATGGCACACAAACCAGCCCCGGAACTAGAAAACATCTTTGAGGGTCCAGATATCCCGGAAGAAGATTCCGAGGAACTTCAAATCATCTCAGAAGCAGATGACTCAGACGACCCCATTACTCCTGGGCAACGCATGAGTACCACTGCCCCTGCCCCAACCCCTCCAAAACCAAAGGCATTGGTCAAGACTTCGCCAGCTGGCCTCAGTCGAGACCGAAAACACCCTTCAGAAGCCCCGCCTCCGAGCTCGGCTCCGAAGAAACATAAGCCTTCCGGTGGCTCGGGCCCGAGCAAGCCGCATGTAATGGTACCTTCGGCACCGAAGACAAAAGACCCCTCGGCACCGAAATCGGATCCGACACCCTCGGCACTGAAAACATCGAGGCCCATAGATAAACCGGCACCGAAACTTCCCAAGCCGAAAGACTTAACTTCGGCACCGAAACCTTCATCGGCACCGAAACCTTCATCGGCACCGAAACCTTCATCGGCACCGAAACCTTCATCGGCACCGAAACCTTCATCGGCACCGAAACCTTCATCGGCACCGAAACCTTCATCGGCACCGAAACCTTCATCGGCACCGAAACCTTCATCGGCACCGAAACCTTCATCGGCACCGAAACCTTCATCGGCACCGAAACCTTCATCGGCACCGAAACCTTCATCGGCACCGAAACCTTCATCGGCACCGAAACCTTCATCGGCACCGAAACCTTCATCGGCACCGAAACCTTCATCGGCACCGAAACCTTCATCGGCACCGAAACCTTCATCGGCACCGAAACCTTCATCGGCACCGAAACCTTCATCGGCACCCAAAACCTTCATCGGCACCCAAAACCTTCATCGGCACCCAAAACCTTCATCGGCACCCAAAACCTTCATCGGCACCCAAAACCTTCATCGGCACCCAAAACCTTCATCGGCACCCAAAACCTTCATCGGCACCCAAAACCTTCATCGGCACCCAAAACCTTCATCGGCACCCAAAACCTTCATCGGCACCCAAAACCTTCATCGGCACCCAAAACCTTCATCGGCACCCAAAACCTTCATCGGCACCCAAAACCTTCATCGGCACCCAAAACCTTCATCGGCACCCAAAACCTTCATCGGCACCCAAAACCTTCATCGGCACCCAAAACCTTCATCGGCACCCAAAACCTTCATCGGCACCCAAAACCTTCATCGGCACCCAAAACCTTCATCGGCACCCAAAACCTTCATCGGCACCCAAAACCTTCATCGGCACCCAAAACCTTCATCGGCACCCAAAACCTTCATCGGCACCCAAAACCTTCATCGGCACCCAAAACCTTCATCGGCACCCAAAACCTTCATCGGCACCAAAACCTTCATCGGCACCAAAACCACCGGCTAAGGACTATAATACACCTCCTAAAGCCAAAGACTCGACCGATCAACCAAAACCTCGATCGGAACCGAAAATATAGGCACCAAAATCTGTTCCTGAAGAACAAGAACTTTTCCATCCAGATCCAACACAAAAAAGGATCTATATTAATCCAAAGACTGGACATGTCGCTGCAGTGCCATACAAGAAACGGAAACTGGACACAACACCAGCCCCAGTTCCTATAAAAAAGGAGGACTCTGCAACATCACCTATTCCTCCTTCCTCTCCCATACAACCTTCTACCCCACCCCCTCTGCCTACACCACCCTTACCTCTACCATCTCCATTACATACACCACCTCCACAGGATGATGATGATGACCTAGGGGGAGGGGGTGATCCTGGTGATACTAATGATCCGTTCACAGATCCAGATACCGCACCATTGGATGATTGGGCATACCCTCTACCCGATATGCCTGACCCTACACCATATCCCTCCACACCATCACCTCCAGATGACCACCTGAGGTTTGGACAACTAGTAAACAGGGCAGCACTTTACCATGGCGTCACCATGCATTCCGATGCACCCGAGGAAGATTTCCTCTTAGACACGTTTGAACAGTCTCAGAAAACAGTACAAATTCTACCTATGATTAAAGGTGTCACAAAACACACCACAGAAGTATTTAAAGACCCCGTCGGTGCCAGGGTGCTTAACCCAAGAATTGAGAAAAAATATAGACCTGCCCCAGAAGATCCTTGTTACAGCAAAGGACAGCTCCCTCTAGATTCTTTGGTCGTTTCCAACGCAAGGAAACGCGCCAACTCCCAAACCACGGGAGATACACCACCCCCTGACAAAGAATCTAAACTATTAGAAGCCTCGGGCAAATGAGTAGCAGTACAAGCTGCTAATCATTGGCGTATTGCCAACACCCAAGCCCTACTAGCACGCTATGATAGGGCTCACTACGATCAGTTGGAGAATCTGCTACAACACCTGCCAGACCAATACAAGACCCAGGCAAATGACCTTATACAAGAGGGAAAACTAATCTCAAATGCGTCCATTAAATGCGCACTTGACGCCGCAGACACCACCTCTAGAGCAATAAACACAAGTGTACTCCTCAGACGCCATGCCTGGCTACGCATTTCAGGCTTTAAGCCAGAAGTACAAAGTACCATACTCAGCCAACCATTTAACCAAGAACAGTTATTTGGGCCAGCAGTGAGACACTGCACTCGGAAAAAATGAA
The DNA here is from genome assembly GCF_964204655.1 of Triturus cristatus. Taxonomy (NCBI): domain Eukaryota; kingdom Metazoa; phylum Chordata; class Amphibia; order Caudata; family Salamandridae; genus Triturus; species Triturus cristatus. The sequence goes on along the minus strand of NC_140585.1, from coordinate 414,295,436 downwards.
AAAAGACACCAAGACTGCTAAGTCCATGGGAGCAGTGCAGTCTCCACAACCACGCGGCTCCTTTCGGCGCTCCTTCTACAGAGGAGCCTCCAAGAATATGGGAGCAGGCACCTCCTCTACCTTCAAAACCTCTCAACAAACATCCCCCAGCAGAGGATATTTTAAAGGAGGATATAGAGGAAACGCCACCAAGGGACAAGGTCGAGGCAATACCAACTCGTACCTCCCCCGCCACAAAACAGTGACTTTACTCCACTCCCCCCAGACCATTCCATTCCAGTCGGGGAAGACTCAAACAGTTCCTACCTGTCTGGAACTCCATCACATCAGACAAGTGGGTAAGACAAATTATCCAGTGGTTACTGCCTGGAACTCACCAGTACCCCCCCCCCCCCCTTCCCACCACCCAAACAGCGTTCCATGTCACCAGACCATCTTACGCTCCTCAAACAAGAGGTTCTCTCATTGCTTCAAAAACACGCAATAGAACCCGTTCCCTTACAACATCAGGGTACAGGGGTATACTCACTATACTTCCTAATCCCCAAAAAGGACGGGACTCTAAGACCAATACTCGACCTCAGACCCCTAAATCTGTATATAAACTCAGATCATTTCCATATGATCACTCTTCAACAAGTGCTCCCACTAATGCAACAAGGCGATTTCCTTGCCACACTAGATCTCAAGGACGCCTACTTCCACATTCCCATACATCCTGCTCACAGGAAGTACCTAAGGTTTATGGTGGACGGACAACACTATCAGTTTACAGTCCTTCCATTCGGGGTGACAACTGCGCCCAGAGTATTCACCAAATGTCTAGCAGTTGTAGCAGCGCATCTCAGAAGACAACAAATGCATGTCTTCCCGTATCTAGACGACTGGCTAATAAAAGCCAACTCATTCAACAAATGCGTTCTACACACTCCCCAAACTATTCAACTCTTACACAGCTTGGGATTCACAATAAACTATCCCAAATCTCATCTCCAACCCTCCCACATACATCAATATCTGGGAGCCACCATAAATACCTCCAAAGCCCTAGCATATCGCAAAATTTCAAACCAAACACTCTCTTCCAGCAAGAGTGTTCATGCAACTCGTAGGCAGGATGGTGTCATGCATCATCATTGTGCCTTATGCAAGACTACAAATGCGTCCCTTGCAAGAGTGTCTAGCACGTCAGTGGAATCAGGCTCACGGACAACTAACAGATCTGGTGTTGGTGGACAGCCGCTCACATCGCTCTCTAAAATGGTGGAACACAATAAACCTGTCCAAAGGGCGGCCGTTCCTCAAGCCTCTTCCACAAATAGTGCTAACAACGGACGCATCACTCACGGGATGCGGAGCCCATCTCCTAGGACACACCACTCAGGGCAAATGGACCACTCAACAGAAAGTGCTTCATATCAATTACCTGGAACTACTGGCAATATTCCTAGCACTAAAATCTTTCCAAATACATCTCCAGAACAAAACTGTCCTCATCCGTACGGACAACATGACAGCCATGTATTGTATACAAAAACAAGGAGGCACACATTCTCTCCAGCTGTCCCAGCTCGCACAGAACATTTGGAGATGGGCTGTTCCCCAGAACATATACCTACTTGCAGAACCCCTTCCAGGGGTTCACAATCAGATTGCCGACCTGTTAAGTCGTCCGACTCAACAGATCCACTAATGGGAATTACACCCACAAGTCCTACTCCCCTTTTTCCAACAATGGGGCCAACCAGACATAGATCTGTTCGCCACACACGAAAACGCAAAATGCCCAACCTTCGCCGCCAGGTTTCCCCACCCACAGTCGAAGGGCAATGAGATATGGATGAACTGGTCAGGCAGATTTGTGTACGCTTTTCCGCCTCTCCCACTCATTCCGTTCGTGGTACGCAAGCTCCGGCAACAGTGTCTCAAACTGATCCTAGTAGCTCCCATATGGGCACGCCAGCCCTGGTTCACAACACTGCTGGAACTCTCTCTAGTTCCACACCAAAAACTGCGCCTCTCCCCCTCCTTATTAACCCTGAACCATGGAGAAATCAGACACCCAGATCCAGGACAACTGAATCTAGCTATCTGGCTCCTGAAGTCCTAGAGTTCGGTTATCTCAACCTACCACCAGACTGCATGAATATTATAAAAGAGGCCAGACGACCTACCACTAGAGCCTGCTACGCTGCAAAATGGAAAAGATTTGCCATTTACTGCACTAACAATGATATACGCCCACTGGATGCATCCATCCAGAACATCATTTGCTACTTACTACACTTACAAAGATGTAATTTAGCGTACTCATCCATACGTCTCCACCAAGCAGCATTAGCAGCCTACTTACAAAATCGACAACACTTGTCACTATTTAGAGTACCTGCGATTAAAGCCTTCATGGAAGGCCTTAAGAGAATTATTCCGCCCAGATTACCACCCTCTCCAGTGTGGAATCTAAACATTGTTCTTACAAGGCTCATGGGACCCCCATTTGAACCTATGCATAAATGTGAACTGCAGTTCCTCACATGGAAAGTGGCTTTCCTTATTGCTATCACATCCCTTAGAAGGGTAAGTGAAATCCAGGCTTTAACCATACAAGAACCATTCCTAGAATTACACCGCAACAAAGTGGTTCTTACAACAAATCTGAAATTCCTGCCAAAAGTCAGATCACCGTTCCATCTGAACCAATCAGTTGAGCTACCAGTGTTCTTTCCAAATCCGGACTCTGTAGCTGAAAGAGCTCTTCATACCTTAGACGTTAAAAGAGCCCTGCTTTACTACATTGACAGAACCAAATCATTCCGCAAAACCAAACAATTGTTTGTTACTTTCTCTCCACCATATAAAGGCAACCCCATTTCCAAATCTGGGATAGCCAGGTGGATAGTTGAATGTATCCAAATATGCTACCACAAGGCTAAACGCACACTATCCGTTCCCCCTAGAGCGCATTCCACACGCAAAATAGGGGCTTCCATGGCATTCTTAGGAAACATTCGCTTAGAAGATATTTGTAAGGCAGCCACATGGTCTACAACACACACCTTCACTAAACACTACTGTGTTGACGTGCAAGCAAAACAGCAAGCTTCTGTAGGTCAGGCTGTCCTTAAAACCTTATTCCAAACTGCTGCAACCGATACAGGTGACCACCGCTAGGGGAGACACTGCTATATAGTCTATCCTAAGTGTGTGATCTGCAGCTCATATGCCTCGAACGGAATATGCTACTTACCAGTATGCATCTGTTCTTGGCATGTAGAGCTGCAGAGCCACACACGCCCACCTACCTCCCCGGGACCTGTATATGTTCCAGCATTGTCTTAATTAGACACTACACATGGACATCCTTTCTCTCTACTTCTTATACACTCCATCATTTCCCATCATGGCGAAAAACAATCTGAGGATGGAGTGGATGCCCATGCGCACTGTAGTCCAAGGGAGGAGTCACCTATCTCGTGACCAAAGACTTCTTCCGAAGACAACAACAACCTGCAAGCATCCGAGCCCAACACCAGATGACGATCTACTATCCTAAGTGTGTGGCTCTGCAGCTCTACATGCCAAGAACAGATGCATACTGGTAAGTAGCATATTCCTTCCTGCTCTTCACCTTGCCCCTCTGCCTTTTGTCCCTTGGTCTCTTGCTCCCTCCTCTTTTCTCTCTTACCCCATACCTGCCCTAATTATAATAAACAAGAGTACCAGTAAAAATACTTTAATGCGTAGATAATGCACCACTTGCCCTGTAAATCACCTGTGCATATAGTGGGGTGTTTTTTCTCCTCAAGCAGGCTGTTTAGTGACAGCGGGGGAAGGGGTTAGACACGCTAAATAATACAAGCATTGGCATAGCAAATAGGTCTCGCCTTTGGGACCTAATAAGTATTTAGTTATGCAGCACACTATCCCTGGTGCAACAACAACTGTTGCATGGCTAAACACTTATATGGTCCCAAAGGCGAGACCTATTGGCTATGCCAATGCTTGTTTGTTATGAAACAAAGTTACATTATTCATATCAGTTGGACTCATGGAGTTTCATGCTGCATAGCTACAGTGGCAGCTCTTTATTTTTGCTGGTTCGTCAGAAATGGGTTTCACAAAAACCTGGTATTCCCCACTTTTGAGGCTGTCTGAATGAGTATTGCATTTGTGTGGTTTTCAAGTGGCTGAAAAGGACAGCCCGATTTATCTGTTAATTAAAATGCCATTGTAACAGTAACATAAAAAGAAGGGCTTGCAAGTGCCTCCTTGTTTGGGAAAGTAAATTCCTTTGACACAGGCCTTCTTTGAGTCTTCTTGATTTTTAAGGGCTCCTTCCACTAATTAGCTTTTTCTTGGAGTTATTCAAACCACTGGGTAACCATGCTACTTAGATTTCCAGTGCTCAATCAAGTAGATTAGATACCAAGAAATCTACTCTTGACCTATCAATCCATCTTGGTCTTGCAAATTGGTTTGTTCTAGAACACACTTGTAAAGCACTACAGGACAACCCGATACTATGACGGTGCCACAAGGAACTTTGCTTCTACTGTTTTCAAACTGTAAAAGGCTTACAAAAAACTGCAGTCTCTTCTCTATTGGAGCAATGGTGCATTGCCTCAGGAGAAACTCCTAGCTGACTCGGACTGCAGCTTTGCCTCACAGCTTAGTAGTTATTTCAAACTTCTCTTTGCAGGCATCTTAATTTCCCCTTAGGTGCCCCCTAAAGCTATCTTCAGGTCGCAGCCGACCAGAAAACACAGCTGGCTGGTTTAGTAAAAAAATCTTTAAGAAAGTTGACCTAGGAATACATTCCACCCATCGTTTGAGTCTGGGGTCTCCATAATTCAAGGTCTTTATCAAACAGCTTATTGACTTATTGGAGAATCAGAATGAATTCTTAATTGTGTATGGTCCAATTAATTCAGGGACCTTTTAAAACTATTCGCATACCATTCCTCCCATCCAAGCTTAGTGCTGCTCATATCAAATGGCTCAAGTCAGATTGCTGGATCCATAGTGCACAATCAACCTTCCATAGCTTAAAACTATTGTTTGTAGCATGTTTTTATATATCGATACACTTTCTTGGCACACTCCTGCCATATAGTGTTTGATGCTGGTGTTTGTAAGTTTTTCTACGAAGACGTTTTGAGTTATCTGTGACTCCTCCCTTATCCCACAATACACCAGGACCAATAATTCCCCTCAGATTGTTTTTCTCCCATCTGGTTCTGATGTTTCACTGCCCGCTGCTGGATCAACAGTCCTTTCTGGGACCTTCAGTGTCCTTTGTGGAGGTTTTGACCACAGCAACAGAATAGCTCTTCACTGAATCAGTAACTGCCTAGGAGTCTACTTTGAGTGGTATTGACATGAATTTCTCATTTAGGTTTGATTGACAATCACCACTATTGGGCGGGTATTATAGAAGAATACCCTTCCATTTATGACCGGATTACAATTCCCCTTATCCGACCAGCATCTGGTCTGAAACTTGTGCTGTTATCTGGAGCATGGAGTCACCCTCTGCTACCGACACAAGGGCTTCTGGGCATATCACAAAATGCAGTATTGAGACTTCCCTGAGACACGACCTGTTTAGAGCTGAAGACATAGACACCAAGGGAGAACACCTTGGGCCTGTGGTATCCAACTGATGAAAGAACAAAGCTTTGAAGTTCTGCCTTTTAGTGCTTTGGAGGGGGGGGAACACCACTCCTAGAACTTCTATTCCATCATGCTCACTGAAAGATCAACCATCCGTGGATCGACCTCAGATGCACTCTAACTTCGAATTTGAGCACCGCTTTGTGGGAGTATGGCATCGAGCTCTGAGGTGACAAGAGGCACCATTTTTCGATATGGCTCCAGGCTTTGAGACCTCTTGACACAAAGCACCGCCGCTCCAGCAAAGCCACTAGCAGTGGGCACCATTCCTCTACACCCATACACAGGGGACCGACCGAGAGTCTGAGGGGACTCTCGGTGCAAAGATATGCTTCGAAGCTGTATCAAGAACCACACCCCAAAATCAGTTATGAAGCATGCCACAATTGAACTTGAATGAGACTTGCTACACCTTTGAGCTCCCCGAGGTACACATGTGAGACTGCCCCACACGCCTTACATGCCTAAGAGTAGGCTCAACATTGAGGAACAGAGCCTGAATAGGATCAAGCAACACACAAGATCATGGGCAATGGAGGAACAGCGTTGACAAATATCCCTATCTTATCCATAATGCATTGCCCAGGACTCTGGGTACCTGGAGGTAAAGTTTTGGCATTTTGTGTTTGGCACATTGGTGAAAAGATATATTGTTGGGGTGGCTCTGTGTCATATTTTCCATTAAAGCAGTTTGGGATTAATCTCCTGTTCATAGACTTATTGATGCGACCAGTTAAGCAGGTCCACAGAGTGGTTAACTGGCTCACTGGCAGATGCTTTTCAAGCAGCTGAATGTTATTCCATATTCCCCAATGTCAAATGTTCTGGCCTAGCACTAACAGCTGGGGCAAACAGGACCTTCCCCTTTCATGTTAATCATGTTGAGTATTCTGCTTGAGTCTTGCCTCGAACAAGCCTGTAAAAGGCAGAGTGCTGTGCTGATTCCCATGAGTTCTAGATAATTGATACATAAACTTTAAAATTGTCACATTCAGATACCCTAAACACTCCTGGGAAGGATCCAACCTCCTACCCCTACTACTCCCACACCACTAGTTAATTGCAAGCTTCAACTGTGGACTTGACTATTTATTTAGGTGCATAAAGATAGTTGTTATAAGAACAAATGCAAAGTTTTTCAAAAGTCACATCTCCCTTTCATGTGAGTCAGAGAGAGTTTCCTATTTTCTTTCCACACCCAAAACTGACACTAAATCCATTTCAATCACTTTGATGACAAAAGGGCACACACATGTATTACATTGATAGGACTAAATCTATAAGCAGAACAAAGCAACTTAGTCTCTTTTGCTAAACCTCATAGGCAATCATGTCGGTAATGGTAATATTGCTAGATGGCTAGTTAGGTGTATTCAAACATGCAGTGCTAAAGCTGAGCATGTATTACAGGTAGTTTCGCTAGCTAATTCCACTCGGATGAAGTCAGCTACTTTGGCCTTCTTAGAAAACATTCACATGGCAAACATATTACAAGTTTCTACCTGGGCAAATCCACAATTTGACCAAACTCTAGTTTGTCTACATTCAGGCCTGCCAAGATGTTTTAGTCAGCCAAGCAGTCTGTCTTTTATTTACAATGGTCTAAATACTTTTCCTAAAGGGGACCTTTCCTACCCCTCTGGTCCTGCCTCGAAAGAGGTCCTGTCTTTCACAACAGATGTTTGGAAGTCAGCGGAAGCCATGGAACTGATTTTGCCTTCTGTTGAAGTGAATTCTGCTATTATGATAATCTTTCAACCCTACAAAGCTTCTGCGGAGACTTTGCTCTCATTTAACAAGACACTCCTAGATTGTGTTAACAAATTTCTGGCCCAGGGTGACATCCTCGTGGTATTTTTCCGATTGGGCCGGGTTTGGCGGGTGCAGATTGGGCTCGATACATGTTGTCCGGCTGGAGCCAGAAGCTGCAGTTTGAACAAGTCCGGTGTTCACGGGAGATTCAGTCTTTGAAGTGAAGGCAGGCAGGTCCTTCAGGGTTTTTGAGGTTGCTGGCTGCTGGCTGCAGGACACACCGGGGTTTAAGCAGGAGCAGGTTCGAGGGAGACAGGCCTGTAAGGCTGGGGCCAAGTCAGTGGGCGTCGTCCTCTTGTTAGCTCTGCATGGCTCTTCGGTTCTTCTGATCTTCTTTTCTTGTTGTTGCTGGATCGGAGGAAGCAAGGTTCAGGGTGCCCCCTAAATACTAGATTTAGGGGCGTTACAGGTAGGTAAAGGGCAGGGATCAATGGGTCTCTTCCCTGGGGCGGTTACACCCCCTATTCTGCCACACTCCAGTGGGAGGGGGCAGGAGTCTGCCCCTGGTTGGCTGGGTCCCCCCCATCCAAGAAAGTGGCGGGGACTTCAGGTTGTGCTTCACCTCTCTTCCTCACTTGTTGTTCCCGCCAGTTCTCCCGCCCAAAGTGGGGGGTAGAACCAGTGGGGACCAGTTGCTGAAAGCAGCAAATGGTCTGGAGAGGCTCACAAAGGCGACTTGCCTTTGAAGCTTCTCCTTTGTTAACCCTGCCCATCCTGGGGGAGGAGGTTTGGCACCTCGTCCCTGGATGTGCATTGTTTCAGGCCCCCAAGAGCAGCAGCTCTCGACCCAGGAGTCCTGAAACATGTCTGGTGGTGGCAGCCTAAGCAGCCACTCAGTCAGATCACTAGAAGGTGGTCGAGTTTCAGGGGGCTTGGGCACTGTAGGGGTACAGGGCTCATGCACCTGTACCCTCACCACTGGCATAGGGCACCCAACTAGAGGGGTGACTGATGTATGTCAGGGCAGTGGTTTGTGGGCATGGCACACAGGGATGTGTGCCATATCGACTCTTCAATTTGTTCTGCACCAAGACACGCAGCCTGCAAAGGCAGTGTGTGTGCCCGGGTACAGGACCCATAAGGGTAGCACAATAAGTGCTGCAGCCCTTAGAGGCCTTCTCTGGTCACAGTGCCCTGGGTATCTGTGGTACCAGTTTTCCAGGGGCTGACCTGTGGCCAGAGATGCCAATTGGGTTTGTTTAGGGGAAAGAACACAGGCCCTGGGAACCTGATTGGCAGGTACCCAGGGCACACAAAGGAAAAGTGCATCAGTAGTCTGGCTAAAAGTGGTGGGGGTACTGCAACAGAAACCCACTTTCCTACACTATCGGGCTCAGACGCTGCCTGAGCGGAACACTATTTTGAAAATCTTATTTTCAAGGCATATGAGCTGTAAATCATATGCTGTGTATAGATTGCCATCTAGTGTTGAGTCCGGATATTTGCACTTTGTTTTTCTTCGAATAAACCTTTTCCAGTCATGAGGTAGGTGACTCCCCCTTTCGGTGATAGTACGACAATGGGCATCGGCTCCATTGTTAGATTATTTTCGCCATCGGGTTCGGTTGTGAATTGTTGCGATCCGGTTGAGCACTGTTCTTCAGGCCCCCTTCGACGCGCAGTCCACTAACCTCTACGGTATTTATCGCTTGTGTTTCCCATTCTCCGCAAATTGTTTACGCTCGAAGATTCGTGGAAGGCCGTTGGGCCTTTGATTATCCCCGGAACACAACAAGGACTGGGACACGTGTCGGCTGTTTCGATCAAAGACTCACCGTGACGGGCTCGTTGTTACGAAATGTACCAGCAAAGTGGCCCTGCGCCGGATCTCCTCTGAGACGAGTCCGAACAAGAAGAACCACAAGTGCAAGAAGCCGAAATGGAGGAGCAACACATCTGTGACTAAAGCCAACTCTGATGCCGATGACCTCACACCGGGACAATGGATAGTGAGTAAAGAGACTTCCTTACCCTAACATCTCCCCCATAAATAGGCTCTGGTCCCTCCTCTGCCTTTGGGCCAAGGTTGGCACCGAGAGAAGGTTTCGAGCGCCCCGCCTTGAAGTTCTGCGCCGAAACATAAACAACCTTCAGGCTCTACTAGTCCCCACGCCGGTGCCAATCCGCAACCTATGGCGTCGAAATCCAAACATCTTCTGGTTTGCGTGCCACTGGTGTATGTAGGTAAATCTTCGTAGCCGAAAACTTTTGCGCCGAAGCTTTCAACTCCAAAACCGGTGTCTAACGAAAGTACTTAAACTAAAGAGCCTTGGACTGATATTCAAGCTTCGGATCTGAAACAGAAGGAGATTGTAATTCATTCAGAAACTGGTCATATTCATGCCAAACTTCCTGAGAAGAGGAAAATGGGCTTACAAGAAGACTACCACTTTCCTCTAAAAAAAGGAAAAGTGTGGCTACTAACCCTTCTCCACCATTGTTAGAAATGGGATTTCTGGTTGGCTAGGGCTTGTGCCTAAGCCAGGCAGAAATCACCACTCCAGTCAGGTCAAGGGAGTTGAACGTGGAAGATAACCCCTGCTCCCTGCCTCGGTAGCTTGGCACGAGCAATCTGAAAGAAACATGTTAGTTCGATTCCTCACCTTAAAATATCCCCAGGCGTCAGACTGGATCCGGAAGATTTTTCGTCAGCAATACCCCTTGCGCGTCGCTAGGCGTTGTCTGCGGCTCTGCGTCAGTCGTCGGCGTCAAGCGCCGGAATGACGTCGTCTGAGTACTTAGACGCCGCCCTCGCGCGCTGACGTCAGTTCTTCTTTTTTCCGCGCCAGTAAGCGCCGATCCGGGAGAGCTACCCCTTTAGTCAATTTTTGACTAACTTTTTCGACTCTTTTTGGTCACTTCTTGACTCTGGTGCCGGTAGGATGCCTGGTTTCAAGGCCTGCGACGACTGTCACCAACTGATGTCGGTGACCGATCATCACCGCCGGTGCCTGTACTGCTTGGGCCTCGACCACGACGCGGAGTCGTGCTCCGATTGTATGGCCCTGACCTCGAAAGCTAGGCGGGAGCGGTCCCGCAAGCTTCTCGAGCTTCGCCACTCGGCTCCGCGCCCCTCTCGATCCCGGTCCAGGAGGAGGTCCAAGGATCGGTCGCGGAGCCGCCCTCGACATAGTCGCTCGTCTGGCTCGAAGTCTTCGGGTAAGTCAAAGCACTCCAAGAAGTCCAAGAGGTGACACCGCTCTATGGACTCCCCTCGCCGGTCGCGCGACTCGGCCGAGGGTCCAGGTGGTTCCACCCCCGCGGCTCCGCGGTAGCCGCAGGCACTGCACAAGTCCCCATACCCGCCGGTCCCTGGGACTGACGCAACGCCGGCGGAGGTCAGTGCCTTCCTCTCGGCCATGAGGAGCCTGGCCCTGCCGTCGACGCCCACTGGCGTGCCTTCGGGCCCCGTGGACTTGACTGGGCGACCTCGCGTGCCGGCGGCTCCGGCGCCGCAGGGCCCCCGTCGACGCCGGTCGACCTCTTTACGCCTCCGACGCCGACTCAGGACGACGTCGATCCCCGGTTCAGCCCCTGTCCGGTCCAGACGCCGCTAGAGACACACATTGTCTATCAACCGGCTCCGATCATTCCTCCTGTTTACCAGGAATCGGATGACGGGGGCGAATGGGAGGGGTCTGAGGACCCTATGGCCCTTCAGGGGCAACTTTCTCAGGACTGGGCAGATGAACTGGGGGAGGCCAGTGGATTGGATACCTTACCGGACACTGGATTCATCTCTCCTCCAACTGTGGCTTCGGAGGAGGGTGCAGCTTTTTCTGTGGTGCTGCGCAAGGCGGCCGCAGCCCTTGGGCTTGAGCTGCCTGCCGTGGCTGTGAGGACTAACATCCTCACTGAGGTGCTTCAGTCTGCCGCATGCTCCACTGAGTCTCTGCTGCAATTCAATGAGGCCCTCACTGACGTTCTGCAGGGCACCTGGTCCAAGCCCTCCACAGTCCCTCCTGTGGATAGGAACGTTGCCAGGCGCCACCGCCCTGCTCCGGGCGACCCCAGTTTTCTGTCCCAACACCCCACCCCCGAGAGTCTGGTTATCCAGGCCTCTACCTCCCAATCCTCCTTCCCGTCCGCTCCTCCGGACCGGGATTCCAAGAGACTGGAACAGTTCGGTAAGAAGCTGTTCTCCTCGCTCAGTTTGGGCCTGCTGTCTTTGAACACCGCCTGTCTCTTGGACCGTTATTCCCACTCTCTGTGGGATACGGTGGAGGACGTGCTGCCACTGTGCCCGGAGGAGGCCCGGGCGCGGCTTTCCTCGGCTCTGGCCGTTGGGAGAGATGCAGCGCGCCATGCAATCCGATGTGGACTCGACACTACGGACTCGCTGGGTAGGGCGATTTCTACCACGGTGGCGCTTCGACGTCACGTCTGGCTGCGGTCCACGTCCTTTTCAGGGGATGTCCAGAGCACACTCATGGACATGACTTTTGATGGCGCTCGCCTTTTTGGTGAGAAAGCGGACACTGCGCTGGCTCGCTTCAAGGACTCCCGGGCTACGGCCACGTCCTTGGGCCTCTCGGCCCCGCGGCCACAAACTTCCGCTTTTCGCTCCTTTCGTGGCCAAGGAAGGGGCACCTCCTCACGTCCGCCTAGCCACCGGCCGCAGAACCAGCCTGCACGCGGTCGCGGACGTGGTTTCCGCCGAGGCGGTACTGGAGGACGACGCGGTCAGTCCACATCCACCCCGGCAGCATCCGCCTCAAAGCCTTCCTAGTCTGAGCTTTCAGGCCCATTCCACGCCAGTGGGAGGCCGGGTTCGCCATCACCTGCTTCACTGGCGTACCATTACTTCGGATGGGTGGATGCTGCAAATCGTCCGAAGGGGCTACTCCCTCCCCTTCGAGACGACCCCTCCAGCCATGCCACCGCAGCACCACCGTATCTCGGGGGATCATTTGAATCTTCTACAAGAGGAAGTTTCGTCCCTCTTGGCCTAGGAGGCCGTTGAGCGCGTTCCGAGCCCAGAAGTAGGTCGTGGTTGTTATTCCCACTACTTTCTGGTTCCCAAGAAGGGCAAAGGAGGCCTACGCCCTATCTTGGACCTCAGGAACGTCAATGCCTTCCTCAGGAAGGAACGGTTCAAAATGTTGACTTTGGCTCAGGTTCTAGCTGCCCTAGACCCTGGAGACTGGATAGTAGTGTTGGACTTGCAGGACGCATATTTCCATATTCCCCGTCCTGCCGGCCCACCGGCGTTACCTGCGGTTCACAGTGGGTTAGGAGCACTTTCAGTTAACCGTGCTCCCCTTCGGCCTTACCAGTGCCCCTCGGGTGTTCACGAAAGTGATGGCGGTGGTCGCAGCTCATCTGCGCAGATCAGGGGTTCCAGTCTTCCCCTATCTCGACGACTGGTTGTTGAAGGCGGGCTCGCCCCAGACGGTCGTCTCCCACCTCCAGACTACGGCGGATCTCCTGCATTTGCTAGGGTTTTCCATCAACGTGCCGAAGTCACACCTGAGCCCCTCTCAGAAGCTCCTCTTCATCGGAGCGGTTCTCTCGCGCGCACGCTCTCTCTCGCACGCTCTCTCTCGCACGCACGCTCTCTCTCGCACGCACGCTCTCTCTCGCACGCACGCTCTCTCTCGCACGCACGCTCTCTCTCGCACGCACGCTCTCTCTCGCACGCACGCTCTCTCTCGCACGCACGCTCTCTCTCGCACGCACGCTCTCTCTCGCGCGCTCTCTCTCGCGCGCACGCTCGCGCGCACGCTCGCACGCACGCTCTCTCTCGCACGCACGCTCTCTCTCGCACGCACGCTCTCGCACGCTCGCACGCACGCTCGCTGGCACGCTTTTGCTCGCACGCACTCTCTTGCACGCTCTCGCTCGCACTCGCTCGCACGCTCTCGCTCACACTCGCTCGCACGCTCTCGCTCACACTCGCTCGCACGCTCTCGCTCACACTCGCTCGCACGCTCTCGCTCGCCCGCTCTCGCACGCACTCGCTCGCACGCGCTTGCACGCTCTCGCTTGCTCGCACGCTCTCGCTTGCTCGCACGCTCTCGCTTGCTCGCACGCTCTCGCTTGCTCGCTCGCGCTCTCTCGCTCGCACGCGCTCTCTCGCTCGCGCTCTCTCGCTCGCGCTCTCGCTCGCTCGCGCTCTCGCTCGCACGCTCTCGCTCGCACGCTCTCGCTCGCACGCTCTTGCACGCACGCTCTCGCTCTCTCTCGCACGCACGCTCTCTCTCGCACGCACGCTCTCTCTCGCACGCGCGCTCTCGCACGCGCGCTCTCGCACGCGCGCTCTCGCACGCACGCTCTCGCACGCACGCTCTCGCACGCACGCTCTCTCACGCACGCATGCTCTCGCTCGCGCTCTCTCACGCACGCTCTCGCTCGCGCTCTCTCACGCACGCTCTCGCTCGCACGCACGCTCTCGCTCGCGCTCTCGCTCGCGCTCTCGCACGCACGCTCGCGCTCGCGCACGCTCGCGCTCGCTCTCGCACGCGCGCTCTCGCACGCTCGCACGCGCTCGCGCGCACGCACGCTCGCTCTTGCACACCTCAGGGAGAACAAAATGTCCCCCAAAGGAAAGTGGCACTACACGTGCCGTGGAGGCCCCACTCTGGGACCCCGAGAAAACTTCGTTGCAGCTGCCCACTCTCTCTCACGGTGCAGCTGTAGCAAAATTAGCCCAGGCACCACTGTGCCCTTGGAGCCCCACTCCGGGACTCCTAATTACCAAATGGAAGATACCCCCGTTGTTGCTGCCCGCTCTCCTGTGGATAGCTAAAGCAATGGCACCAACTTGGCACCACGGTGCCGTTGAATGACTCAAGGCAGCTGCCCACTACCTCTGGGGCAGCTGCTACTGCGGGAGAATAGAGCAGACTACCCAACACCTCTCCCACGGCCTCTCACTTGATGGGGAGGGGTTTGGCTGGAGGCAGCGCTTTCCTCGTGGCTGGGACCCGCTTCCCGGGGACCATGCTGCTCCTCTCATATCAGGAATTACCACTTAAAGACTTATCAGGGAATGCCCAGTGCATTCCTATAGGAGGGCAGCCCCACAGTAGTGAGAAACCAAAATGGCTGTTTCTCTACCAGGACATGTCACACACTTAAGGCACATGTCCTTCCTTTCACCTACAACGCAACCTGCCCATAGGGCTAGCTGGAGCCTACCTTGGGGGTGACTGACATGTAGTAAAAGGGGGGTCACAGACATGGCACACAGTTTAGGTGTCACGTCACAGCGGCAGTAACACTGCAAGCACAAGCCCTGCAATGGCAGAGGCCTGGGATAGGATTGTAAAGCTACTTTGGTGGGTGGCGCAATCAGCCCTGCAAGCCCACCAGTAGCGTTTAATTTACCAACCCCGGGTATATGAGATACCACTTTGCAAGAGGCTGACAGGTAAATTAACTATGTCAAACAGTTGTTGACCAATCTTTACCATATTTACCACAGAGAGCACACACAGTTTACACTGGACAGCAGTACTAAAGTGCCCAGAGTCCTAGAACCACCAACACCATGCCAGAAAAAAAGGGTAGGAGGAAGGCAAAATGTTCAGGGATGACCATGCAAAAAAGGGCGAAGTCCAACAACCATACATTCCACCTTCACCCATTGATCCAAATTTACTCATTGCACCTACACATTCTCCTCCACCACCATCACCTGACCCACAGGTTACACAAGGGATGGGGATATAGATAACACCACAGGATACTGACCCATGGGATAATTATAATGCTGACCCTCAACCTGATAACGGCCCGACCTATAGCCATCCAGACCTTCTCCTCCAGATGATAACATTGGATATATTGAGCTTGTTAACAGAGCTGCACAATATAATGGAGTAGAGCTTCATAAAGAGACTTTAAATGAGGATTTTCTGTTTTACACACTAAGGTCATCTCAAAGGGTTTCACAAACATTACCAATCTTAAAGGGTATGCTTAAATATACTGATGACATCTTTAAAGACCATGTAAGAGCTAGATTTATCACTCCCAGGGTAAAGGAAAAAGTACAGATCTGCACCTACTGACCTTGTATATATCAAAAGCAAGTTACACTTTGACTCGCTCGTAGTGTCCAACGCTCATAAAAGAGCTAATTTGTGAACATTGGAAGCCCCTCCTCCTGATACTCCAAACTAATTGATGCTTCGGGCAAAAGGGTAACGTCACAATCGGCTAATCATTGGCGCATTGCCAATGCTCAAGCACTATTAGCAAGGTATGATAGAGCTCATTATGATGAGCTTGAAAAGCTCATTGAATTTCTTCCTCATGAGCATACGTCTAGAGCTAGTGCCCTTATTCAAGAGGGAAAATTAATAACTAATACCTCTATCAGGTGTGCTCTAGATCAGGCAGTCACAGCATCTCTGGCAGTAAACACCAGTGTACTGCTCTGTAGACATGCTTGGTCAAGAATTTCAGGGTTCAAGCCTGAGGTACAAGCCTCTATTCTTAATCAACCCTTTAACAAAGAACACTTCTTTGATCCAGCCGTCGATACATCACTACAAAAATGAAAAAGGATACTGAAGTTGCTAAGTCCTTGGGGCTCTTACAATCACCTTCCAACAGAGGATCCTTTCGTCGCTAATTTTACAGACAATATCTCCTCCTTTTACAAGGGCAACAATCAGTCGCCCTCTTCAAGAGGTTATTTTAGAGGTGGATATAGAGGAAATAAACGGCAAGGCAAGATGCAGAGAACTCAACACGCACTTCCCCTGCAAACACCAAACAGTGACTTCCTTTCCATACCCGACCATTTCCCAATTTCTACACATTTGGAATAAGATTACATCAAGATAAAAGGGTTCAACAAATTATCCAATCTGGTTATTGCCTGAAGCCTACAAGCACTCCACCGAACATTCCTCCAAGGTCAAACCTCCTGTCGCAAGAACATATCACCCTTCTAGAGAAAGACAGTCTCTTTGTTGCAGAAAGGTGCAATAGAACCAGTCCCTTTACGATACCAGGGAGCGGGGGTGTACTCCCTCTACTTTCTAATTCCCAAAAAGGACTGCGCTCTCAGGCCTACATTAGACCTCAGAGAACTAAATCTATACATTCAGTCGGACCATTTTCACATGGTACCACTCCCAACAAATGCTTTCCCTTCTTCAGCAAGGTGACTTTCTCAACCCTCTGGATTTAAAGGGTGCTTACTTTCATATTCCAAAACACCCTGCACACCGCAAATACCTCAGGTTTGTGGTAGCCAGTCAGCCCTATCAATTCAAAGTCCTCCCATTTGGAGTAACAACCGCACCCGGGGTTTTCACAAAATGCTTGGCAGTAGTCGCAGCCCAGCTAAGACAACATATTTGTCTTCCCATACTTGGACGAGTGGCTCATAAATGACAGCTCGCACAACAGATGTCTACGCCACACAAAAAAAACTGTGCAATTGCTCCACGAGCTAGGATTCACAGTAACACTGTCCAAATCCCATGTCCAACCATCCAGGTCTCAAGCATATGTAGGAGCTACTATAAAAGCACAAAAAGCTCTAGCATACCCAATTCCATTCAGTCTGGAATATACAAACCCTGAGGTCTCCATTTCAGCCTCAACACTCCGTACCAGCTCAAGTGTTCATGCAGTAACTGGGAATGATGGAGTCTTGCATTTTTATAGTCCCCTACGCAAGACTTCAAATGTGTCCCCTACAGGAATGCTTATCACGTCAGTGGAACCAAGCACAATCAGTTATCAGATCTAGTATTGGTAGATATAAGAAGTTGGCCTGATGTATGATGTCACTAGTTCTAGTGTACACCTTGTATCAGTCCAAACAACCCTTATGGTGATTGGTTGTAAAGTCGACCTTATAGACCAGCTATCCTAGTGGTAGCATGGACAAGAGCAGTCTTAGGCTAAACTCTGAATGGCATGTGAAGCCAGCTGTGATACCATATATAATCCCTTGAATACCAAATGAAAGGACACCACAACAGATATATATATAAAATAAAGTGTATTTATTCTAGGCAAACCCTCAGCACTCTTTATGAGATTAGAGGTAAGTACAACACAGTCTTATTCAAGCATACATTAAGTCACACATGTAAGTAATACAGTTAGGTCCTAGGGGCCACGCAAACCATATACTAAAGAAGTGGTATAAGGACCACTGTCACGGAAATAGAATAGTCCTAGGGAATCGCTGGGGCTACACTACACTACCAACAGTTAGGAAGTGGGAGGCCCACGGGATTCAGGTGCAGAGTGGAAACACTCACGCGTAATGCGTATAATTGATAGAAATAGTACAGTTCTGAAATAAGCAGTTTTAGGACACTTCTGGAGCAACTAGGAAGTCGAGACTCGGAAACTAGACCCTAGGATAGTCACTACCCTTGTGAGCACCAAAGTACCCAAGTTACCTATCCCACAGGCTGCGGGTGCATAGGTGTGAACTTGCGTCGGGTTTCGTCGTGGACTTCTATGGATGCCTGAAGGAAAGTTGCTGACAGGCAGTCAGTGCAGAGTGTCCGGTGGATCCCAAGGCCGGGATCAAGAAGGAAGGGTACCTGCAAGCAGAAGGGACCGAGTCAAGGTCACTAGCCAGTGACCACGTGGAACCAGGAAGGAACCAGGCGATGTCGTGAAGATTGCAGGTGAAGGGTGAAGCTTGTCGCAGCAGCCAATGGTACCAGAAGACGTCGAGGACGACCAGGACCAGGAGGCGAGCTGTCCCACGAAGGCTCTTGCTGTCGGCGGCGTCGAAGTCGAACTAGGACTCACCAAGCCTTGGCAAGCGGAACCCACGAAGAATGGAGGACTTGCTTCTGGTGCAGACCAGGAAGGTCTGGGGTGCTTCTTTTTTGCAAAGAAGCGGGAACCAGTCTGGAGGAGCCAAACCAGCAGTGAAGATTTAAAGGTGTGTCGTCACAAAGGCCGCTACCCAACGGGCAAGCAACCGGACAGACGCGGCAAGCAGGGAAATGCAGAAGGGCCCCACGCAGGACTCGTGGAGTGTGGGGGGCTAGTCTTCGGTGCAGATGGTGCTTGAGGTTGGGGCTTCTCAATCCCCGGTGCACAACTTCGAGGGTACCTCAGAAGCTGCGCTGGAAGATACTCGCCACTCTTCCCAGGTAGCCGGTCCCACGTCTCTCGTCGCCTCCACGGATCTCAGCTCGGCTGTGGTTGTGGATCAGGGTCGGAGAAGTCTGTAAGTCAAGGCTCTGGTCGGGCTCTGCAGTCGGTCCCTCGTAGAACTTCAGCAAAGGGTAGTCTCTTGATGGTGCCTGTTTGCACAGGGTAGCCACTCCTTGGCCACAAGGTAGATTATTCAGTCTTCTTCTTTCGTCGAATGTCGAAGGTCCAGAGTTTCTGTTCAAGTTGCAGGTTCAGGATAATCTAATTTCCTGGGGCCCAGCTCTTATACTAATCTGGGGGGCTGGGTTGCCTGCAAGGTCACGCCTTATGGGTGGGACCTGGTAGGGGGGTGGTTACACCCCCTTCCCTTTGTCCAGTTTCGCGCCAGGACTGGGGCTGGAGTGCCCCAGCACCGGTTTGAACTGGACTATGCATGGGACACCTTGTGTGCCCCAGGCATGTCTCATTCCTTTCAGCCCTCCCTGCCCCAATACACTAAAGTCTGTCTGGGGAGGTGCTAGCACCTCCCCAAGCAGGAAACCTATTGTCCAAGCCTCCCTGGCCGGGATCACTCCCAGCAGCATGAGGTCAGACTCGTGTCTGTGGCAGCAGCATCCATTTTGTGATGCTGAGGCTTTGGTGAGAGTTAAACAGCAAAGTAGGATTTTAACATGTCTCTCCCTCTAGAAGGGGGGGGAATAATATCCTCATCACCAGAAATGGTATGGGGGTATTATTCCAAAGTGTTAGACACCTTACACGATATGTTTTGATAAAGCCAAACCATAGTTACCATAACCGTTTAAGATTATAAGGTACTTTAAGAGTATATGGTAGGCTATATCATAGAACAGCTATAAGGACATGGTTCCGAAAGCTGCAGACAGGCTCATGCTAGAGCACCATCTCACATGTTACCAAGCACTCTGCCTCCAGGATTGTTAAGGCCTGCCATAGGAGTGGCTGATAGGTACACACGTGTCTATTTTAAGGGTAGATATAGGTATACTATATCTAAGCAAGGGGTGATTACACGACCTTGCCCCAGCTGAGTAGTCAGCCAGTTGTCTGATTGGAAGGCCAGACCAGGGGTGGCATAATACATGCTGCAGCCCCTGGGAGGCCTAGGGTACCCCTATGCCCTGGGTACCTAGGGTACACTGTACAGTGTCCAATAAGGTGATCCTTACCAATTGTGTATGTACCTAGGGTACATGGAGTCCATTTTAAAGAGAGAGCAGACAGCCTGAGACCCTGAATGGCAGGATTTCAGGCCAACTAAGTCGAAAAACCAGCTAGACACTAGGCAAAAAGTTGGGGGTAACCATAGTCAGATATCCACCTTCCTACAGTAGACAGCCGCACCCATCGCTCGCTGCAGTGGTAGAACACATAAAACCTTTTAAAAGGGCGGCCCTTCAGCGACCCGGTTCCACAGATAGTACTGACAGCAGACACATCACTGACAGGTTGGGGAGCGCATCTCCAAACCCACACAATTCAGGGCATTTGGAGCTGCTAGCTATTTTCTGGCGCTGAAAGCATTTCAAGTTCAGCTAGTATGCAAGACTGTCCTAATTCGTACAGACATGACAGACATGCACTACATACAAAAACAGGGAGGTACACACACTCTTCAGCTGTCACAGCTAGCACAGACCATCTGGAAATGGGCATACATCATAAAATATATCTCCTAGCCAAACACCTTACAGGAGTAGACAATCGGATAGCAGATTTGCTCAGTCGTCAGACACAGCAAATCCACGAATGGGAAATACACCCTCAAGTTGGGAAATACACCCTCAAGTTCTCCTCCCATTCTTCCAAATGTGGGGATTCCCACACATAGACCTGTTCGCCGCACATCTAAACGCAAAATGCCCAAACTTCGCGGCCAGGTATCCACACCCATTGTCCAAAGGCAATGCACTATGGAAGAATTGGTCAGGGATATTTGCTTACGCTTTTCCGCCTCTCCCACTCATTCGATTAGTGGTTCGGAAACTCAAAAAAGCGCCCTTGACACTAATCCTAGTTGTTCTCCTGTAGGCACGTCAACCTTGGTTCACAACCCTATTGGAACTCTCAGTAGTTCCTCACCAAAAACTGTCTTACACCCATTCTCCTCACAGAGCCATGGAGACAGACATCCAGACCTCAGTCAACTCAATCTGGTGATCTGGCTCCTGAAGTCTTAGTTTTGCTATCTTAATCTACCACCAGAATATTATCAAAGAGGCTAGACGTCCTACCACAAGAGCCTGCTATGCAGCAAAGTGGAAGCGGTTTGTCATATTCTGTAATAACCACATCAACCCGCTTGATGCTTCTGTACAAACCATTGTTTGTTATATCTACAACGTTCCAATTTGGCATACACGTCCATACGCTTACATCTGGCTGCATACCTCCAGAAAAGACAACATCTATCTCTTTTTGGAGTGCCTGTTATCAAAACCGTTATGGTGGGACTAGAGTCATTCCCCCGAGACGTCCACCTGCTCTAGTGTGGAATCTCAACATTATCACCAGACTAATGGGTCCACCCTTTGAGCCATTGCACAAATGTGAACTGCAATTTCTCACATGGAAAGTTGCTTTCCTCGGTGCTATCACATCACTCAGAAGAGTGGGTGAGCTTCAGGCATTAACTATAGAAGAACCCTTTTTACAAATGCACCTAAATAAAGTGGTTCTTCGGACTAATCCTAAACTCCTTCCTAAAGTCATTTCATATCAATCTATTGTTACCTGTGTTCTTCCCTCAACCAGATTCAGTGGCAGAGAGCATTGCTTTATTACATAGAAAGGACAAAACCTTTCCGTAACACAAATCAACTGTCACTTTTTACTACTCTTACTAACTCCATTATCACCCTCTGCGGGAAAACAATCTAACAATGGAGTCGATGCCCATGCGCAATATCACCGAAAGGAGTCACCTACCTCATGATTGGAAAAGAAGACTTCGAAGAAAAACAAAGTGCATACATCTGGTCCCAACACTAGATGGCGATTTGTGCACAGCATATGACTCTACAGCTCTATATGCCGAGAACAGATACATACTGGGTAAGTAGCATTTTCAATCCTTTACTGTTGTGGTTTTAATGTTTAAGAGTTAGGAGGGGAGGGTAGGACTACAGATTTCTCAAACTGTACTGACGCCAAGTTGGCATGTTGACTGATCAGAGAATGGGTGGCGGAAGAAGTGGGGGAAAGTGGGGTGGGGGAGGCGGGTAGGGAGTAAGATATTTCACAGTTCAGAAGTTGATAATAACTTTAATGTATTCAAAAGCAGGACTCTTCGAATCAACAGGCAGGGTCAGAAAATAGGAGACCAGCAGATATATTTGCCAACACCCGACATGTTAACCACGAGAAGCGCATACAGTAGGTGAGGAAACCTACACTGCATTGACGTGGAACGTCAGTGGATTAGGCAGCAAGATAGAGAGGGCTAGTTAATAGGTATATTAAGAGACTTAAGCCTGATGTTGTTTTAGTGCAAGAAAACCACCTGCGTGGTACACACTGTGTCTTTATCGGCCGAAGACTCTACACTACTCTGGCACACGCGGTGTTCTCCACAGGGGCGCGCAGAGTTGCCATATTAAATAGGAATACCTTCCCCTTTCACACAACAAAAGTCTGGACCAACCCCAACAGGACCTATGTTACCATTCAAAGGACATGGAAACGGCGCAAATTCACACTAGTCAGTGTTTATGCTACGCCACGACTGCAGCCCCGCACTATGGAAGCGGTAGTCAAGATACTGCTTGACTCAGGCTCCTCTACACACCTCATTGGAGGCGACTTCAATGATGTTGTAGACCCACGGCTAGATCGCACACAGACTCCAGCTGGAACCCGAATCCCTACACCATTGGCTGACTTTGTGAGGTAACGAGGGTTGACTGACCTCTGGCGTCGTCACCACCCAACAGATTGCACTTACTCTTTCTTCTCAGGGGTGCACAGGGTCTTCTCTAGATTGGACTACTTTCTTGCCCCAGCAGGTGAAATCCGGGTGGATCGACAGGATAGAATACCTGGCACGGGGCATCTCAGATCACTCACAGTTATGGCTAACAGTTCAGAGAGGGAGGCCCAGGCAATGTCTTGATGGGAGATTGAATACCTGGGGGCTCCACGGCAAAGCATTAGCAGGAGTAATAAAAGCAGAGCCCACACTATGCTTCCAAGAAAACGAGGGCTCAGTGTCCTCTACTGCCACCCTATTCGAGGCCTATAAGGCAGTACTTAGAGGCAGGATAAAAGACACTATAGCATGCAAACGTAGAGAGGACACACAGCAGATAGAAACTTTAGAACATAAACTCTTAGACCCGGAGAGAAACATCAGCTCTGATACTGCCCTATTACGACAACCATCAATCACACGAGGGAGCTTAGCGCAGTGGCACAACGAGAAGTACAGACCCAAATACAGGCCACACACCATAGGCTTTACGGAGCAGGAAATAGAGAGGGACGACTTCAGGCATGGCTGAGTCGGAAGGAACGGGAGGCGAGCTGGGTAAACCAAATACAAGATGGACACACGGCATACAACTGCGCACGCCATAGCAGGAGCCTTCACACACTATTATGCAGACCTGTACCGGGCTAGACCACTGGTAGAGGAGACACAAATAAGTTATCTTGATGACATAGACATGCCCACTCTGCAACAGGAGGACAGAGATGCCTTCGAGAGAGAACTCACTCTAAACAAAGTACAACAAGCCATAGCCATCGGGGAAAACACCAGGGCCAAGCGGGCTGCTAGCTTAATTCTTCAAGCAAAAATTGAGCGCATTAGCCCCCCACTTATTGAACATGTTCTTGGCGGCACTAGTGGAAGGGGCGCTGCTGCTAGGTCTTTGCCAGGCCACAGTGGTAGTTGTACCGAAACCAGGTAAACCCCCAGATAAATGCAGTTCCTACCGTCCTATCTCCCTATTAAACGTCAAAACCAAGATTTTAGCCTCTATCCTAGCAGCGAGGTTTCTACCAGTAATTACCTTGCTGGTTCTCCAAGACCAGTTGGACGTTATGACCGGACGGGCCACACGCCTTAACTTGCGCAGACTGGCCAATTGGCTAGACACAGTCAAAGAGAGGCCTACCTCACAGATGTGCCTATCCTTGGATGCAGAGAAGGTCTTTGACAAGGTCCATTGGCTGTTTGAGGCAGATCATGGTGAAGTTGGGATTCAACCTGGAATCCAGGGCATGGGTGAAGCTCCTATATACAAACCCCAGAGCACAAGATAGAGATCAAATCAGCAGACTTCCCCATCCAAAGGGGGACTGGACAGGGCTGCCCCCCGTCACCCCTGATATTCACGTTACTACTGGAGCCATTGGCATACCTGATCAGAACCCATCCAGGCTTAAAGGGTTTCCAGGATGAGGAAAGCCAGCTAAGAGACGAGCGAATCTCCCTATCTGCAGATGACATCTTGCTTTGTCACTAACCCAGGAACGACACTCACACTGACGTTCCATCCAGTAAAAGACTATGGTAAACATGCAGGATACAACAACAATTGGAAGAAATTGAGTCTCTATTCGGTGGCCCCATAGACTCGCACGCAATACCAGAGTGCCTGCATATTACCGAAGAAGGCTTTAAATACCTAGGTCTATACATTTCTATAAACTTAGCAGACTGCCTCACACACAA
Organism: Triturus cristatus; assembly: GCF_964204655.1. Classification (NCBI taxonomy): domain Eukaryota; kingdom Metazoa; phylum Chordata; class Amphibia; order Caudata; family Salamandridae; genus Triturus; species Triturus cristatus. The sequence continues at coordinate 414,271,162 of NC_140585.1, read as the reverse complement.
CAATAAGCATGTCCTGGCTTAATTTCGAGAAGATGTGGTCAGATGGAGACGGCTCACTCTGACGCTACTTGGGAAGGCGGTCATGTATAAGATGATCACGCTCCCTAAACTATTATATATACTCCAAAACACATACTGTAAGATTCCAGAAACTGTATTCAAGGCAATAAATGAAGGGCTACGCACAGTCTTACGGGATGGGGGACACCCAAAAGTGGCACTACAAACACTATAACGCAGTCAGTATAACGGAGGCATCGCTCTGCCGGATATCCAAGCCTATTATCGGGCTGCACACCTAACAGCCGTCAACGAATGGTGTCATGCCCCGGGAGACCACCTAACATATGCCGTAGAAAGCCTACAATTTCAGAAACATTCCCACCTACATTATATATACAGGGGAGTGGGGGTGGGGAGCTTGCTCTCAGCAACCAATAGGACAATCGAAGCCTGGAGAGGGGTGTAAAGACAAATGAATAGGTACAAAAAAACTAACCAAGTCTTCACTGCTGTGGGAAGGTAAACGGCTCCCAGAGCTGGGGAAACTGCGGGGTTTAAGAAACTGAGACACAGTAGGGAATCACAACGCTAGGGGAAATAATACGGAATGGGGACTTAATTACTTTTGCAGACTTCCAAGCAGATGAGAGGAAACTACAGGTCCACTTGAAGACATCGACTTGGAAGCTGCATTGATGCACCCAAGGGAGGTAGTGATTAAGCTCAGGCTACAACTGATACAGTTCAAGGTCCTGCACAGGGTTTACTACGATAGTGCGACTCTAGACAATGGGCAGGACGGAGGCACCTGATTGTCTACGCTGCAAAAGAGACTGTGGCTCCTTCATACACACCCTATGAGAGTGCCCACTAATAAATCGATATTGGTCACGAATAATGCAAGAACTAAATAACATACTAGAAACCCAGATCCCAATAGATCCTAAATGTATCATCTTGAGTATACCCACCAACATTGATGTACCCAGATATAAACTCCTATTAAGTAATATAGGCCTCATAGTGGCAAAACAGGACATTGCTAAGTATTGGGGAATGGCAGACTTGCCTACCATAGCAGAAAAGCGGGCCAACATGGACCTTACATGGGGGCTGAAAAAACGACAAACGTGGCCAGAGGGTGTCCCAAGCAGTTCTGGAAGATTTGGCAGCTGTGGCTGAGATATTACGGCCTAGAAATGATGCAGAGTGGGCCACATGTGACACAACCCACCGCGCAAGACTCACAATGGCTAGGCAATATAGCACAGGCCCTAAGAACATATGAAGTGCTTGAAGCACTCCCAGTACTAGTTGGGATTGAGTTGGAGAGAGTAGGAGGTAGTTACCATAGGAATATACCTTCAGCTGTATTGGTGGCAATTATTATTGAATACGATGTTGAACCTGTCATGTACAAGATGTACCTGCTGATGTTTCGGTTGTTTGTTAAACCTAAAGAAAAAGAAAATAAAAACAATTTTCAAAAACAAAAAGGAATGCTTCTTCTGTGGAGGTAATTGTTCATGAGGACCTTGCAGGTTCCCCTGACTAGCTTCATGCTGGAATTGGTCTCCCCAAGTACTTCAACCCGACCGCATTGTCAATTGCTCAAGTTTTCTTTGATTTTTTTGAATATGCAAAGGCTTGTTCGCAATAGTTAAAACCTTCAGGCCTAAGCAAGACCAAAGACACTGCTTCCCACACCGCACCTTCGGGACCGGTAAAGAAGTCAATTAAGCCTTCAGGCGGCTCGGGCTCGAGCCACCCCGCCGTCTGAGCCGATAAACACTCTTCGGCACCGAAAAAGAAACCGGCTCTATCTCGACACCGAGCCCCACACCGAAACACTCGGGGTCGAGACCCAGCTCCTCGGCACCGACCCCATCTTCGGTACCGACAAAAGACCTCCGGCACCGACACTTCGAAGCCGAAATCCATCTCGGCGCCTCCTAAACAATCGGAGCTTTCCAAGCATAGTTCCAAACAACGAACCAGCACCGACAAGCCTAAGAAACCAACGGCCCTGACGCCTTCGGCGCCGACGGACCAACCAACCTCGCCAGAACTATTCACATCGGATCCCTTACAAAAAACATTAACTAAGGATCCCAAAACTGGACATTTGATGCTCTCTATCAAAAAGAGAGTTAGACAAACCTGCTCCGCCTCCACCTCCAAAAAGGAAGGACTCTGCTACCTCCCCTTTCAGACTACCTTCCCCACTGCCACCACCTCCTCCACCTTCCCCTCCTCCACCTTCTCCACCTCATCATTCCCCCACCCAATCCCCAGATGATGATGATGATCAAGGGGATCCATACGACATAGGGGATGTACCCCAAGATATACCTACAGGGGACCCCACTCCCACAGGATCCCCAGACCCATGGGACGATTATAATATCCCTGATGTCCCTAACGTCCCACAAGACAATCTTTACCCTTCCAGACCTTCACCACCAGAAGTCTCCTTGGGGTTCAACCATCTATTACAAAGTGCGGCACACTACCACGGGGTAGATTTACATACCGACCCAGTGGAGGAGGATTTCCTCCTAGATACATTTGACACCACACATAGGACCACCTCCATATTGCTTATGCTAAAGGGTGTTATAAAACATGCGCCGGAGGTCTTTTAGGACCCAGTCAGGGCCAGGGTCATTAACCCGCGCATTGAGAAGAAATATAAAGCCGCCCCAACAGATCCCTCCTACATCAGAGGGCCAGCGCCACTAGATTCCTTAGTAGTATCCACAGCACGGAAAAGGGCCAACTCCCAGGCATCAGGTGACGCACCACCACCGGACAAAGAGTCTAAACATCAGGCAAGCGTACTACATCTCAAGCGGCCAATATGTCGTATCGCCAATACACAAGCACTTCTAGCGAGGTATGACAGGGCCCATTATGACGAGCTAGAAGCCATAATGCACCATCTCCCTGATAAATACAAAGCTAGGGCCAATGAGCTAATTCAGGAGGGCAAAACAATTACCAATACCTCCATACGTTGTGCCTTAGATGCAGCAGACACAGCCTCTAGGGCCATCAATACTAGTGTCCTCTGTCGCCATGCCTGGCTAAGGATATTGGGTTTTAAACCGGAGGTGCAAGCCTCCATCCTCAACCATCCCTTTGACCAGTAACATCTGTTTGGCCCCAAATGGATGATGCCCTAGAGAAAATGAAAAGGGACACTGACACGGCAAAATCCATGGGCGCCTTACAATCTCATCCTCCCAGACGCTCCTTTCGCCGCTCTTCCTTTCGGAGCACATCTCAGAGGCTACTCCTCAGACACTGCTTCCACTTCATACAAATCCCCTACTCAGTCCACCTTTACAAGGGGTTACCAAAGAGGCAGCTACAGGGGCAACAATAACAAAGGCAGAGGCAAAACAAACGCTGCGCGCTCTGCCACCGCGCCTACCCAATGACTTCCCTCCACTTCCCCCAGACCATCACACTCCGATCAGGGGCAGACTCCAACGTTTCCTTCGGTCTGGACTACCATCACCTCAGACAAATGGGTAACACAAATAATTTGGTCAGGCTACTGCCTTAGAACTAACATCTACCCCCCCAAACATTCCACCCAGGCAACACCCGATGTCACCAGAACATCTGCGGCTACTCAAGCAGGAGGTAATCTCCCTCCTAGACAGAGGCAATAGAACACGTTCCTACCAACCAACAAAATATGGGGGTCTACTCTCTATATTTTCTCATACCAAAAAGGGACGAGACTCTACGGCCCATCCTAGACCTTAGGCCCCTAAACAAATACATACACTCAGACCACTTTCATATGGTGACTCTTCAGCAGGTACTTCCGCTACTTTCCCAAAACTACTTCCTCGCCACTTTGGACCTAAAAGACGCTTACTTCCACATTCCAGTGCACAATGCTTACAGGAAGTACCTCAGATTTGTAGTGGACGGCCAACACTACCAATTCAAAGTGCTCCCGTTCGGAGTCACAACTGCACCACGAGTATTCACCAAGTGCCAAGCAGTGGTGGCAGCACATCTGCGAAGACAACACATTCATGTCTTCCCATACCAAGACGACTGGTTGATAAAAGCCAGTTCATACAATCAGTGTGTACAACACACACACCACGATCCAGCTACTTCACCAGCTGGGCTTCACGGTAAACCACGAAAAGACCCATCACCAACCATTCCACATAAAACAATACCTTGGTGCCACTATAGACACCTCAAAAGCGCTCGCCTACCCCAATCCTGCCGGGATTGAAAGCATTCAGGCTCTACGCGCAAAATTCATAGCACAACACTCCCTTCCAGCTCGGGTGTTCATGCAACTAATAGGGTTGATGGCCTCTTGCATCTTCATAGTACCTCACGCAAGACTCCAGATGCGTCCTCTCCAAGAGTGCTTAGCGCACCAATGGAACCAGGCCCAGGGTCAATTAACAGATCTGGTGTTGGTAGACGGTCGTACCCATCGCTCTCTGCAGTGGTGGACCACCACAAACCTTTCCAAAGGTCGACCGTTCCTGGACCCGGTTCCCCAAATAGTACTAACAGAAGCATCGCTCTCCGGCTGGGAACTCATCTATTACATCTCACCATGCAAAGCAAATGGACACCTCAACAGAAGCTACTCCATATCAACCATCTGGAGTTACTAGCAATCTTCCTAGCCCGAAAATTCTTTCAAACACAAATTTCGGGCAAAGCAGTCCTTATCCGCACAGACAACATGACAGCTATGTATTATATTCAAAAACAAGGCGGCACACACACTCCACAGCTCTCTCAATTAGCACAGAGCATATGGAGATGGGCCATACCCCAGAAAACGTTTCTCCTAGCCCAACATGTCCCAGAAGTACAAAACACTATAGCAGATCTACTCAGCAGACAAACACAACAACTCCACGAGTGGGAACTTCACCCGCAAGTTCTTCACCCATACTTTCAAATGTGGGGGCATCCACAGATAGACCTCTTCGCCACCAACGAAAACAAAAAATGCCCAAGCTTCGCCGCCAGATACCCACACCCATTGTCCAAAGGCAAAGTGATATGGATGAACTGGTCAGGCAGCTTTGCGTATGCTTTTCCGCCTCTCCCACTCATTCCACTAGTGGTGTGCAAACTACAACAGCACTCCCTCATACTAATATTAGTAGCGCCAACTTGGGCCAGACAACCGTGGTACACCACACTGCTGGAACTATCGGTAGTACCGCATCAAAAATTACGCCTCTCCACACCTTGAACCCAGAACCATGGAGAGATCAGACACCCGGATCTGGCTCCTGAAATCCTAGAATTCGGGTACCTAAATCTTCCCCCTGACTGTATGAACGTCCTCAAAGAAGCTAGGCGCCCTACCACTAGAGTGTGCTACGCCGCCAAGTGGAAACGTTTTGTTGTCTATTGTCATAACACCATCGATCCCCTAGATGTGTCCATTCAACACATCATAGGCTACTTACTCCACCTACAAAGGTGCAATCTAGCCTATACGTCCATTCGACTACATCTCGCAGCCATAGCAGCTTACCTACAAAACAGGAAACATCTCACTCTTTAGAGTACCTGCCATTAAAGCCTTCATGGAAGGCCTTAAAAGAATAATTCCCCCCACAGTGCCACCCTCACCTGTGTGGAACCTAAATATCGTTCTCACCAGACTAATGGGACCTCCTTTTGAACCCCTACACAAATGTGAACTTCAATTCTTAACATGGAAAACCGCTTTTCTTGTAGCCATCACTTCCCTAAGAAGGGTCAGTGAGATACAAGCATTTACTATTCAAGAACCTTTTCTACAAATGCACCATAATAAGGTGGTTCTCCGTACCAACCCAAAATTCCTCCCCAAAGTCATTTCTCCTTTTCACCTAAACCAATCTGTAGAACTACCAGTATTCTTCTCGCAACCACAAACTGTTGCAGAAAGAGCTCTTCACACACTAGATGTCAAACGAGCCTTACTCTACTACATCGAGAGAACACAACCTTTCCGTAAGACCAAACAACTGTTTGTCTCTTTCTCTCCACCACACAAGGGCAACCCCATCTCCAAGTTGGGGTTAGCTAGGTGGATTGTCAAATGCATTCAGATTTGCTACCACAAAGCAAAATGAACGCTATCCATTCCACCTAAAGCCCATTCTACACGTAAAATAGGGGCTTCAATGGCTTTTCTAGGAAACATCCCATTAGATATCTGCAAAGCAGCTACATGGTCAACACCGCACACTTCCACCAAACACTATTGTGTAGATGTGCAAACTAAGCAACAAGCTAGTGTGGGCCAGGCTGTACTCAAAATATTATTTCAAACCACTGCAGCAGATACGTGTGGTCGCCGCTAACGGTGGGTACTGCTATATAATCTATGCACAAGTGTGTAATCTGCAGCTCATATGCCTCGAACGGAATATGCTACTTACCAGTATGCATCTGTTCTCGGCATGTAGAGCTGCAGATCTACACACGCCCACCCGCCTCCCCGGCTACCTGTATCTGTTCCAGTTTATCTTATTTAGATAACACACAGATGGGCATCTTCACTGTTATTACTACGCTCCATCTTTCCCTGCTGGCGAAAAACAATCTGAGGATGGAGCCGAAGCCCATGCGCAATACAATCCAAGGAAGGAGTCACCGACCTCGTGACTTCCAAAGACTTTCCAAGAGGAAAAACAAACTGCAAACATCCGGGCCCAACACCAGATGGCGATCTATGCACAAGTGTGTAGATCTGCAGCTCTACATGCCAAGAACAGATGCATACTGGTAAGTAGCATATTCGTTCCAGCATGGCGGCAGCCTCTATTAAAGATGCAAATTCTTTGGCTATTCTCGGATGTTATGACCGCCAGATGTTGTCAGATTTGACGGAATTTCTTGACCTTATCCGTGAGGACCGTAAGCAGGATGCAAGAAAGATACTTTTAGAGGGAGAACGAGCCGCATCTGAGATCATAGATTGCGCTCTGGACATTGCAAACACCAGCTTTAGACAACTTGCTGGAGCTGCGGTGCTTAGACGCCAAGGGTGGCTTAAAGCCACGTCTTTTAGGCCAGAAGTACAGACTAAGATGTTAGGCATGGCCTATGATGGAGAATCCTTATTCGGGAAGCACATTGATGGGGCCCTCCTTGCTATAAAAACGGACACTGATACAGCTAAATCGCTTGGCGCTCTACAAAACTGGCGCGGATCATTCAGAGGTGCAAGGGGACGCGGTTTTGCTTCTAGAGGATATCAAGATCAGCAAAACGGGCAGTATCAGACGCAGTATAGGCAGGCTTACGGCTAATCATCCTATCGACACTCCTCTTCGGCTGGTTTCTCCTGTCAGGGTGGTCCAAAGCGATCGAACAATCAAGATCGCGATACCAACTGGAAGCAATGATCTACGAAAGACGCCAGTCATCGTCCCCTCACTTCCCGTGGGTGCAAAAATTTCATCTTTTACTCACAAGTGACATCGAATCACTTCGGACCAATGGGTTCTCGACTTAATGAATGAAGGTCACACCCTGGAATTAATCAATTAGCCACCTACTACCCTGCCCAGGGGTCCCCCTCCCCTAGTCTTCACTTATTGTTCAAAGAAGCTTTGAAGATGCTTCGCAAAAATGCAATAGAAAAAGTCCTACTGTCTCAAATAAGAACCGGATTCTAATCTCTTTTCTTCCTCATCAAGAAGTCAACTGAGTGGCGTCCTATCCTGGATCTCCGCAAGCTCAATACATTTTTCAAAAAGCAACACTTCCGGATGGTCACACTTTCCGAGGTGTTAAGCTGTCTAAGCAGAGGGGATTTTATGGCTTCTCTAGATCTGGAGGATGCATACTTTCACATCCCTATACACCCCAAGCATTGCAAATATCTACGATTCACAGTGGCTGGCGTCCACTATCAGTTCAAGGTGCTCCTATTCGGGCTCAAATCGGCACCAAGAATCTTCACAAAATGTCTGGCACTAGTGGCAGCGACATTGAGATCTCAAGGAATACAGGTTTTCCCTTATCTCGACGACTGGTTGCTCAAAGGTCCTTCGGCACAGGCAGCCAAACACGCTATCGCAACATGTCTACATCTCTTTTCGACTCTAGGTCTCACTCTCAACGTGAACAAGTCACAGCTGCGTCCTCTTCAAGTGATTCTTTTACTGGGGGTGATGCTGGATACGATACAGTGCAAAGCATTCTTGTCAAAAGACCGCCAGTTACGTCTTCAAAAATTGCCAATTTCAATTTCAAAAAGGTCCGTTTCGGTCGGGACGTTCGCTTCTCTTCTTGGGATGTGTTCATCTGCCATAAACCTCATACCTTTGGCACGGCTCAAAATGAGACCTCTTCAGGAAGAATTGCACCTGCAATGGCAGCACAGCCGGAGGATCGTTCGACAACTCCATCAGGGTCACACCGCACATGATAGATTCTCTGCATTGGTGGTCTCAGATAGTGAATTTGGCTCAAGGCCTCACTTTCCTGCCAACTACTCCAGATTTTGTTTTAACAGACACTTCAATGGAAGGATGGGGAGGCCATCTGCAAGATTTACAGATTCAAGGAAAATGGTCCCAAGAATACCGACAACAGCATATCAGCAGATTGGAGCTTCACGCCATCTTTCTCTCTGCAGGCTTTCCTCCTGAGGATTGCGGGTTCCTCCGTGCAGGTCCGTACCGACAATACGACTAGCATGTATTACATCAACAAACAAGGAGGAACAAAATCGCTGCCTCTATCGCAGGAAGCTTGGGAATTGTGGGAGTGGATCACATTCCGCAAGATAACCTTGAGAGCAGAACACGTCAAGGGGCTCCACAATACTCTGGCCGATGCGCTGAGCAGGTCTCTAGCGGGCTGTCACGAAAGGGAACTGGAGCAGACGCAGGTGGACAATCTTCCAAGTTTGGGGCAAACCAACACTGGATTTATTTGCTACAAGGGAAAACAGGAAATGCTAATAATACGCCAGCAGTTTTCCTCAATAGGGGTCAAGGGGGAATGCCCTGTTCATGCGATGGTCAGAGATTTGTGCATACGCTTTTGCCCCATTCCCTTTGATTCCGAAAGTGCTCCGCAAAATGAAGATGGAGGGTTGCCGTCTCATCCTGATCGTACCCCGTTGGCCAAGGCAATTTTGGTTTCAGGAGCCGCTTCTACTATCTCTGGACAAACCTATTCGCCTGATTCTAACACTCACAATGTTGTCAAGAGAAGGGGGTCAAATACTCCATCTGGATCCGCAGTCGCGCTTGCACGCATGGCTCCTGATTTCTTAGAATTCAAAGATCTTGACATCTCTCAAGACTTTCATGAAATTTTGGCTAAGTCTCATGCTCAAAGTACAGTCAAGACTTATTGTTTAAAGTGGAAGCGATTCTGTTATTGGTGCGAGGTGAATAACGTCCACCCTGATCTGAAAGAAACAAGTTAGTTAGATTACTCACCTTAGAATATCCCCAGGCGTCAGGCTGGATCCGGAAACATTTTTGTAGCAATACCCCTTGTGCGTCGGTAGGAGTCGTCTGCGGCTCTGCGTCCGTCGGCGTCGTGCGCCAGAATGACGTCGTCGGAGTACTTCGATGCCGCCCTCGCGCGCTGACGTCCGTTCTTCTTTTTTCCGCGCCGATCCGGGAAGAGCTTACCCCTAGTCAATTTTTGACTAACTTTTTTGGTCGACTGTTTGTGCCGGTAGGATGCCTGGTTTTAAAGCCTGTGACGCCTGTCATCGACTGATGTCGGTGACGGATCACCATCGCCGGTGCCTCTTCTGCCTGGGGGCCAACCACGTCGCGGACTCGTGCCTCGACTGTCAGGCCTTGACATCGAAGGCTAGGCGGGAGCGGTCCCGCAAGCTTCTCGAGCTTCGCCACTCGGCTCCGCGCCGCTCGAGGTCCCGGTCCAGGAGGAGGTCCCAGGACCGGTCGCGGAGCCGCAGTCATCGACATCGCTAGTCGGGCTCTTCGGGTAAGTCGAAGCACTCCAAGAAGACCAAGAGGCGACATCGCTCTTCGGACTCCCCTCGCCGGTTGCGCGACTCGGCCGAGGGTCAAGGTGGTTCCACCCCCGCGGGTCCGCTGGAGCCGCAGGCGCCGCGTCCGTCCCCATACTCTCCGGTCCCTGGAACTGACGCGACGCCGGCGGAGGTCAGTGCCTTCCTCACGGCCATGAGAGGCCTGGCTCCGCCGTCGACGCCCGCCGGCGCGCCTTCGGGCCCCGTGGACTCGACTGGGCGAACTCGCGTGCCGGCGGCTCCGGCCCCGACGTCGCAGGTCCCCGAGGGATCCAAGCCTGGATCTCTGTCGGCGCCGGTCGACCTAGTCACGTCTCCTCCGCCGGCGCCGTCCCCGGTTCCACCACCGGCGCCGTCCCCGGGCGACGCCGTTCCCCTGTTTACCCCCATTCCGGACCCGACGCCGGCACGGCGTCGACCGACACCGATGCCGGCGCCGCTGGATGAGCAAGTCATCTACCGTCCGGCTCCGTCCCTTCCTCCTGTGTATCAGGACTCTGATGACGGGGGTGACTGGGAGGGATCTGAGGATCCTCTGGCCAGACAGGCCTATCTTTCTCAGGACTGGGCAGACGAACTGGGGGGATGCCAGTGGTCTGGACACCTCCCCTGACGCTGGTTTCATCTCTCCTCCGTCTGTGGTGTCTGAGGAAGGTGCAGCTTTTTCAGTGGTGCTGCGCAAGGCGGCCGAAGCCCTTGGGCTCGACTTGCCTGCTGTGGCCGTGAGGACTAACGTCCTCACTGAGGTGCTTCAACCGACAGCAAGCTCCACAGAGCCTCTGCTGCAGTTTAATGAGGCCCTCGTCGACGTTCTCCAGGACACTTGGTCCAAGCCCTCCACAGTACCTCCTGTGGATCGGAACTTAGCCCGGCGCCACCGCCCTGCTCCGGGTGACCCCAGTTTCCTGTCCCAACACCCCACCCCTGAGAGTCTGGTTATCCAGGCCTCTATATCCCAATCCTCCTTCCCGTCCGCTCCTCCGGACAGGGAATCCAAGAGGTTGAAACAGTTCGGGAAAAAACTGTTCTCGTCCCTGAGCCTGGGGCTGCGGTCTTTGAACACCGCTTGCATCTTGGACCGTTACTCCCACTCTCTGTGGGATGCGGTGGAGGACGTGCTGCCCCTGTGTCCGGAGTAGGCCCGGACACGTCTCTCCCAGGCACTTGCTAACGGGCGAGATGCAGCACGGCATGCCATACGGTGTGGACTTGACACCACGGACTCGCTGGGTAGGGCGATTTCCACCACAGTGGCGCTTCGGCGTCACGCCTGGCTGAGGTCCACGTCCTTTTCGGGGGATGTCCAGAGTTCTCTCATGGACATGCCCTTTGATGGCACTCGCCTTTTTTGTGAGAAGGCGGACAGTGCGCTGGCTCGGTTCAAGGACTCCCGGGCCACGGCCAAGTCCTTGGGTCTTTCGGCCCCGCGGCCGCAAACTTCCGCCTTTCGTCCCTTTCGTGGCCAAGGAAGGGGTGCCTCCTCGTGTCCGCCCAGCCACCTGCCGCAGAACCAACCTGCACGCGGTCGCGGACGTGGATTCCGCCGAGGCGGTACTGGAAGTCAACGTGCCGGTCAGTCCACATCCACCCCGGCAGCATCCGCCTCAAAGCCCTCCTAGTCAGAGCTTTCAGGCCCATTCAACGCCAGTGGGCGGTAGAGTTCGCCATCACCTGCTCCACTAGCGCTCCATCACGTCGGACAGGTGGGGTGCTGCAAATTGTCCGAAGGGGCTACTCCCTCCCCTTCAAGACGACCCCTCCAGCCATGCCACCGCTGAACCACCGTATGTTGGGGGATCATTTCCATCTTCTACGAGAGGAAGTTTCGGCCCAATTGGCCAAAGAGGCTGTCGAGCGCGTTCCTGGGCCGGAAGTAGGTCCGTGGTTGCTATTCCCACTACTTTCTGGTTCCCAAGAAGGGCAAAGGGGACCTACGCCCGATCATGGATCTCAGGAGCGTCAACGCTTTCCTCCGGAAAGACCGTTTCAAGATGCTCACCCTAGCTCAGGTTCTGGCTCCCCTAGACCCTGGAGACTGGAAGGTAGCGTTGGACTTGCAGGACGCTTATTTCCACATCCCCGTCCTGCCGGCCCACCGGCGTTACCTGCGGTTCACGGTGGGTCAGGAGCACTTTAAGTTCACCGTGCTCCCCTTCGGCCTCACCAGTGCCCCTTGGGTGTTCACAAAAGTGATGGCGGTGGTCGCAGCTCATCTGCGCAGATCAGGGGTTCCCGTCTTCCCCTATCTCGACGACTGGCTGTTAAAGGCGGGCTCGCCCCAGCAAGTCGTCTCCCACCTCCAGACTACGGCCAACCTCTTGCACTCGCTGGGGTTCTCCATCAATGTGCCGAAGTCGCACCTGAGTCCCTCCCAAAAGCTCCTTTTCATTGGGGCGGTTCTCGATTCGGCGCAGTTCCGGGTCTATCCGCCGGAACAGCGGGTCCGGGACATTCAGGCCCTGATTTCCATCTTCCGGCCTCTGTCCTGGGTTTCGGTCAGGTTGGTGCTGGGGCTGATGGCCTCCTGCATCCTGTTGGTACCTCACGCCAGGTGGCGGATGCGGGCTCTGCAGTGGGACCTGAAGTTTCAGTGGGCCCAGCATCGAGGCAACCTGTCCGGCCACGTCTTGATCTCGGAGGGCACTGCGAACCAGCTGCAGTGGTGGCTCACGAATCGCGATTGGGTCAGTGGCAGATCCCTCTCCCTACCCCAACCGGAGCATGTCGTAGTGACGGATGCGTCCCTCCTGGGATGGGAGGGCCATATGGGAGAGGCGGAGATCAGAGGACTCTGGTCTCCGGCGGAGACTCGGCTCCATATCAACCTCTTGGAGCTGAGGGCGATCTGACTTGCACTAAAAGCCTTCCTTCCCTCTATCCGGGGAAGTGTCTGTAGGAGAGTAGGGTCTGATTTCTATGTTCACCCCCACTTTTTGCTTTTGCCTCACTGGTTTTCGACTTAGATGTGGCTGTGGTCCTGCTAATCAGACCCAGAGCCCAGCTGTTCTCTCTCTAAATTCATACTATGTACTCTAGGTACATAACCCAATTGGTAAGGATCACCTTATAGGTCCCTGTACAGTGTACCTTAGGTACCCAGGGCCTAGGTGTACCCTTGGCCTACCAGGGGCTGCAGCATGTATTATGCCACCCCTGGCTGGCCTTCCATTATGACACAACTGGCTGATCACTCAGCTGGGGCAAGGTCGTGTAATCACCCCTTGCTTAGGCATAGTATTCCTATGCCTACCTTATATATAGACACATGGGTAACCTAACAGTCACTCCTATGGCAGGCCTTAACAATCCTGAAGGCAGAGTGCTTGGTAACATGTGAGATGGTGCTCTAGCATGAGCTGAGCCTGTCTGCAGCTTTCGGAACCATGTCCTTATAGCTGTTCTATGAGATAGCCTACCATATACTCTTAAAGTGCCTTATAATCTTAAACAGTTATGGTAACTATGGTTTGGCTTTATCGAAACATGTCGTGTAAGGCGTCTAACACTGTGGAATACTACCCCCACACCGTTCCTGGTGGTGAGGATAGTATTCCCCCCTTCTAGAGGGAGAAGAAATGTTAGACATACTACCCGGTTAAAGTTAACCAGAGCCCCAGCATCACAAAATGGATGCTGCTGCCACATACACAAGTCTGACCTCCTGCTGCTGGGAGTCCTTCCAGCGAGGGAGGCTTGGACAATAGGTTTCCTGCCGTGGGAGGTGCTAGCACCACCCTAGACAGGACTTAGTGTATTGGGGCGGGGAGGGATGAATGAAATGAGACACTGCCTGGGGCACACAAGGTGTCCCATGCATAGTCTGGTTCAAACCGGTGCTGGGGCACTCCAGCCCCAGTCCTGGCGCGAAACTGGACAAAGGGAAGGGGGTGTAACCACCCCCCTCCCTTGTCCCACCCATAGGAGGGACCTAGCAGGTAAACCAGCCCCCCAGATTAGTATAAGAGTGGGAGCTGGGTCCTTAGGACTTTAGATTTATCCTGAACCTGCATCTTGAACAGAAACTCTGGACATTCGACTACGGAAGAAGACTGAAGAATCTCCCTTGTGGCCAAGGAGTGACCACCCTGGGCAACCAGGCACCATCCAGCGACCGCTGCTTGCTTTGCGACTGATCCCACGAGGGACGACTGCAGAGACTGACCAGCGCCGTGACTTCCAGACACCTCTGAACCAGATCCACATCTACAGCAAAGCTGAGACCCGTGGAGGCTACGAGGGACGTGGGACCGGCGACTTGGGAAAAGTGGCTAGTAACTGACTAGCGCGACTTCTGAGGCTTCCTCGAGGCTGTGCTTGGGGAATTGAGAAGCCCCAATCCCGAGCACCATCTGCAAAGAAGATCAGCTCCCCACACTTCAGGTGTTCTGCGTGGGGCCATTCTGCACCCGAGTTGCTCGACGTGTTGTCAGGTTGCTGGCCCGTTGGCTAGTGACCCCTGTGACGACGAACCTTCAACTTTGCCTTGCTGGTCCGGCTCCTCCAGACTGGCACCCGCTCCCCTGTGAAAGGGAAGCACCCCAGACCTTCCTGGTCTGCGACAGAAGCAAGTCCTCCATCCTGCGTGGGTTACGCTTGCCAAGGCTTGTTGGGTCCTAACTCGACATCGACGCCGCCGACAGCAAGAGCCTTCGTGGGAACAGCTCGCCTCCTGGTTCTGGTCGTCCTCGACGCCTCCTGGTACCCGTGGCTGCTGTGACAAGGTTCACCTCTTCACCTGCATCTTCACGACATCGCCTGGTTCCTTCCTGGCTGGTGACCTAGACTCTGTCCCCTCTGCTTGCAGGTATCCTTCTTCTTGATTCCATCCTTGGAATCCACCTGACACTCTTCACTGACTGCCTGTCAGCATCTTTCTTCAGGCATCCATAGGAGTCGACGACGAAACCCGACGCAAGTTCACACCTATGCACCCGCAGCCCGTGGGCTAGGTAACTTGAGTACTCCGGTGCTCACAAGTGTATTGACTATCCTAGGGGTCTAGTTTCCAAGTCTCTAACTCCTAGCTCCTTCCGAGGTGTCCTAAAACTCTTAATTTCTAATTACTACTATTCTATCGACTTTAACGCATTACGCGCGAGTGTTTCCAATCTGCACCTGAATCTCGTGGGCCTCCCACTTCCTAGCAATTGGTAGTATAGTGTAGCCCCAGCAATTCCCTAGGCCTAACCTGTGTTCGTGACAGTGGTCCTTGTACCACTTCTTTAGTATATGGTTGGCGTGGCCCCTAGGGCCTAACTGTATTACTTACCTGTGTGACTTATGTATGCTTAAATAAGACTGTGTTGTACTTACCTCGAATCTCAAAGAGTGCTGAGGGTATTTTGACTAGAATAAATACATTCTATTTTTATATATATTTCTGTTGTGGTGTCCTTTCATTTGGTATTCAAGGGATTGCAAATGGTATAACAGCTGGCTTTACATGCCATACAGAGTTTAGCCTAAGACTGCTCTTGTCCATGCTACCACTAGGATAGCTGGTCTATAAGGTTGACTTTACAACCAATCACCATAAGGGTTGTTTGGACTGATACAAGGTGTACACTAGAACTAGTGAAATCATATATCAGGCCAACTTCTCACAGTGTTGTGCAGGTGTTCACGGACAACACCACCGCCATGTGGTATTGCAACAAACAGGGCGGGGTGGGGTCCTGGACCCTATGTCAGGAGGCTCTGCGCCTCTTGACATGGCTGGAACATCAGGGCATCACCCTGGTGGTTCAACATCTGGCGGGCTCTCTGAACGCCAGAGCAGACGAACTCAGCCGCCGGTGCATGATGGATCACGAATGGCGTCTGAACTCGGACGTGGCGCAAGGTCTCCTTCTGCAGTGGGGAGAGCCTTGGTTAGATCTATTCGCCACCGAAGAGAACGCGCAATGTCAGCAGTTCTGCGCGTTGGAATTTCCAAGGCGGCACTCGCTCGGAGACGCTTTTCGCCTCGAGTGGAGTTGCGGTCTGTTGTACGCCTTTCCACCTATACCACTTCTGCCCAGAGTGCTGAAGAAGATCAGACTCGACCAGGCCCAAGTCATCTTGGTGGCTCCGGATTGGGCACGAAGGTACTGGTATCCCGAGCTACTCAGTATGTCCATCGATCCCCCGATACGTCTGCCTCTTCAGGAGGACCTTCTGTCGCAGCAGCAGGGGACGGTCCTACACCCGAACCTGTCCAGCCTCCACCTCCATGCGTGGAGATTGAGCGGCGACAGTTGATGCCATTTGACTTGCCTCCTGAAGTCTGTGATGTCATTCTGGCATATAGGTGTCTCTCCACAAAGACGGTATACGCCTGCCGGTGGAACAAATTTGTGGCATGATGCACAGCAAAGGCTGTGGATCCTCTTTCCGCCCCTCTTTCTGAGGTTCTACTCTTTCTTCTTTCTTTGGCCCAGCAGGGCTCTGCTCTGGGCACCTTATTATTATTATTATTATTATTATTATTATTATTATTATTAGGAGTTTTATACCGCGCACGGTTACCCTTGGGCATCCCAGCGCTGTCAATAGATCGGAGCAGCACCCAGCGCATGTCATCTCAAACCGGGAACAGGTGAGTTTTTAATAGTTTGCGGAAACGCAGAGTGTTGGTTTCTGCCCGCAATCTGAGTGGCAGGGAGTTCCAGGCGGAGGCTGTATTCACTGAGAACCTTCTCCCTCCGGTACGGGCTCGTCTTACTCTATAAGACTGGAGAAGAAATTTATGATCCGAGCGAAGAGCCCTTGCTGCTTTATAAGGTTGGATCATGTTCCTCAGGATCGCTGGGCCCTTCCCCTGCAGACTCTTCTGTGCCATGCAGAGTGTCTTAACCCCTTCAGTGCCCATGACGAGCTGGACTCGTCATGGGCTGCGGTGGCGCTGTGCCCATGACGAGTCCAGCTCGTCATGAACTCCGCCCGCTAATACAAAGCGCGGCACTGGGCGGGGAAAGGGGCGGGCATGCAAGGGGTTAAAGGTTACTCTTTCCCGCATCGGGAGCCAATGCAGTGCCATCAATGCTGGTTTAGCAGACTGCCTTCTGGGGACATTAGTTAGCAGTCTGGCTGCTGCATTTTGCACCTGCTGCAACTTCTTGAATGTGGATTCCGGAGCACCCAAGAAGAGAGCATTGCTGTAATCCAGCCTAGAGATGATGAGCCCCTGTATAAGCAATTTACGAGAGGTCTCAGGGAGGAGTGATAGAATCTTGCGGGCTGACCGGAGCATACCAAAACAGACACCCGCGGTCTTTTTGGCGTGTGTTCTAAATGTCAGGTCTTGCTCCAGCCACACCCCCAGGCTCTTAATCTCCTTCTTTGGGCTGGGAAGAGCTCCCATGCAGTCAGGCCAACTACTGGGAGGCAGGGAGACGGAAGACTGACCTAAGATCATAAGCTCGGTCTTAGAGCCGTTCAATTTCAGGGATGAGTTACACATCCACCCGAATACTGCCTCCAGGCAGGAATGGAGCGCCGCTGGTTGCTTCTCTAACTGAGAAAGCCCCACCACCAACTGCGTGTCGTCCGCATAGCTGATGATATTAAAGCCGAACGGAGACACCACGTCCTCCAGGGGGGGCCATATATACATTAAATAATGTAGGGCTCAGCGACGAGCCCTGGGGAACCCCCCACTGGAGGGCGAAAGGGGGAGACTTCTCGTTTCCTTCCCAAACTTCAAATGACCGTCCTCCTAAAAAGGAGGCAAGCCATCCCAAAGCCTTCCCTGTGACACCCAGCCCTTCCAGTCGCTGGAGTAATACCTGGTGATTCACGGTATCAAAGGCCGCACTCAGGTCCAGGAGGATCACTGCCACTGACCCTCCTGAATCCAGAATGCATCTGGCCTCCTCCACCACGGCCAGAAGGGCGGTGTCTGTGCCCTGTCCAGGCCTGAATCCTGTCTGGGAGTCCCGTAGCCGGCCATTAGCCTCCAAGAAATTCGAAAGTTGGTGGTTGACCAGCCTTTCCGCCACCTTACTCACCCCAGGGTGAAGGGTTATCTTGCTGCAATCTCTGCTTTCTTAAGGCTCCCTGATCAGCCTTCTCTTTTCAAGTCCCCTGTTGTCTCCCGTTTTCTGAAGGGCATTACTAATATGTTCCCTCCTGTTCCATTCGTAATGCCTCAGTGGGACTTGAACCTTGTTCTCACTTTTCTGATGTGCGCTCCCTTTGAACCCCTTCACAACTGTCCACTTCTTCTACTGACTCTGAAAACTGCCTTCCTGGTGGCCATCACCTCCGCTAGGCGAGTGAGTGAGCTCCAGGCTCGGTCAGCTAAGCCTCCCTTCCTTTCGGTTCATCCGGATAAGGTTGTCCTCCGGACACGTCCTCCTTTCCTTCCTAAAGTCGTGACTCCCTTTCACATCGGGCAATCTGTCACGTTGCCCACCTTCTTTCCGCCTCCGCATCCTTCAAAAGATGAAGAGAGGCTCCACCGTCTGGACCCAAAACGTGCGCTGTCCTTTTATTTGGACCGCACAAAACAGTTCCGGGTGGATGAGCAGCTTTTTGTTGGATATGTAGGTGCTAAGAAGGGTAAAGCTGTGCACAAGCGGACCATCTCGCGATGGGTCGTGTTGTGTATTAAGATCTGCTATTCCTTGGCGAAAAAGATCACTCCTGTTGGGCTGAGAGCCCATTCCACTCTGGACACAGCGGCGACAACTGCTCTGAGTCGGGGAGTCCCCTTGCAGGACATCTGTCAGGCGGCAACATGGGCTTCACTGCACACGTTTGCCAAGCACTATTGCCTGGACAGCCAAGTCCGGAGAGATGGCCACTTAGGCCGTTCTGTTCTCCAGGACTTTCTGGTGTGATCTTGGTTCGCAGACCCACCACCGGGTTGGTATTGCTGGGGTATCTATTCTAAGGTGAAGAATCTAACTAACGTGTTTCTTTCAGATGAACAAGTTACTTACCTTCGGTAACGATGTATCTGTAAGAAACAGTTAGATTCCTCACGACCCACCCAGCCTCCCCGTTCTGCGAACCGACATCTAGGGTTAAGGTTCTCCCTTTCAGGGCCCTAGATTTTTTGGCACCAGTGTCGGTCTCTTGCATGGCTCAGCGTCCCTGGCGCGGAAAGCTATGTATAAGAACTGACGTCAGCGCACGAGGGCGGCGTCTAAGTACTCCGTCATTGCGGCGCACGACGCCGACGACGGACGCGGAGCCGCAGATGACGCCTACCGACGCGCAAGGGGTATTGCTACAAAAATCTTTCCGGATCCAGCCTGACGCCTGGGGATATTCTAAGGTGAGGAATCTAACTAACTAATGTTTCTTACAGATACATTGTTACCGAAGGTAAGAAACTTGTTCTTCAAGCGCCTGCTAAACAAATTCTTCCTTACTTATTGTCCCTGGCCAAATCTGGGCTTGTTTTTTCATCGATTAAGGTTCATCTCGCTGATCTCTCCAGATACAGAAAAAGTTCCAAATAACCTTCTCTCTGTTCATCTTTGCTGGTCAAGCAATTTATGAAAAGACTTTTCCAAGCTTTCCTTCCAATACGCGCACCTCCTCCAGATTGGGAGTTAAATACTGTGTTGGCGCAGTTGATAAGACGACCATTTGAGCCTATCCACAAAACTGATCTCCAGATTCTCACTTGGACAGTTGCCATTCTATTAGCCCTGACTTCTGCACGAAGAGTTAGTGAAATCCAAGCCTTCACTATCACAGAACCCTTTTTACATTTCACTAAGGGTTACCGAACTTTTCGTACAAATCCTAGATTCGTTCCTAAAGTTCCGTCTCTTTTTCACTTGAATGAACCGTTAAAGTTATGTTTTCTTTCCGGATCCATCCACGCCAGCTGAGAGAGCTTTACATTCTCTTGATGTTAAGCATAGTTTGAAATTCTACTTACAAGAGACCAAGGATATCAGGCGATCCAACCAGTTGTTTGTGGCCTATGGCCAAGCCACACTTGGGGTTGCAGTAACAAAGGCAGCAATAGCCAGATGGCTGGCTTCTACGATTCATTTCTGCCATGACAAGGCCAACAAGCCTTTACAGAGAAAGGTCAAAGTGCATTGTACCAGGACTGTAGCAGCTTCTACTGCATTGTTTGCTGGAGTGGCTTTGGAGAATATCTGTCGTGCTGCGACATGGAAAAATGTCCACACTTTCACAAAGCACTACTATCTGCACTCTGCACAACAGGAGGATGCAGCCATGGGGCAAGCGGTTCTTCGACATCTTTTTCATTAAGGGCAGATTCAGGTATTTTTCTCCATATATATTGCAATGTTGCATGTGATTGATTTTGTTTCTCCGCTCAATATATGCATATTTTCTTTGTGTTAATAATTTTGCATTATTTAAATAATGTTTCTTACAATGCATTCTATTTCTTAAAGGTTTATTTAGGCTATTATGTTCTAGCCTTTATGGATGTATTGGGGGAATTTATGAACCTTGTCTCCCACCATCCGCAAACAACATTTTGTTGGCTTACTGCTTGCTATTCTGATTCATGCATGTGAATCTATGAAATATACCCCAATACTGGATAAGAAAACAAGTTACTTACCTGTAACTACAGTTATCCAGTATTGGTATCTTTCATAGATTCACATGCACCCACCCTCCTCCCCGGCGAGACAGTTCTTTATGATTTGGGTTTACTACTTCCCACTTGTGCTAAGAAAATCTGAGGAGAACTGCCTCTGCTGGGACGGTTCTGGAGGGTTCTGGCTGATTGGTTGGAACTAATTTTTAGTTCATTTCATATAATGAGGTAGATAGGCTACTTAGGTTTAGGCCTTTTGGCTTCCTTTTAGCCTACTACTGTTTACTTAGGGCATTGCTTTTGTATTTTACCGTGGGACTCCCGCCTCTCCGACGGGGAATGAGTCAGGCATGTGAATCTATGAAAGATATAAATACTGGATAATTGTAGTTACAGGTAAGTAACTTGTTTTCTTCTTCTTTAGGTAAATTAATCTGAGTTTTTGGTGTCAGGGGGCCACCTAAAAGCTCAATTTAGGGGTGTTAAGGGGAGAAGGGTAGTAACCAATGTGGTAATTACCCCTGGGGTCACTACAGCCTCTAGATAACCACTTTCTTTGGGGAGTGGGTATCACCCTGTCCTAATTTCACTACTACCAAGATGGTGAAATACTCATTTTATTGTTCACTTCAGGTACCCCACCCTAGGGTTGCACCTAGCCTGGAGATGTAACATGTCTCCTTGCATAGCTGTCCTGGTGCCAAATGGGTCTCCGGGGAGGTGGTGGCTTCTAGGTCTGCGGGAAGCCAGGCTCGCATATCAAAGGCAGTGTCCTCTTTGAAGCTCCCTGCCTTGACATGCTAATTTACTAGCCTTCATGCTGAAGGAGGTATAAGCACCTCCTGCCATAGCAGGCATTGTGTCTGACCTCTGAGAGCTGGCATCTCACCTCCTACTAGGTCAGAAACTAGTCTGTGGTGGCAGGCTGGACAAGACCAGTCAGCCAGTACACCAGGGGCTATCTCTAAGGTGCCCTCTGGGTGCCTGTGTTAATAAATCCATCACAGTAACAAGGGTGGGTGGGTTCATTAATACAAGGTTTGATACCAAACACCATAGGCTTCAGTAAAACCATCATGTAGCTGGTAAACTAGTTTTGACCATTGCCCAATTCATACCTTACGATGACTCCCTTGTTCACTTGCATGTCTAGTAATGGAACTAAACATTACAGGGACATATCTGCTCATGAAGATATGTCCTTGTGTGCTATAATGCACCTTGCCTTAGGAGCTCCAAGGCCTGCTGTAAGGGTGACTTGCATATAGCCCATGCAGTGTCTTTGGCATGGCACATAGGTCCGTGCCATGTCATGTTTTCCTGGAATTAACCAACAGGAGCTCACCCGTATACCCAGTTGAGACCTGGGTGATGATAGTGTATAATAAAAACAATGTCTCAACAGGTATTGTTTAATTAAACATGCACATCAAATTACAAAAGGAGAAGACTCCAGGTTTGGTGAGAGATGCACAAAGCTATCTGCATTTAGGGCAAAATAATGCAAAGAACAGTATTAGCACTGTTTACAATAAATGTGGGTGTAGCCCGAAAGAACTTGTGCACATGAGTGCTCGTGAGACATACGTGAGTGGCGCAAGTGACACAGTGAGGAACAGCTCAAAATAAACACACTTAGTAATATATATATATATACAAGGTACTTTTTGTTCACAATAGATTTTGGCATGAATTGTTTTACAAGGGATGGACAATTTCGTGAATAGTAGAGTTGCACCAAGGTTTGCGCTGGGAGGTCAGCGGCGTTTCGACCTTTAATAAGGTAAGGTCATCTTCAGGACCAGGTTACTGTTCATGTTAGTGCTGTACAAGAAGGGAGAAGAGAATTGTGATAAGTGTGGAGTGGAGCAAGGAAAGGGAATTGGAGGTAAGGGAAAGGAAGCGTGGTAACTTACCAGAGTCAGGTGTGGGTGCAAGGAAATGTGTTAATGATTCCTAGATGCAAGGAAGGACCATGTAGGTAAAGGACTTGTACCGCCAGCCAGGATGCTGCGTAGAACTGATTTAAGTATGGGAGAAAACAAGCTTCCCATTCCCTTTTCTTGCTCCAGTTGGCAGCAGAATCCTATACCATGTGCACCAATGGAGGGACAGAACATCAGTCAAATGGGTGCTCCTGATTGTCCTCCAGTTTCAATAAACCCCACCACCACTTCCTCCATACCCAGATCGACTGACGGAGGACCATCTTGTGCTGCTGCATCCGGAGGTACTGCCCATCGAGAGGGTGCCAGCATCACAGGTAGGTCTTGTTTGCTATATCCGATATTTTCTAGTGCCAAAGAAGGATGGAGGCCTAGATCTGTGCCCTCTTAACTACTTCTTGAAGAATTAAAAATTCAAGATGCTCAGCCTGTTTTAGGTTTCATCCGCCCCTGACTCTGGAGACTGGATGGTAGCAATGGATATGCAGGACGCTTACCTTCACATTCCTGACCTGCCTGCCCACAGATGCTACCTAAAGTTCAAGATGATGGTGGTTTTAGTGCATCAACAGAGGTCATCCCCTTTCTCAACGACTGGCTGTTAAAGGCAGGCTTACCCCAGACAGTAGTTTCCCACCTCCAGACTATGGCAGGCCTCCTGCATGCACTGGAGTTCACAATCAATGTACCAAAGTCCCTCTCGGATATCGCTCTTTCATCGGAGCTGTTCTGTACACGGTACAGTTTTGGGCTTATCCTACGCAACAGCGAGTCTGGGATATTCAGACAATGACTGATATTTCAAACTCAATCCTTGATTTTGGTCAGCGACTCTGAAGCTGCTGGGTCTCATTGTTTTCTACATCCTGTTTGGTAACACATGCCCGTTGGCATATGTGGGCTCTACAGTGGGATTTGAAGACCCAGTGGGCACAGCGTCAGGGAAATCTCTCTGACCTTGTTCAGATATAGAAGAGAACTGCAGAAGACCTGCAGTGATTGGGTGCGCAGCCTCTTTCTACCTCACCCAGAGCTCACAGTGGTGACAGATGCATCACTCGTGGGCTGGGACGGCCATCTGGCAGAGGTGGAGATCAGGGGACTCTGGTCTCTGGCGGAGTCAGCTCCACATCAATCTGTTGGAACAGAAAGCAATCTAACATCAGGCATTGAGAGCCTTTCTTTCTTCGATCAAGGGAAGGTTCATATGTTCAGACAACACTCCCGCCCTGTGGTACTGCAACAAACGGGTGAGGTTGTGGACCCTTTGTCAGGTGACCTTGTGCCTCTGGAATTGGCTGGAACGTAAGGGCCTTTCCTTTGTGGTTCAACACCTGGTGGATTCTCTGAACGCCAAAGTGGACAAACTCATCTGTCAATGCCTAGTGGATCACGAATCACTGAGGTGGTGCAAGGTTCTTCTGAGATTGTGGAGAGTCTTGGTTAGATCGGTTTGTCACTGCCAAGAACGTACGTCAGCACTTCTACTTGCTGGAATTTCCAAGGCGGCTCGAGCTCAGACTCATTTCATCGCGAGTGGAGCTCAGGACTCCTGGACGTCTTTCCACGGATGCCACTCCTTTGTGGCATCCCGAACTCCTGAGCATGACCATCTGTTCTCCAGTCAGGCTGTGCATACGGGAGGATCTTCTTTCTCAGTAACATGGCAGAGTACCGCACCTGAACCTGTCCACTCTCCACCCTCCACAGGCTGCCACATGGAGATTGAGCTGCGTCAAATGAGGGAATTTGACCTCCCACCGTCCCTAAATATGTGATGTCATTCTAGCAGCAGTGGGACAAGATTGAGGCACAGTGTAAATCTAATTCAGTTGATCCTGTCAGCACCGTTGTCTGAGGTTCTCCTTTTCTTTTTATCTCTGACCCATCAAGGCTTTGCTCAGGGCACAGTGAAAGAACATCTGTTCGCCATTTCTGCCTTTCTGTGGTTGCTGGATCAACCTTCCCTGTTTGTCACCTGTTGACAAGATTTCGTGAAGGTTTGCAGCATGTTTCCTCCCAAGCCCTTCAGTATGCCCCAATGGGACTTTAATTTAGTCCATACTTTCTTCAGGTGTACCCATTATTAGCCGATGCATAGTTGCCCTCTATGGCTGTCGACTCTCAAAACTGTCTTTCTTGTGGCGATAACATCTGCCAGGAAGGTCAGGGAGTTACAAGCACTTTCCGTTAATCCTCCGCGCACTTCATTTTTCCCAGACAAGCTGGTAATAAGAACTCTGGCATCCTTTCTACCAACTGTGATCTCACCTTTTCACATCGGGCAAAACATCACCCTGCCCAAGTGGACCAACAGTACTTTTGGCCCTATCTAAGGCCTTGATGGGACACTTTTGGGTCATTAGTTTGTTAGAGGCTGGAATTTGTGTAACCCCCTCATTCTGTTTCTCTTTTGTTTGACCCTTTAGGTAAAAAAACTGTTTTCTTGTATGGGCCTAATTGTTGAAATATTTTCTTCATCACATTGATGCTTAATACTAAAAGACATCTCTATAGATTTATTGTTGATTAAATCTATTTATATTTTAGGAGTTAAGGTTTGAACGATACCCTTGTCAGCCTTTTTTTTGATTTGCTTATCCAAGCTCAAAGGGTTGCCTTTGTCTATTGGGAATATTCTAAGGTAAGGATTCTGCAGCTAGATAGTCTCTACCAGATAGTGTTGCCAAAGCTAAGTAGCTTATTTTAGTAAACTCAAACGTGAATAATAAAAGATATTTTGCCTTTAATTGAAAGCTCCCTTCATCCTGCTGCGACCATCAGGAGAAGCTGCGTGATGCTTCGGATTCCTCTGGGTCACAAACTGTGTCTCCATCTTTGGAACAGATTCCAATCTTCATTTCATTGCACCCCAATTTTTCAAGGCTAGCGGCAACACCTCCGCAACTCCCTGAATTAAAAGAGGCCATAGACAAAATTGTTGCTATCGCCACAGATTCCTCTTGAGTTCCTGCATAACCTAAGGATCCTAGGTGGCCTCCAGTACGGTCCACCACTGTGGGATTTGTCCCCGATGCCAACTATGCCTCTTTACGTCAAATTGAGGTCAGGCATGACAAACACTTCAAACGCTCTCATGATACCACAATCCCATATGTTGACACTGGCACCATCGCTGGTGATGCCAGATGAGGCGCGGATAGTCCTATCGGGACTACAAATCCTACTGTGAGTGACCTCCACAGACGTCGTATCCACCTCCACATCTTTCTGATTCCAGTCCCAAGCCACAGTATCATGATTGTGGCCCTAAGTATGACAGTAAATTGTATGAAGTGAAGAACCTATTTTTTGACTCAAATGGTGCTAGTGGACTGGATACTTCTTCTGGTAATGGCCTCCACTCCCCTTTACTAACTGTGGCTACTGAAGAATCTTCTTCCTTTTTGACTGTCATTAGGGTAGAGCAGCAGACCTCACATTGCCTACATCTTAGGTCAAAGCCAATGTCCTCACAGAAGTGATCTTTCTAGGACAAAATACACTTGTCTGCCTTTTAATGAGGCCCTCACAGCCACATTGCTGGGCTCCTGGACAAAACCAAGATCTTGTCATCCAATAAATAGGGAGATTGTAAGGCAGCATCGATCTGCTCCAAGAAATCCTGCCTTTCTCCTTCAGCACCACACCCCAGCGAGCCGGAGGGTGGTGAAGGCCTCCAAGTCTCCTCAACTCAAATGCCTTTCCAATCAGCACACCAGACAGGGAGTCCAAAAGTGCGTAGGCATTTCCTAAAACAATTTCCCCTTAGCCAGCCTTGCTCTCAGTTCGAAGAACAGCAGCTGCTACCTGGGGTGATAACCACAGGCTTTATTGGGCATGGTGGCGGACATTATGAGGACATCCGGCCCAACCTCCAACATCTCATTCAAGATGGGCAGGGCATGGCAAAGTACTCCATCCTTTCGGGTCTGGACACCGACTACTTGGATAGAGCAGTCGGGTCCAGTTTGATGCTTCGGCACCACACTTGGATTTGCTACAATGTATTTTTGGATGACATCAAACATTCCCTTATGGACATGCCATTTAATGGCACGTCCTTTATGGACAAGCCATTTGATGGCACACATCTCTTCCGGGTCGAATTGGAACCTCTGGGTTAGCGGGACCATGGCCGGTGCACTCGCCTCCAAGTACTCGTACTCTTGAGTACAGATGAGAAAATTAAAACAATTCTGGACACCACGCAGATTATTTTATTTAGTAAGGAAGTGTGTCCACCTCCATTATATCGTCAATAGACTATCTTTGCTATCCATTTACCAGCTAGGACGGAAATACAACCGGCAGAGAGGAGTGCTTTATTTCTTCACTATCCATCCACCAGCCGGGACGGAATTACAACCAGCGGGGAGGAGCGCATTATATCTTTTCGTTGCCAGAAGCCCTGAAGAAGTCGTGGGGTACTTCCCCTGACGAAACACGTGTTGGCTGGGCAACTGTTGGGATTAAAGAACAATACGATTGCACTGTTCTAAGTAATTTGCATAATTTGTTGTACTCTCTATTTTGTGAAATTTACAAGTCATGTTGCAATAAGCACTGTAATTCTAGTGTGTGCACAGGCCTGCGATACTCCTTGGAGACTAGGCAGACTCTGCCCTGGAGTGCTTTAAAAAAAAAAAAAGCAAAGTAACACTACGCTTTCTTGGGTTGGCACTGCCTGTATGGCAGTTTCCCAAGTAATTTCACCCCTTTCGATGCTTCGGAACGGGATACTAGCAGAGGCTGCATCACAACTGACTTAAACAATAGGCTTCCCAAGCCTTTCAAGGAAGAGCCCTGGAATCCGGCTGCCAGCGTCTAGACCCCCAAGGGCAGCGTGCTACCCAGTCTCCTGCCCCTCCCCTGCAGCCATTGCATAAACCATTTTAAGTTTCCCTCAGTGGTGCACGATAGCCTGGTAGGAGGCCATATAGTCTTTTACCTCTCCTGTTCGAGGAGCCTCACATTGACCAGAAGTTGCTCCAGATTTTGAAAAATGGTTACTCCCTTCACACCTTATCAACATGTCTCCCACACCACAATGCTGCTCGAAAGACCAATTGTTCATACTTGGAGGGGAAGTTCAAATTCCTCATGACCAAGGGAGCCATAAAGAGGATGTCACATCACACATAGGAATTGGTTGTTATTCCTGTTACTTTTTGGTGCAGAACAAGGATGGAAGCCTCTGCCCTATCCTCTATCTTTACCCTCTGGGCTTTTTCCTCCAATATGACAAGTTCAAAATGCTCACCTTGACCCAAGTCCAGCGGGCACTGGATCCAGAATAGCAGATCATGACGTTGGATCTGCAGCTCTTCTATTTTCACATTCCTCTTCGAAGTCCCACAGATGCTGCCTGTGGATTTAGGTAGGCTGAGAGTACAATCATTGCTTTTCGTCGGCCTTCTCATTGCACCTTGGGTGTTCACATAGGTGATGGTGGGGGTCCCTACCCATCTGTTAATACCAGTGTTCCATACCTCATCGACTGTCGGTGGCTTACAACTGTTTGAGGCAAGCCAACATTAATTAGCTAGACTACCTGTTGATATCCTTGGTTTTTTCCAACAACATGATTAAGTCACACCTATCTCCTTCAAAACAGGCCGTCTTCATTAGTCATCCTGAACACTGTGCTCTTCCACGCCATCTCTCCTCATTGAGTCCAGGACATTGGGGCTATGATGCTGATGTTATGACCTTTGACTTGGGTCTCAGTAAGAGCGGCTCTGAGGCTTCTTCTCCTGCATCCTACTGGGGACCAAGCTAGGTGACGCATACAGACTCTGCAGTGCGAACGAAGCCTGTGGGCTCAGAACCAAGGCAACCTTGCAGATTTCATCCAGGTGCCAAAGGAGACTGCGAAAGATATGCTTTGGTGACACCTAGACGACAATTGAACCAACTGCATGCCCCTGCCCCACCCACAGTTAATGGTTGTGAGAAATGCATTATTGCTGGGTTCGGGGAGGTCATCTGGGAGAGATGGAGATTAGAAGACTAGTCTCTGGCAAAAGCTAGTCTCCTCATCAGGTTTGGGAGGACCTCCAGTTGCAGCAGCACGGTAGGGTCCTGCACCTGAGACTGCACAACCTACACCTCCATGCATGCAGACTAATCAGCAACAGTTGATTCTTTTGATTTTCCTTCCGAAGTAGTTGGTGTCATCTTAGCAGCCGGACGTCCCTATGTCAAAACCATTTGTATGGAATGCTGAAATAAATTTGTTGTATGGTGTTCCTCCAGCAATATCCAGCCTCAGCTGACTTACTGTTATTTTATCTTTCTTTAGTCCCGCAAGGCCTTGATGTGGCAAGTTACTTATCAGATCCAACTATCTTCTACATCTACTCGATCAACCATGGTGTTGAAAAGTGCCTCTTTGGTACATGGTTAGCCCCGTCTTTTAGCCTGGAAAATGATGTAATTTCGACTGGAGGTGCACAACGTCCCTGTCAACCAGGTTTCCGGTGCCAGAAACTTTCCTAAACTGTACCTTTTCTTTCCCAGTTGTCACAACTTCAGTACCCCTTGTAAGTCCCTAGTAAATGGTAAAGAAATCCTTCACTCTTCTATCTCTCCACTATCCTTTTCAATCAAAATAATAGACTAACCTGTTCACTTCTCTAATTCCATATTCCACCATACTAATTTCCCACTAATCCTTTATGGGTTCCAGAGTAGCGTGCTTCTCACCCACAAAGCGTTTCAACACCTCATTAGGGTTACAAACGCTATATAAATGCAAACCTTTTTCCCTTTTTTACCCCTCCCCAAACCTTCTCAATCCAAATAACTGACTAACATATCCACCACTCAAATTACTTCATATTCACTATACCAATTTTCAACACTAATCCTTTATGGGTTCCGGAGTAGCGTGCTACTCACCAGAAAAAGCGCTTCAACACCCCATCAGGGTTAAGAAGTGCTATATAAATACAAACCTTTTTTCCTCTTCTCTCCTTCTGCTATCCTTCCGAAGCCAAATAACAGACTAACGTATCCACCACTTAAAATTTACTTGCATGTTTCACTATACTAATTCAACACAAATCCTCTATGGGTCCCGGAGTAGCGTGCTACTCTCCAAAAAGCGCTTTGACGCTTCGTATGGGGTAGTAAGCGCTATACAAATGCAATTACAGTCCAATACCCCTGGTACCTAGGGCATTGGCAGTGAAGGGGTTCCCCAAGGGTAGCAGCCTGAATTGTGGCACTCTAGGGTCCCCTCACCAAGGCCATACACACTGCAATTGCAGACTGTGTGCCTTGGTGCAGACAAAAGCGAAGAGTTGACATGGCACTCATCCCTGTGTGCCATGCCCACAGACACTACATGGGTTATAGGTAAGACACTCTATATTAGGCCGTATAGTATATCCCTGCAATATCCATGTTGATTCATAGATATTGTAAGTGAGAATGGAAGCCTTCGTACATGGGCTGGACACTCGTCAATACGACTTCCCCAGCTCTATGATGGCCTCACTGTATTATGGGATTTTGATATCGAGCATCTCGTTTTAATACACCTGCAATGATTTCTGTGTCAGATGTATTAATAACTACACACAGAGGATGCCATAGAGGGGGTCCCCTGAAACCTACCAACCCTTAGTGTGGTCACCGACTGGTCTAAGCCAGCCCCTCACCACCAGGCAGAGCTCTGACCTCAGGGGGTGTGTGCCTATGCGCTCAGATGTCAAGAAAAATGATTGTCCTGGGTGGAGGTGTTAACAACTCCCCCTGGTCGGCAAGAACCGTCTGTGGCGGTAAGCTTCAAAGGCCGTGCCACCTTTGAAATGCGACCCAAGCCTCTTCAGATAGGAGCAGTCTGCCCCTCCTGTCCTGACCCCCCTTTTTTCAGGAAGACCAGAGGTAAAACAATGAAAGAGTAGGTGTACCCCGCTCTGCCAGCTCCACCCCTAAGGTGCTGGAGGTGAGGTGAATTCCATTTTTCTGTGCCCACCATCCTGAAGATGATGGGCTTCTCCAGTCAGGACTAATGCTATGTCCCCCTCCCACAGGAGTTGGGCATGATAGTGGGCGTAAGGGGCCCGTTGACCACTAACTCACTCCCTTGGACACTTCTGTAAATGTAGTATTTAGGTTGGATTCCCAGACCTGAACAGTGGAAGAAACGCTGTTGAACTGAACTGCAGACCCCGTGCTGGACTTTGTGTGCAAACTCTTGCCTGCCGCCACAGAACTGGACAATTACCAATCTCCAGCTCATCTCGTCTCTTAGTGGCCTCCACAAACCTCTGAGAGTAGCCAGCACTTCACAAATCTGCAGAGAAACTCCAGTGAGATGGAGGTACTATCTCCTAGCAGCCACAGGCCTCCAAAACAGCGTAGTCCGGGTGCCAGCCTAAGATGCTTGTTCTGGAGAGTCAGCTTGACCTCTGCACTAAGTCTGGAGGCCCCAGGACTGACCGGAGCTGAGAGGCAGCAATACCCAGGGCACTGGTCCCCTTGCTGCAAAAACCTACAAAAGAGTCCAGGCGGACTATAACTCTACACAGCAAGCCAGCACCTGACGCTGGGTGTCAGGACTCTGGAGACCCACCTCAGCATAGGCCCAGCATCTCCAGAATCGTCGCTCCAAGGTGCCAGACCTGACCGTGAAGTGCTTCTTTATGCTGCATTGCCCACCTGCATATCTTCACTGCACCCAGGCTGCCTGGCCGGGGTATCTTCAAACCAACTGTGCTCCCGTGGCCCCAGAGCCCTAGCAGCCTCTACTCTCCTTTGAGTCTTCGGACTTGTCTACAAACTCCACTTTGCTTTTACTGGTGGCCCCCTTCCTTCGTAGTTTGCCAGCTACAAAGTTCCCTTCTTTCTTGCTTCCAGTGGAGTCTGGGAAGCTCCCGAGAACTTGGCCTTGGAACTTTAGACCTTTCTGATTCTAAAAGGTGAACTTGTTAGAGTAACTGCATTGCATTGATTCTCCAATTGCCTATTTTTCTTCCATAGGAAATGTAGTTTGCATAATTGCGCACAACTGTGATTATTGCATTTCTTGTGATTTTTATCGTACTGTAAAAAGTATTTGCCGTGTATCTGAAGTCCTTGTTCTAAATATTTATATAAAAAGTACTATTTTTCTAATTCAGTCTCAACTGCATTTTTTGAGTGTGTATCATTTATTGCCTATGAGCACAACAAATTCTTAGCACTGCCCTCTGATAAACCAAACTGCTCGCCCACACTACCACAAAATAGAGCGTTCGTATTATCTACTTTTGCCTCTGTAAACCAATAAGCGTCTCCCCGACCTCTCTGCACAGTGTACCCCATTGTGATGCACACAATAGAAAGGTGGGTTTCCTACACATTGTTAATCAAGTCACCTGTTGTGATGTGCTTTTTTCATGGACTGATTTATATGTTCTCACCAGCACCTTTTGTAATGCGTCAGTGAGATCTTAATTTGGTTCTTACTTACATTATATATGCTCCGTTTGAACCAATGCATCACTGGTTTTGCTATCTTCTCAAATCAAAGGCAGCTTTCGTCACAGTGACAACGTCCGCTTATCGCGTGAGTTACAAGCGCTAACTGCTGTACACCCTGCTCTTTCCAGACAACTCGTACTCATGACAAAAATTGCATTTCTTCCGAAGGTGGTCACATCCTTCCACATAGGGCAGTCCATTACCCTGCCAGCCACCCATCCATCTAAACGGGAAAGAAAGACATCACCACCTTGATTCTAAGGAAGCCCTGAGCTTCTACATCAATCGCACGAAAGAGCATCGGATGGATGATCAGCTCTTTGTGGGCTTTCCTGGGACACAAAAGGAGTAAACTGTACAGAAGTGTGCCATCTGTATTATGCATCTAGATTTGTTATGGGCTGGTACCAGCTTAATTTCACCAGAACAAAGGCTGTTACCACTGTGCTGTTGCGTGGTGTCAGTCTTGGCTATCTACCAGGCAGCTACGTGGGTGCCTGGATAGCCGGGTCCAGTGGGAGGTGCCCTTTGCTGTTCGGTCCTGCAAGATTTCCTGGTCAGTCATTCGTCAAACCCACACTCTGAGGAGGTACTGCTTTGGCATCTAGTTACAAGCAGTGCTTAATTTCAGCCGGTGCTTTCAGGTGCCTAGCACCGGCACTTAATTGGTTTCCGGTGCTTGGCACCAGAACCCAATTGTCAACACCATACTTAGAACAGTCTACCACAGAATACGAGTACATTAAAATTGCTACTACCTGCCTCCCTAGCCATTTCTTTAGCTTTGGGGACCTGGGATAATCTGAACGGTCGCTTTTACATGCAAGAGAGATGGTTAGTAGTTGTATTAGCAGCGAAGACCAGGGCGATGGGTGGTGCAAGCTGCAGTGGCCTAGTGGTCAGAGCCCTGGCACTTAATATTTTGCAAATTAAGCACTGGTTACAAGTTGACGAATATACGCAGTTAGAAATAGCCATCAGAAGTAAGTTACTTATGTTATGTAACGCTCTTTCTGGTAGACAGTCTAACCGCTGATTCACTACCGACCCACCCTCCTCCCGATTTTGTGGAATGGACTCTGGTTCACTTTAACATTTGAATTTATTGATCTTCACTGTCTCAAAATGGTTTTGTAAGGTCTCCACGCCTGACGGCATGAACAGAGATCTGAAAGAAACTGATGTCTGCGCTCAGAGTTGGTGGCTATGTAGGTGTGCCGACATCTCTCTTTAAGGACGGGCCCGAAGAGGAGCTGCATGATGCCACCTGCTGATGCCAAAGGAGTTGCTATGAAAATCTTCCAGATCCAGCCTGGCTCCTAGGAGGTTTCACAAGGTTAGGAATTTGCTAGGTCCCGGGTCTCCAACCAGTAGCTCGTGGGCTACTGTAGCTCTCCAGCCACCTCCGAGAAGCTCACCTGTGTGTAGCCCAGCTTATTAAATTAGGTGTTTGCTAGGTTGAACTATGATACATAAAAAAATTGACATTATACGGCACTAATATTAGCATCTGTCAATGCTTTTCATTGAACATGAGTAGCTCTCAATTCATAAAAGGTTGGCAACCCCTGTCTAGAGTATCCACCAGAAAGAGTTACAGAAGCCAATGAAATGTTGCTTGGTGCTGTCTATATTGTTACATGTTGGAGACTAAATAATGATTAATTCATGCATTCCATGCATGTAAAGTATCGGGAGTGTAATATCGGTCTACCTCCACCAGCTGAAACCCCTTGCAAGCCATCGACAAAAGGAACTGAACCTCGCCAAAGATCACCTCCACTCCAAAGCACTGACAATCTGGTCTCTGAACCAAAGTCAGCAAGTCCTCTAGCCAGACCTGAACCAAGGTTGCTGCAGAAAAAATTCAATTCCTAGGTTAGACTTGAGTGAGGGCCAACTATTCTCCAGGTTTCAAACATCTTTGCCACACGAGGCAAAATAAAATATTAATACACCCTCCCAGGGGAAAAAGCCTTGTCGGACATTCGTTAGAGCACTCACATACACTTTCAGATCCCCAAAGAGAGACTTACTTTCAAGGAAGTACTCTTTTTTTTCTTATTTTTCATTTTTTTGAGACTATCCCTCCTATTACAAAGAGGGTGATCAGTCCACCACCTCTACCTGTTGCACTCTAGGATTTCTACACCATCCCCTTTACCACCACACCCTCGCTTGTCTCCACAGTCCCATCTACACTGACTCCAACTAGCAAGACCCATAACACCCTATATATTAGTCTGTGGTGCCTTTGTAAACAGACGACACCTGGAAAGATGACTGTCTACCATCCTGATGATCCAGACATGGACCCATACCCTATGAAGTATTTCCACTGAATGATACTGCAGCATATAATACTGTAATACTAAGGGCTGCACAGCCCCCATAATGTTAGTGCATCTGGTGCAAAAGGAGGATGACTGATATATCAAAATGCTCTTTAAGATTGAGGGTCTGTGCACTGCTCAAGACTGTTCCAAAAAACATTAAAGACCCGTTGATGGCCAGGGTTGTCAACTCCAGCTAGAGAAAAAAAATCAAAACATCCCCGCATAAAGCTGTACATATTTGGAGGCAGGTAGCGACAGTCTAGCTTGTGGTCCACATGGCAAGAAAACAAGCCTAATGATGGGCGACTGAAGGCTCCCCTCTCCCTGAGTAAGAGAGCAAAAGGGTAGATGCTGCAGGGAAGAATGATGGTTGGGGTGCGGGTAGGGTGGGGGATGGGATTGTGGCCACATAGTGAAGAATTGTAAACTTGTGGCTTGCTCTTCAAATACAATTGCCACCACCACTCCCCATTGAGAGGAACAAGCACTTTTATGAGGCCCATCTAAAATGAGGAGAAGAAAAAAATGCCTACACCCTTCAGAGGCAAGTCTACCAACAGCGGCAGAACTTAGAGATTCGATAGGGAGAAAATCTATCCATACATCAAAGAAGATTTTCAGCCGACTGATACTGATGCGACTTTAGACGATGGCTCATCCACATCCAATCAATCGGGCCACTCTTCCATTAGCAACTCTAGCAACCAGAGCTGGGGTCGACGCTCCAATCAACAAGGTCTCCAGATAAAGGGGGCGCCACTGTAATTCTTAACACAGAGGACTATGAGCAGGAATGCACCCGCCAACTCAATAACACAGAGTATTATGAAATACTGGATACTTACCCCAACACTATTCTACTTGCACAGATCCGCATCATGGTGAATGAAGCTTCAATGGAAGGCTGGATCACACCCAAAGAGGTGACTTTCCTAGTTATTGAGACACCCAGGATGCCCTATTTCTACCTCCTCCCTAAGATCCACAAGGGTGTCACCCCTTGCCCTGGTCGTCCCATCGTATCGGGCATCGGCTCTCTGTTGGAACCCCTCAGCCAATTAAGCGACTTTTTCCTACGCCCTCTGGTCCAATCAACGCCGGCATACCTCAAGGATACCCGTGATGTCCTTAACCTGATTCAGGTTATTAATGAGGAGAACACGGAAGACATCAACTTACTGCTCACACTCGATGTAGAAGCACTTTACACGAACATTCCCCAGGATGCTACCATCGATGTCATCAGCAACCTCTTACGAGAGTCAGAACTCCCTTCCAAAACCCCGGCAGGGTTCATCTCAGCCCTTATCTCATTGGCACTCACCAACAACTTCATGTACACAACCACCATATGCTTCCCTGCCTCTAAACCATTTCTGGCCCTTACTTGCACTCTAACTTTGGTGAACTCCACCGCTGTTGGGCGGATCCGGGTTACCGGGAGGGTTTGGGCTGAGCGCCATCTTGGAGTGGGGAGTAGTGCGAGCGCCATCTTTGAGCGTCCAGGTCACCTGGGACGCCGAGACGACGCTATTTAAAGCTCGCCAGACTAGCGCAGCGGTGACGCGCAGCGGTTGCGCCATCCCTGCGCCTGAGTCGTGCCAGAGTCCTGCCCGTCTGCGCTCGTCAGCGTCTCGGAGGCGGCCGAGGCGGGACTCTGGCATCTTGGGTAGGTGTGTAGGATGATTAGGTATAGTGCGGCCGCTTTATGTGCGCTCCGTCCCCCCAAGAGCGGTTGTATTTGTCTTTTCCCTGGTGGTCGACACCTGGCTAAAGGGTGCCCTGGATGTTCTTGGCGTCCCATATCATCTCCATCTCGCGCTCCCCTCTCCCTCCCCTTGGAATGTCAGTGTGCCTTGTTAAATACCAGATCCTTGGCGCGTCATTCCATGGAAATTTGGGACCTCCTTACGCTCTCGAAAATCTCCTGTCTTTTTTTGACAGAGACTTGGTTGGGGGCTGGCTCGGAACCTGACATCGCTAGTGCCCTTCCCCCCAACTTCACCATCTTAAGGAGGGATAGAACTGGAGGCAGAGGTGGTGGGGTGGCCTTAGTTGTTGACAAGTCCCTTGTCTGCACCTCTTATCCTGTAGATAATATCGCTGGTTGTGAAGCTCTGGGCTTTATTCTTCAGCTGTCTGCTTCACATACCTGCACAGGAATTTTGATCTATAGACCTCCAGGGCCTTTAGGCTCGTTTTTCGAGGATTTACAGGTGGCACTGTCAGTACCCTGTGTGCGCTCGGCACACTGTGTACTGCTGGGCGACTTAAATCTGCACATGGACTCGACAACTGACGCCGATGCATCTAAATTACGGGACATTACCGAGATGCTCGGACTGACCTCTTTTATCGATAGTCCAACGCACGTGAAAGGGCATACGTTGGATTTAATCTTTTCCACTGTGCCAATTAAGGTGTCCTCCCCTTTGCCGGTTCTATGGTCCGACCATTATTTAATTAATTTCGTGTTGTTAGCTGAGCACCAGACGAGTCTAAGAGCGCATAAGGACGGGTCTCGTCAAGCTAGAGCCTTTCACCTGGTGTCAGCTGATATGCTCGCTGACGCACTCCATGCACATCCTTGCATTACGACTGGGAACTTAGAAGTCGACCTGCCGCTAGTCCAGGACTGGCTTCGGACAAGATTCGAGGAGCTTGCCCCTCGGAAACCGGTCAGGACAGCCCCCTGCCAGGATTCCGCTCCTTGGTTCACCGCTACTCTGCGAAAAGCGCGCCAGGACTGCAAAAGATCTGAAAGGCTCTGGCGGCGCAGATATGCGCCTGAGGAGAAACTGAAGTACAGGGGTGCGATAAAATCCTATCACAGACAGATTGCCGAAGCTAAAAAGATCTACTTCGAGCATAGAATAGACCAGGCTGATAACACGAGCCGGGAACTATTCCGAATTGTGAAGGAATTCGTAGAGCCGGTGGCGGCCGCTAGGGTTCACTCCCATACTGAGGAGTGGATCAAGCAGCTTGCTGACTTCTTTGTGGACAAGATCCGTAGGATTCAGGACTCTTTCGATCGGGTGGGGTCCCTGGAAGTGGCTGCAGCTGTGGAAAGTGATCTGAAGGTCCTTCCATCCGCTGCAGCCGAGCTGGCGCCCACTCTTTCGACGTTCCCCCCGCTATCCTGCGAGTCCTCTCTGGAGCTGCTTTCCCGGTTGAAATCTGGATCCCCCTTGGATGCGTGTCCGGCTAAATGCCTGAGCTCGGTGGCACCAGCTATTAACAACTTGCTGAACCCCTTGCTCAACATGTCTCTGAGTTCTGGAGTGGTCCCTAAAGAATGGAAGCATGCTCTTATTCTCCCGCTCATTAAGAAACCTCTGCTCGACCCTTTACAGTGGGCCAACTATAGACCAATCTCCCTCCTCCCTGCTCTGGCGAAGGTGGCGGAGAAACATGTTCAGCATACTCTTACCACCTTTATAGAGAATAACAAACTGCTGCATGACTCCCAATCTGGTTTCCGTGCCAATTACAGTACGGAGACAGCTCTTGTGGAGGTGACCGACGCCATCAGGGAAACGCTTGATCTTGGGGGAAAGGCTATGTTGGTCTTGCTGGACCTGTCGGCGGCATTCGACACCGTCCCACACGCCGGCCTCCTCCTAAGACTCAGGGAGGTAGGTCTGCGGGGGACGGTGTTGGACTGGTTTCAATCCTTCTTAACCGACCGTCGGCAGGTGATCTGGGCTCCTCCGTTCTCCGCGGAAATGCCTTCGCTAGAGGCGGGGGTGCCTCAAGGATCCATCCTGAGCCCCACCATATTTAACATTTATGTGGCCCCTTTGGCGAAGGTCGCTGAGGCATTTGGAGCCCGGGTCATCTCATACGCTGATGACACCCAGCTCCTGTTTACCTGCAGGAAGGGAGAGGTTTTTAATGGCGACAGAATCAGAGACTGCCTGAGTGCTGTTTTTGCATGGTTTCAGCACCAGAACCTGAAATGTAACTCGGATAAGTCCGAGTTGCTCTTTTTTGGCTGCGCTGAGGACCCTGGCTGGAAATCGTGGTGGCCTTCCGACATGTTCCCCCCTGAGAAACCATCTGCCCAAGTAAAAAATCTGGGTGTGGTATTTGACGACAGTCTTTCTTTTCGTCCCCACATCACGGGCCTGGCGGGGAAATGTTTCGGTATCTTGAAGATGGTGAGGAAATTTCTCCCACTGCTTTCCCTTCAATATCGCAAGAACATCGTGCAAGCACTTGTGGGCTCGCGTTTAGACTACGCTAACGCACTTTTCTCTGGTCTGCCTAAATATCTGGTATCCAGATTGCAAGTTGTCCAAAACTCGGCGGCCAGAGCCATCTTTGGCCTTCCACGGAGAGCCAGTGCCTCTCTACTGCGCGGTAGGCTGCATTGGCTGTCTATCCCTAGCAGAATTAGTTTCAAGGTCCTCACGTTGGCGTTTAAAGCCCTCCACTGCATTGGCCCAGCTTACCTCAGGAAGCGGATTGCTCTCTACGTTCCCCGGAGGAGTTTGAGATCTGCTGACCTGGCTAAAGTGGAGGTACCAGTGATCAAACGCGTGCGGATGGGAGGCCGGTCTTTCCAGTTTATGGCGGCCAGTTTGTGGAATGAGCTCCCTCTGTCACTCCGCAAGGCTAACAATCTTCTGGCCTTTAGAAAGGAGCTTAAGACGCTCCTCTTCTCCGCCTAACCAGTGGGCCTACAGTGTTTCTGCCGCTGGGTTTTTCTTGGTTGTGTTCAGGACTCTCTGCCAAAGCGCCGGGACACCCGTTCTGGGTAGCCGTGCGCTCAAGAAATATAGTTCTAACATAACATAACATAACACCATATACCACCAGGTACAAGGTACCAGTATGGGTAGCACCTTTGCGCCGAGCCTGGCAGGCCTGTACATGGCCCACTTCAAGACTACCCATATCTTTTCCGATACCAACCCCTTCCATGAGCATCTTGTAACCTGGAAACGTTACATTGATGATATTTTGATCCTTTGGAGGGGGCCTGAGACCGCGGCCATGGCATTCCATGAATGGATTAACAACCAGGACCCACACCTTCGATTCACCATGACGACTAGCAAGGAGAAGATCCCCTTCCTGGACCTTTCTATCAGCCTCAAACGGAGTGCTACATACATCCACCTACAGGAAGAGCACGGACTGTAATAGCCTCCTTAGCTTTAAGAGCTACCACCCCAAAGCACTGAGAGAGAACCTACCCTACAGCCAATTCTTGAGAATCAGATGCAATTGCAGCAAAATACAAGATTTTGAGTCCCAAGCCAACCACCTGGCAGACAACCTCGCTCAGAGACATTACCCAGGACAGGTCTCCTGGAAACAAGGGAACCCAAAACCAATGATCTCAGTACCTGCGTCACGACCTTCACCCCTCTATCAAATCAAAAAAATAATCAACCGGAATTGGAGGATCCTCAACAGTGACACATTGGATATCCCAATCCCCCGTTTTGCTTTCAAGAGGACTGTAAACCTACGTGACCAGTTCAACACACGACCACGAGCACCACAGACGATCAAAGAAACCACCCTGTGGGACCTCCCAGCTGTCACTGGACACTACCCGTGTGGCACATGTGGGGCATGCTCTTCTACGCGACACACTAAATCATTACAACTGGGGAACTTGAAATGGGAACAACGAAAACACACTAACTGCAACACAACCAATTGTGTTTATCTCATCGCATGCCCCTGCACCCTCCACTACGTTGGGATGACAACTAGAGCAATAAAGAAAAGGATCAGCGAGCATAAGAGCACGGTGAGACGAGCACGATCAGCTACCAAACTGACTAACCACTTCTTAGAGAAAGGCCACCCATGTGAAGCCATCCAGTGGACCATCTTAGAGGCCAATACATGCTGGAACAGTGACTCTCTCCTTAGTCGCGAACAACGTTGGGTCCATCGCCTCCACACTGACATACAGGGCCTGAACGACGAAATCCCGTGGTCAGAACTGTAGACTTATTCCATCACCTTTCATGTGTGGGCCATGGGAAACCAACATCCCATAGGAACTGGCGAATCTAGTCGCTGCTATAGACTAATGATGAAATCACCACAGACTGACCCTTCTGCTTGGTGACCTCTCCCACACCCTAGCGTGATGAGATAAATGCACTCTTATACTATCTTTAATCCCCACTACCAGGGTAATTGACACTACCACTCGTGCCCCCCACTCTGTCCCCTCTACCTCCACCACCTTGCCTCACTGCAAGCAGAAGAGACTTATGGGCACACCAGATAGAGCGAGTTAGGTTAAGACCTTTGGTCCAATATCGCGCATGCTCGTCTGTTACTAAGCACGCATTGGACTCTACTTGTCCGCTCACCACACATCAGCAGAGGAGGGACTTGCTCTATACTTGCTCTATACAATCCCATTCGGGCATCTTTCACATTTCCATTTATGCATTGAGTGCATTACAGTGTTGTATTGCTTCCACCCGACCTAAGCTCACAACTGACTTTGATGCGCATGTGCACTACCATCCCGATACACTACACGCATGCACGCATGAGCACTCCAACGGGGCTAGCTACACGCATGCGTACTGAACTCCACGATGACGAAGCATGACACGCTCTACCAGAAACAGGAACCTCCCCACACACCCCCTATTCTACACTTAAAATACCGGCCAGATCCCCCCCTTCACACCACCTACGAGCTGGCGTCTGGACGGGGCAGGTTTCTAGTGCCGACACCCGAGCGAACCGTGATTACCTCCTGACTTCGTCGAATCAGCCATTACGGAAGTAAGTCTCCACTCTGTGATGTTGTATGCTATACCGCTAACGCTGTGCTATGCACGTCTCTGCTGCCTCCCCACCCCACCTACGGGCCGCATCATTGTGCTGACATTTGCCGTACACCCGCAGCCCAAGAAGGTGTGGGCACCCAACGCCGTTAAGCTCGTGGAGTAATTTTTGCTCCTCTGCTAGGTAAGCACTAACGCAGCGCTCCCACCAATACATGCCTCATTTCACATTGCATGACCGGCTTATTACGGGGATTCGAGAGGTTTGTGCTTCTCCAAACAACCCAACACCCCCCCCCCCCCCCCCGCCCCCCTCCCCCCGCATGGGTCGCTACATTGCGACAGGGGGGAGTTTGGGGATTATGGCGCGCCCTCTCCTGTCGCTGTTCTTTCAACACCTGTGCCAGCCATACCTGTTGAGGACCTGTCGTCTTGGCATCGGCCAGGGGGTACACGGTTTGGGACGCCAACCGAACTCACGCTGACATCTTGAGCTGAGTCCGATGGCGCCCTCCCACTTGTGCCCCTGGCTGATGTTGACACAGGCCACACCATCCATGGAGGAACCTGAACTGACCTAATAACTATCAAGCCTCACCTTTTGCTTGGACCAATCGTCTCTTAGTTCCCTACCAGGAGGCCAATGCTCAAGCTCTCTACAAGAATTACTATGAGCTGTGTGTTTGTTTTTAAACCCTTTTCTTTTCTTGTCTTTTACCCTACCTTTTCTAGGTCTTGACCAAGGGGGCTCAACTAATTTGAGAGTCTTAGCCGCCACTCACAATCCCTTTGGATTTGTGAGAGGGCTAATGGTACCCCACTCACACCAATATGTTTGTGCACTCACTTCACATCGCCCTCACCCCCGGTCCTGATGAAACGCCAAGGATCCTCCAGACCACTTCAGGCGTGAAACATGTCGACCATGGCTTAGTTACCCGGACACATTGCGTCTCTATTTGTAACTCTTAACCTACGGGTTTTTTAGTCTACCAAGGGTACCTCTTTATTAAAAATAATCTTCTTCTTTGGAAACACTTAAGTAGTTTTAACTTACACTGCACGCACTACCCTCACCTCTCACAGAGGACTTATATCCACACACCCACATGCACCCATTGGCAGTTATCTAAAAGATCTCTGCTAAAGAGACCCTTCGGGGGACTCGTAGGGCATTGCACCGCCGGCCCGACGAGGAGCAACCGCCCGATGATGAAGCATGACATCCTTCGGGGTGTGTGAGGGCAACAAGAGACAATTTGTGTCTCTCCCCACCCCAATCACCAAGTCCTTGACCTAGCATCTTTCTCTGTCTTACCTTTCATCATTTGTAGTGTAGGTTGCCTCTCTACAATACTCACTACGGAACAGTGCCTTTTCTTGATGACCTCATTGACTTTGCGGAGCACAGGCACTGGACCATTAACTGGCTCCTGGTCCCCCCCTGTCTTCTATTGTTAGAACTTACAGGGCACCAAGCCAACAATCTTATGGCAAAGGTGGATACAGGGGCAAAAGAAAGTGGGAAGGTTATAGGTGGCTCAAAAAGGTACACCTCTGCTTCAAAACAGTAGCTTTTATGATTTACCTCTATCACATAACACCTGTCAAAGAAAGACTTAGGTTTTTCCTTTTCTAGGGCAAAGAGATGATCTCACATAAATGGGTGCCCTCAATAGTAAGGCAGGGTACTGGCTAGAGATTCCATACTATGTCACTAAACATGCAACTCAATGCACTGTCCTCAGTCATGATCTGCTGAGGGAGGAAGTGTGGGTGGCCCTTGCCAAAGTTGCATTCGAGCTGGTGCCCCTGCACCAGCATAAACGTTCATTCCCTGTAATTTTTAATCCTCAAAAAAGGATGGGACAGCCATTCCAGGACATCATGCCATTCAAGCACCACTTCCTGTTAGAGCATTTCCAGATGACCCTCCTGCAGGATGTCTACCCAATGCTCTGAAGAGGGGATGTAATTACTACAGCCCTCGAACTTCTACATCTGCGGGCATCCAGACCA
Organism: Triturus cristatus; assembly: GCF_964204655.1. Lineage (NCBI taxonomy): Eukaryota > Metazoa > Chordata > Amphibia > Caudata > Salamandridae > Triturus > Triturus cristatus. Next base: position 414,228,059 of record NC_140585.1, on the reverse strand, counting down.
CCACCAGTAAGCTCATTTTTGTGAGAAATGCACAACACTATAAAATCAAAGTACTAGCTTTTGGGATTAGTACAGCCCCAACGTGCTTGCAAAGTGGCTAGCAGCAGTGGCATCACATCTGTGCAATTCATGAATGTGAATCTAGACGACTGGCTAATCAAGAGCAGCAGCAGAGACCAATGCCTATCTCACATATAGTGTCTGCTCTGGTTCGCCATCAATGCCAAAGAGTCCCACCTCCAGACCTTTTTGTGGTCGTTCTTAAACGCTGTCACGGGCAACGCCGCTGCCAACAAAGCGGGTAGTCGCATTTCACACACGCTGCCTACCACCACAACAGGTTAGCCACACCATCCACATGGAACTTATGGCAATCTACTTGCTGCACTTTTATGCAAGGCAAAGCAGTCCTTAGATTGACAAGACAGCCATTTATTACATCAAAAAAACAGAGGAACACATGCTCCCGCTCGCTAGTGTTTCTTAAGAGTTATCACTTGCTAGAATCAATCACAAATACAAGCAGATATATGGCATGATACCTTAATTCAATTTAAGCAAAGAAAAAATTCTATATATACATGCATATCGAAAGCCCACACGATAGTTAATAAAGTTGTACTCACTTCAGCCTAAATGAGTCAGATTTATTTTGCAATCACAGTATTTTTAAACACAGTACCTCCAAAAGTAATGGAAAGGACTCCATTTAAAAAGTGCCCTCGATGGGGGTCCAAATTCCCCCACACCGATCTCCACGAGGTGTGCAACCTCTGCCTCTCCCCTGAACACGAGGCTGTAAATCCTTCCGGTCCAAGAAAACTATTCGGGACCGAAGAGCCAGACGAACCATGGCACACTCTTCGGTGATCCCGGACTACATCTTCGGGGAAAGGCGTCGACGCTCCAGAACAACACACCAACGAGGGACTCGTCAGCGCATCCGAAGCCGACGATTCAGATGTGGAGGACATCACTCCGGCAGAGAGGGTACTACTCTACCCACCCCCTTCCCCCTCCCACCCTCACCGGCACCGAAAAAGGCTTCGGTCACGCCTTCGCCTTCGGGCCTAAGCAAGACCAAAGACACTGCTTCCCACACCGCACCTTCGGGACCGGTAAAGAAGCTAATTAAGCCTTCAGGTGGCTCGGGCTCGAGCCAGCCCACTGTCGGAGCCGATAAACACTCTTCGGCACCGAAAAAGAAACCGGCCTCCATCTCGACACCGAGCCCCACACCGAAACACTCGGGGTCGAGACCCAGCTCCTCGGCACCGACCCCATCTTCAGTACCGACAAAAGCCCACAAGGCCACCGACACTTCGAAGCCGAAATCCATCTCGCCGCCTACTAAACAATCAGAGCTTCCCAAGCATAGTTCCAAACAACGAACCAGCACCGACAAACCTAAGAAACCAACGGCCCCGACGCCTTCGGCGCCGACGGACCAACCAACCTCTCCAGAACTATTCGCACCGGATCCCTTACAAAAAACATTAACTAAGGATCCCAAAAGTGGACATTTGATGCTCTCTATCAAAAAGAGTTAGACAAACCTGCTCCGCCTCCACCTCCAAAAAGGAAGGACTCTGCTACCTCCCTTTCAGAATACCTTCCCCACCTCCTCCCCCTTCCCCTCCTCCACCTCCTCCACCCCCACCTCATCATTCCCTGACCCCAACCCCGGATGATGATTATCAAGGGGATCCATACGATGACATAGGAGATGTGGCCCTAGATATACCTACAGGGGACCCCACTCCCACAGGATCTCCAGACCCATGGGGCGATTATAATGTCCCTGATATCCCTAACGTCCCACAAGACGATCTTTACCCTGCCAAACCTTCTCCACCAGAAGGCTCCTTGGGGTTCAACCATTTACTGCAAAGGGCGGCACACTACCACGGGGTAGATTTACATACCGATCCAGTGGAGGAGGATTTCCTTCTAGATGCATTCGACACCACACATAGGACCACCTCCATATTGCCTATGCTAAAAGGTGTTATAAAACATGCGCCGGAGATCTTTAAGGACCCAGTTAGGGCCAGGGTCATTAACCCACGCATTGAAAAGAAGTACAAAGCCGCCCCAACAGATCCCTCCTACATCAGAGGGCCAGTGCCACTAGATTCCCTGGTAGTATCCACAGCACGGAAAAGGGCCAACTCCCAGGCGACGCACCACCACTGGACAAAGAGTCTAAACTCTTGGACGCATCAGGCAAGCGTACTGCATCTCAAGCAGCCAATATATGGCGTATCGCCAATACACAAGCACTACTAGCGAGGTATGGCAGGGCCCATTATGACGAGCTAGAAGCCATAATGCACCATCTCCCTGATAAATACAAAGCTAGGGCCAATAAGCTAATTCAGGAGGGCAAAACAATTACTAACACCTCCATACGTTGTGCCTTAGATGCACCAGACACAGTCTCTAGGGCCATCAATACTAGTGTCCTCCTCCGTCGCCATGCCTGGCTAGGGAACCGGAGGTACAAGCCTCCATCCTCAACCATCCCTTTGACCAGAAACATTTGTTTGGCCCAAAAGTGGATGACGCCCTAGAGAAAATGAAAAAGGACACTGACACGGCACAATCCATGGGAGCCTTACAATCTCACCCTCCCAGACGCTCCTTTCGCCGCTCTTCCTTTCGAAGCACATCCAGAGGTTACTCCTCAGACACCGCTTCCACTTCATACAAATCCCCTACTCAGTCCACCTTCACAAGGGGTTACCAAAGAGGCGGCTGCAGGGGCAACAATAACAAAGGCAGAGGCAAAACAAACACCTCCCGCTCTGCCACCGCGCCTACCCAATGACTTCCCTCCACTTCCCCCAGACCATCCCACTCCGATCGGGGGCAAACTCCAACATTTCCTTCCGGTATGGACTACCATCACCTCAGACAAAAGGGTAACACAAATAATTCGGTCAGGCTACTGCCTAGAACTAATATCTACCCCCCAAACATTCCACCCAGACAACGCCAAATGTCACCAGAACATCTACTGCTACTCAAGCAGGAGGTAATCTCCCTCCTACACAAAAAGGCAATAGAACACGTTCCTACCAACCAACAAAATATGGGGGTCTACTCCCTATATTTTCTCATACCAAAAAGGGACGAGACTCTACGGACCATCCAAGACCTTCGGCCCCTAAACAAATACATACACTCAGACCATTTTCATATGGTGACGCTTCAGCAGGTACTTCCGCTACTTTCCCAAAACTACTTCCTCACAACTTTGGACCTCAAAGACGCTTATTTCCACATCCCAGTGCACAACGCTCACAGGAAGTACCTCAGATTTGTAGTGGACAGCCAACACTACCAATTCAAAGTGCTCCTGTTCAGAGTCACAACCGCACCATGAGTATTCACCAAGTGCCTCGCAGTGGTTGCAGCAAATCTGCGAAGACAGCACATTCATGTCTTCCCATACCTAGACGACTGGTTGATAAAAGCCAATTCATACAATCAGTGTGTACATCATTCACACACCACGATCCAGCTACTTCACCAGCTAGGCTTCACAGTAAACCACGAAAAGTCCCATCTACAACCATCCCACATAAAACAATATCTAGGTGCCACTATAGACACCTCAAAAGCGCTCGCCTACCTCAATCCTGCCAGGATTGCAAGCATTCAGGCACTACGCGCAAAATTCATAGCACAACACTCCCTTCCAGCTCGGGTGTTTATGCAACTAATAGGGATGATGGCCTCTTGCATCTTCATAGTACCTCACGCAAGTTGCGTCCTGTCCAAGAGTGCTTAGCGTGCCAATTGAACCAGGCCCAGGGTCAACTAACAGATCTGGTGTTGGTAGATGGTCGCACCCATCGCTCTCTGCAGTGGTGGACCACCACAAACCTTTCCACAGGTCGACTGTTCCTGGACCCGGTTCCTCAGATAGTACTAACCACAGACGCATCCCTCTCCGGCTGGGGAGCTCATCTATTACATCTCACCGTGCAGGGCACATGGACACCTCAACAAAAGTTACTCCACATCAACCATCTGGAGTTACTAGCAATCTTCTTAGCCCTAAAATCATTTCAAACACAGATTTCAGGCAAGGCAGTCCTAATCAGCACAGACAACATGACAGCCATGTACTATATTCAAAAACAAGGCGGCACACACTCTCCACAGCTCTCTCAGCTAGCACAGAGCATATGGAGATGGGCCATACCCCAGAAAAATTTCTCCTAGCTCAGCATGTCCCAGGAGTTCAAAACACCATGGCAGATCTGCTCAGCAGACAAACACAACAAATCCACGAGTGGGAACTCCACCCACAAGTTCTACACCCGTACTTTCAGGTGTGGGGGCATCCACAGATAGACCTCTTCGCCACCCACAAACACCAAATGCCCAAGCTTCGCCGCCACATATCTACACCCATTGTCCAAAGGAAATGCGATATGGATGAACTGGTCAGGCAGATTTGCGTACGCTTTTCCGCCTCTCCCACTCATTCCACTAGTGGTGCGCAAACTACAACAACACTCCCTAACACTAATCCTAGTAGCTCCTACTTGGGCCAGACAACCGTGGTACACCACACTGCAGGAACTATCTGTAGTACCGCACCAAAAATTACGCCTCTCTCCACACCTCTTAACCCAGAACCATGGAGAGATCAGACACCCGGACCCAGCTCAGCTCAACCTTGCGATCTGGCAAGAATTCGGTTACATAAACCTTCCCCCTGACTGTATGAACGTCATCAAGGAAGCCAGACGACCCACCACTAGAGCGTGCTACGCTGCCAAGTGGAAACGTTTTGTCTATGGTCACAACAACACCATCAATCCCATGGATGTCTCCACTCAACACATCATAGGCTACTTACTCCACCTACAAAGGTGTAATGTAGCCTATACGTCTATTCGACTACACCTCGCAGCTATAGCAGCTTATCTACAAAACAGGCAACATCTATCACTCTTCAGAGTACCTGCCGTTAAAGCCTTTATGGAAGGCCTTAAAAGAATAATTCCCCCCAGAGTGCCACCCTCACCTGTGTGGAACCTAAATATCGTTCTACCCAGACTAATGGGGCCTCCCTTCGAACCATTGCACAAACGTGAACTCCAATTTTTAACCTGGAAAACCCCTTTTCTCGTAGCCATCACTTCCCTCAGAAGGGTCAGTGAGATACAAGCATTTACCATTCAAGAACCGTTTCTGCAAATGCACCATAACAAAGTTGTTCTCCGTACCAACCCAAAATTCCTCCCTAAAGTCATTTCTCCTTTTCACCTAAACCAATCTGTAGAACTACCAGTATTCTTCTTGCAACTACAAACTGTTGCAGAAAGAGCTCTACACACACTAGATGTCAAACGAACCTTACTCTACTACATCAAGAGAACACAACCTTTCCGTAAGACCAAACAACTGTTTGTCTCTTTCTCTCCACCACACAAGGGTAACCCCATCTCCAAGTCGGGGATAGCTAGGTGGATTGTCAAATGCATTCAGATTTGCTACCATAAAGCAAAACGAACGCTATCCGTTTCCCCTAAAGCCCATTCTACACGTAAAATAGGGGCCTCAATGGCTTTTCTAGGAAATATCCCATTAGATGATATCTGCAAAGCAGCTACATGGTCAACACCGCACACTTTCACCAAACACTATTGTGTAGATGTGCGAACTAAGCAACAAGCTAGTGTGGGCCAGGCTGTACTCAAAACATTATTTCAAACCACTGCAACAGATAAGGGTGGTCGCCGCTAACGGTGGGTACTGCTATATAATCTATGCACAAGTGTGTAATCTGCAGCTCATATGTCTCGAACGGAATATGATACTTACCAGTATGCATCTGTTCTTGGCATGTAGAGCTGCAGATCTACACACGCCCACCCGCCTCCCCGGCTACCTGTATCTGTTCCAGTTTATCTTATTTAGATAACACACACATGGGCATTTTCACTGTTATTACTATGCTCCATCTTTCCCTGCTGGCGAAAAATAATCTGAGGATGGAGCCGAAGCCCATGCGCAATACGATCCAAAGGAGGAGTCACCGACCTCGTGACTTCCAAAGACTTTCCAAGAGGAAAAACACACTGCAAACATCTGGGCCCAACACCAGATGGCGATCTATGCACAAGTGTGTAAATCTGCAGCTCTACATGCCAAGAACAGATGCATACTGGTAAGTAGCATATTCCTTTTGGGAGCAAGCCTACATTTGATGGAGGCCAAAGCATTGCCCATATGAAAAAGGTCTGTCATTAGCAAAGAATACATGTCCGTACCAGAGGGAGCAATCTTTGACAGTAAGGACTGTGGTAAATTTATTGGGAATGATGGACTTGTGCATTTCCCACAATTCACCATTCCAGGACCTACTTGAGGACAATCCTAGAGTGGTTCCAATGAGGCGGTCACAAGCAGTTAGGAGGTAGGTGGATCTAGTGGTTGTCACAGAGAAAGTTCAAAAAGATGTGTGAACTATGGAGAACTTTCAGAGGAAGACCCTTCACGCTAACTATTCCCTCTGACCATCATAACACTCAATCCATACAGTGTGGGGGGCACACATGGGAAAGCGGAGCATCAAGAGTTATTGGAAGCAGTAAATCACATGTATTGGAACTAAAATGTCTTTCGGTCTCAGAAAGCCTTCCAGGGGAAAACAATACATATCCTGATGGTACAGGACCCCCTCACAATCCAGATTCCTCTCAAATCAAAGCACTGAAACCGCCGTGATTTTGGCTAGAGACATCCGAACTCTCCTAGACAGGAGAGATACCGCTGCCCTGATTCTCCTCGATCTCTCCGCAGCTTTCAACACAGTATCCCAATCTACCCTCTTGCACGGTCTCTACCAAATGGGTATCCAAGTGAAAGCCCTGAAATAGATTGCTTTCTTCCTCTTCAGATGAACCCAAAGCGTCCGCCTCCCACCCACTACCTCGGGTCCGAAAAACATCATCTGCGGTGTTCCTTAAGTTTCCTCCCTAAGCCCGACCCTATTTAACACCTACATGGGCTTTCTGGCCACTCTGGTCAGATCCTACGGCATGAACCTAATCTCCTATGATGACATTACACCGCTCATCCCCTCAGTCTCCTCAGACCCGACTAACACCAAGTCTAACTTCCAGAGGTGCATGACCAGCGTTGCAAGCTGGATGCAAAACAGATGCCTCAGACTCAACACAGACAAAACAAATACACATCTTTGGGACCAACAACTCCATTGGGACGAATCCTAGTGGCCTGCAGTGCTCAGCTCCACAGAACACGCAGGAAACCTCGGAATCGTTCTGGATAGCAAGCTCTTAATGAGGAAGCAGATAAACGCTGTCATCCTTGTGCTTCCTGACCCTGTGCATGCTCAGGAAAATCTATAGCTCTCCAGCACCAGACGCAGAGTTACCCAGGCCTGCATCATCAGCCGCCTGGAATACAGCAACTCCCTCTATGTGGCAATCGTCTCAACTACTAAACAGACTCCAGACCATCTAGAACGCAGCAGCCAGGCTCATCCTTGACCTCCCAGATGAACCCACATAATCCCCCAACTCAAATTGTTGCACTGGCTCCCCATCAACAAACCATGTCAGTTCAAACGTCTCACCCACACCTACACAACAAGGGACCGGCATACCACAACCACAGGGTGAACTTCCATCAACCTACTCGTATACTTCGCTCCTCGTTCCTCTTCTGGGCCAAGACACCCCGCATGCACAGAAGCAGGAGCAAAGGCTGTGCCTTTTCACTCCTGGAGGCCAAATCCTGGAAAAGCCTCCCCCTCCATCTCCCCGTAGCCCCCACCTTGCAGGAGTTCAGGAAGGACATAAAGCTAAAGGCTTGGCTCTTCGACGAATCCATATCAGCAGCAGCCCCGCCCCACCTCCCCCTCCAGTGCCTGGATAGGATAAGCAGCGCTTTTCAAATCCCATTTGATTTGATACAGCCACAGTGTTGTAAGTCATCACATTCGCTGTCCACTCTAGTTCAGGACAAATGAAAATTGGCTACACAAAGAAACATAAGTCTACACAAACGCTAGTCTGGTAGCCATTCAGCTACCGGGCATTCAAAGCATAGAATCTGACAGCTTAATCAGGCAAGCAAGTGTCTTGTGCATATTTGAGCTAAAGCAAAAGTGTTATTCAGGACTGGGGTACACCAGAAAGATCTGATCACAGCACACGAAAAAGCAAAATGCCAAGTTTTTGCGTCCAGGTATCCAGACAATCTGCCCCAGTGGGATGCTATATCGATCGATTGGGCTGGGAAATTTGTTTACGTTTTTTCCCTGATTCCACTGATACTGTTCTTGCTACAAGTGGTGACAATTCCTCATGGCTCTCAATTTGATGGCACTGCAGTGTCCCAGGCAAACATGGCTTTTGGCCCTATTGATTGCATGAGGCAGGGTACTAGTTACCTGCCTCTCAAGGCATGCTAACAATGCAAAAAAGGACAGGTCTATCACCTGGAAACAGCCGGTCTCAGGTTAGTAGCGGGACTCCTGGAAACACAGTTCGGCCACTTAGACTGGCACTAAAAATGCATCGTTGTCCTGAGAAAGGCTAGACAAAAATATAAGTGTTGTACAAACAAGTAGAACAGATTTGTCCACTGATGTAGTACGGCAGGACAAAAAAAACGTACTATTATCAAGCACCTAACCCCACCTTTCCCAAAAATCATCAAAGGTACAACAGTTGTGTACGGAAAAGGCACCGTAGGAAAAAGCTTCTACAAAAGGTTCTATGAGGGAGCAAAAAGACTGGAATGTCCAAGGTCTGCACCCCCACCAATATGGAACGTAAACATAGTGTTCACTCAGCAAATGAAGCCCTATCTGGAGCCCGTACATAAGGCAGGACTCGTATACTTAACCCTCAGGACAACTTTCCTCATCGCCATTACTTCACTGCACAGGGTCAGCCAGTTACAGAAACGCCCAATAGAAGCCCAAAATGCCATTTCACACTCCCCATGTCTACCAGGCTATCAACCTACCTTCCTCTTTCAAATAACCAAAGACAAAAGAAGCTCCACACAATAAATGTCAGTAGGACTGCAAGCTCAATTGCAAGATACTAGGCTAATCTTAGGGAAGGGGAACCAATTTTTTCCTTTGGAACATCAACTAAAGGCTCGTCGGTAACCAAAGGGGAACATTGCAAGATGAATTATGCAAGCAGTCTAAACATGTTATAAGACCACTGGAGTGGCTTTGGAGGCTAAACCAAGAGCACACCCTACAAAGAAAAAGGGAGCTGCATTATATAGCTAATGTCTCAATAAATGAAATGTTAGGCAGCCACTTGGTCATCCATGCACACTGTCACAATGTAGGTGTGGACACTCAAGCTAACAGCAAATTGGAAATAGTGCAGACACTACTAAAATAGCTGTTAGAAAATGCTCACTCATTTTTACCCAGCCTCCCAAGAAGGGAGAATACTGCTATTGAATCTACGCACCGTATGCGAATTAAAAACGATTCCCACTTCAAAATGAGATGGTTTCTTACCTTTAGGTGTAGTTGTGCACCTTTAAGAATTTTCTGGATGCACATGTGAACCTCACTTCCCCAGAAATTAGGAGTTTAGGAGTCTATAGATGGGGGAGAAATGCATGTAAGGAAATAATGGTACAAGTCGCCAATAGGTAAAGTAATCTGAAGACTGTAACCACGCAGATGGGCTTCCATGGCATACGTTAGATGTCACAGTAGGATTGACATAGCACCAAATAATTGATGGCGCTCTGAGAGAATAGAAAGACTAAAAAGAAAAAATTCCAGACCCAACTTCTAGATGGCGGAATAATGCACAGCTTGTAAATCAAGAATATTCTTGAAGCTCAAAACTACTCCTACAAGTTAAATAACCATTTTGTTACAAGGTAAGTAATATTTATCTTGCTCTGAGCTAAGTAGCATTAGCTAAAATGCGAACTAGCAATACATTCATGCTCAGTCTTTAATTGTAGAACACTGTTAATTATTGTTTTTTGTACAGTAGACATTAATTTAACATTTTCATATATTCTTTTCCTAGTGATCTCTTGAATTTTCCTATGGAACTGAACTTTAAATCACCACCATTCAAAGAAGGTCTTACTGAAGAATTCTTAAACCAGCAAATCCCCTACTTGTGGCTTATCTACTGGTGAGATGGTTGTTCTTGTCATGTGAGAACTTTGTGACATTGGTTCTAGCATACTTAAAACCTTAACCTCTTAGGTAGTGAGGTCATGCAGGAGAAGTCCTCAGCACCCGTGTTCAGATGACATTTTCTTACACACCATGCTCTGCAGAACTCAAATTTTGACTCAAATTGCACATTTTCTTTGCATTGCTGTGACATAAACTTCTGGAATTTTCAGGCATCTACAAAATTTCTATCACATTGCCCTCCCCAGCTTGCCCCGATAAAAATGTTATCCCCACTTGTGTGGCTAGGCCTAGCCTCCATGGTACAAAAGGCCCAAAACACAATGTCGTGAAGTCACCAATAAGGGCAGCTCAAGTGTTTGGATTCGGGCTCGGCGGCCACACAGGGAAGGCCACCAAACCCAGACATTTATGAAAACTACATCCCTCAGCATTTTCTTACGCACAATGTCCTGTAACCCTCAAAGGTTTCCTAAAATTGCACTTTTTCCCTGCATTTCTATGACATTAACCTACAGAATCTGCAGGAATCCACAAAATTCCTTCCAACCAGCATCCTCCACTTCTCACAATAAAAATGCTACCCCACCTGTGTGACTTGATCTAGTGCCCCAGAGGGGCACAAATCACACCATGGTCAATGAGTTGCTTCTCAAGACTCCTATTGACCTTGGTTTGATGCCTGCCTGTCGCAAGGAAAATGTGCAATTTTAGGCAAAGTTTGAGGTTTGCAGGGGATCGTGGGGTAAAAAATGTTTTGTGATCCACACTAGTCATACCACACCGGACTCCCCTGGGTCTAGTTTTAAGAAATGTCTGGGTTTGGTAGGTTTCCCTTGGTGGCCATCAATTTTCCTGCCAAAGAAACACTGCTATCCCAGTTGCCAAATCACATTATTTTTGTGACCGGAAATGTCTTTACATTGTATGTTGGGGCCTTTTCTGTTGCGGGCACATGGCCTACCCACACAAGTGAGGTACCAAGTTTGAGGCATGTGTGGTTGTAGATACACATGCTTTGCAGAAGTCCACCATCTACTGTTGGGCTCAGATGACTGCATGTTGTTTTTGTCCAAAGAAGTTTGTCCAAGTCACAAGGCTGTGTGACTGCTCCTGTTGATAGTGCGCATGGGCACCAACTCCATTGTTAGATTGTTTTTTTCCACCGACTGGTTACGATATAAGCTCTCATGCTCCGATTCAAGCTCCGATTCAAGCTCCTTTTGGGCTCCCTTCGGATTGCCAGTAGTTCCACCAAATCAATGGTTTCGTCTCGATCCCGTAGTTACTCTTGCGTTCTGAGCAAATAGCAATTTGCGCATCTGGTTCTTCAACTTGCCTCAAAGTTCTGTAGGCCACACCCGGCTGGGCCTCTTCAACTTCGATACATTTTATCAGAGAATGATCTGCTAATGGAACCCACTCCATTCTGTTTCTGTGCCACTCCAAATACCCTCACACCAACTATTATTCCGTTTGCAACCTATGCCTCTCGCCCGATCATCAAGACACCTGTGAGGCCTGCAAGTCATTTCGATCTAAAAAGACACTTTGGCGACTGACATGCCTGTCACCAAGAAATGCAGTATAGACATGCAGCTCACTCACCCGACCTCTTTGGTCGACAAGCGGAGGGAGAAGAGGAAGCTTCGGCAGCCCAAGAGGAATCGTTATCCATCCACGTTTCTGATTCAGGCTCCGATATCAAACAAGATTCGGCCAGGCTTGAGTCTGCCCAGAAATGTCACTGTGAGTACCGAAGCACAAAAACCGGCTGTCCGAAAAATCTGCTGCTCCTGGTCCGCCACTGCATAAAAGCCATGGCACACACCGACATACAGACATGGAAGCCCCGCTCTCTGGCTCGGCACTGACAATTCGGCATGCAGCAGTGGCCTCCACATTCTCGAAGTCTGATTCTATACCGACACATGAACAATTACTTTGGTACTGAAAGAGAAGGGCCACGGTACTTGAGCTCCAAGCACACCAAAACATTCTCGGCTCCGAAATGGTACGCCTTTGGACCGAAAACTCCACCAATAACAGTCCTCAGTGTTGTGCATGAACGACTTGATCCAAGGCAGAACACTTAACAGATTTAACCCGCTACTAAAAAGACCATTCTTAAGCCGGCAAAGCCTCAACCCTCTAAAAGATAGCTGGTTTTCGAAGAGGCTATAGACATTCCAGTACAACCCCTCAAAAAACAAGAAAAGGGTCATTTCCAATAGCCCGTTAGAGATTCCGATACCTACCTCTCTAAACCTAACACCACCACACCCAACATCCACCCCACCACCTGATTCACCACAAGAAACTGAAGCAGACAACCGGTCTTCTCAGTAACCCATCATAAGTGACAAGGGTAATATACCAGAAGAGACATCCTGAATATGAGTGGGATGCTTATGATATAGATCCAAAGGAGGATACAGACCTAGACCTTTATACCACACACCCATCACTACCAGATGACGCTTTTGCCTATCAAGACCTAGCCAGAGCTGCAGCATTTCATCAAGTGCCCTTACATAAAGACCTTAGAGGATGACTTCCTTCCTACCACGGATTGACAAAAAAATGAAGGTTGCACCATCTGACCCTATATATCTTAGAGGACAATTAACCCCATACTCCCTGGTAGTGGCCAATGAAAGGAAAAGGGCAAACTCCCAAACTGGGAATGCACTGATGTTGCAAAATCAATGGGGTCCCTACAACTATAACCTACCGTGGGTCCTTTCTTCGGCATAATTTCAAACCGGGTGCTAGGTCTGCCCCGGTGCTAGGTCTGGTTTATTGTAATTCCTTTAATACTACTTGCTCTAGTGAGTAAAATTTGGTGATGTAAAAGCTTGATATCGCCAATTTCTATTGTGGTGAATTGAGTCCTCTATAACGATAGTGATCAAGCTGTGTAAGGAAATGCCCTATTTTGTTTGGTCACCCCCAAAGTGCTCTGAGGCCTTATTGGAAATTGAGTTACTGTTTGAAGTAGGTGAAACCCTACTTAAGCAGCAACCATAATTCCTGTCACGGTTAAGTCACAAGCAACCCCATGTTAACCTGTGCTTAACCTGCTTGTGGCTTGGCCCAAGGCAGTCAGACTTATCTTGGAGAATTGTGTAAAGTATTTATGCAGCACTTAAAACTGCAATAAAGTGAAAACACAACAGAAGAAATACTTTACACCAGTTTAGACAAATAGAGTAACATCTTATAAAGTATTTGAGACCAAAACGACAAAAAGCCAATCAGTAGAACCAGAGCTATCCAATTTTAAAGATTTAAAGTAAAATAGTGCCTAAAAGCACGAAGCATCTACGGGGGTGGGGGGGGGGGGGGTAGATTTATCTAGTTGCACCAGACCAGGACAAAGTCACAAGTTTAGGGTGACCGCAATGGAGCTCAGGCCGGATACAGGGAGGAAGTTAGGCTTGCTGAATAGAGTACCTTGGTTGCGGAGCGTTGCAAGATTTCACTTGGAGGATGCGTCACACAGCGGTGGCTTTGAAACTGCGGGCGGCTATCTTGTGTTGTCGTCGTCCAGGTTGCTGTCGACAATGGGCCTGCGATGCAAAGACCTGCATCAAGGATATCGCTCGGCGTCTGTTCAAAGGAGCTGCAGCGTGATGTTCTGTGTCGTCGAGGATGCAGTCGAAAAGGGACTTGCAGTGTGAAGTCCTGCATCGCGAAGAGGTGGTTCAGAGGGGTGTAGGCTGCGATGCCATGTCCTGCAGCGGGGAGACTTCGCACAATGGTTGTTCCAGTGTTGAGCTGCGTGGAAATGCAGTACTTTGTGTCTTTTCTGTGCAAAAGACCACTGGAGCAGAGCAGTCCTTCCAAGTCTAGAGGTGTACTGACACGTTGGCTGTAAGGGTCCAATATTTATACTTTGTGCCAGCTTTGAAGTTGGAGAAGGTTCTGGAAGTTTCCACCCATAGAGGTGTTTGGAATTTGCTGCCTCCCAGCCCTGGCCTCAGCATTTCTAGGGGCAAACAATACTAGTGTCATACCCATTGTGAGTGTGCTGAGGCGCAGAGGCTTTGTGATGTGCAAATGTAGTAGGTGACAGCTCCACCCCCTTATCAAGTCCGAGATGGCCCATCCTCCCAAATACCTATTCCCCCTTTGCCTCGCTGTCTGTGAGCAATACACAAAGACCCACTGCCAGCTATACCTAGTCATGTGACCCAGGATACAGGCACCAAATGGTTAGGACAAGAAAATGGCAACTTTCTAAATGTGGCATTTTCAAAATTGTGACTTAAAATCAAACTTTACCATTAAAGAGGGTTATCACTTAAATGTAGTTATCCTATAGGAGAGACGGGCCTTGCAGCAGTAAATAACACATTTAAGAGTTTTTCACTACCAGGACTTGTAAAACTTAAATTTACATGTCCTACTTTTTAAATAAATTGCACCCTTCCCTGTGGGCTGTTTAGGCCCTACCCTAGGGGTGGTGACGTAGATGTATTAAAAAGGACATTATAGGCATGGCAAAATGCAATTTAAAACTGCACACAGAGGCCTGAGACATTTTTTAAAGGCTACTTAAGTGGGTGGCTAATAAGTGCTCCAGTCCCACTAGTAGCATTTAATTTACAGGCCCTGGGTACATGAAGTTCCACTTTTATAGGGCCTTGCAAGCTAATTTAATGTTCAAGTGGTGAGTGCATTCTACCATGTTTAAAAGAAAGAGCACAAGCACTTCGCATTGATTATCAGTGGTAAAGTCCACAGTGCCCTAACAGCCAACAAAAACGGGTTAAGAAAGCAAGAGGGTTAAGGCAAAAAGTTATGGGATGACCCTGCAGAAAGGGCCAAGTCCCACAGGCCTGCTAACCAGACCTATGTACCTGTGCATGTCTGATTGGCCTACATCCAATTGGCATAGGCTAGCTTCTAGGTCCCAAGAGTATGGTACCAGGAGTAGGTACCTATGGCATGTAAGGTAGTGTCACCTCGGGGACTGCAGCACTTATTGTGCTACCCTGAGTGAGACAAGGTAAAACATGGCTGCCATCTCTCCCTGCAGACTGGTAAGGCAGTTAAAATCTTGATATCCTAACTTTGCCATTTTAAGCCATCGAAAAGCTCAGACTCCCTTTTTAATGAGTGTAAGTCGCACCTGCAGTAGGCCAATTGAATCCTAAGGCAGAGTACAACATATTCTCGCTTAGCAAGAGATTCCTTAAATGCAGACCTAGCACCGGCTACCCCTGGCCCTGCTCCGCAATAACCCCAACCACAATGTGACTGCCCTCGACCCTGTGGCGTGGCTGTACTCACCTAGCTCCCTGACAGTGTCGAGCACAATGGCGGTCATGGCACCAGCGGCATCAACGGAGGCGGAACTGAGAGCGACTTATTTTTACAGGTGTTGGCCAGTGTAACCAGCAAACCCTAATGTGAGCAGTTGTGTCCTGTGAGCACAAGCAGTGGGCAAAGGCAACACCTTCTGCAAACCCGACGCTATAACGTTGGATCAGGGATGGCGACCCCTCTTACTGCAACAAGACTACTGGGAGGTACGTGGTTCCTCCATGGTTCCAGCGCTGTACAGGTAGAACATGCATTTACTGTGTTCTGGTAGCCAAAAGTGTTGTTTGTGAGATTGGTAGCCCCATTGGAAAGTACAGTTACATGCTGTCATCCCAGCTGTGGTAACTTCTGAATGAGACTACCAAACTTGGTACTTCAAGGTATCAAATAACTTGATGTCCAAGTCTAAATTAATATAGCTTGTTGCTACATGCTACTACCCGATAGACATTTATCTGCAGATTCCTTACCTTAGAATATCCCCAAGCATCTGACTGGATCCAGAGGTTTTTCGAGCAGTACGCCTGTGTGCCGATAGGTGTTGGCTCTGTTTTGGCATCGGTTCTGTGTTGGCGTGCTGTCTGTGGCAGAAGTGACATGGGTACCTATATAGGGCCACCCTGGCGCTCTGACACCAGTTCTTTTCCATGCCAGATAGCCCTGATCTGGTTTGAGCTACACCTCAGTCACTTTTTGACTGGCTTTTTTTAATGTTTTGTCAAACTGTTTTGAGAAATTTTCTCCTGGTTACAGACATCCTACTAGGGCCCTAGTCCAAGCCTTGCATAGGGCCTTTGCATAGGTCGATTGCCCACGGTCATCGCTCTGCTCCTGGGGACTCAGTTTCCTTACCCAGCACCCTTCCCCTGAGAGCTTAATGGTCAAAGCCTCGATGTCCACAATTAATCTTCATGCGTTCCCTGTCACTCCAGTGTATAGGGAATTCAACACCCTGTATAACGTTTGTAAGAGAAGGCCCTCTTCCGCCAGCGCCTAGCACTGTGGTCGGTGAGCACCGCATGCTTATTGGGCCATAATTCCCATACGATATGGGACTCAGTTGGGCATGCTGCCTAAGCTCTCAGAGCAAGCCCAAGCCATACTTACCAAGGCTGTTGCTAAAGAGCAAGATGCAACAAAGTTCTTCATAAGGTGTGGCCTGGATACTACCATCCTGCTGGACAGAGAAATGTAATAGTCACTGGCCTTGGGGTGTCATGACTGGCTTTTTCAGGAGTTGTCCAGGCTTCTTCCATAGGCACGAAGGCATCTGCCTCTTTGGAGAGAAGGCAATTTCAGCACTGAAGCACGTTAAGGACAGCAGAGCTATGGCCAGGTCCTGGGCTTGTCTGTGGCCCCTCGCCAACCCCAATCCGCCTTCTGCCCCTTTCGTGGCCATGGAAGGGGTCTCCAGCAATGTCCAATCCCTCCCAGCCATCAGGCTTCCCAGCCTTTTCTTGGGCAAGGTCGCGGGTCTGACAACGTGGGACAGGCAGCCAACTTTCTGGTCAGTCCAGCTCTTGAGGACGATAGGGGGGTTGTGCCATTATGAGAGTAGGCAGAATGGACCCTTCTGGTATAGCTAGATACCATACTTCACAGGAAATTGTCATGAGGAAGGAGGGAACCTAGTAGCCCATTGGCTAGTGACCGCAATCTCCCCTGAGGGCACTTTCTGGGCAAAAAAAGGGTACCCCTAGCACCCAGAACTCAGATCTCACTTGACTGGAAGAGGACCAAAGGAGGGCTGCCCTGCTAACCATGGTGCTGGGAAAGAGGCTGCACCAAAGTTGGACTGCACCTTCTGGTACTTGGGGCTAGCGAAGGAAAGGACTGTGCCTGCTGTCCTGCTCTTGGAGAGGCATCCCCAAGCTCAGCTTGAAGCAGCAACTCCAAGAGTCAGTTGGCTGTCTTTCGGTTCACAGCACAGGGCCACTAAAGCAGAAAAAGCCCGCTGGGGCGAGTTGGTTGCCTAAATTGCCTCTATGCAGCCTAGGAGACCAGAATCAGATGCTCAAACGTTGCACCAGAGTCTGCTAGGACTGGGAGAGACATCAGAGTACAGATTGTTCACCCAGGAGAGTTATCATTCGAAGAAGGAAACTGCTGTGCTGGGCAACTGGATTTCTGACCTGAAGAAGACTTCTTGGGAAGTCTACTCCCATGCCTAAACAAGAAGGAGCTATAGAGCGATAGTTTCAAGCCAGATCACCCTCCACCCATCAACTATTCAAACAACAAGAATCTGGCTGTCGGGGCACTTATTTCTCTTTTTAGTAAGACTGGAGTCAGGGGGTATTCACCTCAACCCAACAACTGTTTCAAAAATTATACAGTTTAATAAGGTCCTCTCTCCCTGGAGTAGTAAGTTAACTTAAACAGGAATCACAAAACAAGTCTGTCAGACCATTCGCAACCACACATCTACTGAACATGTGTCCCGCCCAAAAAAATGTGTGGAAAAGAGAAAGTGCCTCACGTGCGCGCCGCCAGAGGAGCCACTGGCAGGTTCTCACCAGCTTGCCCATGTAATCGTCGTCATCGGCAACTTTCTCAAGAAAGAGTGTGTAGTGTCCAGATAAGCAATTGTGTAGAGGTGTACTTAGTGAAAAAATCACTAAAAAGAAAAGGAAGAAAACCAGACCCCTTGAAGTGCAAGAGACAGAAATGTCTTGGACCAAGATTAAAAATGAGCTAAGACTCACATGCACAATTTTGACCCTTTAATCTGAAATCGTGAGCTTGCCCAATATTAAGACCATAACATATTATATACCTGTTCTAAGTAGGCCAACATGTTTCATTGCCTTTATTTCTTTACTGCAAATTCGTCAGGGCTTCGAGGTCCTAAATCACCTCCCTGGACACAAAGAATGACTGACAAACACATAAAAATATAAATGATTCCTTTAGTTAAAATCAGTTTGCTATCTGTTCCATAGCAGTTCCTGGCATAAAAACAAAACAGCACCCCAGTTGTTATATATGAAGGGGTATGTATTCACATTATATTTACCACATGGGAGCCACAGACCGGCATACCGGCTCCCACGATGTGGGGGAAATGTGTTTTTCTCACACTATTTCCCTTTTACAAGGCAGCACAATTGTTGCTTAGCTGTAATTATCTGTGGAAATAGACAACTCTCTATAAAGTTTCAAGTATTCAAACAGTGTCACTTCGCATACACTATCAAAACAGAATGCCGGCCATTTCCTCCATCAACTGGAGTTTGTGGAAGACCGTTCGCAATCGGACCTTAAATATCATATTGTAATGCACACTCATGCCTGCTTAAGTGCTTAAAAAAAATCCCTACACATTGGCTCGTTGCGGTCCGCTGATGCATCAAGAAAGCCTGCCACCCCTTTCATGCATCTTTCGTTTAACTGCCCACAACCGTAAGAAGTCCTTGTATCCCCTCACGTACTGTTTACATGCATACACTTGCCTGCTTCAATGTATATTCTACAGCAAGGCAAGAGCGGATAGTTGTCCTACCTTTTGTCCGCGTGTCACTCACTACCAAAACTTCATGCTCTTACCGCGATTCCACTGCCGTGTTGCCTTCTCTTGTCCCGGCGTTTGAATGCGGAAGAGCCAGCACAATTTCAATATGCCCAGTCGAGGTGGGCGTGATACGTGCACCACCCCCGACCTTCGATTAAACACAAACCGCCACAGGCGCAGATTAGCGACATTTTGGAGTTTCCAATCTCCAATGTTACACATCTTCTGTTAGTAACAACATTTAAGTTTAAAGTCTCAATTTATCAATAAAAACAATACTTCTGGGTCCCATTAAGCCCTTCGCTGCTAGGCCTTGTCCCCCCCCTGTGCTAAGCCTTTTTTTGGCTATTTGGGGTAGTAAGCGCTTGGGCCCCTGTAACTTTTTGACCACGTAAGGTATCCACGCCAAATTTGCATCCTTTTCTTCGAACATCATGAGGATTGTAAAGGTACCCAGGGTTTGTGGATTCCCCTGGAAGGGTCCCAGAAATTAGCCAAAATACAGACATTTTTTGCTGTGGTTTTTGGGAAAAATTGGAAAAACGGGCTGCAAATGAAAGCGTCTGGGTTTTTCTCTGCAGACGGTATCAAAATCAAAAAAGGATTTGTGGTTCTGAAATCGCCACTTTCCCAGCTTTTAGAGAATGACAGACTTTTGTCAGAAAACCAACATTTTTTACAGTTGTGGCATTTTTCTTGGACATAGCCTATTTTTGCTATTTTTTGTGCTTTCAACCTCCTTCCAGTTAATGGTAGAAATGGGTGTGAAAGCAATAATGGATGCTGGTACGCTATACATTTTAGAAAAGTAGATAAAATTCTGAATTCAGCAAGGGGTCCTTTGATCCATCAAGGTTTCCTTATAGAAACTAACAGTTAAATATAGGGAAAATTAGTTGAAAAAACAGCCTTTTGTGTCAACGTTTTCACCTGTAACTTTTCTAACTTCTAATTATGACTGCTCTTTGAAAGCAATCTACCGTTACATCCGCTGGACCTTCCTGGTTGTGGGGATATATAGGACTTGTAGGTTCACCAAGAACCCGACGAACCCAGAGTCAAAAACTGAGCAGCAATTTGCAATCGTTTTTTATAATGTTCCGGGTATATAGCAATTATTGTGAGAAAATGTATACATGGAAAAATCGGTATGAAAGACACCTATGTTTTTCTGAAATGGGAACAAATTATAGAGTTTAGAAACCGTACATATTTGCACATTTTCGAAATTGGGAATACTCATACCAGCATGAGAATTATCGGTCATTTTTCAAAATGACCGTTTTTACACAATGTCTTTGGAAGGCAGAAATGCAACAAAAATCAATAGGTAATAACAGTTGCTTTACAAATCTGAATTACCCTAAGTCTCCCGATAAAAATGGTACCTCACTTGTGTGGGTAGGCATAGTGCCCGCGACAGGAAATGGTTAAAACCCAACCTTGAACACACCGCATTTACACAATGAAAATTTACCCTTTTTTTGCGAAGTTTCTATCTGTAGTTTGTGAACCCTAGCTCTGCCGGCACCTAGGGAAACCTAGCAAACCTATACATTTTTTTAAACTGGACACCCAGGGGAATCCAGGATGGGGTGACTTGAGTTCCTCCCACCAGGGTCTGTTACCCAAAATCCCTTGTAAACCTAAAGAATTGTCAAAAAAACCACATTTTCCCCACATTTCTGTGGTGGAAAGTTCTGGAATCTGCGTGGATCAACAAATTTTCACCCACCCTGCGTTCCCCAAAGTCTTACGAGAAAAATGGTACCTGACTTGTGTGGGTCGGCCTATTGCCCGTGACAGGAAACGGCGCAAAACGCAACGTGGTCACACCTCAATTTTGCAGTGAAAATTGACCCTTTTTTTGGCAAAGTGCCTAGCTGTAGTTTGTGAACCCTAGCTCTGCCGGCACCTAGGGACACCTAGCAAACCCACACATTTCTGAAAACTAGACACCCGGGGGGCTTCCAGGGAGGTATGGCTTGCGTGGATCCCCCAACGTTTCCTTACCCAGAAAAAAACATTTTCACACATTTTTGTGTGGGAAAGTTGTGGCATCACCGAGCTCACACAAGTTTCCCACCACCCAGCGTCCCAGCCCCCCCCCCCCCCCCCCCCCCCCCAGGTCTCCCGATTAAAAATGGTGCCTCACTTGTGTGGAAGGCCCAAGTACCCGCGACAGGCACGGGCCCAAAACGTAGTGAGGCGGCATCAAAATTGCCCATCTCAAAACCACCTGGTTTTGCAAGGGGGGGTTACCTGGGTTTTTGCCCCGTGCTCGGCGGCCATCTAGGGAAACCTACCAAACACACACATTTCTGAAAACTAGACACCCGGGGGCTTCCCGGGAGGTATGGCTTGCGTGGATCGGCCAACGTTTCCTTACCCAGAATCCCCTGCAAACCTCAATTTTAGCTGAGAAAAATCACTTTTTTTCACACTTTTGTGTGGGAAAGTTGTGGCATCACCGAACACACACAAATTTCCCACCACCCAGCGTTCCCCCATGTCTCCCGATAAAAACGGTGCCTCACTTGTGTGGGAAGCCCAAGTACCGCGACAGGCAAGGGCCCATCAACATTGCCTATCCAAAAATGTTTTGGGCCCTACTAAAAGGGCCGATTTTTTTTTTTAAATAGTCTAACTCAAACTTTGGTTATCCCTCCACCTTTACGCAAACTGTTTTTTAGTTGAGAAATGTGTAATTCACACTCCCCGAATCTCACTGACTAAGCTGCACCCCTGCTTGCATCCTCCACGAAAGACCTTGGAGGCTAGATGACAACGACCAGTTTTGTTTCTTCCTGACGTATCCTGTCCAGTGGATGAAATGCTTTCTGAGACAATTATCAACAGGCTTTTTTGAGATGCCAAAACATTATCGAAGATGAGTGGCGGCTAGTTTGGAGTTAACTAGGCAATTATGAAGAATGATGTTGCTGAATGTCTGCTTCCAAGTGTTTACGTTAAGCTGTAGTGAATGGTGACGCTCAGTTAAAAGTCCTAACTTGCTCATTTGAGGAATGGTAGCTTACTGTGAACGAGGTTATGATTACCCATAAAACCCACCAGAGTACGTCTGAGCCATAGTACAACATAACTGCTTGTTTCATCTCTAATTATACTAGTTCTAGGCACAGCCCAGATTATTGCGCATAATTTAAAATGCTCCCTAAAATACTGACATGATGCTACCTGCCTGTTGCAGATGGAGGTTTTCAAACTTCCAAGAGCTTTACATTGACTGCCATTGAGTTGATAATTCCCTCTATTCACACACCTCTCAGATTCTGTGATAAGGGTCAAAGGCGTTGGACTTAGTTCTTCGACAACATTCGACTTGAGGAGACGTGGCAGTTGAGGAACCTGGAGGGGAGTAAAAGAAAAGACGCGCTGTGGCTTTTTCAGCGCATGCCTCGCGCTTAAAGTAACAAACCCGGCAGGGAGTGGTGCCCGCGCGCACTCGTGTTGCTGGTCTGAGTGGTGCACGCCGGGAAAAGTGAAAGGCTGGCGAGTGGTGTGCGATGTGGGCTCACCATGACAAGAGAGGAAAGCCAGATGGCACCTCTGCTCATCATTGTGCGAGTAATCGCACGCTCTATGCTACTCGGTCGCACTTTTGAAAAGCCACTCACTAAATGTCTCGCCAGAACAGCGCATGCGCTGGCTCAGGCGAGACCTAGATACAAACCTCTTATTGCTACATTATATTAAGGTGCAAGTCAACAGATGTTATGTTCCATATCACAAGAGCCCACCCTATTTTAAACTCAATTGCATTATAATGGTTTTAATTTGAGTTTGCATGTCTTAACTCAATTTTTACTAACTGTTTATATAATGTTACCTTCCTAGTCTGTCGACAATGGATTTGAATGTATTTAGTTATATCTGTCATCTGATATTAGACTGATGTATTGTTCGTCCTGAGTTATGACATAATGAAGCAAGTCTTGACCTTTTCATGATTTTTGTAGTCTTGCTACTTGTCCTGTGCCCCCCATATACACGCTTTTCCACATCGGTCCACAATTGAAATGCATGATTTAGCCAGGTGATGCCATTCCAAGCTGTTCATTTCACTCAGTTTGCCCGGGCTCACAGCATTTTTTTTTTTTAGCTTGTGTACACCTGTATTGGCTAGTTTTAAATGAGTACATTGGGAAGGGGCCCGAATTTGCTGTGGTTCGATCACACCAACATCTTGTTGCCTGCTTAAACAGACGGCAATTTAATTTACCATTGAAATGTCATTGTTGTGAACTAGCATAGCAAGTCTTGGCAGCGATGCATGGATTGTTGTCATTCATTATTACATTTTTATTTGAAAATTTCTCTTTCCGTGTTGGTCACAGAAGTAGGCCGCAGGGATTGTGTTAGTGTATTGTCATTTTACTTTAAAACTCCTCTTCTGTGTGTTTTTTTTTTTTTTTACAGAAGTAGACAACATCAAACTGATGTCATGCTGTTGAGCTATAAAGATCATATTCTAGGGTTGGCTTAGGTCTTAACCGCTGCCAGCCTTTACAGAGACATGTTTGAAAAAACCTGTTACTGCAGATCTCGCCCGTACATGTCACAGCTTCAGTCTGATAGGAGCTTCGTTATTCATAGGCTATGGATGCTTTGTCGCAGTCTTTCAAACAAGGTATCCATGACCATAGGGTTGTAGTGTCCTAAAGTTCATGTTGTTGGTATTGGGGAATCTGGTCTGTGCTGTCATTTCTGCGGTTGCGACTATTGCTGTTAAAAACTATATTTCTCCTGCTCACCAAGCTAAAACTTACAACAATTTTTTTAAATCAAATAGACGAAACCTAATGCATTTATCAATGCTTGTTATAAATTGGTCTTGGATTTCTTATGGAGTGTGTGAACCATTTGACTGTGTACAACAAATGCTTAGCACTCCACTCTCATAAGCCTAAACTGCTCGACCAAACTACCACAAGTAGAGAGAGCACTTGTGGATACTAAAGTAAGCCCTGTAAACCAATAAGGGTCATCTGGACTTTTTATTTGGTGTGCCCTTACATAGGCATCACTACATAAAAAGTTAGCGCCCTACAATGGTTCAGCTGTGGGATTTCAGACTTTCATATGCTGATACCTCTTAGTCAATAGGTGTGTTTTTTACTAAGAAATCCACATTTGACTAGTCCAAAATGATTTAGAAAATTGTTGATTTTTGAATTTTTCTAAATGTTCTATTTGGAACTGTCAGGGCCTTCTGTAAACTCCCCCATGCAATGGAATTTACTAGTCAGCTAGGTTTTAAATTTTTCTAGAATTTTGCTTGATTTTCTAAAAAGATTACAACTGTACTAAACATGTCTGGCCCAGTTAATACAGTTCAGGAACACAGCCTGACCCCATATCTGCAGCTTAAGATGCCACAGTTAAGGACCCTCTGTGAGGCCAATAACTTTGCTACGGACTCCTTCAAAATCAAAACTCCAGGAGGCCCAAGCAGAATTTGATGCAGCCCAGTTGACAAAGGGTCCTGCCACCTCTGTGGAGGATGAGTGACCAGGTGACTGTAGTCAGTACCCCAGGAGACAGCCCCCCTAACTTAACAAGAGAGGGTGAAGGCCAGAACCAAAACCTCTACCTATCTCTAGACTTGGAGTGCTCTGGGGGGTAGGTCTGTGTAGAAAGCTTGCTTTCTATGTAGCATACCTAAATGAGGTACACTATGCAGTAAGTCCAGGCGACTCTTACTGGTTTACAGGGCTTAAATTAATAATCACAAATGCTCTTTGTGGTAGTGTGGGCAAGCAGTTTAGGCATATCAGAAAGAAGTGTTAAACATTTGTAGTACACCCAGTCAATAAATGAGACACACTCAAGAAGATCTAGAGACCAATTAAAAAATAATTTTTATATAATTTATACACCAAGATCATTGTAATTCGGTAAATACTTTAGATTTTTACAGGTAAAACAGTAGAAAATCACAGCTGTCAGATTTAAGGCATAAGCCTCGAACGCGGTAATGATATCCTATGGTAGAAACATTCACTGCATAGCTACACTTACAAATAATTCTCGGGGTTACTCGCCTGGATTTCAGGTGCTTAGGGGCCAAGGTCCAAACAAACACCAGCAGTTCGGATTTACCTCCCTTGGTGTGTCCGAGTACAGAGGTGCTGGTCTCGATGGTAGCCTCGAACGCTACCTGTTAGTCTGTGGAGAAATACATGTGGAAAAACGGCTGCAAGCTGGGACTTGGGGATAAGTCTGGCAGAACCCAAAGATGGGCTCAGCTCTTGAGTCCCTGGAGCAGGAGGACACCGTTGTTTGGTTTGGGCTCTGGCTGTGGGGGCTCGAGTCCACCGTTGGTTGGTTCGGGCTGTGGCTGTGGGGGCTCGGGTCCAGAGGGGTTTTATCGGGCGGGTCGCTTGTGTTGGAGAGACTCACTTGGGGTCGCCCTCGGGATGGAAGGTAGATGGGACAGCAGGGCCACTCTTGGTGCTGGCCTCGGTGATGCTGACGTCCCTTGTCGATAGGTCAGTCTTGGCAGTGTTGGTGCCCGGACTGGACACTTAACAAGCCTTGCCTGCTGCAGGGGCTCCGGTAACCAGAGTATTGGTGCTGCAGGGACCCTGGAGGATATAGCGGCTTGAGCCTTGCTGAGGAGTCAGGCTGACTTCTGGAAGCCTCAAACCCCTTCTCCTGCAGGGCTGCTTTCTCGTGGACCTGGTGGTCAGCAGAACGGTGTACCGGGCAGATGCGGTCAGTGCCTGCAGACTGATAGGAAGTGGCTCCTCCACTTAAAGCCAGATGCTGACTAGTTGGTGAAGTGCTGGAAGCCCTCAAAGGCTTTAGAAGGATGCACAGCTGTTGGATGAGTCGGGTCTTTGCAGTTGTCGGGACAGCAGCAGTTAGCGTTTGGTGCCAATTCCAGGGCTAGGCCACACTTGCGTTTTCAGCTCTTCTCGGTCCTCCTCCTGTTCCCAATAGACTAATATGAGTTACTGGTGTCAGGGTGCCCACTGAAATACTGAATTTAGGGGTGTTAAGGGAGGTGTAAGGTAGTAGCCAA
Source organism: Triturus cristatus (assembly GCF_964204655.1). Taxonomy (NCBI): domain Eukaryota; kingdom Metazoa; phylum Chordata; class Amphibia; order Caudata; family Salamandridae; genus Triturus; species Triturus cristatus. The sequence goes on along the minus strand of NC_140585.1, from coordinate 414,201,983 downwards.
TGGGCTATTTCACCCCCTTAATGGCCACTTGCTGGGGAGAGTGGGCATAAACCTGACCCATAGTTCTTAGTTCCACTAAAAACAAGATGGTGGAACCCTTCTTTTGTTGTTCACTTAAGGTAGCACACGGTAAGATTGTGACTAGCCTGAGAGTGAACATTCCTTCTGATAAGGTAATCTTACCTCCCGTTCTGGTGACAAATGGGCCTCCGGGCAGGAGGTGGCTTCTCCCAGTTCTGGGGAAAGCCGGGGTCCGTTATCAAAGGTGGTAGAGGCTTTGAAGTCTCCGGCCTTGATATGCTAAAACACTAGCCATCCTGCCGGAGGGGGTGTGAACACCTTCCTCCGCAGCAGGCATTGTTTCTGCACTCTGAGAGCGCTGGCTCTTGCCTGCAGGTGGTCAGAAACTTGTCTATGGTGGCAGGCCGGACGATATAAGTCAGCCAGCACACTAAGACTAATGGGTACCTCAAAGGTGCCCCCTATGTGCATAGCGGGACAAATCCGATATTGGCATCAGTATGGTCTTGTCAATACAGGGTGTTTGATACTAAACACCATTATTATCAGTGAAGTCATAATTTAGCTGGGTAACTCGTAATGACCCGTGTCCTGTACTTAAGATGGCTTTCTGAACACTTGCGATGTCGTGGCAATGGAACCAGATATCACAGGGGCTTAACTGCATCAGCAGATATGTCCTCGCATATAATGTACCCTGCCTTGGGTCTCTACGGCCTGCTGTAGGGGTGACTTACATATTGTAAATGCAGTGTGCATGTCAGGGGCGGCTTCTCCATGTGGGCGGAGGAAAGGCGCTCCACTGCTTTCTCAGTGTGAGAAGCAGAAACAAAATGGTATTATAAATAGTATTTTATGTTTCTGCTTCTCCCACTGCAAGAAAGCAAAAGGGTTTGGTTAAGTGGGGGTGGGTTGGCGGGTCAGATGGAGGGAAGGGGAGGTGTGGCTAGCCAAATGCTGTGGGCCTCGACTGTTTGGTCGGCCCTCTGGGGCCGATCAAACCAGTCGTGCACTCTCTTCTCCATGTAGGCTGCCTACATGGAGAAAATGGCGCCCCATAGGCGCCTGGCTGGGCGCCGTCCCCACCAATCACAATGCTGCCATTGCAGCGTTCTGATTTACTTAGTGGAGGGGAGGAAGGCTGTCTGCTTCCTGTTTCTGCGTAGCAGGAAAGCAGGAGCAGACCCAGCAGTTAACACGCGGGACCTGGTAAAGGTAAGTTTTATATTTTTTTTATTATTTAACCCCCGCTCCCTGCGTGACCCCTCTCCTTCCCTCGCGTAGCTCCCCCCCACCCCTCCAGAGCTGCGCCCCCCCACCTGTGAACCATGCCAGCCACGACTGGTGCATGGTCATGGCACATGGAAGGATCGCACTAGAGAGTTCCAGGTAAATGGCTGTCTGATCGTAGGGAAAGGTTGTTCAGAATCTGGACCGTCTCCCAGTGGATTGTTCTCTGCATTAAAATCTGCTACGCATTGGTCAAGAAGCAATCCTGCTCCTTCCACTAGAGCCAAGGCTGCGACAATTGCATTTGCACGCGGAGTCCCGGTCCTGGACATCTGCCAAGCAGCACAGTGAGCATCTGCACACGTTTGCAAAACACTACTGCCTGGGCAGTAAGGTCCATTGGGATGGACACTTTGCCCGTTTAGGGAATTTTAGTATGAAATGGATTCGCAGACCCACCTACGGGGAGGTATTGCTTGGGCATGTATTCTAATGTAAGGAATCTGCAGCTAAAAGTCTGTATCAGATGAACAAGTTACTTATCTGCGGTAACGCCTTATCTGGTAGATACTGTAGCTGCAGATTCCTTACCGACCCTCCCAGTCTCCCTGCTCTACGAACAGATTTCTAGAGCTGGGCTGCTCCCTTTTCAGGGCCGTAGTTTCATACACCAGTGGTCCGTGTTCTTCGTGGCTTCTCGCTCCTGTCATGGAAAGTTGCAAAATGAAATGGATGTTAGTGTGATAACGTGGCGCCTATATAGGCACCACATTTGTCACTTCCAGCACAGACGACATGCGGAGCCAGACGGTGCCCTCTACTGGGGCATAGAGGTACTGCTCATGAAAAATTTCAGAATCCAGCCTGGAGATAATTCTAAGGTGAGGAACCTGCAGCTAGTTGGAGTCTCTATCAAATAAGGTGTTACTGAAGGGAAGTAACCTGTTCAACTAGCCCAATTGTGTGTGAAAAAAGTTAGCAAGTGTCGAATTTGTTGAGCTTGCCAGTGCTTGTTTGTGGTTGAGTGAAATACTTAGATTTACTGTACCTTTTAAATCCTATATTTCCAGAATCCTCCGGTGGATCTTTTTCGTTGTGGTGTCTAAAAATATATAGGGCACAGTCTAATTTTATGAATTGATGTATGATTTCTTTGGTGTCTTGTCAATTTCTCCTTCAATTGTTTTGGTGCTGTTTAAATACGTTCCACTTGTTTTTTTGTGTAAGCCTTGCTGCTCAGACCCACAGCTACGCAGGATTGAGCTGAGGGTTTGACAAGCGAAACCCTACTTGATCCTAAAGGGGTTGGTAAGTGTATTGCTCAATGAGATTGCTCAGCCACACCATATAATAAATCTAATTTCCTCACAAGGATGATTCAACAAGTTACACCTCGGGTTGTCACCTTCCAGTCACAAACTTGGATCTCTTGTGAGGTCAACTCTTCTTTAAATCTTCTGAGGCCTCTAAGCTGGTTACCATTAACTTGAACAATAGATAAGTGTTAATTCAAATGTCATTAAAATTTAGTAAGACTATCTTTTTAAAGTTAATACACGTACGTTTTTATTTATTTTAGTCTGTGGCAATCTGTTCATGGGAACAGTGGAGATGCAGTGGATGCATTTGAAACAGCTTTGGGAGCAGTGATGCAGCAAGATACACTCCACAATCTTTGGATGGAGTAAGTGTTTTCCTTAAGAAAAGTTTTACTCTTAGCAGTCAGTTGTGGCACTCTAAATGAAGTATGCTTAATGAGGTGTGTTTTTGTTTTTTTCAGTTATCTTGTCTTCACCAATAGAAAATGTCTTGAGGCCAACCATAGACTTCAGGATTTCAAATGTTTCACGGACTTGGTCAACAGATGTTTGATTACTGTCCCTACAAGACAACCTATTCCTTTTAGTACTGCAGATTACTGGACCAACTATGAGTTTCATAATCAGGTATGACTGTTTTTAATGCAGCTTCTCTACAAATAAAGTTCTTGCCTCCTCCCTTTATTTTGTTTAATTTAAATGATTGGATTTTTCTTAAATTTTATGGTTTAGATGAAAATGTCACATTTTATTTTGAAATGAATAGCATGTGCTTACCATTATACTGCAGAGTAGTTCTTTATAAATTAGACCCTCATTTACCCACTTTTTTATTTGGGTCCCATTTTAATTAGTGTCTTCAAAAATTGGCAATTAAAACATGTTTCTTCTGCAAAGAGAAGTTTTGCTGGCTGCCTATTTACCACATTTGTTTGTTCTCACTAGGCTTCAGCAGGACATTACAAAACACGTTGGTTTTGCAAGGTTTAGACCTGTTCATTAGATGTGTATTAGTAGTTAGAGCAAAACCGTAAAGGTCCAAAAGTTAGCTTGAAAGTGGTTGCTGCTAATGAAAAATAGTTTCTTATGGATAATTCTAACTGCAGATTCATCACTGTAGGAATATCTCCCAGGCGTCAGACTGGATCTGGAATATGTTCATAGCAGGTTTCCTGTGCACTTCCCGGAGGTGCTGTGTGGCTCTGCGTTCACTTCGTTCTGGTCCAGAAGTAACTAGGAGGAACCGCATATACGCGCCACCCCTATGTGCCGTTAGTTCCAATGTGCAGGGGAACAATGACCCCATTTACTACCTACAGGATTCAAACCATTCTATGACTATCCAAAATAGATGTCAGTGACAGATCTGTATGAGGTGTGCCTCTTGTTTTTGGGGATGGGGGCCTGACTCCAAGTCATGTGGGAAGTGTGCGTGCCCCCAAGTCAATTCTGGACTATGAAATTATACTATGTCATCCAACATTACATAAAGCCACCCAAGTCCTTTCCCCACGCTTGATCAATCCTGTGGCAGGTACTCATTGCAGCCGAGGTCATCCAGTAAGTTGATAGTCGAAACAGAAACCCAAAATGGTGTAGTGAGGCCCATCCCATCCTGCTATTGTACCTAAAAAGAAATTGTGAGGTCGTAAAAGTGCCACTTTAGATTGCTCCTGATTTGATCGAGGAGCCAATTCCACAGGTGATCCTGACACACCCAAAGTTCCCCGTGCCATCAGTGACTATGCTGCAGGTTGAGGTCTTTAAAGAGGCCATAGTGTGTATTTTTGACACACTTTCGGTTCCCTATGACATGCATTTGGGCCCCAATGAGCTGTAGAGGTCTCCAGTTGTGTTACCACTACCGTATCAGTCCTCTGTGCCATTTGAGCCCCTAGAAACCGACTGAGGTCCTGTACTCTTGTGTCTATTTCCATTCCAGCTTCAAGTCCTGTGCCAGTCCCTCCGGAGTTGGATCCTATGTAGACTCTGGTGTGTGACCCGTAGCCAGATCTGTCTTTGCCCCACTAAGGTTCAGCTTACTTGCTTCCCATACAGTTGATTATCAAAACACTCCCTCTGCAATGGAGCTGTCCTCAGTTGCTCCACCACCTTTTCGGTTCCGACTCTGACCAGGGTTTGCCACCACTTGGAGAGGATGGGCATGATTTACCCCCACCTTAAGAATACAGTTAATGTATGGATTTACAAGAGGCCAGTGGTCTTGATACTTACCCTTATACTGAGTTTATTAACCCCCTTAGGCTGCCAACAGAAGCAAGTGCTTCCTTTTCTGTAGTCAAGCAGAAGTGCTGAGGTCCTAGATTTACAATATCCTTCTTTTGAGGTTAAAATAAATCTGCTTACTGAAGTTCCTCTTTCTGGGCCATCTTTTTTTGATCCTCTACTGCTAGTCAATGAGGCTCTGACACCTGTGCGGACTCTTGGTCTAAACCTTGCTCTTGCCTATCAGTGAACAGGAAAGTGGCCATACTCCACAGACTGTTGTCAGAGGACCCTGTTTTTATGCATTATCCTACTCCTGAAGGTTTTGTGGTCCAAGCTTCCACCTGCTAGGTGAAATCTAATTCCACACACATCAGAGTGGCTCTCAGAGAAGCATCAATATCTATCCATTGTACTACAAGAGGTGTGTGAGAAAATGCCTGTATTTTGGGATAAACTCTAAAGTTCTTTGGCTGATGCTGCTGGTTTTTCAACTGAAAGTGCAATGAGGCCTGTTAATCAGACCTCCATGCTAGTGCCCTGACCCTAAACATGTTTTTCAAATTGGCTGTACCCAATTTGAAATGGATAACTTAGCTGCAAGTCTCTCATATATGGTACCTAGGGCATATCAGATAGAGGCGGACCCCATGCTTATAGCACTGGTTGTGCCACCATGGAGGTCCCCCAAGTAAAACACTGACTGGTAGAGCAGTCATGCACTGCTAGCACGACCTTGCCATTTAAAGAAGTGACAAAGCCACCACTTCCCCTGCACCTCTGTGTAAGTCACCCCTCTGACAGACCTACAGAGTCCAGAGGCAGGGTGCAATATATGAAATAGGCAGGACATGCACTTAACATGTTCTGGCAGTAAACACACAAAACTACAGTTTTTACTGTGGAAAGACTTGGTCACCCAATTAGTGAGTGCAGGATTGCATTTTGATCCTCAGCTGTGCTAACTGCTGAACGGTGGGACCAAAGTGGGCACTATAAGGTATCAAACAACTAATTACATTAAGCCCAGCTTGCTAAGTCAAAATTAACATGATCTGTTGCATACTTCATCCCATGCATTAGGACCACTCCATAGGAATCCTTTGCAATGCTGTGAAGGGAATTGTCCTTGAGGACCTTGCTGGTTACCCTGACTAGCTCCCTGCTGAAGTTGGTCAGCCCAAGTACTACCCGACCGCAGTGACACTTAAGTTTTCCTTGAAAGATTTCTAAGTTTCCTATTCGTTGACTTTGCCAAAGCTTTATCACAGTTCAATGTAAGTGCATTGATTGATTATTGCTTTTAAAATCTGTACCTCTGGAACCCTCTGGTGGATCTTTTTTGTTCTAGTGTGATTTCTTTTGAAAATCCAGTCTGGTTTTATAAAATGGTGTTGGAATTCTTGAGTGTTGATTTCTTCAGTTGTTTTGGTGTTTAAAATCTGCACACTTGCTCCTCAGTGCCACAGCTGCCTAGGCTTGAGCAGAGGGTTGACACCGACGAAACCTAAGGGTCCTAAAAGGTTTGGTAAATGTATTACACTATGAGGTTGTACAACCACACCATATAGTACACTCGCACCATATAGTACACTCCATTTCCTCACAAGGAAAGTGCATTTGAAAGGGGCTGGCCCTGTAAATAGAGTTGAGTTGTTACTCCTATTTTCTTGTTTCCAAAGAGAATGGAGGCCTTGGCCTTATCTTTGATTTTCGCTCTCTTAATGCGTTCCTACAAAAGAACAAATTCAAAATGCTGTCACTTGGCCCAAATTCCACCTGCTGTGGATTCGGGGGACTGGATGGTAGAATGTTACCCATACTGCAGCCTACCAGGACTATTTTGTTTGCTATACACCTCTTCCGCCTTACCTGCACCCCTCAATTGTTCAAAAGTCTAGGCAGTAGTCACTACCCTTCTTTAGATGTTGGGGGCACCAGTTTTCCTACCTGGATGATTGGCTGTTGTAGGTGGGCCTGCCACAGTCAGTCATGGACTGTCTCCAGATGACAGAGAAACTCCTGACAATATCCATCAACAAGCCAGTCACACCTGGCTCAGTCACAGGGGTTTACATTTTATAGGAGTTGTTCGGGACCCCATGCAGTTCAGAGTCTTTCTTCTGTTGGAAGGGGTCCAGGACATTTGGACTATGATCCCTGTCTTTCAGCCTGGATCTGGATAAGAGTACCTCTGAGGCTTCTTTGCCTTCTGGCCTTATGCATCCTGCTTGTTTACTTCGCCCTGATGTGGTAAACAGCCCTTACAACGAATCCTTCACTCCGTATGCAATTACAACGTAACAACCACGTTGTAACAACACATACCATTACCCCGCAAGTCGTAACGACTTGCAGAGGGGGCAGTAGGTGTTAGATTTAAAATCCAACACCTTCCCATCTGTTGAACAGACTGGAGTTGTAAATTATACTATTCCAACATCCAGTGCCCCACCTAGAGCAAGTCGTTGTTACGACTTGAGGGGTAATGGTATGCATGGTTACAACGCGGTCGTTGTAATGACCACGTTGTAATTGCATGTGGAGTGAAGGCATGCGTTATAAGGAGGCATATTCCTCTGATGGCATATGAGTTTTCTGCCATGCAATCTAGTCAAGGGGCCCATCACCAGGTTTCAGAGAAGACTTTCTATACAGATAGAATTGAGGGGGCTAAGAATTCGCCAAAAGAAATGTTTGCCATATTAAAATCCCTTAGGACACGCCAAGAGGTGGACGATTCAAACCGATCTGCGGATAGTTGCAACAGGATAGCAAAATTCTTTGCAAACAAGGTGAACAAAATTTATGGCACATTTCCGATACATGCTAAACAAGGCTTAGGGCTTGTCGCTGAAAGCCAGATCATGTTTTCAGGAACAAGGTTAGAGGTTTTTAAGACACCTGAATTAGAGGAGCTTACAGACATAGCTAATAATATTAAATCCGGCTCACCGCTAGACCCAGCCCGACCAGACATAATAATGGAGGGCGCCAAAGAAATCATGCCTTATATATCAGAGCTCATGTCCAGATCACTCGAGAGCGGTATGGTCCTGACAAAATGGAAACAAGCCATTGTAAAACCTCTAAAAAAGATAGCATCAATCGACTCAATGACACTAGAAAATCTCCGCCCCATTTCATTACTACCTTTTGTAGTGAAAATTGCGGAGAAGGTTGTAAATAAACAACTGGTAGAACATATAGACAGAAATAATATACTCCATCCATCGCAATCTGGTTTCAGAAAGGCACACTCCACGGAGTCAGCACTACTGATGGCCTCTGAAACCTTAAGAATGCACGCGGATAACGGGCAAACAGCGGCACTGATTCTCCTTGACCTCAGTGCAGCGTTTGATACCGTGTCTCACAAACTCCTCCTGGGTATACTGGAGATGTGTGGTGTGAGACATCGGACAATACACTGGTTGACCTCATTCCTCAACGCACAAGGTTTTCAAGTCGCACAAAAAGATCATACTTCAGAGAGCATTCCATTACACCAAGGAGTCCCTCAGGGCTCAACTTTAAGTCCCACCTTATTTAATATCTTTGTGGGACCTTTAGCAGAGTGTGTGGAGAAACACAAGGTATCAATTGTGTCATATGCAGACAATACACAACTTATTGCGATGCTATCCCAAAATAACAAGGACCTGGCGGCAGCACACTTCTCAGAGTGCCTAAAGAAGGTTGCTCAATGGATGTCTAATCATTGCCTCAAATTGAACGGCAATAAAACGAAGGTGCTAATAGTGGGTAAGTCCCCGTCCATATGGTCAACAGCCTGGTGGCCAGATTGTTTGGGTCAGATACCCTCCCCTAAATCAGAAGTTAAAAATCTTGGGGTATGGATAGACTCCAAACTAACTTTTGAGAGCCAAATCCGGAAGGTGGCCGGGAAATGCTACGCAGCGATGAAAATCCTGCGAAAGATCTTGGATCTACTTCCTCCTAAAGTAAGAAAACCCATTGTTCACGCAGTTGTAACCTCCCAAATGGATTACGGTAACGTTCTATACTTGAACAACTAAAAGAGGATTAGAAAAACTTCAGAAAGTGCAAAACGCGGCAGCACGCCTAGTCCTGTGTCTGCCAAGAAGAACCAATACAAAACAAACCCTCACTGCTCTACATTGGCTTCCAGTAGAAAAAAGGGTCAGATTCAAAGCTATGTGTCACTGCCACCGCATACTAAGAAGGAAAGGACCTAGCTACCTCAGACCTCTGATCACAAGGTATACTCCAGGTCGTAGCTTAAGATCACTGGACAAGGACCTAGTGATTGTACCAAGAGTGGTTAGAGCAAAAAGGGGGGAGCGATCTTTCAGGTATTGAGCGGCAAAGTGCTGGAATAATGTCCCATTAGAATTAAGAAGAGACGTGCGAAATAAGATTTCGCAAACTATTAAAAACATGGCTATTCATACAACCTTAGCCATGATAAATATGGTAATCTCGTGAGGCTTCCTGCCACCTCAGACACCCTTCTTATTCTTTCTAGTGATCTCTTTAGGGCGGGGACACACCGTTGGTGTAACCAGGCGCTTTAAAAATGTATAATAATAATGAGATCTGCAGTTGTGGCTGCTCAATCTCCACTTCACTAGCGGCAAGCCCCTTTGCCTTCCTCATCCCAAGCTCACATTCACTGATGCATCACTGCTAGTTTGAGGAGTTCATCTGGGAGAGATGAAGACCTGCGTGATTTAGTCTACGGTGGAAACCCAGCTCAACATAATTCTGTTGGAGCTGTGGGTCATCTACCTGGCTTTGAAGGCCTTCCTGCTGTCCAGGGGGCAGGGACTCACAGACAATACCACCACCATGTGGTATTGCAAAAAAGCAGGGAGGAGTGGCATCGTGAGCAGAGAGGCGCTGCACCTCCAGAATTGACTGAAGTATCAGGGTATCTCCTTAATTGATAATCACCTGGTGGGATCTTTAAAATTATCCAGTATTAGGGTATTTTTCATAGATTCACATGCCTGAATCATTCCTTGTCGTCGGGATGGGACTCCCCGGTAAATAAACAAAGCAATGTCTCAGTAGACATATAGAGTAAGAGGCCCAAAAGGCCTTACCTTAGTAACATATCCACATCCTTATGTAAAAAGGACCAAAGTCTGGCGAGTAGCCAATCAGCTAGCACCACCCTCTAGAACCTTCCTGGAAGGAGCTCTAGTTCCTCAGATTTTCTACCGCACGTCATGCTAAGGGAGTCTCCACTGAGCTCTGCTCATTACTACTGGATTTCCAGTGTTTCTTGCTTCACATTTGTATTTTCTGTGAGGATTTCTTAGTTATTCATGGCTGACACTCCGAAGAAGGGCCTTTTCAGGTCTTGTGCTTCCTGTGGGAAAAAGAGGCTTCATGTGGACGACCAACATAAGGTCTGTCTCTACTGTCTTTATCCTAGCCACTCTTCAAAGGATTGTAAGGTATGTCGTACCTTCTCCTCCAAGACCCTTAAAGACCATGAAGGGCGCCTCTTAATCTGGCTGCAGAGGCTTAAGGACAAGGATACTGTATTGTCCTCTGAGGAAAGTGAGGGCTCTTCCATCTCCTCTCAGTCCTCTCAGAAGAGACCAAGGGTGGTATCTCCGTGCCCTTCGTCGCAGCCACCTCAAAAGAAGGCGCATAAAGTCTTCAGAGGTCCCTGCTAAGACTCTGCCACGGACAGTTTCTCCTCAAGAAGTTCCTCGTGCCTTTAAGAAGTTTACTTCCACCCCATCGATGACGACGACCTCGTCTACGGTGGCTTCGACGAGGAGAACTCCATCGACGGCAGTCCATGTTACCATGTCGACGACGACAGTGTCTACTTCTGTCGCGTCACATTCCTTGACTACATCGACGACAACTCCATCGTCGACAGCCGGTAAATCTGTCTTGTCGACGCTGAAAATTAAAAAGACATCGTCGTCAGCCAAGCTGCCATCGACACTGAGATCGCCGACGACAGCATCGACGACGACACCATCGACTAAAGCTACCTCGTCGACGAGGACACCGTCGACACCTCAGTCGACGAAGCCTTCATCGTCGACGTCGTCGACGAAGCATTCATCATCCTCGTCGTCGACAACGGTCTCGACGACGGCGTCACAACTTTCAATGATGCCGGTCCACACTACATTGTCGACGACTCTACCGTCGACGGGCCCGTCGACAGCTATGGACTCTGATGTACAAAGTACATATGTGCACCTCAAGATTACGAAACGTGCACTGACACTGGCCCTGACTTCACCTAGTAGGGTCCAACTCTTGCCTCCGGCTCCACTTTTGGAGGTGGAAGACTCTGACGACGGAAGTATGTTCCGTACAGCGACAAGTCCGTCACAGCTCCATGTGAAATATCAAGATAGCTCTGACTATGAGGATAACAGACAGGAATATCAGGATGTTGCACCTGAGGAATATACGCATCCTCCAACTTCCATGGTTTGTCTGCCTGCGTCCCTGGTCTCTGATCTCCAATTCCTTATATCCGACTACAAGCAGCGGTTTCCAACGCTGGCTCCTTCTCCGATAACGGTTGTGCCTCCAACACCAAGGCCACGACCTCCTCCATTGGTTTTACAGTCTGAGCCTATCACATCACCGCCTCCTCTCACTACAGATGACGAAGATGATGAGGAGCATGAAGAAGGAGAGTTTCAGGATGCCCAATCTCATCAGGATGAATGGAATGACTACATTCATCCCTGTCCAGCTTCTCCCGTTCCTACCACAGCCGACTCGCCTCCAGAGGACATTGGAGCTTTCATAATATCATAGAGAGAGCGGCCCAGCTCTTTCAAATACCTACGCCCTCGCACCAACAGGATTGTTTCCTCTACGATTTTAATGAGCCTTTCAAAAAGTCGGTTTGTTCTATCCCTATAATAGACTACATTTGGGAACAAGGCATAAAGATTATGCAGAACCCTTCCTCGGTCCCTCCAGTTTTGCCTCGGCTGGATAAGAAATATAAAGCGCCAGATACCGCTCCAGCTTGCCTCACAGGCCATCCGAAACCGGACTCTGTCATTACCCAAGCCGCTCGGAGAAAGTCAAAAAATCCATCTGCTTTGTTGACTGCTCCACCGGATAAAGAGTGTAGGCGACTGGATAACATTGGTAAGCGCTTTTCGTCCATGTCTGCTGTGACAGTGCGTGCTTCCAACTCCTTAGCACTGTTGGTACGTTACAATCTGTAGATGTGGGCAGATATTGGTCATACCTAGCGAACTTACCTGAAGAGTCGAAAGAGGAGGCAAAGAAGATCTTACTGGAGGGGGAGAGATCTGCCTCTGAAATGATAAATTGCGCAATGGATATTGCTTCAACCGGATTTCGCCAACTAGCGGGCGCAGCTGTGTTACGACGCCAGGGTTGGTTGAAGGCAACTTACTTCAGACCGGAAGTACAAACCAAGGTACTAGACATGCCATATGATGGCCAACTTCTCTTTGGCACACATATTGATGAGGCATTACAAGGTATTCAGGAGGATACCGACACCGCTAGGGCGTTTGGTACCCTAAAATTCCGGAACCCTTCTTTTCGCTGCTCAAGAGGGAGAGGTCAAACATCGACTCGAGGAGATTTCCAACACCGATCTTCCTTCCCTTCATCTCAGCAATACCGTTTGCAATATCAGCAGCGTCAACAACCCTCCTCCTACACTAAATCTTCCTTTCGTGGCAAGGGAGGGAGACAAAAGGACGCCGCTCGGCGGCAATGACTTTCAACTACCGCCGGTCTCCAACTCCTCTCTGCCCTCCAAAGTTGGAGGAAGAATTTCCCACTTTCTCACAAATTGGCAAAAAGTAACTACGGACCGTTGGGTTCTACAATTAGTTCAATTCGGACATTCTCTAGAGTTCATCCAGATTACTTCCCAAACCCCTCCCCGTCCTATGCTTCACAAAAATTTGCGTGCTTTACTCCAGAGGTGGCACTCATGCTCCAGAAGGGAGCTATCGAGAGGGTTCCCCCAGGTCAAAGGGGAAAGGGGTTTTACTCCCGTTTTTTCCTCATTCGAAAAAAGGACAAGAAATGGAGACCTATATTGGACTTGAGGAATCTAAACAAGTTTTTGAAAAAAGTTGTTTCGTATGGTCACCATTCAGGAAATGTTACAGCTTCTCAATGCGGATGATTCCATGGTGTCTTTAGACCTGCAAGACGCCTATTTTCATATTCCAATACACCGCAACCACAAGAAATATCTGAGATTCATGGTGGCGGGCAGGCATTACCAATTTCAGGTTCTGCCGTTTGGACTCAAATCGGCGCCAAGCATTTTTACCAAATGTCTAGCTCCAGTGGCTGCGTACCTACGACAACATCACCATCAAGTCTTCCCATATCTGGACGACTGGCTCGTCAAATTACCCTCTCTAGGAGGCGCGTCCTGGTCTTCCAGCGCCTTTCTGAGGCTTTTCAATTGTCTGGGGCTGACTCTCAACCGGGACAAGTCCGTCCTTCAGCCTTCCCAGCTCAAACGTTTTCTGGGTGCTACCCTAGACACCATACAGAGGAAGGCGTTTCCATCACAGGAACGCAAAGACAAACTTCATTCATTGGCGCTCCGTATAAGGTCCAAGAAGACGCTGTCAGTGCGTCTCTTCAAGTCCCTACTCGGGATGATGTCTTCTTGCATCCTGTTAGTTCCGCACTGTCGCCTTCGCATGCGGCCTCTTCAAGAAGCGCTGTCGGATCTATGGGTCCAGTGTACGGGGTCCTTCGACGTCATCCAGGTGATCTCTGCGATCAAAAAGGCTCTACGGTGGTGGACTTGCCCCCAGAACCTTCCTCACGGCTTGCCTTTCTTGCTTCCTGCTGCTCCACATATCATCACCACGGACACCTCCTTAGAAGGCTGGGGAGCTTTCCTTCAAGAACTGCAGATAAACGGAAAGTGGTCCCCTTCCGAGAAGGCACTTCACATAAATCTTCTGGAGCTGCGCGCAGTGTATCTCGCTCTGGTGGCTTTCCTTCCACGAATCAAAAACTCTAGTGGTTGTCCGAACCGACAATACCACGACAATGCATTATTTGAACAAACAGGGTGGGACTTGTTCTCTGACACACTCTCACGAGTCGCAAAAAATTTGGAACTGGCTGCTCAGTCACAACATCTCTCTCCGAGCAGAGTATGTTCCAGGTGCCCACAACGTGTTGGCGGATACTCTGAGCAGAAGACAGGCGGAATGCCACGAGTGAGAGTTGGATCAGCCGGTCCTCAACAGCATATTCGCTCGATGGGGCACCCCTCTTCTGGACCTCTTCGCTACCCAGCAGAACGCCAAATGCCAACACTTCGCAAGCTGGCATCCCCAGCAGGGGCCTCTGGGGAATGCATTTTCGATCGCATGGTGCAACGTCTTTGCGTACGCCTTTCCGCCAATTCCCCTGATTCCCAGGGTTCTCCGGAAGTTGAAAGCGGAGCCCTGCACACTCATATTGATAGCTCCAGCTTGGCCACGCCAACATTGGTTTACAGAGCTTCACCTTCTCTCCCTGGAACTGCCGATCAGGTTGAAACCGTTTCCATCTCTTCTAACGCTCAACAACCAACAAGTCCAGCATCCGGATCCGACATCTCTCAAATTATCAGCTTGGCTCCTTAGTTCAGAGAGTTTCAGTGTTTAGACATTCCTCCTGATTGTAGACAAGTTCTAGCTCGGGCCCGAGCAGATAGTACCAACAGAACGTATTCATTAAAATGGAAGAGGTTTTGTATCTGGTGCAAATCAAAAAAATACACCCTCTCTCTTCCACACCGGAACAAATATTGCCATACCTTCTACATCTGGCAAAATCTGGTCTAGCTCATGCCTCCATTAAAGTTCACCTGGCCGCAATATCGCGCTTCAGGAGATCCTCTACAGGTCCTTCTCTGTGGTCTCATAGGCTTATTAAGCAATTCCTTAAAGGACTGTTTAGAACATTCCCTCCAGTAAAACCTGTACCTCCGGCTTGGCATCTCAACACGGTTCTGGCTCAACTCATGAAACACCCGTTTGAGCCAATACACAGAGCAGATCTTCAGTATCTCTCCTGGAAGACTGCGCTCCTTCTGGCCCTTACCTCGGCAAGGCGAGTGGGGGAACTCCAGGCTTTCTCAATCCAAGACCTTTTCCTTTAATTCAAACAGGATAGGGTCATTCTTCGAACAAATCTGAAGTTTATCCCTAAAGTTCCCTCACAGTTCCATCTTAACGAGCCTATCGCGCTGCGTTCATTCTTTTCAAATCCGCAGACAGCGGCGGAGAAAACCCTGCATTCCTTGGACCTTAAGCGCTGCCTAAAGTTTTACATTGACAGAACGAAACCATTTCGTAAATCTAACCAACTCTTCGTAGCGTACAGTAGGCCTAGAAAAGGGCTACCACTAACCAAACAAAGTATCTCTCGCTGGATCTCTTCAGCCATTACCTTCTGTCACCAGCAAGCAGGACGTCCACTACTCTCAACAGTTCGTGCCCATTCCACGAGGGCAATGTCTACTTCCATGGCACTGTTTGCAGGAGTGCCCATTGTGGACATTTGTAGAGCGGCCACATGGAAGACGCCGCATACATTCACCAAGCATTACTGCCTGGATACGGAACTCATGAAGGATGTTGCAGTGGGTCAAGTGGTGCTCCGTCATCGATTTAATTAGAGGTGAGCCCTTTCTTTCATCCCACCATCCTTTCCTCTTTACGCACATTTCTCTGCTGTGATTTATGCCTCTGCTATGTCATTGTTTTTTGGTACTTTCTATTTTTTCACATGGATATGTTATCTGTGAATGTTTATATGCTGTACCTTGCGAAATATGCTTTCCATTGCTTACTATTCTGATTCAGGCATGTGAATCTATGAAAGATACCCTAATACTGGATAAGGAACGCGTTACTTACCTGTAACTGCGGTTATCCAGTATTGGTATCTTTCATAGATTCACATGCAACCCACCCACCTCCCCTGGAAGGGCTCTCTTGGATCTCTGTGATAAAACTACTTAGAACTGTGCTTACGAAAATCTGAGGGACTAGAGCTCCTTCCAGGAAGGTTCTAGAGGGTGGTGCTAGCTGATTGGCTACTCGGCAATCTTTGGTCCTTTTTACATAAGGACGTGGATATGTTACTAAGATAAGGCCTTTTGGGCCTCTTACTCTATATGTCTACTGAGACATTGCTTTGTTTATTTGCCGGTGACTCCCATCCTGACGACGGGGAATGATTCAGGCATGTGAATCTATGAAAGATACCAATACTGGATAACCGCAGTTACAGGTAAGTAACGCGTTCCACACCAGGCCTAAAGAGCTCAGCCAGAGAACCCTAGCAGATTATGAGTGCTATTTGCAACCTGAGGTGGCACAGAGCATCTTCTGATCAGGGTGAGAACAATGGCTAGATCTTTGTGCCACTTTTGACACGCAGTATCAAAATGTTTGTGCGTTTCAGCTCCCAAGAACACACTCTAGGCTATTCATTTGGACTAAAGTAGAGCATGGGACTTCTGTATGCCTTTGCGCCTCTGCCTCTCCTGTCCCACGTTCTGAAGATGATCAGGAATGACCAAGCCCAAGTCCCCCTAGTTTTTCCCAGTTTTCCAAGTGTGTGTGATCCCTGGAACTTCTGCCCATGAGCATCTATCGTCCCATTAGGTGACTGCTTCAGGAGTATAATATATCACAGCAGCAGGGCAGGGTTCTCCATTCGAACCTGAGTCTACCCCTTCATGCTTGATATTGAGTAGTGGCAACTGATTGCATTAGATCTGCTTCCAGAAGTTGCCAAAGTCACCCTTGCTGCCAGTTCTCTGTCCATTTACTCCATGCGATGGGACAAATTTGTGGCTGGATCTGCAAGGCAGACCCTTGGGAAGCAAACTGTCAGATTATTTTTTTTTTTTTTTTTAGTCTTCCGCCCAGCAAGGTCTTATGGTTTTTGGGGACTGTTTGGCCCTTTTTGCATTTGCCAACCGTCCTTGTTTAAATTACCAGTTGTGATGTGATTTATTAAGGGTTTGACACATGTTTCTCCCAAACTATTTGTGATACAACAGTGGCATCTTAATTGACGTTCCTCATGTGCGCCCGCTTCAAGCCTGTACACAGCTGCACATTGTCTTATGACTCAAAACAGTCTGTTCGAGGCTTTTGAGCTACAGATCACACACTGTGCATAGATCGCCATCTGGTGTTGGGCCCGGATGTTTGCACTTTGTTGTATTCGAAAAAGTCTTTGGAAGTCACGAGATAGGTGACCCCTCCTTTGGACAATAGTGCGCATGGGCATAGACTCCATCCTCAGATTGTTTTTTTCCTCCATCGGGCTCGAATGTGTTTGTCACGCTCCAGTTCGGTGTTACCGTTCTACCTTTCGACGCGCAATTCTTCACCCGTTCTTCGGTATCATTTCTATCGCGCGTCGAATGGGAAACGCATCTCTCCAAACTTGATTTCTTCGATTTCAATAGTCGACGCAGGCCTTCGGGCCTAGCTGCGCCATTAGTCCTTTGGTTTATGGAAAGGACTGCTTTCAAAAAGTGTCCTTATTGTAGATCCAAGTTTCCACACGCCGATCTTCACAAGGTGTGTAACCTCTGCCTTTTGCCCGAGCACAAGGCCAAAGACTGTCCAGCTGGTGCCTCTTTCCGCTCCAAGAAAACAATCGATCCGAGATCGACTAGCTCTTAGAAGCATGGCTCGATCATCAACATCGATACCGCACAATATCTTCCAAGAAGGCATCAATGTCCCGGAGCAGGAGCAGATCGAAGAGGGCAACATTAGCACCTCCGAAGCCGACGACTCCGACGTCGAAAAATCACTCAGCGGGTCGTAACTACTGACGTCGACTCCTCCCCACCCTCCACCCCCACCCATTTATAAAAAGGCTTCAGTCACACCTTCACCTTCGGGCCTAGTTGCACCGGGACAAAACTTTCCACGCCTCGCCTTCGGGAAGTCGACTCTTAAGCCTTCAGGCTACTCGGGATTGAGTCAGCCTACAGTCTGTGCCGAAACCCCATCCCTGGCACCAAAGAAGAAACCACTGTCTTCGTCCGCACCAACGCCTTGTTCTAAATCGGTGCCGAACCCACTGGTACTGACGTCTCGGCTCCGAAAAAATCGTCTGAACCAAGCAAGCAACCGGTTCTAAAGACCACTGACGCTCAGTCTTCCAACCCCCAAAAAATCATCGGAAGCAACCAGTTCCGAAGACTGGTGGCGCTCAACCTTCGGATCCGAAAAGCCATCGGAACCGAAAAGCCATCGGAACCAAAGAAACAACCGGTTCCGAAGACTCCAACGGAACCCAGGAAAACTCCAGATTCCAAACCTAAGTAGCATAAAACTACTCTAAAACTTCTGCCACACAAACAATCGGATCCGAAAAAATCGGCACCGAAACACACTCCAGAGGAGGAGCTTTTTCGGCCTGATCCAACCCAAAAAACTCTTGAAATAGACCCAAAGACAGGGCAACTCATACTTAGTCCTTCCAGGAAAATGGACAAACCTGTACCAGCTCCACGCCCTTTTAAGAAGAGACATTGCCACTTCTCCTTTAAGGATTCCTTCTCCACCTCCACCACACCACATCTCTCCTATCCCATCTCCATTACCCTCACAATCTGCTCCACCACAAGATGATGACACCTCTGGGGAGGAAGGGTATGATGAACCTTTAGGGGAACCTAGTCACCTTCACACCCCAGAAGACCCATGGGATGATTATGGCACACCAGATGTTCCTAATAAACCACAAGATGATATCTACCTATCTAGACCATCCCCTCCAGAGGACACTATAGTGTTCACTCAGATCATACACAGAGCTGCAGAATACCACGGTGTGGTTTTGCACACAGACCTTGTAGAGGAAGATTTCCTCATGGACACTTTTGCACCATCTCAAAGGTTCACTTCCATTCTCCCAATGTTAAAAGGGGTAATCAAACATGCTCCCGAAGTGTTTAAGGATCCTGTAAGGGCCAGAGTCATTAGCGCCAGGGTGGAATAGAAGTACAAGTCTACCCCAGCTGACCCTGTTTATATTAAAGGGCAACTACCCTTGGATTCCTTAGTAGTCTCCAACACCAGGAAAATGGCTAACTCCCAAACCACAGGCGATGCTCCACCTCCTGATAAGGAGTCTAAACTGTTGGACGCATCTGGTAAAAGAGCAGCGTCCCAAGCAGCCAACATATAGAGAATTGTCAACACACAGGCTTTGCTGGCTAGGTACGATAGGGCACACTATGACGAGCTAGAGACCCTACTACACCTTCAGATCAATATAAAACAAGAGCCAATGATCTCATCCAGGAAGGCAAATTCATAACTAATACCTCCATTCGTTGTGCTCTGGATGCTGCAGACACTGCATCCCAAGCTATTAATACCAGTGTCCTTTTACACAGACATGCGTGACTACGCATTTCAGGCTTCAAACCAGATGTTCAATCTACCATATTAAACCAACCGTTTGACCAGGAACACTTATTTGGGCCTAGTGTAGATTAATCTCTGGAGAAGATGAAAAAAGATACTGACACAGCCAAATCAATGGGAGCTTTGCAATCGCAAGCTCCCAGAAGTTCTTTTCGTCACTCCCCTTATAGGGGCGTCTCTAGAGGTTTTACCACTGAAGACCCCTCCATTTCCGACAAGAGTCCCACCTAGACCTAGTCTACCAGAGGCTATTACAGAGGAGGCTACAGGGGCAATAACAAGGGTAGAGGCAAAAACTACCAATATTTGCACTGCCTCCACCCCCAAACAATGACTTCCCTCCACTCCTCCCGGGCCACTCTACTCCGGTCGGTGGAAGATTGCTACAATTCCTACCTGTCTGAAAAACCATTACCACCGACAGGTGGGTGAGACATATCATCCAATCTGGTTATTGCCAAGAACTCACTTCAACGCCCCCCAAACATACCACCCAAACAGCGTCCAATGTCGACAGAGCACGTAACACTTTTAAAACAAGAGGTGCTTTCCCTCCTACAAAATCATGCAATAGAACTAGTTCCCCTGCATCGCCAAAACACAGGGGTTTACTTCCTGTACTTTCTCATTCCAAATTAGGACGGAACCCTGAGACCCATCTTCGACCTCAGACCATTAAACCGCTACATACAGTCAGACCACTTTCATATGATCACTCTTTAACAGGTCCATCCTGTACTCAAACAAGGCGATTTCCTTGCCACCTTAGATCTCAGGAACGCCTACTTCCACATTCCCCTTCACACTGCTCACAGGAAATATCTTCGGTTTGTAGTAGACAGTCAGCATTACCAGTTCAAGGTTTTCCCATTCGGAATTCACCACAGCACCCAGAGTCTTCACAAAGTGGCTGGCAGTGGTAGCAGCCCACTTAAGAAGAAACAATTCTTCCCATATTTGGACAACTGGCTCATAAAAGCCAAGTCACATACCCAGTGTGTAAATCACACGCACACCACAATCCAACTACTTCACAACTTAGGGTTTACCATAAACCTCACAAAGTCTCACCTCCAACCGTCCCACATCCAACAATATATAGGTGCTGCAATAGACACCTCAAAAGGCCTTGCATATCCCAGTCCAGCCAATATAGAAAGCATGCAAACCCTTATAACAAAATTCCAGCCGCAACACTCACTTCCAGCTAGAGTGTTCATGCAACTCATAGGGATGATGGCCTCCTGCAAGACTCCAGACGCGCCCCTTACAGGAATGCTTAGCACGTCAGTGGAACCAAGCTCGAGGTCAGCTAACAGATCTGGTGTTGGTGGACGGCTGCACACATCGCTCTCTGCAGTGGTGGAACACCCAAAACCTTTCCAAAGGGCGACCGTTCCTAGAACCGGTTCCACAGATTGTGATAACAGCAGATGCATCGCTCCCCTGCTGGGAAGCTCATCTACTTCATCACACCAAACAGGGCACATGGACACCTCAGCAAAAGCTACTCCACATCAACCACTTGGAGTTACTAGCAATCTTTCTGGCATTAAAATCATTCCAGGAACAGATATCCGGCAAAGCTGTCTTAATCCGCACGGACAATATGACAGCAATGTACTATTTACAAAAACAGGGGGGGGGGGGGGGGGGGACACTCTCTGCAGCTCTCTCAACTAGCACAGAACATATGGAGGTGGGCTATTCCTCAAAACATTTCCTTTTAGCCAAACATCTTCCAGGAATTGAAAGTCGCATGGCAGATCTGTTAAGTCGTCGGACACAACAGATTCACGAGTGGGAACTTCATCCACAAGTTCTTCAACCGTTTTTCCAAATGTGGGGGCAGCCAGAGATAGATCTCTTCGCCACACATTACAACACAAAATGTCCAAGCTTCGCCGCCAGATATCCACACCCATTTTCCCAAGGCAATGCGATATGGATGAATTGGTCAGGCAGATTTGCGTACATTTTTCCGCGCCTCCCACTCATTCCATTAGTGGTGTGCAAGCTGCAGCATCAGTCATTAACACTGATCCTGGTTGCTCCAACATGGGCCAGAAAACCATGGTACATAACATTACTGGAACTATCAGTAGTCCCGCACCAAAAACTACACCTCTCCACGCAGAACTTAACACAGAACCATGGAGAGATCAGATATCCAGATCCAGCACAGTTCAACCTGGCGATCTGGCTCCTGAAGTCCTATAATTTGGGTACCTCAATCTTCCACCTGATTGTGTGAACGTGATCAAAGAGGCTAGGCGCCCCACCACTAGAGCCTGCTATGCAGCCAAGTGGAAAAGATTTGTTATATACTGTAACAACAACACCATCAATCCTTTAGATGCCTCCACCCAACACATCATGTGTTACCTTCTGCTTCTTCAAAGATGTAATCTAGCATACACATTGATTAGATTACATCTCGCTGCCATAGCAGCTTACCTACAAATTATCCAGTATTAGGGGTGTCTTTCATAGATTCACATGCCTGAATCATTCCCCGTCGTCGAGACGGGAGCCTCCGGTACATAAAAAAGTAATGTCCTATAGACATACATAGAGAAAAATAGGCCTAAGGGCCTCCCCTTAGTAGCCTATCCTAGTCCTTATGTAAAAAGGACCAAACTCTTAGAGCCAGCCAATCAGCTGTCGCCTCCCTCTAGAACCTTCCTGGCAGGAGCCTCAGTCCCTCAGATTTTCGTACGCACCAAGCTAGGTAGGCGTAATATAGTTAGAGAGAGACGTGAGTCCTTCCAGGGGAGGCGGGAGGGTTGCATGTTAATCTATGAAAGACACCAATACTGGATAACTGCTGTTACAGGTAAGTAACGCGTTTCTTATCCAGTATTAGGGGTGTCTTTCATAGATTCACATGCCTGAATCAGAGTAGTTAGCAATACATTATGCACATTTCCGATGTAACATGCCATATAGATATTTAGATAATACACATATTACCATATCAGGTTGAAACATTGGCATACGTCAAAACAGTAAATTAGTAAAGAATGTGCATACCAGGATGGCGGGATGTTGGAAGGCTCACCTCACTGGAATAGATGGCGAAGCACCGCCTGGCCCACTGCCGCATCCTTCGTAAGCTCAGCATCCAGGCAGTAGTGTCTGGAGAAGGTGTGCGGTGACTTCCACGTCGCCGCTCTACAGATGTCCAAAATCGGCACTCCAGCGAACAACGCTGCTGATGTGGACATCGCTCTGGTGGAGTGCGCTTCCACCCTGCCTCTTAAAGGCCGTCCGGCCCCGTCATGGCAGAATGCTATTGCTGAGGAGGTCCACCTTGAGATGCTCTGTTTTGTTAGAGGCATACCCAACCTTGGCCTACTGTAGGCCACAAATAGCTGCGATGACTTCCTGAAGGTCTTTGTCTTGTCTATATAAAACTTAAGACACCGTTTGAGATCCAGAGAGTGGAGTGTCCTCTCTGCTGCCGTGGTAGGGTTTGCAAAGAAGGAACGTAGAACCACCGGCTCGTTGAGGTGAAAGTCTGAAGGTACTTTCGGTATGAACTTGGGATTTGTCCTCAGCACCACCCTGTCCTGTTTGAACTGCATGAAGGGTTCCTGAATGGAGAGCGCTTGTAGCTCGCTGACTCTCCTGGCAGATGTTAGAGCGAGCAACAGAGCCGTTTTCCATGAGATGTACTTGATGGAAGCTCGATGAATGGGCTCAAAAGGGTGCTTCATGAGTTGGTTAAGGACCAAGTTGAGGTGCCACGTCAGTGGGACCCGTCGAGGTCTTGGGAAGGACCTATATAGACCCTTGAGGAACTGTTTGATAAGCCTACTGGACCAGAGAGACGGGCTTTGGAAGTCCTGGTAAAACGTGAAATTGCAGCCAGATGCACCTTTATGGATGCGTGCGCCAATCCAGACTGTGCCAAGTGCAGTAGATATGGCAATATCTGTTCAGGCGTGATATGAAGTGGTCTCAGGCCCTTCTCTAAGCACCATACGCAGAAGCGTTTCCATTTGAGAGAGTAGGTTTTGTTGGTACTGTCCGCCCTCGCTTTTGCTAGCACGTCCCTGCATTCCTGCGGGATGTTTAAATGACAGAACTCTCTGTGCTCAGGAGCCAGGCCGATAACCTGAGCGATTAATGGGTCCTCCATTCCAACCTCTGCATAAATGCGAGCTACAATTTCTTACATGGAAAGTCGCATTCCTTGTGGCCATTATAAAGTGAACTACAGGCACTAACTTTTCAAGAACCATTTTTACAACTCCATCATAAAAAAGTGGTTCTCAGGAAAAATTCCTTCCTAAAGTTATCTTTCCCTTCCATCTCAACCAATCTGTTGAGTTGCCAGTATTCTTCTCGCAACCACACAGTAGCAGAAAGAGCTCTTCATACTAGACGTAAACAGGGCACTCCTTTACTATATTGACAGAACAAAACCTTTTCACAAAACAAAACAACTTTTTGTATCCTTCTCACCACCACATAAAGGCAATCCCATATCAAAGTCTGAGATTGCAAGGTGGATTGTCAAATTTATAAAAATTTGCTATCGCAAAGCAAAACGTACACTATCTATTCCCCCTAAAGCCCACTCTACCAGCAAAATAGGGGCTTCAATGACATTTTTAGGGAACATTCCCTTAGATATCATCTGCAAAGCAGGTACATGGTCTACACCGCACACATTCACAAAAAACTATTGTGTAGATGTGCTGGCAAAACAACAAGCTAGTGTGGGCCAGGCTGTACTTAAAACACTATTTCAAACTACTGCAACAGATACTAGTGGTCGCCGCTAAGGAGGAGTACTGCTATGCAATCTATGCACAGTGTGTGATTTGCAGCTCGTATACCTCGAACAGAAAATGCTACTTACCAGTATGCATCTGTTCTTGGCCTGTAGAGCTGCAGATTCACACCCTCCTCCCTGGCTACCTTTATCTGTTCCAGTATTATTGTAACGCCCTGAACGTCTCAGGATCGTTTAACAGACACGACAATGAGGACGCAACCACTTGTGAAGGGTTAGTTCTTTTAATGAAGGCAAATAAAATACAAAGAACAAACAAAAGTTATAGTCACTGGAATCCTCCAGGCTAAGTACGTTACCAGCCCACAGCACGGATGGTCCTAACCGTCCTCTGCATATACGCCGATCCCGGCGTATGCCAACAGAGGGCAGAAATGAAATGGCCGACAATGCCAATCGGTAGGCTGTGAGGGGCACGAAGAGTGTTGGGGAGAATCGAGGAGTCAGGGAAACACCCAGCCGGGGTCTCTACCTGAAGGGAGCAGCCGCTCAACCTCTTCCTCAGACTGCACCGGGACGCGGAGTCACCTCCTGGTGATGCGTCACCGATACCCCAATCACAAGCAAGAAGACTGAACCGAGAGCAGCCGCTCGATCGATCCTGTGGACTTCCGAGTCTGTAACGCGGCAAACACCTCCTGGTGTGCGTTACAGCTGGCAGTCCCAGTGTCTCTGGTCGGGCTGGGAGTTACGACTCCAACCAGCAAAAGCGCCACTGCGCTTGGACTCAGCCGAGTCAAAAAGCGAAGCTCAATGGTTGACCGGTAGAGCTTCCGGGTCCTTCACAGGTGACGATGGGGCAAGACACGGCCCAGGGAGTAACGACTCGACCTACCTCCGTTCTTGCCTTACTGGATCACCACTCCGGAACACTGCTCTTCACGAAGCAGGTACGTCGGTGTAAACACAATATCCGACAGCCTTGTACCTCCCGGTTCCTCCCTTTATAGGGCGTGTTTTCCTTGAGTTATGTAACAGCTCTCCTGTTTACATAAGGGCGTTTCCCTTGAGTTATGTAACAGCTCTCCTGTTTACATAAGGGCGTGTTTCCCTTGAGTTATGTAACAGCTCTCCTGTTTACATAAGGGCGTGTTTCCCTTGTATGACAGGAATTCTTGACAATTATCTTAATTAGATACAAGATACATGGACATCTATTTCTGTTTCTCACAAAACTCCATTATTTCCCTTCTTGGCGAAAAAACAATCTGAAGATGGAGTCGATGCCCATGCGCACTATTGTCCAAAGGAGGTGTCGCCCATCTCGTGACTTCCAAAGAATTATTCCAATACAACAACAAAGTGCAAACATCCAGGCCCAACACCAGATGGCGATCTATGCACAATGTGTGAATCTGCAGCTCTACATGCCAACAGATGCATACTGGTAAGTAGCATTTTCCTTCTCAGTGCGATCACATCAGCTGATCACATGAGTGAGTTCCATTGCTTCTTAGTGTAGCTGCCCTACACTGCCTTTTTCGCAAATAAACTAATGGTGAGGACCAGGGCAGGTTGTTTGCCAAAAGTTGACGCTCCTTTTCATGTTGGGCAGTCCGTTACCCTTTGAACGTTCTTTACTCTGCCTCACTGCTCGAAGTAGGAGGAAAGACTCCCATCTACTGGATATGAAAAGAGGCTTAAGCTTTTCCTTTGATCGCTCCAAAAACACTTTGGAGGCTTATTAGCTTTTTGTGGGGTTCGCAGGGCAAAGAAAGGTATTGTAAGAAAGTGCCCTCTTTTTGCATGGTTGCCCCCACTTTTGGCTAAACTGCTGATGTGCTTTGACTGAGTTTGCCCTGGGTTCCTGCCAACCAGGTACCCAGGGCCTATGTTCTTTCCCTAAACTGCATTGAAAACAAAACCCAATTGGCACTCTTTGGCCACAGGTCAGTCCCTTGTAAATGGTACCAAGGGCACTGTGGCCAGGGAAGGCCTCTAAGGGATGCAGCACTTATTGTCCACCCTTAGAGGCCCTGTACCTTTACACACACACTGCCTTTGCAGGCTGCATGTTTTGGTGCAGAACAAAGTGAAAAGTCGACATGGCACAAATCCCTGTGTGCCATGCCTACAACCCACTGCCCTGGCATAGGTTAGCCACCCCTCTAGCTGGGTGCACTATACCAGTGGTGAGGGTACATGTGCATGAGCCCTGTACCCCTACAGTGTCTAAGCCAATTCTTAGACATTGCTGTAATGCAATTGAGTATATGGTACTGGGAGTTTGTCATTACGAACTCCACAGCACCATAATGGCTTTACTGAAAACTGGGAAGTTTGGTATCAATCTTCCCAGCACAATAAACCCATACTAATGCCAGTGTGGGATTTAATGTAAAATGCACACAGAGGGCATCTTAGACATGGCCCCTGAAAAACGACCTAACACTAGTGTCCAGGCTGAGTGGCTGCTCGCCAGCTGCCATCACCAGACATGTTTCTGGACCCCCGGGTCAAGAGTCTGCTGCTCTTTGGGTCTGAAACAATGCACATCCTGGGACGAGGTGCCAAGCCTCCTCTGCCAGAATGGGAAGTGTCCACGAAGGGAGAGCCTTTGTGAGCTTCCCCAGGCCTTTTACTGGTTCCAGCAACTGGTCCCCACTGGTTCAGACCCCCACTTTGGGCAGAAGAATTGTTGGGAAAAGCAAGTGAGGAATGAAAGTTTGCCCACCTTTGCCAACCCCACCCCTCAGGTGGAGGAGACGAGGTGAAGCACAGCTCCGTCCCCTCCATCTTGCAGATGGGGGGACCCAGCCAACCAGAGTGAGGCATATGCCCCTCCACGCCCACACTGGAGGGTGGCATAATAGGGGGTGTACCCACCCCAAGGAAGGGACCCATTGGTCCCAACCTTTACCTACCTGTAACACCCCTAAATCCAATTATTTAGGGTCGACCCTGAACCTTGTCTCCTCAGACAAGAACCGACTCGCGAGAAAAGGCTGAAGAAGCCATGCTAAAGCTAAGAAGAGTACGCCCACTGACTTGGCCCAAGCCCTTCTGGCCTTTACCCACCTTGAACCTGCCCAAGTGAAATCCCGGTATCCTGCAGCCAGCATCCTCAAGAACCCTGACTACCTGCCCTCCACAGAAGACTGTCTCCCATGAGCACCGGATTTGCTCACCCACAGACTCTTGCTGCAGCCAAATCCGCGAGTCTGCACCAGACTCCCACGGCCCGAGTTCTAGTGGCCCAACACCACGAGGTGGTTTCCCCGGCGATCCTGACCTGAGGTCTGGTGAACTCTCACCTGCCTCTAATCTCTCAGCTAAGCCTGCAGCCTCTTTCTGGAGAATTCCCCCTGACCGCGACCGGACCTGGTAAGGGAAGCCCGACACCTAAAGACACCCCTGCATCCAAAGTCCCACAGCCTTGGGTGGCCCAACACCCTGTGTCCTGGCCTCTCCTGGCATCCCAACTTATATTTCCAACCTGTAGTCACCTCCAGAAGATCTCCGTCCCTGAGCCTGCAGTCTTTGTTGAAACCGGAGAATCCCCATTAAAATCAACAGGGCACCCGACACTAAACCTGCACCCAGACGCCCTTGCGCCTCTTTGGGTGTACTTTGGGTGCTAAAACGGATCCCCCTTTGCTCCCACAACTTTGTGGCCTGCTTGTGAGCATCCACCAACCTGAGGCCCTCTATCCCCAATTGGATAGCATTGGGCCTCCGCACTATGCACCCGGCCGCTCTAATGCAGCAGAGGGTGCTTTGAGAGTGCATCCTCGACCCTGGAGGAACCCTGGTTCTAACCCCAGAATACCAACTCCCACAAACTTGTACTTTCCTGCAAACAGTTAACTTAATTTTTCTCCAAAGGAATACATTGATTGTTTTTCTTAAAGTTGTTCTAAGCGTGGAGTTGGTTTTGTATGGAACATTGACAATACTGCAAATAACTAAAAACTGCTTTCTTACGTTTTCTCTAGGAAAAGTCCTGGTGTGATATGTAGTTATAGCACACGGAGTAGAAAAAGTAATCCAGAAAGTAATCTGTAAAGCAATTCAAAGTAATGTAACCGTAATTTCCACTATATTGAAAGCATTTACAAACCTGTCAGTCATTTTCTTTCAGCTTGCTTGTATCGTTCAACTTGCCTTGAAAATTACTTGTGCCAGGCTTGCTTGGTTTTAAGAAATAAATACAGCTACATAATATTTGTATACTAATCAAATTGGTCCGAGTTCACTCTTAGAGAGTGTGTCACCATTTGCTGATTGAGTGTGTACAACAAATGCTAAACACTACCCTCCAATAAAGCCTTACTGCTCGCCCACACTACCACAAATAGAGAGTAAGGTCCTATTTACTTTTACATCTGCCTACCTTTGGGGTTCCACTGGACTCTGTACACACTAAATCTCTTTTTGGTATAGTATATACAGATACAGCTTCCTACAGGTATGGCAGGGCAGAAATGGACTTTCTCAAGGTGGATAGTCCTCTGCATTAAGATCAGCCACCCAATTCGCCAAGGAGCAGCCTCCAGAAAGCTGGAAGGCTCATTCCGCCAAGGCTGGTGGCACTGCGTTGGCACACAGAGTGCCTGTCCTTGACATCTTTAATCTCCAAGATATAACTGCCAGAAGCCTAGTGTAATTCGGGTTCTCGGTCAAGTAAGCATAGGGACTACCTAACATCTGGTGGTCCTTTCTGGGCGCCTAGATGCTCCTTGGAGCGATTGCCGCGCGATACAAATTGGCACTTACATTACATTACATTACATCTATCAGGCAGTGTGGTGGGAGTCGGGGCACACATTCACAAAGCCCTTCTTCCTTGTAAGCCAGGTCCGAAGAGGAGAGCATTTCGCCCGGTCTGTCCTACAGGACTTATTTCGATCTGAGCCCAATCGACAGATGCTCCACCTTGGGAAGTACATCTTTTGTGTCTATTCTAACAGTGAAAAATCTATGGTCAGTAGTATCCATCAGAAGGGCAAGTTACCATAGGTAAAACACTTTCTGGTAAATACTCTAACTGCAGATTCTCTTTCAGGGGATGCTCTTCAATAGTCATAAGCACTGAATAGTCCCACCCAAGGACGTGTAGCATATACGAGACAAACACCTCTCTCAGTGCTCCCCGTGTGTCTGTATATGCATGTATGTTCGAGGCATGTGAGCTGTAGGGCACATGCTTTGGATACTCCTGCCATCTAGTGTTGGGTCCGGATGTTTGCAAGTTGTTTTTGTTCGAAGAAGTCTTTCCAGTCACAAGGTAGGGGACTCCTCCTTTCAGTGATAGTGCGCATGGGCATCGACTCCATTGTTAGTTTTTTTCCGCCATCGGGTTTGGATGGGTATTGCTGCACTCTGCTTCGGAATCGAGCCTCTGGTTCCCCCTCGGTGCCTCTCACTCTACCTCTACGATATTGCTCTCAATCCCGCTTCTTTCTTCGCGGTTCGAATCAAACCTCTAATATTCGACATTGCGATCGAAACCTTTCCGGGCCGCTTTCACAGCCCATCCGTGTCCGCTCGGCTCCTCGTCGATGGAACGGAATCTATTTAAATTCTGCCCTCTGTGCCAGGTGAAAAATCCACGCACAGACTCATCAGGTGTGTAATATGTGCTTGTCCCCCGAGCACATGGAACAAGACTGCGAAGCATGCCGCTCGTTCAGGTCGAAGAAAACTCTCCAAAATCATCAGGCTTGACGTCGTGAGATGCAGCGGTTGAATGTCACACCAGACCTCTTCGGCGAAGAATCTAAGCAGGAAGAGGTATCGGTGGCAAAAGACGAGCTGGCTGGCTTCGCCAATTGACTCCGGTTCCGACCTACAGATGGATCTCGATAACAATGATGTGCCACAGGACAAGGGAAACATGAATACTGAAGACGCCTTCTCTACCCCTCCGTCCCTAAAAAAATCTAAGGCTTTAGCGCCACCTTCGCCTCAAGGCCAAGGTCGGCACCGAGAAGAGGTTTCTCACACCCCTCCTCAGGGCTGGCACCGAAACACTCCGAAAAGCCTTCCGGCTCGGGACAAAGCCGGCCAAAGCCCACTTCCGAGCCAAAACCTTCAGTCTCCAAATCCAAGATTGGTTCCGCACCAAAATCTTCTAAACCTTAAAAACTTTTGGAGTCGAAATCCTCCGCACCAAAAGAACTTTCCAGCTCGGCACTGAAGTCCAAACACTTGCCGGCAACACAACCTGATCCAAATAAAGACACTGTACTGGCTGCATTGGGTCCAAAACAGAAAAAAAAACTGTACATCCATCTAGGTGCAGGACACATTCATGCCAAAACACCATCCTAGCCCAAACTTTCTGATGATAGCTCATACAAAATTCCTTTGAAAAGGAAAAGTTTAGGCACTAGCCCTTCATACTTTTCCATCTCTACCTCCTCCCTCTTCACCACAGCTTGATCCATTAAATATTACACCTAGCCACTCTCCTCAACTTGATACAGGTGACACTGACTAAGATGATATATAAGTACTGGATGCTTGGACGGATTACACTATTGATCCTCCACAGGATACAGAGCCTGATCTTTATCCTGCTAGGCCATCTCCACCTGATGACAATGTCATACCAACTACTTATTGCCAGGGCAGCTGAATACCACTGGGTAGAGCTACATAGAGTCTCAAGAAGATTTTCTATTTGACACTTTAGGTGGACATAAATCTAACCAAACACTCCCTATGCTCAAGGGTATGTTGAGGCATACGGACTTTATTTTTAAAGATCATGCCCATGCTAGAATTCTTACTCCCAGAGTGCACAAACAATATAAACCTCCCCCCACAGATCCTATTTTTATCAAGGGTCAGTTACCACTTGACTCTCTAGTAGTATTACATGCCAGGAAAAGAGCCAATTCTCAAGCATCTAGGGATGCCCCGCCTCCAGATAAAGAATCCATACTTATCGATGCTTCGGGCAAATGTGTAGCAGCATAATCAGCTAATCACTGGCGTATTGCCAATACGCAGGGCCTACTAGCAAGGTATGATTGGGCCCATTGGAATGTAATAGAACAATTGCTTCACTTTCTCCCAGACGAACATAAGGCAAAAGCTCAGGACTTAGTCCAAGAAGGGAAGTTAATTTCCAATGCTTCTATCAGATGCGCTCTAGATGCAGCTGACACCCCAGCTAGAGAAATAAACACTAGCATCTTGTTAAGACGCCATGCTTGGTTACGGATTCCATCTTAAATATACCATTTGATCAAAAACATCTTTTTGGCCCTGATGTTGATTTAGCACTCGATAAATTGAAGGATACTGATGTGGCAAAAACAATGGGAGCACTTCAATCTTTCTCAGACAGAGGTTCCTTTCGGAACCTCTGTTTATAGAAGAGGGTCCAAGTCTATTGGTACTGACCAGGGCACGTTTTCCTTCAAAGGCAATTCTCAATCCTCCTTTACAAAATGATTTTACAGAGGGGTTTATAGAGGAAAAAGTCCTTGGGGCAGAGGTAAAAACACCACACCCGCACTTCCTCTTCCTCAAACAAGCAGTGACTTCCCAACTCTTCCCACTGACTATGCCACACCTGTCAGCGGAAGACTTCAAAACTTGCTCCCCAGTTGGAACTCAATAACATCCGACAAATGGGTGCTTGAAATTATCCAACATGGCTACTACCTGGAGCTTACCAACAACCCTCCTCGATCCCACAAAATTTCACCAGACCATCTGCACCTTCTTCAGCAAGAGTTACTTTCTTTATTACAAAAAGGGTCAATAGAAACCAGTCCCACTACAGTACCAAGGGTCAGGGGTTCATTCGCTTTAATTTACGATCCCCAAAAAGGACGGATCTCCGATACCTATTCTAGTTCTGTGGGAGAACACTCCATTAAGTACTTCCTCTGTTACAGCAGAATGACTTGATGTCTACGCTAGATCTAAAAGACGCCTACTTTCATATGCCAATTCAATTCTGCTCATCGCAAATACCTCAGATTTGTGATAGCAGGCAAACGTTACCAATTCAAGGTACTTCCATTTGGCGTTACCACGGCCCCCAGAGTGTTCACCAAATATCTCGCTGTAGTAGCCGCTCTTTTCAGAAGACAATGTATACATGTCTTCCCTTACCTGGACCACTGGCTTATCAAAGCAAGCTCTTACCAGAGCTTTATACTACACACTCAGACCACAGTAAATCTACTTAATCAGTTGGGGTTCAAAATAAATGCACAAAAAACTCACCTGTGTCCGGCACAGGTGCAGTCTTATCTAGGAGCTTCCCTCAACACTCCCAAAGCTCTGGCCAATCCCAGTGTAGTCAGGATTCACTATATTCAAGCCACAATATTACTTGTCTAACCCAATCAATCATTACCAGCCAGAGTCTTCGTGCAACTCCTGGAAATAATGGCTTCCTGCATAGCAATTGTTCCTCTTGCAAGACTTCTCATGCGTCCCCTGCAGGAATGTCTAGCGCGTCAATGGAATCGATCCCAGGGTCTATTAACCGATCTAGTGTTGGTAGACCGCTGCACCCATCACTCTTTGCGGTGTTGAAACCCTCAAAACTTAGGGAAGGGGCGTCCCTTCTCAGACCAGATTCCACAGATTGTATTGACAGCAGACGCATCTCTAACCGGTTGGGGTGCCCATCTTCAACATCACACAGTAAAATGGCTGTGGTCAGACAATCGCAAACACCTTCACATCAACTGTCTAGAACTGCTAGCAGTGTTTCTAGCACTGAAAGCTTGTCTCACCCATTTTGTACACAAGACTGTCTTAGTCCGCACAGACGTAACCGCAGTGTACTACTTAACGAAATGGGGAGGGGCACGCACTCTCCAACTGTCGCGCCTTGCACAAAGCATTTGGAACTGGGCAATTCATCACAAAATGTATCTCCTAGCAAAGCACCTTCCAGGAGTAGCCAATCAGATTTCAGACCTGCTTAGCAGACAGTCAGCAAGTCCACAAGTAGGAACTTTACCGTCAAGTTCAGCTCCCCTACTTCCAAGAGTGGGGATTTCCACAAATATCTGTTCGCTACAGCGTACAACGAAAAATGCCCAAACTTCGCATCCAGGTTCCCACACCCAGCATCCAAGGGCAATGCTCTATGGACGAATTGGTCTGGGATATTTGCTTACGCTTTTCCGCCTCTGCTACTAATTCCATTTCTGGTTCGGAAGCTCAGGCAAACATCCCTCACGTTGATACTAGTTGCACCTACTTGGGCTCGTCAACTTTGGTACACCACCCTATAAGAGCTCTCGGTGGTTCCACATCAAAAATTACATCCCACACCATCTCCTCGGACTTCAGGAGCCAAATCGCTAGATTGAGTTCTTTGAGATTTGGATTGTCTAATTTCTCCATGGCTTTGAGAGAGTTTGGTTATTTACAGCTACCACCAGACTGTATGAAAATTCTCAAAGAGGCTAGAAAGCCTACTACTAGAGCATGTTATGCAGCAAAGTGGAAACGCTTTGTTGTCTATAGTAACATCAATCATATCAATTCACTTGATGCTTCTGTGCAAAACATTGTTTATTTGTTCCATTTACAATAATGTGGATTAGATTACACATCCATTTGTTTACATCTAGCAGCTGTAGCCGCATACTTACAAAACAGACATCGGTCTCTATTCAGAGTACCACTGATTAAAGCATTCATGGAGGGATTAAAGAGTAATACCTCCAAGGATTCCACTTTCTCCAGAGTTGAATTTAAACATAGTTCTTACAAGGCTAATGAGCCTACATTTGGACCATTGCACAAATGTCAACTACAATTCCTATCCTGGGAAGTCGCTTTCCTCGTAGCAGTAACCTCACTAAGGAGAGTTTGTGAACTCCAGGCACTAACCATACAAGAGCCTTCCTTTCAACTTCACAAGGATAGAGTGGTTCTTTGTACTAATCCTAAATTCCTCCCTAAAGTAGTTTCTGCTTTTCATATCAATCAGTTGTTACCTGTTTTTTTTCCTCAACCTGATTCTGTAGCAGAACGAGCTCTACATACTCTTGATGTTAGGCAAGCTATTGTTTACTACATAGAAAGAACCAGATACTTCAGGAAAACAAACCAACTATTTGTTGCTTTATCTCCCCCTCACAAGGGCAATCCTAAGAACTTGGTTAGTACCTCCTAGGGCACATTCCACTCACAAAATAGGGGCTACTATGGCCTTGGGAAATATCCCCATAGCTGACATTTGTAAGGCAGCAACATGGTCTACACCGCACACATTCACCAAACACTATTGTGTAGTTGTGTCCTCAAGACAAGTAGCGAATGTAGGCCAAGCAGTACTTATAACAGTTTTTCAAGCAAATACAGCCACTAAAGTTTAGCCACCGCTTTGGGAGATCACATGCTTTGCATAGACTATATAGCAGTAATCTACAGCTCGCATGCCTCGAACGGAAAATGCTACATACCCGGTAGGCATCTGTTCTTGACATCTAGAGTTGTAGATTCACATGCGCCCACCCACCTCCCCGATCTCCTGTAGTGGTTGTAGTTCTTAATTTACATTAATACGCATGGACATCTCTATTTTACACTTCTAACTCCATTTCTCACCCTCTACGGGAAACAATCGAACAATGAAGTCAATGCCTGTGTGCACTATCACCGAAAGGAGTCGCCGCCTACCTCATGACTGGAAAGACTTCTTCGAATAAAAGCAACTTGCAAACATCCGGACCAAACACTAGATGGCAGGAGTATGCAACACATGTGAATTTACAGCTCTGCGTGCAAAGAACAAATGATTACTGGGTAAATAACATTTTCCATATGTGTGTGTGTGTATGTATGTATGTTCGAGGCGTGTGCTGTAGATATACATGCTTTACATACTCCTGCCATCTAGTGTTGGGTCCAGATGTTTGCACGTTGTTTTTCATTGAAGAAGTCTTTCCAGTCTCGACTGAAGGTGACTCCTCCTTTCGGTGATAGTGTGCATGGGCATGAACTCCATTGTTAGATTGTTTTTTGCACGTTTGGACGTATAATGCTGCACTTCAGTTCAAAACCGTTCTTCGGGTTCCCTGCAGTGCGCAATTCACTCTACTCTAGACGGAATTGTTTCTGTAAGCATTTCCCTGTCCTCTGCGTACCAAATCTGAAAGAAACACGTTAGCTATAGATTCCTTACCTTAGAATTACCCCCAGGCGTCAGACTGGATCCGGATTTTTTTTTTTTTAGTCATCAGTACCTCTCCGCGTCGGAAAGTGGCGTCGGTCGACTCCGCGTCGGTCGTCTGTGTCGTGGTCACCAGAATGACGTCGCAGCAGATACTTAGACGCCGCCCTCATGCTCTGACGTCATTTCTTTCTTTTTCAGCGCCAGCCAGCGCAGATCCGGGAAGAGCGGTACCTCAGTCATTTTTTTACTAACTTTTTCTCGACTTTTGTTGACTTCTTATTTTGAGTCTTTCACTCCTAAGGTGCACGAGGGATGCCCGGTTTCAACCCATACGGTTCCGGTTATCGGATGATGTCGGTGGCGGATCAACACCGCGTGTCTTTTTTGCCTGGAGCGCAAACACTACCCCAAGTCGTGCTCCGACTGCCGGTCAGTGGCGCCAAAGGCTTTGCTGGAGCGGTCTCGAAAGCTGCTTGAGCACTGGCAGTCGTCTCCGCGCCGTTCAAGGTGCCGGTCGCGAAGGAGGTCGAGGGACCGTTTGAAGAGCTACCATCATTCCGGTTCCAAGTCTTCGCACTCTGGGTCGGGTAAGTCGAAGCATATGTAGTCAAAGAAGCATCGTCGCTCTTTGACTTCTCCTCATCGGGCGCCGAGCCCGAAGTCAACTCCGTGTTTCCCTCCTTTTCCGGAACCCGGAGCAACTCCCGCCCAGCTTCGTACTTCTACGAGGCGATGCACCCCATCTTTGGCCGGCCCGAACCCTCCGGTGTACTTCGGGCCCCGCGGACTCGGTTGGGGGTCCTAGGCCTTCTCCGCCGGCAGCTCCGGTGCTGCAGGGCCCCCTTGGGTTCAGGCCTGGATCCGTATCTGTGCCGGTTGGCCTGATTATGCCTCCACCGGTGCTGCTTCCTCTTGCACCACTACCGCGTTCGACGCCGGTCGCCATACCTCCACCCCCGGCTGGCGTTGACCCTAGCCTCCATCCCGACGTGGACCTGAATCTGGATGGGTGGCGTCTGACGCCTGAACCAGCGTCAGGAGGGGTTTTTCTGCCCCTGTTCACTCCTGGGGCCCCTTTTCAACCAGAAAGGCACCCAGATACTGAGGAGGAGGACTGGTCAGGTGACCCTCTAGCTGACCAGGAGAGGGAACAGGACTGGAGAGAGGAACTGGGGGATGCCAGTGGTTTGGACACCTCGCCTGACCTTTGCATTTTTTCTCCTCTTACCGTGGCTACGGAGGAGGGAGCGTCCTACGCAGTGGTGTTGCGTAGGGCGGCCGAGGCTCTCAACCTCGAGCTTCCTACGGTGGTGTTAGGACTAACCACCTGACAGAGGTGCTTCAACCGGTTGCAAGCTCTTCGGAGCCCTTGCTACCATTTAATGAAGCCCTCACTGACACCTTTTTGGGCACATGGTCCAGGCCCAACACGGGGGCTCTCGTGGACAGGATGATTGCCCGACGCCACCACCTGGCTCTGGGCGACCCCCCCCCTTTCCTTCCCCAACACCCCACCTAGGAGAGCTTGGTGGTCCAAGCCTCTGCTTCCAAAAGCGCCTTCCCTACTGCTCCACTGGAAAGGGAATCCAAGAAGCTGGACCATCTTATAAGAAAATGTTCTCTTCCGCCAGCTTAGGACTGCGGTCTGTAAATTCTGCATGTCTCTTGGGCCGGTATTCCCACTCGGTGTGGTATACGGTGGCGCAAGTGCTGCCTCTGTATCCAGAGGAGGCCTGGGCAGTACTCTCCCAGGCTGTCGCCGCCGGGAGGGATGGAGCAAAGTTAGCGATACGTTGTGGGCTGGACACCGCCAACTCTCTGGGCAGGACCATTTCAACGTCGGTAGCGCTTCGTCGCTACGCCTGAATGAGGTAGACTGATTTTCCAGAACACGTTGATGGACTTGACATTTTATGGGCTTTGCAAATAGTCCGAAGGGGCTACTCCCTCCCCTTCGAGACTACACCTCCAGCCATACCACCGCATGTCTGAGGATCACCTGGCTCTTCTCCAGCAGGAAGTTTTGTCTCTCTTGGCCAAGGGAGCCATCAAGCGTTTTCCTGTCCCAAAAGTAGGTCGTGGTTGTTACTTCCACTACTTTCTGGTTCCCAAGAAGGACAAGGGCCTGCGTCCTATCTTGGATCTCAGGGATGTCAACCGCTTCTTCCAGAAGAAGTTCAAGATGTTGATGCTGGCTCAGGTCTTGTCTGCCCTCGACCCAGAAGACTGGATGGTAGCATTGGACTTGCAGGACGCTTATTTTCACATCCCCGTCCTGCCGGCGTTACCTACGGTTCACGGTAGGCCACGAGCATTTTCAGTATACCGCGCTCCCCTTTGGCTTTACCAGCGCCCCTCGGGTGTTCACAAAAGTGATGGTGGTGGTTGCAGCTCATCTGCACAGATCAGGGGTTTCACCCTTCCCCTATCTAGACGACTGGCTGTTGAAGACGGGCTCGCCCCAGGCAGTAGTCTCCCACCTCCAGACTACGGCCGACCTCCTGCATTTGCTGGGGTTCTCCATCAATGTGCCAAAGTCATACCTGACCCCCTCTCAGAAGCTCCTTTTCATCTTAGCGGTTCTGTACACGACGCAGTTTCGGGTTTATCCTCCCGAACATGGAGTCTGGGATATTCGGGCTACGATTCCGATCTTTCATCCTCTATCCCGTGTTTCGGTCAGAATGACTGAGGCTGCTGGGCCTCATGGCCTCCTGCATCCTGTTGGTCGATCATGCCAGGTGGCATTTACGGGCTCTTCAGTGGGACCTGAAGTTCCAGTGGGAGCAGCATCAGCGGAATCTGTCCGATTACGTCCAGATCTCGGAGGGCACTGCTCAGCAACTGCAGTGGTGGCTCACGAACCAGGATTGGGTCAATGGCAGATCCCTCTTCCTTCCCCCACCAGCACACACGGTGGTGATGGACGCATCCCTTCTGGGATGGGGCGGCCACATGGGAGAGGTGAAGATCAGAGGCCTCTTGTCCCTGTCTGAGTCCGGACTTCACATCAGCCTTCTGGAGCTCCGGGCGATTTGTCTTGCACTGAAAGCATTCCTTCCCTCTGTCCAGGGAAGAGTAGTGCAGGTGTTCACGGACAACACCACCGCCATGTGGTACTGCAACAAACAAGGCAGGGTGGGGTCGTGAACCCTATGTCAGGAGGCCCTTCGCCTCTGGAAATGGCGGAAACATCAACACCTGGTGGTTCAACACCTGGCAGGTTCCCTGAATGCCAGGGCAGACTAACTCAGGCGCATGATGGATCACGAATGGCGACTTCACTCAGAGGTGGTGCAAGGTCTCTTTCGACAGTGGGGAGAATCTTGGTTAGATCTATACGCCACCGAAGAGAACACGCAATGTCAGCAATTCTGCGCACTGGAATTTTCAAGGCGGCACTGGCTAGGCAACGCTTTTGGTCACGAGTGAAGTTGCGGTCTGTTGTATGCCTTTTTGCCTATACCACTTCTGCCAAGAATGCTGAAGATCAGGCGTAACCGGGCCCAAGTCATTCTTGTGGAATCCGGATTGGGCACGAAGAGTCTGACATCCTGAGCTACTCAACATGGCCATCGATCCTCCGATCAGACTGCCTCTTCGGAAGTATCTTCTGTCGCAGCAACAGGGTAGGGTCCTCAACCCGAACCTGTCCAGTCTCCACCTCCTTGTGTGTAGATTGAGCAGCGGCAGTTGACGTCTTTCGACCTGCCTCCTGAAGTCTGTGAGGTAATCTTGGCAGCCAGGCGTCCCTCCACTAAGACTGTATACGCCTGCCGGTGGAACAAGTTTGTGGCATGGTGCACAACAAAGGCTGTGTATCCCCTTTCTGCCCTCTTTCTGAAGTTCTCTTGTTCCTTCTTTCTTTAGCCCAGCAGGGCTCTGCTCTGGGCACTATCAAGGGCCATCTTTCAGCCATCTCTGCCTTCTTTCAGCTACCAGATCAACCTTCTCTTTACAAGTCCTTGGTAGTTAACAGTTTCTTAAAAGGCTTAACGCATCTTTCCTCCAATCCCCTTCGTTATACCTCAGTGGGACTTGAATCTTGTTCTTACATATTTAATGTGCACTCACTTTGAACAGCTTCATAACTGTCCTTTAAGACTCTTGAATCTTAAGACTGCTTTCCTGGTAGCCATCTCTTCTGCTAGAAGGGTGAGTGAGCTCCAGGCCCTTTCTTCCAAACCTCCTTTCCTGTCTGTCAATCCGGAAAAGGTGGTTCTCAGGACCCGTCCATCTTTCCTTCCTAAGGTGGTCACTGCCTTCCAGATCGGGCAGACCGTTACTTTGCCCACCTTCTTTCCGCCTCTGCATCCTTCGAAGGAGGAACAGAGGCTCCAACGTCTGGACCCAAAACGTGCGCTATCTTTCTATCTGGATCGCACAAAACAGTTACCGGTGGATGACCAACTCTTTGTTGGCTACGTGGGCGCCAAGAAAGGTCGAGCCGTACACAAACGCACCATTTCTCGATGAGTTGTTTTGTGTATTAAGGCATGCTATTCTCTAGCTAAAAGGGAACCGCCAGTCGGGCTATGCGCCCATTCCACCAGGGCGACGGCAGCCACTAGTGCTTTGGGAAGAGGAGTTCCTCTAAATGAAATCTGTCAGGCGGCCACGTGGGCATTCCTGCATTCGTTTACAAAACGCTACTGCCTGGTCAGCCAAGTTCGGAGAGACAACTTCTTTGGCCGTTCTGTTCTCCAGGACTTTCTGGTGTGGTCTTGGTTTTCAGACCCACCACTAGAGTTGGTATTGCGTGGGTATCTATTCTAAGGTAAGTAGTGTATAATGTGTTTCTTTCAGATCAATAAATTACTTACCTTCGGTAACGATATATCTGTAAGAAACAGTTATAGATTCCTTACCGCCCCACCTTTCCTCCCCGTTCTGCAAACTGATTTCTAGGGTTAAGGACATCCTTTCAGAGCCCTAGTATTGTGCACCAGTGGTCAGTGTCTTGCATGGCTCTGTGTTTCTGGCACGGAAAGTAGTGTACAGAACTGACGTCAGAGTTTGAAGCGATTGCCGAAGAAGATGATGGCCTCTCAGTCCCAGAGTCCGATTCCGAGATTTATTCAGAGTCTGAAGATGTGCCTCTGCGACAGGGTGCCATGAGTACCGAAGACCTCTTTCCCCTAAATCCTCTTCCAAAACTTATAAGGCTCCGACACCACCTCTGCCTTCTGGCCAAGGTAGGCACCAAGACAATGTTTCTGACGCCCCGCCTCACGGCTCAGGATCGAAACAAACCCTCAAGCCTTCCAGCTCGGGACCGAGTCGGCCAAGATTACCTTTGGATCTGAAATCATCGGACTGTGAGGACAAATCTTGTTTGGAGCAGAAACCCTCCGCTCCGAAACACAAAAATGCTTCGGAGCCAAAACCCTCTGCTCCGAAACACAAACACGCTTCGGAACCGCAGATGTCCACCACCCAAGACAAGTCGATTTTGATGCTGAAATCTAAGTACACTGTTCCTGAGCCTCCCGAACCAATTATGGATGTCTTTAAAGCTAAATTGGATCCCAAACAGAAAAAACTCTTTATTAATCCTGATACTGGACATATTTTGACTAAAACACCAGCAAAACACAAGCATCCTGATAAGATTCCCTTAAAAAGGAAGGACAAGGCTACCAGCCCTGTTTATCCTGCCCCACAACCCTCTCCATCCCCACCTTCTTTTCCACCCTTAATAGAAGATGCTTCATACATAACACCTCCGGGATCTCCACGGACAAATCCACATGTGGATCATGGTGAAGATGATACTCCTTTGACTGCAGACCCATGAAATGACACCTTTGACCCTCCAGGAGACAATGAGCCAGACCTTTACCCAGCAAAATCATCACCACCACCAGATGGTCATATGGCTTATCAACAGCTCATTGCTAGAGCAGCAGGTTATCATGGAGTTCCATTGCATAAAGAAACATTAGAAGAGGACTTTTTATTTGAAACACTTTAAGTCCACATACAGGTCAATTCAAACACTCCCTATGCTTAAAGGCATGATGAGGAATGCCGATATCTTTGTAGACCCTGTCAGAGCACGTATTTTAACTCCAAGGGTGGATAAGAAATATAAACCTTCACCATCAGGTCCTATGTTTATTAAGGGTCTATTACACCTTGACTCCCTAGTAGTGCCCAATTCTCGCAAAAGAGCTAACTCGCATACCTCTGGGGATGCACCTCCCCCAGACTAAGAATCCAAACTTATAGATGCCTCTGGAAAACGAGTAGCTGTTCAAGCTGCTAATCATTGGCGCATCACAAACACACAGGGCCTACTAGCCAGATATGACAGATCACACTGGGATGAAATGGAGCAACTACTCCAATATCTCCCAGACAAACACAAAAATAAGGCACAGCGGTTAGTTGAAGAGGGGAAACTCATATCTAACTCCTCAATAAGATGTGCTTTAGACGCAGCAGACACTGCAGCTAGACAAATCCATACCAGCATTTTCCTTAGACATGCATGGCTTAGAATCTCAGAAATTCATTGCAGAGAGCTCCATCCTCGACCCCTCCCAATGCAGATTCCGCAGCAACCACAGCACCGAGACCACCCTACTCACCGCCACAGATGACATCCGCAACCTCCTCGACCAAAGGCCACATCCCAGCCCTGATCCTACTTGACCTCTCCGCAGCCTTTGACACAGTCTCCCAACGCACACTCACCGCCAGACTCCAACGCCAGCATACGGGGGAACAGCCCTCAAGTGGCTCCGCTCCTTCCTCACTGGCAGGACTCAGAGTCAGACTGCATCCCTTCCTGTGGGGATCCAGAGAGATCAACTGCGGAGTACCTCAAGGATCATCACTCAACCCTACGCTTTTCAACATCTACATGGCCCCCCTCGCCGCCATTGTCAGACAGCACGGACTCAACATAGTCTCCTACGCCAATGACACCCAGCTCAACCTCTACCTCACCAAGGATCCCGTCACCACCAGACTCAGTTTCCAGTAAGGAATGAAGGACGTCTCATCCTGGATGAGCAGCAGCTGCCTGAAGCTCATCCCGGAGAAGACAGAGGTCCTCGGACCCTCCCCTACCGCTTGGGACAACACCTGTTGGCTCACTGCCCTACGCAGCCCGCACACCCCCCACATACCACGCCCGGAACCTCGGCATTGTACTAGACTCCTCCCTCTCCATGACCCAACATGTCAACACTGTCTCCTCCACCTGCTTCAACACCCTCCGCATCCTTCACAAGACCTTCAAATGGATCCCCCCCCCCCGAATAAAAATAAAAAAAAAACTGTCACCCACCCACTCCTAACCAGCAGACTAGACTACGGAAACATAATCTATGCCGGATTCAACAAGTGTCTGCTCTGCAAACTCTAGACCATACAGAACACTGCAGCTAGACAAGAACACATCACCCAGCTCCTGCAAGACCTCCACTGGCTCCCCGTTGAGATAAGAGTAACATTCAAGTTACTCACCCATGCCTTCAAATGCCTCCACAACACCGGACCTCAAAACCTCAACAAGAGAATCTCCTTCCACATACCCAAGAGAAACCTCCACTCTGTCGCCCTTGCCGAAACGCCGCGTATCTGCTGAGCCAGAACCGGCGGAAGAGCCTCCTCCTACATCGCGGCCAAGACCTGGAAAGAGCTGCCGATCGACATCAGACGTGCCCCCCTCTCTGAACATCTTCAGGAAGACCCTCAAGACCTGGCTCTTTGACTAAACGGAGCTGCTTACCAACAGCCCTCTTCCCTCCAGCACCTCGAGACTCACGGGTGAGTAACTCGATTTACAATTCCCTGATTGATTAGGCGGTTTATGGCTCAAAATCCATCTCAACAGCCCCTTTGATAAGGAACACCTGTCTGGTCCTGTAGTTGACCAGTCCTTAGAAATAATGAAAGAGACTGAAGTGGCAAAATCTATGGGAGCGCTAAAGTATCCACCTAATAGAGGCTCCTTTCGCCGCTCATTTTACTGAGGGTGCATCTGCGTGAGTGTCAGATTCAGGATGCCTAGTTTGGGCAAGCCTCCTTTAAGCACCTGTTTGGGTAAATTACCCTTGGAGTGTATTAACTTTTTCGGTATTCGTCCGCAGGATTCTGGGAATAGGCTTGCTATTCTATTCCGTGCTTATGACTATTGAAGAGTATTCTCTGAAAGAGAAGGATGAGTTACGTACATTTAAACCTAGTTCTCTTTAAGGGGTATACTTGTCAGTCATAAGCAACCCACCCTCCTCCCTGGATCAATACCATTTATAGTAGCACTCTTCCTTAGAATCACTCCACATGATAACTGTCACCTGTGTGGCATGATGTGAGCATGGAGGAGTTGGAGGTCTTAAAGACACAGCGCTAGTTTTATTCAGTTGTGGTTTCTCTATGCAGCCTAGGGGTTAACATGCCTTATATTACTTTGCCTATTTCCTTGAAAATAAAGGCTATGTTTAAACAGTAAAGGTGTGCATGTTCTAGGTTACAGAAATGCTAAATAGAAATGTATTTATTTAAAAAGACAAATCCAATGCAGTTTTAGCATTTTAGCCTATTTGGTGGCTCAGGCTTCATGTATATGTATGTTTATATACATGTTTATATACATGCATACATGTATATGTATGAGGGTACTTCTACATATATATATATATATATATATATATATATATATATATATATATATATATATATATATATATTTATTTTACATATGCTCCGAGGTCCCCGCATGTGGGCGGGACTATTACGTGCTTATGATTTTGATGATTATACCCCTGGAAGAGAACTAGGATTACAGGCGAGTAACTTATCCTTCTTCACTGCCCACCCACCTTTTTGTACTGTAGAGTGGTCTCTTCTCGCAAATCTAAAAATGTCCCTTATTGGAGATCTGCACATTGGTACTTCCAATTGTTTTTCTGGCCTGCTTCTAAGGGTGCAGAAAGAGTAGAATATGAAACAGATGGTGTGCAGTAGTGTTGCTTATATGCGACTCCTTTCCATCACTTCCGGGGCAGAAAGAACTCCATGCAAAGCTGCACGGTTCCACCTAGCAGCATGCAAGAGCATTGCTTTGACATTTCTGGATCCAGTCTGGCGCCTGTGGAATATTTCAAAGGCGAGAAATCTGTGGTTAGAGTATCTATCAGAAAGAGCCTTATTAAGGGGAAGTCAGTTGTTCTAGTGAGCAAACAAACTTTAAATTACACACATGATGATAATTTATGTTTTGCAGGTTATTTTCTTTTATTTGAGCTGCATTCCAAGGTCTCAACATTCCAAAACATTGGAAAGGTTATGTTCCATGATGCCTTCTAATCCTGGACTGGCTCTAAGGTAAGAATCCAGAGAAACAGTATATTTGTGTTTTGACAGATTGTTAATAGTATATATTTTCTAGCATACTCTGTAATTCCTTTTCTCCAGAAATGTATTTGAAAGTTGAAATGTCCAACAATAAAAATTATATTTTTGATCGAATTGCAGAATCCTCACCTTTTGAATCCTCTAAAGAGCTAGATAGGATCTGTAAATGTTTTCTTTCCAATAGCTCCCGATCATTGATAGGTGCGCTGTCTAACCCTGTGGCATCTCTGGAAGTGACGACACATGGCATGGATCTAGGCTTCATCCCTGGGTGCCAAGGTCGGCTCCTCTTTTTCCACACGCTTTGATATGAATCTGAAACTGTTCCCAAAGGTTTAATTGTTTTACTGATTTTACACAAA
This sequence comes from Triturus cristatus, assembly GCF_964204655.1. Classification (NCBI taxonomy): domain Eukaryota; kingdom Metazoa; phylum Chordata; class Amphibia; order Caudata; family Salamandridae; genus Triturus; species Triturus cristatus. Next base: position 414,157,092 of record NC_140585.1, on the reverse strand, counting down.
GTTCATTTTGACAGTGTACATTTGACTTTTCCACTGAAACTACAGGATTTATTAAGCTGTGCCAAGCTTGTAGGAAACTGGTATTTCTGATGGAGACTTCTAATCACAATTTCTCTCCTTTTGAATATTTGCCATGCCGGTTACTTTCTTTCCTCACCACCAGGCACAGATCATTAGCTATCTCTTTGAGACTTATTCACCTCACACTTTACAGTGTGCAAGGGAAAAGTCACCTCCCAAAATGACCAGTTTTAAACCATGAAAGGTCTTTTGCAAGCAAATGGTTGTGACAAATCCTCATCACGTTTGCTTGTGGTGCCTGGGGTCGAGTAACAACTCCAAGGTCTGCAGTGACTGCGCCTTGATGAACGCGAAGGCCATTCAATACCGTGAGGCAAAACACTGTTGCCAAGCACCAGAAGACTCCATGTCATGACTGGTCCAAGGGTCAGTCTCTTTCCCTGTCCTGGTCCAGAAGTTGGAGTCGATCTAGAGTTTGATCATCGTCATACTCTAAATCTAAAGGTAAGTCAAAGGAAAAACATAAAAATCCAAGCGGGACTCTGCCCTCTTCCCAACACTTAGTCCTGAGAAGGCACAAGAGTGTTGCCATACCTCTTGATCTCTCGCTCTCGAAGTCGATCAATGTCGAAGTCAATCCTGTAACTTGATCCGACACAACCAGAGTTTGTGGGCAGTCTGTGACACTAAGAGATCCACAAGTTCCGCAAGACCAGAATCCACGCAGTTCAATAGGTGCCAATACTTACTCCACTCACAACAGACAACAAAGTGCCCATTGTGCTCTCTGACTTCGAGGCCATGATGGGTTTCTCTTGAACAGCTACCTTTTCCATCTGATATTTAGCATCCCACCTCTGCAAATATTTTTTGTTTGTGATGGATTCAAATAATGACTGCTTGAGATGAAATTGGTTTACCATATCAAAAAGAAAACTGGTATGTTGACATCCGATGCCTGTGATCTTGACTCCTCTCCTGAATCCGCATTGTCTCACCATCTGGTCCCATCACTTGAAAAAATGCTTCTCTTGCAATGGCAATGTGATGGTAGCCGAGGTTCTCGACCTCCAGCTCTCCACCTTAGATATCAAAACCAATGTCCTGACCGAAGTACTCCAGCAGGGGTAAACCACTGCGGGACCCCTACTGCTTTTCGAATAGACACTCACTGATACCATACTAAGGGCCTAGGTCAAACCTTGCACTGGCCTCCAGTAATTCACTAAGTTGAGGTGCCACCAACCTGCCTTTAGAGACCCTGGCATTTTGTCTACAAACCTCTCTCCTCTGAGCATGATGCAGGCTTCAGACTGTCTGACAAATCCCAATTCTTTTCTGACAATTCCCACGTATAGGGATTCCAAGAGAGTGAAGATATTTGGGAAGAGAGTATTTTCTTCCACTAATTTGGCCTTTAGTCCGTCAATGCCAGTTTTTTCCTCACCCTCTCTGCTTGGCTGCTCAAGTCCTGCCAGGCATCTTGGAAGGCCTTCGCCCTGTCGTACCCCAAGCCAGAGAAGACGACTGAGACGCTCTCAGATTCATAGTTCCTTGCAGACTGGATACAACAGATTACATTGGGTGAGACATTTTTACTGGTGTCGCAATCCATCTCCATGTCTGGTTGCAGTTGACAGGGTTGTTAAGAAATGGCCAACCGTACCCTATGGACATGCCCTTTAACTAGACTCTCTTCTCTGGACAAGGATGAGTTTGCTCTGGAGCACAAAAAGAGCAGGGCCACAGCACGCACCCTGGGCTTATCTGCTATGCCTCACCAGCTGCATCCACCCTATTGTTTCTTTTGTGATCTCAACTTGCGTATCTTATACAGACAGCCACTCTAGCCCCAGCAGGTTGCCAGATATTTTACGATTGAGACAGTGGCCCACTGAACCCACTGTCTGGAGCAATGTGCCAGTCAGTCACCCTCACAGCCCCTCGTGCCAAACTCCTTTAGCCTACCCTTAGTAGAGCTCAGGCACCTGGTTGGAGGCCGGATCCAACAATTCTTACTGGCCACAACATCCGATAGGATGTCTTCAAATTGTCCAGAAGGGGTACTTCCTACCCTACATGGCTACTCTGCCGCACTTTCCACCATCTCCAGAATGATTGACTGAGGACCATCTGTCTCGCTTTCGGCAGAAATTGCAAGTCCTTTAAGCCAACAGGGCTATCAAGAGGATGCCATGGCTGTTGTCACCACTAGTTTCTGGTGCCAAAGAAGTACTGAGACCATTGACCTATTTTAGACCCGCACCCTCTCAATACCATTCTCTGCAATGACCAGTTCAAAACGCTCACTCTGGCCCAGGTTTTATCTGCCCTCTGGTGTGGATGGTCACATTGGATCCTCAGGATGCCTATTTCCATATACCTGTAATGCTGCCCCATCAGCGCTATCTACAGTCTGTGGTGGAACAGGAGCATTTTCAGTTTGCTGTACTCCCTTTTGATCTCTGCCTTGGCCCTTGGGTGTTCAACAAAGTGTTGGCAGTGGAAGCAGCATATCTTCTGAGGCCATGACTGGCTGTTGAGGTAGGCTCACCCCTCTTCAAGAACCACCAAATGACGGCGAACCTGCTCATCTTTGCGATTCACTGTCAACATTCCAAAGGTCACACCTAACACCTTAGAATATCCCCTTCATCTGAAAGAGACCTGTTAGTGATAGATTCCTTACCTTAGAATATCCCCAGGCGTCAGACTGGATTCGGAAAGTTTTCGTCAGCAGTACCCCTGTCCGTCGGTAGGCGGTGTCGTGCGGCTCCGCGTACGTCGCTGGCGTCGTAGCCACCGAGATGACGTCGTTGGAGCTACTTAGACACGCCCATGCGCGCTGAAGTCTGTTCTGTACACTACTCTTCCATGCCAGGAACGCAGAGCCATGCCAGAGACAGACTACTGGTGCAATGGAACTAGGGCCCTAAAAGGGATGACCTGAACCCTAGATAACAGTTTGCAGAATGGGGAGGATGGGTGGGCGGTAAGGAATCTCTCACGAACTAATGTCTCTTTCAGATATATCGTTACACAAGTAAGTAACTTGTGCATCTGAAAGAGACATGTTAGTCATAGATTCCTTACCTTAGAATACATACCCAAGCAATACCAACCCCGGTGGTGGGTCTCCGAAGTGAAATCACACCAGAAAGTCACGAAGAACCGACCGGCCAAAGAAGCAGTCTCTCCGGACCTGACTGTCAAGGCAATAGTGCTTAGTGAAAGTATGCAGTGAGGCCCACATAGCTGCCTGACAAATGTCTTGCAGGGGGACACTGTGTCCAAATGCTGTAGTAGCTGCTGTCGCCCTGGTAGAATGGGCACGCAGTCCCACCGGAGGTTTTTTTTAGCCAGAGAGTAACAGGCTTTAATGCACAGGGCAACCCAACTGGAGATAGTCCGCTTGTGCACAGCCCGGCCTTTCTTGGCGCCCACGCAGCCAAGAAAGAGCTGGTCATCCACCCGGAACTGTTGTGTACGGTTGAGAGAGAACGAAGCGCATGTTTTGGGTCCAGACGGTGGAGCCTCTCTTCTTCTCTTGAAGGGTGTAGAGGCAGAAAGAAAGTGGCCAGAGTGACAGTTTGACCGAGATGAAAGGCAGAGACGACTTTTGGTAGAAAGGAGGGACATGGTCGAAGTACATCCTTGTCCGGATTAATCGCCAGGAAGGGAGGTTTACAGGAAAAAGCCTGGAGCTCACTCACCGCTGAGCAGAAGTGATTGCCACCAGGAAGACCGTTTTCAAAGTCAATAACCGCAAGGGACAGTTATGAAGAGGCTCAAAGGGTGCGCACATCAAGTATGTGAGAACCAGGTTCTCTTTGCTCTGGCTAAGCTCTAGATAGGACTTCTCTTTAAGCAGGACACAGCAGGCACAGTCCCCTTATTTTCCTAGCCACCAGGTGCAGTCCATGTCTGTGCAGCCTCGCTTCACTAGGAACTTGGTGCAGCAGGGCAGCCCTCCTTCGGTCGAGATCTGGGTGCCAGTGGTGTCCTATTTATGAACAGAAAATGCCCTCAGGGTAGGATGGGTTTGGCGGCCATTGGGCTACCAGGTTTCCTCCTTCTTGATGAACACTTCCTGGGACATGTGACATCTGGCTGCCCCCGGATGTACCAGTCTGCCCACTCCTAAGATGGCAGTACCCTTCTCTCTGTGTACCGTGCTATCTAGCCCAACCCAGAGTTGTGGCCTCTGAAGAAACGGTTTTGAAACGGATTTACCCTCTTTTCCGGGTTCCAGTTAATCTGCCTAAACAATAGGGCTGCCACTCTCCCAGGCATTCTCCGTTTGCGTTTTAAGGTGGCTTCCGTTTTTAAACACGCCTTTTGGGCTAACACATGGTTGGCTTCCTGCAGGAGAGAGAACATCTCTCGCCAATGCAGGCCCCTATTGCCTCCTTTCTTAAAATTCTTTAGAGCTTCTCTCCAGGAGGGCAGAGTGCTGTCTCTGGTTTAAACCACAATCAGCACCGTTCAGGAGTTAGTTTAGCCGACGAGTTGGTGTGTAACCTTGCATGGGCGGCAAAGTCTTTACACAGTAAAAACAAGTTTTGTGATTTTACTGTCACAACACGTACAATACATATTCTGCCCATGAAATATGCTGCACCCTGCCGTAGGACTTGTTAGTCCTGCCTTGGGGGTGGCTTACACATGTTTCATGGAGACGGTAGACTTTGCAATGACTCTTAAATGGCAAAATTGGGCTAGCAGTTTGAAACTACCCTTTCACTCTGCAATGGCCGACTGGGAGACTTTTTACCTTTGTCACACCCAGGGTGGCACCCGTGCTACTATCCCTGGGGTGATTAGAACTTCTTGGCCCGGAGTACCCTGGGTCCCATACACTAGGGACTTACAGGTATGTAAGCCTATGTCGATTGGGTATAGCCAATGTAGCATTCACATTTTGGGGTCAGGGCTCTAACACCGGGATCTGGTTAGCAGGCCTCAGTGCTCTGAGTCGACAAACTAGCAGCATCGGTCAAAAAACCTGGGCGTGTCCATACAAAAAGAGGTATTTCCGTGCAGCCCCTCTTAATACTGATGCTCTACTTGACCTCTATAATTGTAGTAGCTTAGACTCTTTTCCTAAAACTGAATCTATTTCATCTTTGGGTCTCCTCAGTTGTTCGCAGGACGCTAGAGTTGTTAAATTTGCAGTTGTCGAAGTTTCAAATCAAGGCAATCTTAATAACTAGGTTTTTACAATTTAGGCTGTTCACAACCCAGACAGTATTGCCATTTAACAAGGCCCTGACTGAGGGTGATGCAAACCATTTTCAGCACCAACTGATCTGCCTGATTGCTCAGTGATTCTTATCTGCTCCTGGATGGATTCTTCTAATCGCAGACTTATCTTTGGAATATGCCCAGGCACCAGACTGGATCCGAAAGATATTATCATTGCTTCTGCATGTCAGTAGTTGGTTTGCCGTGAAGCTCCATGTTGACTTCATTCCAGCCTTAAAGTGACAATTGAACCACATACAAGTGCCACCCTTGTGTGTCAATGTCTGTTCTTGTTTTTCCGCACCTCCATTTGCCAGGATTTGCTCCCAACTTCGTCAGTTGACAATTTGTTCTTACAAATGTGTATTTTTTCCAGTGTGATAAGGAACTATCCCCTCCTAAATCTACAGGGTTTAAGCCTTGTAGGCACAGTTGAAAACTATCCGACAGATCCCCCACGAAGTGTGCCTCAAGTATTTGGGTTCAGAGCATGACTTGAATTCTCACGAGGAGTGTGCCCTTATGACTCCGTAGGCGATCTGGGATTGTGAAAGACCCACTTCTGCTCAAAGCAGAGATCAAAGACCTGTTCCTGCCCTCGGAGCCATTTCGATGACTCGTCCTTGTCGTAGTTCAAGCCTTTAGTATGCCGAAGTGGCAGTACAAGAAAGCCAAGCAGGATTAGTCTTAGTCACTCTATTTTTAGCCTGAGGAGCCGCAAGGACATCATGGAGACTCGTATCCTCTCTCCGTTTTCTGCCAAAGAACCAATTCTGCAACTGATCCTAATGCACTCGGCAACGTCTTAACAGATTGAGGCCTTTAGAGAGGCCATGCTGCGAATCTTTGATCTTCTTGCTCCCTCTGGCATGCCTTCTGGCCCCAAGGATCCACAGAGGCCTTCAGTTGGGTTAACTCCCACAGTGCTCTCTGTGGTCCTCTCTCTCTGGTCCCCTCTCTCTCTCTCTCTCTCTCTCTCTCTCTCTCTCTCTCTCTCTCTCTCTCTCTCTCTCTCTCTCTCTCTCTCTCTCTCTCTCTCTCTCTCTCTCTCTCTCTCTCTCTCTCTCTCGCTCTTTCTCTCGCTCTCTCTCGCTCTCGCTCTCTCGCTCTCTCGCTCTCGCTCTCTCGCTCTCTCGCTCTCTCGCTCTCTCGCTCTCTCGCTCTTTCTCTCTCGCTCTCTCGCTCTCTCTCCCCCCTGCCCCTCCCCCCCCCCCATGGCTTGGAGACTTACCCAGACACTGAATTGCATTCTTTTCCTAGGCCATTAATGAAAATGAGTCTCCTTTGCTGTGGACATGAGACTGACAGCTGCTGACTGTGGAAGTGAAACCCTGACAGACTTCTTCTGAGCCTTTTTTACTATTCAATGAAGCCCTGACAGACTCTCTAATGGGCATTTTATTAAAGCTTGGGTTTTGCCGACTGGTAAACAGCCATGTTGCTAGGCTCCACAGACAGGCACTTGCTGACCCTGACTTCGACACCGCACCATATACTAGGAGGTTTGAAAGTTCAGGCTTTGACCAGCACGGTGAACCCGTTCTTTTCCTACAACTCCCCCAGACAGAGTTAAAACAGACTAAATGTTTGGGAAACTGATGTGTTCGAGGCATATGAGCTGCAGATTGTACACTTAGCATAGATCGCCATCTGGTGTTGGGCCCGGATGTTTGCAGTTTGTTTTTGTTCTTTGGACAGTCTTTGGAAGTCACGAGTTCGGTGACTCCTCCTTCGGTCCGTACTGCGCATGGGCTTCGGCTCCATCCTCAGATTGATTTTTCGGCCATCGGGCTCGGATGTGATACTTCGTGCTCCGTCTTCGAACTTCTACGGTTCCAGCCTCGACGGAAAATCCTCGTTCTTCGAGTTTCTTCATCTATCTTCATCTCTCGAAGTGGCACTTTTCTCCATTCCACACATAGGCACCGGCCTTCGGGCCCTCCTCGACTCCGGTCCCGGCCGATGGAAAGGACTCCGTTCAAAAAGTGCTCAAAATGTGGGTCTAAATTTCCCCACACCGACCTCCATCAGGTGTGTAACCTTTGCCTCTCTCCAGAACACGAGGCTAGAGACTGCCCCGCCTGTAAGTCTTTTCGATCAAAAAAGACCATCCGGGATCGAAGAGCTCGACGCACCATGGCGCACTCATCGACCGCGGCTCCACCGGACATCTTCGGAGACGACACCGGAGCTTCGGGGCAACAACACACCGAGCAGGAGGAAGATGTTGTCAGCGCTTCCGAGGCCGACGACTCCGACCTGGAGGACATCACACCGGCGCAGAGGGTCGTGAGTACTCTACCCCCTCCCACCCCCGCGCCCAAAACCAAAGAGACTCAGGTTACACCCTCGCCTGCAGGCCTGGGTAAAACCAAACACGCAGCTTCTATCCCCCCACCTTCGGGCCCGGTGTCGAAGCCTCACAAGTCTCACGGCAGCTCGGGCTCGAGCCAGCCAACGCCTGGTGCCGATAAACACCGTTCGGCACCGAAGAAAGTGACGCCCAGCTCGACTCCGAAGCCACCGGTGCCGAAGCCTGGACTTTCGGTGCCGACAAAACACAAGCACAAATCCCTCGGCACCGGCGCCGAAGCCTACCTCGACGCCGAAAAAACCGGAGGCTCCAAAACGGCATGGCGCAGGGAAACCACCCAAGTCCTCGGCTCCGAAAACATCGGCGCCAGCGGACGATTCGGCGCCACCGGACCTTTTTTCTCCAGATCCTTATCAAAAAACCTTATCAAAGGATCCAAAGACTGGGCTATTAACTTAACTATCAAGAAAAGACGTCTTGACACACCAGCTCCTCCTCCACCGCCCAAGCAGAAGGACTCTGCCACATCTCCTCTGAGTGCCCTCCCCACCACCTCCTCCTCCTCCACCTCTTCCACCTCCTCTCCCTCCCAGGTCTCCGCCACCCTTGCCTCATCATTCCCGACCCCGTCCCCAGATCCGGATTACGGGGATCCAGATTATGACCCGGCGGACGCCCCAATGGACCCCACACCACCGGGGACCCCAGACCCATGGGAAGATTACCAAAACCCTGACATACCGGATGTGCCTCAAGATGACCTCTACCCATCCAGGCCATCTCCCCCAGAGGACTCACTAGGGTTTCACCACTTAGTGCAGAGAGCAGCACAATACCATGGGGTGGAACTGCATAGTGAACCAGTGGAAGACTACTTCTTACTGGATACATTTGATATTCAGGATAAGTCCACAGCCATCTTGCCCATGCTTAAGGGTGTCACCAAGCATGCTGCAGAGGTGTTCAAAGACCCTGTCAGGGCCAGGGTCTTAAACCCTAGAATAGAAAAAAAGTACAAGGCGGCACCCACAGACCCTACATACATTAAGGGCCCTGCTCCATTAGATTCCCTAGTTGTGTCCACAGCTAGAAAGCGGTCTAACTCCCAGTCCTCAGGTGAGGCCCCACCGCCAGATAAGGAATCGAAACTCCTAGATGCGTCTGGTAAACGCACCGCCTCGCAAGCCGCGAACATCTGGCGCATTGCGAATACACAAGCACTGCTTGCGCGTTATGACAGAGCACACTACGATGAGCTTGAGGCTCTTATGCAGCACCTCCCGGAAAAACACAAACGTAAAGCTCATGACCTGATACAGGAAAGAAAGCTAATTACTAACACCTCCATTAAATGTGCCCTCGATGCAGCGGACACTGCTTCTAGAGCCATAAATACTAGTGTCCTGCTTCGTCGTCATGCCTGGCTCAGGATCTCAAGGTTCAAGCCAGAAGTCCAGGCATCCATACTAAATCACCCCTTTGACCAACAAAATCTCTTTGGGCCAAAGGTAGACGAAGCATTAGAAAAGATGAAAAAGGACACAGCAAAGTCTATGGGGGCGTTACAATCACAGACCCCTAAACGCTCCTTTTGGCGTTCATCCTTTCGTAGCACAGGTAGAGGCTACTCCACCGATAGCGCCTCTACCTCCTACAAGTCCCCTCCTCAAAATACCTTCTCGAAGGGCTACCAAAGGGCTGGATACAAGGGCAACAACAATAAGGGCAGGGGCAAAACTAACACCACCCGTTCTGCCACCCCGCCCGCACAATGACTCCCCTTCCCTCCCCCCAGACCATCCCACTCCGGTCGGGGGCAGACTGCAAAACTTTATCCACGCATGGGAGTCCATAACATCGGACAAATGGGTGACCCAAATTATTCGGTCAGGGTACTGTCTCGAGCTAACATCTACCCCGCCCAATATCCCACCAAGGCACCGTCCAATGTCTCAAGAACATTCCACACTGCTCAAACAGGAGGTGCTCTCCCTCCTCCAAAAACACGCTATAGAGCAGGTCCCCGTCAATCAGCAAAATCTAGGGGTCTACTCTCTGTATTTCCTGATACCAAAGAAAGACGGGACCCTGAGGCTCATTCTGGACCTCCGGCCTCTAAATGCATACATACATTCAGACCATTTCCACATGGTCACCCTACAACAGGTCCTCCCGCTCCTCTGTCAAGGAGACTTTCTCACTACCTTGGATCTGAAAGACGCATACTTTCACATTCCAATACACCCTTCTCACAGGAAGTACCTCAGGTTTGTGGTGGACGGTCAACATTACCAGTTCACAGTTCTCCCCTTCGGGGTCACCACCGCACCACGGGTGTTTACCAAATGCCTAGCAGTAGTAGCAGCACACCTCAGACGTCAACATATTCACGTCTTCCCTTACTAAGACGACTGGCTGATAAAAGCCGCGTCCTACCACCAATGCGTGCAACATACAAACAGCACCATCCAACTGCTCCACCAGCTAGGCTTCACTGTGAACTACCAAAAGTCCCACCTCGAACCATCTCACACAAAGCAATATCTCGGGGCCACTATAGACACCTCCAAAGGTATTGCCTATCCAAACTCAGCCAGAATCGCAAGCATACAAGCCTTGCGCCAAACGTTCCTTCCTCAGCACTCTTCCAGCGAGAGTGTTTATGAAGCTCATAGGGATGATGGCATCTTGCATCTTTATAGTGCTCCATGCAAGACTCCACATGCGTCCACTCCAAGAGTGCCTAGCACAACAGTGGAACCAGGCCCAAGGACAGCTGACGGATCTGGTGTTGGTGGACGACTGCACCCATCACTCTCTGCAGTGGTGGAACACCACAAACCTTTCCAAAGGGCGGCCGTTCCTGGACCCGGTTCCTCAGGTGATTCTAACAGCGGACGCATCGCTCTCCGGCTGGGGAGCGCACCACCTACACCTCACAATGCAAGGTCTATGGACGCCACAGGAAAAGTCGCTCCACATCAACCATCTGGAGCTCTTGGCGATCTTTCTAGCCCTAAAATCCTTTCAAAAACAGATTTCAGCCAAAGCAGTCCTCATTCGCACAGACAATATGACTGCAATGTATTATATTCAAAAACAGGGGGGGGACACACTCTCCCCAGCTCTCCCGCTTAGCCCAGAGCATATGGAGATGGGCAATTCCTCAAAACATCTTTCTCCTGGCACAGCACGTTCCAGGCGTACAAAACACCATGGCAGATCTGCTCAGCAGACAAACGCAACAACTACACGAATGGGAACTGCATCCACAAGTTCTTCGCCCATTCTTCCACAAGTGGGGGCATCCTCAGATAGACCTCTTCGCCACCCACAAAAACAAAAAATGCCCAAGCTTCGCCGCCAGATACCCACACCCGTTGTCCAAAGGCAATGCGATATGGATGAACTGGTCAGGCAAATTTGCATACGCCTTTCCACCTCTCCCGCTAATTCCATTAGTGGTCAGGAAGCTACAACAGCACTCCCTCACACTCATTCTGGTAGCCCCAACATGGGCCAGACAGCCGTGGTACACCACACTATTACAGCTATCGGTGGTACCACATCAAAAACTGCACCTGTCCCCATGCCTCCTAACTCAGAACCATGGAGAAATCAGGCACCCGGACCCAGCTCAGCTCAACCTTGCGTGCTGGGTCCTGAAATCTTAGAATTTCGGTACCTTAACTTTCCCCCTGATTGCATGAACATTATCAAGGAAGCCAGACGTCCTACCACTCGAGCATGCTATGCCGCAAAGTGGAAGAGATTTGTTGTTTACTGCCGTAACAATACAATCAACCCTTTAGATGCATCCATACAGCACATCATATGCTATCTACTCCATCTTCAAAGGTGTAACCTGGCATATTCATCCATACGCCTACACCTAGCAGCGATTGCTGCTTACCTACAAAACAGACAGCATTTATCACTGTTCAGAGTGCCCGCTATTAAAGCCTTTATGGAAGGCCTTAAACGAGTAATTCCTCCCAGGGCACCACCTTCCCCTGTATGGAATCTAAATGTAGTTCTTACAAGGCTAATGGGTCCGCCCTTCGAACCAATGCATAAATGTGAGCTACAGTTCCTCACCTGGAAAACCGCTTTCCTCGTAGCTATCACTTCCCTTAGAAGGGTTAGTGAAGCGTTTACTATACAGGAACCCTTCTTGCAAATACATCACAGCAAAGTGATACTTCGTACAAATCCAAAGTTTCTGCCCAAGGTCATTTCCCCCTTCCATCTCAATCAATCGGTGGAATTACCTGTTTTTTTCTCGCAACCTCAATCTGTTGCGGAAAGGGCTCTACATACACTTGATGTTAAGAGGGCTTTACTGTACTACATACAGAGAACACAACCTTTCAGGAAAACTAAACAATTGTTTGTTTCCTTCTCTCCACCGCATAAAGGCAACCCCATCTCTAAATCAGGGATAGCTAGGTGGATTGTAAAGTGCATACAAATTTGCTATCAAAAGGCAAAAAGAACATTATCTGTTCCACCTAAAGCCCACTCTACTAGAAAGTTAGGGGCTTCTATGGCTTTTCTAGGGAACATACCCTTAGATGACATCTGCAAAGCAGCCACATGGTCAACGCCACACACCTTCACAAAACATTACTGTGTAGACGTGCATTCCAAGCAACAAGCTAGTGTGGGCCAGGCTGTACTAAAGACACTATTTCAAACCGCTGCAACGGATACCGGTGGTCACCGCTAAGGTTGGGTACTGCTATATAATCTATGCTAAGTGTACAATCTGCAGCTCATATGCCTCGAACGGAATATGCTACTTACCAGTATGCATCTGTTCTTGGCATGTAGAGCTGCAGAGTTGTACACGCCCAACCGCCTCCCCGGCTACCTGTATCCGTTCCAGTCCATCTTATTTAGATACAACACACATGGGTTTCTCACTGTTATTACTACGCTCCATCATTTCCCTGTTGGCGAAAAACAATCTGAGGATGGAGCCGAAGCCCATGCGCAGTACGGACCGAAGGAGGAGTCACCGAACTCGTGACTTCCAAAGACTGTCCAAAGAATAAAAACAAACTGCAAACATCCGGGCCCAACACCAGATGGCGATCTATGCTAAGTGTACAACTCTGCAGCTCTACATGCCAAGAACATATGCATACTGGTAAGTAGCATATTCCTTTCTTCAGCCAGTCTAGCTCTCTGATGAGTGAATGTCAGTTGGTTGATTGGGAGATATTCCCATGCTTTATGGTAGATGGTTGCAAGAGATTTCCGGTAGTCCCCAAGAAATTCCTGGTCAGCCTGACTCAGAACGTTGAGGATGGTCAGGATGCAGCCAAATACATCATCCAATTAGGACTGGGTACAACAAACTGCTTGGGCAGGGTAATCTGCTCTATTGTGATGCTTCGCTCTCACGCTTGAATGAGATCCAATGGCTTCTTTGGTAGACATGCCATTCAACTTCACCTGTTTGGTGAGAAAGACCGTTAAGTATTTGAACGGTTCAAGGAAAGCCAGACTATGGTGTGTTACTTAGGTCTTTCTATCTCTGCAAGACAGTACCATCAACAATTTAGTCTTTCAAGATTACTTCGAAGGATTATTTTTATTTATAGGTTTTATATAGCACTTGCTGGACCAAAGGTAATAGGGCGCTTTACTTAAAAATAGGCTTTACAGTTCATTCAAGACCCTAGGTTCAAAAACATGTATAAATGGAGAAAAAGGGAATTGATTATGCAGTAAGGGTGGTTACAGTATGCGGACAATTAGAACAGCAAGAGTTGAAGGAGTAAATGACATAACGCAACTGAAAATATCATCCAGCCGGCTGTGGCAAAGGGTCTGGTCATAAGAAAGTGAGGTATTGGAACACAGTTCGATTAGAGTGTGTTAAAGCGTTAGTTGAGGAGAAGGAGTTTAGGTCCCTTTGAAGCAGAAGTAGGGATTGCATCGTAGATCTCTTGGAAGTGAGTTCCATATTCTGGGTGCATCTCCAGAGAGCGCGAATCTGGGTGGATTTCCTTTTCAGTTTGGGAGGTATGAGAAGTGAATAGGAGCTTCTCAGAGTTCTGGTTCTTCCTGCTTTCGTAAGTTTGTGTAGGTAGTTTGGGGGGGGGGGGGGGGAGTATGTGTGTGAAGAGCTAGGTTGGTGATGCCATCAGTCTTGTAAATACATCTTCCTTCGATGGGAAACCACTTGAATATCTTGAGTGCCGTTTTGATGTATTCAAACTGTTTAAACCCTGTTAAGAGCCGGACCGGCTTGTTGAGAACTGTTCTTAGTGGGGCGAGGTGAATTTTTGTAGTTCCTTATAAGGATGGCATTCCCATAGTCCAGTTTAAAGACGGCTAGATATTGTACTACTGTCGTAAGGTCCTCTGGGTGAATGAACGGTTTGATTTTTTTAGAGGGGTTTGTGTAAAGCGCTCATTTGGCTGAGTTTTTAATGTGATCCTTCATTGACATGTTTTTGTCCAAGGTGATGCCTAAGGACTTTACAGAATTGGAACAAAGTGAGATACATTTAGGGCATCCAGGTTCTTGAGCCATTCTTAGATTGGTAGAAGGTTATTTTTTTGGAGATAACAGTAGTGATTCAGTTTTGTTGTGGTTCAACATTAGGTGGTTTGAATTGAACCAAGTCTATATCTTGATTTAGTGTGGCGTTGAGATGTAGGATTTCACTGGGTGATTTGATTTTGTAGTAGAGTTGAGTGTCATCAGCGTATAGGTGATATTTGACCCCTGCTTGCTTCAGGACGATTGTAAGGGGTTCCATGAAGAGATTGAAAGGGTAAGGGGAGAGAATTGAGCCTTGGGAAACATCAGAAATAACTATTGTGAGTTTAGAGAGACCGATGTTGGTTTTAATTGATCTGAAAGAGACCATTAGTTATGGATTCCATACCTTAGAATTACCGCCAGGCTTGTTTCGTCAGCAGTACCCCGCACGTCGAAAGGTGGCGTCTGTCAGTTCCACGTTCTTCGTTGGTGTCTTGGCCGCCTGGATAACGTCACGGTAGCTACTTAGACGCCGCCCTCGTACGCTGATGTCCTTTATTTTATTTTTATTTTCCACGCCAGACTGCGCCTATCCGGAGAGAGTGGTACCTCCAGTCACTGTTTGACTGACTTTTTGCCAACTTTTGTCGGTAGTTTTTGAGTCTTCGACTTCTGGTGCATGTCAGGGATGCCCTGTTTCAAGGCTTGTGGTTCCTGCCGACGGTTGATGTCGGTGATGGATCTGCACCGCGTGTGCCTGTTCTGTCTGGAACCCTATACCACGACTCCAAGTCATGTTCCGACTGCTGGACCATGAACTCGAAGTCTTTATGGGAGCAGTCCCAAAAGCTTCTCAAGGGCCGGCAGTACGCTGCGCGCCGCTCGAGGTCCCGGTCGCGTGGGAAGTCTAGGTCCCGGTCGCGTGGGAAGTCTAGGTCCCGGTCGCGTGGGAAGTAGAGGTCCCGGTCGCAGAGCAACCACTAACACCAATCTTCCAATTCTTCGCACTCCTCCGGTAAGTCGAAGAAGCATTGTCGCTTTTCAACTTCTCCCCATCTGTCGGCTGGCGTGACGAGGGGTGGCGCCCCTCTCACGGCTCCACGTGCAGAGCTTAAAGGGTCAACTATGCGTTCCCCCCCACCCCCTGGGACCTGGAGCGACCCCTGCCCAGCTTCGTCAATTTTACAAAGCATGGCACGACCTCTTTGGGCAGCCTGACTCCACCTGCGCACCATCTGGCCCCGCGGACTCGGCTAGGGACCCTGGGCCTTCGATGCCAACGGCTCTGGCCTCGGCGCCGCAGGGTCCCCTTGGATCCAGGCTTGGATCCGGATCGGCGCTGGTCTAACTTGTTACACCTCGCACAGCGCCAATTCCACCGGCACCACGTCGGTAGCCTGCATCTGCTGTGTCCCCAGCCGACGTTGACCCCGACCTCCACGTCGAGGTAGACCGAGCCGGACTGGCACAGACTGCCTCCGGATCAAGCGCCGATGGTTACTTTTGTGCCCTTGTTCTACCCTGGCTCTTTGAGACCAGATTGGCCGCCAGAGGAGGGTGAGGAGGACTGGTAGAGGTCTGGAGACCCTTTAACTGATGAGTTAGGTTATTAGGTTATGAACCGGACTGGAGAGAGGAACTGGGGAAAGCCAGTAGTTTGGATACCTCACCAGACCTTGGCATGTGGTTTTCTCCTACCATTGCTACGGAGGAGGGAGCGACTTAGGCAGTGGTGTTGGGTAGGGCAGCCGAGGCTCTCAGCCTCATGCTACCTACAGTGGCAGTCAGGACTAACCTCCTGACAGAGGTGCTTCAACCGGCAGCGAGCTCTTAGGAGCCCCTGCTGCCGTAATTGAAGCCCCAACAGACATCCTTTTGGGCACCCGGTCCAGGCCCAACACAGGAGCTCCTGTGTATAGGATGATTGCCCGATGCCACCGCTTGGCCCAGACGACCCCACTTTCCTCTCCCAACACCCCACCCCTGAGAGCTTGGTGGTCCAAGCCTCCCCCTCCGCTGGATGCATTTCCTAACGCTCCACCTGATGGGGAATCCTAAAAGCTCGACCATCTTGGGAAGATGTTTTCTTCCTCCAACTTGGGACTGTGGTCGGTAAACGCCGCATGTCTGTTGGGCCGTTACAACCACTCAGTGCCCGGAGGAGGCCCGGTCCGTACTCTCTCGGGCAGTTGCCGAAGTGAGAGACGCAGCAAAGTTTACCATCCCCTGTGGGCTGGATACTGCGGCCCGTTGTCTTGTTATACATATTGGTTCGGAAGTCCAAGTGTGCTGTGCAGTATTGAGGTAGTACACAAGTCCTGAGATAGCCTTGATTAGTGCACGTTGTCTTGGGTTGAACCACAGCAGTTTTTCACAAGAGTCATATGGTAGAGCAGTGTTATACATATAGGTTCAGAGGTCCAAGTGTGCTGTGCAGTATTGAGGTAGTACTTGTGACCAGAGATAACCTTGATTAGTGCACTTTGACTTGAGATGAACCTTTAAGGGGAGGGGGAGGAACAGGAGGAGGTTAGAAAGCAGTGTTATACCTATAGGATAGGGAGGTCCAAGTGTGCTGTGCAGTATTGAGGTAGTACTTGTGACCAGAGATAACCTTGATTAGTGCACTTTGTCTTGGGATGAACCCTTAGGACGGGAGGAACAGGAGGTGGTCAGAGAGCCGGTAGGAGGTAGGACATTGTGATAGTGTCAGGGGGCAACGGCAAGTAGGGATTTGCGTTGAGGTGGCGGCTATCGCCTTGGGAGGGAGCGGTTGAGAAAAAGTACTTTTAGTTGTTTTTTGAATTTTGTGAAGGACGAGATAGTTCTGATATCTGCTGGGATTGAGTTCCAGATTTTGGGTGCGTTTCCGGCAAAGGATCGTGCAGTGGTTTTTTGTTTACATGTTTTCATTGGGATGATAAGTAGGGTATTTGAGCTCCTGAGGTTTCTAGTCTGACCTGCCCTCTTGAGTTTGGTGGCCAGGTAGTCTGGTTTTCCTGTATGTAGGGCTTTGTTCGTAAGGCAGGCAGTTGTGAACCTGGTCCGCAGTTCGACTATGAGCCGTTTTAGTTCTCGGAGTGCTGGTGAAATGTGATCGTATTTCTTAATTCCAGTGACCATGCTGGCCGCTGCGTTGAGTGTTTTGAGGGGAGCTAGGTGGGATTTTGTTGTACCAGTGAGGGTTGCATTCCCATAGTCCAGTCTGGATAGTACCAGTGATTGGGTGGCTTGTTTGAGATCTTTGGTGGGGATAAATTGTTTAATTTTGTTGAGTAGCTTCAGATTGAGGAAGGCACACTTGGTGGAGTTTTTGATGTATTTGGCCATGTTGAGTTTTGGGTCTAGGGTGATTCCTAGTGATTTTACGGAGTTTGCCAGAGTGAGATTCCCGTTGAGAGTATCCATCACTTTTAGCCATTCTGCAATTTGAGGGTTCTCTTCTTTGTTGGAGATGAGGAGGATCTCGGTTTTGTCTAGATTGAGTTTTAGGTGATTTAGAGACAGCCAATGTTGGATTTCTTTTAGAGTGTCATTTAGTCTGTGGATGTCATCTAAGGAGCAGGTTTCTATATAGATCTGGATGTCATCCGCAGTAAGGTGGAAAGGGATGTTGCCATTTTTAAGAATGGTGGTGAGGGGTTCCATGTATATTTTGAACAGTTGTGGTGAGAGCACTGAGCCTTGGGGGATGCCTCTGCTGACGGGGTGTAGGTCGGAGGTAAAGTTTTTGATTTTTATCCTTTGTGAGCGGCTGTGTAAGAAGGAGAACCTGCATAGGACCACCTCATCGGCACCAAACCTTTCTTGTAGAGCCTTGATAAGTAATTGGTGATCAACCGTGTCAAAGGCTGCCGATAGGTCAAGGACAATGAGTAGGCAGCATTGATCAGTATCAAAGGATTTGTGGATATTGTCTGTGATGTTGAGGACCGCGGTCTCGGTGCTATAGCCTTTTCTGAACCCCGATTGGTGGGGGTCCAGAAGCTTGATGTTGTCCATGTGCTGTGTCAGCTGCAAGAGGGCACATTTTTCGAGGATTATGGAAAGGAGGGGGAGATTGGAGACCGGTCTGAAGTCATTCAAGTCCTTTGAGTCAAGGCCTGGGTTTTCTTCTTCTTTTTTTTTAGTAGCGGTGTGACTTGTCCAACTTTGAGGCATTCAGGTATGATGCCGGTTTCCAGGGAGCGGTTTATGATTCTGCACCAGAAAGGGGCAATGGAGTTTCAGATTTTTGGTCAGTTGGGTGGGTATAGGGTCAAGGACGTGGGAGGCGGGTTTGGAGGTGGAAATCAGCTTGACGATCTCTGCTTCTGGGATTTGTCACTGGGGGCAAGCTTTTGGAGCCGGGTTTGGCTTTGATGTCTAGTGAGAGCTCAATCTTGGTGATTTTTTTTTCGAAGACAGCGAAGTTTTCATACAATTCTATAGAGGCCCGCATTGAGGATTGGAGGGGCTTGGAGGTTTGTTGCTTGATGATTTTAAACAGTTTGTTGGGCCTATTTTTTGCGTTGTCCAGGGCAGAGCAGAAAAAGGTGGATTTCTCGCTGCTGATGTATTTTTTGAACTTCCTTCGGGCTGCTGCTTTGTTCGAGTAGGCTTGCGGAGGTGTTGCTCCTCCATAGTCTTTCTGCAGCTCTAAGTTGTCTCCTTTCGTTATTAATGTCCGTCTTGAACCAGGATCTAGATGGGATGATCCTGTTTTTTTTTTTAGTTTCAGTGGGGATACTAGAATGGATGTCAAGGTTGTGTTGTAGTGGGCAGTGAGTTCAGTGGTGGATAATTGTCTGCGGAGGAGGTGAGGAAAAAGTTAACCCTTTCTTCAAGGTCAGTCATGTTGATCTGAGTGAGGTTTCTGGTCCATTTGGGAGGCTCTTGGGTGGGGGGTTGGAAAGTGATTGGTTGAGTTAGGTGGAAGAGTATTAAGTGGTGATCTGACCAATCCACGGGTAGGGTGTGGTTTATTGTGATTGCGTCGCATTTGGCGATAATGGCATCTAGGATTGCTCCTTTGTTGTGAGTTTCCCCTATGCAGTGTTGGGTAAGGTTGTTGTTGTGTAGCAGCTCGTTCAGGTTCTGGATTAGCAGGTTGTTTTCTTCATTTCATTTCAGTGTAGGTTGAGGTCGCCCAGAATTAAATTGTTTGCATCTCTGAGAGAGCAGTATGCAATTAGGTTAGACAGGTGTTCAGTGAATGTGGTGGTGTTGCCTGGGGGGTGGTAGATAAGGTGACAGATTAGTGTTTTGTTGTTTCTAGTGTTAATGTTGACGGTTAGGCATTCAAAGGTGTTGTAGTTAAAGGAGTCTGTTTCCATCACGGAAATAGTGTTTTTGTGGATGATTGCTATGCCTCATCCGCTTTGGTTTTTTCTATCTTTTTTGGTGATTGTAAAGCCTGGGGGACAAGAGAGTCCAGAAAAGATAGGGAGGAATCATTTAGCCAGGTTTCAGTGATGAATGCTATGTTTGTCGTGAGTGAGGATGGATTCCGCTAGCTCTGTGGCATGCTTGGTGGCTGAACTGCAGTTTATGAGCATGCAGTTGGTGGGGGGTCATCTCTGTTTTGGGTTTCTTTGCACTGGGGGCTGTGGGTATGATAGTCCGAGTTGCCTGGGGTCTGGGGGATTTCGGAAGGGCCTGATCTCTGCCTAGTCCAGTGATCACCTGGATTTTGGATTGGAGGGCGACAGTAATGGGGTTGTCGTACGAGGAGGCGAGGTCTGCTGCTTCACTCTGATATTGCATCTCTGGGTCATTTGGGTCTCTGTGTCTGCTTGGAGAGGGGGGTAGCGATCCATCTCTGGTGGGGGGCCTTTGAGGGTCTTTGTTGAGTATACGTGGGGAGGGCGGGGATACGCAGAGGTTTATGGAGCACGGCGGGGTTGATGAGGATTGCGCTAAAACCTTGGATTATAGTTGCTATCTGGGTTTCAAGCAGGGTGAGTCGCTGCTCAGTCTCTAAGTCGGTGTGGGTATTCTGGGCGACTGTTCGACCTGGGTGGGGGTTGAAGGAGAGTCTTACATTATTGGGGACTAGTCACTAGAATTTGCCAATGCTGGTTTGCGATCAATTGAAATAATCGGATTGCCTATACCTTGTAAATTCTATGTCTCTGGAATCCTTTGGTGGATGTTTTTGTTGTGGTTTCTAAAAATAGTCTCTTTTTATAAATTGGTGTCCGGTTTCTTTGATGTCTTTTTCAATGTTTCTGGTGCTGTTTGAATGCTTTACACTTGTACCTTTGTGTAAGTAAACGTAGTTCAATATAACCATAACGTGTACAAAAGCAGAACAGCGAGATTTAATATCAAAGACTTTGGTAAAATTCAAAGATTTACTAAAAACTAAGCTTAAAGTGTTGGATTAAAACCCCGCTCCACAGTTATCCTTCACAATGGATTAAATCCTGGTCCGGGATTAGAAATGCTGTGCACAATCCCATTCCCTGTTTGTTTCACTGCATCGAGCACACCTGGGCTGCAGGTCGGTCCAGATCGGAGGATAGAGTGGGTTATCAATTTATGAACTTTCTTTCGGCAGTTCGCACCTTCAGGAGCGGATAGAGCTCTGACCTAAGTTCATTGATGAGTGTGTAAAAACATAGTGAGGATGCTTCCTGGCGCGTGCATACTCCTTTTGTGGGAAAAATCAGCTTTAGCAGTAATCTTCATTGAGTGTGTAATTTGGGGCACCAGCATAGTTGGTGCAGCCATGCTTAGTGTCTTACTGCACAACTTGCAGTCCCCAGTTCCACCTAGGCCACCCCAAGCTGGGTTGAAGTGTCACTGGTAGCACTAGAACGCTCATAGATAGGGTCTCCTTGTGTGTCTTCGCATTTATGGCTTCCAGGAAGTATGGTTGCGGCTTCCCTTCCAGATAGGAGTTGTTCAAGTCTGAAAAGGAGCAGAGTTATCTAGTCACCTTAGATCTTGCTCGCTTGACGTTTCCCTCAGTTACCTGTTTATAATTGTTTTCCAGGCTGTGTATGCCTCAACCGTACAGCTGATTCCTCTATTTAGAGGGATGCAATAGTGCCCTTTAGCTTGGACCTTGAATATTTTGGTGTCTAGAAGATAAATTTCAGATGAGCCTTTAGTGGGTTTGTGATGGCGTTTGTTGTCCTGATGCAATATTTTACAGTCTACAGACTGAATCACATGGCCAAATTCCAGTCTTAGTCTTGACCAGCGAGCATAACTTGGCTGTTGAAATCTTTTCCTATAGGTGGTACATTGGATTTGCTCCAAGACAGAACCTAAGACTCTTGGATAAGCAAGTTGCCAATACCACAAGGCTGGGAGAAGAGTTGCATTCATAACCCTGAGTATGGGAGCGACAGACGAACTGCAGAGTATCTAATTAAGTTGGTTGATGGCGTGAATAATTGCTGCTCCTTTCTTTTTCAAGGACTTCACATGTGCCGTGGGTTTGGAATTTTCAGTAAACCAATCTCCCAGATAGTTCTATTTTCTGACTGCATGAACGGTCATGCTGCCCAGGTGCCAGGCTAGATGTTTTTTATTCTGGTGCCCTGCAAAGATGAGCACCTTTGTCTGTTTGCCAGGAGATGATAATTCGCTTTATAGATGTCCAGTGCGCTCAGCGCCCGTTGGTTACCTGTATCTGATAGACATCTAGCCGCAGATTCCTTACCTTTGAACTTACAGGCGTCTGGCCGGATCTGGAAGATTTTTACTTAGCAGTACCCCTGCACGCCTGTAGATGGCGTCGGTTGACTCCACGTGACATCGTCTGCGTCATTGTCGTGATGTCAGTTTCGTCAATATAACCGCCTCTCCGGCGCACTGACGTTAGTTCTTTTCTTTCCACGCCAGACAGCGACGATCCATTGAAGAGAGCTACCCCCTGCTATTTTATTGACGGACTTTTTTTCGACTATTTGTCAAATTCGTTGGTGTTGGGAGTCATGTCTAACAAGCAGACTTCGGCGTTCAAGCCGTGCGGCGTCTGTCATTGTGCCATGTCATTTCACGGACCCCCAATTAGTGTCTTTGTCCTGAAGTGTGACCACAACTCCCAATTCATGCTCAGACTACCAGGCCGTAACGCCAAATGCTTTGAGGGAGCGGTCCCTAAACCTTCTTGCGGCCCGGCATCCTGCACCACGGAGGTTGTCTCGTCGGTCTCTATCCCGGTCCAGGTCTCAGTCTAGATGAAGGTCTGAGCACCATTCATGAATCTAAGTCCTCTTCATCGAAGTCAGGTAAGAGGCACCACAATAAACACAAGACAAAGTGTGCTTCGAATTTGCTCCACCCATCTCGCGATGCGGCGGAGAAACCTGTGTTCGAGGCCCCGCTCTGCGGAGCGGGTGCCTGGGTCGGCTCCGTGTTAACCTTTTCCGGGGCCGGGAGTGACCCCCGCCTATCTGAAAGAGTTTTATGATGCCATGTGTGCCATATTTGGGCGTACTGAGCCTTCAGGCGCACCTCCGGGCCTGCAGGCTCTGAAGAAAGAGGGTACCCCGTGGTTCCCATGCCTGCAGACCTGGCGCCAAGGCCTCCTATTGGACCCGTTCCTGGGTTCAGACCGACACCGGTCACACCTCTTCAGCAACCCTCCCCAGCGTCACATCTGGTGCCGAGGTCCTCTGCGTCGCAGGCGCGCACCGGCAGCGCCTCCTTGAGCCTCATTCCCAATGATACAGAGTCAGTCAGATGTCGTACGGCTCCATGCCGTTCACCCTGCCCTATTGTGAAGGGTTAGGCATGGAAGAAGAGGATTGGGAGGTTGAGCAAGATATCTTAGAAATCCTGCACCAACTGGATGTGGACTGGTACGAGGAACTGGGTGATGCCAGTGATTTGGACACCTCCCCAGACTGGCATGCTTTCCCCTCCTACCCTGGCTACGGAGGAGGAAGCATCTTTTGCCATGGTGGTGCGTAGGGCTGCAGAGGTCCTTGACTTGCAGCTTCCTACAGTGGCGGTCAAGACTAACGTCTTTACTGAGGTCCTGCAGCCTGGGGTCTCGAGCTCAAAACCTCTACTGCCTTTCAACAAGGCCTTAAAAGACATCCTCTGGGTACCTGGTCCAAGCCCAGCACAGGTGTCTTTGTGACCACTACCCACCCCATCCCCCGAAGCTTGAAGGTTCCAGGCTTCCACTTCTCGTGGTTCGTTCCCTTCCGCACCCCCAGACAGGGAATCCGAGACTGGAGAACTTCAGAAAGAATTTTTGGCATTGCGGTCGGTGAACACCACATACCTTTTGGGCCGTTACTCCCATTCCATAATGGATACGGTTGCGCAGGTGCTGCCCTGAGTCTCGGAGGAGAACTGGGCTGTAATCTCCCAAGCTATCTCAGACTGGAGCGATGCAGAGAAGTTTGCCATCAGATGTGGCTTGGAGGCGACTGACTTGCTAGGCAGGGTGATTTCCATGACGGTGGTCGTTTGTCTCCAAACCTGGTTGAGAATGTCTGGTCTCTGCAACGCTTCTGTTCGCGAGTGGCGCTCAGGCCTCCTATACGCCTTTCCGCACATGCCACTCCTGCCTAGAATGCTCAAGAAGATCAGTAGCGGCCAGTCACAAGTTAATCTCGTGGGTCCGGACTGGGCACGGAGACTTTGGTATCCCAAGCTTCTAGACATGAGTATCGATCCTCCGGTCAGGCTGCCCCTTTGGGAGATTCTTCTGTCGCAGCAGAAGGTCATGGTTCTCCACCCGAACCTGTCCACTTTATGCCTCCTTGTGTGGAGATGGAGCAGCGACAGTTGACAGCTTTCGACTTTCCTACTAAAGTCTGTGAGGTTATCTTGGTAGCTAGGCGTCTCTCCACAAAATCGGTATACACCTGCTGATGGAACGCACGTTGTAAATATTTTACAGACCGGTCTATTGATCCCTTATCTGCTCCTTTATCTGAAGTCCTTCTATTTCTACTCTTTGGCCCAGCAGGGCTCTACTCTGGGCACATTGAAGGGCTATCTTTTGGCCCTTTCCTCTTTCCTCTGGCTACCTGATCAGCCTCCTCTCTTCAAATCTCTTCTGGTGCAGATATTC
Organism: Triturus cristatus; assembly: GCF_964204655.1. NCBI lineage: Eukaryota > Metazoa > Chordata > Amphibia > Caudata > Salamandridae > Triturus > Triturus cristatus. Next base: position 414,132,987 of record NC_140585.1, on the reverse strand, counting down.
TTGACGGGGTTAACCGATTTTGTTTCCTCCTTCGCCTTTATTTATGCCACAGTGAGACCTTAATTCGGTTCTCATCTTTCTGATGTGTGCACCGTTTGAGCCACTGCATTACTGCCTTCTGTGGTTGCTCACCATCAAGACAGCTTTTTTGGTGGCAATAAACTCTGCCAGGAGAGTAAGTGAACTGCAGGCACTATCTTCACAGCGTCCTTACCTGACTGTCTTCCCGAACAAAAGTGGTACTCAAGACAAGGGCATCTTTTCTGCCGAAGGTGGTAAAACCCATCCACCTACAGAGCCACGCTTAAATCAGGACCCAAGTACCTCTCCGCACGGTTCTCCCCCTACATCACAACCAGGACTCTCTGGTTCTCCTCAGCCAACCTCCTGAAACCACCCATTTTCAGATGTATAACAAAAGGAGGAAAAACCGTGGCCGCTCTGGGGACCAAAACCTGGAACGCACTACCAACTAATCTGAGATTTCTAAATACAGAAACTCAATTCAGGAAGGCCTTGAAGACATGGATATATGGCACCCCAGATGCATTTTGGCTTGCACTCATTTAGCACTGCTAGGGCCCCCTCTCACCTCCAACCAGCACCAGGATACTCCTTACGGAGTGACAGTCAGCGCTTTACACATAACAATTTACATTACATTACATCTGGGACAGTCTGTTACCCTGCCCACCTTCTATGCACCCCCGCATCCTTCCAAGGAAGAGGAGCGACTCCATTGTCTGGACCCAAAAAGAGCGTTGGCGTTCTACCTCGATCGCACCAGAGTTCCGGGTGGATCACCAATTCTTTATAGGATATGTGGGTGCATAGAAGGGCTGTGCTGTCCATAAGAGGACTATATCCCGATGGTTTATCCTCTGTATAAAAACTGTTACGCCTTAGCAAAGAGCCTCCTGAAGGCTTAGGGCCCTTTCCACCAGGGCAAAAGCGGCCACCACGGCTCTTCAGCGTGGGGTTCCCGTTTCCGATATCTGCCAAGCTGCCACGTGGGCAAATCTGAACACGTTTGCCAGGCGCTACTGCCTGGATTTCCAGGTTCGCAGAGGAGGCCTGTTCGGTCGCTCTGTTTTGCAGGATTTTCTGGTTTAAGCCGTTCCACAGTTTCTCCGGGAATGGTGTTGCTTGGGTATGTGTTCAGAGGTAAGGAATCTGTGGCTAGATGTCTCCATCACATATCAGAGGCTCACTTGGCCCTTCTCCACCAGGAAGTTACGGCTTTCTTGACCAAGGCAGCCATCGAGCGAGTTCCTGCCCCAGAAGTAGGTCGTGGTTGTTATTGCCACTACTTTCTGGTGCCCAAGAAGGACAAGGGCCTGCATCCTAGCTTGGATCTCCGGAACGTCAACCGCTTAATCTGGAAGGAGAAGTTCAAAATGTTGACATTGGCTTAGGTCTTCTCTGCCCTCGACCCTGGTGACTGGATGGTAGCGTTGGACTTGCAGGACGCTTATTTTCACATCCCCGTGCTGCCGGCCCACAGGCGTTGCCTACAGTTCACGGTAGGCCATGAGCACTTACAGTTTACTGTGCTTCCCTTTGGGCTTACAAGCGCCCATTGGGTGTTCACGAAAGGGATGGCGGTTATAGAAGCTCATCTGTGCAGATCAGGGGTTTCAGTCTTCCCTTATCTCGACGACTGGCTGTTGAAGGCGGGCTTGTCCCAGTCTGTCGTCTCCCGCCTCCAGACTAAGGCGGACCACCTGCATTCACTGGGGGTTCACTGTCAACGTGCCGAAGTCACACCTGATTCCCTCTCAGAAGCTCCTTTTCACTGCAGCGGTGCTTATCCTCCAAAGCAGCGAGTCCGGGATATTCGGGCTATGATTCTGATCTTTCAGCTTCTTTCCCGGGTTTCTCAGAATGACCCTGAGGCTACTGGGCCTCATGGCCTCCTGCATCCTGCTGGTGGACTGTGCCAGGTGGCATATGCGGTTTCTGCAGTGGGACCTGTAGTTCCAGTGGGTACATCATCAGGGGAATATTTCCGATTGCGTCCAGATCTCGGAGGGCACTGCACACCAATTGCAGCGGTGGCTAACAAACCAGGATGGGGTCAACGGCAGGTCCCTCTCCCTTCCCCAGCCAGAGTTCAGTGGTGACAGATGTATCACTTCTGGGGTGGGGTGGCCACATGGGGGAGGCGGAGATCAGAGGCCACTGGTCTCCGGTGGAGTCCAGGCTCCACATCAACCTTTTGGAGCTCCGGCTGATTCGTCTTGCACTGAAGGAATTCCTTCCTTCTGTCAAAGGAAGAGTAGTGCAGGTGTTCACGGACAACACCACCGCCATGTGGTACTGCAACAAACCGGGCAGGGTGAGATATGGACCTTATGTCAGAAGGCCCTTCGTCCCTGGAAGTGGCTGGAACATCAGGGCATGTCCCTTGTGGTTCAACACCTGGCTGGTTCTCTGAACACCAGGGCGGACAAACTCAGCCACCTGTGCGTGATGGCTTACGAATGGCGTCTTCAATCAGAGGTGGTGCAAGGTCTTTCAGCAGTGGGGAGAGCCTTGGTTAGATCTGTTTGCTACCGAAGAGAACGTGCAAGGTCAGCAGTTCTGCACGTTGGAATTTCCAAGGCGGCACTCGCTAGGCGATTCTTTTAGTTGCGAGTCGAGTTGCGGACTTCTATATGCCTCTCCACCAATACCACTTCTGCCCAAAGTGCTGAAGATCAAGTGCGACTGGGCCCAAGTCATTCTTTTCGCTCCGGACTCGGCACGAAGAGTCTGGTATCCCGAGCTCTTGCACATGGCCATCGATCCTCTGATCAGACTGCCCCTTCGGGAGGATCTTCTGTCGCAGCAGCAGGGGACGGTCCTCCACCCGAACCTGTCCAGCCTCCACCTCCCTGCATGGAGATTGAGCAGCAACAGTTGACAGCTTACGACCTTCCTCTCGAAGTCTGTAATGTTAAGGCTGTGGATCCCCTTTCTGCCCTTCTTTCAGAGGTTCTCCTCTTCATTATTTCCTTGGCCCAGCAGGGAAATGCTCTGGGCACTCTCAAGGGCTATCTTTCGGCCATTTCGGCCTCTTAGCCTTCCAGATCAACCTTCTCTTTTCAAGTCCCCTATTGTAAATTGTTTCCTTAAGGGCCTTACTCACTTGTTTCCTCCTATTCCTTTTGTAATGGCCTATTGGGACTGGAGCCTGGTTCTGACCTACCTTATGTGCGCTCCTTTCGAGCCGCTACATAACTGTCCTATCAGGCATTTGATGATCAAAACTGCCTTTTTGATTGCCATCACCTCTGCTCGCAGGTTGTGAGCTTCAGGCTCTTTCTTCCAAACCTCCTTTCCTGGCTGTTCATCCGGACAAGGTTGTCCTTCGCACTAGGCCTTTTTTCCTTCCCAAAGTGGTTATCTCTTTTCACATAGGACAGACTCTTTCCACATAGGACTTTACCCAGCTTCTTCCCGCCCCGCATGCTTCTAAAGAGGAGGAGAGGCTCCACCGTCTGGATCCAAAACGTGGGCTTTCATTCTGTCTGGATCGCACAAATCAATTCCGGGTGAATGATCAGCTCTTTGTTGTCTGTTGCCGCCAAGAAAGGTTGGGCCGTGCAAAAGTGGGCCATCTCTTGATAGGTCGTTCTTTGCATCAAAACTTGTTATTGCTTAGCGAAAAAGGAACCTCCAGTAGGGCTGGGCGCCCATTTCTCCAGGGCGACGGCAGCCACTTCTGATGAGTCGTGTCAAATCGGGCTCTCCAGCAGATCCCTGGCCCTTCCCAGGCTAGAAAGGGAGATCCTCGCCCTATTAAACCATTCCCTGGAGACAGGTTACATACCCTCCGACCTGAAGGAAGCTAGGGTCATCCCCCCTATTGAAGAAACCAGGGGCAGATGCTGCCAATCTTAAGAACTATAGGCCCAGCTCCCCTTCTTGGCATAAGTTGTGGAGCAACATTTCCTCAAAACACTCCCGTCCTTCATGGAGGAACATCGGCTACTCCAGGGGCGGCAGACTGGTTTCAGTGCCCATGATAGTACTGAGCTGGTGATGCTGTCTGTACTCGACGAGCTCAGAGTCTAGGCTGACTACAAAAAACCGAGCACCCTGGTTGTGTTAGATCCATCAGATCAGCGGCGTTCAACACAGTCAATCATGTACAGCTTCTGGACCGAATCACCGACCTAGGCATCTGCGGGTTGGCACACGAGTGGCTTGAATCCTTCCTGTCAGGACGGTTCCAGAGGGTCCAGCTGGGCGAGTAGGTGTCGGACAGGGACGCCCTCACCTGTGGCATTCCCCCAAGGCTCCGCACTGTCCCCGCTCCTTTTTAACATATACCTCCAGCCACTGGTAGCTGCTGTAGCTCGCAAGGACTACCAAGTCTTTAACTACACGGATTATCATCCAGATTGACAACTCCCCTCATGCCCATGATCTTGTGCAAAACCTACTCCGATATACAGTGAATTGGATGAAAGCTAATTCACTAAATATCAATTGTGCTCCCCTCCAAAACCAATCCCTGGAGCGACCTTTTCGGGCCTCAAGAGCTTGGCACCACCCCCATGCCAGTACCTGTCTTAAAAAGCCTGGGCATCAAGATTGATGCCGATCTCTCCATGGCCAATCAAGTCGCCACTGCGGTTGGAACCTGCACAGGTCTAATGAGTCCGCTGCGGAAACTATAAGCCGGGTCGTACACTGCAGTCATCCGAGGCTTGCCGCTTAGCCTATCCACGGTTCAAAATGGCATCCAAAGGTGGCAGAGCTTTCTTTGTCCTAGTTCCACAACTCTGGAATCAACTGCCTGAGCACCTCCGCAAGGAATCCACACTCCTCCCCTTCAGGAAAGTGCTCAAAACGCTCCTGTTCAGGGAGGCTCTGGACACAGTTTAAGCACCCTCCATGCGTTGTATCTGCAACTGCCAGTGGTCCTTGGCCACTCTCCCCGAAGCGCTAAGAGACCTGTTGGTGATTATGCGCTATACAAACGCCAGTTAACATAACTACTCCTTTGGGACATGCAATCCCCCTTCATGAAATCTGCCAGGCAGCCACGTGGGCTTCATTGCACTCATTCATCAAACATTACTGCCTGGACAGCCAAGTCTGGAGAGACTGCTGCTTTGGCCTTTCAGTTCTCCAGCACTTTCGTTCGCAGACCCATCTCCAGGGTTGGTATTGCGGGGGGGTATCTATTCTAAGGTGGGAAATCCATAATTAATAGTCTCTTTCAGATGAACAAGTTACTTACCTTCGGTAACAATATATCTATAAGAGGCATAGATTAGTTATGGATTCCCCACCGCCCCTCCCATCCTCCCTTTTCTGTGGACTGACTTCTAGGGTAAGGGACTCCCTTTCAGGGCCCTAGTTTTGTGCACCAGTGGTCAGTGTCTTGGATGGCTCTGCGCCTGTGGCGCGGAATTTTGTATAAATAACTGACGGCTTGCAGGGGCGGTGTCTTAAGTAGATACCCCAACGTCATTCCAGAGATCACTACGCCAACGACAAGCGCAAAGTCGACCGATTCCACCTACCGGCGCACAGGGGTACTGCTGAAGAAAGATTTGCCGTATCCAGTCTGATGCCTCGGGGTAATTTCAAGGTGAGGAATCCATAACTGATATGTCTCTTACAAATATATTGTTACCTAAGGTAAGTAACTTGTTCTTTATGTTGCAAGTACTTGCAGCTGTAGATTTTTCTCAGAGCTTTATTTAGGGAAGTCAGGTTGCCTTATTTTTTACTGTTTTATTTAAATCGACCTCTTAAGTCATTTCGGAATCTACTCTTCATTATGGGTTTATGGTCATTTAATTTCATTGTTTTTCCATTTTCACAATGTCATTTTGGTTTGTGCCTGCTAAGTAAAACACTTTGAAAAGTTAAAAAAAAATGTTGACCACAAATACATAATAATGTGGCTGCATTTGAAGAACTGGTAATGTTGACAACCCATGTTTTATTCAGATTAATTTAAAAAACTTTCTTTGTAGGATGCTTCAGGAAGAATGTTTGGAAAACAGCGATCATATCTTGAACCTGCAAGCCAAGATGTTTACATATAACATTCCATCGTGCATGGCCATCTGGAAAATGTAATGTAACAAAATCATACACCTTTTCTCTTGCTTAATACATATTCCTTTATGGGGTAATTTACCACAAAAGGTTATCAGATTTTTTGGGGTAGACATTGTAGCTTTAGTAGACTTAAGCCAGAGTCTATTTGTGAATAATTACTAATCAAATTACTATTTTTAGCTCCTTTAACCTTTTAGATTTTGTGACTTGTCATCCTTTTGTGATTCCATTCCCCCCAGCTTGCATACTTTAAAAATCAAATCATTGCCAAACGTGTGTAAATGACCAACTTTTTTTATGAGTTATCAATATCCGTGTTTGTGTTTCACCACTGTTTTTCTTTCTGTATAGAGCTATTGCTGTGGAATGCTTGCTTAAAGGACAAAAAGAGGTAGGTACCTTATGTTTTGGTTCCATATAGTTTGTCTAGGGACCTGTTAGCAAATATGCTTACAACAGATCTTCACAATAGTTATGGGTTTTTAAAAACAAAATCAACATGATTGTACACTTTTCAAAGAATTAAAGGTATGGCCTTTGATTATTATTTAAACACATTTAAATATGTATTCAGTTACAGTCAGATTTAGTTGAGAACTGCTTGAGGCCGCAATACAATGCTGCTTTCATGGCTATGTACGAACTGTGGAATGTTGGCAACTGAGTTGGCTTGGTCTGAGAGCAAGCATCAAGAGAAAGTAAGTGATTACTACTCTGGCCTTATATTCAACTTTGACATTGAGATGTATGCCCGGTGGCTAAATACCAGGAAATGAAATTCCTCCGTAATTACACTGTTTTCATTACTCTAGGTTTGAGCAGTGGTTACCTCGGCACAGATGTGTAACTGCTGAGTTACATGTTTAGCAAAACTGTAAAGAAAATATTCCCAATAAATACAAATAGGTTCAATTTATAAGATTATGGCAAATATAATTTTTTTTAGTTCAAGCCTAGGCAGTGCTTGTGCTTTCAGGTGATCTGTTGTATGTACTTTGTGAGGTTTGACCCACCCCACCAGTTTGGATTGGCTTATGTCTCTTATACCAAAATCATAGCCTGGAAATGGCTAATGCATGACCCACCTTTTCTTACAAGTTAACTTCCAAGGAGAATTGCCTCGGGAAGGAGCGGCGACGCGCACGCTGCTTGCATGCCTTTATCTTCTCTTTCTAAATTATTCCCCGAGATCACATTTCTTTGTTGGGGGTGTGGCATGCTTGTTTTGTTGACCTTCACAACGCCTTCATGCTTTCTCCTGGCACAGCTGTGATGGCCCCTCCTCCTCTTTCCTTGCAGCTGTTCATCGGTTCTTTGAATTTACACATGTGAATTTGCTTTCAGTGGCTTGGCTTTGTGCGTGCCTTTAACTTGTGGAACTGGAACTACCTGTAATGTGAGGGGCTGGTGGTTCACGTTTTTCGTGTGCGTTTATTTTAAGTGTGTTTTTGTCTGTGAAAGTGAGAGCACCCGTTTGTTTTCATTTGTTTTTTAATGTTGCTTCGTGTGTTTTGAAATATCGTGTTAGATGGAAGCACATGTTCGACATATTGGTTTTGTTGGACGCAGTGCATTTTTTGTTAGTTTGTGCTGGCTATCAGAATATTTGTCAGAAGGTCTTTTGGAAAATAAGTCTGTTCCCGTTTTATGTTTTGCTTTTGCACAAGTCTATCCGTGCGAGGATGGCGTGCCTCTCGGTGTCAGGCAAGGGTAATTAAGCCACTGTCCGTCAATGCGACAGTATCTCAGCCCCCCTTTCAGTAAATTGCTGTCATTGGTCGCATATGTTGTGCATGTGTGTGCATCCTATTCCACCTTGTTTCTGCACCCGTGTGTGCGCGCCTGCACCTATGTATTTGCTCGCATCGCTGATAACAAGCATCATTATCTGTTCCTCCTCCCAAATGTGAAATTGCAAATACTTGTTTATTTTGCCTTAATAGGTACTGTTAATATAAGGCACAAGTCTTTCACATTGTGGATGGCTTTTCAGTATGAGCTGATAGGGAAGGCTGCAATGGAGAAGTGTCAGGAGATACCAGTCATCTGAGAGAGATTTCTAAGTATTATTGTGAGTCTTTCATCTGGGTTAGCCTTTTTAGAATAAATACTGTAGCAGCTGCTTTGGTAACTACCAGCTGGCGGCAATGAACTTGCTTGCCGCTTTGGATTCAGAACACAATCAGTGTCATGAACTGATTGTATGTGTAGTGTTGCTAAGTTGTAGAGAAATATAAGCTCCATTTTCAGGCAGCACTAAGGTGAGAGGGCTTCACAGTGGAAATAAGTGATGCTCATGTTAGTGGAGCACAGAGTTTGGCAAGAAACACGTCCTTTTCCATTTACAGATTTGTTTTAGTTTAATCAGTAAATTTCAGCAAGAAATATCCTCCATATAATAAAAGACCTAAAAAGACATTACATGAATATAAAGGAATAAGCTATGTTGTCATTCTCACCACATAGTAAATCAGCTTGGCTTGAAATTCCAGGATATAATCCCATTCTTAAAACTTCTTTCATTGATGTTCAAATGTATTCTAGACTAACATGAATTAGAAGCACCATGTAGAGTGCGTTATTATATCCAGTATCAATTACTTTTCTGGAATGAACTTGAAATAGGGTCTGCAAGGAAGAAGAATGGTTAGAGGACTGTATTGGGGTTGTGAGCAAGTGCCTACTTTGAAAGAACCAACATTCCTATAGCTGATATGGGTATGATATTTGTTTTTATGTAATGTGAATCTTGTTGTAAGGTGACTGAGCACTGAACATCTATTACAGTTAAATAATCGCAATAAACAAACCATTTAGGCCAGAAACTGAATCAATGTGTTCAAATGTTTCCTAAAAACCTAAACAGTGCTGCAAGTGGAAGATCCATGTAAGGGAATTCTAAAGCCTGGGGGCAGCAACATAGAGGCCTGATTGGAGGCTTGTACCTTCCTGGCTAAGGGGATTTTTACAGAAGCTTCATGTTTACGGTGGATGTTACTGCAGCACTAGATTTCTGTAGTTTACAGGCCCAATAGAATGCTTGTAAATAAAGGCGAAGTATATCCAGCTTAAATGTAATGCCTTTCACTTTGGGCATACAGTATAATGCTTTGTGTGGCTATTACATGTTTGGAATTTCTGATTCCAGTGATAAGCCCAGAAGTTGAGTGCATTACTACTCTCGTTGGAAGGAGAGCTCATTTGAGGAGTCAGGTCAGTGTTGCTTTGTCAGTGTGAGGTTGCACCAGTGGTTGAACTGTTACACGAAAGGCAGCCACCTGAATAAGCTACAGTCAGTATGATGGCTTTAATAAGCACTTCTAAAAACACAGTGGAGGAAAACCATAAAAGTGTATTGTATGTGGGATGGCATTTGGAGTGTTGTTGCATTAACAGGTGCAAAATGCTTTAGAAGTGAATTTCTGCTGTGGAAGTCTGGTATTTTGCTTCTTGACCATCCTATAGGGGATCTAGTTCAGGACATAGCAGCAAAATGGGAGACCAGTACGTTTTAGCACAAGAGAAGACACTGGTGTAGGAAAGTGGGTTTCTGTTGCAGTAACCCACCCCACTTTTTGCCAGACTACTGATGCACTTTTACTTGGTGTGCCCTGGGTCCCTGCCAATCAGGTTCCCAGGGCCTGTGTTCTTCCCCCAAAAGAAATCCTCTGGCATCTCTGGCCACCATCAGCCCCTGGTAACTGGTACCACAGGTACCCAGGGCACTGTGACCAGGGAAGGCCTCTAACGGCTGCAGCACTTTTTGTGCCACCCTTAGAGGTCCTGTACCACTACACTCACACACTGCCTTTGCAGGCTGCGTGTTTTGGTGCAGAACCAAAGTGAGAAGTCGACATGGCATGTGTGCCATGCCTACAAAGCACTGCCCTGGCCTAGGTCAGCCACCCCTCCAGCTGGGTGCACTATGCCAGTGGTGAGGGCACAAGGGCATGAGCCCTGTGCCCCTACAGTGGCCAAGTTAATTCTTGGGCATTTAAGTGCAGTGTGGCCATTAAGAGTATATGGGGCTGGGAGTTTGTCATTACCAACTCCACAGCACCATAATGGTTACACTAAAAACTGGGAAGTTTGGTATCAAACTTCTCAGCACATTAAACCCACGCTGATGCCAGTGTGGGATTTAATGAAAAATGCACACAGAGATGCCCCCTGAAAACGAACCCACCCCTAGTGTCCCGACTGAGTGGCTGCTTAGGCTGACATCAACAGACCTGTTTCTGGACCCCTGAAACAATGCACATCCTGGGACGAGGTGCCAAGTCTCCCCCAGGATGGGCAGGGTTCACGAAGGGGAAGCTTCAAAGGCATGCCACCTCTGTAAGCCTCCCCAGACCATTTGCTGCTTTCAGCAACTGGTCCCACTGGTTCTACCCCCCACTTTGGGCAGGAAAACGGGTGGGGAAAAAAGTGTGGGAAAGAGTTGTGCCCACCTCTGCCAACTCCACCCACCGGTGGGTGAGGTGAAGCACAACCTAGAGTCCTCGCCATCTTGAGGATGGGGGGGACCCAGTCAACCAGGGACAGGCTCCAGCCCCCTCCCACTGGAGAGTGCCAGAATAGAGGGTGTACTCACCCCAGGGAAGGGACCCATTGGTCCCTGCCCTATACCTAGATGTAACGCCCCTAAATCTGGTATTTAGGGGGCACCCTGAACCTTGTTTCCTCAGATCCAGCCAAGAAACTAGAAAGAAGATAAGGACCAAAGAGCCGTGCAGAGCTAACGAGGACGACGCCCACTGACTTGGCCTCAGCCCTACAGGTCTGTCTCCCCTCGAATCTGCTCCTGCAAAATCCGTGTGTCCTGCAGCCAGCAACCTCAAAAACCCCGGAGGACCTGCCTGGCTTCACTTCAAAGACTGAATCTCCTGTGAACACCGGACTTGTTCAAACTGCAGTTTCTGGATACTGAAAATCCAGCCCACTCTACACCCAGTGAACCTGGCCCGAGCTCGAGTGGAAAAACACCACCCCTGCCTCAAGCCGACGCCTGCGGTCTAAATCCAGAAGGCCCCCCTAACAGCGACCAGGAGCTGGTAAGAAGATCCGACCCCAAAAGGCACCCCTGCACCCGACGCCCCATGGCCTTGTGTGCCCAAACAGATGATGCCTAACCTACCCATATCGTCCCAACTTACCTCTCCAAGTGGTGGTCGCACCCAGAAGTCCTTCATTCCCCTGCCTATAGTGCTTTTGCAAACCAGAGGTTCTCCTTAGAAAACAGGGCACCCGATGTCGAAAGAGCACTCAGCACCCGGCCGCCCCAGTGCCGCTGAGGGTGCACCTTTTGTGCTACTTTGTTTCCCCATTAGCCGTGACCTTAACCCTAGGAACTTTGCTCCCACAACCCCGTGGCCTGCTTGCCAGCGGGCACCAACCAGTGACCCCTTATCCCCCATAGGATAACATTGGGCCTCAACACTCTGCACCCGGCCGCCCTAGTGCCGCTGAGGGTGCAACAACAGTGCATCACTGACCCTGGTGGACCCCATAGTCTAACCCCAGAACCTTGACTCCCACAGTAGATTACTTACCTGTGAACCGATAACCTGTTTTTCCTCCATAGGATAACATGGACAATTTTCTTCCAAAAAGTTTCTACGTGTGGAGTTTTAAAATCTAAAAATATTCTTTAAAAATAGCACAAACAACCAAAACGTATTTACTTACCTGTTTACAGGAAATGTCCCAGTGCTGAATTCAGGTATTCAGCACTGAGTTAGAAAAATAAAGTGAAATGTAACTTACCTGTAATTTACTGAAAAAGCCTATTCATTCCAATGTACTGTTCTACAATCCGCAATTTATTGCTACAGAGTATTTATGCTTACCTGTGCCAGGCTTGCTTGGTTCTAAAATAAGTATTTTTTTTATACAAAAGCAATTGGCCTAGAGTTCAGTTCTTGAGTGTGTGAGTTCATTTGCTGACTGAGTGTGTACATCAAATGCTTAACATTGTCCTCTGATATTGCCTTACTGCTCGACCACTCTACCACAGAGTAAGGTTCTATCTAATTTTCACCTTTGCCTACCTCTGGGGACACTTTGACTCTATACACACTATACCTAATTTTAGTGTAGTATATATAGAGCTACTTTCCTGCAACCAGTTACTTGTCAAGGATATCTCAGAATTCGTTTTTCTTTATGAAATCCTCTTGATGTCTATTGTTGGTTGCACCGTAGACCTACGATCTATAGGTTTAGAAATAGTCTTTTTAGGTGCTGTATTCTACCCCATAATTCTTTAGATTTAACAATGTCGAGCCGGGACTCCACATGGTGCCTCTGCTGAAATATCTTCTTCCTCCGAGAAATAAATATCCTTGATGAGGCCCCTTTTTTTCTACCTTCTTTAATGCATACTGAGTCAAAGTTTTGCCCAGTGAGCATGACTATTTTCTCCCTGAAGGTTTTGGTTCATAAAAGTAGCATTCATTACAATCTTTCCCACTTAAGGGCTCTTAGAAGGCATAAAAAAAGTCATGTTGGGGATCATAATGTTCCCCAATCTGACGAAGACCATTGTTATGAAGTGCTTCAAGTGGTGCTTCACAGTTCCCCAGATACTGTCCTAGTGTCTCCCCTGCTTTAGTGATGCGAAGGGTAGCTGGGTTGCTACATTTACAATTACCGACCAAGATGTGAAAACTAACCTGTTAATGGAGGTGCTATACCCTGTGCAGGCTGCAGCTGAGCCACTATGCCATTGAACAAGGCACTCACTGACACCCTTCTGGTCACCTGGCCTAAGCCCTTTAATAGATTTTCTGTCACCACTGCCCTGCACTTGGCAACCCTACCACCCTACTTAACATCTCATTCTGGAAAGTTTAGTTGTACAGGTGTCTTCCTGCAGGGTCAACCCAAATGCTTTCTTTACTACTACTCCGGCTGTAAATACAAAGACTTATTTTCCCCCCACGAGCCTTGCTCTAATATCAGTCATTGCCAGGTGTCTCATTAGTTGTTAATCCGATGCCCTTTAGGAGATGGTTGCCAAATTTTGTGGGCTCTTCTGGCCAACCTTTGGACCTCTCTCACACAGGCTATTCAGTCTGCAGGTGTACACGTGTTATGTTATGTTTATTCCGCGATCCGGATTCGTAATCTTTCTTTTGTTTTTTTTGTTGTTTTTTGTAGCCCAGGTGGGCGTCGACGTCCCACCATTTGGTGTACCTCTCGTGACGTTGGCGTGCTTCCTGTGGAAGTCCCACCATTGGGGCGCCATCTTCAGATTCTTTTTTCCGCTGTTGGGTCTGGATCGTCAACGAGAAGCTCCAGAGTTTGAACGAAGAAAGAAGAAGAGCACGAGTTTCATCGAAGGAAAATAAAGCAAAGACTACAGAGAGGAAGAACATAGAGCCGGGACGACGAAGAAGGAAGAGAACCTCAATCTTCGACGTCCAACGGAGAATGCGCACTCAGGAACTCTGAGCGCAGGAATGGACAAAACACCTTTTAAATTCTGTCGTAACTGCCACCACAAATACGCGCGGAAGGACCAACATCCGGTCTGCAACCTTTGCCTGCCAATCGACCACGAGAGCAAGGACTGTAACGCCTGCTCCGCCTTCACACCGAAGACCCTCCGGGTGAGAGAGAGGCAGATGAGAGCCAACTTCAACATGGAAGGCAAGGGTAAGGCCCTGTCTCTGTACGACCTGGGCCTCTCCACCGACGATGAAGACAACATCGCCGAGGGACCTGATGACTTCACGGTCGCAGAGCCCGATAAGAAAACGTCTGACAAGGTAGGAGAGACGTCGAGCACAAAACCCCCGAAAGGGCCCCGAAAACCAGACACTGACTCGAAAAAACCAGTGTCAAAGTCCTCGAAAGGAACACCGGCGCCGAAAATTTCGACGACCGCGTGTGGATCCAAGGACGATAGGCCCAGCGGATCCTTCGAGAAGGACTCCCAGGTGCCGAAGACCGCCGAAAAACAAGGTTCGTCGAAACAGGCCCACAAGGTGGGGGCGTTAGACTTCGAAAGTCAAGGCCGCATCGACGTAAGTTCCGTCAAAAAGACCAGCGCTCGACGTCGAACATGCCTCCGAAATGGAGAAGAAAAAGAGAAGGCTCGAGGCGGAGATGGAGAGCATCCTTCAGAGGAAGAAGGAGTTCGATGAAAAGATGAAGAGATTCACAATCCTAACGAAACCGGCGACGGTTCTCGTCGAAGTCGAGGAGCAGGAAGAGTTAGACGCCGAAGAGCAGTCGAAAGCTCCCGAAGAAGGGGAAGAAGATCTCTATTATGAGGGAGAAGAAGAGGAGGAGGAGCAGTCGATCTACGGCTCTGCACCGTCGACGACGCAAGAGCTGGAATGGCAGGACCTCGACACTGAAAACCCAGAAGAGCCCGTAGAGACATATCCTTCGAGGCCTTCGCCACCAGATGATATTGGGGCGTACAACATGGTCATCAAAAGCGCGGCTGCAGCTTTTGGCGTGAAACTAGAGGAGGAGAAACCGAAAGCAGATTTTCTACTTGAAACACTGCTACCCATCCAAACTAGGAGCCAGTTCCTCCCCATGCTCCAAAGTGTGCTGAACCAAGGGAAAGAGGCGTTCAAGGACACAGCAACATGCCGATTCATCACGCCCGGAACAGAAAAGAAATACAAACACTCCTCACTGGACCCTCCATATATCAAGGGATCGGTTACTGCTGACTCCATTATTGCATCCACGGCCAGGAAAATGGCCAATGTCCCGGCGACCTCGGGGCCACCTCCTGACAAGGAGAGCAGAAGGATGGACCTCACTGGAAGGAAAATAGAGAGGAACGCCGCAATGCACTGGCGCATGGTGAACTCAAATGCGCTACTGAACAGGCACCAGTACCAACATTGGGACGAGAAGGGGGACCTAATCAAACATCTTCCCGAACAATACCAACAAAGGGCTTCCCATCTAGTGGAAGAGGGGAAGAATATAGCTAACTCATGCCTTCAGACGGCATTGGACGGGGCAGAGACATCAAGCAGACTACTGGCGATAGGAATCACTGAAAGGAGGCAGGCCTGGCTCAGAATTTCAGGATTACAACAAGAGGTCCAGAATAATATACTGAATACCCCTTTCAACGGAGAGACACTGTACGGGGCACCGATGGATGAGAAGCTCACCCAACTCAAAAAAGAGAATGAGATGGCAAGGTCCATGGGGGCCCTGCAATTCAGGGGGATGCGAAGAGGTACCCTGACTCGGAGACCTTACGGAAGGGGAGGTAACCAGCCGGGAACGTCACACCAAAGTTTCCAGCAAGGCGAGAGCCACGGCCAACCGGGGCAGCAGAAACAAAACTGGCAGTACCAGCCTAGAGGCCAGTCCTTTCGCGGTAGGGGGAACGGATGAGGACAAAGAAGAAGAGGGGGAGACCAACCCACCTCAAAGTGACTTCGCACGGAGAAGATGGCTCACCCACAATATACCTCCGAGGGTGGAGCACAAAAAGAACAAAATGGAGGGGGTACACAAACCAAACGCCTACGAGCATGCAACACCAGTAGGCGGAAGACTGAGGCTTTTCCTTCGGGAATGGCAAAAAATTACTACAGACAAATGGATACTCAACATCATTCAGTACGGATACTGCATAGTTGGAAAGGAGCCCTCCAAACAGAAAACCAAAAAGAAGGGAACGCTCAAGACAGGAGCTAGCACAACTTGCAGAGGAGGCACTACAGCTGCTCCAAAAGGAGGCCGTAGAACCAGTACCTTTCAAGGAGAGGAACAAAGAAGTGTACTCCAACTACTTCCTGGTACCAAAGGTGGACGAGACACTAAGACCCATCCTGGATCTACGGTTCCTAAACAAGTACGTAAAAATTCAAAATGACATCCCTACAAGAACTACTCCCACAGATGGGAGACGGGGACTTCATGGCCACAGTGGATCTCAAAGACGCCTACCTGCACATCCCAATGAACAGGCAGCACAAAAAACTGTTAAGGTTCACAATCAACAAAGATCACTACCAATTCACAACCCTGGCATTCGGGCTGAAGTCCGCACCAAGGGTTTTCACAAAATGCCTTGCAGCAGTAGCGGCGTACCTGCGGAGGGAAGGGATTAATGTGTATCCTTACCTCGACGACTGGCTAATAAAAGCAAGTTCACGCGAAAAATGCGAGGAACACGCACAGCGGGTCACAAGGACACTAACGAACCTGGTGTTCTCAATACACTGGGGGAAATCATCAATTAAACCAGAGCAGGTGAAGATATTCCTGGGGGCACAGATCAACACCATAGACAGAACGGTGATGCCTAGCGACAAGAGAACAATAGCCCTGCTGAAGGAGATGCGCCTCTACCAGAAGGGGCAAGCTCTGACAGTGAGAACAGCGAGCAAGATCATGGGGATGATGGCGTCATGCATCCACCTAGTCCCCAATGTACGGCTTCACATGAGACCATTCCAGGAATGGCGGCAACAGCAAGGGTCACAGGCAAGCGGAAGTTGGGAGGATCTAGTGGTTGTTACGCACACAGTGCAAGAGGAGATAGCATGGTGGAACAGGGAGAACATAACTATAGGAAAGCCCTTGACACCACCAAGCCCAACTGTGACCATCACCACAGACTCATCCCAGATAGGATGGGGAGCGCACATGAACAAACTGAGGGGTCTGTGGACTCCAGCAGATGCGGTCAGACACATCAACTACCTGGAATTGAAGACCGTACTGCTAGCCCTGAAGGCCTTCCAGAGGCAGCTATACAACCAAAAAGTGTTGATACAGACGGACAATACTACAACAATGTTCTACGTCAACAAGCAGGGAGGAACACAATCGTTCCCCCTTTCCACTCGGGCACAAGAGATTTGGAGATGGGCCATCCCACTCAAAATAGACCTGCTGGCCATACACCTACCAGGGAAGGACAATGTGGAAGCCGATTGGCTCAGCAGGCAGACCTCGGCATCCCATGAGTGGGAGCTCAATGGACAGGAAACGCAAAGGCTATTCAAAAGGTGGGGTACACCGACAATAGACCTGTTTGCAACACACCTGAATGCGAAATGCCGAAACTTCGCATCCAGGCAACCAGGAAAACAATCCCAGGGGAATGCCCTATGGATAAGTTGGTCAAGGACATTTGCATACGTTTTTCCACCAATACCACTGATTCACAGGGTACTCAACAAGTGCAAGACCAGCAACATGACAATGATCCTGGTGGCACCACAGTGGGCAAGACAGACATGGTACTCACAAATAGTGGAAATGGCACAGGGACCTCCACACAAATTCGCAAAAAGAAAGGACTTGCTTTCCATGCAGAACGGAGAGGTTCTACACCCAGAGCCAGAGAGCCTCGGACTGGCAGCTTGGCTCCTGAAGACAGAGTTCGCACACCTTAAACTACCTCAAAGCACTATGAGAGTGCTGTGGGAGGCAAGGAGACCAACAACATGAAAATGTTATGGGGAAAAGTGGAAAAGGTTCACAACGTGGTGCAGCAAAAATAAACTGCAAAATAAATTGATATGGGAATCAACGGTGCTTAGATACCTCACACACCTACTAAAGGCTAAGCTATGCTCATCCTCGCTGAGGGTCCACCTAGCGGCGATCGTAGCTTACACACGAGGTGAGACAGGAGGGAGTTTCTTTACGTCACAAGTAGTAAAGAGATTCCTGGAAGGGGCAAAGAGAATAGCGCCACCAAAGAGGATGCCGCCTCCGGCATGGAACCTCAACATAGTCCTTACGGAACTTATGAAGGCGCCCTTTGAGCCCATTCACAAGGCCTCCCTTCAAATGCTATCAATGAAGACAGCCTTTCTGGTGGCAATAACCTCACTGCGCAGAGTAAGCGAGCTGCAAGCGCTAACGCTGCAAGACCCCTACATCCAGATACACAAGGACAGTCGTAATGAGAACGGACCCACACTTCATGCCAAAGGTGGTGTCAGCATTCCATATAAATCAGACAATTCAAATACCAAGTTTCTTTCAGAACCCAGCAACAAGTGCAGAAAGGGCACTGCACACTCTAGACGCTAGAAGGGCAGTGATGCACTACATCGAGAGAACCAAAGAACACAGGAAAACCAAGCAGTTATTTTGTGTCCTTCGCAACGAGCTTCCTGGGTAGACCAGTGACAAAAGGCACCATCGCACGATGGATTGCACTAACCATACAATTCTGCCACAAACAGGCGGGGCAAGAACTATCGGAGGGGCCACGGGCCCATTCCACAAGGAAGAAGGGAGCAACAATTGCCTTTCTGGCAAATACACCCATTCAAGACATATGCCTGGCGGCAACATGGGCTTGGGTGCACACATTCACCAAGCACTACTGCGTGGATATACAGATAAACAAGGAAGCACAATTAGGACAGAAGGTGCTCCAACATATATTCAACGACCAACGCTCATCTTCCACCCAGCCGCCACAGAGATAAGAAACCGCTACAAAATATATGCACAGCATAGTGAATCCAGAAAGATTCACACTGCAAAACGAATAGTTTCTTACTTGTCGGTGTAGTTTTGCAGCTTGAAGATCTTTCTGATTTCACTAGCGAACCCACCCACCTCCGCCAGGAAGATGAGGCAGGAGAAAAAGGTGAAAGGACAAAGACTGAAATAACAAGATAATACTGAAAGGATATATAAAAGGGAAAATTATAAAACTCCTAGGGTTTCAAAAAAAAAAAAAGAGAAAGGAAGGGAAAAAAGAACCCGAAGATGGTGCCCCAAAGGTGGGACTTCCACAGGAAGCATGCCGACGTCACAAGAGGTACACCAAATGGTGGGACGTCGACGCCCACCTGGGCTACAAAAAACAAAAAAAAGAAAAGACTACGAATCCTGATCCAACCACCAGATCGCGTAATAATGCACAGCATAGTGAATCCAGAAAGATCTTCAAGCTGCAAAACTACACCGACCGGTAAGAAACTATTCGTTCTGTGACTTCTGATCCAGATTGGTCAGGTTGAATAACACCTTGTCATCTATGTATTTCTACCAAGCATCTTTTCTGACGGGATATAATTAACTGACTGGACTCTACTCTGTAAGTTGCTGCCATTGCTCCTATACTGATGAAGACCCTACTGATTAAGGGGGTCGGAATGTCAACATTCCATGGGTCTACTCCTATCTTTAATTGAAATGCTTTCAAACTCAAATGCACATAACATTGGGTTTGTCATTGATGTAGCCCTGTGTGCTATGAGTATTGACCCAGTGTACATATTATAAATATTTCATTCTTGACACCTTGTATTGTATGGCTCACTGTATTGCAATTGCACTGCGCCGTCACTTGGAGCACTTCCTTTTGTTAGTATTATAATTAGTTTATATCCTTAAGTTTAGTTGGTGAAATAAAATTCATACATCATAGTTTATGTTGATACTTTTCTTTCCTTCTATTTTGACGTGATTTTCTTGTGCTTTAGATGGACCTATCTGTATTTGAACTATTCCTGGTAGTACACTTTTTATATATGTACTTGATTACCCTTGATTTTTGGAATACAGGTATTCCCATTTTTTCAGTTTTGTTCATTGGCATTGAACATGGATTTTAGTGTGTGCATTCTCAATGGCCCTAGGGACATCACAATGGGAAGAGGAGTTGGCCTAACGGCAAGGTGGGCGACCTTGAATCTGGGGAACTGGGTTCGAGTCTCTGCAATGACGCTGAACATCTTGTGATTCTGGGCAAATCACTTAATCTCCTCGTGCCTAACAAAAACAAATGTTTCCTCATGTAACTCAACTGGTGCTATGTAAAGCGCTCTGATACCCGATACCTTCGGGTCAAGTTTGTGCTATATAAAACTGCGTAAAATAAATAAAAATTTAAAAAATGATATCGCTGCTGGTGTCTACAAGGAGCAAGCAACCACCTACCGGCAAGGATGAGCTATTGAAAAGTTTTGGATCCAGTCAGGTGCCTCAGAAATTCAGATGGTGAGGAATCTGTAGGTAGTGTATTAACCAGAACGATAGTTGCCAAAGGTAAATAACTTTTTCATTCATGGCAAAAGGTTTGTATTTTCCATGCAATAGGTCAATACTGTGAAGATAAAATCACTTTTTTCCTGCTCTCTGATCTTCAGTGTTTTTTATCCAACTTAGATGGATGGAATCATATATATATTTTTTTTTTTTTAGTATTACTAACTGCGTCATGGTGTGCAATTCTGTTAGCCTGTTTTATAGAGCACACAGCTGCCCCAGCAAAGATGTGTCCCAGCGCTAATTTTGCACTAACATACCATTTTTTTTTTTAAATTATATTTTTATTGTAAACGTAGGGCATCATAAAATCACATGGTGTACACATTAATTAGCATCCAGTTTCACAATTACCTTTAACATCACCAATGTAAATAATTATCCTTGACAGCAGGGATGACCCCAGCGACCGCACAATACGCCAACTTTGTCCCCCTTTAATTGGACAAATTCTACATGTCTGCAAACACTTTCATATGAAAAATATATATTTTAAGTGGTTTCTGCTCTGAGCAGGTGGAAAGTTTCAGCAGGAGGACCATGTAGTGTCACATGGCAATGGGTCTTGGGGGCGAAGGGACTGCTGAGCTTCCTCTGTTTTCCCAGGAGCATGATCTTCTAAGCCTTTCTGACCCCCAAAAATAGGCTGCTGCAGGGGTTGGGATGGAGCTGGACTCTGCTCTGATAAGTCTCAGTATCCCTGTACCTAATTACATTAAGTAAAACGTTTATCCCTGGAATGTGGAATAATTGCTTTGACTCAAAAGATACCAGATCCTTTACCCCAGCAGTTTCTGATTCAAATTTTCTTTTTTAACCTGCTCACCTTAACCGCCTGCTCTGAACAGACAGTGTCCGCGGGAGGGCCACTGGGTTGTGGCACCTGGGATGGGGTTTTGGAGAGACTTCTCCTCGCCAGAGAGGAGCATTGTCTTCTACCTCAAGATGTCCCACCCAACCCAAAAAATACTGCTGGGTCCAGGTTTGCTGCTGCCTGTAGCCCCTGCCACTGCAGTAACATAGTCTGGTGTCTCCAGGACTAAATTTATCAGTTCTGGATTTTGCGGACCTAACAATTCCAGGCCCTTTGAGCAGTGTCACCCAAAGTTATTGCGCCGATGAAACAGTCATACTAATAATTAGGGCCAAAGTATTTATCAGCTTCCTTAAATTGGAAACAATGTGCACATTTCTAGTTAAATCTTTAAAGTAAAACACCAATAATTCATGGTTTGTGGGAGTCGAGAGTTCTGTCTCCTGCCAACATTTATAGATTTGTTACAAATTATCGAATACACACAGCCTTTACTAGCATTGTGCTCGCTAATCCATGTAGGTCAGATTTTGACATGGTCTTGGATAGTTCACTGGCGAAACTACTGGGCTCTTTAACAAGCATCACTAATGTATTTATTGCACTGCAGGCTTCTTATAATCATTGGTTGTTGTCAAATTTTGCTTTGTCTGCCAACTCAACCACTTTGGAACTCGCCTGTTCTTGTTTTTCAGGTTCATCGTTTATACCAGAAGGCCCTCCAGAAGTTACCTTTGTGTGCAGCACTTTGGAAAGATGTAATGTTTTCATGTTTTAATTAATTTTGAGGATTTCTAAATGTGATTTATGAATTTGCCTTGCCCATTAATGTGGGGATTAGAAATCTGTGCTAATTCGTATTTGTCTGATTCCCCGTCTCTTGCAGCAACTCTTATTTGAAGCTTCAGAAGGAGGTAAAACTGATAACCTGAGAAAAATAGTTTCCAAGTGCCAAGAGGTTGGAGTCAGCCTAGATGAGCTCTTAAATTTAAACATTTCCAGCACAGAAAGCAGGAATCACTGAACAATTGGTGTATTCAGTCCTGAGTTTGCTTATTAACAAATCATATTGAATGATTCACAATTAGGCTGAGCACTTGCTAGTCTGTGTAAGACCAGCATAACTGACCGTATCAAGTTTCTACACTCGTCTGTCCATCAGCCTGGAAAAAATTAATATGATCCTGTAAATGGATTAATGAATTGCCACCTGGCCCAGCTTCTGGGCCCAGCAAGATTCTCGTAACATCACGTACGTAAGTATAGTTCTTCAAAATGCCTGACATTTTATTGGTTTATTTTTGTTGTGTGCTTGATTTCCCTCTTAATTTGCGTGTCCCTTATATTGTGCTGCTCCTGGTTCCCTTGACACTCACTGATGCCAGGGAGAATTTGCGGGGTTTACATGCTCAGGCTGTTTAGTTATGCAAAAAGTCCACAAAGGGATTCCTTTATCTTTTAATGTTTTTTTAAACTTTTTGAGGATCTTTATTACAGGATTTGTCAAACATCAGCTGGTCTTCATGAAAATGCAACTGTCAGGAACAGATGTCTGCTGTTGCACTTGAAGACTTCCTGAGAGTTACTGCCCTTTCTGCATTCTGGTCTCACTGCAAAGACTGTTAAACTCAAGAAATTGCAAACGCCAGTGCATCAGAACCCGAGAGTGGTCAATATTATGTGCAATTTTTTTTTGTAAAGAAGTTTAATTTATAATAAAAGTTTAACAGTTGAAATGATAGTAAATATTTGAACTGCTTTGTATTAAAATACTACACTATAGTATTACAGTTGTTTATACAAATATTTTCAATATAATTTAACTTTTTTTAAAAAACAAAAGTGTGGTCTCTTTATTTGCGTGCTCTTGTTTAATTTGAAGACTTGTATTTTATGAAATCTGGGGAATATTTGCTTCATTGCAGATTTATTAGCTGTCCTGCATTGTTTAACTATCCATTTGAAATCTACAACCTCGTGTGGTGTTCTACTCTAAAGCAATCCCAAATAGATTAGCATGGGACTATACCAACAATTTGCTAAGCCATGTAAATGCCTTTTATTTTACTGTGATCACCATCACTCAAGTCTTATTTCTTGTAAAGCAGAGATTTGTGAGTGTTGGAAATGGCAAAGTCTTTTGTTAGAGGCTAATGCTTTGGGAGGATTAAAGTAAAAGATAGGAAGAAGGCAGTCCTGCAGCCGGGAGTATATTTTAGGGGGGGTTAGCCATTAACAAAGCTGTGCAGTATAGTTGCAAATACTTATAGGGACAAAGGTACAGTATGCAAGGCTTTAAAGCGCGCAGTGCCTCTTGTTGCTCTTTATTATTGTGATTGGTTGTACTACTCCAGAGCTATATCTCCAACCCCTGTGCCTGAGCCCTCCTGAATCTTGTAGTACAAGAGTATCTAGGACAGAATACTGAAACATACGTGCATATAGGAAAGTGTAGATTTACTATTCCTAGCTCCGCATCTACATTCCTTAAAGATGTATATATTGCATAGGTACTTGTATATGGAGTAAGGTATAGAAAATCCATACTCACTTGTCAGTACTTTGAATTCAAGTTCTCAATATTCTGTGCCATCAATATTCTGGGAGAATATCATGTAATTTTATGTGAATGAATGTGTCTTTTTAAGGCATATATCAAAGCGCACTCAATCAATTTTACACTATCCAACTTTAAATCCAATAAATTAGATGGGATTTAAAGTAGCGTGGTGTAAAACGGCAAGAGTTACTGACTCCCAAATTAGTGTATTTTCTAAACTGTTCACATTTTGTGAAATGCAATGCTTATGAAGTTATCTTTTAAACAAAAAAAACATCTGGCCTCTGCTCCTAGCCCTCCCTCCCATTCCTCTTGCCTGAGGTGTTGGATTTCTTTAGACTCCACACAACAATTCCTTTTTTTATTTTTTGCTCAAGGATGTGCTGTCTGAGGCATTCTGCATCAGAAAATCATCACACCTGGAAGGCCTGAAGGGATAAACCTTACCTTAATTTAAGCTAGGAAATGTAATCCATTTCATAAAGTGTAGGGTTTTCTAATTCCACCCAACTTTTTTGGCGAAGTTTTAATTTAACTCTCAACTAATTTAAAATAAGTTTACAGAAAGCTTAGGGACATATCCATCAAGGTCATTTTGGGAAATTTGCGGCAAACAGTCGCTTTAAAACATTTTACGACTGAAACAATTCGGAAACCTCAGTAGAATTTAAATGTCATTTTACAGGGGAGGTGGCAAGGTCCCACAATGAATTTCACAGCTATGGTGTGGCAATAAATGGATAGTTCAACAATACTTGATCAAAAGCACCAGTCATAACTGCATGGACTTGAAACTGGTTCCGACGTTACCATACACTTTCTCATAATTGCATGCATGTTGCGTAAAAGGTGCTTGGAGACCTTAGTCTGACATTGACTAGCAAGATTAGGTAGGTAGTAAATAGGTGATTTTGTGACCCGGGGATGGTGGTGTGGTGTGGCTCAGGATACTTGTTTCATCTCCAGCTCAAGCTTCAAGTTATAAAACCGTTAATTAACTGCCTTATTTAAACGTATGCTAAAAAGCCAAATCACCTCCCTAATAGAACCTGGACTTCTAAGCAGGTAGGTTGTTCTTTCCAGTGGTAATGCCAGCAAATGTGTATAATTGTGCGTTGAAATCACATTGGGCCAGCTGTATTGGCAAAAACATAAGCTATAACTTCAGCTTAAAAACCTCATTCACCTTTACTCCAAGTGGAGCTAGCTCTCATTTTGCTCCTTTAGGATCTATTTTACTCATCCCCACTCTTAATCTCTGTTCCCACTGCCCCTCACCCTTTCCCACATTACCCGTTTGTTTCCGCTGCATCTTCCACTTCCTTTATCTCCTGCTTTTTCTGTTTACTTTCCTCTCGTTTTCATGTTTTCCTCTCTTTCTCTAGTACCTCTTCTCTCTACCTTCTCTGTATTTATCAATAATTTGTATTCCCTCCCTAGCCCTCTTCTCCATAGACCATGTATGGCACCAAAGGTTTTCTTGGTTGTTCATGGCCATAAGCAGCCGCTGCCACATTTATTTGGCTGCTGGTCTTTTCACTGTTCCCTAGTTCCTGTAAGAACTGGGAGGGTCTCCCAGGGCAAGGCCATGAAACGGATGTTAGTGAAATGTGTCCATCACAGCTTGTCCATTCTTGCAGGACAGGACATCAGTCTGCATTGTTCTGGTGGGTTTTAACTGATTTAGGGCAGAAGACACCCTTATGACATCCACTGCACATCTTCACAGTGCAGTGGACTTCAACAGGTCATCCACAGTACCAGAAACCTTATCTTTTTCAAAATTAGTTGGGACGTGAAGCAAATGTGACCCTCTAGCACAGAGGACGTTTTTTGGGGAGGGGGGTATTGCTGTATTGCATTGCACGCTATGTATTCTGATGTCACAGCAAAACAAAAGTTGAAGCAGACTGTGCCAATTGAATCTACGTGGATCCACAAATCTCTTGCCACACAGCATTCCTACCCTTCTCCAAATAACTATCACTGCACTCATATGGCTGGCTATCACCCGTGAAAGGAAAGCGCTGATATCCAACTAGGAATACTCAAGATTTGGCCTTGCTAATTGACCTGTCCTGGCCATGTTTGAACTGTCAAAAACTCACAAGAGGGACTAGGAGCACTTTTAGGTCTAGCATACAAGCTCCCTTGAAGACTATGTAACCAATCAAGTTTGCAGTTCTTTTCGAATTAAAGGGAAAAACAGATTGAAATAGTTAGTGGGGAACTGAGAAAACTGATCGGGGAATCTGATTGCTTAGAATGAAGAGCCCTCACACACCCAGGTGTCTGTAATGCTTCATCGGTCAGCTCTTCGTCGGGCCAGCACTGCAATACCCAATGGGCCCCTCGAAGGGGCTCTTTGCCTGAGGTCTTTTGAGATGAGACACCTTTGTGAAGAGTGAATGGAGTTCTGAATGTAGATTGTTGTATTGCAATTTTAAAAATAGCTACGGGGTACCTAACAAATTTAATACTTGGGTCCTCTTGTTATGATTAACAGCAGTGGGTGGCTGGGTATGGAGATAGTGGTCCAATGCCGCTCATAAATTAGTGTGTACAAAGGTCAACAAGTTTCTTGTGGACCAATAATGTAATCTACTAGTGATTGGGAAGGAGTGGGTATATTATTAGCAAAGATACCCAATCATATAAAACAAATAATAAACATCAATGTATATAGTATACCTGTAGATATTCAGACCGACCTGAAATGAAAAAACAAGTTTAAGAGTAAAAGAACAGGTAGTCAATAGTCCTACCCATTGCAGAAGCCACAGTGCATGGAGGCAGTTGCAAAGAAAGTTCATGCCAAAGGCAAAATTATGCTCAATAGTGAAGTGCGTAGTCGACTAACAAGACAAACATGCAAGTGACACACGTGACTAAAAACACACAAACCACACATACGGGTTCAGCTATTAGGCAAATGCAGGAAGAGCTTAATTGTGGTAAGTTGATAACCCCTTCGGTTGTGACAGAGACCGCGCTAGACGCGGGCTCAAAACAAAAGGGAGAAGAGTCCCATTAAATCTATGTTGTCAATAGGTTCCTAGGAAAAGGAGGTGTTGCCAAAATATTCTTGGTTTTCAGTGCTCTCATTGAACCGCGACCTACCCCTTTCTGCCACCTTGGAGGTAGTGGATCAGCAGGGGGAAGTGGTAAATTGGCTTGCAGGTGTCACTGATAAGTGTACGGAGAACAGTAGTGTGTGTGCAGTTTGCGCAGGGTGAACCTACAGCCATCTTAGAAATGTTGGAGGGTAGTAAATACAAATAAAGGTGTAATGGATTTTGCCCAATCTTTATTTTTTCAAGTAATTAGAGACCAGTACTGAGGCAGTTGCCGTGGGAAAAGATATGCGACTGACCTGGTGAGGCTTCCACAGTGGGTGGGGAGAAGCAGGCCCGTGGCTGAGCAGAAGTCTTGTGTAAAGGTAACTGACAAAGCTGCCATATTGAAAGAGTAAGAAGAGCTCCTCGTGTCAGCAGTAGCTATTAATAATAGCTATGGAGTCCCATAGTAGCTAATCTGTGGGGTGTAAAAGATTAAGGCTACAAATATTTTAGATTAAAAGTGAGAGGATGACAAAATAAATACTTCAACAGGTGGAAATGAGGGGTAAAGTGTGACATCCTGACTCAAAAATGCAGGGACATTAAACCATGGGACCGTCCTAGCCAGGTGGACATGCAGCCTGCTGTGAGTGATGTGGTAACTTGTGGTAGCTAAAGTCCTCAATATGTAGTGGGCATACCAAAGAGGCAAATGTAAAAGCAAAAGCGTATTCCCTAAACCATGTAATGTGGGTCATTTTTCTAACAGTAACCGTGACCCTGGAAATGCGGAAGGAGTTAGTTTTCCGTATCGCTCCAAGTGGTACCATATTATAGCCTGTTTGATGCGTGGACTAAAGGAATTTCCAGTTTTGTTCCCTCTGGAACTGTGTGTGTATCCATATGTGGGTGTGCTTCTAAGATGGTCCAACACACATCAGGAATGTGATTCTGACTGAGGTAGTGAGTACTCAATTTAGTAGTGATTCTTTAACCACAGATGCCACACCAATGATCCATTATCCTCACTTTCACAGGTCTAGTAGTCATTTCGATGTATCGTTTAGCACATGGACATGTAATCCTGTATATGCAATTTTTTGTGTTGCAGTTAGTATCAGTTTTTTGTAGCCAGGTATGGGTCCAATCCAGGGTTATTACTTTTGTGGGTTCAGTTAGTATGCAGACACCACACAAACCACGTAGATCATGTCCTGTGACATGGGCAGATCCCCGAGTGATGGTTGTTCTTGTGTGTTTGAAGGCAAAGCGTGGAATAGGGAATCCAAGGGAGCCTGTCTGTAAAATCGCCCAATGCGGCAGTATGATTTTTTTATTTTTTTTTGGTATTCTGTTGGAATTAGGCGTAAATGTATTGATGCAGGTAATGGTGTCATCCCATGTACGATCCGTGGTTCCAGGAAGGCAGCCCGATTATTGTTCCTTGCCCTCTTACATGCTAAGTTGATGTTATGGAGTCGGTAGTGACATGCTTGCAAATTTGAAGCAAGTTGTTGTGCCTGCCGATCAAAATTAGTCGTTGTACGGCAGTTGTGCCGTAGTTGCAGAAACTGTCCGTGGTGGTTATCCTTCAGCGAATTAGGATGATGGCTAGTTTGCAACAGTAGACTGTTGCTATTGGTTGTTTTTAGTAAGTGGTAATCATCACTTCCCATCTATGACTCGTATACATCTAGAAAGCTGAGGCTCTTGTCAGAAATATTTTTTGTGAATCTGTCAAAGGATGGTGTTTTGTAACAAGCGGTTGTAGGAAATGGTTGCAAGATTTCGACAGTGGGTTCCAGCAAGGGACCTATTCATGACACAGTGGGTCTGTCGGGTGATGGGGTGTTCTTGTCTATTTTGGTGACAATGTAGAAGTAGGAAAACTTGAGTTGAGTGTTCACTAACATTTCAGCCTCCTTATTACTTACCCAACCTTGAGATTCTGCAGAGGAAATATTCGAGTTGGTTTGGGCACTGAGTCTTGTTGTGGGATCCTGGCTGATGGGATTGTAATATATCCGATCTGTGAGTTGACTGAGAAACGTTCATTGTTATAGTCAATTGTGGACATGATCACAATCACTCCTCCTTTGTATGCTTGTTTGATAGTGGTGATATTGTTGTTGGCAAAGGACTTCACTGCTGCCAGTTCCTGTGTAGACCTATTCTGAAAAATAGGCCCATGGTTAGATTTACCTACTTCTTTTAGTACTGCCTGTTCAAATGTAAGAATTTCATGTGGGATCATGCCTGATGAGGGAGTAAACCTTGAGAAGTTCTGGAGTCTGTTCCCTCAAGTGTCGGTTTATCTTTAAAGAAGGCCCGAAGTCTGATTTTCTGAAACGTTTTGTAATTTATAGTTTAGGTTAAATTTATCTTCCCTAGGTGTAGGAACAAAGCCAAGACCTTTCTAGAGGACATTAGTCTCTACAATTGATAGTGTTATAGTTGAAAGATTCACGATCAATTTCTATGAATTTGGCTCCTCATTTGCATTTGAGGTTCTGGTTGCTGCCTTAGCACTCTTTTTGTCCCCCCCTCTTTTTCTTCCTCTGTCCCAGCCTCTGCCTAAAAAAGTGGAGTTGAAGGGTTGTGGGAAGGCCTGAAGGAGGCCTTGAGGGTATATGTGGTATGGTTTAGGCCACATTAGAAGCAGTCCCAGGTAAGTGGCCATACCGCAACCAAATTATGGAGGTTGTGGACCCCTTCTAACATAGTTTCTCACCCAGCTGTCTATTGGAGTTATTGCTGAATGAAGCATTCTTCCTCCGTGAGGAACTACCCTCGTCTGACCGTGGATTCAGTCCTGTACTTGATGCCACATCATAATAACGTTACATAGAGTGCTTTCTATTGCCTTGATGCCAGGTCGAGCAGGATAGATGCATTGGCCACTCCGTTCTACAGGACTTTTCCCTTACTCTGGATGCCTACAGAAACTGAATGCCATCCTCACACTAAAAATCTCCAAGCTTGACTAGGTTTACAGCCTATACCTTGTTTAAACCTGCAGTTTCATATGCAAAAGGCAACTCATCCAAAACGCTGCCATAAAACTTCACCTTCGCCCCAGGGAACACATGACTTCCGCCTTGTACTATAGCTAGAAGAGCATCATTAGGGCACTTTGCATTATTTACAGAACCTCTCAAGATAACGGAACCCAATACCTACAAGTTAAATTCAAGCATACAAAGAACACAGGACACTGCTCCAGGCTTGGACCACTTACTCTACCATCTTACTATAAGAAATCTATAGGAGGCACTACTTTTGTCAGTACAAGCTGCCAGGCTCTGGAACTCTCTGCCAGCCAGCACTCTCAATATCCAGAAGTATACACTTTAGAAGATGGTTAAAAACATGACTATTTCCAAAATAACTCCACCACTCTACAGCCTAACAAAACCTGGAAAGATAGTCACACCCTCACACTCAATCTTCAGTTTACAATCCACAGAATGGAAGCAACCCAGCCAGCAAACTTTTGATGGGCAGGTAGGAAGTGCTGAACTATGGTTCACCCGATTATTATATTTTATCTAACTACGTCACCTCCAATAAAGACAGCAGAGGGGCAGTCTAGGACGTTCACCAGGCAGGTCGCCCCCTCACCGCCACGCAGCCCCCTGTGTGACGCTTGCCGCTGCTTAAAGACCTGACTGCCTGCCGAGTGCCGGTGCCCCCCTTCTCTTTTGTACCCGTGTGAGTGCCTGCCTTTATTCATTTGTGACTCCCTTTTGCCTCCTTGTGCCCTTGTTGTACCTGTGTATTCTGTATTTCGTTGACCAGTGGTGCTCCCTTTCTCTTCTGTTCCCGTCCCTCGCTGCCCGCTTCCCGCCACTGCGTCCCGTAGCTCCGCCCACTCACCCCATTGGCCGCCCCGCTCCCACCTCCCAGCTGCTCCTCCCTCCCACTCATATGGAGGCCGCGTAGCTGGCACGCCGAAGGCGCGCTTAAGGCAAGCCCGTCTGCACCCGTCCGCGCCCAGCGCCAGACCCCCTGGCCCCCGCAGATGCCAGCTCACCCGCCAGACCTACAACGCCGCCACTCATCGCACTCAACACCGGCCGAATACCCGGCTGCTGCCGCGCCGCCCCAAGACGCACCCACGGACCCTTCACCTGCCAGTCCTGCAAATTCTCTTGCATCCGGACCCGCACTACACCCGCCAAGTCAAGTACCAGCAGCAACCACCTGAAGTGCATCCTGCTCAACACCCGCTCCGTCCACAGACACGCCGTGGAACTCTGGAACCTGCTCGACACCACATCTCCAGACGTCGCCTTCCTCACGGAAACATGGATGAACGCCTCCTCAGCGCCCGACATAGCTATCCCGGACGGATACAAGATCACCCGGAGGGACCGCATCAACCAGACTGGAGGAGGCATCGCCATCGTCCACAAGAACACCATCCGCATCACAACCAACTCCGACGACACCCTCACAGCCGCCGAACATCTTCACTTCCAGATCCACACCGACCCCAAGACCACACTCAGAGGCACCCTCATCTACAAACCCCCAGGACCCCGCACACAATTCAGTGAAGACATCGCTGACTTCATCAGCCCACACGCCCTCCCCTCCGCTGACTACATCCTCCTAGGGGACCTCAACTTCCACCTGGAGAACAACAGCGACAACAACACTACCACCCTGCTGGACAACCTCGCCAACCTCGGACTCAAGCAACTGGTGAACACCCCCACACATTACGCCGGACACACGCTTGACCCAGTCTTCTCCTCCAGCAAGCACATCTCTTTCAGCCACTCCACCGGACTCCACTGGACAGACCACAGCTGCGTCCACTTCAGCTTCAGAAGAACCACGACTCACCAGCAACAGGCTCCCCGCAGGAGCTGGAGCAAGATCACCTCCGACCAGCTCTCCACAGCACTGAGCCAGAACCCTCCCGCCAGCTCAACTGGCCCCAACCAAGCAGCCAACAACCTCTCACAGTGGATCACCAACTGCGCCAACGACCTCGCACCCCTGAAAAACCATCCCAACAGGACCAAAAGCAAGACAGCCCCCTGGTTCAACGACGACCTCAAGAACTCCAAGAATGCCGCACCCTCGAAAGCCTGGCGAAAAAACCAGACTACGGACAACATGAACACCCTCAAGCACGCCTCCCGCAAACACCACCAGCTGATCCACACCACCAAGAGGACAGCATTCGAGGAACGACTATACAACAACGCACACAACAGCAAGGAACTCTTCAACATCGTCAAAGAGCTCTCCAACCCCAGCGCCGAAAACAACGACATCACTCCCTAACAAGACCTCTGCAACTCACTGGCATCGTTCTTTCACCGCAAGATCGCCGACATACACAACCGCTTCGGCGCACAGACCACGCACCCAACCACCGAACCGACGCCCCCCACCACCACCCTCCGCGCCTGAACCCTGGTCAGCACCGAAGACACCATCCGCACTATGAACACCATCCACTCCGGATCTCCAACCGACCCATGCCCCCACCACATCTTCAACAAGGCCGACTCCGTCATCGCACCCCACCGACCTCAAGAACTACCGCCCCATCTCGCTCCTCCCGTTCCCTGCCAAAGTCATCGAGAAGACCGTCAACAAACAGCTCGCCACCTTCCTCGAGACGAACGGATCCCTCGACCACTCGCAGTCCGGCTTCAGAGCCAACCACAGCACCGAGACTGCCCTCATCGCAGCCACTGATGACATCCGAACCCTGCTCGACAACGGGGAAACAGCGGCCCTCATCCTCCTAGACCTCTCCGCAGCATTCGATACTGTCTGCCACCGCACCCTGGTGCAGCGCCTCCGTATATCGGAATCCAAGAGAAGGCCCTGGAGTGGATCATCTCATTCCTCGCCGGAAGAACCCAGAGAGTTCGCCTCCCCCCCATTCAGATCCAAGGCCACCGAAGTCATCTGCGGCGTACCACAAGGATCATCACTCAGCCCCACCCTCTTCAACGTCTACATGAGCCCCCTCGCAGCCATCGCACGCCGACACAACCTCAACATCTCCTACGCCGACGACACCCAGCTGATCCTCTCCCTCACCAAAGACCCAGCCACCGCCAGAACCAACCTACACGAAGGGATGAAAGACGTAGCAGAGTGGATGGCAAACAGCCGCCTGAAACTTAACTCCGACAAAACTGAAGTCCTCATCCTCGGACCATCACCCTCTGCCTGGGACGACTCCTGGTGGCCCCCCGCCCTGGGCAGTGCCCCCAAACCAACGGACCACGCACGCAACCTGGGCTTCATCCTGGACTGCTCCCTCTCGATGACCAGACAAGTCAATGCCGTCTCATCATCATGCTTCAACATCCTACGCATGCTCCGAAAGATCTTCCGATGGATCCCCACCGAAACCAGGAAGACGGTCACCCAGGCACTCGTCACCAGCCGTTTGGACTACGGCAACACCCTCTACACCAGAACCACAGCCAATCTACAGAAAAGACTCAAACGCATCCAGAACGCCTCCGCACGACTCATCCTAGACATCCCCTGACACAGCCACATCTCCGGACACCTGAAAGACCTTCACTGGCTCCCCGTCAGCAAGAGAATCGTGTTCAGACTCCTCACCCACGCACACAAAGCCCTCCACAACCTGGGCCCCAGGTACCTCAACAACTACCTGACCTTCTACACTCCCACCCGCCAGCTACAATCGGCCAGCCACGCCCTCGCCGCTGTTCCACGCGTTTGAAGAGCTACCATGGGAGGAAGATCGTTCTCCTACCTGGCAGCCAAGACATGGAACTCCCTCCCCAGCCACCTCCGCCTCACCCAAGACCACCTCTCCTTCAGGAAGCATCTCAAGACCTGGCTGTTCGAGCAGTAGCGGACCCCCCTTCCCCCAGCGCCTTGAGACCCTCCGGGTGAGTAGCGCGCTTTACAAATTTATTTATTTATTGATTGATTGATTTGTTGGTGACATCAGACTCGACTTCCAAGGACTGGGCCCAGAATAAAGACCACGCCAGTAGTACAATTTCCCCACCCCATGTTAAGATCTTTTACAGCCCTCGCCATCAACGCCACTGCAAACCTCAGCTCTCGTGCTCTGGTTGACACCGGAAGCGAACCTTGGAGCCTAGAAGGGACGAAAACTGCTTCAATCCCAATCTGGTGACCAGGCCAACAGGGAGAGAGGAAGCAGATACAAGGCAACCATTGGTGCCGAGACAGACATAGACCTCCACACAAGTCGGTGCCGACAAAACACAAAGGGCATTGGCACCGGACAAAGAGTTGGAGCCAAAAAAGGCTGGATCGACAGATCCAAAGAACACGTCCACTCCAACCAGAGAATTCTTCGATGCCGAAGAACTTCTTACAGGCACTTACATCGAAAACCAGATGC
Organism: Triturus cristatus; assembly: GCF_964204655.1. NCBI lineage: Eukaryota > Metazoa > Chordata > Amphibia > Caudata > Salamandridae > Triturus > Triturus cristatus. Next base: position 414,099,088 of record NC_140585.1, on the reverse strand, counting down.
TTCCCTCAGCAACATCTTTAAAGATGCCAGAGAAGCAGGTGAAAATTACACAAATACCCCAACAATGTTTTTGAAGGACTGCACAATAGTATGCAGGACAAAAAGCCATCCAATAGACAGGGTCAACAGTTGGATGTGCCACAGCCAATAACCAGACGGGTAGAAACAATGCATAGGGCCATAAGCCCCATAATCATTAGTCGTCCTCAATCCCCAATTCACAAACACAAGAATATGAGGGAGGCAAAGAAAGCCCTGAACACAAGCACGTAGAATACTATGATTCACAAAGGGATACTCAACTGAGCCCAGATGCATGGGATGACTGTCGTCCTTTCAGACATAAAGCCCAAAACACCAAGTAAGTCATCCCAAGAAGATGACACCTTCTACCATAGTGTGCTACAAAGAGCAGCTGAATATCATAAACTGCAGATAACAGAGGAGACATATTTCCTAATAAACACTTAAAAAAACAGAGAGGACTGTACAATACTTAACCGTGATTGGATCAATGTTAATGGTATCCAAAGAGATTTTTAAAGAATCAGTCAAGTTAAGTACTTACCCAAGTATTGAGACAAAGTACAAACCTTCCATTTGAACTCACTATATGTTAAGGGACACCTGTAGGAAAGCAGGATCTGCTTTCATGGTTACCCCACTTTTGCTGATGTTAGTATGTGTTTTATTAGTCTTGCTGGGATCCTGCTAATTAGGACCCCAGCCACTGTTCTTCCTCCCTAAATTTGTCATGGTATGTACTTTGGTACCTCCATGTTAGACTTGGGGGTCTCTAGTTGGCACAGGTATGCACTTGTGACAAATAGGGACCCTCTCCTCTAGTCAGGTTAAGGGGGTACACTCCTAAAATAACCCCTACTCACCCCCTTGGTAGCTTGGCACGAGCAGACAGGCTTATCTCGGAAGCAGTGTGTAAAGCATTTGTGAACACATACAGTAACCAAGTGACAACACTACAAATGGACACCACACGTTTTATATCAAAAATAAGTATTCTTTATATAGATTTACCACAAAACCATTAAACAACAAACACACAATACTGTTACTTTAGATGGTAGGATTTTGCTTAGTTCTCTAAAGTTCTTAAATGCGACACTTTAAGTCAATGTACCATTTAGATGCGACACGCAGGGCAACGAAAGTGTTGCAACGATGTTGATGCGATGAAGTTTTTGGTGCAAAGAAATAAAGAAGTGAAGATCTTCCAGATGCGATATGCTTCTCCGATGTTGCAAGAAGGCTCGACTCGATGCTTCAGCTGCAGCGGCGACACACTTTACGTGATGCGACGACAGCGGCCTTGGCAGCGATTCTCTTCTCCGCCGTTTGCGAGACGCTTCCGCTCGATACGATGTTGCAGCGGCGACACCCCTTTACGCGATGCGACGACAGCAGCTCAGACGGCGGCACTCTTCTCCGTGGATGCGAGGTGCTTTTCTTGATGCGGTGCAATGCGACAACTACGATGGCTGCGATGGTGACACGCTTCTTCGGCGTTGCGAGACACTTCCTGGATGATGCCAGACGCTTCCGCTCGATGCGATGCTGCAGCGGCGACACACTTTACAAGATGCGTCAACAACAGCTCCGACGGCGGCACGCTCCTTCTTGAGTCGCGCTTCCAGCTCCTTGCGACACGCAGTCCCTCAGAAGGCCCAACAACAACAGCAGCAGGCACTTCCAAAGAACTCTGGGGAGCTGGGGGGTAAAGTCTGTTGTTCCTGAGACTTCAGCAGGAGGCAAGCTCTTTTCCAAGCCCTTGGAGATCCTTCACAAGTTGAGCAAAAGTACACACAAAGTTCCTTTCTCCTCTCTTCGGCAGTAAGGCAACCACTGCAGGCCAATCCCTCAGTTTCAGGGATAGTTTCCTTCTCAGCTTCTTCTGGTTCCTCCCTCAGCAGAGGTTCTTCTTGATTTCCCAAAGTGATCTAAGTTCTTGGGATCAGGGTCCCAATATTTATACCCAGAAATCCTTTGTCCTCTGAAGGCAGAGGAGCCTTTGCCCAGTCCAAACCAGTTCCTGAGCACTCTATTTACCAGACTTCTCCTTTCCTTTCACAGTGCAGGGCAGAAACATTAGACGCCCCACAGGAGGTGGAGCCAGCATTGTGGAAGGCAAGTACAGCACTGGAGCACTTTGTTGACAGGATTCCTTCTCTTCATTCACTGTGCAGAGCAGAGACATCAGCCGCTCCCCAGGAGGTGGAGCCAGCATTGTGGAACGCAGGCACAGCCCTATTCAGGTCCTAGGTGCAACTCCTCCCACCCATCGGGAAGCAGATCTCTCTATTCACCACTGGGACACCTCGTCTCCTGGAATTCCCCAGCCCTGTCACTCAAACTCCAGACAAAGGACTACACACAGCCTAGCAGAGGCAGGTTTGAATAGTTAGACAAGAAAATGCCTACCTTCTAAAAGTGGCATTTTTGAACACAGAATGTTAAAACCAAAATCACTAAAAGATGTATTTTATCATCCTGAGTTCAGGCATACTAAATTCGAATTTCTACCATGTTCTCTGAGTCAGTTAAGATTATAAGATGTAATAACCAAACTGCCCATTCTGGCCTATGGAGAACAGGTAGCCTTGCAATAGTGAAAAACGAAAATGGCTGTAATTCACTATTAGAACATGCCACACACACCAGGGCATGTCCTACCTTATCCTTACAATGCACCCTGCCCTTGGGCCTACCATAGGGGTGTCAGATATGAAGAAAAGGGAAGGTTTAAGGACTGGCAAGTGGGTGCACTTGCCCATTCAGCATGACAGTACCAGACTGCATGCAGGCTCAGCAATGGCAGACCTTAGACACATGTTTACAGGCTGCTTCTGTGGGTGGCACAACCAGTGCTGCAAGCCCACCAGCAGTATTTGGATTACAATCCATGGGCACTCCTGGTGCCCTGTACTAGGGTCTGATAGGTAAACCAAACCAACCAATCATGGAATCACAAATCATACATTAATTTACAATAGGGAGCACTTGCACTGTGGCACTGGACAGCAGTGGCACAGAGCCCTGAGCAACTAACACTAGCAAAAAATACATGAGGCACAGCGAAAAATGGAAGGGAGACTCACACCAATGTGCCAGGTCTAACACTCCACAATTGGCTACTGGTGTAACCTTGTCAGACAGTACTAAGGTACCCAGGGCATAGGTACACCAGGGGTCTACCATGGTCTGCAGCATGTATTATGCCACTCATGAGACCACTCAACTGTGACTACAGGCCTGCCATTGCAGTCTGTGTAATCTGGTATTGGCGCCACTGGCGACAGATCTAGGTTTTCTTATATCTGAGGTCACTGCACCTAAAACCTATAAGTCACCCCTAAGGCAGCCCTGTCAATCCTGAAGGCAGGGTGCTAGGTTATAAGTGTGACGATGTCCTGCAAAATCAGGACACCCTCTTCCAAACCCGAGATGCTACAGGTTTTGTAAGTGCGGTCTTCCATTTTGATACTTATAGCGGCCATGCGTCATTACGCGATGGATAACTATATATTGGCTGTGCCCAACCTGGGCATGTTTGTTATCAAACCTGTTGGAATCATACCACAGCACTGTTACTGGTGTTGGAAGTATGATTCCATGCACGGGGGGCTCCTCCGGGAAGCCCCAGTAATCCTGATTACAGCCTTCCAGGGTCTGGCAGCAAGCTAGTGCTGCTGCCGACCCCAGACACAAGTCTGCCCCCCTGCTGCTGAGCTGAGCTCGAGCAGGGGAAGGTAGAAAAATAGGTTTTCTGTCACAGGAAGGTGTTCCCACCTCCCAGACAGGACTGTATTGGGCTGGGGTGGGGGTGGAGGACTCTTGCCAGTGCCACCATACTGCGTTGAAGGGCACATTTGGGGCCCTCCTTGCATACTCTAGTTAGAACTAGTTCTGGGAGCCCTTGGTTCCTGCTCTGGCGCGAAACTCTACAAAGGACATGGTAGTATCCTCTCTTTTGTCCAGCCCCTCTTCTGGGAGGGACCCCTTATTCGTCCAAACCCCTTAGGGTATGAAAGGGCTTACCTGTGGGTGGGTCCTCAGATTCGTTGAGGGACAAGACTCAAGCCTGAAACTACGTCACTCTTCGACCTTATGAACCCTTGGCTTCGCCTGGAACTGAGACTGCATCACAGGAGACTCCTGCTGCTTCTGGTCTCGCTGTTCTGCAACTCTCCTTCATTGCCTGGGTTTCATCAAGGACACCTGAAATCTCCCTTGGAGTGGAGGAGTCACTTCCCTGCATCTGCAGGCACCAGTTTGCTGTTCCTGACGTCCCATGGCTGAGCAACACAGGTGGTGGTTCTGCAACTTCCTCGAGGCCTGACCTGTCCTCTCTGCAATTTAGAGGTCTATCCCTCGGCACTGTTAGGATCAAACACTTGTGAACCTCGGTACTTGCCGTTGCCAAGACTTTTTGGCTCTGCATTCCAAAGGTCTTCGGGCTACCTACCAGAAGCTCTTGCTCTAGAATCTCTTCCTGCCAAGATCTTCATCCTCAACGCATCCTCTGCACAGTGGACCTTCATCTTTGATGAGCTGTTTGAGTTCCTCTTGCGACTCCTGTGCCTTTGGCCTGTGGATCCTCTTGAGGGTTTTATTTTGCTTCAGTGGACTTCCCTCCTTGCTCTGGGCCTACTCTGACTCTCCTGCACTTGGTGAGTCCCTTGAACTTTGCTGGTCCCAACATTGCTCCTCTACGTCTGTTGCTGCAGCCAAGGCTTTTTGGTGCTCCCGCAGGGCGTCAACCCCCTGATTCTTGACTTTCGACGTGGAACAATTCATGAATAGCTCTTGCACTTCCTCAGCATCTCCTGGTCTCACAGCTGCAGCGACTAGGTCAGTCATCATTCCATCTTCTGTCTTCAATGGTCATTGCTCTTCCGTGCCTCCTTGTCACCTCCGAGTGGCATAGACTCTGTCCCCTCTGCTTGCAGATTTTCTTCCAAGAATCTACCCTTGGATTCCACTGGACTCTTGAACAGTCTTCGCCAGCGGTATCTTTTCTGAAGTCTCCCATTGTGGTCTACGGCGGTTTTTGATGTCACTTCGCAACTATGCATCTGGCTTTCCTGGTGTAGGTATTCTGGTTCCTGGGGTATCCTTTGTTAGGGTGACTCCAACCTTCTGTCTTCCACTAGGTTACTTCAGGGTCAACTGGGAAGAGTCCTTCTTTAAAACTGCAACCCTGATTTTTCCATTGACTTCTACTGAATATGCGGCTGTGTTTCCACTCTGCACACAGCCTCCGTGGGGTTCTTGGGTACTTACCTTGGGTGGTTCCTTATGTCCCCAGCTCTTCTGAGCCTCGTGGTCCAAGTCCCACTTCAGTCGCAGCTCGCATTCCACTTTCTTAGTATATGGTTTGGTCTACCCCTGGAGACCAATGTGTACTGTGCTTACCTGTTTGCAATTGAAGTATTGTGTGTATTTGTGTTGCTGTCTCAGAGTAGGAGTGTTAGACCTGTCAGCCCTTTGGGTGGTCCCTCCTCATCATTATTTATTTTGTCCCACTTTTGCCTCAAACCCTGTTATAATTTTTCCTTTTTGGGAACCACCAGACTTTTTAGTGTTGATGCAGGGTCAGGGAGCCATTTTCCCTACCCCTGGAACTTCTGTCTGAGGGCCTGAGACACAAAATGGTGGCCACCCATTGTCACCTGTGACATCATCAGAACCCACTGGAGATTTCTAGAACCTTCCGTAACATTCTGGAACCCTGTGACAGTGAGAGGCAGTTTAGAATGTTGGGAGGCCATCTCAGTGTGGCAGTTGGCATCTGACTAGAGAGGAGAGAGGACCAGTTCAGAAGGAGGTCGGAGTGAGGCAGCAGGGGTGGAAACCAGTGCTTGGAGTGGGGTCCAGAAACCCACCCTTGATGCTAGTCCCTACTGACCAAGCCCAGCCTAGAGCCCTGTGTGGGACCAAGACCAGAAAAACCATCTTAAGGACCTAAATATAGTGAAGAGGCCTTAAAGAAGAAGACCAGCAAGCTCCTGACCTGTTTAGCGGTGTCCTCCTGGAGTCCTGACATCGAGAAGCCTGGAGACCTGAGGCCTGAGGTGGAGAAGCGACGCTGACAGAAAGCAGACGTCGTACCCGGAGCCGTCAGAGGTGGAGAGAGGGCGCCGACTGAGGTCGTGGAGAGGCACCGGAGGTCGAGTAAGGAGTCACCTGAGGTCGAGGTGAAGCGCGCCGGAGGTCGGGAGTGGAGATCGCACTCCGGAGTCGCCGGGGATCGAGGTGAAGCGCGCCGGAGGTCGGGAGTGGAGGTCGCACTCCGGAGACACCCGGAAGCGGGGAGACCGTGACCCTGCGACGCCGGAAGGCGGCATCGAGCCGGAGCAGCCCAGCGACATCGAGCCGAGGCCGCCCAGCGACATCGAGCCGGAGCAGCCCAGCGACATCGAGCCGAGACCGCCCAGCGACATCGAGCCGGAGCAGCCCAGCGACATCGAGCCGAGGCCGCCCAGCGACATCGATCCGGAACAGCCCAGCGACATCGACCCGGAGCCGCCCAGCGACACCGAACCGAGGCCGCCCAGCGACATCGAACCAGAGCCGCCCAGCGCCGTCGACCCGGCGCCGAGCGGAGCCGATCATCGTGAAAAGGGCAGTAAGTGGTAGAAAGGGCATCTGAGGCCCTGTGGAGCCCTAAAAGTCCATTCTAGGGGCTAGAGGGGTGTTAGAACCAGCCTGGTAGTGCCAGGGGTGAACTGAGACTGGTGCAGTGACCTCTGTGAGGGGTTGTGTATTTTGGGAGAGCCAGATCCTTAGGTTACCCTTATTCTACCTCAGTTCAGGCCCAGCCTTGACCAATCTAGGTGGGACCCCCCCCCCCCCCCATGTCATCCAAATGACCACAAGCTGTACTTGGGCATAGTAAAACCAAACTACCTCAGGGAAGTGATGTGAACTGTAATTGTCATTAATTGTGTTATTTAACCCGTTCGACGCGCATGACGGAACGGTTTCGTCATGCACGTCGGTTGCACTGTGCGCATGACGGAACCGTTCCGTCATGGCCCCGCCCGCGCACGGAACCTTCAGCGTGGCGCGGAAATCCGCGCCGCGCTGAAGGGGTTAAGTTATTGGAGGTGCTTTATTTATTGACTGTATTTATTGTCTGACTGTATTTATTCCTGCATTGTATTTATTGTCTGACAGTATTTATTAGCCATTTGTATTTATTGCACCCCTATTTATTCCTTGCTTATTTATGACCTGATCCTATTTATTGAAACCCCACTGTGGTATTATTTATTTGACCTGCCCTTTTAAAGGAGAATGTTATGGTACTGTATTTATTTTATGAACCCTGCAACTAAGAGAAAATAAGATAAAGACAAACTACTTTCTTTCATAATTTTTACGGTGTAGTGTCGTTTTTGGAACGGATGAACACATGGTTATTGTGAGGGTGTGACGTACGCTTAACACGGTGCCTGTACCCCAACCGCTCGAGCCAAGCTACCGTTGTGCTGGGAACCTGGTGACTGCTAACCCGGTTGCCCGGTTTCCAACATAAAATTGGTGTTCAGCGGTGGGATAGAGCTGTGCTTGCGTCTACTCGACAATAACTGTGGGTAGTCCATAGGCCTACACCGGGAGTTTTCTCCAAGCGGACTTCCTAATTTTGAGTTTTGTTTTTTTCAAATTTACTTCTGGGGGTGGGAGGAGGTATTACAAAAGGTACCCCCCCTGCATAGCTTCTGTAAGCAACTGTCTTCTATCCTGAGTGGGCAAAATGGAGTTTGTATTGAAAGATGTGGAAACTTACACTGTGGCCCAACTCAGAGAGTTTTGTGAGCGAGAGGGGGTGTTTTGTCCCCAAGGTGCAAAGAAGGGTGAGCTCCAGACCAGTTTAAGGGCTTGGGGGGGAGGCACGATGAGAAAGTAAGGTTGAGAAGGAGGACAGGGATGGAGAGCCTGACAGCGAGGGGGCTGGTTTGTACCAACCTGAGGTGGGGAACCTAGTAGCGGGGCCCAGAACACTTTCAAGGAAGGGCAACAGTGTCTCTAGCAACGGCTTATTAGAAGCAGAATTCACTGACCGGAGGGAGAAAAGACAGCTCCCATGGGATTTGGCGAAGCTGGAGAACGAAAAGGAGGAACGGAGGATGGCTCACGAGTTGAGGCTCAGGGAGATAGATCTCCAGATCCTACGGGTCGGGGCACACCCTGTTCCTAGTGGTGGCAGCGAAGAAAGAGAAATCACCAGGGAATCCAAACCCTATTTGCCAAAAGACATAGTAGCTAGCTATAGTGTGGGTGATGATATAGCCAAGTGGCTAGCGGCCTATGAGATCTCATTAAGAGTCCATGGGGTTCCAGAGAAGTATTGGGGAGGGGGATTGTATAAATATATGCCTCCAGCTGGCAGGGATACATTATTGGCCCTAGAGCAGGATGAGCAGACCCACTACCCCACCATGAAAGTGGCGCTCGTGAGGAAGTTTGGACTAACACCCAAGAAGTACAGACAGAAGTTCCGGGGTAGCCACAAACTGGGCACACAGAATTGGGTGGATTTCCTGGACTATGCAAAGAAGGCATTGGAGGGTTGGATACAGGGCAGTGAGGTGAGGGACTACGAGGGGTTGTTTGATTTGATGTTGAAGGAACACCTGCTCGAAAAATGTTTCCCTGAACTGCGTCAACACCTGGTGGATAGCAAGCTGACCAATCCCCGGAAGCTTGCTGAGGAGGCGGACATTTGGGCTAGTACCCGAGTGTGCACAAGGGGGACTGGAGGGGACTCTCAAAGGACCGGACAGGGCACCCCCCAGAAGAAAGAGGGAGGGGAAAAGAAAACAGAGTTCTCTAAAGGCCCCCAAAATAGTTTCCAAGGGAAGGGAACAGGATTCACCCCTAGGGCTAACCCACCCAGAAACCCTAATCCTGGCCAGAGTCAGCAGCCAAGGGTTGTCCATTGCTTCGAGTGCGGTGGTGTCGGACACTATAAGGGAGATGTGAAGTGCCCGAAAAGACTACCCCCTCCCATTGGAGGAAAGACCCCCGGAGTAGCTAGTGTAGTGCTCGGGGAGGAGATGCCTTTAGATAAGGGAAGGGAGTGGGCGGGTGTCACTTTAGTGTCCCTGGGAGAACGGGAGATGGTTCCTAAGATCCAGGTGCCCGCAAATACCACAAAGTATGGGCAATGGGTCACCATCAATGGCCAAAGAGGGGAGGCTCTGAGAGACACAGGAGCCAGTATGACTATGGTACGTAGCCAACTGGTGTCTCCAGAGCAGGTGATTCCCCATGTACTCCACCCTGCCGCGATGGCTGACGGCAGAATGGGTCACTATCCGGTGGCCGAGGTTCCATTTGAATGGGAAGGGGTTGCAGGGTCACTTCGAGTTGCCCTAAGCCCTGCCGTGCCAGTCGATTGTCTACTGGGGAATGACATGGAGCATAATGCTTGGAAGGAGGTGGAATACCGGACTCATGCTGAGATGCTGGGTACACCTGACTGGGCCTGTGTCAGCACAAGGTCTGCGACTACCCGGAGAGGGAGTTCGTTTAGGCGGGAGCCTGGAACAAAGGCACCGCCGGCTGCCAATCAAGGGAAGAACCGAGGACAGGAGGAGCCTGCCTCGGCATCTGCGCCCCGTGTGACGGATAGGCCACCGGAGGTGGTGGTCCAGGAGTCCGCGGAGGGGGATGTTACCAAACTGGAGAACCTACCCATCCCGGCCGAGTGGCACGTGGAGGGAGGGCCGACCAGGGAGGAATTCTGCAAGGGCCAGAAGGAGTGCCCTACCCTTGAGGGACTGAGGCGACAGGCCGAAGCCCAGGCAGCAGGTAACGTTGAGGGGAACTACCACATTTACTGGGAGGATGGCCTCCTCTACAGTGAACCCAAGGCACCCATGCACGGATCGTCACGGGCCTTGGTTGTCCCTCAACGTTACCGATCCTTCCTTCTGGAATTGGCTCATGAAATCCCCTTGGCAGGACACCTGGGGCAAGACAAGACCTTTGCCCGGCTTGTCCCACACTTTTATTGGCCACAGATGAAAGTGTCGTCCGACACCTACTGCCAGACGTGTGTCTCTTGTCAAGCCAGTGGGAAAACAGGGGTGAAGCTGAAAGCTCCCCTGGAACCACTTCCTGTCGTTAGCACCCCCTTTGAAAGGGTGGGCATCGACATTGTGGGTCCATTAGATCCGCCTACTACAGCTGGTCACAGGTTTATCCTGGTTCTGGTGGATCATGCCACGCGGTACCCAGAGGCCATACATCTGAGGACCATTACTGCACCTGTGGTGGCTAGGACCCTGATGGGAATCTTTACCCGAGTGGGTTTTCCCAAGGAAGTTGTCTGACAGGGGGACCAACTTCATGTCAGCATACATGCGGGCGATGTGGAAGGAGTGTGGAGTGACCTACCGGTTCACCACTCCTTACCACCCCCAGAGCAATGGACTGGTGGAGAGGTTCAATAAAACCTTGAAAGGCATGATCAGAAGTCTGCCTGAAAGCCTGCGGAGGAAATGGGACGTCCTCCTACCCTGTCTATTGTTTTCTTACAGAGAAGTGCCACAGAAGGGAGTGGGCTTCAGCCCCTTCGAGCTTTTGTATGGGCACCCTGTGCGTGGACCTCTCAGCCTGGTGAGAGACGGATGGGAAAGAACTCCCAGAAAGCTTCCCCAGGACGTGGTGAGCTACATGCTGGCCTTCCGGAGCCAAATGGCTAAGTTGTGGAAGCAAGCTTCTGACAACTTGGAAGCCAGCCAAGCAGTGATGAAGGCGTGGTATGACCACAATGCTCACCCGGTGGAGTTGGAGCCTGGCCAGAAGGTGTGGGTGATTGAACCAGGAGAGCTTAGCGCCCTCCAGGATCGCTGGTCAGGACCCTTTGAGGTGTTGGAGAAGAAGGGTAAGGCTACCTACTTGGTGGATCTGAAGACCCCTCGTCAGCCCCTACGGGTGCTGCATGCCAACCGCCTCAAACCCCACCATGAGAGGCCCGAAGTCATATTGTTAATGGTGACTGACGGAGCAGAGGACGTGGAAAGTGAGCCTCTCCCCGACTTATTTGCGTCTCAAGAGAAGGATGGGTTGGTGGAGGGAGTGATTCTCTCCCCGTCCCTAACTCCTGAACAGCAGGAGGACTGCCGCCAGGTCCTGGGGCAGTACTCTTCGTTGTTCTCCCTTGTTCTGGGTAGGACTCACCTGTGCGTCCATGACGTGGACACAGAAGACAGCCCACCTGTGAAGTCAAAGATCTACCGGATGACAGACAAGGTGAAGGCCAGTATTCACAGTGAAGTCACTAAGATGCTGGAGCTAGGAGTGATTGAACCTTCTAGCAGCCCCTGGTCCAGTCCGGTGGTATTAGTACCAAAAGCTGTACCACCGGGTGCCCAACCGGAACTGAGGTTCTGTGTGGACTACCGGGGACTGAATTCAGTAACCAAGGGCCATATGTATCAACACATTTCCCCATAGAGACAGAATGGGCAAAACCCTTTGATACATCTGGCCCCAAGACTGATGCTCATCCGATCCCGAGGGCGGATGAACTGATTGACCGGCTGGGAGCTGCCCAATATTTGAGTACCTTTGACCTTACATCCGGGTACTGGCAGATTTCTCTGACTGATGGAGCTAAGGAAAGGTCAGCCTTCTCCACGCCCAAGGGCCACTACCAGTTCTGCGTGATGCCCTTTGGGCTCAAGAACGCCCCTGCCACGTTTCAGCGTCTGGTGAACCAGATCCTCGCCGGAATGGAGAGTTTCTCTGCTGCTTATCTGGATGACCTTGCCGTCTTCAGTAACAGCTGGGAGGATCACTTGCGTCACCTGCAAACTGTTCTCCAGGCCCTGAAACACGCTGGTTTAACGATCAAGGCCAGTAAATGCCAGATCGGGCAGGGGTCGGTAGTGTACCTTGGACACTTGGTGGGTAGGGGAGCGGTGCAGCCACTCCAGGCGAAAATCGAGGCAATCATGGCCTGGGAACCCCCCAAGACTCAGACTGAGGTCCGAGCTTTTCTGGGCCTCACTGGATATTACCGCCGCTTCGTGAAGGGGTATGGGACCATTGTGGCCCCCCTCACGGAGCTTACGTCCAAGAAACAACCTCGACGGGTAGTCTGGACGGAGGCTTGCCAGCAGGCCTTCGTGAAGCTGAAGCAAGCCATGTGCGAGGCCCCGGTCTTAAGGGCCCCAGACTTTTCCAAGGAGTTCATTGTCCAGACGGATGCATCGGAACATGGCATTGGGGCAGTGTTATCGCAACTCAATGAAGAGGGTCTGGATCAACCCGTGGTCTTCCTATCCCGGAGACTACTTCCCAGGGAACAGAAGTGGAGTGCAATAGAGCGTGAAGCCTTTGCAGTGGTATGGGCTCTGAAGAAGTTGCGGCCATACCTGTTTGGCTCGCACTTCCTAGTTCAGACCGACCACAGACCCCTTCGTTGGCTGATGCAGATGAAGGGGGAGAATCCCAAGTTGCTAAGGTGGTCTATCTCCCTACAGGGAATGGACTTTCAGGTGGAACATCGGCCTGGAGTGGACCACGCCAATGCAGACGGTCTCTCAAGGTATTTCCGCCTTAGTGATGAGAACTCCCAAGGGGTTGGGTAGCTCTCCCCACTTTCAGCTGGGGGGGACGCGTGTTAGACCTGTCAGCCCTTTGGGTGGTCCCTCCTCATCATTATTTATTTTGTCCCACTTTTGCCTCAAACCCTGTTATAATTTTTCCTTTTTGGGAACCACCAGACTTTTTAGTGTTGATGCAGGGTCAGGGAGCCATTTTCCCTACCCCTGGAACTTCTGTCTGAGGGCCTGAGACACAAAATGGTGGCCACCCATTGTCACCTGTGACATCACCAGAACCCACTGGAGATTTCTTGAACCTTCCGTAACATTCTGGAACCCTGTGACAGTGAGAGGCAGTTTAGAATGTTGGGAGGCCATCTCAGTGTGGCAGTTGGCATCTGACTAGAGAGGAGAGAGGACCAGTTCAGAAGGAGGTCGGAGTGAGGCAGCAGGGGTGGAAACCAGTGCTTGGAGTGGGGTCCAGAAACCCACCCTTGATGCTAGTCCCTACTGACCAAGCCCAGCCTAGAGCCCTGTGTGGGACCAAGACCAGAAAAACCATCTTAAGGACCTAAATATAGTGAAGAGGCCTTAAAGAAGAAGACCAGCAAGCTCCTGACCTGTTTAGCGGTGTCCTCCTGGAGTCCTGACGTCGAGAAGCCTGGAGACCTGAGGCCTGAGGTGGAGAAGCGACGCTGACAGAAAGCAGACGTCGTACCCGGAGCCGTCAGAGGTGGAGAGAGGGCGCCGACGGAGGTCGTGGAGAGGCACCGGAGTTCGAGTATGGAGTCACCTGAGGTCGAGGTGAAGCGCGCCGGAGGTCGGGAGTGGAGATCGCACTCCGGAGTCGCCGGAGATCGAGGTGAAGCGCGCCGGAGGTCGGGAGTGGAGATCGCACTCCGGAGACGCCGGAATCTGAGGTGAAGCGCGCCGGAGGTCGGGAGCGGAGGTCGCACTCCGGAGACACCCGGAAGCGGGGAGACCGTGACCCTGCGACGCCGGAAGGCGACATCGAGCCGGAGCAGCCCAGCGACATCGAGCCGAGGCCGCCCAGCGACATCGAGCCGGAGCAGCCCAGCGACATCGAGCCGAGGCCGCCCAGCGACATCGAGCCGGAGCAGCCCAGCGACATCGAGCCGAGGCCGCCCAGCGACATCGAGCCGGAGCAGCCCAGCGACATCGAGCCGAGGCCGCCCAGCGACATCGAGCCGAGGCCGCCCAGCGACATCGAGCCAGAGCAGCCCAGCGACATCGAGCCGAGGCCGCCCAGCGACATCGATCCGGAACAGCCCAGCGACATCGACCCGGAGCCGCCCAGCGACACCGAACCGAGGCCGCCCAGCGACATCGAACCGGAGCCGCCCAGCGCCGTCGACCCGGCGCCGAGCGGAGCCGATCATCGTGAAAAGGGCAGTAAGTGGTAGAAAGGGCATCTGAGGCCCTGTGGAGCCCTAAAAGTCCATTCTAGGGGCTAGAGGGGTGTTAGAACCAGCCTGGGAGTGCCAGGGGTGAACTGAGACTGGTGCAGTGACCTCTGTGAGGGGTTGTGTATTTTGGGAGAGCCAGATCCTTAGGTTACCCTTATTCTACCTCAGTTCAGGCCCAGCCTTGACCAATCTAGGTGGGACACCCCCCCCCCCATGTCATCCAAATGACCACAAGCTGTACTTGGGCATAGTAAAACCAAACTACCTCAGGGAAGTGATGTGAACTGTAATTGTCATTAATTGTGTTATTTAACCCGTTCGACGCGCATGACGGAACGGTTTCGTCATGCACGTCGGTTGCGCTGTGCGCATGACGGAACCGTTCCGTCATGGCCCCGCCCGCGCACGGAACCTTCAGCGTGGCGCGGAAATCCGCGCCGCGCTGAAGGGTTTGAGTTATTGGAGGTGCTTTATTTATTGACTGTATTTATTGTCTGACTGTATTTATTCCTGCATTGTATTTATTGTCTGACAGTATTTATTAGCCATTTGTATTTATTGCACCCCTATTTATTCCTTGCTTATTTATGACCTGATCCTATTTATTGAAACCCCACTGTGGTATTATTTATTTGACCTGCCCTTTTAAAGGAGAATCTTATGGTACTGTATTTATTTTATGAACCCTGCAACTAAGAGAAAATAAGATAAAGACAAACTACTTTCTTTCATAATTTTTACGGTGTAGTGTCGTTTTTGGAACGGATGAACGCATGGTTATTGTGAGGGTGTGACGTACGCTTAACACGGTGCCTGTACCCCAACCGCTTGAGCCAAGCTACCGTTGTGCTGGGAACCTGGTGACTGCTAACCCGGTTGCCCGGTTTCCAACAAGGAGATATACCAATGTGTTAGTGAGTGTTGTATAATTAATAGACATATAGCCTGAGGGCTTCTCTCCACAGCTACCACTTAGAGGTTTCTATGGTTGTCAAAGACCACTAAAATCACCATAAAGTTTGCTTGCCTGGACTAATGCAAGGTGCTTCACTTAAGTGTGCACCATATACAAAGCCAGCCTGCTACGACTCCCTACTGCAGACTCCCTAGTAGTCCCAACAGTACAAAAAAGATAATCACAAGGCACAGGGGAAGCTGCACCTCCTGAAAGAGTAAAAGAATTGATTCTGCAAGGAAAATAGAAGCAAACTAGCCATGCCAATCATTGACATATCGCCAACTCACTGGGTCTTTTTCAAGATACAAAAGGGCAACCTGGGATGTAATGTAAGATCTATTGCAACAACTCTCAGATCAATACAAGAAAAGAGAATACTTAGTTGCAGAGGTAAAACAAATTTCGAATGCAACCTTAAGGTGCACACTAGATAGTGCAGACACAGCAGCTGGAGGAATCAACTCTTCTATTATGCTACGTAGACACGCATGGCTCTGCATTTAAGGGTTGAACCCTGAGGTGCAACAGCACATTCCTAATGTACCCTTTGATGGTAACATCTGTTTGGTCCTGAAGTAGAGACTGAACTAGAGAAAATCAAAAGAGGACACAAACCGCAAAGTCAAGGGGCGCTTTGCTGTCTATTAGCCCCAAACTGCCTTTTCGCCACTACCAAGGGAGAGGGGCCTCTAAACATAAGACCCTAAAACTACCAACAGCAGCAGTACCACCACCACCAGCAGTCAGGAAAGGCTACTACCTAATTGGTTACAGATCAAGTGGCAGAGATCAAGCTACACCCACAATGCCAGCCTCAACCAGTAAACCGTGACGTAACAACCATCATAAATCACCTGTCGGAGTCAGACAACAGCAATTGCATCAGATGTGGCCGGAAGTAACTTCAGACCATTGGGTATTAGACATTGTCAGACAAGGTTATTGTCTAGAATGCAAAAAATAACCACCCAGTAGCCAACCAAGAAAAAACCTCAAACAGCATTTACATCTGCTAAAGGCTGAAAGTGCTATTACAGAAAGGGGCTATAGAACAAGTGCCACTCAAAAATCAGGGAAAGGGAGTATATTCCCTAATCTCCGACCTCCCCCACGGATGGCACGCAACGTCCTATCTGAAAGAAAGTTAGTTATATATTCCTTACCTTAGAATTGCCCACAGGCGTCGGACTGGATCCGGAAAGTTTTTCGTCAGCCGTACTCCCTGCGCGTCGAAAGTGTCGTCGGTCGGCTCCACTTTCATCGTTGGCTTTGTAGTCGCCGGCATGACGTCACGGTAGCTACATAGAGGCCGTCCTCGTGCGCTGTCAGTTTGTTCTTTTTCTGTGCCAGCCATCGCAGATCTGGAGAGTGGTACCTCCAGTCACTTTTTGCTGACTTTTTTCGACACCTTTTTCGAGTCTTCGACTCCTGTTGCACGTCGGGGATGCCCGGCTTCAAAGCTTGCGGTTCTTGTAGCCGACTGATGTCTGTGACCGATCCTCACCATGTGTGCCTGTTTTGCCTGGAGCGTGACCATGACCCCAAGTCGCGCTCCGACTGCCGGACCATGTATCCGAAGTCTTTGCAGGAGCAGTCCCGAAAGCTTCTCGAGGCCCGGCAGTCAGCTCGGTGCAATTCGAGGTCCCGGAGGAGGTCGAGGGACAGGTCGAAGAGTCCTCATTCTATCAAGTCTTCGCACTCTGGGTCAGGTAAGTCGAAGCACAAGAAAAAGTCTTAGAAGTATAGTCGCTCTTCAACTTCTCCCTGTCCGGCCGACCCGACGAGGGATGCGGGTGGTGCGGCTCCGTGTGCGGAGCCCGAAGGGTCGACTCTGGGGTTCTCTCCCTTCTTGGGACCCGGAGCAACCCCTGCCCAGCCTTGCCAATTTCATAAAGCGATGCATGCCATCTTTGGGCCGCCTGACTCTGCCGGCGTCTCCTTCGGGCCCAGCGGACTCGGATGGGGGCCCTAGGCCTTCGACGCTGGTGGCTCTGGCCTCAGCACCGCAGGGTCCCCTTGGATCCAGGCCTGGATCTGGATCGGCGCCGGTCGACTTCCTTACACCTCCCCCGGCATCAAATCCACTGGCACCATGTCCTCAGCCGATGCTGGTTGTGTCCCTAGCTGGCATCGACCCCGGCCTCCACCTCGAAGTAGACACAGAGCCGGACCGGCGTCAACCAATGCCGGATCCGGTGCCGATGGGTACCTTTGTGCCCCTGTTCTACCCTGGCTCTTTGAGACCAGATTGGCTGCCAGAGGAGGGTGAGGAGAACTAGAGAGAGGAACTGGGGGGAAGCCAGTGGTCTGGAGACATCACCAGACCTTGGCATGTTGTCTCCTCCTACCGTGGCTACGAAGGACGGAGCGTCTTACGCCGTGGTGTTGCGTAGGATGGCCGAGGCTTTCAACATCGAGCTACCTACGGTGGCAGTCAGGACTAACCTCCTGACAGAGGTGCTTCAACCATCAGGGAGCTCCTAGGAGTCCCTTTTACCATTTAATGAAGCCCTCACCGACATCCTTTAGGGCACCTGTTCCAAGCCCAACACAGGAGCTCCTGTGGATAGTATGATTGCCCGACGCCACCGCCCGTTTCCGGGCAACCCCACTTTTCTCTCCCAAAAGCCCACCCCTGTGAGCTTGGTGGTCCAAACCTCCACCTCCAAAGGCGCATTCCCTAATGCACCACCTGATAGGGAATCCAAAAAGCTGGACCATCTTGGGAAGATGTTTTCTTCCTCCAGCTTGGAACTGTGGTTGGTAAACACCGCATGTTGGTTGGGCGGTTACCCCCACTCCGTGTGCGATACAGTGGTGCAAGTGCTGCGCCAGTGCCCGAAGGAAGCCTGTGCTGTACTCTCCCATGCAGTTGCCGAAGGGAGGGACGCAGCGAAGTTTACCATCCGCTGTTGGCTGGATACCGACGACTCACAAGTTTCAGCACTCTTGGCCAAGGGGGCCATCGAGCGCATTCCTGTCCCAGAAGTAGGTCGTGGTTGCTATTCCCACTACTTTCTGGTGCCCAAGAAGGACAAAGGACTGCGTCCTATCTTGGATCTCAGGAACGTCAACCGCTTCCTCCGGAAGGAGAAGTACAAAAGGTTGATGCTTGCCCAGGTCTTGTCCGCCCTCAACCCTGGAGCCTGGATGGTAGCGTTGGACTGCAGGACGCTTATTTTCACATCCACGTCTTGCCGGCCCACTGGCGTTACCTGTGGTTCATGGTAGGCCACAAGCATTTTCAGTTTACCGTGCTCCCCTTCGGCCTTACCAGCGCTCGTCAGGTGTTCACGAAGGTGATGATGGTGGTCACAGCCCATCTGCGCAGGTCAGGGGTGTCGGTCTTCCCCTACCTCGACGACTGGTTGTTGAAGGCGGACTCGCCCCAGACAGTCGTCAACCACCTTCAGACTACGGCTGACGACCTGCATTTGCTGGAGTTCGCCGTCAACGTGCCGAAGTCGCACCTGAGTCCCTCTCAGAAGCTTCCCTTCATCGGAGTGGTTCTGGATTCGACGCTATTTCGGGTTTATCCTCGCGAGCAGGGACTTCGGGATATTCAGGCTATGATTCCGATCTTTCAGCCTCTTTCCCGGGTTTCCGTCAGGATGACCCTCCGGCTCCTGGGCCTGATGGCCTCCTGCATCCTGCTGGTGCAACATGCCAGATGGCATATGCGACTCTGCAGTGGGACCTAAAGTTCCAGTGGGCAAAGCATCAGGGCAATCTGTCCGATCATGTCCAGATCTTGGAGGGCACTGCATGACAATTGCGGTGGTGGCTCACGAATCGCGATTGGGTCAGTGGCAGATCCCTCTCCCTTCCCCAACCAGAACACACAGTGGTGACGGATGCGTCCCTCCTGGGATGGGGCGGCCGCTTGGGAGAGGCGGAGATCAGAGGCCTCTGGTCTCCGGCAGAGTCCCGGCTCCATATCAATCTTTTGGAGCTTCGGGCGATCTGGCTTGCACTGAAGGCATTCCTTCCCTCTGTCCGGGGAAGTGTAGTGCAGGTGTTCACGGACAACACCACCGCCATGTGGTATTGCAACAAACAGGGCGGGGTGGGGTCGTGGACCCTATGTCAGGAGGCTCTGCGCCTCTGGACATGGCTGGAACATCAAGGCATTACCTTGGTGGTTCAACACCTGGCGGGTTCTCTGAACGCCAGGACGGAGGAACTCAGCCACCGGTGCTTGATGGATCACGAATGGCGTCTGAATTCGGAGGTGGCGTAAGGTCTTTCTGCAGTGGGGAGAGCCTTGGTTAGATCCATTAGTCACCAAAGAGAACACGCAATGTCATCAGTTCTGCCCGTTGAAATTTCCAGGGCGGTACTCGCTCAGCGACGCTTTTTATCGCGAGTGCTGTTGTACGCCTTTCCGCCTATACCGCTTCTGCCCAGAGTGCTCCTCAAGTGTCATCCAGTTAATAAGACCGGATCGCTTATATGGCTGTAATTGGCTTTTGTAGGGCTATTATGTATGATGCCCTTTCAAGATACTTGTGTGTTCAGCTTTTTTTTCTTCGTAGCCCCATTGGATTAATATATACTTGTTACTGACACCATTGTCTCCCATATTAAATCCCATCCTGATCAGTAAATCATTGCCAATTAATTGATCTTCTGTTCATGAACAGGACATTATGTCTAGGATGTCTATTAATAGAGAAAGATTTAAAAGACAATGAGTGATTTTGTCCTGGCTGGAACTTAGGGCTCAACTTTGTATATGTTTTAAATACTTTTAAATTTTAGTAATAAGTGATGCTCTTGATCTTAGAATGCAAATTAGAGTGAAAACAATATTAAAGTGTATAATGAAGATAATTACATAATTGTTCTACTTCCTGTTGGTCTCTCTTGTTTTGTGCACATTGTAAATGGGTATCTTCGTTTGTAATGTGTCTGAGGATTATATACTGGTCAATTGGCCTATATATATGATGTCTTACTGTCGTGTATGGTGTATTTATACATGTATGTTTATTCGTTTGTAACCAACAGCCCTGAAGAAGTCCTGCATTAGGATGAAACGCGTCGGCTGTACTGTTTGTTGAGTCACAAGAACTGAACTCTGTTTATTCCATGTAAAATTAAAATGGAATAAAAAGAAAAAAACTGAAGAATTTTCGTTGTTGAATGTCAACTTTACAATTGTAAATATTAATCTAATCATCTTGTGCGGTGCACCTGTGCTTTGATTTTACATGTCTGGATTCCCGAGGGAATAAACACTGACAGTGGGTGCTATTCAGGGTGCACACAAATCCCTATTAATATCTAAGGGATAGTACTGTGGGAGTGACATTAGGTTAGGTGCTGGTTATTAGAAGGTTCCACTGTTTCTAATTGTTTTTACACAGGTAATAACAGTTGCTCTACAATTCTGTGTTACCCTAAGTCTCCCAATAAAATTGGTACCTCGCTTGTTTGGGTAGGCCTAGTGCTCACGACAGGAAACTGCCCAAAACACAACGTGGACACACCACATTTTTACAGTGAAAACTGACCCTTTTTTGCAAAGTGCCTAGCTGTAGATTTTGAACCCTAGCTCTGCCGGCACCTAGGGAAACCTAGCAAACCTGTACATTTTAAAAAAATTGACACCATGGGAAATCCAGGATGGGGTGACTTGTCTGACTCTCACTAGGTTCTGTTACCCAGAATCCCTTGCAAACCTCAATGTGTCAAAAAAACACCTTTTCCACACATTTCTGTGGTGGGAAGTTCTGGAATCTGCGAGGACCCACAAAATTACACCCACCCCGCATTCCCCAAAGTCTTCTGAGAAAAATGGTACTTCACTTGTGTGCGTAGGCCTAGTGCCCGCGACAGGCAAGGGCCCAAAACCTATAGAGGTGGCATCAAAATTACCTATCACAAAACAACCTGGTTTTGCAAGCGGGGGTCCCATGAGTTTTTTGGCACCGGGCTCGGCGGCCATCTAGGGAAACTTACCAAACCCACACAATTATGAAAACTAGACATCCGGGGGAGTCCCGCAAGGTATGGCTTGCATGGGTCCTCCAACATTTCCCTACCCAGAATCCCCTGCAAACCTCATTTAGCTGAAAAAAATTATTTTTCTCAAATTTCTGTGTGGGAAGTTCTGGAATCTGCGTGGATCCACAAATTTCTACACCGCATTCCCCCAGGTCTGCCGATAAAAATGGTACCTCACACGCATGGGTGGGTCAAGTACCCGCGACAGGTAAGGGCCCAAAACCTATTGAGGCGACAACAAAGTTATCTATTACTAAACAACCTGGTTTTGCAAGGGGGGCTCCCATGAGTTCTTGGCCCCGGGCTCGGCGGCCACCTAGGGAAACATACCAAACTCACGCATTTCTGAAAACCAGACACCCGGCGGAGTCCAGCAAGGTATGGTTTGCGCCTATCTAGAATCCCCTGCAAACCTCGAAATTTTGCTGGAAAAAAAATGTTTAACATTTCTGTGTGGGAAAGTTGTACGATCACTGGGCTGACACAAATTTCCTACTACCCAGCATTTCCCCAGGTCTCTCAATAAAAATGGTACCTCACTTGTGTGGGTAGGCATAGTGGCCTCAACAGGAAATGGCCCAAATCGTACTGTGGAGACTTCAAAATGACCTATAACAAAACTACCTGGCTTTGGTGGGGGGGCACCTGGGGTTTTGGCCCGGGCTCGCTGCCATCTAGGGAAACCTACCAAATCCACACATTTCTTAAAACTGGACACCCTGGGGAGTCCAATGAGGGATGGCTTGCGTGGATTCCCCAACGTTTCCCTACCCAGAATCCCCTGCAAACCTCAATTTTACCTGAAAAAAAACATTTTCCACATGTTTGTGTGGAATCACCGTGGCGGCACAAATGTCCTACCCCACAGCGTTCTCCTTAGTGTCCTGAGTAAAATGGTACCTCACTTGTGTGGGTGTCAAATGTAGAATTGGTTAAAAAAAAAAAAAAAATTAAATGTAGCGCTTAGAATTCTCGGGGCTATACCATTGTTCCCTATGTTTTGGGCTCTTCCCAGTCACAGGCCCATGCCCACACAAGTGAGGTATCATTTTTCTCGGGAGACTGAGGGGAACGATGTGGGGCAGGACATTTGTGACGGCACGGTGATTCAACCCAAAAATACATGGAAAATGTGTTTTTTTCAGAAAGTTTTTGGTTTGCAGGGCATTCTGGGTAGGAAAGCGTTGGGGGATCCACACTAACCATACCTCGCTGGACTCCCCCGGATGTCTAGTTTTCAGAAATGTGTGAATTTGGTAGCTTTCCCTAGATGGCCGCCAACCCCGGTACTAAAAACTCATGTGACCCCCGCCCCCCCTTGCAAAACCAGGTTGTTTTCGGGTACATAGGGGGCATCTGAGTTTTTTGTCCCGAGTCTGCAGACCTCTCGAGAAACCTACCAAACCCACACGTTTCTGAAAACTAGAGACCCAGGAGAGTCCAGTGAGGTATGGTTTGCGTGGATCCCCCAATGTTTTCCTAAACTTTAGCTGAAAGACACATTTTCCACATATTTTTGGGTAGAATCACTGTGCCGGCACAAATGTCCAACCCCACAGCGTTCGACCCCACAGGTAGGCACATTCTAAAAACAAGTCTTTGCCTAGTGGGCTTTCTGCCGCCCTGGGTAAAATGGGGGCGGGGGGGTGCATTGGTATACCCATTCTGGGGAGCCCTCTTCCCCACGCATAAAAAAAGCCAGCGTAATCGCTGGTGCCTGTTGGGCTTTCTGAGACACCCCCCGCCCCCACTCTGGGCTGACATCACCCCTGACTTAAAAAATAAATTAAAAAAATCCTGAGGCCTAGTGGACTTTCTGCCCCCCGGGGGGGCAGATAAGGGTCTAGTGTCCCAATATTTCTCTGGGGAGGGTCAGTAAGACTTTGGTAATTGTTTTTGGAGTAGGGGCATTATCATGCCCTTTGGGCAGCCCCACCCCAACATCAATTAAAAAAATAAATCCCTGGTTTCTAGTGGGCTTTCTGCCCACCCTGGGGGGGGGCAGATTAGGGGCTGCTGCCCCCGTCTGATCCCTGGGGGGTAGAAAGACTGACATTTTTGTGGGTGGGTGGGTGGTGCCCTTTTTGGGCAGCCACCACCCCAATGTCAATAAAAAAAAAATCCTGGTGTCTAGTGGGCTTTCTGCCACCCCGGGGCGGGGGGAGGTAAAACTGTTGTGCCCAAAAGAAAATGTGGGGGGGCGCAAAGGCCCTTGCCCAATGCGATGCTCCCCCCTCCCTGTTGCTAGTGGGTAGATCCCTGTTTGGGGGATCGCCCTCCTGGTACCCAAGCAGGAATCCACTAGGGAAGGGTACGATTGGAAAGGGGAGATTCTCCCCTTTCCACGGCTACCTCTCCCATCTTTTTCAGTGCTCGGGGGGCTGAGCTAGCCCCACAAGCACCGAAACTGAGAAACCGAAACCAAGTTTCAGTTTTGATTTCTTTGTAATGATGATCGCGCGCGATCATCATTACAATGAAATAAAAAATAGGCCTGGGGAGGTTGGGGAACCTCTTCCCCACCTCCCCAGACAAAAAAAAAAGGGAAATCCCTCTGCTGTCTGCAGCAGAGGGATTTTCTGAGCATGTGCTCACGATGGAATGGTTCCGTCATGAGCACACTAGAACTTGTGCTCATGACCGAACCATTCCGTCAAGAGCATGGAAGGGGTTAAAAACAATTACCAATGCTTCTCTAAACAAATGCGATTATGCACAGCTGGCTGTTGACCAAGGATGAAAAAAAAGTGGCGACCCTTATACAGAATAATTCTGCCGTGCCTGGGGACATGTTAATGTATGTCAGGTACAGGGACTATGATAGAATACTAAGAGCCTGGTGTTGAAGAGACAGGAGCAAGCTACTAGGTAAAAGGTCACCTGTTTAGAATCGTTATTGTCATGTGGATGGGACAAATGTATGTAATAGGGGTATACATGACAGAACTAGCCTAATCGACATGACACCCACTCCTCATCAAAAGGTCAACAAGGTCCGCTAGATAATGATAAAGCTTAAGGCCATTAAAACGTATAACAATTATTTACAATAAAAACATACTAAAAAGTACTTTTAAAAGCCTCAAATAATGTCCATAAAAGAAGTCATTTTTCCCTAAAGAAGCATTCAAAAGGTCCTCTAAACTTGTTATTATTGCACTGAGCACCTTGAAAGCAATGAAGTTCAGTTAGAGCCGTCAAAAAAATGAAACAAAGTCACATTCGACCTTCAATTCGGTAAATGTTTAATAAGTTGCAAAACGGTTCCCAACACAGGAGAAGCCGTATTGTTTATGAATCCTGCGCTAAAGACTCAACATCGCTGAACATCGTGTCACAGTTGGCAGTCTCTCTAAAACTTCCAGTATCATGTCGAGTGAGCAAAAATGTTAATCTCTGGTTCGCACAGCAGCTGTTGGGGAAGAGTTAGGCCTGATAATGATGCCTGTACCTCTGGAGCAGAGCTGATTTCCCTTCCGACAAACAGAAGCACCCCTTGGAGGCTCTAAAAATGCCGTCATCAACAAGGGAATACGCTGTGGACAACTGCACGTAGTCCGGTAGAACAACATACGCGCACTACAACGTCATTCCAGCAGTGTTCTCTCGATGTCTTGATTGAAGTGTCCATTGCGAGGCAATAGTACCCTACCATCCAATTTAACATCTGATTCTGAAAGTTTAGTTGTACAGGTGTCTTCCTGCAGGGTCAACCCAAATGCTTTCTCTACTACTACTCCGGCTGTAGATATAAACGAATACTTTTTTTCCCCCCATGAGCCTTGCTTTGATATCAGTCATTGCCAGGTGTCTCATTAGTTGTTAATCCGATGCCCTTTAAGAGATGGTTGCCCAAATTTTGTGGGCTCTTCTCGGCAACCTTTGGGCCTCTCTCACACAGGCTATTTAGTCTGCAGTCCGCAAGTTTTGAAGAATTCAGCCGCAAGACTACTACTAGGACTGCTCAGGCATCACTCTATCTCTTGCCTTTAAAGAGCTTCACTGGCTAAAAGTAAAAAAATAGGAACAAATTCAAATCTATGTATCACCTATAAGGCCCTTCATGACTCTGGACCACTCTTTTTGAAGAAAGCTTTTTCCTGGTACACCTCCACCAGAAATCTAAGATAACTGGGTTCCTTCAAAATAAATACTGTTGGATATAAAATATCCAAAAGTAAGCAGTTTCCTGATAGGAGCACGTATGCACATCAGATTAGCCCCGTCCCTCCTACAATTCAGGAAAGCCCTGAAAACCTGGCTTTTTAATCAGTAGATTGTCCTTCTGCATCTGCTCTGCACTCTGACTAACGCCAAGAAACCTCCAGGTATACATTGCGCTTTACAAGTTTTTTTTAAAATAACATGTGATGCACGTCCCCCACATTCATTCAGTCATATCCTGGCCTGGTGTATGCGATGTAGTAGCTTGCCGCATTGTTTGCTTTGAAGCACAGGTTCGAACAGTTTATAGCATGCAGTTGTCTCACTGCCCTCTTTTTCTGGCCCAGCACCTGAGAGTGGCATTTGTTTAATCATGCCTCGTTGTTTGTTTATCTAATGTGGATTCTTTCCAAATCATAAACTGTATGAGTTTTCCTCTGTTTTTGTCATTTAGAAATTGATGCACGCTATTTCTGTGACTTCTGATCCAGATTGGTCAGGTTGAATAACGCATTGTCTTTTATGTATTTTTACCAAGGATCTTTCCTGACTGGATATAATTGACTGTCTGGACTCTACTCTGTAAGTTGCTACCATTGCTCCTATACTGAAGAAGATCCTACTGTTTAAGGGGGTCGGAATGTCGGCATTCCGTGTGTCTACTCATATCTTTAATTGAAAGGATTTCAAACTCAACTGCACATAACATTGGGTTTGTCCTTGATGTAGCCCTGTATGCTATGGGTATTGACCCAGTGTACATATTATAAATATTTCATTCTTCACACTTTGTATTGTATGGCTCACTGTTTTGCAATTGCACTGCGCTGTCACTTGGAGCACTTACTTTTGTTAGTATTATAATTAGTTTATACCCATGAGTTTAATTAGTGAAATACAATTCATCCATCATAGTTTATGTTGATACTTTTCTTTCTTTCTATTTTGACGTGATTTTCATATGTGCTTTAGATAGACCCAGCTGTAGGCTCATTATTTTAACTATTCCTGTTAGAACACTTTTTATATATGTACTTGATTACCCTTGTTTTTAGGAATACAGGTATCCCCATTTTTTTCAGTTTTATTCATTGGCATTGAAAATGTATGTTAGTCTGCGTATTCATAATGGCCCTAGTGACATCACAAGGGGAAGAGGAGTTGGCATAACAGCAAGGGCAGGCAATCTTGAATCTGGGGAACTGGGTTCGAGTCTCGGCAATGACCCTGAACATCTTGTGATTCTGTGCAAATCACTTAATCTCCCCCTGCCTAACAAAAACACGTGTCCTCATGTAGACCAACTGGTGCTATGTAAAGCGCTCTGATACCCGATACCTTCGGGTCAAGTTCGTGCTATATAAAAGTTCGTAAAATAATTAAAAATTAAATAAATACATTAAAATCAGGAGGCCCGCTACTGATAGCAGGACCAAAGGAAGCCCTCAAAAATGCTTCCAAGTACGGTGTATAAAAACTGGAAGTACTCCGCAGATGGTCTGAAAGGTGGTCAAGAGACCTGATCCAAGTCGCTTAAATAAGTGTATGCTCCCACTCGTATCAGACATGTTAAATATACGATGAACCATTTGTCTGAAATGGATCAGGAAGTTAATACGGACCAGGGCCTGTATCTCTGCTGAAGACCTTGCAACCTGGAGATCAAAAGTCTCTCGTGCTGAAGTTAATGCCACATTTTGTTGAAACAACATGGCTTTCAGACTGCTCAGGCGAATAAAACCGTATACTTGAAACATTCAATGAAAGCCACAGTGGTGCCTCCCAAACTGTGCGAGCCAGGGGAAACAATACTTGCTTACACCAAACAACCCTGAAGTTTACTGTAACTAGATATGCGATGTCTGGTGCTATTCCACAACAGCCTTGATCATTCAGCACTAAATTAATTCCATTTTGAAAGCAATTAAATAACCGGATGTTTCACAGCAGCTGGGTAGCCTTTCAAGTAGCAGGATAAGTTCTCTTTATAATATGGGCAGGTACCTGCTCCTTTTCCTATTAGCGAAGGCTTTTATTTTTGATCACTCCATCCCATTGTGGGAGAGGTTGTACTCCACGTGGGACCTCACGTTATGATGGGGTAGCCCTGTTGTCATACAGCCTCCAAGGGTCCTGCCCCGCAGTATATCCTATTGAGTGTGGGTCCCGCCGGCAGTTTGTACTCCACGTGAGGGCCCACGTGGAGTACAGCCTCTCCCACAGTGGAATGGAGTGATCAAAAATAAAAGCCTTCGCTAATAGGAAAAGGAGCAGCTACCTGCCCTTTTTTTAAATAGTATAGGGAAATTCCCTCACTATTATTTATTCCAGGGGGCACTACGTCATCGCCCTGAAGAAAATCCAGAACCCTCTAGGAGCTTAAGCGGACTGAAACATGTTGGCACTAGGGTCCTAGGACCATAATGTCCCAAATTACCCTATTTTCTCTATTTTTAATCTCCCTGGCAGATCCAAGAATAAAGGGAAACTGGGATCTGCCTGTGGATTATTAATCTTTATTTCCCCTTGCCAAATACTTCTCTAAGAGCTCCCTGAAATATGGTTGGGCTCACCCTGACTTTTAGGCATCAGGGTGACCCGATGATGAAGCATGACACCTAGGGTGTGTGAGGGTATATAAAACAAAAGGACTTGCCTCCTTTCCTACTTCCTAGTGGCATACCAATTGTAGCTTCACATAAGGATCTCTCATCACTGGTTAATCAGGTTCCATCCAAAATATTAATGGTGGAATACGAGTAAGATATCAGGGGAGTACTTCTTGTGATCAACTGTTAATGTATCGCCATGGCACATGGCCTGAATGCAATAATTGCAGCATCCAGCTCAAAAGCATAATGGAGTGCAATTGAGATTGCCCATGTTGCAGAATAGACAAATCTTGTTTCATTATGCCAATTTCCAAGGACACAATGCTGCCCAGTGAATGAATACGTTAAAGTGTGATCATACCATTGTCTACCACAGCCAGGGCTCTTTGTAGGATAATCCTATCAGTTTCACCTAATCTTTCAGCAACGTCCGGTTGGGAAACTTTCCACAGGTCATTGTAGACGGCATATAAGAGGTGTTTCTTACCTGGTTTCTTGGGACCTAGCAAGAATTCCCCAAGATCCATGTTTTCTGATAGAAGAGACAAGTGTTGTTTCACCTGTTGTAGTGTCGAGGTTTTTAGCCACTCTAGGCACAACTACCCAACACTAGAAGAGGTCACTACCCCTGGGTCGTCTGTGTTTACATAGCGTGGGTCAGGCATGTGGATTCTAAATCCTCTGATGGTACCCTTGAATCTTGATTGACACCTATTTGTGTCGATAGGCCAAACCAACCATCCCTTCCAATTGGGAGCTCTAGAATTGTATGTATCATTCTGTATAATTGTACCCAGTACCTCCTCACTAATCAGGGTGTCATTTGATATACCTTCAATAGGTATGGGCAAGGGGATGCGTGGTGCTTTCTGGCCTTTTATTTTTGCTAACCTGTAGCAGGTAGTTTGTTGCACTCTTCTGATTAGTAATATTTGTAATGGAATGAGGCAAGCTCTAAATAAAGCATCTGTTCCCTGAACCTGCCAATCTTTCGATCCCCAGATGGATTTTGTCTATCCTGTCCCTCCAATGGTCGAAACCTTGTATAGTCAGTTGGGAGATAAAAGATAATGAATATATGAGCTTAGTATTTGTCAGCATCATTTTCTTCGCAGTTGCATTTGTTTGTGCTAGCTTATAGTAGTATGACATTGGGTCTGATGTATTGAACCCTGAAAAGTATGCAAATTTCTGTGTGAATGTGGCAGAACTGCTGTCCTAATCTCCCATTTTTCTTTCTCCTTCCTTGGTACGTTCCTTCCCCCCCCCCCGCCCCCCCTTCTCTTTCCCTTTGTTTCTTCTCTGGGAGCTGACCTTAGAATGTTGGAAGATGTTTACCAGTTGTGAGGGGAGTGGATGGCCAATAAAGGAGTGCTTAGAACCAACTCCAGTTCCTGTCATTCTTGATGTCAACACTGGCGACGAGTTACTGCGAAGGGGGCAGTTTTGGGCCATTTCCCCTCTGTGTACTCTCTCCGGATGATACATTAAAAAAATGAAAGTGCAGGAAGAAGAAAGTAAAGGAGCTTACCTGTGTCGTTCGGACAAGCTGAACTGGACAAATTTCAATATCGAAAAAATACTGCCAGCGGTAAATGTCCTGAGTATAAAACCGCTACGAATTTAAGAATTTCAGCTCTTAAAGAACTTTGACATGCAGAGGTAATCGGCAAAGGGCAGTGTGTCACAATTCCATATTGCCACATCAACTTTTTAGTAGTCCTTTAGTTATTTGAAGTGTGGCAAGGACACTGTCGAAGCGGCTGGTTTGTGTATGCGCTGCATCAACAATCGGAGAACTGAGAGGGACTAAATATCTTGTCACCTGATCAAGACGGAGCTCTGTTTTGCCTGGTGTTGCTGTCAAAGGAGGGGGGGCGAGGATGGTAAACGAGACAATGGAGACCTTTGTGTTCCATTGGAGGTCTCATGCTTGCCAGAGAAGAAAAATGGTGTAAGGGCGCTATCACCGTGGTTGTCTGGAGCAGTTAGGAGAATGGGGAATTCAGTCAACGTGACGAAGGGAAAGTGCGATACCCACAAACGCCAAGGCTGCAAAAGTGAGTATCGAGCTGCTGAAGAGAACGGGGTGGATTCTCAGCCCGTACAAGTTAACAAGGGAGCGCTTCCTGTCAATGGGGAGCATTGTCCTGGGCATTTTCTTTTCCTATAACTAAATACGATTCGAAGCCGGAGGGTCTAAGGGAGAGTTTAAAGACCGCACAGGGTTTATTCCCCTAAATCAAGACAAATAACAATACGAAACCCTGAGGTCTATCCGACGCTAAGAAAGTGTGGAAACCACTACATCAAATTCAAAAAGAAAGGCCAGAGAGAAATATGTGGAACACAACCAATGTCTAAGCCCAATAGATATATCTTTGGGCATATCCCTTAATAGGACGAAATCCCTCACACACCAGAGGTGACATGCCATGAAAGAAAAAAAAAAAATCAATTTGAGGAACAGTTGTTCCTCCAGGTGTCTGGTACATCCATGGGGAGCATTTTTGCTCCCAGCCTGGCAAATCTGTATGTCCATGTATTTGAGCTGGAACACATCTTTGGCACCAATAATCCATACAAAGATCATATACGTGTATGGAAAAGGTATATAGATTTTTTTGTAGTATGGCGTGGTTCTTGATCATCACTTTTGGAGTTCAAGATCTGGTTGAATAACTGCAATGCCTTCTTGAACTTTACATGCGAATACAGCAAGACTCAATTGCCTTTTTTAGACATCTTGATTTCACCTTCTGAAGGTGGTCTTATCACTGAACTGTACAGAAAACCCATGGCTAAAAATTCTCTACTTGTGTATGACAGTTATCATCCGCAAGACTTGCGTGAAAATTTGCGTTTTGGACAATTTTTACGTGTCAAAAGAAATTGTTCATCCATTGAAAAGTATCAAGAACATGCTCTGAACTTGTTCAAACAACTACAAGTTAGGCAGTACCCCAAAAAACTAGTCAAAAGATCTTACAAACGTGCCCTCAATAATAACCGAGAGGCTTTACTAGAACCTAAAATTGTGAAAGAGACCAACAACAGACTGACTTGTGTTCACACCTTTTGCAACTTCGCCAATCAATTCAAGAAAAGCCTCTTGTCAAATTGGAGGATTTTGAATATAGGTGATGAAACACTACCACGACCCCGGTTTGCATTCAAGTGGAGTAGCAACCTTAGGGACCGTTTGGTTCATACTCGTCCTCGTGTTCCAAAGAAAGACACACAGAACACCTTGTGGGGTCTTTCTCCAATACAAGGACACCATCCATGTGGCTCTTGCGCAGCCTGTTCTCGTACATCTGTTACAATAGAGATTGACATAGGATCTCCCAGGCCTTGGGTTCTCAAATGTCACACCAATTGTAATAGTGACAATTTGATCTATTTGATCACATGTCCCTGCTCGCTTCGTTATGTTGGGATGACCACACGACGGGTAAAAACACGCATCCTAGAACATAAAAGCACTATCCGTTGTGGCAGGTCTTCAACAGAACTGACCAATCATTTTCTCACAAATAAACAGTCCGAATGATTTGAAATGGACAGTCTTGGACAAACCATTTATCCCTTCCCATCTCACTGACATCACTGCATTTCTGTTCAAGCAAGAACAATGGTGGGTGCATAAACTACACACAGATACCTCTGGTCTGAATGATGATATTCCCTGGTTGCTTTTATAGACCTCTGTTTAAACTTAAGCGTCAGTTGCCTCTTTGATATACCCCTTGACCTTGGGTACAATAGTGGATACTCTTAACCCTGGCTCACCATGTAATAATTTATCTATTCCTTTGGTTCCATTTTTGATGATACACACATTAATCACTACCAGGAGCGGGTCTGTTTGTTGATCATCCTTAGAATTGATCCACAAGTTTTATTAGCAGGCTTCACATATATACCTTGGATTCATGCATGGGTTAATCACATTCCTTTCTGTTCGCTCTATTATGAAGACCGTATGACATTCACAAAGTTGCTTGTTTTTTGTCTGCACATGCGCGTTTACGCATTTTTGATACCAATACAATGCGCATGCGCCTTCTTTTATTAATAGTGTCTATCGCCTTTAACTTATGACCATTCTGTGCCGTTTTGGTCGTAAATGAGGTCTATACTTTACCTGTGGAGCTATTGATATGATCGTCCTATTTTTGAACATTATTTTACACGGACCGTATCATCGTGCCATTGCTAACACTTACTGCCATTCAGTTTCAACACCATGATGGCTGCGGCAAGCATGAGCCAACCCCCATCACTTCTAAATGAGATTGGAGAGCCAGAAATAGGCTAGAAGGAGTGGGTCAAATTGTTTGTCGTACCTTATTGCCATTAGGGATGAGCGTTTTATTTCCATGCGCAAACAGTACATCCTTCTCCACAATTTCGGAGTGCATGGGCGAAAAATATGAGACATTACCTGAACCTGAAAATGAGGGTGGAGAAGCAGTTGAGGGCATGGACATTTTTGCAAGTACTATGATCAAATTGGAGACACACTTTGTTGACAAAATAAGCATAGTTTTAGAACGTCACACATTTTTCAACAGGTCTCAAGGGAAGCAAGAATCGGTGACCAATTATATTGCAGCATTGATGAGTCTCACCCAATTGTGTGAATTTGGCAACCTAACAGATTCTCTGATAAGAGACCAACTGGTGCAGTGCACTAACAATGTATGTATTCAAGAGAAACTGTTAGCAAAGAACCCTAGTCTTCGAGAGGCACTTACCATTGCGCAATCAGTGGAGCATACAGCTAAATGCATTAAAGAAATAAAATCCAATGCTAATGTGGTAGCTAATATTCAGGAGAATGTGGAGAATAGTGAAATTTGCAAGGTAAAAGTAAGTAAAACTTGTACAACAAAACTTCAAGTAGTGATAGAAATCTCAGATGTTTCAGGTGTGGCAGCAGTATTCACCTAGCGAACAACTTGAATTGCCCAGCCAAAAGTGTAACTTGCAAAAAATGCAATAGAAGGGGACACTTTGCAAGGGTGTGCAGAGAAGGTGACCCCCACATCAGAGAGGGAGGGGGTATTGAAGGCACCTTGAGTAAGGAAGGAAAATGTGTAATGCCTAGTGAGAAGAAGTACGTTCTGCAGCTTAAGGATAACACTGGCAGTGTTAATGTAATTTATCCAAATTGTTACTCGTTGTTAAATAGAAATTCCATTACCATGTTCGCTGACTCATGTTCACCGTTTACGCTTTTGAGCAAAAGTGATGAGTGCATAGACAACCAGGAAAGGAACACACTGCAGAAACCAGATATTTCACCTACAGGTTACAACAAAGAGCCCATACCCCTTCTAGGAATTAAAGAAATGCAGATTGAGTTCTAAGGGAGGAATACCATAGGCAACGTCTACATCGTAGAATCAGGTTCCAATCTGTTAGAGTGGCAGCACCAAAAAGGAGCTTGGCAGATCCTGGATCCCAACAACAAAGAACAAGTCCTACTGACTGATGGGAGACTGCCAAGTGACAACATTTGTGAAAAATTCCCTAAATTGTTTGAGGAAAGGTTAGGTCTTCTACATGACTTCCAACACAGAATCAAACTCAAGGCAAATGCCAAACCTACCGTACACAAGCTGGGCACAGTACCGCAAAAAATGAGGGAGCCTGTAGAGAGAGAATTGAATAAATTGTGCAATGTGGGAATCATTCAACCCGTTGAATGTTCTGAATGGTTGGTGCCGATCGTGATCACAGCCAAGGTCAATGGAGAATTGTAGACTTAGGGAGCCTCAACGAGAGCATTTGGGTAGAGAGGTACCCACTTGCTAATATAAATGAGATGCTCAGCACCATGGGTCATGCAAGATACATTAGTGAGATCGACCTGTCAATGGCTTACCACCAGGTAGATCTGCACCCCGAATCTAGGCCACTCACTGCTTTCATAACCCCTCAAGGTAAGGTGCGTACATGTTCAAAAGGCTGCCTTTTGGATTGGCGCCCGCAGCGGCGGTCTTCCAGAAGATCATGCACCAAATTCTGAAGGGTGTGGAAAAATCTATGTGCTTCCAGGATGATATCCTGGTGTATGGACGTACTGTCGAGGACCACGACTGCACCCTCAAGCTTGTATTAAAAAAACGTATGGATGCGGGTTTGACATTACAGAAGCCCAAATGCAAAATACAGGAGACTTCAGTCTATCACCTGGCGCATTCTATTTCTGAGCAAGGGTTTAGACCTAAAATCAGCCTTCTTAGTGCTGTGAGAGACGCTCCATATCCTAAGAATAAGGATGAACTCAAACCCTTCCTCAGCTTAAGGGAATGCATGGCCAAGTACATGAATAACTGCTTCAAAATGTGAGCCTGTGCAAGAACTATTAAAAACAAGGATATTAAACGGCATGAGCAACATAAGTGCGTAGTGGATACCCTCAAGGAAGAGATCTTAAGTCCACCAGCGCTAGGTACTTTTGATCCAAATAAAAAGACAATTCTTACCACAGATGCATCCAACAAGGGACTGGGAGCCACTCTATCACAAAGAGATGGGTAGGAAGAAAGGTTCATTGCCTTTGCATCCCAGTGCCTTTCCAAGGCTGAGAATAATTGCTCAGTCATTAAAAAGGAGGCCCTGGCGTGTTTCAGGGCAGTAAAGCATTTTGAGTTTTTCTTGTGGAGGTTGAATTTCACCATTCATACAGAAAATAAGCCCCTAACTTTCATCTTCTCTGTAAAAGGAATGGAAAATTGTACTCCTCGCAAAGGTAAATGGATTCTGGGGTTAGAGAATTTCAATTTCAAAGTGGAATACGTCCCCGGTGTGGACAATAAAATTGCCGATTTCTTGTCTCGAATACCCTTACAAACTGAACAACCCGAAGAAATGTTAGACAGTCCCATCATGGTGGTGGATGACCCTGCCTTATTGTAAGAAGAATGGCAGAAGGGCATGGAAGAAGATACAAGTTTAAGCAGGCTTAAAGAAATAATGAGAGAAGGGTGGCCGAACAAGTGCAGTCAATTAGAAGTTGAGCTTAAAAATTTCTGGGTGGTCAGATTTAAATTGAGCATCATAGGGGACAGAGTGTACCGTCAAAACAGAATTGTACCTCCTGAAGGTCTCAGGAAGAGAATATTGGAATTGGCACATGAGGGACATCTTGGACGCAGCATTACAAAAAGTAGAGTTAGAGAGAACTTCTGGTTTCCAAAGATGAACGCAATGGCAGAACAACGGGTGAAGGACTGTCTCCGTGACAAATCTAAGTCCATAGGCAAAGCACCATTGTACCCTGTCATGGTACCACTTAAACCATGGAGCAAGCTAGCCATGGACATAATTGAACCCATGGACAACCTGGATATCCAGAAGTTCATGCTAGTTTTAGTTGACTACACTTCCCACTGGATCACACAAAAATGTGTGTATAGTGTCAACACTAGTGCTGTTCTGGATTTACTCAAAGACGAGTTCTCTAAGGAGGGCATACCATCGACCCTGGTCACCGACAACGGGGTACAGTTTACATCGCAGCCCATGAAGGATTTTTTTAAGCAACATGAACATCAAACATGAGAAGACTGCTTTATATTGCCCAAAGGCAAATGGCCTGGTCGAGAGGACAAATAGGCTAATCAAGGAACACATACAACTAGCCATTACTAATGGTCATGACATGTAGTCATCCCTACCTGACCTTTTGTGGGCATATCACACCTCGACCAATCTGGTAACAGGGGTTTCCCCTTTTGTTTCCCTCAGCAGGAGAGAACCCTCTACTAAGCTTACCCCCGAGATGGCTGGGAGGGGGTAAGGTAGTGAATCTCAATCCCGAAGAAGTTGGTAGAAAGATTGAACTGCACCAAGCCAAGTATAAAACATGGTACAAGAAAAGGAATGGAGTTAAAGCCCCATGGTGGAGAGTAGGTGATGTGGTGTAGATCAAAAGAAGCGTGAAGAACTTACATAGCCAAAGTAAATTCTACCCTCCTTGTCGAATTGCCAAAACTTTCAACAATGTAGTTCTTATCGATAATGGACAGTGGTGGAGTTGTGACAAAGTTGTCAAATCTAAAATGTTTTTCAGCACATAAATGAGGGAGGTGTTATATTCTCCCATTCTTCTTTCTCCTCCCTTGGTACGTTCCTCACCCCCTCTCACTGTCTTCCCTTTCCCTTGGTTTCTTCCCCCTGGGAGCTGACTTTAAAATGTTGGTGCTGTTCACCAGTTGTGAGGAAAGTGGATGGCCAATAAAGGAGTGCTTGGAACCAACTCCGGTTCCTGTCTTTCTTGACTTCAACAACTACCTTTTGGTGGTGTCGGGCAATGTTACTATTGAAAGAAAATGCAGCAGATTGTTCTAAATCTGAGAGCATAGTATTTCCAGTCTCAATGTCCCAATCATCAGAGAGTGTACTCAGGGTAATGAAATCATTCATTGAAATTTTAAACATGTGAAATTTTCAAATTTTCTGTAGGACCAAATACATCATATGAAACTCTATCCCAAAATATATCATCAGGTACTGGAACGTGTGAAATGTTCGTTAGGGACAAATCTCTTTGTTCACATTGTGATGACGTATGTGGTTCAAGACCAAGTTTATAGGTTGTGCTGCAGAGCGTGGTGGGAGGTAATTTCCATTCAGTAGTAAGAAAAAGATAGTTACTAGACCAATCCAAATTAACAGGAACAGAATCCCTAATTCAAACCAAAGATGCAACCAAGGATAAACAAAGTAAGTTTTTTTCAGCCATAGATAGAATTGTCAAAATTGTTCTTTTTTAGAGATGAGTGGAGTTTGCTCAGGTTCGCTTGGATCTGAAGAAAAGTCATTGAAGTTGATGAAGTAGCCAGACACAGTTCAGACTATCTTTGGTAGCTCAGCAGTGTTTGAAGAACTTGCAGTTGCTTTTTGTGAAGATACGTTGATATAAAGTTAATTATTGGGCCAAAATGCAATTTGCGTTTCAGTTTCATTTGGATGTTGTTCAATTTCAACATGTGTAATTTGTTCTCCGTTATTGGCTACTCCGGCATCTTGCGCAGAGGAGTCTTGGAACGTTATTAGTCTTTCCTTCTGAACTTCCTGTATAGTAGTGAGAGGAGTTCTGCGGCAAATGAGGACTCCATGCGGCCTACTGTTGAGAGTTTTACGTCTCCAGTCGAGGTGTGTTTTACTTGTACGTTGCTTTGTAAGGCCCGGAATTCATTGAGATCCTGTAAAACGGCCAAACGATCATTCAATTTAAGTGGTTTTACATCTGCCACTGTGCTGGATCTCATAGGGGCTACGTCCTCCCAAGGATTTTCTTGGCATTTTTAGTGTTCTCTGGACCCCAAATAGGTGATTGACCCAACTACCGCCCGTACCTAATACCCTTGCTGTTAAGGATTGCTTTAGGTCCCAATTTTTCCTCTACCACTGAATTTGTCGGGATGGTAGGGGGAGGAGTACTGCAAGGCCACGCCCATACTTTCCATGGCTTCCTTGTAAGCCCGAGAGCTAAACACAGGGCCACAGACAGAATGTTACGTGCCAATTGCGCATGTCCCAATAAAGACTTGCAAATCCTTTATAACAGTTTGAGCATCAGCCGAGCGCTGAGGCCAAACCCATAGAAATCTAGAGCATGAATCTACTGCCACCAAGATGTACTTGTGAGCCCCGTCTGAATTTAAGGGGCTGCAGTGATCCAAATAGACACATGCGATAGGTCTGTCTGAGATAAGTAATGGTGTTTGTAGTGGCGGTGCTACGGTGGAACCTTTAATCTGCTGGCAGATGTCGCACTTTAAGACATAAGCCTTTGTTTAGACAAACGTGGCCACCAGAATCGCCGCTTCAGTAACAAAACTCTAGCAGTGACTCCTGCGTGTGCAGAGGCCAGACCCTTGTGTGCACTGGTATTAAACCTAATCTGTGATCCATGTTTGGTATAACTCTATCCCCCACTTCTGGAATTTGAGCATACGGTGTGTTTTGCACATCTAATTTATAGGAATATTTGAGTGGAAAGCCTTTAGGAACAGCAGAGCCAGTCTTTGAGGCGTTGATAGCTATCAGTATGTCTCTATCTATCCTCGTACTAGGAGTGATTGCACCAATGGCAGCAGTTCGCACAGTCGCCTCGGCGGATTCATCAGCCAGTGAATTTCCTTCAACCTGTATGCCAACACGCTGATGACCCAAGGTGTGAATAACTTGAGCCCGTGGCAGGCCTGCTTTCAGCTTTGCCACATGTTCTCATAAAAATGTATGCTTGATTGTGCAACCCTTGGCATCTCTAAACCCATTCTGGCCCCAGTAATTAAGATATTCATTGTAGGAGTGCACGCAGTAAAACAAATCGCGCACCATCAGTGTGGGGAATTCCCGATCTCTATACTGTTGTGCCAGAATCAGGACAATCTCCGAGAGATTGTGTGGTCGTATTGTTGGGATGAAACTTACCATCCCGCATATGACCCTTCACTATAGCACACGCAGCACTATATTGTTTACTTCCTACAGCAGGCTGAGCTGATCCATCAGTGTAAATGATGTATTCATATTTCTCTAGAGGCAAGATTTCATTCTGGAGAGGTATTCTTGTTCATACTTCAGGAATGCCTGAGTTTTCAATGTAGAATCATATTTGTAATCTACATCTGTTGCAGTGAGAGAATTAGCCCATTTTATCCATTTTGGATGTAGTGTTTTCACATTTGGAATTCTCGCTTTGGTAACAGCTTCTAAAGTTGGTTTCCGGGGTTACAACAATTATGCGTTTCCCCTGTGCTAGTGCTCTTTCTCTCGCTACAGCAGTCTGTACTGCTATCAGTATTTTTCTGTTGCTGCAAATCAAATTACAGCATTTGTGTACAAATGTGATTTGTATGCAATTGGGACTGTCTCACCTTCCTTGAAAGTGAGGTAGGTATATACTGATAACCCTGGGACCACCCGGATCACCAAGTTAGTGGTGTTCATACGTGTGTGTAAATATTTTGATGCTATCATGTGAGCCTGAACTGAATGGAGAATATCTGTGTGTTGCTGTGTCCACTGATGTGGTGTGAAATCAGGTCTGATTAAGTCGCAGAAAGTTTTTACTCTTTCTGCATAATCTAGAATGTATGTTTTGCCAAGATTTAGAAATCCTAATA
This sequence comes from Triturus cristatus, assembly GCF_964204655.1. Taxonomy (NCBI): domain Eukaryota; kingdom Metazoa; phylum Chordata; class Amphibia; order Caudata; family Salamandridae; genus Triturus; species Triturus cristatus. Next base: position 414,060,190 of record NC_140585.1, on the reverse strand, counting down.
TGGATTCCAAACTTTTGAGAGTCTGTGGAGGTTGTAGCAGCACACACCCTTTCCAGACTCTTGCCTTCACTAGAGAGCTCATATCCCAAAACAGGACATTGAGATAGGCAATTTTTTATTTTTTTAAAATTAAATTTGTAGTGCAAATTGGCGAATCCCACAACTATGTTGTCCATCCTGCACAAGTGTTCAAGTAATTCATTGTCCTTCAGATAGGTGTCATCTACATAGGACACTGCATCCTCAAAGCATGTTGGGAATATTTCTGACACTCTTGCTGAGAATAGCCCTCGGCTGTTCTAATATTCTTAGGGCAAACAACGGAAATGTTGCAGAGTGCTGATGGTAGAAAATGCTGTCCAATATCTGCTTTCTGGCGCTATATTTTGGAAGAAAATCCATTCGAGATGTCAAATGTTGTTTTGTATTTTTTCCACACAGTTATTCATTAATGCGGCACTATGTACATTTTGTACTTCAAATGTTTGTGTGCCTGTGTTTAAATGTCGGTAATCTAAAACTAGAGGATATGAATTGTCAGGTTTCATCAATGGAAACAAAGGGTTGTTCATTGGGGAACTGCAAGTCTCAATCACACCTTGGTATTCTAGTTGGTCTAAAAAATGTTCACCTGTCTTTTTGCATTGTTTATTATAGGGTACTGTCTCTATGGATTTGGAGTAAATTATAATGGGATTTCGTGGTAAGTAGACTCCACGTGCCACCATGCATGGTTGCAGTATGATGCTGGAGGTAGCGCTAGCGCCCACTCCTGTGCGTATCAATGTTTTAAAGATTCTGGAACAAGGTCGGAGAAAGCAGGCAAAATGACGCTTTCCCCTTTTGGGCAATCCATCACAATCTCTCTCTGCTAACCGTATGTCATATCCATATGTTAAGTTCTCCCAAAAGAGACCTTTAACCTTTCTTGAGATGTCCCCTCTATTTGTAGTGTCATTTCTTAGTCTATGCAGGACATTTACTCTGGTATCAGATGTTTCCAGCGTGATGTGTTCATTCAACACTGCTGTTACCAGAAAATCCTTCAGGTTCTGGTGAGCTATTGTTAGTTCTTCCTCTCTGTCTTGGATCGTCCGAGCCCATTCCCTGTTCAGAAGCAGAGTCTTCAGTAACCTGGGCATGTCTAATTTTTAATCCAGCTACTTTCTTCTTTTTGAATTGAGGTTTTGCTTTAGGTTTTTCTTCCTGTTTGATAATGTAATCTGAATTACAATGTGTTCCCCTTTTTGTCTTTGGTCGATCTTCTTGCATTTGTTCTAATGGCCCGTCCCTCTCCAAGTTTTTTGATAAACTCTGAAAGGAACGAAAGGAACGTGCATCAGTGTCCTGATACCCGTCAGGTTTCCTAATGTTATCACGATTTCTAAGGTTATACCTCTTTTCAGAGGACTCCTGTTGGGGAGACCCACCCTTTGATCGTGAATTCTTTTCTGAATTGTTATTTTTAGAATTTGTTTTTCCCCATTTCTTTTTAGAAGAAGCGGGTGCTTGCTTCGAGTTGTCCTTGTTGGGACTACCCAACATTTGTGGTTTCCCTGCTTTGGTTCCCAAATAATGTCTGCAGCATAGTTTTCTTCAATAATTTTTGGTGATTCTCACTCCTTATGTATAGGTTCCATTTCCCTTAGGTGGCTGTGTATGACCACTGCGGCTGCCTCCCCCTTTATGTTGCTCAATATGATTGCAGAGACTTGGGCAAAATTGCCCATCAATTTCATTACCACGTCCAGGGCAGGTCTTGCCCCGGACTCATTCTGTATCTGTTTCAATACCTCCTGAACTACTTCTATGGAAGGGGTACCGTGTATTCTGATGTATATGGCAGCAAAGATTGTTCCCCAAGTGGTACAATCTGCTATCAAGGGAACAATCACCATTGGCAAGCAAATGGTTAGCGTTCTATGTTTTTACTGTGGACCCATATGGGGAAATACTGCTTCCAGCTGTGTACTTTTTTTGTGCAATCTGGAATGGAATTTGCTCCAGTTTGGAAGGAATTGTCCCTATTACTTATTTCAGTGTCTGCGGATTAATTGTAGGTGTCGTCTGATGTGGACCAGCTGGAGCGTTTCTCGCAGGTTGGGCTATTAATATTAGCATGACAAACTGGACAATGTGTCTGTATAGCCTATGTCTTTGTATATTGTACAGACTTCCTCCACTGATAGTGTATCTATTTCGGGATGTGGAGTGTATGTCGCTAAGACCCGCCAGGTCGCTCCTCTGCTGATTAGACAGAGTCTCAAGACAGATGTGTGTGGGAGAGCGCCTTTAAACCAGTTTTTGTGCTGCTGGTCAGTTAATGGAACTTCAATGTCTTCGAATGGAATGTATTCTTCTGGTGGTTCAACTACAATATGTGTGCAAAACAAATTAGTTACGGGATTTGCAGGTGGGAAATGAACCCAGGAATAGAATACCTCTGATCCCAACACCTTGTGTTTCTCAATCGCAAAGGTAACACAGCTACCTGTTGATGGTACTCCGTGTTCTAACAATTTCATAGTAACTGCATGTCTCTTTGAAAAGAGCGCTTGCAAATTTGTCTTGCCCCGAGCCTGAACCACCACTCATGGACTCCGTCATTCTCAGGGGAGGAATAAAAAGATCTGGTAACTAAGGGTTTTGCACAATGTGGGGAATCTTTTATCCTCAAAAGCTTGCTAAACCTTCAGCCAATACACAGAGTATATCAGCTCAGCTGAGGCGGATTCCCCTTTCCACTTTGGATGTCTCTGAAAAGTGAGTAGGGATTTCTGAAGAACTACTGAACTACTCAGATTTTCACTATTATAAGAACCAAACCAATGTTGGTGGTGCCATTGTCTTGTAGTTCCTAGGAATCCCCAGGACCTGCACATTTTGGATGACCTATACTGAGGGCTTGGTGTCCCGACCACTTCTGGACACCCCTACATGATATGTCAGCCGTTAGACCAGCTAGCTCTGCAGTGCCACTACACCCTGCCCCCAAACCTTACAGTGGTGTAGGTAGTTTCTGGCATCCACTGAACATGGCAACCCTGATTCCTCCGGGTTCGTGGAAAACAGTACAGTACTTTTCGCTCAGACACTCATGCTTGCTAACACTCATAAAATACTCGGGATGGCGATTAAGGACGTTTCAGTAAGTATTTATTCATCTAGTGACAGCCTTGTGTAAAACATATGTTCTGCGACAATCGTGAGACAGAAGCATACAAAAGAGATTGCTAGTACCAATATAGGGAATAGTAGATACATATGAAAGAGACAATTAGTTATGGATTCCTCACCTTAGAATTACCCCCAGATGTCAGACTGGATCTGGAGAATTTTTCTTCAGCAGTACCCCTGCACGTCGTTGGGTGGCGTCAGGCAACTCCGCGTTCGTTGTTGGCTTCGTGGTTGCCACAATGGCGTCTTGGTGTCTTCTTAGAAGCTCTCCCCTCCCTGCGTGCTGATGTCATTTCTTTCTGTTTTTTGCACCAACCAGCGCAAATCCAGAGAGGGCGGTACCTCGAGTCACTTTTTAACTCTATTTTTGCAACTTTTTGTTGACGTCTTTTTGAGTCATTACGACTCCTGGTACACAGGGATGTCATCTCGGCAGACCGGCTTCAAGCCTTGTGACTCCTGTCACAAACTCATGTTGGTGACGGACACCCATCTTGTGTGCCTCTGGCGCCTGGAGTGCAACCAAATACCTAAGTCGTGCTCTGACTGCCGGGCCATGGCCCCAAAGTCTTTGTGGAAGCGGTCTCGAAAGCTTCTGGAGGCCCGGCAGTCAGCAACGCGCCGATCGAAGTCCCGGTCGAGAGGGAGGTTGCGGGACCGGTTGCGGAGCCATCACCACTCCTCGTCGAAGTCTTCATCTTCGGGTAAGTCAAAGCACAAGAAGAAGGCAAAGAAGCACAGTCACTCTTCGTGTTCTCCCCATCCATCGGTCGACGTGATGTAGGATGTGGGTGCTAGTCACCCGGCTCCACCCACGGAGCCTTTTGGGTCGACCCCGAGCCTCCCTCGCTTTACGGGAGCCGGGGTGACTCCTGTTCAACTAAGTAGCCTTTATGAAGCTCTCCATTCTATTTTTTGGATAGCATGACTCTGCCGGCGCACTGTTGGGCCCCGCGGACAGCGCGGGGGCTCTAGGCCTTCGATGGCGGCTTCGGCCCCGGCACCATAGGGCCTCCAGGGATTCACGCCTGGATCCGGATCGCATAGTTTTTTTCCAGCCATGCTGCACTGTCATGGAAAACTGCTGGTATACTGTTTTAAATGAATGACACAGCACACAACATTGAGGGGTTGGTCCATGGCCATGGCCACTCTCTTGTGAGCTCAACTGCTAGAGCATCAGCAGGAAAAGGAAGGCCTTCTCAACAAACATACATGGTGAATATTATTTATAATACTAGCTTACAAGGGCCTGCAATCTTCATGGTAGACAGTACAGTACCAGAAATGTGTTCTTCTTAATCTTACTCATACAGTAACACAAGATATATAGGAGAGAGGGAAAGATTAGCAACTAAGTAGAAGATAACTGAACTAGAGGCCTGAAAATGTCAGCTACCAAAAAAAGAAAAACATGTAATATAAGGGTAAAAAAGATAATGCTGGAATAATAGCACTTGGACTTCCTAAAGTCACAGGACACTACCCATGTGGACATTGCACTGTATGTCACCTCACAACAACTGCAAAAGAAGTGGACCTAGGCCTACGCATCCCCTGCGAACTACGGAAATTGAGTAATTGCAACACAAAACAAGTAGTCTACTTGATCACCTGCCCATGTTATTTGAAATACATTGGGATGACTACTAGGAAAGAAAGCATAAGAATCAGTGAGCATGGAAGTACCATACACTGCAGATGCAACTGTACCAAAATGGCAGAACATTTTATCCAAACTAAACACACAGTAAATTACCTAAAATGGTTTGTCCTACAACAAGTAAGAGCAGAAACGAAGAACGCAGAAAAATCTTGTACGAAAAATAACGAAGATGCGTTAAAAACTCTCCATCCAATCAACGGTCTGAATGAAGAAATTGTGTCATATCAATAGACACTTGACAAGTCCACACTCTCATACTACACATTGTATATGGGTTCTGAACCATACACTTTAGATTCAAATGCCCGAAAATCAAGGGTTCACTTCTTAGGCTTTGTGATTGCTATACGGGCTCAGAACACACCCATTATCTAGTGTTGAAACATGCCAGGTCAAGAGGATATAGCCCATGGTCCTAAGCGATCAACGGTACACACATAATGATCCAAGTACCTGCCCCCATAAAACCGGATAGACCCAGGACCTTTCTTTGTCCTTTTTAGATATGAATAAATATACTCTATTACACCTTTACCCCCCAAAAAACAGACATATTCCACCAACTTTTTGATCAACAATCACACCCAAGTGCTCTCATTGCAGACACTGTAGTTTTCATACCCAGGGCCATGGTCCAAACTACACTTCCCAACAGTCAATTGGACGGGTAGCTGAAAAACACACCATACTAGACTTGCAATTGAGTAAAGACAGCAACGAGAAGGAGCCCACGCTTGTAACGGTATCCATGACAACGCCTCCCATAAAGAAACTAGCACAGTGTGACAAAATGGTCATGAGACACAATATGTCACCATAACAGAGAGGTATGACACAAGGTCAGTAACATTTGGAGTAACAGGGAGACAGACCAGTTGAGACGGCAGAAGCGTCCTCATGACGAAGCAAGTAGGATCTACCTCATTAAAATCCAAAGACCACCACACCACCAAAAACGATCTAAATAGAATACTAAATAACGGATACTATATTTTTGTATATATTTTTTTCTAGAGTGTGACTACAGGGACCGTCCTCCCCTGTTCACCCCATGATGTCTTAACAATATTTAAGCCATGTAGGTGATCTATGTGTTCACGTTTCTCTGTGTTTGTGGTTCACCTTAAAGGTCTTGTAAAGGGTATGTGCCTATGTATATTTTACCAACTTATCACTCAATGGAATGCGGTGAGTTCCATTATGTGGCACGATTGGTATTGCACTATAATACATCCACAATTTTGGAGACATCGATTATCAGAATGTCTACCAATGTGTCCTCTTACACACATTTTTTCTTTCAGCAATGGCCATAACAGAAAGGAGCCATCAAGTATGGTCTGTATTTCATGTGCATGCTTCATACAATATTGAATTGAGGGCATAAAGATAGGTTTACTAAACCTCGCTGACGCAGGGTAAACATACCAAGCAAGGTCCTGAGGCAAGCTGACTGACCCTTTACGGGCAAATGAACAGCTGAAACATGTCAACCTATAGATGTTAAAGGATCATAGTATCCTGAAATGCATTAATCTAGCCATAGACCTCTCTCATTAAAATAGGAATATAGGATCTATGGGCATTTTAGACACATCTAGCTCCCTGCATATACCTCTAAAGTGCTCTGTAGAGCCCACCCAGTCACATTAGGTGGTCTGGATGTGGGTCCAATCATAAAGCAAGCCACAGGTGGTACCTGTGGGTGAGCATTCAAAAACATAGATAAAAGCATATATCCAAGATATCCAAGATATGTGGTGCAGGCACTAATTTACCTGTGTGCTATCTGCACACTTGCTTATGATATTCGAACAATTTACATGCACCACGATACAATAGGTGGAATTAGGACCGATTTGGGTTGCACCCTCCCTTTTTGTGATTTAGAATTTGAAAAGTTGAGGGCCCATCTGGACAAAAAGCCTTCTCACTCCACCAAGGTTTTGATGGATAAAAGGAATGAAACAAAAATTCAATCCATTGTGCTTTGCACAAGTGGGTTTGTATCCCATCCTCATCGCCGTTTGGAAGGAAGACAGCAGGTAAGGGTGTCAGAGTAACTTTATTTCTCACCAGCAACACCACCCTCCAGGCTGCAACTACCATTCTGAAATCCAGCACCAAGATTCTACCCTAAACACACAACATTCCTAAAACCCAACAATAGGGAAATAATAATAATAATAAATAATAGGACTGACTTGGAAGAGCCCTCTGCAGCGGCGCTGGTGGTCGGTGCCTCCTGTTGACCAGCTACTCCCGGACACTCTGCAACGTCCCTCTTCTTGCCTTCGGGTGCTGAATAAATTAGTGATTCAGTTAATTGCCACAAAATTATTATGACAGGCAAACACTGTCACATAATTGTACTTCTCTAAAACAGATAACCTATTGTATTAGTTTTGAGCCTATTGACTATCGTTGAGTTGCCTATAGTAATCCTAAAATCCCTGTTCCAAATTTCATTAACAAAAACTACATTTGGAATTAATGCATTGCAGTGAATGATCTTTGATTCTATTCTCACCTCTCAACCCCCTTGATGACCAACTCCGTCTCTCTTTTTTGCAATTCATAGATGCATACTACACATCGATGTTAGCTTGGAACTGTATGAGCTACATAAATAACATTACAGAGAGAATGCTAACTCACTGCTATCAATAAATCACTATGGCGACAGGAGGACAGTCTGCAAAGGCTTGTTAATTAATCAGCCAAAGCGAGCAGCAATGATGAGTATGATTAGGTAGCGCTGAGCACCTGCCCAGCAGAGACTAAAAACTGGATCACATAATAATATATATTCTTAACGTAAACTAAATGGTAACTTACCTCTGAGTGTGATCTGCTATTCAGAAAAAAAAGTTAGCATTGTAGAAACGTGACAAATGATTATTACTTACCACACCCCGGAATCTTGACATCGAACAGGTCCTGCTTCTGGTAAACAAATATCCACCCAGGTGTGCCTCAGCTGCTGGATAGTTCCCCGAACCTGGCTGGTGCACCGCACGCACCAGTGTACCCTCCCCTTGTGTACTTGATGCTCTCGCAGAGGGTATCCACTGCCTGGCCTGTTGCCAGCATGGTGAGTAGGTGACGCTGAACACAAACTAGTGCTGCCACCTCCTTCTCACTGAAGATTGCACGGGGCTGCACACCTGGGCAGCAGCGCTGCCCGCCAGGTAGACAACCCTCTGCCATGGCGCTGGGTGGGGTAAACAAATATGAGAAAAGAAGAAATAAGGCAGTAAGGGGGAAAAGAAACAAAATAGAAAAAGTCACAAAAAACACCCAAAATTGTTTTTAAAAAAACCTAAAATATACAAACACATGGCAATGTGAAAGGGCACCCGGCAAACTCCGTATGCAAGAGGAACTCCGCATAGTGCGACAGAAGTTTTAGCCACTCTGAGGAGTACCGCATAGCACAACTGCACAAACTCCGAACGGGTGTAGTTCACCCGAGGATATGGTGTCTGACAAGGGCACCAATTTCATGTTTGCTTATATGCAGTCAATGTGGAAGGAGTGTGGAGCAACCTACAAGTTCTCCACCCCTTACCATCCACAAACCAATGAGCTTGTTGAAATGTTTAAAGGCTTGCCGGAGGCCTTAAGGCATAGGTGTGACATCCTCTTGCCATGGTTTCACTTTGCCTACAGTGAGGTACCACAGAGGGTAGTGGGCTTCAGTCCCTTTGAGCTGCTGTTTGGACACCCTGTCAGAGGACCTTTGAGTTTGGTGAAAGAAGAGTGGGAGCAAGCTCCGAGAAAGATTCCCCAGGATGTAGTGAGCTACATGCTGGCCTTATGAAGCTAAATGGATAAGTTTGGAAGCAAACTTCAGACAACTTAGAAGCCGGTCAGTATGTGATGAAACCAGTGTTACGACCAAACTTCTACTACGGGGAATTGCAACCTTGGCAGAAAGTATGTGTGATGGAAACTGTGGAGCGTAGGGCCCTCCAGGACCACTAGTCTGGGCTCTATGACGCAGTTGAAAGAAAGGGTAAGGCAACCTACCCGATGGACATCAAGACCCTGAGGCTCCCCGATAGGGTGTTCCATGGAAACTGCCTCAAGCCCCCCTTTGATAGGTCTGAGCACATCATGCTGTTGGTGACAGATGGAGAAGAGGAAAGTGAACCTATTAGTCTCTAAGGAGAAAGATAGATAGATCATTGGAGGGAGTAATCCATTCCTCCAGTTTGACTAATGAACAGCAGAGGGACTGCTGCCAAGTGCTGTTTTCCCTCATCCCTGGGACTACCCATCTGTGTACCCATGATGTGGACACAGGAGACAACCTTCCTGTCAAGAACAAATCTTACAGGTTGCCAGACTAGGTGAGGTTTTGTGTGGTCTATAGAGGGCTCAATTCAGTCACCAAGACTGATGTTCATCTCATCCCCCGAACTCATGAGCTGATTGACCAATTAGGGGCTGCCCAGTACTTAACTATCTTTGGTCTTAAATCAGGGTGCTGGCAGATCACCCTAACAGAGGGAGCAAAAGAGAGGATAGCCTTTGTCACTCCAGAGGGCCACTATCAGTTTAGAGTGATGCCCTTTGGACTCAAGAATGCCCCCCTGCTACCTTCCGGAGGTTAGTGAACCAAGTCCTTGCTGGTATGGAGGCCTTCAGTGCTGTCTATCTGGATGACACAGCTGTCTTCAGCTGGAAGGATTACCTTCACCTCTGATAATTGCTTTAGGTTCTTCAGTAGGCAGGCCTGACTATCAAGGCCAGTAAGTGCCACATAGGGCAGGGGTCTGTGGTGTACTTGGGACACCTGGTGGGAAGGGCTGCGGCGCAGCTCCTCCAGGCCAAGTTGGAGACTATTATGGCCTGGGAGCCCTCTAAAACCCAGACGGAGGTAAGACTATTCTTGGGCCTCACTGGGTACTATAGGAGGTATTCAAGCGATATGGTACCATTGTTGCCTCCTTGACAGAGCTTACTTCTAAGAAGCAGCCCAGAAATGTGATTTAAAAAGAGACATGCCTAAACGCAAGTGACTCCCTTAAGCAGGCCATGTGCACAGCCCCTGTGCAGAAGGCCCCTGACTTCTCCAAGGAGTTTGTCGTTCAGACAGATGCTTCAGAGCATGGTATAAGGGCAGTACTTTACCAACTTAATGAAGAGGGCCTAGACCAACCTGTAGCCTTAATTTCCTGGAGGATACTTCCCATTGCACAAAGGTGGAGTGCTATTGAGCGAGAAGCTTTTGCTGTGGTCTGGGCACTGAAGTTGAGACCATAATTGTTTGGTACTCCCTTCCTGATTCAGACTGACCACTGCCTCCACAGAAAGGCTCATGCAAATGAGGGGTGAGATTCCAAACATGTTGAGATGGTCAAGTTCCCTACAGGGAATGGATTTCAGGGTGGAGCACAGACCAGGGTTAGACCACGCCAATGCTGATGGCCATCCAGGTTTTTCCGTCTTAGTGATGAGAACTCCCTAGAGGTTGGGTAGCTCTCCTCTCTCCCAGCTGGGAAGAAAATGTTTTGGACCTGCCAGCCTTAGGGTGATCTTCCCCCAGCTCTTTGCCTGCTTACCTCCTTTTTTTGCTGATTCGTTTTGTTGGCCTTAGGACTCTGAGCCCTTTACTACTGCTGCCCAGTGCTGAAGTGCATGTACTTCTCCCCAAACATGATAACATTGGTATATACACAATTGGCATATTTAATTTACTTGTATGTCCCTTGTAAAGTCGTATGCCATATACCCAGGGCCAGAAACTTAATTGCTACTAGTGGACCTTCAGCACTGATTGTACCACACAAGTAGCCCATTAAACATGTCTCAGGCCTGCCAATGCAGAACCTGTGTGTGCAGTTTTACTGTCACTTCTACTTGGCATTTAAACCCTTTTGTCAAGCCTTGATCCCCCTTTTACTACACATATGTTACCCCTAAAGTAGGCTTTTATGTCTAGTAGGCCCTAGGTATCCCATAGGGCAGGGTGCTGTGTGGGTAAAAGGTATGATATTCTAGTTTTTCATTACTGTGAGGCCTCCTCCTTTCCGAGGTTAACATTGGGAATTACTTAATACCCCTTCAAGCTGTAATTCCTGATTAGAAAGGAGTGGTTGTATCGTGTTTTATATCTTTAAGATGGTAATGAAAAATCCTCTTTACTGGTAACGTTGGATTTAACATTGTATCTATTTTAGAATGGCCACTTTTAGACATTCCTCTCCTCTTACAGCTCTGTGTGCCTGCTGCCTGTCTCCAATACACATCTGAAGTGGATGACAGCTACACATTGTGTATTCCCTCTAGACAGCCACAGAAAGGGGAAGTTTAGGTGTTTGAATACTCATCTGCATTCTAATGGCTCTTCCTGGGCAGGAAGGAAGGGCAGGGCTGACACACCTGCATAGGCAGTCCCCTGTCCCCCACACAAAGGGTTTATTATCCCCTACTGATAGTCTTGAGCCAGGGTTGGGAGAAAGGACCTCTGTACATTTCAAAGACCCTTCTTTGCAGTCACCCTCTCTTCAAAGACACAACTGGGTATACGTACTGGGTCTTTGACCCCACCAAATCAGACACTACTGGGTCTGCCAGAAGGAAGCACTGCTGTGCTGCTACAAGGACTGCCACTCTGCTGGACTGCTGCTCTGGAAGAACTGATTTTATGCTCTGATGTGCTGCCCTGCCCCCTGCTATCTTTCACCCTGCTGAGGAAAGAACTGGACCCACCTTGCTTGAACCCAGAGTGACTCCAAGGGCATGCTGGCTTGCCCTCTGTTATGAAGTCTCAGGGACATGAACAACTTCCTTCAACACTGCAACAGCACCGGAACTCTGCCTTCTTTGTGTCCTGCCCTGCCAAGTGGTGCCAATCTAGCCCTGAACCCTTGGAAGTGAGGTTTTGTGTGCAGCAACTCTTGGCGATAATGCATACCCGCCATAGCGCCGTTGGGAACCGGCGCATTTCACCCAGCAACGCATCGCCCATCTTCAGCGCTGCTCATCACCGAAGCTTCTCAGAGTGTGAGTCTCAAGGATGGTGCATCTCCCATCGCAGCTAGATAACGCATCGCTTTCAAATCCCTCGGATCGATGACGCATCCCCTCTTTGCTCCTCGCATCTCAACGTTGACGCAGCCCTCATCCAAAGGTACTGTTTCAGTGGGTAAAGGCTGGTCCCTGTATCTGCCCCGCGCGCCATTGCAATTGGCCCATCCTTTTGGATTTATAACGGGTCAAGCGCGACCAGATATCCCCTCATAAAATTTATATTTATTTTTCTAAACCACTGTGTGGTCTTTGTGGTGTCTTCATTGTGTTACTGTGTGTGTTGCACAAATACTTTACACATTGCCTCTTATGATAAGCCTGACAGCTTTGTGCCAAGCTACCAGAGGGTGAGCACAGGTTATCTTTTAGTGTGTACCTAGCTTGCCCTGACTCGGATGGTAGTTTCTGCTTGGACAGGGTGCTTACCTCTGCAAACCAGGAACCCAGTTTCTAACACCGGCCTAATCTCTATCTTCATAATACCCAAGGGCCCTCCATGCCTTTAATTTAAACTTCATCTTGAGCAATTGTGTACTCTAAGTTGTCCCCACTAGCTATAATGCCTGTGCCCTTGACACCAGGGAGAAGCTCATGGAGTTTGAGGTACTTCTTGTCAACCATAATCCTGTAAGTGCCTGTATCCCCTATGGCAGGAACCTTCCCCTCATCCAAACCTCGTTGTGACAAACGTCCCATGTTTGGATGGATGTGCTTTAGAGCATATGGATCTCTTTACCACTTCATTGCATCTAGGTTGAGTGCCACCAGGTCCTATTGGGTCTGGTAGTAGATTTCTCACCCGACAGTCCCTTTTGTAGTACTTCTTCTTTTGACGCCTATAACAGGTAATTACTTTGGGCGTAGAGGGTTCTGCCTGTCCTCCTTTATCCTTTTGTCCAGACTTGGAACCCAATTACCTTTTTTTGCTCTTGGGAATTGCTCTGGCTCATCCCTTCTGGTTTGAAACCAGTCTGAGTGTTCCTCTCTCCCTTTGGCCTGGAGCCATGATGCTCCAGAATGTGTTAACCATGTTAGCTAACCACTTGACAGCTAACAGTCTGTTTCTCTAAATTCTTCTCTGAAAAGTCAGACTGGTATTACATAAGTGGGGAACATCACTGTCCTTTCAGTTGCTCTGTCGCCATCAGCTGGTTAAGGGCATGGAAATCCTTGGTCTACGTTCCTCTCCCACTCATTCCCATCATGCAGCCCATGTTTCAAATAGACCACCCAATCTTGCTTTCTTTAAATCTCTAAAGGTACTGTCCTGGTTGCATCCCACCCTATTCGATCAGAGCTTCCTTTATTTGCTCGTAATTTATCTGATCTCTCAAAATATGTATTAACTCAGGCTAAGACATTAGCACTGTTCCAAAAGCTTGCCCTAGTGAGCTCAATATAAACCTGGAATAACGACCATTTTTCTGGAAGGTTAAACCTAAACATTTCTTCCAGGCTAACCCATGTTAAAATATTCGATGTGAATGGGTTAAGAGTTCCATCGAACATTACTCCAGCAGCACACACAGCGTCTAAAAAAAAAAAAATCTGACATTTGAACCAATGGTAACCAAGGACATAGGCACTGTACTAGGAATGAGAGAATATGTGAAATGCAACGTCTCGGAGGATGAACAGGATGCTCTTTTAAACCACAGAGACAAAGTGATGAAACAGGCAGTTAAGAGTGGGGTTATTGTGATGCAGAATATGTCTGGTTACAAAAATGAAATATTAAAGCACTAAGCTATCACACATTACAACACACTTCAAGTCGACACCCTGAGTGAGATCAGTAACCTGATACGTCAGATCAGTAACCCAAGTCAGATTACCCAGAAAGGCCTCAAAACAAGGTTTCTAACTCAGAACAAATATGAATTTCTCAATAACTCACCCTGCACACCCATCATCTGCAAACTGCCCAAACTCCACAAAAGGCTCAATTATCCCCCGAGGAGGCCCTTTATATCAGGCTGCGGATCTATTTTGGAACCCCTGTATAGATATACAAACCATTTTCTGAAGCTTTTTCGCATCAACAACTCAAGCTTTTGTGAGGGACTCCATGTATATTATACAAGTCCTGGAGTAATATGAATTTGATCCAATGTACCATCTCTTGGTAACAATGGATACGCAAGCATTATATACCAACGTTTTTCTTGTACAGGAAAGTAACTTTATTATGCATGGAGCTCGACGATGGACAGACCTCTCCTCAAGAATATAGGCGTTTACATCGCATGCGATTACAATGCGGTTGTTACAGCAACCGCGTTGTTACATCGCAGTACCTTTAAAACGCAAGTCTTTACAACAAATTGCTGTACAGGGCGCACTGGACTTAAGAATAGTATAATTTACTATTCCAACTCCAGTGTGTGCAACAGTAGGGAAGGTGTTGGAATAGTAAATTATACTATTCCTTCGTTTAGAGCGCCCCCTACGGCAAGTCGTTGTAACGACCTGCGTTGTAATGGTATTGTAATGTAACAACTCTGTCGTTGTAACAATCGCCTTGTAATTGCATGCGTTGTAACACATGCGATGTGATGGCTGTTTCCCGTCCTCAACTGGTCAGCCACAACTGCTCAGCAAGAAACGTTCCAGTTCAAACTAACACTCAACCACTAGATGCAAGGTTCCAACCAACTCTCTCTTCTGCTTACTTGTGCGATCATGCACATCACCTCATTTAGGGCCACATCTTACTGCATTTCAAACGGTCCACTCATGAGCTGTGAAAGTTCATTCACGCACCATGGCAGCATCTTCTACTGAAGCAACTAACCCATATGTCTCTGCTTTGCACACGGAGGGACAATCAACCAATCTCCAGTCCACTGACAACCTCGACAAAGAGTCTGCCTGTGCATTCCTCCAGGCTTGAATGTATCCATCCCCATACTGATACTCCTGGGTCCTTGCTGCAAGCCTAGCTAACCTGGCTGAACCTTTACTAGCCCACCCGCAGACATTTTAATTAGGGGTTTGTGATCTGTTCTTTAAAAACATTTAGTGCCCTACACATACATCCTAAAATACTCCACAGCCCAACCAGCCACCAGAGCCTCCCTCTCAATAACAGAATAATTATGTTTGGTAGGGGTCAGGGTCCTGGATGTACATGTCACCGTCCTCTCTCCCCCTCGATGACACTGGAAAAGAATTGCACCTACCCCAGAGGCACTGGCATCGACTGTGACAATAGATCACAATTTTACATCATAAGGGGCTTAAACTTTGGCTTTACAGATTTACAGATGGTATTGGAACTTTCATCTTGTACTAAGCTCCGCTCAAAGCTTTCTTAGGCAGACTTCTCAGGCACCCTGTCTTGCTGGAAACCTCTTTGACAAATTTTGAAGGAATATTCAACAAGACCCATAAAAGATCTCAACAGGTCCTTGTTTTTTGGAGCAGGTGCTAATTCAATAGCACTCACAAGACTATTTTTTGACGTGAGTTGTTTGGTCTCATCATGCAGACGTATCTGGTGATGTGCACTCTTGAGGTCAAGTTTAGAAAAACACTTTTCCCCATTGAGTGTAGATACTAACTCATCAATATTGGGCAAGGGAAATGTATCTGCGATGACACAGCCATTGAGTGATCTCAAATCCACACAGAACCTGAGGCTTCCGTCAGGTTTCTTGGTGATCACAAATGGAGAAACCCACTCAGAAACCTCAACAGGTTCAATCACTCCAACATCTAACATCTCACATATGAGGGCTTTCATGCCTTATCCGGGGCAGCGCTAGGCATTGAGTGGCACTGAAAAAGCTATACTTGCTGTAGGGTCAGGGGTGGTTGGCAGCGCCTTGTTTCGAGCATTACTATCTAGCCGCTCATCTGCAGTGGATATCGCGGTGGCTGTCAAATCCACCCCGCACAGATACTGCAACCACTCAACCGCCCTACCCTCTAGAACGGCTTGTTAGTCTCTTCCACCCGGGTGCGAGGTTGAGATCGCCAGAATCCCTTTTGCTTGCTGTGGCCAATAGATGCTTTCGCAGGAGCCTCTGCATAATGCGGGGTGTGGTCCCCTATGTGCCAGTGATACCCTTAGAGGGAAACCCTAGTGTACAGGCAGTACTCGCAGCGCTGGCACTCGGGGGGGGGGGGGGGGTGGAGGGGGGTGGATGGCAAAAAAAAAAGGCATCCATGCACTCGGGACCTGTATCGAGAGGGGACACTCATACCATATACATCTTTGGTGGAGGAAGAAGGGCTCCCACTGGGACAGTTTCTAGTGCATCGTTCACTGACAGCCTCTCTCGCACCCTAATGGGGCGACATCACCACAGAACCACAAATGCACCTCACCATGCAGTACCTACATGTCATGAGGCAGGGTAGGCACCAAACGCGCTGGTTCACAGCCTCACTCGGAACTCACGCAGCGATAAGCCTCGATTTACTCTGTCACAAGTGGGAACGAGACCTGGGCCACTAGTTCACAGTCGTAGAGTGGGCTCGGGTGCTTGAGAGCCCCACACGTATCCCCAGGAACATGCCGTTCCGGCAAATATAGTTATATATAATTCATAGGGCATACCTCACACCTGCAAAAATTAATCAGTATTTCAGTTACAAGAACACTGAATACCCAAGGTGTACTGAGAAAGGGGCTGACTTAATACACATGCTTTGGAGCTGCACCCAGATGGGCGCATACTGGAGCGAGGTGGCCACTATATTACATGCCTGTACTGGACAGGAGTTGTCTTTCGATTGGCCAACGTACCTGCTGCACAAATTCCGCAGGACACCCAACACAAAGGTAACATATAGGTTCCTAGATTTGGGAATGAGAGTAGCCAAGAGGTTGATAACTAAAAGATGGAAAGCACCAGACCTCCCCCCCCCCCCCTCCCCCATATAAAGACCTCGTGAAACTCACTGCTGGCGTGGGCCAAGGCAGAAAGTCTCGCCATCAGACACCAAGAAACCCTGGCACTGCGTCAGATTCCCATTACAACATACTGGGACACACTCGACATTGAGCTGCAGCAGAGTGCGGACATGACAGTGGGGTACTCCTCCAATGAATAGCTGATAGGTAGTTACAATGTATGCACGCCATGTAGCGTATACACCACAACACCCTTTTGCTGGCAAATGTACACTGGCAGTATCAATGTGCTGCCACACACACTAAAGGCAAAGGAGGAGCGAGCAGTCATTAACCGCAGAAGTAACATACAAATGTATGTAAGAAAACTAGGGGGCACTATGGGCTGAGCAACTGCTTAATGTGTTTTTTTTTATGCAACTTTCTTGTCTTCTCTTGTTAATCTATTAATGCCACCTAGCCATTCACATGTACCCGTACTATTACCTTTTCTGTACTTTAACAAATACAACTGCAAGCAGTAGTAGGTATGTAATAACTAGCAAAGTCTAAAGGACAATTAGGAATATACGCTAGTAGTAACCACAACAATTGATGGACAGAATGCAGAACAATGTCATACATTCACCCAAGTACAGAGGTCTGAGCCTAAATCCATCGTTTTTTTGCTCACCATGCCATTCCAGTTTGAACACAGCCATATGCAAATCAGTCTTGACCCTGTGCCTCATGGGAAGAGTCCAGCCGAAACTCCCAAGCCAGGTCCTCCCTGGACTGGAAACAAGCATTTTAGGACCGATTTGGGGGTTTCATCCCCCTTCAGCCAGGATAGCTTGATTCCAGTGGCATGGAGAGCACGGGACCCACGTCTGAGCATACCTGTCCCACTCGGGGGTGACAAATGCAAAAACAACAGTTGCTGGACAGAAGCCAGAACAATGTCATACATTCACCCCAGTATAGAGATCTGGGCCTAAATCCATCGGTTTTTTGGTCACCATGCCATTCCAGTTTGAACCCAGCCATATGCAAATCAGTCTTGACCCTGTGCCTCATGGGAACAGTCCAGCCCGAACTGCCAAGCCAGGTCCGGTCCCAGGATGCTTCTTTCCAGTCCAGGGAAGACATGACTTGGCATTTCAGGCTGGACTGTTCCCATGATGCACAGGGTCAGACTGATTTGCATATGGCCATGTCTGAACTGGGGTGGCGGAGTGAGCTAAAGAATGATGATGGATTAATCCCAGATCAGTTGACTGGGGGTGAGTGCTTGCAATGTTCAACACTCCGTTCATCATACCCTTTGGTTTTGCTTTGTTTGCCGTAAGTTGGCATAGATGTGGGTCCCTTGCTCGCTTTGCCACTGGATTCAAGCTAGCCTGGCTGATGATGGCTGATTAGCCATAAAACGTTCCCAGGATGCTTGTTTCTGGTCCAGGGAAGACATGGCTTTGCAGTTTGGGCTGGACTGTTCCCATGAGGCACAGGGTCAGACTGATTTGCGTATGGCCATGTCTGAACTGGGGTGGCGGAGTGAGCTAAAGAATGATGATGGATTAAACCCAGATCAGTTGACTGGGGGTGAGTGCTTGCAATGTTCAACACTCCGTCCATCATCCCCTTTGGTTTTGCTTTGTTCGCCCTAAATTGGCAGGGTATGCCCAGACGTGGGTCCCTTGCTCACTTAGCCACTGGATTCAAGCTAGCCTGGCTGATGATGGCTGATTAGCCAGATACCGGTCCCAGGATGCTTGTTTCCAGTCCAGGGAAGACATGGCTTGGCAGTTCGAGCTCAACAGTTCCCATAAGGCACAGGGTCAGACTGATTTGCATATGGCCATGTCTGAAATGGGGTGGCGGAGTGAGCTAAAGAATGATGATGGATTAAACCCAGATCAGTTGACTGGGGGTGAGTGCTTGCAATGTTCAACACTCCGTCCATCATCCCCTTTGGTTTTGCTTTGTTCGCCCTAAGTTGGCAGGGTATGCCCAGACGTGGGTCCCTTGCTCACTTTGCCACTGGATTCAAGCTAGCCTGGCTGACGACGGCTGTATACCGAGAAACAGGTCCCAGGATGCTTGTTTCCGGTCCAGGAAAGACATGGTTTGGCAGTTTGGGCTGGACTGTTCCCATGAGGGACAGTGTCAGACTGATTTGCATATGGCTATGTCTGAACTGGGGTGGCGGAGTGAGCTAAAGAATGATGGATTAAACCCAGATCAGTTGACTGTGGGTGACTGCTTGCAATGTTCAACACTCCGTCCATCATCCCCTTTGGTTTCGCGCTAGTAGTAACCGTCCTGTTTTGTCCTTTTTTTCTCTTTCTCGTTTATTGGGCAAATATGGAAGTGCATCAAATTCTGTACAGCACTTATACTGACACCGGAAATGTAATAAAAGCTTGCTAACGCACATGTACTGTATCTAATGTATTTGCCAGAACATCCAACAATGTCTGCACATGTAAATTGTATACAAAGGAAAAGTACTAAATCAATAAAATAGATTTTTTTAATACATGAGGGCTTTCATGCCATCACTCACAACCAGAGGTACCCTTCTTAATTTGTGTTTCACTGTCACGGCACCTTTCTTAAACTTAATTATGTGAACATAACCCTTGAGCTGGCCTAAGCCGGTTCTGAACACATCACTGGCATCATGCAAGACATCAACTATACCTTAATTTTCAACAACCATAAATTGTGTGGCGTTCTGGGGTTCACAATGATATGGAGAGCGTATTGATGAACACAACCCAGAATGGGAGGCCCTTCCACAGCAACATAAATTTGATCATGTGGTGATCTATTTAAAATTGTAATATTGACTGCAAAATACCCAATCATGTCAATAGATTCCCCTTGATATCCACCAGAGGAAATGGCATAGGGCAACAAGATCTTATTAGCTCCCCACAGGTTCTCATAGAGACTCCTAGGAATGATGGTGTATTTAGATCATGTGTCCACCATAAGTGAGACGTTTTTGCCATCTATGTGAAACATTGATTTGGGTCTGTTGAGCCTTTTACTTTCGTTCAATATCTCATCTTCATCATCAACGCTCAGAATTTTATCTCCACACTCACTAATATTGCACTCTTGATCACCTGACACCACTGCAACCACGCTCTGTGTTTTACCCTTGCACATCCTGGCATAATATCCCACACAAAGCAAAATGTAGAGTCTGCAGCGTGACTGACACTACCACATCTGTAGGACACCCTGGAAGAGAGTGGTCTAGATAAGGTAGTAGGGCTAGTACTTTTGGTCTTCTTATTCTTTCTTTTGACCATGGCTACAGAACCAGTTGGCTCATCAGTCACTGTGCTCTCCAAATCCTCACAGTCTCCCTTGTCAGACACTTCTGCTATTTCAGAACCACGGTTGCGTTTTTCTAATTCCTTCATGCAATTTTCTGATTGTTTCATGACTTTGGCCACTTCAATGGCATTTTTCAAGGAAGGATTCTTGGCAGCCCAGAGTCTGTCTTGAATCTTCTTATTATTACACTGTACAATTGACGTGATCCCTAATCAATTCATCGTTCATAACACCAACTTTACATTTGATGGATAACTCTCACTGTCTTGCTATGAATTTATTAATGGACTCCTCAGACTTTTGATGTTGTGTATAAAATTTATATTGATTCATGACAAGATTTTCTTCCTTGGCATACCTGGCTTCTAATCTACAAACAGCCTCTTTGTATTCATCAGGCATGGGTTGGCCATTAGCTAGCAAAGTTTGAGGTAAGTACCTGAAATTTCGTTGACGCTCCCTGCCTAGAATGCTTAAAAGCAGTGCTTTTTTCTGTTTTGTGCTAAATTCTTGCCCTTCCAAGGCATCTAAATAATTTTCAAATATCAAGATCCAATCCTCCCATTATATAAGGGGAGGACCTGATTGAGATAAGAACGTTGGTGGTAAAATAACACAAATTGTGAAGTTGCCATGGGGAACGGTGTAAGAATTTCAAGCACTGGCAATATTTAAACCAGGTTCACGATAGTCAAAGAACAAATAAAGGTGTTCCAAAAGTAGATGTGAGACTCACCAAGCAAACCGGTCTGTCCACAAAATGTGAAAAACATAGAATGAATACCCAAACTCCTGGCGGGACCTCTCCTCAACAGGTTGCTTCAGCCGATCTCACTGAAGCCGGCTGACAGTTCAGTGCGGTTGTGCCAAAATGGCCACCATGTGTGACCTCGTAATCAGGGGAGCGTAAGGTCACATTACATGACGTCGCTTACAGTGGGCGCACTGAAGTGATGCTGCCTGGCAACGCTGGTGAGTGGCGCTCGCAGCATTGAAGCTGTAGGCTGCTGACATCACTGGCGGGGAAGGGCAGAGATGAAGTTACAGTGAATTACTTTTTGGGAAGTAGAGGTCCAAAAGTTCCAAATATGCGCAGCATCCAATGAGGTTTGAAATCGCCGAACTGATGGGGGACGCGTGGTTGTGACACGTTTGTGGGTTCGTGTACCACCTCTTAAGTGTCTCTTATGTCCGTTTCGTTGATCCAATGCTGTCCACTACGCGGGATACTTCACTGAACCAGCCGAGGATAACTCGTCGCCAAATCTTCTTGTACAGGAAAAAATGAATCTGCAAGCTTAAGGTAAGTAAGTAACTTAATTGTGCATGGAGCTCGACGATGTACGGACCTCTCCTCAGCTGGTCAAACTAACACTCGGAACCACGAGATGCAAGGTTCCAACAAGCATAGAAATGAAAGAGACATAAATGTATTGAGAGCATGTTAACAACAGTTTCCCCAGCAGGACTCCTTACAAATAGCCACTATGATCATGAGCAAGAGAGAATCTCCCATGCAGGTATCCAATAACTTTATTATAGATCCCCTGTAAATAGCCCATGATGTTTTATTTTTTTTAATTTCAGAGGGATTTCTATATCCAAACTAAGCGGGAGTGGATTATTACGAACATCAGCTCATTTCACAACACTAATTCCTTCTTAACTTATATTTCTAGTGGGAAATTATAAATTTATATATGTATATATATATACACATATACATATTAGACAAAACTTCCTCCCAAAGCAGGAAAGCCGACGCCGTGCCTTATGCGCAGAGTTTTCTTTATTAGTCAGCTAGATCATTAGACGCGTTTCGCTTGTCCTGCAAGCTTGTTCACTAACAATCTCCATAAAGTTTTTCCGCCATTTTAAGTGCTTAGTGCATGCGTGATACGTGTAGAACTACTAAACAATAGAGAGTGACAACAGACTCGTAGTTCAAACTTAGCAAAGGACTCATAGGCAACTCAAAACGGAATTACATAAATTCATCTCGTATTGATACAACAAATCTGCCCTTATCCTTAAAGTCACTAACAATTCTAAAAATAAAATTGTTGACAATATTTAAGCATAATACATATTATAGTATGAAAAGGGAAGATAGTTCAATTAAACTTGGGTGGGTGTAGGCACCGATCATAAGTACACGCTATGCCCCAGTTGGCTAATCTCCAAACACAGTGATCCTAGCTATATTGCAAGGTCCATTCGTCGACGCGCCCTCTGGTTTGGAGGTGGTGGGCATACCGAAGCAAACGGAGGAGAAGTTTGTAAGCCACCTCCCCCCGTCTGAAGATACGGGATTGCGTGCTCGCATCCCGATGTCAACGAGCAGCGTGCAGTTCTCTCCGAGGTAGTAGCAGTATTCTCCGTGTCGGAAGACCCGAGGAACCTGACTATTTTTCGGAGGTAAGCAGATGCTGGATTCAGATGGGAAGAGGGAAAGCAAATGAGTAAAGAGGCAATCTCATTCATTGTGAATAGAGGACATTGGCGGTTCTTTGCGCTGGGATCTATCCCTATTAAATCATCTTATTTACAATGTCAGCTACAGAATTACAGGAAAGGGAGGAGGCAGCACTATCGATATTCGATGATAATGTGACCTCCGCATCGGTGAGCATTGCTAAAGTCTCAGACGTAGTGGCTAGATTGAGAAGGCTGGAAAAGTTGAAGCGTTCGGAACTGTCTAAATGGTGGGAATCCAAGTCGCTCCAGCGTTATCTGGAAGTCAAAAGGTTTCACAGAGGTCTTAGGATTCTGGTGGCACCCACATACGAAGACCGTAATCCTAATGTGCTAAGAGAATGGGCGGAGAACAACCAAGATGCCTCGAGCAGAATGTTAACAATTCTTGTCAAGTACGCTGACATAGACCGTGCCAAAATACTTGAGGAAATCGAGCAGATCATGCAAATGCTTGACAAAGAACCGGACCAGGACGTGATTACCAAGTTTAAGGCGGAAATGAAGGAACGCCTGTCTAAATTGGAAGTTACGATTAAGGAGAGGAAGGCGCAGAAGTTCCGGCGCGACAAAATTGATTATGACCGTGGGCAAATCTACACGTTTGCTAAAAAGTTTGACAACATGCGGAAGCAAAGACTCAATGTTGCCAGTGGAAGGCCAGCAATCTGAACTGAGTAGTCTGCAAAGTTCTGAATTGGATACAGATCTGGAGGAAGGGCCCAGTACTGGAGCATTGGTCCCATCAGTCATTGATGAATTTGATTTTTTAAGGGAGGAAAGACAATTCAATCTACGGCCACGCCCCCCAATACGCGCCAGGCCTCCAAGAGGAAGAGGCAGTGGAAGCGGCGGTGCAAAGGGGCAAAGCAATGCAAGCAGCAACGGCAAGAGGACGACGAAATCAAACAAATAGAACTGAGCAATGCCGCTACAGTCATTAACCTTACGGATATTGTATTGGGCTTATCTTACTGTCCTAAAGCTGATATTGACTATGTACAAACTAGAGTTGATATTTTTAAGTTCACTAGATCGCTGAAATTGAAGAAATTCTTTGCAGTTGCTCCTAAACGTCCGGCTGGGCAAAGGAGCGATCCAGCAGCAAATGAATCTAGCAATTTAGCTGTTGATGATATGAACTTAATGCTCAGGCATTCCAGGAAGTGCCCAATACCCTACAGCGAGCACTGAGTCTAGCCTATAATGAAAGCTTGAATATAGAGCAAAATGCACCTACTAAGTTCAAGTTAAACTCTAAATTCACGCCTCTTACAAGCAGGGATTCCGTAGATGTGTTCAATGACCTAGTGGTTAATGATGTTAAGAATTTGTGCCTCACATTAAAAGTGAAGAAACAAGCATATACCCAGCGTGACAAAGAATATTATGCTTTAGTCAAAAAATTGTCAAGTAATGATGCATGTATTGTCCGTGATGCTGACAAAGGGGTTAACGTGGTGTTGTGGGGTAAGGAGCAATACCTCAAGGAAGCGTATAAACAGCTTAATAACAAATCAAATTATGTAAGAGTAAGCAAGGAAACCATGATTGCAAGTCACGATAAATATAACAATTTGTTGTTGGACTGGTATAGGCGCGGTCTAATCAGCAATGATGAATTGTTATTTTTTTTAAATTAGCAATCCAACGACACCTGTTTTATATTTAATACCTAAGGTGCATAAGAACATTGAGAACCCCCCGGGTCGGCCAATTATTTCGGCCATTTCCAGCGCGCTGGAAAACACTTCGAAATATGTTGATTATTTTCTGACTCCTTTGGTCAAGAAGCTCCCGTCCTTTATACAAGATACGGGTGACTTTTTGCGGAAGATCTATGATATACCTTGGGAACCAGATTTTTTATTGATGACCATTGATGCGACAACTCTCTATACAAGCATCAGGCATGTAGATGGCCTTAATGCTATTAAGCATTATCTGGGTGTAAGGCCTTTACAGCTATGGCACCATACCCAGATGCTATGAACTATGACCGCTACCTGTCTTGGCAATAATTATTTTCTATTCAATGGAGAATTGTTTCATCCGGTGTGTGGGACTGCGATGGGCACCTGCTTCACCCCCAGCTATGCAAATTTGCATATGGGCTGGTGGGAGGAGCAGGTGATCCAAACGCAGTTCCCGAAGGAATGGCAAGACAATGTAATGTTTTGGTGCCGTTATATTGACGACCTTTCTGTTGTATGGAAGGGCTCTCGGGAAAGTGCACGAGAGTTTGTAAATGGATTGCAGGTCAACGACCTTAATTTGAAGTTGACTTATGAGATTAGTACAACTAGCGTCAATTTTTTAGAAATGACTGTATACATTGAGAGTGACAAACTAGAGACGAAACATTATCGTAAGGCTACAGATGGGAATACCTTAATCCATGCGACTAGTTTTCATCCCAATAATCTAGTGAGAAGTATCCCCTATGGTGAATGTCTTAGGGCTATGAGGAACTGCAGTAATCACGGAGATCTTAATGCAGAATTAGCGTGTCTGAAGGGTCGCTTTGCAGCTAGAGGTTATCCCCGGGATTGGGTGGACACAGCTATTTGGAAAGCCCGTAAAAAATCAAGAGAGGAAATACTCTTTAGCCGTGAGAATAGATCAGATGTACAAGCCAGTGACAGTGAGAGCCAATGCAGATTAATTACCGGCTTCAACACACAAGAAGGTAGTTTACGAAAGATCTTGCAGAAACACTGGCATATCATTGTGAATGATCCTATCCTTAAGAAATTTGTGGGGCGTAGACCACGAGTAACCTTCAGAAAGGCCAAGTCGCTTAAACAATCTTTGGTTAGTAACATGCTGCCAGTGACACAAGGAAAAACAACCCAAAATTGGCTTAGTAGGAAGGAGGGATTTATCAAATGTGCTAAATGTAAAGCATGTATTCATGGTAAGAACACCTCCACCTTCATGGGAGGCCTTTCGCCATATGCGACCAGAATCAAGGGACATTACTCCTGTAAATCAGATTTTGCTGTATACGTACTTCGGTGCCTGTGTGGCCTGCGGTACGTGGGCAGCACAATACTCCCTGTGCATAAGCGAATCCTACAGCACTTAAGAGCCATTAAAAATGGGGACAAAACCTACCCCGTGGCCAGACACTTTGACCAATTCCATGATAGAAATATAAAAGGACTTGAGTACTATGTAATCGATGCAGTCCCAGTGAGCGAGAGGGGTGGGGATCGAGTTAAAAAACTTGAAAAGATTGGAATCAAATTATATTATCAGGCTCAATACTAAGATCCCTGAAGGTCTCAATATTGAGGAAGACTTTCACACACATCTATAAAGTTACTGCCACTCTACTCCCTATTCTGAATGAATTTTTTTAAAGTGATTTTTAAATTGTATTTCTTGAAAAGTTTTGAGTTATCATTATTTGTACACATTCACATTTTAACAGACTTGTTTATTGCAGTAGACTGCACGTATGATGGGCATGCTCAGGGGCTCAGAACAATGTTATTTGCCCACTTGGGCTGGATTTTTTACAACTTGGGTTTGTAGTACTGCTATTGCAATATAGCTAGGATCACTGTGTTTGGAGATTAGCCCACTGGGGCAGAGCGTGTACTTATGATTGGTGCCTACACCCACCCAAGTTTAATTGAACTATCTTCCCTTTTCATACTATAATATGTATTATGCTTAAATATTGTCAACAATTTAATTTTAGAATTGTTAGTGACTTTAAGGATAAGGGCAGATTTGTTGTATCAATACGAGATGAATTTATGTAATTCCGTTTTGAGTTGCCTATGAGTCCTTTGCTAAGTTTGAACTACGAGTCTGTTGTCACTCTCTATTGTTTAGTAGTTCTACACGTATCACGCATGCACTAAGCACTTAAAATGGCGGGAAAACGTTATGGAGATTGTTAGTGAACAAGCTTGCAGGACAAGCGAAACGCGTCTAACGATCTAGCTGACTAATAAAGAAAACTCTGTGCATAAGACACGGCGTCGGCTTTCCTGCTTTAGGAGGAAGTTTTGTCTAATATTATCGGACCGTGCTTGGGAGGTCCGTTCGTCGACGCGCCCTCTGGTTTGGAGGCGGTGGGCATACCGAAGCAAACGGAGGAGAAATATATATACATATTTGTGAAGACTCGGCTTTGAAATAAATTAACAACAATTGTGCCTTACTTTGGATCTGCGTGGTTTCTATTTTCCGCTGACACGGATTTTTTCGAGACTGCAAGTGTGGGATATATATATATATATATATATACTTTTATATTATTTCCCTTTGTTACATTCAAAACTTACATATGAAATGTTCGTACCATCCCAATCGCAACATCATTCCACAAACATCTAATTTGCGTTAACTTACATCCATATCTTCATCCCACTAAATCAAGTAGAAATATTTCATCCCTAGTCCCCATTCTTCTCCCCTCTATATGCATTTTTTCCCCTCCCTTGAGTATCACACCTGCACCGTCATCTTGCCTTTGAGGGTTAGAGGTGTTTGACTGCCATTTGTGAGGTAATTGGCTTTTCAGCTATTACCATCGGCGAGACCCTGGGTGTTGGTCCAGTGACCTTCTCTATTACTCCTTGTTGTTCTAGGTCATGGAGTTCTTGCTCAACCAGTGGCCGAAGGTGAAAGGGTATGAGTCTGTGTCGCAAAGCAACTGATTTTACTGCCTTGTCTATGTGTAGCTTGACCGGAGGCCGTTTCATGCTTCCAAGTCCTTTGAAAAGCTGCAGGAATAGTTCCAGAACATCCTCTGACTGCAGGGCCTTGACTGCATTGGCAAATGTGACGAGGCCAAGGTCTTCGGCTGTGTGACTCCCCACTAGGATGTTGGCCTCCCTGTCCACCATGTGGAAAGTTGTGGTGATCTTGTGGCTTTCTGACTTGCCGCTTGGAGGAGAGAACTAACATTTGTAACTTTTTGTCTCACTCCCTTTTTCATTCCATGGAGGCACCCCATCCGCATTGATACCTTAGGGCGCATCCAGGCAATCAGGCAAAATCAGACTATGCATAGACATGCGCCTGCATAACCAGGCAATCAAACGCGAAAGGCATTTGACACCAACCGTTGACGACATCCTAGCCGACCTAAATGGTCCTGCTGGTTCTCCAAGCTGGACCTCAGTGCAGGGTATCATCAGTTGGGCCTAGCTAAAGAGACCCGGTATATAACAACCTTTTTGACCCCTATATGCCTACGCGGCTACAAGAGGCTGAACTTTGTCAGCAGCTGAGATATTCCAGAATGGCATCCGAGAAATACTCTCAGGACTTCAAGGAGTCAGTGACGACATTTTAATACACTCAGTGACTATAGAAGATCACCAACGCCATCGATGGGCAAATCTCCACTGACTTGCCGAGCATGGTGTGACCCTTCAGAGAGAAAAATGCTTGTTCTTTCAAACGTCAATTGAATTCTTTGGCTATGTCTTCAGCCAAGAAGGAGTCAGGGTACACCCGCGGAAGTCTCAAGCCATACAGCGAGCCCCTGCGCCAACCACACCCTCAGAAACCCAAAGCTTCCTGGGGATGACCACCTACTGCAGGCCGTTCATACTGAACCTAACCACCATAGCGAACTGTTGTAAGCTCTAACAAAGAAGGATGCCACCTGGAAGTGGGGCAAAGAAGAAGAAGAAGCTTTCAAAAAGATCAAAGCAACACTTTTAAGAAATCGAATGACTGAACTCCTGGTGGATGCCAGCCCCGTTGGCCTCGGAGCGATCCTGACAAAAGAAACGGAACCAGGGAAGTGGGAACCCCTCACTTTTGCAAGCAAAGCTCTAACGAGCAAAGCTCTCACGCCAACCAAAGCCCGCTACTCCCAGATCGAAAGGGAGGCGCTAGCGATTAAGTGGGCTTGCAACCACTTTCACCTGTATGCCAGCAGTCACCCTCTTAGAGTTGTGACTGACCACCAGCCACTGGTCCCGTTGTTCAGAGGAACAGCACCACACCATCCGCCAAGAATCGAACGCTGAGTGATACAACTATAGCATTACCAGATGCAACTAGTCTATCGACCTGGGGTGAAGAATCCTGCAGACTTCCTGTCACGGCACCCCCTGGATCTGGCAGAAGAAGGCTGTGATCAGGAGCAAAGATCCATTGGCACCACGAAGACTTCCTTCGTGGTGCCAATGGATGGAATGGACCTGACAGAGACCGGCTTGGGAAATTCTGTAAGATACGGGACAAACTAAGAGCCACAGCAGATGGTGTAGTATTGAGAGGATCCCAGATTGTCATCCCTGCAAGCCTCCAGGAATGGGCTACAACCCAGGCTCACAAAAGACACCAAGGGGTTGTGCGGAAGAAATCCTGAATGAGGGGAAAAGTGTGGTTCCCCGGACTTGAAGCCACCGTGGATGCACTCGTAAGAAATTGCAGACCCTGCCGGCTCACAAGTAGCCAAGAACCGCCCACACCAGTGATATCGGAAGACCCGGCGACATCCCCGTGGTCGCGGGTAAGTCTAGACTTTGGGAGTTTTCCTGATGGACGGGTAACAGCTGTGCTGATTGACAGCTATTCAAAGTACCGCAAAGTCAAAATGATTGCGTCCACATCATTCGCACACCTCCAGCCAGTCCTTGAGAGGGCATTCGCGCTCTTTGGGTTGCCCCACGAAATCAAGACGGACAACGGTCCCCCATTTCAAGGAGGAGAGTTTAAAAACCTATTCAGAGTTCACCATCGTCCAATCACCCCATAATGGCCACAGGCCAATGGTGAAGCAGAGATCTTCATACGGACGCTCAGTAAGATTCTCGGAATCGAGGTGGCCGAGCAGTCTGACCCTGAGACGGCGCTTTAAAGATTCCAGTGGGAATATCGCTGCACCCGCACTGCATGACGCAGAGATCACCCTGGTCCCTG
Organism: Triturus cristatus; assembly: GCF_964204655.1. NCBI lineage: Eukaryota > Metazoa > Chordata > Amphibia > Caudata > Salamandridae > Triturus > Triturus cristatus. The sequence goes on along the minus strand of NC_140585.1, from coordinate 414,030,740 downwards.
ATTCTAGCCAGGCACCGCCGAGACACAATTCCCGTAGCCGACACCTGGGTCCCCAAGCCATATGACCCTGCCATCACTCAAGCATGGTGAACAGCAAATTGTGGTAAATAATTTAATTACCGGGACTTAATTTGATACAGAAACATAATAAAAATAGCTCAGTAAATAAGAGGCAGGATCCGTGGTATTAGAGGTTCTAAATGGGCTTTATTCCAATGGTCGATTATAATCGGTTGCTCCAGGTTCCATCACCACGAAGGTTCAGGAAGTGAAGTACATACGTTATTGACAATCAATTACTTTTATACAATAGACATTACAGTGAGGCCAATACAAGAGGCGTAACAATTGATAGTGGTGATAATATATTCATACGTAGCAAAAATAGGCGTAACTGGGAGTGATGAAAGAACGTCATCAGATGTGATGTCATAAGAGGGTGGTTACATGAAAGAATTTCGCAATGTCAGCAGAAATACTTGGCAGATATGCGCGCGCAGCAGTATGACGTGTGATTGACGTGCAACTAGGGGGTGAAGGGGACTTGACATTTAGCTCTACATGTGGCGACAGAAGTCTGGAGGGTCAAGTCAACCTAATCCCAAATCATATCTAACATCCTATGTTTAAAGAACTATGTTATCCAAAAGAGAGGTCTCTTAGAGTAGAATCTTATTCTATACTGACTATACTGACTGTTAGTGCGTGTACAAGCGTCTAAGTGTCTACACTAGATGCGAGGGCGGAATCTTCCATAGTAACAGGGCTATGAATTACTTGTATGAAGACAGAGAAGTCGGGCCTTTGCTTGGTAGCTGGAAGAATGTTTACTTAAGCTACTAGACAGGAATGCATTGGGCAGGGAGCGGAGCAGATAATTTTCGAAGGTGAAATACAGTTCTTGGCAGGCAGCAAGCTGATGTCAGGCTTCGTGAGCCGCGCAGAGAATGAGACAAAGTTCATGGTCACAGATGCAGGCTCGGACTGGAGCTTCAAAGACAGAAAGCAAGAAGAGTTCGATGACAGAATCAGGGCCTACTTGCCTGGACTGTAAAAATGGCATAAGTGAACCATATAAAGGCGGTGGCCTTTCGTACTTAGGAATGGAATATCCGGCCCATTCATGGCGGATCAACAGAGGACATGTTAACGGTGGACGCACATGTATTTGCGTCTTCATAACTGGAACTGGAGGGAACATACATGTACTTGTAACATGCACATAGAACCGTTGGGGTCCAAGATAGGGGACATAACTGACCAGAAAAATCCATATTTCCACATTCCCTCCTTGTCCCCTACTTGCCCGTCAAGAGATATCAATCTTCATTAATCCATTGATCTGTTCATATAGCATCATTTGTTCTTCTTTCTTCTTCCGGGATCTTGAATGAAAATCTTGATGTGGAATGCACGATGTGGCACACAGACCACAAATCGCTGGTCCACATTGCAGGCATAAGCAGCAACTGAATAATATGAGAAGGCCAATACCTAGGAAGGATAGAACTCTCCATCCCCAGGCTGATAACACGCTCCAAAACCAACCGGACCAAGTCCAGGTGCCTGGATTCTGGTGTATCTGGCTTACAATCTTATGAAGGCGGGTTATGGCCTTATATACAGATGGCGAATTTTCTGGTATGAATATGCAACAGCTTGATCCGATGACCCTACAAGCTCCGCCCCTATCGGCCAGGATGACGTCAAGGACAAGACGATTTTGAAGCACAACAATCCACATAGCAGACTGCTCTTCTGTTAAATTGCCTAAGGCGGAAATAGTTTCGTTCACTACTGCTTCAAGGGTTCTAGTCAATCTACGTATCAGCTTACTATTAGTAACGGTACCTATATAGGGAAAGAGACCTTTATTGAAATCTGTGTATTTTTCCCATGCCGTTTCAGTGTAATCGACTATTGGGAGATCTCTCCTTTCTCTATCGTGTACTAAATGAGTATTTCTGTGATAATCAGGAGGAGCTAGGAAAACAGGTGGCAAAAGGAATCCAATGTAGCAGGTACCATCCCAATCTAGAGGCAAACGTACATATGCCGTCTGACCACATATAAAATAGGAATGGCGGGAAGCTCTAAATGTAGACTTGCCTTGATCACTAAATTCTACTACAGTGGTGCATCTACTATGGCCCATATATATGGAACCATTCTTTCTTACACATAATTCACCTTTTACTGGAAATATTGACATAGCGGGCAAAATTGGAGTAGCTTCGGATTCGACATTTAGGATCATAAGATTAAGCGTAAAATTACCTAATCCATATACTTCATTTTCTAGATCAGTTCCTGTTCTTTTGGGAAGTCCCTCCTTGTTAGGATAGCAGACCTTGAGTAAAACTAAATTCAAATGTCCCCATACCCAGTTATCTTGATAAACTGCAGAATTCGAATCCAGAGAATTAATTAAGCTAAACCATGCTCCACAGGAGCCGTTGTGTGTGAACGGGTATGGAAAAAGAGGTAGAATTCCTTTATAGTTCTGATAGGGAGGGAGTCGGCCACATATCCAACAATTTGTAGCATTGCTAACCTGATGGGAATGATGTAACATACTAATAAAAGTGTTATTGCGCAGCGCAAATCTGTATGACAATTCAAGCGGAGGTAATTCACTAAAAGAATGTTCAGCAGTAACATTGTAAACATGTCTAGAAATAGGATAATATATGTGCAACAATATACTTGCAGTAATTATTAAAAGACTTGAGAAAAACAAAATTAATAACGTCACTATGCAATGACTACGCAGTGATTTACAGTACGCCTGTCGTTTCAACATTTTTCGGGTGCTTTCTCTATTCAGGTCCAAGGGATACATGTCAGAGACAATTCAACCGCTTCACCTTGGAGAGGACTTAAACAATCAAATTGCTCGACTGATTGGGCCTGAGCTTTAATTTATAAAGTTCGGAGTCACTTTTTTCCACAAAAGGAAGTTTTGAGTCAATGGGTGAAGACACACAAGGTGTGCTATTCACATCTGATTTCAGTCCATGAAATTTCTTGATATGACTTGAATGAATCCATCCTTTTCTGCCTTCGATCTTCACGGCTGTTCTTGTTGTGAGCAACACCAGCTGAGGTGACCTCCACCTAGGTTCCAGCTGCGTCTTTCGATCAAAGTTCCTCACGAGGACTAAGTCTCCCGGAACCACGTCATGGGGTTTCACCTCAGTGTTGTCAGGAAAAGCTGCAGCTACCTGTGAACGACAAGATTGTAGTGCAGACATCAAGGAAGCCAAGTAATCTGTCAGCATGTTACAGTCAATATCAGTTATTTTGCGTGGTATAGGCGTCCCCCACATATTTGGTGGTCTGCCGAAGATCACTTCATACGGGGATAGCCCTGTTCGAGAGTGTGCTATCATTCTTGTGTAAAAGAGTGCAACTGGTAATGCTACTACCCAGTCGACACCTTTCTCTCTGCATATTTTGGACATTCTAATTTTCAGTATCTGATTATGTCTTTCTACGAGACCTGCTGCTTCGGGGTGTCGGACACAGTGGAATTTCCACTGATAGCCTAACAAAAGTGAAACGTGTTTCATTAATTCGGATGAGAACGGCTGGCCGTTATCTGAGTGAACAACACGTGGTAAACCGTATCGTGGGAAGAATTCTCGAACCAACTGTTTGGCAGTAGTCGGGGCAGTGTAATCTGAAACCGGGTATGCCTCCGTCCAACGGGAAAGAGCACACACAACTACGAGAACATATTTGAATCCTCTACATCGTTCCATCTGGATATAATCCATCTGGAGGACTTCAAAAGGGTGATCAGGAGGCTGAAATCCACCCTGTTCTACGGGAACGCTTTTTCCTGGGTTGAACTGACAACAGATCAGACAGGTACGAACCTTTTGTTTGGCTGCAGCTCGTAAATGCTTGTTGAACCAAATATGTTGAATGCTGTCTAGCATAGCTTTCTCTCCTAGATGCGCTGGACTATGGATAGTGTTAATAATGACTTGGACCATTGAATCAGGAAGGAACCACACAGACTTTTCCTTCATCAACCATCCTTGATCCGTTTGGATCCCTCCTAATTCAGTCCATTTCTTTATTTCTTCTGGTGTAGCATGTGTCTGTATATCAATTACGTCAAGAGTAGGATCTTTAACCGTCATACAATGTGTTGGCGTCGGGACTATTGTCTTTGTCATATCGGATGTTTGAGTTTGAGCAGTCTGTTTAGCTGTTCTATCAGCTAAATCATTGCCTTGAGAAATGATATCAGTAACTTTCGTATGTGCTTTGCATTTCATAATCGATATTGCAATGGGTAAATGTATTGCATCTAATAAGGCATGAATGAGGGGTCCGTGCTGAATGTGGGCACCGTGAGAAGTTAAATAACCTCTCTCTCGCCACAGCACGCCGAAGTCATGTACGACTCCGAATGCATAACGTGAATCAGTGTATATGTTGACTTTTTTATTTGTGGCTTGAATACAGGCTTGTGTCAGAGCGACGAGCTCTGCTGCTTGAGCGGACAAAGTATTTATGCAATTTGTTTCAATGATTTCAGTATCTGTTGTGACTGCGTAAGCGGCCACTAACTCTCCTGTACTTGTTCTCATACATGAACCATCTACATACAACGTCAGGTCTGGGTCTGACAATGGGACATCTGTCAAGTCTTGTCTGGGTTTCGTCGTGATTGTAATAACATCAATACAGTCATGGGCTAGTGGGTCTGTTCCATTTACAGGTAAAAGTGTGGCAGGATTCAATGTGTTACAACGTCTGATTTCTATATGTGGCTGAAACAGTGTTAGTTCATACCCTATAAGTCTTGCTATAGTCAAATGTTGTGTTTGCGTTCGATTCACAAGAACCTCCACTGCATGTGGTACTTGTACTGTCAATGGATGTCCTAACACTATGGCATCGCTTTGTCTGATTGCTAAAGCTGTCGCTGCCACTGATTTTAGGCACGCAGGCAGAGCCTGAGCTACGGGATCTAATGTACTAGAAAAATAAGCACATGGTTTGTGTGATCCTGCTTGTTCCTGTGTGAGTACTGACAAGGCAGTACCTTCGCGTTCTGTAATAAAGAGTGTAAACTGTTTACTGTAACATGGTGTTGCTAAAACAGGTGCTTGGCATAGAGCTTTCTTTAAGCTTTCAAAAGCTTGTGTATGTTCCTGAGTCCAAGGGAGAACAGTCGATGTGGCTGCCTCCTGTGTTGTCAACTGAATGAGTGGTTTTGCTAGAAATGCATACTGAGGGATCCACTGTCTACAATATGAAGTGAGGCCTATAAAAGCCCGCACCTCCTTTTGTGTCTTGGGTATTGGCATGTTAGCTATTAACTGAATGCGGTCTGGTGTAAGCTGCCTTCCCTCCTTGGACAGCGAGTGACCAAGGTAAATAACTCGCTGGACACAGAATTGCAGCTTAGAAGGGGACACCTTGTGCCCCTTTTCGGCTAGAAATTGTAAAACTGTCAGTGATGCTTTTTCACATTCAGGTTCGCTTCGGGCGGTGATCAGCAGATCATCGACATATTGAAGCAAGGCAGTGTTAACTGGCATGTGGATGCTGTCGAGTTCTCGTTTCAGTGCTTGGCTATAGATGCTGGGGCTTTCTGTAAATCCTTGAGGTGCGCGTGAGAATTTGAAGCTACGTCCATTTAAACTAAATCCGAACAAATATTGGCTTTCCGGATCTATTGGGACGCTGAAAAAGGCATTTTTGAGATCAATTACAGTAAAGAATGTTGCTTCGGAATCAATAGCTGTCAGTAATGATGAGATATCGGGGACCACAGGGAATTGTGGCACAATACACTTATTTAATTCGCGCAGATCAACAACCAATCGATATACTGGCGGGGCCTTCGGATCTGTTCGTTTGAGAATCGGAATTATCGGTGAATTACATATATTGGAGTCGGTTTCTACAACCACTCCTTGGGCAATGAGTTCGTCAATGATTTGCAGTAAAGCCACTACAGCATCTGGTGGTAACTTGTATTGTCGCATTCGTGGTAGTACCACTCCTGCCTTTAGTGTGACTCGATATGGTGTAATATTCATACAACCAACATCAGTAGGGCCTTGTGCCCATAAATGTGTAGGTAAAGTCTGCAATCGGGGATCCATGTCTCTAGACACATAATGACCTTTAAAATCGCGTAAAAACAATCTTACTCCTTCCGGAGAACAACATATTATAGCTCCTAGAGCCTTCAGTGTTTTTATTCCTAACAGGTTTTCTGGACATGATTTAGTAAGCAATAAATCTGTAGTTCGGGTCAAAGGTCCTATCGTAAGTGGAAGAGGTTGTGACACTTCATTAACAATAGGTTTTCCTGAAAAACCAAGGGAAATATTCTGTGAGCCTGAGAGGGGTGCCCCTGGAACTTCACTACGTTTTATGGTTGTTCGACTTGCCCCTGTATCGAGTAAAAATTTCCTGTCTTGGCCTAATAATTCACTATGTACATAAGGTCCTTCTTGATCTACAGGGATCTCGATAAGGGGTAAGTCAACTTCCCTCTCTAGGCTGGTTCATGCATATCGTTGATAATCAGGATAGTCATACTGTGCGGTCTGGTACAGTTGTCGTGTCGTGGTTTGCGTGGCAGCAACAGGCAGCGCTGGTGCAGCTGGCACAAACTGTATAGTCTGTTGTGGAGCTGGCATGGACTGTGCATGCTGCAAGGCTCCTTGTTCATTCTGATCCTGTCTAAGTGGCCGTGGTCTTTCTTTTGTAATGCCCGTGGCGATATTACGCTTCAGGACTGGACAATCGTGTACATGATGACCTAGTTGTTTACAATAGTTGCATGTCCCTTTTACAGGTCCTGCTAAATCGCCAGAATGTGTCGTACCCTTTTTATGTCCTTCAACTGGAACTGTCTGGGAGACTAGCATTTTCATTTTCGTGTCTTTCATGCGTCTTTGTTCATGATCTTGTTCCTCTCTAATTCTATTGTGATGATACTGTAACATTTGTAACATTTGTGATGGAGTGTTACCTTGCCAGGTACTCTCGAATTTTAATACTCTGTTCTTCACTTGGGGCAAGGAATTTTCAACTAATTTTGTCACAAACAGATGTGGGTATGATTCGCTACTTGCTTTTATACCACTATTTATACCAAAACATTTTTCAAATCGTGCATAGAAATCACTAGTGTCTTCATCTTGCTTTTGTTTACAGGCTGAAATTGCACCCCAGTCTTCCTTTTTCGTGGTTAATAAACGTGGCAGTACCTGTACTAGTAGACCTGGTAGTGCTTTAGTTTTGTCCCCAAGCCCCGAACCTGGACCTCGGGCCTTTTCTTCTGCTTCTAATGCTGTCCAATCTATCTTTTGGTCTCCTACCTCCCACTCTTTTTCCTTGAGTTTTTCATAAATGCCAGCAGGCATCAATACCTTTAATATTGTCATAATGTCGGGATAGGTATACTCTCCCATGAGTAACATGTCTTTAATTTCTCGGTGGAAACCCGCTGGGTCTTTGTCATGACTGGGTACCACTTTCTTCATTTCCAACAATTCTATTTTCGATATGGGCGTATATACATATACACGTTTAAACTCATTGTCCTCGCCCTTTATTGGGTGCACTTCTCGTAAGGGATTCTGTCTGTCCATGTAATACGTGGTTCTTTCCTTGATGGGCAGTGAGACATGTTCTGGGCATATAAAAAGAATGTACTGCTTTCTTGATTCTAGTATTTCTTTAATTAGCTTAGTACCTGAACCTCTCCATCTATTCGTGAGTAATTCGGTCAATATATCAGGTAAGGGACCAGGATCTGAATGTTGGCTTTTATATAGTATAAGAAGTTGTTGAATCATATAAATCCCAGCTAAACGCTGTTTATCTGGGGTGAGATTCAAAAATGTGTGTGCTACTGTGTCATCACTATACTTCCCGGGACTGTCAACCCAATGGACAGCTGACCTGGCTAATTCTTGTTCATCCATAGAATCGAGAAAATGATAACCCCTTCGTTCTCGGAGTAATTTATCTGCTGCTTGGAATGAATGCTCGTTAGACCTTATATTTATTATTGGTGTTTGAAAATTCCTGTTATTTTCTAGACATATCGGACGTATCGGATCAGTAAGACATCTAGTACTATTACAAGATCTTCTTCTACCTACATAGGCTATAGTTTCTGACTGTCCTGTGGGCAGTCCTGATGCTTCTTCCTCGCTTTGTTCGAACTGGTCTACCGCTAATCTTTCTTCGTGTAGGCGTTCTATTTCTTTACGGATCTTTCGGCACATGGCTATTATACAGTTTTGCTTATCATGTCTCCCTTCTGATATATTCTGGCTCCATCTGGTAAGAATCTGCATTGCTTCCGGGTCTACCCCCGGTCGGTCTTGATTTCTGATCACACAATTTATGAGGAAACGCAACAGTTCCCCCTGTATTTCCACTTTCTGGTATTCCATAGCTCTGTTAATACATTCAGAATCTCGCCCGGTTTGGACAAAATGATATATATTATCTAGATGTGCAGTCATTCCTGGTAATTTCCCTAAATACACTGCGGCTCGTCTGATACGTAATGATGCTAGGGTCATTTCGTCCTCTTTTCCGGGCACAGGGTCATATCTACAATCTATAAGAAGTTCCTTAAGCGTACGGGCATTTATGAGTTTGGGGGTACGTGAATGTGCTGACTCTTGAAAAGTAAGTTTATTTATTCTAGGTGGCGTAGAAAAGATATTGGTAGCACCTCCGGTAGCCCCATCTGGGGTATCGGGTGTGAAAGGATTCGTTGAACGTGATACAGCAACTATAGGCGTGGATACAGCTATAGAAGTAGCTGTAGGAACAGATGCAGAAACAGATGTGCTTGCCGGAACTTGTGTCAGAACTTGTTGCTGTAGCGATACTGGTACTGGATCTTGGCGTTGAACCTCCCTGGCAGGCGGTCTATGTGGGGCGGGATTAGCATACTCTGGAGCTGCGTCATCTAAATATGAGGAAAGAAAAACATCTTCTGCGGTTCTAGGATGCCCCTTAGGATGTACCTTTATTGGAAATAATGGGGTTGGCAAGTCTTTTGGTATCCCTGGGGTAGCCTTAGGTAATCCTTCGGCCAGAAGGGGATACATACCATTCATAAGGGCATTTCTTTGTCTGTCTACTTGTTCTGATTTCACTCGTGCACCTTCTTCAATTAATAGATTTTCTCGGACTTCATTGGAATTCTCTTTACTCTTCTCTTCCTGTCTACGTGCTTTTTCTGTACGTCTATATGATTCTTTACGCCATAATTCAATGGCGTCTTTCTGTGATTGTCTAGCTTTCTTTTTCCATAATTCTTCCTCTACTTTCACGATGCACTCTGCATCCCAGGTCCCCGCTACGGGCCACCTCTGACTTTCTGGTAATTCCTTAGTGTAGTCTACCCATAGATCAAGAAATAATATGGCGTCTAGGCCATGTTTATGATACATGAAGTACCCTGGAGTGTCCCTAGGAGGAATAGGAACAGCTTCTTCGAGTACCCCTTTTCTAGTTGTGATCTGTCTTAATTTCGAAAAGAGCGGCATATTGAGAACTGATCTGATACTTGATCTTGAACAAACTTAATACAGTAATCACAATAATGAACAGTCATTCATACCACAATATGCAGAACGTACTAAAAAACATTTAACATTTAACATTTAACTGAGCAACAATAATGATGACGATCTAAAGAAAACTTAATCACTAAACATAATACTCGACTTGAACTGAATTATTCTGAATTTATATACTTGATATACTAGATATACTGCTAAACAGTACAGATACACTGCTGAAACAGTGCAGACCGGGTTTGTGTACCCAAACCCGTCTGGACCGGCACAACTTATGTGCACGCCAGAACGCCTCCCCAGTAATGGTACTCACCGGGTAGCTCGGAACGGATCTGAACTGAACTTGAACCGGACTGGACTCGACTTGAACACTTCGGAAACCGGACTTGACTTGGGACTTCGGAAACTGGTGGGCCTCTGTATACCTCGGATCTTGCTCTCTCAGCTAGGCTCTGGTCGGGATACTTCGCACTTCTCACCGCCTCGTCTGGGTGTTGATCGCAGCCTCAGTCGCCCCCGCTTGACCGGAGGGAGATACAGGAAATCCTGCTGGTACGCGTTATTGTCCGTCCAGCTGTGGCAGGAGACCGGGCCTGCAACGCACCGCCGGCGCGTGAGATGAGAAAGTGTCCCTGTTCGGGCGCCATTCATGTGGTAAATAATTTAATTACCGGGACTTAATTTGATACAGAAACATAATAAAAATAGCTCAGTAAATAAGAGGCAGGATCCGTGGTATTAGAGGTTCTAAATGGGCTTTATTCCAATGGTCGATTATAATCGGTTGCTCCAGGTTCCATCACCACGAAGGTTCAGGAAGTGAAGTACATACGTTATTGACAATCAATTACTTTTATACAATAGACATTACAGTGAGGCCAATACAAGAGGCGTAACAATTGATAGTGGTGATAATATATTCATACGTAGCAAAAATAGGCGTAACTGGGAGTGATGAAAGAACGTCATCAGATGTGATGTCATAAGAGGGTGGTTACATGAAAGAATTTCGCAATGTCAGCAGAAATACTTGGCAGATATGCGCGCGCAGCAGTATGACGTGTGATTGACGTGCAACTAGGGGGTGAAGGGGACTTGACATTTAGCTCTACATGTGGCGACAGAAGTCTGGAGGGTCAAGTCAACCTAATCCCAAATCATATCTAACATCCTATGTTTAAAGAACTATGTTATCCAAAAGAGAGGTCTCTTAGAGTAGAATCTTATTCTATACTGACTATACTGACTGTTAGTGCGTGTACAAGCGTCTAAGTGTCTACACTAGATGCGAGGGCGGAATCTTCCATAGTAACAGGGCTATGAATTACTTGTATGAAGACAGAGAAGTCGGGCCTTTGCTTGGTAGCTGGAAGAATGTTTACTTAAGCTACTAGACAGGAATGCATTGGGCAGGGAGCGGAGCAGATAATTTTCGAAGGTGAAATACAGTTCTTGGCAGGCAGCAAGCTGATGTCAGGCTTCGTGAGCCGCGCAGAGAATGAGACAAAGTTCATGGTCACAGATGCAGGCTCGGACTGGAGCTTCAAAGACAGAAAGCAAGAAGAGTTCGATGACAGAATCAGGGCCTACTTGCCTGGACTGTAAAAATGGCATAAGTGAACCATATAAAGGCGGTGGCCTTTCGTACTTAGGAATGGAATATCCGGCCCATTCATGGCGGATCAACAGAGGACATGTTAACGGTGGACGCACATGTATTTGCGTCTTCATAACTGGAACTGGAGGGAACATACATGTACTTGTAACATGCACATAGAACCGTTGGGGTCCAAGATAGGGGACATAACTGACCAGAAAAATCCATATTTCCACAAAATAACGAGCGAGCCAGCAGGAAAAGGAGAGCTAGAACCCGCGTCATTACCCCATGAAGCACCGCCCTAGTCCGGAACCGTCGCAGTGGAGGAAAGTTTAGAACAGCGTATGAGCCTGGACCGTGGACTGTTCTAAAACTCAATGGTACCACCCCAACAGCCCAACGAGAAGAAGAGACAATCACCAGAAATATATCCTGGTTCAAGAAAATACAATGCTCAGACACTAATTGGAGTTGTCCCGAACATGAAGAGTGCGGGGGGGTGACGGCTGTGAACATTCCATCACGCCCTGACGGAGAACCAACTGTAGCAAATTCATAGCAAACCCCAATCACAGAATCCGAGATGGACACTACCGGAAATGCCTCGCCACCTCACATCCCTGCAGAGAGTCAAGGGTCCAGCCAGCAAAAGTACAACTTGAGACTCAATCTCAAACCCAGTCAAAGACTCAAATACTTTGTGTGTTGAACTGTTTATTTGCTTCAACACTAACTTGGGAAGGGATGTAGCGGTCTAGATACTGCGTAAGCTGGACCCGGACATCCGCCGGAAGGGATTCCATACTTTGTGTCACTCTCTGGCTAGGCGTGACCAGAGAGCTTAAATAAACGGGCGGAGGTTGCACAGGACTTCTGACCCTACTAGCATACTGTGTGGTTGTGCATTTATTTAGCTCTAAATGCTAGGCCTCTAGTGGGGCGTGGAACTGTATAACAGAGAGCACTGTTGGGAGTGGGTGGGGATTCCCAAGCAGTGGCTTCTCTGTTGCTTCCTGTCATTGCTTCTCGCCAGCTTGTTGTCTGCACAGCTTGCACCACACAGCGAGCCTTTATTATCTGCCTGCCATTTTGTTGTTGTAGGTGCGCACTGCAACAATCTGCTATACCAGGTATCGTCACTGTTGGAAATGGCCCTTTTTGCTGGGTTATCCCCAAACCTTTTGCTTCTTCCTCCTTTATTTTTCCTGACCCGTGGTTGTTGTCAATAGGACTCTGGGCACTTTACCACTGCTGATCAATGCTAAAGTGCATTTGCTCTCTGTCTAAATTGTTTTTGTGATTGGTTATCCATGATTGGCATATTTGTTTTACCTGTAAGGTCCCTAGTAAAGTGAGTGTGCCAGGGCTGGTAATTCAAATGCTACTAGTGGGCGTGCAGCACTGATTGTGCCACCCACAGGAGTAGCCCTAAAATGGTGTCTCAGGCCGGCCACCGCAATGCCTGTACGCAGTCTGTGAACTGCCATGCTGGCCTGGCCAGTGTCCCCACTGACCAGGCCTAACCCTTCCCTTTCTGTACACATTGGACACCCCTCTAGAAGGCCCAAGGTACCCCCCTGGACAGGGTGCAGTGTATGTGAAAGGTAGAGCATGTACTAGTGTGGGTGACATGCTCTGGTAGTGAAATACTGCCAATTTTGTTTTTCACTATTGAAAGGCCATCTTGCGTATAGGATAGAATGGAGGATGCTGTGTCCCATGTGTACCTACATATCTCCCCATAGAAGCAAGATGGAAACTTAGAGTCTGGTATCCCTGAACTCAGAATTGAATTATCTATCTTTTAGGAAAGATGATTTTTGGATCCTGGGTTTGAAAACAGCACTTTTAAAAATTAGCTGTTTTCTTGTCTAACCTTTCTGTGTGCTTCTGCCTGTTTGTGAACTGACTGTCTGGAGTTTGAGTGACAGGGCTGGGAAATTCCAGGAGGCAGGGTGAGTCAGCCTGGGGCTGAATGGAGCTATCTGCATTTAAAGTGGTGGGAGGAGTTGCACCTGGGACCTGAATAGGGCTGTTCCTGCCTTCCACAATGCTGGCGCCACCTCCTGCCGAGAGGCTGACGACCCTGCCCCTCTCTCTGAAAGGAAGAAGGTGTCCACTGACAGAATCCACCCAGAACTGGTTTTTGCTGGGCTTAGAGCCCTCCTGCTCAAAGGGAACAGACTTTTTGGGATAGAAGTACAGGACCCCCAACCCCTGAACTTTAGATCATCCTGGAATCAAGAAGGAACCTCTGCCAAGGAGAAAGCTGGAAGACTGAAGAGTAAGTACTGTCCTGCTGTGTGTTTGTGGGCTGACCTGCAGTTGCTTTGCTGCCAAGGAGAGGGGAAGGACTTTGCTGTTGCTGTGTCCCCTTGCTTGAAGAGCTCTCCAAGGGTCTGAGGAGAGCTGGCCTCCTGTTAAAAAGTCCCAGGAACAAAAGGACTTCACCTCCAGCTTCCCCCTTGAACTCTGCTGACTGAGTAAGTTATGCCCTTCATAGAGTGCTTGATACAATTGTGGGGCCTCTGGAAGTTGTGCCTGCTGTTTGGGGAGCTGGACAAGAAGAAAAGAATAACATCTGCAATTTTCACGCATTGCTTGCTTGCGGAGCGCATCGTTCACAGTGCAAGCAAATTCCCGCCGCCGTGAAGGTCGTCGCAGTGCCTTTTGCCGCTGCAAGAACCGACGCGTCGTTCGCTTGCGGAGCGCATCACCCCGGTGCGGGAAGATTCCTGTCGCTGCGAGTATCGTCGCAGAGCCTGTCGTCGCTGGGTGAGATTGTCGCACCGCTTGCTTGCGGACCGCATCCCGTTGCTGCGAACATCGTCGCAGAGCCATCGCATCGCACCTAAGATCGTCGCCGCCCCCCCGAAGATTGTCGCATCGTGCTTGTGCGAGAGGCTTCCTACCGAACCTGCGCACCGGAATCCATACAAGGTATCGCATGCCTCCCCATACAGACCGGATTCATCGCAACACACCCGCTGCGTGCAACAGGGCTGTCGCATCACCTCCCCAGGGTCTCAGGAGTGACGCATTGCTTGTTTTTCAACGCTGCAGCTTCCAGTTGGAACTTTTGTCGCATCTACAGGTACTTTGGGCTAAACGTGACGCAACTGTGGATTATTTTAATGCAAACCCTAGAACCCTATTCTTGAACTGTGTATGTTGGATTTGTCATTTTGATCTTGTTTAATTTAGATTAAATACCTTTATTTTTCTAAACTGGCGTGGAGTCCATTTGTGGTGTTTTCACTGTGTTACTGTGAGTGTTGGTACAAATACTTTACACATTGCCTTTGATAAGCCTGCCTGCTCATGCCAAGCTACCAAGGGGGTGAGAAGGGGTTATCTAAAGAGTGAATCCCCTTACCCTGACTAGAAGCAAGGGTCCCTATTTGGACAGTGGCACCTACCTCTGCCAACTAGAGACCCCCAGATCTAACAGTCACCTACCCCCATTCCATGTTCCAGATCCTTCCCGCTCAGATCGACCCCTTTACCACCATTTGTCTCGGTTTTTTGCAGTGGGATACAGTTCCTATCTCCCTCGGCCTACAGGGCTTTTCTTTTTAGCTGGCGATGCTCCACACCGGACCCCCCTGTTGGTAAGGATATTTGTTCTAAGGGTATTGTTAGGAGACCAGGCCAGACTCTAATCCCTTCTATTATTGCTCAGCAATAGATCTACCGACATTCAGTTAATGATGTCACATAGCAATTCTCAGATTGATTTTTTTAGATATTACCATCAAAACTGAAAGTTGACATCTGTACACATCTTTTTCGAAAAACCCACGGAAAGAAAAAAATACCTTACATGGGTACTGAAGCCTTCACTCTCGAAGCTTGTGTGATACCTTACCGCTTGGGTAATTTTGGGGGATGAGGAGAAACTGTCCCCGAAAGTTAGATTTCTTTCATGAATCCGACGTTCTGATTAATAAACTGCCGAAAAGGGGGTATCCATTTAAGATTATTGAAATAGGCCCAGAAAAGGATCTGGTTCCGTCCGAGAGAAGACCTTCTGACCCTCTAAAATAGGGCATTGAATGAAGATGGGTTTGTTTATGTGATCATATTGGGATCTCATTAAGGATGACATTATGTATCCCAACCAACCACTGTATGCGTTCAAAAGAGGGAACAGTATTAGGTATCAAGTGGTAAACACTCTTTTACCTGACCCCACTCTCCCCACCAGTCAAACTTTTTTCCCAAATAAGCTTATCTCTGATCTTATGTCATTTTAAATGTCGTAATCGTAAAGCCGGCAACTTCTGCAAAGAAATTGTTTTCAACCATGCCAACAAAAACTTCACACTGAAAAATTTGAGCATTTGCAATACTATGTATGGAACTATGCCATCTGGTGTCCCTGTGATCGACAGTACATAGGCCAAACCAGACAAAAAGTTAAAGAACAGATACTTCAACCTTGTAGCTACTTTAGGTGCCAGACTATTGGACCACTACATGGAGTATGAGGAATTGAGTAGATTGTTCAGTACATGTCTAACTGTGTATATCACTTCTTTTGAAGAACACTCTATTTCTAGTTTTGTCTGAGGTCACTCACATATTTCCACTACAACCGATTATGTACTATGAAATGAGTAAGTATTTCCTATGAGTTAAACTTTACATTCATTGCATCACCTTGATAATCAAATTTGTATATGGTTTAATGTATATGCACTGACATGCGATGTGTATTTGTTATAACCACTCCTCTTCTTAAAGAACCATGCTTTTCCCCAATGTTACCTATAGGTTTTCTATTCAAAGCATACCCTGTCCAGGTAACTTAACTGAAAGACATATATGTAATAACTGTACCAGTATCTCTGATCCAGATTATCTTTCAGAACGCAGTATCCTGCTCTGTGGCTCTAACAGTAACCATATATATAGCAAAAGTAGGGGGAGGCTAGGAGCTAGTTTTGGTCCAGTACCCGTGCTCCATGTAATAATATAGTACCAAACGGTGTGTAACTGTTCCTGTATGGACACTGATGTTGTCCTCAGAGAAAGGGAAAGAGGGGAAACTAGGTCTAAACCTCACAGAGTAAAGACAAGCACAGATCTTGTCTCTTGTTGCTCTCACACATCCCAAGGGATGTCATGCTTCGTCATTGGGTGTTGCTCCTCGTCGGGCCGGCACTGCAATGCCCTACGGGTCCCCCAAGGGTCTCTTTTGTGGAGATCTTTTAGTAACGCCGTATGATGAGTGAGGGTGTAAGATTTAGGGTTTGTGAGAGTGAGTGAGTGAGTGATTAAGACTGGCTAGGGGATACCGAAACAGGCTTGTTTAATGTGTGGGTTCCCCTGACAGGTTAAAAAACCCACAGGTTGTATGTTACTGGCTAGGTGATGTGCCTCAGTAACTCTCCGGTCGACATGTTAAGCGTCCTTCAATGGTCGTGCGATCCCTGGTGCTTCCTCAAGACCAATAAAGTGGATTATTATAAAAGTGTGAAAAAGTGAAGGGCCCTACTGTAGAAAGATAAGCGTCCCCCTTGTGAGAACAACGAGGTGGCCCAAGCACGAATAGTGACTGTTCTTGTAGTGCCCCAATTGCAATTTTTTGATCGTTCCATAGGTTATCGCGTGTTCTCCCGCACCGTAATGGGTGCACTTCTGGCACGCGTGTAAGGGGTAGGCATCCGGGTGGATGGGTGACTGTGTCCCCCAATAGCCTCAACTAGTCTTTTTTACGTTTTAATAATAGGCTCAGCACAAAAGAACTCTTAGCCATTTATGGTGGTATTTATGTTTTATCACATTCGATGTGTGCACGAGAGACCCGATGATTTTACTTCTCACTTTCATATTTGTAAGATATTATGTATCTATTTCTTACACATGGGGGGCTGAGCTAGCCTTGGAATGCGATGGCCGCTTGTTAAGCAAGCTCTTCGCGCACGTCCGAAATATCCTTCAACCGATCCTTTCCATACTGACTACATAAGACTGCACCCGAGGCAAAATCAAACTGAAGCAACGGAGATCGTGGAGGAGCGGTGTCCGGTGCCGAAAGATACGGTAACAACCTGTAATGGCGAACTAATAGATGCGGCCCTCAAACTGAAAACGAAAGTGGAGCCGCGGTGGAGAGACACACAAGGACGTACAGCACATAACGCGGACCTGGGAGACAGGAAGACCCGATGCGGCCGGGACTCTGGGCCGCGACCGACTGACACAAGGGCGGAACTGCACGTTGGGACTGGTAGTGTGCTCAACCCTAAGAGAGAGCGTGGGAACATGTGCGGCGCCCCCGCTGAATGCTGGCAATCTGCGGGAGGCGCGGTGTGAGGCCCTCAATCAGGCGGAGGTCGGGGGCACAATCTACACCACCGCTGCAAGGTATTGAAGACAGGAAGACACCGGGTGGTGAATCAGAGGCTGTACGTGCTTAACTCGCGGTAGGGGTGACACCGGATGAGTGACCTCCCTGAAGGGACATACAGAGTCCCGATGAGAAGGGCACAGGCCTGAGTCGGCTGCATGCTGTGGTCTCTTGCTTTGGTGGCCGTGGGGCCGCATCTGCGGGGACACTGCCTGCCTGCCTGAAAGTACCCATAAACAACCGCTAGTACGTGTGCCCTTTGGGTGAGGTCTGTAGCGGGGACATAAAGCGAAACGGTTCCACAGGCAGCTGGATTCATGGAGAGGGCGCCCTGGACTGACCCCGCTCCACACAGCTGCGCAGATACACACGTGGGCAACACCCCTACTTCCCACACGAGATAGCTGATCACTGGAACACAAGGGTGGCATACGTGAGAGTCTGGGTTCGGGCAACTACAATTGGGGGCAGACTAACGTTAGAGAGGGGTGAGGTGACAAGTCTACAGTGGTGCAGGCCTACACCAGTGGGACACAGCCCCTGACACATTGGGATAATGATCAGCAGAATAAGGCTCAGTGCAACCATGTAAACCCCCCCCCCGGTGGATTGATCTTCCCGCATTGCTGCCGGAACCCATGGAGCTGTAACACCATAGTACGGGGACCTATACACATGACTTAGACCAGACTGTCAGGGGGCAGAGCAAAACGCCACATCACGGACTGGACTGAGAGTCCCGAATTACGTCGCCTCCAATCTGGGGTTGCAGCTGCCAATATACCTGAGGGTACGGTAAACTACATATTGCAAAATGGCTAAAACGGACCGTACCTAGCCAAAAATCACCTTTGACTACATGAAGAAACATCAGGATCAAAGTACTGATGCACAGACAGCATCACAATCGACAATGGGAGCAACAGGCGGGGTGACGAACGACGACATCCGAACTATGTTCACCACAATTTAAACGGCAATGTCGAATATAGATAGGAAGATTGATTCCTTGACGTACAGAGTTGACAGGATGTCGGAGCGAATTGATAAACACACGGAAAGACTGGACATAGCGTAGCGGAGAATATCTGAAGCTGAAGATGGCCATGTGCAGATGGAAGCGAAACAGTCGAAGATGGAGAAACAATTGGCGGTCATAACGGCAAAGTCGGAAGACTTGGAGGCTCGGTCCCAAAGGAGCAACCTCCGCCTGATGGGAGTTTCAGACAAATACGGGCCAAATGGAACGTTATGTGGAGCAGCTGCTCATATCCCTATTGGGTCGGGAGAGGTTTTCTGAGGTGTTTATCGTGGGGAGAGCTCACAGATTGCTGGGACCCAAACCCCCTGCAGGCTCCAGCCCATGGCCGATCATCACCAAGATACTTAATTACAGAGACGCGGCGCTCCAAAAGGCCAGAGAACTTGGCAAGTTATCTCTCGAAGGTATGGATATATCCAACTATTCAGACTTCACGTCATCGGTACAGGAAGCACGAAAAAAATTTACCACAGCAATTAGAAACTGAGAGACTTGAATATCCCGTACGCCATGCTACACCCGGCCAGATTAAAGCTCACAGTACATGGCAAAACTCGGATCTTTGCTGAACCATCAGAGGTAGTGAAGTTCACGCAGCAGAGTGGTCCGCCGGGAACACGGAGGAGATCACCGAGAGGGGAACACGGGGACCAGTCTGCTACATTGGATGTGGAGTGACCAATGTGTAATGGACACAAGTTGTCTCCAAATGTGAATTGCCTGAATGCGGGTTGGACTCATCACAAGGGAGCAAAGTCTGAACAGTGTTCGCAAATAGATGGCCTACGGACTGCTGGTTTCTGATAAGTTGATGGTGAACAGTTACGCTTTTGTTTTTTAAAAGTTGCCATGACTATCACTGTGTCGAGGTGGGCAGAACTAATTGAGATTCACTGGAGGGGGCTCTCTCGTAGATTTTCTTAGAAATACTGCACAGTGTTGGAATTTATAGTATGTATGTCAGGGCGGATACACATGTGGCTTAGCCACAAGAAACAGGTGGGCAACTCTGACCCCTACGTGTGCACCACACTAATTGTTAAGTTGTTTTTTCTTCTTTGTTTCCTCTTTGAGGAGATGTTAACTGTTACTATTGGGTAAGGCTCCACTAGGAAAGGGGAGGTGGAGTGGGTGTGGGGGGGAGGGGGGGGGGGGAAAGAGGGGTACGCAAAAAAATCCAGCCGGTGACACTGTAGCGGACGGACACGTAGGACTCACTTTCATCTACCATAGACACTCAAATCAGGCTGCTGGCGGTGACTTGGCGGATGGCTGACACTTTGCAGCAGAACAGACCACTGACGCTCCTAACATGGAATGTTAGGGGACTGCACAACCCACTGAAAATTCGTAAGGTACTAGCATACCTGCACAGGAGCAGAATAGATGTTATATGTATACACACAAGACCTGTTCATTAATAGGCTCCTCATCGAGAGGTTAAACGTATAAGCTGAGAAAGGGGTTCCGTCACACTTTTCCCTATACTACTCCTCACTTTCAATCGAGGTAGTGTCCTCACACTTTACTGCCTAATTTATCTATACTAGCTACGAAAACTTTATTTATATACTTGACAGTCACCGCGTCTTCATCCCAAATATATAGGGATGTATACCACATCAAAACCAGGTTCCAACAATCTATATGTGAACCTAGAACTGTAATTATTGTGAAAAAAGGACAAGATGGCACCTCACGTGCGCACCACCAATAGAGCTTGCTGATTGGTACTCACCAGCTATGCCCACTGATATCATCATTGGTAACCATTTTGCCATAAAATAAATGTGCGGCCCAAAAAAAGTGCAATAATTATACCAAATGTGGTGTTCGAAAGAAACAAGACCCCGTGATTTTAAAATTGAAATAAGTGTCACAATTACCAACTTTATTAATTATATGTGCACTTATTCAAATAAAAAAATGGCTGCCTAATAGCAATCCTTTATGTCGACATGTTTCATTGCCAATCTCAATTATAGGCAATTTCGTCAGGACTGAAGGGTCTTTAAATCACCAATCAGGGACACTGGTATATCTATACATGTGACTGTCAAGTATAAATAAAAAAATATAAAAACAGTACCAAGTCAATTCACCCACCTCATCATTCTCAAGAAGTAAACCGCTAATACACATCACTATACACATTTGAAACTGGTCATTACCATGTGGGGACTAAATCAATCGTACCCATCCTCCACTACGTCACCCTGAGGACAACTCCAAACATGAGCCCCTCGTCTTGGTGGATACGCTACTGTCGTATTTATTCTAAAAATTAACAGACAGACAGTGAGGACACTACCTCGATTGAAAGTGAGGAGTAGTATAGGGAAAAGTGTGACGGAACCCCTTCCTCAGCTTATACGTTTAACCTCTAGATGAGGAGCCTATTAATGAACAGGTCTTGTGTGTATACATATAGCGTAGTGAGTGGGGGGCGACCTGTTTGTTCTTGCCCTCTGTAGCTCCTTGTTGTTTGAGCATTTTGAACGGCGGATCAGCCGTGAGAGGTTTTAAAAGTTTCAATTACTTTTTGTGAGGCACAAGTTGTTGTACTGTGTCTTCACCCCTTTTTCTATAGAAGTTTTCTCTATAGTTTATAGTTAGTTATTTAGGTTAAATATTTGTGTTGGAAGCTTATCGGTGGGAGATGGATAGAAATTGCTTAGATTTCACTGATGAGCAGATTGCAGCTATATTGTCTGGTCCAACTTTATTCCCTGATTCCCCGCTATTGAATGTTACATCAGCAAGGGAAGAATGGGAGAAACTAAGTAATAAAAAAAGACAAGCTAGAGTGGCATTGCATGGGGCCCTTATGACTGAGTATTTAAGAGCAGGGGCAGCTCCAGCAACCCTGTTAGTACGGATTGAACCTAGGATCTTCTTAGAAGACAAGAGATTCCGAGTCGATTGGAGTTACATAGCGAACAAATGTACCCGCGATTGGATAATCTTGATCATTAACACCGCTAAGAGATTGAGTGAGGAGTTGTTAAAGGAGATTTTGGAGTTGGAGGAAAGTATTAAGATAGATACCACCCTCGCGGATACTAAAGAACAGTTACTGAGGATCCAGGAGGACCTCAGTGACTATAGGAATTATATGGTCAGCCAAAAAATTAAAGGCCTGAAACGTAATTTAGAAAGGTACACACGGGGGGAGGAGCCTAGCGCGCAACCAAGATGGCCGCGTAGGTGCGAGGCTCCCGAGGACCTCCGCAACCTCCTACGTTTATCCTGTCTTCATCCTGCCTCGGTTGAGGGGACTGTGTTGGTGAGCCTGAGCCGAGGTGGTACCCGTTCTCCGTTCTCGAATCGGACTTCGGGTACCGGAGTGAGCACCGATTGAAGTTTGCGGCCTATTTCTCGCCGGACCCCGGATTTGCGCAGGGGGGTGACCCAGTGGCAAAGTGAACAACAACGGCGGGCTGGGCCTGGCGAGTCGCGTACCCCGCACTTTCGCTTTCACTTTCGCACCCCCTTGCCGTCTCTGCAAGTGAGATCGCGGAGCTCTTTGTGTTGGTGTGGCCTCGTGGGGAGACCCTGACTGCCTGCCGGCTGTGACCCACCCCGCTGACCTGGGGTGGCCCCCCGGAGCTCGTGGCCTTGATTGCCTGCCCTCTACGGCGTAGCTGGTGCGGGTGTGTGACCCGTGGCGATGGCCACGAAACAAGACGGAGATCGGTCGAAGACCAAGTCGACCCGGCGTGGCGCCGTACATCAGGCCAACATCATGGACCGCTATACCCTCCAGAAGGGATCTCCCGGCGGACTGCACAAGTCCTCTGAGGGCCCCCCTGATGCCCCGGATTTGCCCACGGATCTGACTCTGCAAGACGTCATGGGCGCCATTGCTGAGATGAAGGCCTCGGTGGGCCAGCGGTTCGACACCTTGGCGCATAAGATCGACGCGGTCCTCGTGGATGTCGGCCTGGTGAGGGCTGATCGCTCCAAGACCAACGACCGGGTTGATTCTTTGGCCCGAACCACGTCGGGCCTCACGACTGAGGTGGCGGCCCTCCAAACGGAGGTGCACCGACTTCGTCAGGCGAGTGCGCTTATGGATCGGCGCCTGGAGGATTCCGAGAGTCGGGCCCGGAGGAATAATATCCGCATCATCGGAGTACCCGAGGGACGGGAGGAGGCGGCGGCGGATCTTTTTGTAGAGGACCTGATAGCTACCCATCTCCAGCCTCGGGGACTGAGTAAATTCTTTGCCGTGGAGAGGGCCCACAGAGTTCCCGGGGGAAGGCCGAAGGTTGGAGCCCCTTCGCGGCCTCTCATTGCCCGGATTTTTAACTTTCGGGACAGGGACGCGATCTTGCAAGCCTCCAGACTGCAAGGGCCGATTAAGCTGGAAAATATGGAGGTGAACTTTTATCCCGATTTTACCCAAGCGGTCCAGAAGCAGAGACTGAGTTTCCTTTTTGTCAAGCGCCGTCTCCGGGACATGAACTTAAAATACGCCATGCTCTTCCCGGCCAAGCTGCGGGTAGAGGTGGATGGTCGCACGCACTTTTTTGATTGTCCCTAAGCGGCCGGGGACTGGCTGGACACTCTGCCTGGGGGTAGTGATCGAGATGGTGGGGGGGGGGGGGCGGCGGGAGGAGACGGCCCACAGGATCGGGACTGAGGGGTTGATATTGGGCCTCACTCTGGACGACTATGATGCCACTTTCGACCAAGCTTCTGTCTTTGTTCTTTCCCCTCCCTTGGAGGTTGCGTGGGGTCTAGAAGGGGTACTCTTTCCTCCTCTAGGGGGTTTAGCTAGTTTCATTATATAGGGGCGACAGGCACACTGCAAGTTGGGGGGCTGTCTGGGCTCATGCAGGGGTGCAGGGAGGGGGGAGTTTTGTTGGGGTGGGTGGGTTGGGGTGGGGTGTTGTTCGTTTATACCACAAGGCAAAAGTATCGTTGTGTTATTTCTAAAGTGCTCTCTGGGGGACGAGTGATGGCTTCTGTTTATGATGGGGGGTAGGGGACTGAGTCTGTTGTCCTGGAATGTTAATGGATTGGGGGACAGGATAAAACGAGGTGTGGTCCTGCAGTTCTATAAGCGAATTTCGCCCGATATAGTTTTTCTGCAGGAGACACACCTCATTGGCAACTCCTTTTGTGCTATGAATCGGCGGGGCTACCGCCTTGTGGCCCATTCGGGCTTCACGTCTGGTTCAAGGGGTGTGGGCATTATGGTTAAGAACTCGCTCCCGTTGGAGATTGATGAAGTGCTCCATGACGACAGGGGACGTTACACGGTTTTGGTGGGTAGAATGGAGGGCAGAGTGGTCGTTTTTGTGTCTGTTTATGTCCCGCCGGGGCTGCAGACGACCACCTTCGCGGATCTGGGGCGCCTCCTCCTTGGCCTTCCGGAGGGGATTCTAGTGGTGGGGGGGATTTTAATGCTGTGGTTTCCGGAACTGTGGATCGTCACCCCCCTAGGGATCTCCCCCGTGCCCAGGCGTGGTTGTCTGGCCTCTTGGATACCTTGGGGCTGGTGGATTGTTGGCGTTTGAAACATCCCACGCAGCTACAGTACACCTTCCATTCAGGGGCTCATGGTAGTCTCTCACGGCTAGATTATGTCCTGGTTCCGGCGGCGCATGTGGGGAGGATAGGGGAGGTGCGCCATTTGGCACGGGGTATTTCGGACCACTCCCCGCTCTTGTTGCACTTTGATATTCTTCCGAGGGGAGAGGGTAGGGTGGTCCCGATTAATCCCTGGTACCTGCGTGACCCCACCATTCGCGCAGAGCTGGTTAAATCCCTTAAGCGCTACTTTGACGAGAATGTGGGGTCTGTGTCATCGGCGGTCTCACTGTGGGAGGCGTTCAAGACGGTACTCCGGGGAGAGGCCTTGTCCCTTATTTCCCATTCCCGGAGGCGCGAGCGGGAGGAGGTGACCCGTGTTGAGGCTGAGATAACCGAGTTGGAGGGTGCTCTAGAATGTGGGGTGACAGATGACAAATTACATGTTCTCCGACTCAAGCAAGCGGCCTATAAGGCCCTCGTCACGGAGGCGGCCAGGGGCCTCAGTAGAGAGCAACAGGGGAGACTGTATGATGTGGGTGATAAGGCTGGTAAATTGATTGCGTGGCTGGACAAAAAGGAGAGAGCGAGTCGAGTTGTCCCGTTGATTGAGAAACAGAATGGTGTGTGTGTCACTGAACCAGAAGAAATTGTCTCCTGCTTTGCAGACTATTTCCGTGGGGTGTATTCCCCGGTGTCCTCCCGCTCTGAAGAGGATTCCCATGCCCTGCTCAGGGATATCGCGCTGCCTTCCCTGTCGGAGGAGGACAGAGTGTCGTTGGACGCCGCTCCAACTTCCGAAGAAATTGCCCTCGCCATACGTTCGGTCGCTTCCGGCAAGGCCATGGGTCCTAATGGTCTTCCCATCGAGTTGTATAAACTGCGACCGGATACGCTGGCGCCGCATCTCCGTGCTATGTTCCTCGCGGCCCACTCGGCGGGTTCCCTCCCGCTAGACCAGCGTCTAGCTACTATCGTGGTTATCCATAAGGAGGGGAGGCCACGGGACCGGGTCACATCCTATCTGCCTATTTCGCTATTGAATGCGGAGCCCAAAATCCTCGCCAAGGTGTTGGCCAATCGGCTCGTCGGCGTAGTGTGTGACTTGATTCACCAGGATCAGTCCGGCTTTATCCCTCATCGCAATACAGCGCTTAACCTGCGGCGTTTGCATGGGGTGCTCGCACGTGTCCCGTTCATACGAGAGCCGGCCATTTTGGCGTCCTTGGACGCCACTATGGCGTTTGACACGCTTGAATGGCCTTATATTTGGGCGACGCTCGCGAAGTTTGGGTTTGGCCCAGGATTCATCAGTTGGGTGAAATTGTTGTACTCTGGCCCGCTGGCGCAGGTGGTTGTGAACGGTAGAGTGTCGGCTCCGTTCGAGCTGGGCAGGGGCACGCGGCAGGGCTGCCCGTTATCGCCGCTCCTTTTCGCGCTCGCCTTGGAGCCCCTGGCGGAGTGGCTGCGGTGGGAGCCTTCTATTCGTGGTCTCCGCTGGACCCCCGAGTATGAGGACCGTGTATCTCTATACGCTGACGATATTCTCCTGTACCTGGCTTCCCCACGTAACTCACTGATAGTACTGGTTGATGTATTGCATTCATTTGGTCTTAACTCCGGCCTTGTCATCAACTGGGCTAAATCGTGCGTCTATGTTCTCTCTGGGGAGGATCCTATCCTTCCGCGGGGCTGCCCTATCCAGATCGCCCCGCGGGGATTTCGGTACCTGGGTGTCTTCATTACCCTGGACGCGGAGGCCCGATATAGTCAGAACTTGCTTCCCCCCCTCCAGCGCCTGAAGGAGGATGTCGCGCGTTGGAGGCGCTTGCCGCTCTCGCCGCTCGGCCGGGCGGCATTGTTTAAGATGATGTCGCTGCCGCGTTTCCTGTACGCTCTGCAGAACACAATGGACGTCGTCCCGGCGCGCTACTTTCGCGAGGTGGAGAGTCTGCAGCGCCGACTGTTCTGGGAAGGTAGACCGCGTATCGCCCTGGCGAAGCTGACGCTCCCGTGGTATGACGGGGGGATTGCCCTCCCGGATATCAAACGGTATTATTGGGCCTCCCAGCTGGCTGCGATTAATCACGGCCTGTACGGGCCCGCTCTAAACCCGGCCTTTGAAATGGATAAGATGTTACTGCCGGGTGGTGATTATAACCGAGCGCTTTACTCCAGCTCGCTTGACGCACGTCTGACGGGCCCCACGCGTGTCATGGTACGAGTGTGGCACACGGCTAATGTGGCGATGGGGTGGAAAGATCGTTTGACCCGGGCGGCGCCACTATATGCATCTGAGCAGTTGGGCTCCCTGTGGACCTCGAAGGGCTTTGAGAAGTGGGACATGATAGGCATCAGCAGGGTGGGTGATCTCTGGACGAGGGGGGGATTCAAAACGTTCGAGATGCTACAGACAGAATTCCAGTTGCAGGACAGGGAGTACTTTCGGTATATGCAGATCGGTCATGCGCTATGCTCCGTATTCCCGGACGTTGCCTCCATCCCGGAGTATTCCCCTCTGGAGGATAGAGTGCTAGATGGACATGTACCGGACAGCACGATTTCATTAATCTATAAAAAACTTATCAACGACCGCTCGGGACTGCTGACTAACCTTCGTGAGGCATGGGTGGCCGATGGATTGGAGCTGGATGACGAGGACTGGATATCTGCGGTGGCCTCCCCGAAAGAGGTGGCCATACCGGCCCGCCTTCGCTTCGTCCAGCTCAAGATACTCCATAGGGTCTATGTTACGGGGCCAAGGCTACTGCGTATGGGCTATGCTGTGGACGGGTTGTGTAAGCGTGGGTGTGGTTCGTTGGGGACCTTTCTCCATATTTTGTGGGAATGCCCGGAGGTGGAGCGATTCTGGCGTGGTGTGCATGAGGTCCTGCGGGTGGTTACGCGTGTGTCGCTGCTGCCCGAAGCGAGGAGATGCCTACTGAATGTGTGGGAGCCAACCGACTACTCGGTGCCGCAGACGCGGTGGGTGACTCTGGGATATATGGTGGCCAAACGCGACATTGCTCAACTGTGGGGTTCCCAGAGGTCGCCGACTGTCTCGGCATGGAAGGATAACATGGATTGGTGCATGTTTCGGGAAAAGGTGGTGTATGTTGCGAGAGGTAAGCCTGGGACATGGGTGAACGTATGGGGCCCCTGGAACGCCTACCGCGGGGGAATCTGTACCCCGCCGTTATTGCCCGCTCCGTCACCGGCCCCGTCCCCTTAGCCAGCTTATCTCCCCGGTTCTGGGCACTGAGTCCACCTAATCCCCGTCTTGACCTTTTCCCCCCCTTGATACTCCTATGGATTGGTAGGGTCCCCCCTCTAGGGGAGCGCATGCTGCTGTTTCCGATTGCGGGTTGCCTTGTGGGTTTGTTTTTTGTTGTTATTTATATTAAAATGAAACCGTTATGTGGGGTCCGGATGGCGTGGCTACCACCGCTTCTAACTCCTGTGCATTTCCCTTTGCCGCGGCATGCGCGCTATTGTTTGTATCACATGCTCCTTTTGCTTGCTAGCGGCCGGCCTGAAGGTTGTAGGCCCATCTTTGTATATTTTTTGAATTTTGTAATAAACGGTTTCAAAAAAAAAAAAAAAAAAAGAAAGGTACACACACGAATGGGGTTTCCCATACGTGGATGATAAACATTACCAGTCTGGTCCGGAACAACGACAGTACACAGGGCAGACCAGAGGAGGGAGACAACAACAAGCTAGACGCACACCCCAGAATTGGACCTTCGATAATACATCTAGCGAAGAAGAGGAAGGAGAACAACTGACATCTAACCCCAATAGAGTGAGCTTCAACCCACAAGAGAAGACCAACGAAGATTTGGGGGCTATACTCCGTTCTTTTTTAGGGCAGAATCAAAGGGGCAGCAAAGGTGGGGGTCAGGTGGGCAGAGGCCGTGCACAAGACAATCGGAATCAAACATGGCAATCTTACTCCCCCCGGATAACACGGAGCCGAGGGAGGAACCAATAGTGAATGACATAGTGGAAAATCTATTTGACCACACTCTCACCAGTAGGTTTGCCCCAACACTAAACATGATTTGTTTAAATGCAGGGTCGAGTTTCATGAGACCATGAGGAAGATAAAACTTAGAAAGTGTTTTGCCAATAAACAACAGGAACCCCCTTCTCTTTTTAGTACAACATTAAAGAAACCCTCACAATTTTGCCCTACTAACACTATGATGGGCCCAGAGGTGACAGTTTTCGAGAGCAAGGTACTTGAGGATATTGTAAATTTGAAACAAAATGAGAGACGTCAGAAATTTACCAACATGAGTCATGACGAGTGGCAAGCGGTTAGGAGTTTACAAAATAACCAACTGCTTACGATAAAATCTGCCGATAAGGGTGGGGCGGTTGTTGTCATGAACTCTACAGATTATGGTGCAGAGGTGCTGAGGTTGTTGGGAGTACGTAATAATTATCAATCTCTCATACGTGACCCTGTGAATGAGCTCCAAGAGACCTTCAGAGAGATGGTAGGCATAGCCAAAGAGAAGAAATGGATTACTGTGAAGGAGGCTGAATTTTTGATTAATACCAAGCCCAGGACTCCGGCATTTTATATTCTCCCAAAGATTCATAAACCACAACGCCCGCCCCCTGGCCGCCCTATAGTGTCGGGGATCCAATCTGTATTGGAACCGCTATCTCAATTTGCGGATTTTTTTCTCAGGGAGTCAGTGTTTAATCTGAAATCTTTTATTCAAGATACTACAGATGGTCTGATTTATACATGTGATCATGTGATTACAAACGACTGGTTCTTTGGTATCCAGCAGTATGGTAGACAATGCGACTGGAGATTTTGCTGTTAATATGCAAAACATATTAGTCTCCTGGAGAAGCTCCTTGTGACATATGGCCTGTTCTGTTATAAGAGCGTGAAGAGTTTTTAAACAATAGGTCCTAATGATTGTTGACACTATAACCCATATTACGAAACACAATACTATGCAATTTGAGGCATTGAATACAGTGTGTCAAGACCAAGTGCCTAGGAGACCATATAAGTTGGTTACAAACTCATCGGGTGTACATGCTCGTCTATAAAATATGTCCGTTTTTAAACATAATGGCCGTTATGAAAGAAGAAGCCTGGTGTAGCTTTAAAGTATTTGTGAGAAAAGCCCCTCAAATAAATAGCGTGGGCATAGAAGAGTTACTCATAAAACTGGCTATTTTTAAGGAGAAATTAAGACCAGTGTACCAATCCATGATGGCGGGCATAGAGTGAAGAGGGTCATGTGATGGGAGCACGATATGGTCAAATATAATTTGGGAGTTCGACGTTAGCGAGTTATGATTGAACACGCTACGGTATGAAGGGGGCAGAAAGATGCTAAGCGCCTCATTTTTGAATAAAAAAGGAAAAAACCTTCAAGGAAAGGGGGCGGAAAATGAAGTTATTTATACAATCTGGCCCTTTTTTTAAGGAGATCTAAAAATACAGGACCATTCCAATATGCCTGCCATAGAAAGGAGGGTCATGTGATTGGATGACGACATCAGCAATACTTGTAGACCAGGAAATCAGTACGCCGTGAGCGAGGGATGAGAGAACGCGCTATGGTGTAAAGGAGACGGTAAGACACTAAACTCCTCATTTCCAAAGTCAGTAAGTGGGAATTTGAGTGAATGGATTGGTTGACGAGGGTCTATTTTTAGAGATAAAATCTTGAAGCGACAAGAGGTGTAATGTTTAGAGTTATCCGCAGTATGGTTGAGTGAACGGACATATATATTTATCGGCGAATGTCAGTATATTAAAAGCAGCACAAATAAGAAGGCGAAATAAGACTGTCTTGTCTGTCTGTTAATTTTTAGAATAAATACAACAGTAGCATATCCAACGAGACGAGGGGCTCATGTTTGGAGTTGTCCTCAGGGTGACGAAGTGGAGGACGGGTACGATTGATTTAGTCCCCACATGGTAATGACCAGTTTCAAATGTGTATAGTGATGTGTATTAGTGGTTTACTTCTTGAGAATGATGAGGTGGGTGAATTGACTTGGTGCTGTTTTTATATTTTTTTATTTATACTTGACAGTCACATGTATAGATATACCAGTGTCCCTGATTGGTGATTTAAAGACCCTTCAGTACTGACGAAGTTGCCTATAATTGAGATTGGCAATGAAACATGTCGACATAAAGGATTGCTATTAGGCAGCCATTTTTTTATTTGAATAAGTGCACATATAATTAATAAAGTTGGTAATTGTGACACTTATTTCAATTTTAAAATCACGGGGTCTTGTTTCTTTCGAACACCACATTTGGTATAATTATTGCACTTTTTTTGGGACGCACATTTATTTTTTGGCAAGATGGTTACCAAGGATGATATCAGTGGGCATAGCTGGTGAGTACCAATCAGCAAGCTCTATTGCTAGTGCTCACGAGAGGTGCCATCTTGTCCTTTTTTCACAGTAATTACGGTTCTAGGTTCACATATAGATTGTTGGAACCTGGTTTTGATGTGGTATACATCCCTATATATTTGGGATGAAGACGCGGTGACTGTCAAGTATGTAAATAAAGTTTTCGTACCTAGTATAGATAAATTAGGCAGTAAAGTGTGAGGACACTACCTCGATTGAAAGTGAGGAGTTGTATAGGGAAAAGTGTGACGGAACCCCTTCCTCAGCTTATACGTTTAACCTCTAGATGAGGAGCCTATTAATGAACAGGTCTTGTGTGTATACATATAGCGTAGTGAGTGGGAGGTGACCTGTTTGTTCTTTCCCTCTGTAGCTCCTTGTTGTTTGAGCAGAATAGACGTTGCCTGCCTGCCTACAGGAGACACATGTGACGGAATTAAGAGAGTCGCAAATAGGGGCTAGATGGGCTACATATAAAATGGAGTCGTCCTACTCCTCCTACACGAGGGGGGTACTTATAAGGGTCAGACGCAATACACCCTTCACGCTCATTAAATGTAAAAAAGATGACCACGGGCGTTATAGTACAAGGCTACTTTGGGGGCACGGTGTTAACAATTGTAAATGTGTATGGACTGAATACTGATGACCCCTCCTATGCACAAATCTGGATGCAATTACGCGAATTCCAACCCGGTGCTATTCTCTGGAGTACCTGCCTGGACCCCACAATGGATAGGTCCACTGGGCTAGATAGATATGGAAAACAATAGGCGAAAGTCTTAAGGGACGGGATGGGAGATTGGGACATGGTGGATGTATGGAGACTCAGAAATCCAGACCATAAAGAAGGGACGTGCTTCTCCTCAACATATCTCACATGGTCCAGACTTGATTATTGGCTGATATCCGAGATGCATGTACGTGGACAATGGACATTCAACATGCACCTAAAACTGTATCGGACCATGCCCCGGTCCTTCTCACACTGCAAATCCCAACACATACACCAAGACAATTCACGTGGAGATTGAGGCCAACGGCACTACAAGACCAGGTATTCAGGGAAGAGCTATGTCAAGCAATAATAGATTTTTTCGACCATAACTCAGGTTCAGTACAGAGCACTAGAACACTTTGGGAAGCCTTTTAAAGTTACCATAAGAAACCACTGCATTGGGAAACACGCGGGAATCTTGAAAGATATACAGGGACAATTAGAGAGGACAGAAGCTGAAATTGTTAGATTGGAACGAGAATTTGAAAACACACAAAATACAACACTATTGGCCATTATTAGAACACAGATTGATACATATAACGGATTTGCATACATATCGTGCCAGTACACCGCTAGAAGCTATGGGGAAGGGGGGAGACCTGGCAGAGCGCTGTCGTACAAAATTAGGCCCGCCAATACCTCTGCGTACATTACACAGATTCGGGACGCACAGCATCAAACAGTCTATGATACCCCAACTATATTAGATTGCTTCACTAAGTTTTATACCAATCTGTACACTGCCCAGAGCAAGTCTTCCACGTCAGAAATTAGAGATTACCATCATGATGTGGCGCTGGCTTGGTTGTCAGACACCCACCTAGAATACTTTTGTCATCATATTACTCGAGACGAAATAATAGAAGCCATCAACTCACTGCCTAACAATAAAGCGCTGGGACTGGATGGCCTTCCGGGCGAATTTATAAAGAATATCGTGACCTATTGATCCCCCATTTTGCTGAAATGCTTGAAGAGGCTTATGAGGAGGGCACGCTCCCTCCCTCCTTAAATGAGACGCTCCTGATAGAACTCCCGAAGTCGGGTAAGGACCCCTATGAGTTCGAATCCTATAGACCCATATCCTTGATAAACATAGATGCTAAGATATTAGCGAAAATAATAGCAAACAGAATACAACCTCTCCTCTGTAATCTGGTGTTGCCTGACCAGGCGGGCTTTATGCCAACACGGTCAACCACTCACAACATTCGTACCATTTTCGCATTATACCATCACTTGGACCCGAATACGCCAGCAGGTGCGGCCTTGTTAGATGCCGCCAAGGCATTTGACTCAATAGAATGGGATTTTATGTTCGCCACTCTCCGCAAGATGGGGTTTCCAGAGCCATTCCTAAAATGGATATCGCTATTGTACGTGGTTCCTAAGGCGCGGGTCAGAATAAATGGATCCATATCCAACCCCATAGAGATAAAGCGGGGCACCAGAAAAGGCTGCCCACTATCTCCAATGCTTTTTGCATTAATCTTAGAACCCCTGGCCTGCAAGGTTAGAGAGAAACACTCGGAATCGGCCTTGCAATTTGTTCTCCGCCCCATTGGCATTGCGCTATATGCGGACGACATGGTCCTCTACACCACGCACCCAGATAGACACCTAAACCTGCTTATTAGGGAATACGTTCGATATGTGAGATATGCGGGCCTCCGCATAAACTGGGACAAATCAGTTGTGATACCCTTAACGGCGGAAACAAGGGAACCCCACCTGGAATACCCTTTACAATGGCGGACAGATCCAGTTAAATACTTAGGGGTCTGGATTCATCGTGACCCAGAACTGGTAATTAGAGAGAATTTTGGGAAAGCACTGGCGAGACTAGAGGATCAGGTAGAGAAATGGATAAAAATGCCGCTCTCACTGGTGGATAGGATAGCCTTACAGAAGATGATCGTACTACCAAGGTTTCTGTATCTGTTCTGGAATGTACCAATCTGGTTGAATACGGCCTTTTTTGTGAGATTGCGATCCATTATGCAGAGGCTTACATGGGCAGGCAAGCAGGCCCGAACGAGCTGGACGGTCCTAACCCAACCATACCATTTGGAAGGTTTTGAGGCACCGGATTTCCATCTATATTACCTCTGTGCACAAGCACAACATGCACACTACTGGATGAGACCCCATGCATATATACTACACATTGCGGTGGAAAAGGATAGCGTCAGTGCTCTTCCACTGACTGCGCTTATAGCTGACCCGATAAGGCACATACCAAGGGACAAAATTCACACAGCTCTATGCACCTCCAGGGCGTGGTATACGATGGCACACAGTGCAGGCAAGTTACTGGTGTACGCAAGAGTGTTGCCCATGGAAAGACACCCTAGACTTACGGTGACACAAGAAAAGAAAATGAATACACTACTGACAGAGATGGGGCTGACATCTATGGGACAATTATACCCTCATAACACATTCATTAAATGGACGGACCCCTCATTGTGTGCTCATCAAATCCCCCTGAAGCAATTTGCATACTTACGACTACGTACGGCAGTTAGATGTTTATACACTACATTTCCGGAAGAACCTACACAATTGAATACATTACAAATACTATTAACCGCTCCCACCTGGAAAAACGTGGTGACACGCTTATATAACGCAGCCCAAGAGGAACAGGCAGAGAAACCTACCGCAGCGTTGGGTAGATGGGAAACGACACTAGGAGATACAATTGATGAACAGGACTGGCGCTATAGCTGCACACAACTTACACTTCTCACGTCAAATTGCAACTTCAGGATCATTCATTTAAAATTCCTCCTTCAACTATATTCTACACCGGCCAAACTACACAGGTTGGGCCTACGAGAGAACGATAACTGCCTGAGGTGCTGCGCGCCAGGCGCCGACATTTTACATACCTCATGGTCATGCTCACAACTGCAGACCTATTGGGAGGAAGTCACCGTCGCACTATCCGCAATGCTGTCAGAGCAGATCCCTAATACCCCCATGGTATGCATATTGGGCGCTAGGAAACTTAAACATGCTAGACGCAGGAAATGTTTGGCGGTGGCATTGTTGCTTGCAAAACGGCGGATTGCGATGAAGTGGGGAAGTAAAAGACCCCCCAGATTTAAGGACTGGATCACAGACATGACCTATTGTAAGGCGACTCTAGAGACGTATGCAGAGGACATCCCGCAGGCCTCACGGCCCAGAGATTTCTGGGAGCCACTGGTTCAATACTTGCAGGCAGAACCGGAACACGAAACATGATCTGACCCTAGATGCGACTGGTCATTGGGATGTTATACATGGGATATCAAACAGGGAACAGATGCTACGAAATGCAGGGAATTGGCGAATGTTGGGGAGGGCAGAGACACATGTAAGGTGCTATAATATCTGCTGATGCACAAAAAAGAAAATGCAGTAATTGATATGTATATGGCGTGGATTGTGTCCCCACGTGTTATGTACTACTGTAAAATACTGATTGACAAATATTGTACGATTCGTGTCTAACTGGTTGGATAAAAAATAAAATAATAACATCTATTTCCTACACATAGTTTTGTTACATCCAGCCGACAGACAGGCACGCGCTCGCCCCATCCATGCACATTGTTAGGCCTCACCTTGGACAGCGCGCGCGCACAGTGGCTTGCAACAGTGTTTTTGTACTACAAAGGCCTTGGAGCCCACCCATTGCTTTCCAATCCTTGTCTTCATTGCCACTCTTATTTGGTGCCTCCTAATTGGTCAGCGTGTGCCAGTTTCACTCCCTCTTCTCTCATGTGGGGCATGGACAAAGTATGATTACTTCATTTTGATTAGCATCCTTCCGCTGCTTCAGCTGTGACTATTTTTCATTTTTTTTTTCTTCTTACCGTTGTCTTGTGTTGCTTGTTGCTGTTGTCCATCCACCCAGGTGCTTGCTGCTCCTGTTGCTTTTTGTTTTGAAGTTAATGCCCTTTTAAGTCAGGCAATCACTACTTGTATGCTTTTTAAAAGAGGCAGTCGAATACCGGTAGCTGAACTTTTGTCTAGCGTTACCGGGTGTGTGA
Source organism: Triturus cristatus (assembly GCF_964204655.1). Taxonomy (NCBI): domain Eukaryota; kingdom Metazoa; phylum Chordata; class Amphibia; order Caudata; family Salamandridae; genus Triturus; species Triturus cristatus. The sequence goes on along the minus strand of NC_140585.1, from coordinate 413,995,383 downwards.
GAGAGTTAAAACATGCCTACATGTTTCTTTTTATTGCTTCAGTGGCGTCTTTCCGCTGATAAACTGTGTTTTAATTAGGCCTGGGCAAAAATTTCGTTCTGTTCGCGGAACTTGCGATAATTTGACATTTTTGCGTTCCGCGGAGAGCGCGAAAATGTCAAAAATTCCGGTTTCCGCAGCTTGGCGATAATTTGTTTCTTGCTCGCGCTGTAAAATGATACATTCTCGCGCGCGCGCGATCGCCTTACCTGAATCCCTGCGTTCGCCGACAAGTTTTCTTGATCCGGTCGCGTTCTCCATGAGATGTTGTATTGTTTTTAGCCATTTGCGCTGTCTCGCGACAGTTCGCGCCCGCAGTGACGTCATGCGTCGCGCGATCACGTCTTTCTTCTCGCGATCATGCACCGCGAGAACAACTCAAAACAAGATGGCCGCGCCCGCAAGCAGCCACATGGGTAAGTTGGCGACCCGCAACCATGCAGAAAATCGCGCGAACATGCCGGAAAAAAACTTCCGCATTTTCGCGATATTTCTGCTTGTTTGCGATAATTTTAAACATTCTCGCGATAATTTGCGAAGGTTAATTCCGCAAATTCCGCCCACCCCTAGTTTTAATCCCTCAGCAGTAAACTAGAGGCAACAAAAAACGAAATGGAAAATATATTCGCTTCTGTTTTTTTTTAACGTGGGCAATTTTTTACCGTTTTGTGACTTCCAAATAAATCATGGAAACTTTTTATCCGTTGCATATACGTTTTTCTATTAGAAGATACTTTTAAAATAGTTTAGCACTGAACTCATCTTTAGATATCATTACATTCCTGTAGATAGGCTTGTTAGAGAACAGACTGCTGAAAACGAAGACAATGTTACCACTTCAGAAAAACATACATTATTGCTAGCATTGTTTCGTCATACATTTGGAAGGGTATGGCTCAAACTGTTCTTTGTTAATTTGGCAAGTCTTACCTGCCCCCCATACACGTGTTACCATCTTTGTGGGGACACTGTGGATACCTGCCTTGTGGGGACTAACCCTTTCCCAATGTTTTTAAAATATACTAATAACAGAAAAATGTAAAGCGAAAAATCATTATACAGGATCCTGTTTCAAAAGTGAAAATATATTGTCATTTAATTGTGTGCACAGAAGCATCCTTGTGGGGACTTGAACATGTGCTACCATCCTTGTGGGGACCTAATCCATAATTACCATTAGTGATTGAATACAGTCAAATCACAAGCTTAAATGTTCAATCTGAAAGAAACACGTTAGTTAGATTTGGCTCTGGTTTGAACTGCTGACAAAGTATTTGTTATCTCGATGCCTGCCTGCTGTTTGACTATTTTTTTTTTTAAAATCATCACGAAACAAAAACGATATTTTTATTTTTTTATTTTGGTAATAAGCAGCAGTACAAAACAACAGTCGAACACGCAGTTTTCCACAATATAGAGCAGTTCAGTAGCAACTGATAGAGACAAATACGTAGGAAACAGTTTCCCAACCTTATACATCTTCAATATCGTCCACTCCGCGCACACACCTCTGGGCCCCCCCACATCAGTCTGAGTCCGAAGCATCTTCGTCTGAATCTGAGGGCGGGTCGCAAATGCCACCCCTGAATCTATTCCACGCCCCCCATACTTTGCTCCATTTACGAGGGCAGCCCCGCCTGATGAAGGCCGACCTCTCAGCAAACATGGCCTCGTCCATGTCGGCTCCCCATGCCGTTAGCCTCGGCAACTCCCCTGTTCCCCATTTTTGGGCTATGTTGTGTTTGGCTATCATGATCCCTAGCGTAGCCCATCCCTGCGCCTGGCGTGAAAGGTCGTTAGGTTCCCATATATTCAACAGGCAGCGCCTAGGTTCTGGTACCAGTGGGACTCCCCCCGACTGCGACAGCGTCCCCATCACCTGCTTCCAGTACTCCTGGAGCACAGGGCATTCCCATATAGTGTGAAAGAAATTTCCCATCTCCCCGCAGCCGTGCAAGCAGAACGGATGTGGCGCAGTACCTATGCTGTGTAGGGTGTGCCTGGTGTAGTAAGAGCGGTGCAGAACTCGGAGCTGTATTAGCTGTAGCCTCAAAGGTATACCCGCCTCCCGCGGCGAAGCCAGCGCCTTCCGCCACTCCGGGTCATCAAATTCGCCCACATCACGGGACCACTTCTCACGGAGGGGACCCATCGGGTCCGGTACGTTGTTGATCAGCTTATGGTATGTAAGCGATGTGGCCCGTTTAGGCATATAATCAGTTAACAATCTGTCCTCCAAGGGCGACGCCTCCGGTACTGTCTCGCCAGGCACCAGCCTCGCCATTAAGGCGTGTTTGATTTGTGTATATCGGAACCACTCGGAGGGCGCCAGCTCATATTGCTGTTGGAGACGCGCAAATGTAATTATTTCAACCTTGTGCCACATGTCGCTAATCGTAGAGATCCCGATATTGTCCCAGTTATCAAAGCCCCTGCTGCTTCTGGGCTTCCCGAGCTGCTTTGTGTCCCACAGAGGTGTGAGTTGGGTCAAAACCCCGCGCCACCCTAGCTTGGCCTGCGCCGCGTGCCAAACGGCAACGGTCTAAGTGGGCCGATGAGCGCTGGAGTCAGTTTACCATCATACAGAGGTGACAACACACCTCGCTCTCCCAGTAGGTCCCTATCTGCTTTGAAGGCAGGGTCCGTCCGCGGAACATGAAGCCACTGATTAATTACTTTTAGCTGCGCCGCCCAGTAATAGAGTTGGATATCTGGCAGCGCTATTCCTCCATCATACCAGCCGCGAGTTAATTTGGACTGCGCTATACACGGCGGTCTGCCACCCCACAGGAGGTTAGTCACCTGCGCCGCAATTGCGCGGAAGTATTCCGGCGGTATGCGACACGGCGTATTTTCCAGCACGTGTACGAATCGAGGCAGGGCCATCATTTTAAATAGTATGTAGAGGGAAACAATGGTTCTTAATGGCCTATGAAGGTCCAGGACAGAGAGGGGCCCTTAGAAGGGCAGGTGATTTTGTATAGGTACAAAGACTCATAGGGGAGAGTGATAATTAATATAGAGAACGGGGACAAGAAAAGTCAATATATGACACTTATTTATTATACATAAGATGAATTCAAGTGCTCACATATTCAGTGACAACAAGCGTGATGTGAGGGTGAACTTTAAAAAAGAACATCGCATTGGCAACAGTTGTGAACCTTTTTTTGTTAGATCAGTATAAAGGGTTCAAGTTGCGTAAGGTCGACGACGTTTCGAACTCAGTTATTCGAGTTCATCTTCAGGACAAATGTGAGCATATGAACTCTAAATATAAGAAATGCAAAGAAATAAATATAAGTATAAATAACTCATAGTGTAGTCCCTGAACTGTATACAGCATCACAATCAATTAAATGTGTGGTACATAATGCTCTCCAAAAAGTGATGCAAAAGAGTACACGTTTAGAGTGCCTAATTGTGAAAATGAACAATTGAGGAATTAATCAATAATGAAATTAGATAAACTGTGTACTACCATAATAATTGACACATTGATCATTTTTGAAATTATTCGCATTACACCCTTATCGACGCAAGGGAAGAGGATTAAATAAACAGGGGAAAACAAAAATTAAAATTAAGAAGGTACTAACATAGTGGTATATACTGATTGCCATCTATGAAGCGGGGACCTGAGGCAGCGCGAGAGAAGTTAAATCACTTACTTAGCATATGGGAGGGTTAATCATTGAAGGTGTAGTCAATTAACTAGCGTTTCACCGGTGGTGTCACCACTTCAGTGAGTGCCTCGAGGAAGATCAAAGGCCTGGGGAGAGGGGGTAATTTGTGTAAAGGAATCGTACATCAATCTTGCGTGCAAGGATACGGGGCTGGGCCGGAGTTTAAAAAGGACTTACTTGAGAAAAACGCTGTGTCCAAACACATCAATTTAGAATGGAGCGAGGGTTTTCTGGTGCCGGAAATTGAATCTGCAAGGGAGGGGGAGTGATTAGGAACAAGCGGACACGGCGGCCGCGAGGGAGGAGAAGGACGAATTAAGGGTTACTTACTCTTTGAGGCGGCACACAATCCAATAAATGGGAGTCTCAAGGAGGGGTGGAGCGGGTCCTGTTCGCGTGCAAGTACGCGCTGTGACTGGGGATGGAGCCGGAAGCGCTAGGTATATATTACAGAGGGTTGCTATTGGTTACGTTAAGAGGAAGCAGCTGCGTGCGCTAGCACGCGTGTACAACCGACGGCGGTAGTAGGCTCGGGACATGCCTGATTACAATAGGCAAGGAATGAGAAAGAGAGCATGCGTGTGGGTGCAGAGTAGGTGATTGGTAAGAGACACGTGTGTGTTGACTGCACGTGAGGGAAAGGGGCTAAACTCGGGGGCAGTGCATGATTACATGATGCAAGACAATGGAGTGTAAATACTTGCTACATTGTGATGAAATCACATAAAATAAATAATATATAAGCTGCCAAAACGCTAGATTGGTTAATTACTAGGAATTGCGTGATCAGTCTTGAGTCAAAAATAAATTAAATTAAATACAATACATTAACCAGTCTCATGGCTAGAATTTGGACAAGGATACATACATGTAGCGGTGGAGTGAACAACCAAGTGGACTGGGTTTACAGAATTGTTGGCATACGTGGCCATGATATCTGTTTATAGAAGGGTCCTGTATTCATCCAGAGTGTTAAGCCCATGTTCGATAGTGCGGCATTTGAAAATCCATTTGCATTCCATGCGGTTAAGGATTTGTTGTTGGTTTCCTCCTCGGTGGTTAGGATGTAGACTTTCAATCACTTGCCATGTGAAATCAGTTTCAGAGTGTCCTTTGGCCCAAAAATGATCCACCAGTGGTGCCGTTTGTATTTTGCAGCGGATCCTACTTCTATGTTGAGAGATCCTTGTCTTGATTTTCTGCGTGGTTTGTCCGATATAGAGCAGTTGGCAAGGACATTTAATACAGTAGACCACATTTTGTGAATTACAGTTAGAAAAAAACTGTAAAGTGTGTTTCATGCCATTAAATTCAAAAGACTTGGTGTTACATGTAGAATCACATGACATGCAATTGTTACATTTATAGTGGCCCTGTAAGGGAGGGAGGCCAAGAAAAGAATGTAGAGTATTGTCCTTGTGTGTGGGTTTTAGGGCCCTGACTAGGTGGTCCTTAATATTGCGTCCTCTTTTGAAGGCAAATAGCGGGGTGCCTGTGTGAATCTCCAATGGGCCTAGTACTGACCAGTGTTTTTTTATCATTTTGATGAGTTTATTGCTGACTGGGCAGAAAGTAGTCACACATGTGATCTTGTTAAGGGATGCTCTTTCTTTGGGTTGTAGTAGAAATTCACGATGTGAGTACCAAGCTCGTTTCATTGATCGTTTAACTAACCGTCTAGGATAGCCCCGGTTAGTGAGTTTCTTGCACAGGATTTCAGCCTCCAGGAAGAAATCCTCTTTGAATTTGCAATTTCTACGAATTCTGAGAAATTGTCCGTAGGGTAAGCCATCCCTCAGTGCTCTAGGGTGACAGCTATCATATTGCAAGAGGGTGTTACGCTCTGTCGGTTTTCTGAATAAGGTAGTGTAGAGTTCGCCATTGGAGTTCTTGACAGTGACGTCTAGGTAATCAATTTTGGTGTTATCAAAATTATAGGTGAATTTGAGATCAGTCTGGATGTTATTGAGCCATGAGCAGAATAGTTAGAGTTCGGTTTCGGTGCCAGACCAAATCATAATCATTTTAAATAGGGCAGCTTTCCCCAGTAACGTGAGCGGCAGCGTGCCCCAGTGATGCACGTCGCATTTGAGACGGTCTAGTGGGGGTTGCAGATTCAGGTTTAGAAAGTCCGCAGGGTTCGCAGTGACATGAATACCCAGATATTTAAACGACCCCGTCGCCGTTTGAAGTGGGCAGGCCGCGGGGAGCCGAGGAGGAGGGCCGCGCAGCACATACATTATCGATTTTGACCAGTTGATAGTATAGCCGGACGCTCTCCCGAAGATTTCGCAAATGTTAAGTAAAATGAGGATTGAGCGCCTCGGGGAAGACAGATAGAGCAACACATCATCCGCATAAAGGGAGATGCGGTCTTCCCAGTCATTCGTCCACCTGAGTCCCCGTATCAGGGGCTCCCAGCGGATCCATGCCGCCAAGGGCTCCAGCGCGAGGGCGAACAGCAGGGGCGACAGGGGGCACCCCTGGCGAGTGCCACGTGTCAGGGGAAAGTCTTCAGACATATGCCCGTTAGCGGCAACATGGGCCATTGGTTTAGTATAGAGAAGTCGGACCCAGGCACACAATTTGGGCCCAAGTGCAGTAATACTGCAAATAGGAAGGGCCATTCGACCATGTCGAATGGCATTCGCACATCCAACGAGAGCAGCACCGCTGGCTCCTGTAATTGCTCCACTCGGGCCAGCACACTGTGCAAGCTCCGCAAATTAAGGGCCGTGCTTCTGCCGGGCATAAAACCAGGCTGATCTGGGTGTATGATGTCTAGCAAATGCGGTGTTAGTCTGGACGCCAAGAGTTTCGCAAGGACCTTCGCCTCTGCATTCAGCAGCGATATAGGACGATAGGAGGTGCACTCAGAAGCAGGTTTGCCGGGCTTCAGTATAGCCACTATGGTGGCTGTCCGTTGGTCCTGCGGGAGTTCCCCCACACGGAGACTGTCCGTGAACATGTTAAGCAAGTGAGGGGCTACCGTCCCAGCCGTTCGCTTATAGAACTCGACCGGTATGCCATTCGGTCCCACCGCTTTACCCGATTGCAGCGCGCCGATTGCCATCTGTACCTCCTCCACTGTGATGTCAGCCTCCAAGGCACTCGCCGCCTCAGGGGTGAGCCGGGGCATTGCCAAATCCTTCAAATATGTCCCCGCCTCCTCCACTGTCATGGAGGAGGTGGAGGAGTATACCAGCTGGAAATGGCGTGCAAGAGCGTGCACTATCTCACCCGGTTCCGTTAGCGTCTGGCCCTCCTTGGACTTGAGTTGTGCTATCCACCTGGCTCCACCCTCCCGTCTGTCAAGCCATGCCAGGTGCTTCCCAGTCTTATCACCCAGGTCATATATCTTGTGCCGCGTGGCTATCAACTGTTGTTGCGTGTACTCCGTGAGATACGCCTTATATTTGGCCTGCGCGGTCTTCAGGTCTGAGGCAGACGCCGGAGAGGGGTCCCGAGCCTGGCGTGCCTCTGCCGTGTGCAGCTCTTGTTCGAGCAACTGCAGCTCTGCCTGATTTGCTCGCTTATGCGCTGCTATGGTAGCGAGCGCCTGATCCCTGAGGACCGTTTTATATGCCTCCCACAAACTCGTCGGTGAGGCAACAGAGGGGGCATTTTCCGCAAAGTAGAGGCCTGTCGCCTTCGTAAGTGCCTTGTGGATCGCGGGGACCTGGAGATAACCGGGGCGTATTGAAGGGATACGCCGACGTGCGAGGCGAGAACATGTGTACTGCAGGAGTAGCGGGGAGTGGTCGGATATACCCCTGGGCCTGATCTCTACACTGTCTGTTTCGAAGACTACCCGCGGAGCCCAGGAAGTAGTCAATCCTAGTGAGACTGTTATGCACCCCGAGTGATACGTGTATCGTTGTGTTGTTGGGTGATGCAGCCGCCATAAGTCCGACAGCCCCAGTGCTTCGACAAAGCTTCCCAAACGGGACAGTCCCGCACCGCCCGCTCGCTGAGGGCACCTATCAAGTGATTAGTTTACAACCGCATTAAAATCGCCGCCAAGGAGCAGTTCCCCTTCTGGCAAATCAAGGAGAAACTCACTAAGCGCCGGTAGCGCAGTGGCATGCATTGCAGGAGAGATATAAACGGAGACTATGTTAAGGGGGCGTCCCTCCCATTAGGTGGCTATCGCCGAAAATCTACCCGACCCGTCAGTTTTATGTTCGTGTATAATTAGTGGGTATTGCTTCCGCACCAGTATGCCCACCCCCTAGACCCTGAGGTAAATTCCGAGTGCGCCACCATTTTGTATCCCCACCGGTCCATTGCTTTACTAGTGGTGTTAATCAGATGAGTTTCCTGTAGCAGGACCACCGCCGGAGCGCATCTCTTAAGACTATACAAGACCAGGCCACGTTTAATTTTGTCTCCCAAGCCACACACGTTCCACGTGAGTAGGGAGAGAGGTGGTATCGGAGTGAAGGAACTCGTCCCAGGCACCCCTTCACGAGTAGCAGACATTAGAACGCTTGGTAGCGAGGGTAATAAACAGCGCGGAGAGATCGACGCGCATCATGTGTTCTGCGGCAGTTGCGTGTACTGCGTTGTAATCATTACTGTCAATTTGAACATTAACTGTTGAAAAAAACTGAAGAACCACCCCCTTTCCCCCCAACCCCCTCCCTGCCTCCCTGCCATGCGGACTCCAAACTGCCCGCCACCCCAACTCAGCAGAGTGCTCAGAACCCATCCCCCAACACATAACTTGCGTGCAAGGAGCGGGAGGTCCGAGGAAGACCAGAGACATCCCCAGTTCGAGCGCAAAAACGATATTTAATTCTGATTTTAAAGTTGTGTACTAAGTTGGGTGAACATTGTGCATTCTTTGCCTAGCGAGCGGTGAGAGCGCTCAGGGGAAGTTGGGGGCACGAATTAAGAGGTTAGCGGTCTAGTTTTTGATGCTAGCTCACGTCACCTCGGCCACAATAAATTGGCCCATGATGCGGCCGCGCGCCGGCTCTGATTTGAACTGCTGACAAAGTATATGTTATCTTGATGCCTGCCTGCTGTTTGACTACTTTTTTTAAAAAAAACATCACGAAACAAAAACAATATTTAATTCTGATTTTAAAGTTGTGTACTAAGTTGGGGGAACATTGTGCATTCTTTGCCTAGCGAGCGGTGAGAGCGCTCAGGGGAAGTTGGGGGCACGAATTAAGAGGTTAGCGGTCTAGCTGTTGACGCTAGCTCACGTCACCTTGGCCACGATAAATTGGCCCATGACGTGGTCGCGCAGCGGACGCGCGCAGCGGGCGCGCCGCGGGCGTGCCGAAGGCGCGCCTAAGGCAAGCCCGTCTGCGCCCGTCCACGTCCGGCCGGGGGCAGGAAACCTTGCAGATGCTGACAAACAAAGGATCATTTTTGATGCAGCACAGTTGCATTCCATGAGGAAACCGGTACCCAGTAAATGTGCTCATGTTTTACTGCCAGACTCTAGCGATCAATGCCCTCAGTGTAAATTTTATTTGCAAGAATTTTTTCCCATCTCATGGGATACGCGCAGAGATAAAAAGATTGAAATGCTGCTACTTAATTGCCGCTCCTTGCCCAAACATTCGACAGAGATCCATCTTCTCCTCGAAGAGAGGAGCCCGGATGTCTTATTTTTAACCCGAAACTTGGTTAAATGACGACTTGGATTTTAATGTTGTCCAAGCTCTCCCCTCAAACTATGCTATTCAAAGGCTTGATCGCCGTTTAGGGCGAGGTGGAGGCTTAGCCATAATATATAAAACTAACCTGGTTTGTAGCGTTATAGCCAATCCACTCCCCGATTGCGAAAGTCTTTCTTTTGTGATTGATTTAGCACCTACATCTACCTTCTCAGGGCTTCTTGTTTATCGGCCGCCTGGCCTGATCGGAGGCTTTAAGAAAGATTTGCCAGAAATGGCGGCAAATCTGGCTGCTTCTACTTCCAATTTCACAATTTTGGGTGATTTTAACGTACATTTTGACGATCACTCCTCAGCTTTCACCCAAGAATTAGTTGAAGAATTGGCTATGTTTCAACTTTTATTGAAAGGAAATAGTCCAACTCATGTCAAAGGTCATATGCTTGACTCTATATTTACCAACATAGATCAGATGTGGGTAGAAGAAGCGGTCCCTATTCCTTGGTCGGATCATCTTCTACTTCCTTTATGTTTTAGGTTAGCTAAGGTAAATACACGAACTGCGCGAACAACAAAAATTACACGGCAATGGACAAAACTTCCATTAGATAATTTCATTAGTACACTGAATGTCACAATCCCTCTGTCTCATTCTAATCCCACTGTGGCTAATGAACATTTTAACAAGTGGATAGAGCGGGCACTTGACGCTGTTCTTCCGAAAGTTAAAATGTCAGAAAAAGTGGGAGCAAAACAAAACCTATGGTACTCTCAAAATCTAAGTCAGCTTAAGCAAATCTGCAAAAAACAGGAGAGACTCTGGAGGAAGGACTTTTCAGTAACAAGTAAACCTAAATATCACGAAGCTATTAGAATATATAAAAAGGAAATTAAAACCGCCCTAACACTCTACTATCAGGGAAAGATTCTCTCTGCAAATTCCCCTCGGGAGATATTTAAAATTGCAAATAATCTGCTCACGCCACCTACTGTTGTTATCAATACCGACAATGCGCAACAGCGGTGTGACCAAATTGCGGACTTTTCGCAGAAAAAGTTCGGAGTATCTATGACTCTTTTTCACCGGCTGATAATCCACAAATTGAGGGAGGAAGTGACAGAGTTGATCCCTTGCCCCCCGCTTTGCTATTGGAGGAATTTCCCCCTTTGGACCTCCAGACTTTGCAAAAATTACTGAGGGAGCTTAAATCAGGTTCTCCCCTGGATGCTGCTCCGCCCAGTATTCTTCAAAAAGTAGCTGAGGTAGTGTCCCCGGTCATATTGGACTGCATAAATTTGTCACTTTCAACTGGGATGGTGTCTGCTCAATGGAAACTTGCGAGAGTTAAGGCCCTCCTAAAAAATCCTAATCTTGACCGAGGGAACTGGGGAAATTATCGCCCTATTTCCCTGTTGCCAGGGGTTAGTAAATTAGCGGAGAAATACATTAATAAGATTTTGTCTGCTTTTTTGGAAAATAACAATCGGCTGCATGTTACCCAGACTGGTTTTAGACCCCAACAGGAAACAGAAACGGCTATACTGGCGGCGACAGAAGATATTAGGAAAACTCTGGACAGTGGAGGCCGTGCTGCGCTTATCCTTCTGGACCTCAGCGCAGCCTTCGATACTGTCCATCATCTTCTTATGGGTGATAGATTAAGGGCTGCGGGAGTGACAGGGCTGGCTCTTAGGTGGCTCCAGTCATTTCTGCAAGACAGGGTTTTTTCGGTGTTTCAAGGAGACTGGTCATCAAAGGCTATTCCGTTGACCTGTGGGGTGCCTCAGGGATCCTCCCTGAGCCCCACGATGTTTAACGTTTATATGAGTTCGCTGGCAGAGGCCATCTGCCCTTTTGGGATACAGGTGGTCTCTTATGCCGACGATACTCAATTGATCGTCTCGTTGAATCGGCCAAATCACTCAGATCCCAATCTTGCAGCCTGCCTTGCAGCAAACCATAGTTACCATAACCGCGAGGATTATAAGGCACTTTAAGAGTATATGGTAGGCAATATCATAGAACAGCTATAAGGACATGGTTCCGAAAGCTGCAGACAGGCTCAGCTCATGCTAGAGCACCATCTCACATGTTACCAAGCACTCTGCCTTCAGGATTGTTAAGGCCTGCCATAGGAGTGACTGATAGGTTACCCATGTGTCTATATATAAGGTAGGCATAGGAATACTATGCCTAAGCAAGGGGTGATTACACGACCTTGCCCCAGCTGAGTGATCAGCCAGTTGTCACAATGGAAGGCCAGCCAGGGGTGGCATAATACGTGCTTCAGCCCCTGGTAGGCCAAGGGTACACCTAGGCCCTGGGTACCTAAGGTACACTGTACAGGGACCTATAAGTTGATCCTTACCAATTGGGTTATGTACCTAGAGTACATAGTATGAATTTAGCGAGAGAACAGCTGGGCTGTGGGTCTGATTAGCAGGCCCACAGCCACATCTAAGTCGAAAACCAGTGAAGCAAAATCAAAAAGTGGGGGTGAACATAGAAAGCAGACCCTACTCTCCTACAGTCTGTTGTATGCCTTTCCGCCTATACCACTTCTGGCCAGAGTGCTGAAGAAGATCAGATAGCGAGCGGGCCCAAATCATCCTTGTGGCTCCGGATTGGGCATGAAGATACTGGTATCCCGAGCTACTCAGTCTGTCAATCGATCCCCCGATTCGACTGCCTCTTCAGGAGGACCTTCTGTCGCAGCAGCAGGGAACGGTCCTCCACCCGAACCTGTCCAGTCTCCACCTCCATGCGTGGAGATTGAGCGGCGACAGTTGATGCCATTTGACTTGCCACCTGAAGTCCGTGATGTCATTCTTGCAGCCAGGCATCCCTCCACTAAAACGGTATACGCCTGCAGGTGGAACAAATTTGTGGCATGGTGCACAGCAAAGGCTGTGGATCCCCTTTCCGCCCCCCTTTCTGAGGTTCTCCTCTATCTTCTTTCCCTGGCCCAGCAGGGCACTGCTCTAGGCACCCTCAAGGGATATCTTTCAGCTGTTTCTGCTTTCTTACGGCTTCCTGATCAGCCTTCTCTTTTCAAATCCCCTGCTCAATTCTTTAAAGGCATTACTCATATGTTTCCTCCTGTCCCTTTCATAATGCCTCAGTGGGATTTGAACCTGGTGTTAACCTATCTGATGTGCACTCCCTTCGAGCCACTTCATAATTATCCTCTTCGTCTTCTGACTCTTAAGACTGCTTTCCTGGTTGCCATCACCTCTGCTAGACGGGTGAGTGAGCTCCAGGCTCTATCTTCTAAGCCTCCTTTCCTTTCTGTCCATCCGGACAAGGTTGTTCTCAGGACTCGTCCTTTCTTTCTCCCTAAGGTGGTAACTGCCTTTCACATCAGCCAGTCTGTTACACTGCCCACCTTCTTTCCGCCGCCGCATCACTCGAAAGAGGAAGAGAGGCTCCACCGTCTGGACCCAAAGCGAACACTGTCCTTCTATCTAGACCGTACGAAACATTTCATGGTGGACGACCAACTCTTCGTTGGTTACGTGGGCGCTAAGAAGGGGCGGGCGGTGTACAAGCGAACCATCTCTAGGTGGGTCATCTTGTGCATTAAGGCCTGTTATTCCTTGGCTAAGAAGGAACCTCCTGTGGGGCTGCGGGCCCATTCCACTCGGGCCACTGCGGCTACTACTGCCCTGGGTCGGGGAGTCCCTCTGCAGGACATTTGTCAGGCAGCTACATGGGCCTCGCTGCTCACGTTTGCTAAGAATTACTGCCTGGACAGCCAAGTCCAGAGAGACTGCTTCTTTGGCCGTTCAGTTCTCCAGGGCTTCCTGGTGTGATCTTGGTTCTCAGACCCACCACCGGGGTTGGTATTGCTGGGGTATCTATTCTAAGGTAAGGAATCTAACTAACGTGTTTCTTTCAGATGAACAAGTTACTTACCTTCGGTAACGATATATCTGTAAGAAACATTAGTCAGTTAGATTCCTTACCGCCCCACCCTTCCTCCCTGTTCTGCGAACTGATCTCGAGGGTTAAGGTCATCCCTTTCAGGGCCCTAGATTTATGGCACCAGTGTCGGTCTCTTGCATGGCTCTGCGTTCCTGGCACGGAAAGCTATGTACAAGAACTGACGTCAGCGCGCGAGGGCGGCATCTAAGTACTCCGACGTCATCCCGGTGATCCCGACGCCGGACACGGAGCCGCAGACTATGCCTAGCGACACGCAAGGGTATTGCTTTTTTTATTTTATTTTTTTATTTTTTATTTTATTGATTTAATGCAAGCCAGTTACAATACAGATACAAAGATAATGGGTCGGAAGACAAATACCAACATACAATAAATAATAAAGCGGAGTATACATACAACCTATATTTAACACCCAGTCTCAAATCACAGTTTAAAAGGCACAAAGGGTTATAAAATAAAATAAAAATAAATAAAAGAAAGGAAAAAGGACCAGGAATTAGCCCACTTCCCCCTGAATCCATTGCAGGACTGGTGCCCAAATTTTCATTCCTATAACCTTTTTTTTAGTCCCTTTTGTTCTATAGATAGCATGTTCCAAGTTATACATTGCTAATAAGCGTGCTCTCCAAGTGCGAAAAGATGGTGGTTCAGGACTAATCCATTCTTGAGTAATACAACCCCGAAAAATGGCCATAGAGATGAATACTAAGTTTCTATTATACTCATTCGGTAACTCAGACACTCCTGTCAGTACTAATTCTGCTGTTATTACCAATCCAAATAGTACAGTAAGAAAAGATTGAATTTCATGTAGCAGAGATGTTAATAGTGGGCAGCTATAAAACATATGAACTGCATCAGCAGCAAATAGCCCACATCTGCTACATGCAGCTCCAGCTGTTGAACCCCATTTTGAGATTTTTGCAGGGGTATAGTATAGGTCACAAATAGCCATATAGTGCTGAGTAAGCAGTCTACCCGTCAACAAAACAGAATTAGCAAGCGAAATAGAAATCTGAATCACATTATTATCACATTCTATCTTCTCCGCCCATTTCTGTTGAATAACCAACATATCATCAGAGCAGGATGATAATAATAGGTTATAATAGAAAACCAATCCTTTTTTTCATATGTAAAGCATCAATAATCGGAATCTCGACAAGTCCAGAACGAACCAGAAAGGTCATATTCTTGAGAAAACTATACACCTGGAGATATTTAAAGTAATCAACATTTGTAAGATTAAACTTAAATTGAAGTTCTGAAAATGTTATAATGTGATTATTATGCCATAAATCACCTAACAAGTTAATGCCACAATTCCGCCATCTCGTCATTGTATAATCTCTAAAGATGGGAGGAAAAATATGCGATGACGACAAGGGGGTATATCTCGAAATTTTTTTAATCCCTAGCTGGCGCCGGATTGAGTTCCAAACAAAGACGGCGGCTTTTAATATCTTAAATTTTGTTTTTTTATAATAGCTGGGTTCTATATTTCTTAACAGACATCCACGCGCCGCAGCTCCCAAGGAAAACTCATAAATTGAGGGAGCATGGGATTCTAGAATTTGAGCCTTCGCTCCAATTATCAAAGGCGAAATGAACTGTAAAGCAGATGCTAAATAATAGAATAAGAAGTATGGTGTGCTCCATCCACCCCTATCCTTAGGAACAATCATCTTCTTATAAGCTCTACGTTGACGTTTGTAACCCCACAGGAATCTAGCTGCCATTCTCTCAAGTTCTTTAAAAAAAGTAAGGGGAAATTCTAAAGGCACAGATCGAAATAAGTATATAAATTTAGGGAGAATTAGCATTTTCAGCACATTATTCCTCCCATATAAAGACAAATGCAAATGATTAATACGCTCCAACGTAGAGTTAATCTCTTTTAGAACTAGTTTATAATTGAGTTCCGGGATGGTAGAAACTGGAGTAGTGATCTTGATACCCAAATATGTTGCCACAGGGACGATATTGAGCTGAACCAAGGAGTTAGATGGGGCATTCTGCCCCACCAAAACAATTCGCGTTTTGGACATATTGAGTTTATACCCAGAGAATACACCAAACTTTGTTGCCAGTTCTTCCACCTTTGGAATAGCTCCTACAATTTCTGTAGTAATCACCACCACGTCATCAGCATAGGCTAGAGCTCTATAATTTACTCCCGCAACCAGAACTGGTGATATATCCTCAGTTTGATTCAACTCTTTAAGAAAGAGATCAATATAAATGGCAAAAAGTAATGGTGAAGCTGGGCAGCCCTGTCTAGTCCCCCGATAAATAGGAAACAGGGCAGACTATTTTGTCCCAATTATAATACAGGACATAGGGGATTTATACAAGGCTTTCAAAGCCGAGATCATAGTAAGTCCAAACCCCTTCAAACAAAGCATATCCCAAAGATAAGGCCAAGCCACCCTGTCGAATGCTTTTTCGGCATCCAACAGGGTGACTACTTTGGATGTATCGGTGCCCTGTGCCCAGTCCATGAGAGCAATAACCCTGCGGACATGATCCGAAGTATCCCGCTCATGTAAATACCCATGTTGCCACCTGGAGACTATGGTAGAAATTATCCCTGATATTCTTGATGCTAAGCTTTTTGAAAAAACTTTGCTGTCTGCATTAATTAACGATACTGGTCTATAAGATGACGGGTTAGTAGCAGATTTATCTTTTTTCAGAAAAGCCATTATTGTGGATTGTCTCCAGGAGGGTGGAGCTATCCCTTGCTGTGCTTCTAGATAAGTGGCCAACATATCTTGTTTTAATAAATGCCTAAACAGCCTAAAGAATTCCAAAGGGATGCCATCAGGTCCCATCGCTTTACCCGAGGCAAGAGAGTAGAGCCAGCTCAATTTCATCCCAGGTAATGTCAGTATCCAATGCCTGAGCTTGGGCAGTGGTTAATTTTGTAATATTGTCCAGAGAAGAAAAATTCAAAAAAAGCTTGTTAGAATACGGTAAAGCATCTTGCTCATACAACTGTAAATAAAACTGTCGAAATACCTCAAGAATTTCCTCAGGATTATTGCGAGTCTGACCAGAAGCATCCTCTATTGTAGTGACAGTATTAATAACCTCTTTTTGTCTTATTGTTTTCGCCAGTATTCTCCCAGAATTTTCCCCCATCTCATAAATCTGAGATCTAAATATTGCCGTCTGCTCAGCCACTTTAGTTGCTAAGACCTCATAAAGTCTGGCTTTATGTATATCTAAGATAGTTTTAATATGCTCTGTGTCTTGTAAAAAGCTGATAGTGGTGGTTAATTTTTCCTCCCATTCCTGGATCACTTTATAATAATTATCCAGCTTATTCCGGATGCTTTTTTGCTTTATAATCGAGAAAGACAATGTCTCCCCACGTACTCCTGCTTTAAAAGCGTCCCAGACAATTTGGGTCGAAGCACTCCCTCTATTGAGCTAAAAAAACTCCCATATCCACTTCCCTATGTGTTCTATATGTAATGGATCCGCGAGTAACTTTCGCTCAAAAGACCAAGTTCTCACCTGTGGTGTATCCGGTCTGTCTATTTTAACCTCTATCAACACCGGGTTATGATCAGAAATTATTCGTGTGAAAATTTTAAACCCAGTATTGTTGTTAAGCCCTAAAGTAACAAACAAATAGTCCAATCGACGGAGCTTCTGATGTGGGGCAGAAAAAAACGTGTACCCCGGTGACAAAGGATTTTTATCAAACCCCACATCACACAATCCAAAATCCAAAATTAGTGCTCTTAATGCCTTAAGTCTTTTTTTTAAGCCTAAATATGTTGAAGTGCCCCGTATATCCAAACCCCCTTCCATATGGATATTTATATCTCCACAAAGAATTAGAGGAGATGGCTAGGCTGCTAACTCTAGGCTTACAATATTTAGTATCTCAGGATCATCAGTATTTGGAGCGTAAATTGAACATAAAGTCCATACTTTGCTATCAATGCTAATCTCAATAATCATCCATCTACCATACTCGTCTACTTTAGAACGTTTCAGACTACCCAATCCTTTCCTCATAAGGATAGCCACACCTTTAGTAGTAGTTCCCGGACGCGTACATCCCAATAGCTGCATACCCAGATCATTCAATAAATGTCTATCATTCCAGACCAAGTGCGTTTCCTGAAGACACCGTAAATTGAGTCTCATATTCTGTATTAATTGGGCGCAGACCCCCCTTTTTACCCTATTGTTAAGACCACAGATGTTCCATGAACAGATCCTCAATTTACCCATCTTATTGATATTAAGCCTAACAGCCTACTACCACTATATAACTCCAAGTTAGCACAAATCTCCCATTCAACAAAAAAACAAAGAAAATACCCTTTTGTTTTATAGATACAATTGATTATAACATTAAGCTCCATGTATGGCATCATGTATATCTCCAGAAAAGTAACCCAGATCAAATTCAAAATCATCTTATAGCAGAATTTATTCTCTGACCCGTCTTTTAACCTTGCTTGCCCCCTCCTCCCCCCACACCCACCACCCCACTCAACTGCCCACCCCCTCCCCTTTCCCAACTCTGACCCCACCCCCAGAAGACCCAGGGGCTGAACAGTCCCTAACATGTGATGTTGTGAGAAGCATCCTGTGCCTCGTGGCTCGCTCTAGATCCAATAATATACCGTACATAATAAGAGAAAAAAAAATAGGCATGTAAAAAGTTAGTACAGGTTAACTTGAATGATCTCACATAGAACACATTAAAAAAAATAGAATCTGGTATCCCAGCAACAATAGAGAGCGAACATACTCCTAATAAGGCTAGTAACTCCTTAGCTGCTCCTTCAGATGTAAGATAGTGCGTTCTCTCTTTATGAATTACCTTCAACTTGGAGGGATTGAGGAGGAATGCTTGGGCACCTTAAGCCTGAAAAGATGGTATTAGCTGACGAAACTGCCAGCGTTGTTGTACAGTGGCATGACAATAGTCAGGCCGAACAAAAAATTCCAAACCCTTTGCCCTACGCTTTCGATCCGGTCTAGCTAAATCATAAAGAGCCTCTCTAGCCAGAAAATTGTTCAAACTTATCAGTATAGCTCTTGGTTTAGTATTACTGCCGGATCTAGTGTTCATCTGAAACGGGAATCTGTGAGCCCTCTGGAGTTCCACATCCCACTTCCAATCCAGTAGCTCTGGAAAGGCTTCCACAAAGAGCTCACTGACAAATTGCCTAACGTTCCCCCCCTCACTTCCCTCAGGGATACCCAGAATACGTAAGTTATTACGGCGTGATCTATTTTCAAAGTCAACCAACTTCCAGTTTATCTCTTCCTTTAAACATTCCATGAAGGATAATTGAACTTTTGGGGAATTCATAGTGTCTTCAATATCAGAGATCCGCCCTTCAACTTCAGCCACCCTTGCAGTCATTTCATTACACGATCTCGCCACACGCCTTAGATTATTTTGTAACTTACGTACAGCCCCTTGTGTCCGTAAATTCTCGGTTCTTGTTTCTTCTCGGTGCTGGAGCATAACCTGATATAGTGTACCCAGCGTGATCACAGGAGGCTGAGAGTCAGCTGTATTGCTTGGGGTCCTAGTAGTGGGAGAACCAACACTGGTTCTTTGTACCGATAACACGGTATTTTCGTCTGTCTCCCATTCTGGGCTATCCAAAGGGCCCTCTGTTTCCTCATCATCCTCATCTTGAGAGCTCCTGTGATCCTGTATTGAGCTACTCAAACTGTTGACACCCACGGTATCACCCATCTCCCCATAGCGATCTGTGTCCCCTTCAAGAATCTCATATTCCAGAGCATTAGATAAATCCGACATAGAGTAGAAGTTCCCTGCGGAGTCAACTGTATCCGAATCTGTATCCCCGGCCAATACTAGAACCTCCTGTTTAATGACTTCAGCAGACATCGCAGTTGAATTCCCTTGTATTTGGAGAGCACTGGCAGAAGAAGTTGATACCTGGGAGTGATATAAATCATGATCCATCATTACCGCGTTCAGATTCTGATCTGTAGCAACCCCACTCCCCAAGTTCACAGTCACTTTGGTAGAAACAGAGGAAGACGTATCTATCTGAAGTAGACTTTCATTGTCAATGACCTTGACAGTACGATCAGTACCAGCTATCGAATTATCTCTATTTGCTATGGTTTTTATCGTTGCTTTGATTTCTTTCTTCCTAAACATTCCCGGTATTTTTGGTATGGCGGCAGAACTGCATGTCCCAGAATCCATCTGAGTGGCCAATACAGGAGCGGAGACCCTGGACTCGTTAATCCGATTAGAATCAGGAGATGCATTAGAGAATACTTCTGCTCCTAAGTCAGTTACTTGAACTTGAGGACGCGAACTAGACCCATTATCAACAACTGAATTGACCGTGGACATGATCTGACTGGGGTCTGAGGCGGCAGCTACAACCGCTCTAGTTTTTGGCCCATGAGATTTTAAGCTTGTGGTGGAAATCGTTTTTTTTTTAGGAGCCATACTAATATATCTGCCTTTGCCTTGGTAGCACCGCGGGGCAAGCCACGTCCCTCCCTGAGCAAAGAAACCAGGAACCAAGCTGCCTTCGGAACTCTGCCACTCCTTGAGCCGGTCTGGTCTGCAGAATCGACACACAGCAACGGTTGAGGAGCGCCAGACACGCTGTAGTGAGCGCTGAAAACAGCATCGAAGATCCAACCTGAGGAAATCAAAATTAAAAGACCGCGCTCCTGGCTCTGTCCCCTCGCAAACTTCCCACTGGTGCCTCGCAGAATGTCACATAACTCAGTTCCCTCCAAGGTTGTCTGTTCATGACTCATTCATCACATCCTTATCTGTCAGGCACACAAGCTCCCCCTTCCTCTGACGGCATCCCCCCAAGCCGCTTTCTTGAAGAATGTGCTTATCTGTGTTTCTGCATATACGTCTTGAGCAATGCTAACTTGTAATTTTTTCCCTTTCGCCGCAACCAGGAGGGCTCCTCCCCATGAGTTGAGAATTCACTGTGATATGTATAAAAACTGTACCTTGTGAATAAAGCGTCAGACCACTCCTGATCCTTTCATGGTGATGGAGTTTGTTCTCCATTAACCCGGGTTACTGAATAAAGACCCATTTTAACTCTTACACCACGGACTCCTCAGTTCATTATTTCATTTATATTGATAATTTATAGAAATTCAGATCTGGTAATTAATTAATTTACCACATTTAATGGCGCCCGAACAGGGACGCTCCCACCATCCCCACGCGCCGGAGATCTAGGTCCGGTCTTTATCCCTTCCACACCCACGACGGACTCTCACGTGCACAAGAGGCGGGGTATTCCTGCTGACTCCCTCGCGGCGAGGAGTAGACAGACTGAGACTGAACATCCACACGAGGCGGTGAGGAAGGTGGCGGAGCGTTCCAACCCAGAGCCCGACCAGTGAACTTGTCGAGTCCGAGGTTTCCAGAGCCCCGTTATTCCTCATTCCACTGCGCAGCGCTTCAGTCCGATGACCAGGTCTTCAAGTTCTGCTTCTCGGTGAGTGCTACTGGGAATGTATAAAGACGGGTTCTGGGATAGAACACGGTAAAGTTGCACTGGCTCCCCAGTGTATAAAGATATCAAGTATATTGTTTTTGTGAATCGATATTTATAAGGCTTAGGCAAGATATTTTAAAAATGCCTTTATTTTCCAAATTACGAGGTTTAAGTACCAAGAAAAAACTATTAGAGCAGGCCGTTCCGGTCCCACCTAGAGACACACCTGGCCATTTCATGTATAGTAAACATGGTATTGAAGGGGTAATGTTTTTGGAACTGTGGTCAGATTATACAAAACATCTAGAACCCAGACTTAGATGGCCCCCTACAGGTACGTGGGACATGGAATGTATTATGGCGGTAGAGGAACAGTTGTGGACAAAGAAAGTAAGGCCTTCACAAGAAAAAGCAATTGAATTGTGGTGCAAGGAAGCGCATAGGAGGGACCAGAAGGAACAGACGAAGGCTGAAAAAGGGAGGAAAATGTCAGAACAGGCTAAAGAAAAGAAATTACAGGAAGAGGGAGAGAGAGTTATTACTGAACAAATAGAAAGAGAAAAAAATGCACTTATTGAGGGAATTTATCCCGTTCTGCCTACTGAAACAACTGGAGAGGAGATGTCCATCCAAGAGCATATGGCAAAGGTAAAAATAACTCCTTCAGAGGATTTCGTGTCCTCTTACTTAATAGAAAGTCCCCCGCCTTACGTGGTTCAACTGCAAGCCCTGCAACGAATATCACCAGCACCGATGGGTGGCCAAGTGGCCACCGCTCCTCCCCTAGACGATGTTAAAGACGGGGCAGAGGATAAAAGTGATATCCCGCCTTTGGAATGCCCTTATGATGAATGCCCCGGGGAGGGTAGAATGGCCATAATATCTCAAAGATTGAGACAGGCCCTGGACACGCTCCAGAATCTTCCCAACAGCAAATCCCAATTGGACGCAGTTCATGATTTCGTCCGAACGGGTAAAAATGAACAGGCCTTGTTAACAATGATAACAGGTAGAAAGGTCGCGACCAAACAGACCATGTTACAGTTTACAGTGACCTGTTTCTTAAGGATATTGGACTGCAGTAATCGCGAGGCGCCCAACCATTTGTTAGACCTAAGTAACTCACTTGAACGGTCCAAGTTCACTAAACACGAACAGATAGAAAAATTACTAGTACAATTGATATCGGGCATCCATACCATCCATCAGGATTGGGACAGACAGGAAAACATCTTGGAAGAGACGAGTGGTGAGGAAGAAAATGGAGGGAGAACTCCTGTTATGGGACTAGCCCGTAGCCATCGCCGTCCCGGATTCCCTCCCCTTCCCCCTCATATCTCAACTGAGTACAAAAATACTAGAACGGATACCGTTTCCACTAAGCTGTTACAGTGCACTGTCCAGTCGTTGGAGCACTGGCTCGAGGACGACCCGCCTTTCACCCCACATAAAAAAGAAATAGCCCGATCAGCCACTGATTGGATTGCCCAGCACCAACTTTATGACCCTGATATGGTAGGACAGATCTTCCTCTCCCTCCCCCTGTCTGATCAAAGAATAGCAGGTATGTTCATGTTACAACATTTGGCAACACTATATGAAAAAACATGTCCCCCACCTAAGAAAATATATCATTTACTGCGTGACTGCGCAGACGGGTTTTGGTCCACAAGGGATGAAGAATTCATTACTAAAGTTCTGGATCTGAGGCAACGTTATGTACAGTTGGAAACTGAAATGTCCGGCATAGGTACCTATGACAAGGGACAATTTCCCCTGAGAGAGGTACACCCAAGGCTGCGTGATGACGGTGGGGATGAGCGGGTGCATGTATACACCCCTCTTACCAAGTTAGAGATATTAGAAATGAAAAAGATAGTGCCACCACACGAAAAAGACCCTGCAGGATTCCATAAAGAAATAAGGGACATTCTGAGTCTAGGGAATTATACTTTTAAGGACATAAAGATATTACTGAAGGTTCTCCTTCCTGAGGGGATATACGAAAAGTTGATGGAAAAAGATTGGAACTTAGATGGGGGAGCAGTTCTAAATTGGACGGCGCTGAGAAATGAGGAGCAGGCCCGCAAACCAGGGGATGGGTTGGGAGACTTAATACGTGCATTCCCCGATGCCCTTATGCAAGTATTACCTAAATTGTTAACAACGAAGAAAGAGGATTGGGACGCAATATCAGCGTGTAAACAAAAGTTAGATGAAGAAATAGGAGATTATTTTGTAAGATTACAGAAATGTTTCGCCATTAATAGCGGCCTCTCCTCAGGCAGTGACGGTTACCAACGTCTCTTCGTAGCAAAGTTGGTAGAAAATGCCCTTCCCCCAATAAAGAACAGACTTCAGAAAGTTGAGAGTACTTGGCAAGCAAATAATTCCCAACAGATGCTACAAGTGCTACAGTATCACCACAATAGAATTAAGGAGGAAGAGGAACAAGATAAAAGGCGCGTGAAGGACACCAAAATGAAAGCCTTGGTAGCCCAGACAACAAATGTATCAAATGCGGGGAAAAATAGCAAATCCACTGAAAAAGGGTCATGTAATTATTGCAAAAAACCTGGCCACTTTGTCAGGGAGTGTCCCGTATTAAAACACAATATAGCGACAGGAAAAACACAAGCCCGTCCTTATACCCCTCGGAACACTGAGACCGCAGCCCCTGCGGCGCAGGCCAGACCCCCTACTAACGCCCCCGCACAAACTCAAATGTACCAGCGCAATGATGAAATATACCCCGAATATCCTGAATACTCGTGAAAGGGCCTAGAGAGAGAAAAAGACTTGCCCCTGCTTCCTGTCACGGTGGACCAACGTGGCCCCTATGTACAATCACACATTCTGGGGCAAGACAGAAAATTCCTCCTTGACACAGGGGCCAGTAGGACAACAATAAACCATGATGAGGTCCCAGGGATACCTCTCTCCGGCTCACATAGTATTTCCTTGGGTTTTTTGGGAAAAACAGTAATAAAGTCTCACAAAATGTTTCCATAGGAGTAGGTCCCCTAACGCGTACTACAGATCTAGTGTTAACAAAGACCTGCCCCGAAAATCTATTAGGCATTAAGACACTGAAAGAACTGGGTGCTGTGATATGTTGCTCCCCAGAAGGTGTCAGGTTATACCTGCGAGATTTCAAGGGCCATTTCCTGGAAAAGGAACTGGATGCCAGACTTAAAGTAATTCCGCCAACGCTGTGGGCAACTAGCCCCACAGACGTAGGCTGTATGGACATCACACCTCACAAGATTACACTAAAGGAAGGTGTGGTTTTGCCACGAATCAGACAGTATAAAATACCACCTCAGGCTGAGCGAGCATTACTGCAAATAATAAATGACTTGATTGAACACAAGGTAGTAATAGAGACAGATTCCAATACTTGCAACTCGCCTGTTCTTCCAGTTCTTAAACGAACAGACCCAACTGCCGAACCTGTATATCGTTTGGTAGTGGACCTGCGAGAATTAAACAAGTGTGTTGTGCCACAATACCCTGTGGTACCTGACATAACATCACTTTTGACAGCAATAGACCCCAAAGCTGTTTTTTTTCACTGTCATAGATCTTAAAAATGCTTTCTTCAGTATTCCCATTCATGAGGATAGCCAATACCTTTTTGGATTCTCGTTAAATGGCCGGAGCTTCAGATTTACGAGAGCTCCACAGGGCTTTACAGAAAGTCCCAGTATCTATAGTCAAACCCTGAAGAGGCAGTTGGATAGCATCCAGATGCCTGAAAATACCACGCTCATCCAATATGTTGACGACATCCTGGTTACAGGCCAGTCAGAAACAGAGTGTGAGAAAGCCTCCCTCCAGGTTTTACTGTTTCTTGCAGACAAGGGACACAAAGTATCTCCCTCTAAATTACAGTTCTGTGCACAGCAAGTGGCCTACCTTGGGCACTTGCTGTCCAAGGATGGTAGACAACTTACACAGGAACGAATACAGTTAATTGCCACTATTCCACGTCCAACAACACAGAAGAAGTACGTGCCTTCATTGGCTTAACATCAATGTAGGCAGTGGATTCCTCAGTATGCCCATTTGGCCAAACCTTTGATACAACTGACCACTTTGGAGGCCGGTTTATCGGCATCTTTGCCATGGACAACTGAGCATACAGAGGCCTTTGAGCAACTAAAACAAGCACTGTGCCAGGCCGCAGTCCTGGCCACTCCAGATTACACCAAATCCTTCACACTATTTGTAACAGAACGAGGTGGTACGGCACTCTCAGTCCTCACACAGGACCAAGCAGGAAGGAATAGGCCCTGTGCCTACTTTTCCAGTACATTAGACCCAGTAGCACAGGCCCTACCTGCCTGCCTGAAATCTGTAGCTGCTACAGCTTTAGCCATCAGACAAAGTGATGCCATTGTCCTAGGACACCCCCTGACAGTACTTGTACCACACGCAGTGGAACTCCTACTCAATAGAACACAAACACAGCATCTTACAGTAGCCCGATTAACGGGATATGAGCTGACATTGTTCCAGCCACACATGGAGATAAGGAGGTGTAACACATTAAATCCCGCTACCTTGCTACCTAATGCCACAAATGATGAAGATGCACACGACTGTATTAGAATGATAAAGATTGTCACCAAACCCAGACAAGACTTGACTGATGTTCCGCTATCAGATGTAGATGTTACTCTCTTTGTGGATGGGTCATGCATGCGGACTAGTACAGGAGAGTTAACGGCAGCTTATGCCATAACCACTGATAGCAGAGTCATAGACACAAACTGAATAGACACCCTTTCAGCCCAAGCTGCAGAATTAGTAGCCCTCACACAGGCTGGTAGGTGGGCGAAAAATTTAAAAGTAAACATTTACACAGATTCGCAGTATGCTTTTGGGGTGGTTCACAATTTCGGGACTCTATGGAAAGAAAGAGGTTTTCTGACCTCCCATGGAGCCAAGATACAACATGGACCTTTAATACAGGACCTGTTGGATGCCATACATCTACCAACGGCAGTAGCAATATTGAAATGCAAAGCCCACACCAAAGTTACAGACGATATTTCCAAAGGGAATGATCTTGCAGATCAAACTGCCAAACACACAGTCCAGACAGCAGCCATTTCCCACACAATTCAACAGAATACAGTTCTGGTAGTAAGAGACCCCTCCAAAGACGTCATAGACATACAGGCCCACGCCACCCCAGAAGAAAAGAAAAAATGGACTGAAGCAGGAGGGACAGAGACTGAACAGGGATGGGTGACAAAAGACAAAACCGTGTGGTTCCTACCCGATTCAATGGTACCCATAATCATAGAAACTACACATAGTCCAGCACACCTAGGTGAGAAGGGAATGTTAGATAGCTTACGACCATTATGGCACAACAAAAACTTGCGGGCTGCCGCAAAACACAGAGTCAGAACATGTATGATATGCTGCCAGTTCAACCCAGGGAAAGGGGTGTCTGTAGAACAAGGTGGATTTCACCCTCCTGAACATGCTTTCGAGGTCCTACAAATGGACTACATACAAATTGACAGGTGTCGAGGACACAAGTATGTGCTAGTAATTGTATGTGCACTAACTAGGTGGACAGAAGCCTATGCCGTACCAGATTACACAGCAGAGACAACAGCGAAACAGCTGGTCAGGGAATTTTTCCCCAGGTATGGGTTGCCCCGAATAATTTACTCTGACAATAGACAGCCTTTTTCTTCTAAATTGATGGAACAAGTGTCCCTATTGCTAGGATATACTTAGAAGTTCCATTGTGTCAGACACCCACAAGCAGCAGGTCTAGTCGATAGACACAACCAGACACTGAAGATAAAAATATGCGCAGAAAAAGGTGTAGATTGGGTCACAGCCATGCCGGTAGTCCTTTTCCACATGAGAATGGTAGCACATTCAAGGACCGGTCTATCTCCTTATGAGGTAGTCTATGGCAGACCTCCTAACATGTGGGGCACACCTAGACCTAAGTCTATCACGGATACTGACAGTAATATGTTGACAGAATATCTTGCCGCCATGATGTCTGCACTACGCTCTTGTCGTTCACAGGTGGCGGCTGCCTTTCCAGATCACACCAATCCCGAAGAGCATGCGATAAAGCCAGGGGACTGGATCTTGGTCCGCAATTTTGACAGAGCATCGCCCTTGGAGCCCAGGTGGAAACAGCCGAAGTTGGTCCTCTTGACCACGGGGACAGCAGTTAAGGTTGAAGGAAGGAAAGGATGGCTTCATGCCAGCCATTGTAAAAAGTACTTTGGTAACCCTGAGAACATTGTTCAAAACAAAGATAACACAATCTATTTACCCCCTCTCTTGGATCCGACCCCCCAACAAACTTACAGTTCTAAATTACGGTCTGCCAAAGTAGCTCAAGTTTGATCAATTAAGTCCAGATTGGTACAGACTAACTGGTGAAGCGGTCAGACAATGACTACTGCGGTAGGACAGACTGCCTGGGGGCCGACTAAAAAGGCAATAATGAAAAATAAGTACTGCAAAATGTTACATAGCAGATGTATAATGACTTTGATAATCTTGTTTTTGATGTGTGCTATATTGACATGTGTGGGGTGGATATTACATGTTGCTTTTCCTTCCAAGACACCATCACCACACCAACAAGGACATGTCAATACAACTGCAGAACACACGTACCTCACTTTACCCTCCCATGAGCAGAGTCACAGGCTGGCCTTACAGAATAATACTTTTATACAGATGTTACATCATACACACCAGGTCAGCAATACGACTAATTGCTGGGTTTGTGGCCGACTCCCAGCCCACCAGCATAGGGGAGGAATGCCCCTTTCTCCCTTGCCTTTCTCTTACAATGGATCATGCCCTGCTTGGGATGCCCTAATGGTGGTTAGGAATGCCTCCTTGATTTGCCCGGAGGGAAAGAATTTTTGTAAAAATGGATGGCCATGGGGAAATTTGAATACTGTCCTGAATAAAGCCTGTTACCCAGATGACAATGGAGACCCCCAAGCTAGGGGTTCTGTTTTAGAGAGTGAAGAATATCGGACAGGCAATGGGACAGTAGCATTCCAGATATTGAACATCAGGTCCAAAAAGAATAATGGCCCTCCCTGCATATTGGTAACACCTACTAAAGGCCATCTGTGTATCAGAAAGAATGGATCCCTGGAATTAGGGCACAGTGACTGCTCCACGGTACTAGATTTTGTGGATTGGGGTAAGTCTTCATTCATAGCTTCCCACCACACTTATTTTGTATGTGGCTCCACGGCTTATTTTCGATTACCTCAAGGGTGGGGCGGCACATGCTACATAGCATTTCTCCTCCCACCAGTTTTTATAGCACCTGCTTCCTATCATAAGGATATTCAGCTATATCAGCACAAGCGAAGGAAAAGAGCAATTGATACCTCAGGGGTTGACCAGACTGAAACTACCTGGGAACAATATACCGATTTTAATAAGGGATTCTTCTTTTTCATAGGCCCTGTACAAAATAGTAAATTAATACGTAGGCTTACCAGGACTCTGGAGGCTGTCATCAATCAGACCATATCTGCCCTTGGAAACTTGACTGAGGAGCAGACAGCCATAAGGATGGTAACTTTGCAAAATCGTCTTGTTCTTGACGTCATACTGGCTGACCGGGGTGGAGCATGCAGATTGATAGGTTCTTCCTGCTGTGTATATATTCCTGATAACTCGCCGTCAGTTTATGCGGCAATTTCCAAATTGCACAAAATTGCTTCAGACCTACACCAAGAGCCTGGCTCATGGACACTAATGGGATGGTTGTGGGGCATATTGTCAGCATGGGGCTGGAAGGTATTTTCTGGACTAGGGCTCGTGTTGATGGTGATATTGTCCTGCTGTCTCTGTGTCCAATGTGGCCCCGCTTTATGCGGTCTCTGTGCCACATGCCTGGTGCCTAAGCCAATAGAGTGAGAGAAAATGAGAAAATTATGTTGCAGGCCCATGTGGATGGCCTCATGGCTATGGATGTAATCTGAAAGAAATGGATAAGTTTAGCTTGGGGACAAGGAGGGAATGAGGAAATCAAAATTAGAAGACTGCGCTCCCGGCTCTGTCCCCTCGCAAACTTCCCTTTCTCATTGTGCTCTAAAGCGATTCTATACAGCATCCATTTTGGACACAGCATCCATTTTAAGAATTCATGTCAGCTTGCCCAGGGTCAGCCAGCTCACGTATCTCCTCATACTGCAGCTGGTTTTCAGACTGTTACACCAACGCATTTTTGTGGTTAAGCCGATTCTAAAAAATGGGCCAACCATCTTCCTCTTTTCTTAGAAAAGCAAGTTTATCTCGTATTTCTTCGAGGCCAGCTGGCCTAGGACCCACTGGTGCCTCGCAGAATGTCACATAACTCAGTTCCCTCCAAGGTTGTCTGTTCATGACTCATTCACCACATCCTTATCTGTCAGGCACACAAGCTCCCCCTTCCTCTGACGGCATCCCCCCAAGCCGCTTTCTTGAAGAATGTGCTTATCTGTGTTTCTGCATATACGTCTTGAGCAATGCTAACATGTAATTTTTTCCCTTTCGCCGCAACCATGAGGGCTCCTCCCCATGAGTTGAGAATTCACTGTGATATGTATAAAAACTGTACCTTGTGAATAAAGCGTCGGACCACTCCTGATCCTTTCATGGTGATGGAGTTTGTTCTCCATTAACCCGGGTTACTGAATAAAGACCCATTTTAACTCTTACACCACGGACTCCTCAGTTCATTATTTCATTTATATTGATAATTTATAGAAATTCAGATCTGGTAATTAATTAATTTACCACAGACCGCATCCCAGGTAAGACAAATTTCTTCACTCAAAGGTAGCGTTCTCGGAAGTACAGACTTCGCAGACCTTCGCTTAGCCTTGCTCCAGCTTCGAAAGTAAGCCCCATCTTCTTCATGGCAAGCACAACGAGAGCACCTTCACAGCCTCTCACACGACCGCCTCTGCGTCCGCCATCTTGGTCTTCTGGCAAGGGTATTGCTGATGAAAATCTTTCCGGATCCAGCCTGACGCCTGGGGATATTCGAAGGTAAGGAATCTAACTAACGAATGTTTCTTACAGATATATCGTTACCGAAGGTAAGTAACTTGTTCTTTTATCTGCAATACACAGAAATAACATCTTCATCTATTCATATATGAAGTCCTGCACATATCGTAGTGATACACAAAAGATGGATAATGCTAATAATGTGCCATAAAATATCATATATCATGTTTACAGACAGGTGCTTAACTCTGCATTTAACCCTAGTTCCGACCGGCTCTCGGAGTCGTCCGACCGGTTGGAGCCTCACCGTAATCCCCTATGGACGGCGTTTCTACAGTCGGGGTTACGATGTCGGTTTTCCATAGCCTTTCTGTGCCGGCCTTTCCAACACGGAAAGGCTGTTGGAAAGCGACTTTGGGGGCCCCTAGCAGGGCACCCTTGCCTACAGTTGGTGGCCGAGAGGGTACTTAGGGTGAGACCCTTTAAATCCCTGCACTCTGTGCCAGGCACCATGGGTTCGCCTGACAGGGTGCAGAGTTTAACTCCCCGCCCCCCTTTGCTCTATGGGAGCCTGTATTACGGGCGGTTTACAGCCGCAGCACAAGCTCCTATAGAGAAATGGGAGTATCTGACCCAAATGTGTTCGGTTGCATCATAATCAGGGGGTCGGTCAGTCCCGTTTCGGTGTCGGTCAGAGACACTCCGACCAACATTGTAATAAGACCCTAAGCGTGTGAAGATAACGAGGTTCATGGCCAAACATAGATAGGGTGTGATTATAGTGATGCTCAAGTCCCCACATAGATAGTGTGTGATAAAGTTATGTTCAAGTCCCCACCTCGATAGTGTGTCGTTATAGTGATGTTCAAGTCCCTACAGAGATAGTGTGGAGTTATTGTAATTCTTAAGTCCGATAGATATATTGTGTGAAGACAATCATGTTCACATTTCCACTGAAGTAGCGTGCATAGACAATGTTCAAGTCCACACACATATAGGGCATGATTCCAATCCCTTTAGGAAGGCCTCCAGACAGGTTCTGGAACGAGCAAATCCAATTCAGAGCCTATGTTTACGACCGAATTTTCCCCAGTTCCGAACGACCAAGTAAATATGTGATGATTTTATCTGCGCCGACTGAATCGTTTCTGAACCCGATCCTGTCAGTCTGAGTCGTTCGGAGCTGAATCGTGCAGTGCAATGGGGCCGGCTTCCAAACAAGCGAGTACGTTGCCCGATTCTGACAGATGTACCGACTTGGTTTTGGTGAGACGAAAAGGCTTTGGGAATTGGTCTTCGGCCCATAGCAGGGCCCCGTTCACCCGGGGCCCTCTGAATCAGTCGCGGGGGTGCCCATTGGTTCCCCAGATCCAAGCATGCCCAGCATGTTGGGCATCATGGGATACCTGCCAAAGGGTGTACGCTTTCCCCCACCCACCCCTTTTTGTAATGGGAGCCTGTGTACACATTCAGTACACAGGCTCCCATAGAGTTCAATGAGAGTTCGAGTGAACCGGTTCAGTCACTATACGGATGCATCAGAATCGGTCTCATGGACTGCCGGAGTGCAGTTCGTTTGGATAGCTTTCCAGAACAGAGGTGTTCGGAGGGATTTCCTTACGGGATAAGAATCGGGCCCTTAGCGTGTGAAGATAATGATGTTCATGGACAAACATAGATTGTGTGTGATTATAGGAATGTTCCAGTCTCCACAGAGATGGTGTGTGAAGGCAATCCGGTTCAAGTTCTCACAATTATAGATTTACTGACGTTCAAGTCCTGGCAAAGATAGTGTGTGATTATAGTGATGTTCAAGTCCTCACAGAGATAGTCATTGATTAAAGTTCAAGTCCCCACAGAGATGGTGTGTGGTTATTGTGATTCTTAAGTCCTCATAGAGATAATGTGTGAAGGCAATTGTGTTTACTTCTGCACTAAGCAAGTCCACACACATATAGTGTGTGAAGATAATAATCTTCATGTCGAAACATAGATTGTATGTAATTATAGGAATGTTCAAGTCCCCACAGAGATAGTGTGTGATTATAATGATGTTGAAGACCCCAACAACATTCTAGCTAGGACAATCACATCATACAAACAAAATGGGCACATACATATTCTAATTTATTGGCCACTTTTTTTAAACTTAAATAGGGTAACTATTGAATGAATTAGAACTCGATCTTGCTATATCTCTAGCAATACTGTGCACAAATACATATAGTCCTCTCACAATAGAGAGGTTAAGGCATACTTGTTTTTTGGAGAAAATAGGCGTTTAACAGGTGGTCTTAAACTCAGGATTATCATTATTCCTATCCCCAGGCACTTTTGCTGAGTTATCAAATATAAGGATATTGAGCCTACCCTCGATCCAAGAGGGACTAGGTACATTAAAGGAGTAACAAACGTTTTGGAATTTCACACATGACATGAATCAGTGAAGGATATGAAAAAACAATACGTTATGTTGCATGGGTCACCTTGATGTTACTTTTTTGTATCACAATGGACTTGAATTTTAAAAAGCTTATAATGGTCACATTATCCCATCACCCTGTTCAATGTATTCTTGTCCCCAATAACCTTGAGCAAAGATTTACGATGTGTAACTAGTATGTACGGTCTTTGTAATTATTAGGGAAATTTGATATCCTAAGCTTATGATTTAGTGACGCTATCAGTTTTTCCTCTTCCTTTGTCATTATGTTGGTCTCTGGATGTATACACTGTCCCTGTAGCTGCATGTGTATCAATTGAAACTATCCAGTGGGGGATTTTTATCATTGTACTGTTTGTATTTATAAATGTTGTACTGTCAGTCTTTATATACGTTTTATCATATATTATATGTTTTGTATGTTTCACAGCCCTGATGAAGTCCACAGAGGTTGGACAAAACGTGTTGGCTGTTTTTACAATATTCATGTGAAGATTAAAGAATATTTGTTTGGAATCATACCAATTGGATGGACTAAATCGTTTTGGAACCCATTTATTGTGGTTCACTTCATTTGTGATTGAATTAAATTTGGTCCTTGGGATAACTCTCTGGAAACAGTGGTGGATGTGCACGCCTTACAACAACATTTTTTTTAATACTGGACTAATTGGGGGGGACTATTGGGGGAGGTGCAGGTTACTTTGTTGGCTTGCTGTTATGTTTTGGTCTTATTTATTTATAGAATTGTGAACGGTGCAGCGAGTATACAGTCTGTAGGTCTTGGAAGGAGCACAAATGATTACCCCTCCGCATGTCCCGAAGTTGTGTGATACCAATGAGGTCCCACTTCCGAAACCCCTCTAGCGCCCTCACCTCTCACAGCCAGGTGCCGTGCTACATGGGGGTCTGCAGTGTAAGTGTGTTCTCCCAACGTGTGAAATGCAATACAGAGCGCCATGTGAGTAGGACAGCTCGGGTTACAGTAGAGAGAGCGCAAGAGATCAGGGCCCCATAGAGCATCGCCTGGCTCTGGGAGAATCCTAGACTCTCAAGCTGCACCCGGTAAGCCAGGTCAGACCAGCTGCCACTAAACCAGTCGTGCACCACTAGGAGGTAAGTAGCCAGGTAGCATAAGTAGAGATTGGTCATGCCCATGCCTCCGTCGTAAGGGGCTTTTTGACATTAGGCAAAGCCATAGATGGTCTCGAGCTACCCTAAAGGATTGTTGTGACCAAGCTGTCCAATTGCTGGAAACATCCGCGCGGGAATGGAATGAGGTATTCTGAATTAGATACAGGAACAAGGGGAGAACCATCATTTTAAATAAGGCAATTCTCCACGTGGGGTTAAGTGGAAGACTTTGCCATCTACGGAGGTCCTCTTTGGTTTTCTTGACTAATGGGCTAATGTCGAGTGACCATGCTAGTTCTAGGAGCAGCGCAACCCAAACACAGATACTTAAAGGACAGGCATCTTATGGGAATGGTTGTCTGCCAGTTTATTCCTTTTTTTTTTTTGATAAACAAGTTTTTATTTTGTCATATGCAACAAAAAAAACAGTGAGCCTTTCAAGCCTTCAGCACACACTAGCCCCGCCTGAGAATCACACCCCCTCTCCGCCCCCCCCGAACTCTACCCCCCCCCCCCCCCCCACCCCGCACCACAAATTCACAATACATTTCCTAACCATTTCCCCCAAACCCTACGGTACTTTTTGTGGCAGCCCCGTGCATGATAAAGGGTCCGTTCCTGTGCCGCACACCAGTCCACTCCGGAGCTCCATTTGGTTAGACTGGGTGGTTGCGGCTGCTTCCATGCCGCCGCTATATCCCTCTTCGCCACCATTAACGCCGTCATAAGAAACAATTTCTCAGCACGCGTGCCATCTAGGCCGTCAGTGATGCCCAGTAAGATGTGTTTAGGGTTATGCGGCACTTCCCACCCCAAGACCTCCGTCAGGTCGGTTTCTATGCCATTCCAATACCCCTCCAGTTCCGGGCATGACCATACCATGTGGTCAAAGCCACAGCGGGGGCAAGCTGCGTCAGTGGAGAGGCCCGCACGGCGCAGGCGTGCTGGTGTGAGATAGGCCGTGTGAAGGTAATAGATTTGAATAAGCCTCAGCTTGGCGGAAGCCGTCACCAGCCTGGGAGCCATAAGGGCGTCCCGCCAATCGATCTCGTCCAGGGGACCCACCCACTCCTCCCACCGCTCTTTCGGGGCGCGGGGGCATTGTTAATAAGAGCGATATATCCTGGATATACCCCCCCTCCCCAGGTTACCCATCAGAACCTGAGCCTCCGGGGGGCTGTGGTCCGGCAGCCTGATGTCCAGCGGGGTGTATGCGTGTATAGCGTGTCGCAGTTGGAGGTACCGATAAAATTGGGATGGGTGGAGAGAAAAGCGCGCCTGCAGTTCCGAGTACGAGCACATGCGTCCCCCCCCCGCCAGACGTCCCCCAGCTGGGAGATGCCGAGCAAGTCCCATGGCTTAAAACCCTCCAGCCCCGCAACCTCCCGCAACCATGTCCCATGCCAGAGGGGGGTGGCGCGAGTCAACTTCCCGGTCCACCGGGTGTGGCGGAGCGTCGCCCTCCAAGCCAGGAAAATCGCCTTGGTGATGTCTGGGCAGGAGGCGGGAATAGGGGCACCGTACATGCGGTCTTGAATACAGGA
This sequence comes from Triturus cristatus, assembly GCF_964204655.1. NCBI lineage: Eukaryota > Metazoa > Chordata > Amphibia > Caudata > Salamandridae > Triturus > Triturus cristatus. Next base: position 413,960,438 of record NC_140585.1, on the reverse strand, counting down.
GAAACCCAGGGCCTCCAATTCCACGCTGTAAGCCGGGTCAGACCATCCCCCCCCAACCCAGTCGTGAATGACCAGGAGGCGGGTGGCCAGGTAGTAAAGATAAAGGTTGGTCATGCCAAGTCCCCCATCAAAGGTGGGGAGGCGACATATCGACAGGGCCAATCGTGGCCTCCCACCACCCCATAGGAATCTGGTGGCCATCCCGTCCAACTCGCGAAACCACGGCCTTGGAAAGGACACAGGAGTGTTCTGCAATACATACAGGAACCGGGGGAGAATCATCATTTTGTAGAGCGCCACCCTCCCCAACGGATTTAGCGGCAGCAATTGCCACCGTGCGAGGTCCGCTTTGGCTTTCTTGACTAGGGGGGTCACATTGAGTGCCCAGCTCAATTCCGGGAGGAGGGAGACCCAGATGCCCAGGTATTTAAAGGACAGCCGGCGGAGGGGAATAGTGTTCTGCCAATCAAAACATTCCCGGGAGGGGTGCAGAGGCACGAGGACCGACTTGTGCGAGTTTAGGTGGAGGCCAGAAGCGCGGGCAAAGCGGCCCAAGATGTGGAGAGCCCGAGGGCCCGAGCGCGCCGGGTCACCAAGGTACAACAGAACGTCGTCCGCATAAAGGGCAATTTTGCCTGCCTCAAGGCCCGGCCAATCCCATCCCCGAATGAGAGGGTCCACTCTGATCAGGGCAGCGAGGGGCTCCATTGAAAGCGCAAAGAGGAGGGGCGAGAGCGGACACCCCTGCCGCGTACCCCGGCCGATCCGAAACGCTCCCGACAGTGCCCCATTAACCAACACCCTGGCGTGAGGGCGCACGTACAGGACCCGCACCATTGCAACAAACTTGGGGCCGAAACCCATGTGGGCAGGACATCGAACAGGTAGGGCCAACCCACCGAGTCGAAGGCTTTCTCGAAGTCGGCAAGCAGGAGAGTGAGGTAGGGAGATGTTTGATGTCGATGTGCCAATGCAACATGAAGGCGGCGGAGGCAGTGACGAGTGCCCCGGTCCGGCATGAAGCCGCACTGGTCTGGGTGCACCAGGCACGACAGAAAGGGCCGGAGCCGCTGAGCCAGGACCGCAGCGTACAGCTTGATTTCGGTGTTGATCAAAGATATCGGCCGATAGGCCGACCTGTCACTGGGCGGCGGAGTGGACTTGGGCAGAACCACAATCGTGGCTATGTCGGCCTCCGGGGGGAAGGAGCCTCGTTTGACTGCTGCCGCGTACAGGGCACCCAACTGTGGGACCAGATGATCCTTGTAGGTGGCATAAAACTCCTGGGGGAAGCCGTCCGGGCCCGGGGTCTTCCCGGCGGACGAGCGCCCTATCGCGTCCCCGATCTCCTCGGGAGAGATGGGCACCTCCAGACTCTCCCAATCACTCGGCCGCAGCCGGGGAAGTCTTAAATCACCAGCGGCGAGCAGGGAAGCCAGGGACAGGTCCGACGCCCGAGCCCGGTAGAGCTGTGAGTAGTACTGAGCAAATGCTTCCGCTATAGCCACGGAGGAAGACTGGAGCATGCCGTCCGAATCGGTCACCGCCGGGATGGTGCGCGATGCCCTGGGGTAAGTGGCCAACCGATGCAGGAGCGCCCCATTCTTATCACCCCATCCGTATACCCTCGCCAGCGAGGATTGCCAGAGGAGCTTGGCCGCGTCAAGCGACCGCTGACGAATCTCCTCACGTAGGAGTCGCAGCTGCCGGGTCTCGGCCGGATCACCAGATTCAGAAATAGATCGCTCCAGGCGCAGCGCACGAGCCTCACAGGCGGTGAGCTGCTGCAGCTGCGCCTGGCGATGTTTCACCACCTGTGCCTTGGCAACCCCCCTAACCGTGGCCTTACAAGCCTCCCAAAGGGTGCCCGCCGAAGAGACTGACCCGTCATTATCGCCAAAGTAAAGTGCCAGCGCGGACCCCACCTCCTTACGGAGCGTCTTGTCCTGAAGGAACCATGCGTTAAAGCGCCACATTTGGCGAGCCCCGCGGGGCGGGGGGCCCAGACCTAGTAAAAGCGGAGAGTGGTTGGATATCCCCCTGGGGAGGATGCAGATGTCTTGGATGCCCAGACAATCAGCAGGGGGGACAAAGATCGCGTCAATGCGTGCGTGAGTGTGATGGGCGGCCGAGGTGTGTGTGTATTGCCGCTTGTGTGGGTGCCAGATTCGCCATACGTCGCACAAGCCCTGCGCCTCCGTCCAACCGCCTCGCCCGCGCCGCGCGGGAGTCTGAGACCGGACCCGAGGAGTCAAGATGTGGGGCAGAAACGGCGTTAAAGTCCCCCCCAAGAACAATAGTGCCCGGCGGAAAAGCCGCCAGCCAGGATGCGGTCTGTGATAAAGCTGGAGACAACCCTGTGGGCGGCGCATAAAGCGACAAGAGGCTGAGCGGCCGGCCCTCAAGCGTGCCGCTAACAGCAACTCCCCTCCCCTGGGGGTGGTGGATCACCCAGGTCAACACAAAAGGGAAGGAACGGCGCAGCAGGACGGCATCCAGGAAGTCGTCGGCCCGGCCCGACTCGACCCCCTCCGGAAAGCCCACCAAGCGAAGGTTGTTGTGGCGGGCGCGGTTTTCGGCATCCTCTGCCCGCCTGTGCAGTTCCTTGGAGTGGGTCGTGAGCTCCCGGACCTGGACTTGTAGTTGGCGAATGTCATCCTCCGCCGTGGAGATCCGTGATTCCGCTTCCGTAATGCGGGCCGTGGCGTTGCGGAGGTCCTACCGCAGAAGCTCAACGTCTACCTTCACCTCCCCAACCATCCCTTCCAAAGAGGTGCGAGATGCATCAATAGCTTGTAGGATGGTGGCCAAGTCCTTGTTCGGGGCAGGCGCCTCCCCTCCGCCGGCGCCCGGTGGGTCCGAGGTCGCAAAGCGGTCAATCCTCGTCTGGTGGGACGCCGCCGGTGACTTAGGGCCTTTTTCTTTGCCCATGATGGGCCCAGGGAGCACGTCCCAGCCCCGCCGATGGAGGGCCCAGACGCCGTCCGACACGCGTCTCCCCCTCTGGATCCGGGGCCTGGCAGCACCGAGAAGCGGCCCCCAACCAAGCCGCTCTAACGCCGTCCACTGCCCCAATCTGCAAGGCCGATCCAGCAACGTGGAACACCGCCACTCTCCCAGCTCAGGGCCAACAGCCGGACCCCCCCCGGGACGCAAGGGCCAGAGAGCGCCCCCTCCAACCCAGACTCAGCGCCGTGGGCAACCTCACCGGACTAGAAGGGCAAGGAGCAAGATGCAGGGGGGGCCTCTCCGCCAGCAATAACTCTCAGGCAGATGGCGCCGGGTGGGAACAGTCCAGCGTAGCGTCTTCCTCAGGTCGCCGCCGTGGGTGCAAGGGGATGGTACCACACCACGTGCGGAGGCTTTCCACAAGGTCCGGCGGGACCGCGCCCCCACGGGAGTCACTCCGCCGACACCGGATCCCCCATCAAGGCGCCCGGGGCAGGAGGGCGAGAAGGTTAGAGGGAGGCCGCCTCCCGTAGAAGGCGCCGGTCCGTGGTCTGCACTGCAAGGAGGCAACGGGCGCCTGCAGCGACAAAGCTGGGTCCAGTCCCACGAGTGGGCCCTCGCTGCCCGGGCCGATCCGCCCGTCAATCAGGGCCTCTCTGCTGGTGGTGGTCCGGGGAGGCGCTCCGGGTCCGCCGCCCCCCCCGACTCACCCATAGTCCGTTGCGGGCAGAGGCTCCTCACCGCAGGCTCCTCCCGTCACAGGTCAGCCGCCGGCAGGCTCGCGGCCTTCACCCCGCGTGTGGCGCCGCGGGCGCTCGTAGCTAGCGCCGCCGGCCGAGGAACCGGCCGGGTGCGCGCCTCTTCAGCGGTGCCACTCACAGGCGGCAGATCTCAGTCCCCGCGGCTCCAAATCGGCCAGGAGTTTCAGCGAGGGTAGGGCATCGGCTCCGTGCCAGGCGACGTGAAGCAAAGTGCGCCCAGGACAGCAACAGCGGAGTCAGAACAGATGCGAGGGGTCAAGCATCCCGGACCTTCACCTCGGCGCGGCCATCTTGGCTAGCGCCACCTAGCGCTCTCTCCAGTTTATGCATTCTTATGACATGTGAAGAGGCAACAGCGTTGATTTAGCAGGATTCAGGCATAGTCCTGAGACCTTTTCGAAGGATCGGAGAATTTAGAGGCGCCTGAGCGCGCTGGGTCAGCAAGGAAGGGCAGAACATAGGGGGTGAGGAGGTGACGGTGGGCCAGAGCCAGGTGGAGGTGCCACATACTGTGCCTTGTGCTGCAGAGTGGCATGAAGCTGCATTGGTCTGTTAAGGACCGGTTTGAGTCGTGTGGCAAGGATCATCGTGTAAATTTGACTTCTGTGTTTATTAAGGAGATTGGACGGTAGTCTGAACAGGAAGCTGATGGGGGCTGTGTATTAGGGACAACCACTACTGTTGCTGCATCTGTTTCAGGTGGGAAGTCACCACTCCCCACTGCCTCAGTGTAGAGATCAAGGAGAGAGTATCAGTGTGTCTCGGTATATCGTGTAATGTTCCAGTGGGAACCAGTTCGGCCCTGTTGTCTTCCCAGAGGCAACCCGGGAAATGGCCTCTTCTAGCTCTTACTGTGTGATATGCTGATCTGGCTGGGTCATTTCTACTTCTATTAATCGGGGGAGTAGGGCCAAGTCTAGTCATGTCGGTATGGGGCTGTCGTGTCAGACCAATCAGCGGAGTACAGCTGAATATAGTATTCGGCAAAGGCTTGGGCAATATAGGTAGGTGTATGGTGGGTACGGCTATGCTGATCTAGAATCTCTGGGACTATGCGGTTCGCCTGGGGTTGCGAAGCCATCAAATGGAGTATCTTGCCGTTTTAGTCTCGCCAGCCGTATATACGGGCTACGGAGGACCTCCACAAGAGTTTTGGCAATTCAAGCGATAATTGTTTTATCTCAACAACTCAAGCTATTGACTTTCCCTCTCTCCCATAGGCTTGAATAAGGACTGCTCCATTCGAGTTGCCTGGGCTTCCAGAAGAGTGAGCCGGCTCTCCGTTGCTGACTGCTAGGGCTTCAGACGACCCTTGGCGAACCCCCTGATTGTGGCCTTACCGGCCTCCCTGAGCGTGCCTGGTGAGGGAACTGTGTTTTCGTTAGTAAGGAAGTATTGTTTGAGTTCCTCTCCAAATTGCCTTTTGAAAGGTGTTGTGCTGGAGAAACCAGGCATTTAGCCTCCCACCTGAAGGAGTAAAGGAGAGTGGTACGATATGCCGCGGGGAAGGATAACAATGTCTGTTACCTCACGGCAGTCCGGGGCGGGCATGAATAACATGTCGATGCGTGCATGAGTGTGATGGGCCGAGGAGTTTTGAGTGTATTGGAGCTATTTGGGGTTCGATGTCACAAACGCCCAGCTTTGTTGCCCATTCTGTCACCCACCTAGCATATAACGCCCGGTGTGGGGAAGGTGTGCCTGTGGCATCTAGGTCTGCCTGCATAACTGCGTTGAAGTCCCCCCCAATGACTGTCACTCCCAGGAGCAGGGAGGTTATGACGTCGGTGATGGCGCTCAGGGTGGGTATCAGGCTCGCTGGAGGAATGTAAAGTGATACTAGGTTGACGGCTGCCCCTCCCAAAGTCCCAGCCAGGGCCACAAAGCGGCCATGTGGATCCCTGAATACTTTGGAGGGGACAAAAGGAAGGGTGCAAAGAAGAACGATCGCCACCCCTCGAGAGCCTCATTGTAACCCAGAGTGCCAAACCCTGTCAAACCCCTATCTTGCCAGGAAGGGGTAGTGATTGCCCCTGAGATGTGTCTCTTGGAGCAGGAGGACATCAGTCTGCCGTATGCTTTATTTTGTCTAGGAGCCCTTTGACATTCCAGGAGAGGATTCGTAGGGACTCACCCTTACAGTGGGATGTTGTCATAGCGTGCACGTGGGATCATGAGGTGCCGACGGTGTACCTGGCTTGACGGGTCATAATGAACAAGGGTAGGAGTTATGTAAAGGCCTAGTCTTTCGCTCTGACCGCGATGTGCGCATATGGTCATAACAAGCAGGATGTGGCTTCTGGTTGACAACCTTAGAACAATACTCGGGACAACGGTCCCAACTCCCTCCCCCAACCAACCCCCCCTCCCTATACTTCTGCAAAGGAAGCATCTGTCGCCCTAATAACACGTTACAACAAGACTAAACTACAGAGCTTAGTGTGGGAGCTGCTTGTTGGACCCCTCCATGTGGCAGGATGTGTTCATCTCCATGATAGTCTTTGGTCACACCAGCATTGCTTAACAATCCAGGACGATGTTTCTTGGCCGAAGTCTTTATTGGAATGAAGAAACATGTTCCCGGGTCCGGGTTTGGTTAGATCACCGGGCTTTGTGAAAGATCAGTGTCCTCGAACCCCACACCTGGAGGCGTCGCCTGTTGACCAGTTCCCTCTCGGTGTATCGGCCCCGCTGCAGAGTCGTGATGTCGGAGGACTTGGGTGATGCATTGGGCTCTTGGGTAACCATCGTGGGTGAGTTAGATAGTTCTCTACGGGCGTTGCGGCCCCTGCCAGAGCGGGTGTGCCGCCTCTGGGATTTCAAGCTCTCTGGTACCATGGTCCAAGAGTGGAGAGATGAAGTAGAGGCCCATCCATGGGGATGGAGTGGGCGCTCCTTGGTCGCCCAAATCCAGGCAGCCTCGGGTGTTTCAAAGAAGTGAGTTTTGTTCTGAAAGACTACCCTAAGTTGAGCTGGGAATAGCAGCCTGTATTAGATGTTAGGGCCCGATGGCCCACTCTTGGGCTAACCACATTCATAGGCCATCTTCAGGCATACAGGATTTGATCCAGGTCCCAACAAAGCTCGCAGCTTGTCCAGATTCTGACTCCGCGAGGAAGCCCACTAGGCAGGGGTTATTGAACAGAGAACGGTTTTCTGCATCTTCTGCTCATCGGTGCATCTCTTTCGTGTGGGATCGGAGTTTCGCAACCTGATCCTTCAATTGGTGCACATCATCTTCTACTGTGAACAGGTGGGATTCTGCTTCCGATGTCTGAGCCGTGGCGTTGCTGAGGTATTGCCTTTTGAGGGCCATGTGCACTCGCACCTCACCTATCTTGTTTTTGACGGAGTCCTGCGAGGAACGTATAGCTTGAAGGATTTCAGCAAGATCTCCCTCTAGAAGGGGGGCTCTCCTCTGGGCAGTGTCAACAAATCCGGCTCCAGTCATTGTGTATTGGTCCATGCGGGTTTGTGTTGAGGATGGTTTCGCCCCTTTATCTTTACCCATGTTGAATGTAGTATGGGGGTTGTGTTGCCTCTAGGTTGCAGTGACTCAGTGAACCCGGTCGGAGGTCGGAGTTTCAGGCCAGCCTTCAGGTGTGTTGCGTGCCGATCTCACGTTGGCCACGTGGGCTACCCTGACTCAAAGAGACGGGGCTGTGGTGTCAGGCCTGGTTTCACTGATTTCTATCTGTGGGGGTGCATGGTCTGACAAAGCTCTGCACAACTCCAGATTCTCCTCTGTGGGGGTCCGGTGCACCTGCGCAACCGATGGGGTCAACCGACGTGCTGTCTCACAAGCACCAACATGTGAGCCCGGGAGGGTTGGGCACAGCTTCAATAGGAGCCCCAGAGTCCCGATCCTTAAGTCCCAAACCGTTGTGTGTGACCGCGTTTTCTCCCTTGGCAGCCCACAGACATCTTTTTACTCTCGGTCGGCACCGGGGTGGATCAATTCACTCTTATCCCATTATTCTCCATGCTGGGGACATCTCTTATGTTGCCAGACAAAGGGGCACCCAGCGGGTAGATTGAACCTCAGGGGGGCCCCAGGCGGACGTCGTATCCTGCTTCTTCAGCTTCTCCGGACCCTTCAGGGACCATGGCGGGGGGCAGAAGGAGGGGAGTGGAAGCCTGATCCTCCCCGTGTTGTCTCCCGGGCCCGAGTCTGGGATGCACCATATGCAGGGCGGGTGCTTGGCTGGCCAGCCGGACTCAATGCGGTACTCCCCACGCACCGCGTGGCTCTCTCAGCAGCCTTGTCTTGGACTCTGCCTGTCACAGGCCCGCGTCGTGCCGCCCGTCTCCGGGGTACCTCCGGGCTCAATCAATTCTCCACGCCAGACTGGGTCAATTAGCCAGTCCCGGGCCAAGGCAGACGGGTCTCCCCCCCCACACCCTTCCAAGGCTTCAATACCGCTGCAGGGGGGAGCCCAGTTCAACATGCCGACCCTGCTGTGTCCTTCGGCCACCGGCTTCTTTGCCTTCGCAAGTAGAGCAGAGGAAGCTGGGGGACCGTAGACAAAGTACCAGGCACTCCCGTCGCCCGGGCCCCAGTCTGGTGTCTCTTGGGCCTATTCCCGGCATACCGGTCCAGATCCCTCACTCACAGCTGTCGTCCCGGACAGACTAGGGGGCTGACCCGCGGGGCTCTTCCTTCACCAGGTGGACTGCAGCCTCTGTAGGCCAACAGGCGGCGGGCCTCTACACGGCTGACATTTCTATGGCCTCCGTACAGGCTCCACAGTGTCCCTCAGACCCTGTTCCACCGCACCGCGGGCCACACCACCTCCATCTTGCCACCAATCAGCCTCCATCCCGGTGCAGCACTGCATCCATTTTCTTAGTCTGCAGATCCCCTTCGAGGCTCACGACATCGGTCGCCACTGTTATCTCTTCCTCTGGGGTGGGCTATGTCAGTTTCTGCGTTGGTGGACCCTCGGGTTCAGAGCGGATGACGGGGGGTTCGGAGCTCTCTTAGAGTGTGGCTGCCATCTTGACACTCCCTATAAATTCATTTAACATCAACTTTTATTAAAATATAATTCAATTACTTAATTCTAAACATCTAAACAACGACAGTTAATAATGCATAGCAAAATGTATTCATTTTTTACTTTAAATGGAATTTATATTTTAATTTAAAATGAGAAAAATCATTTATATTAATTGAATACATTTAAATAAATTAAATATATAATTCAAAATTAAGTTAATAGTGTATCTTTTGTATTTTGTTCTACATTTAAAATATATATATTAAAATAATTTATAACAATTTTAACGTAAAAATATTTTTATGATTTTTGTTTAGTTAACTAAACTATACTTTACGATAGGGGGACACCACAGTCAGAGTGAAGATTCGAGATTCAGCACAGAGATGCAATGTGACTATAGGGATGTTGCAGTTATGCCTGGTTGAAATCTTCATTATGCTGGAGTAATTGGAGTAATTTGGTGATTCTGCGTTACTCATGTGACGCACAATAACTGTAAATTATGTGATTACACCTGCTCGCATTTCTTAGAGTATTTTGAGCAAGATACCTACCGTAGGAGCACAAGACCAGCAACCTTAGCATGCGCGAGTGGCTGCTGGCTGTTGTTCATTTTATGTTTCTCAATTGAAAGTCAATAGCCTATATTTTAAAGAAGTTTACTCCCTTTTTAGGAAATTTATATGGATTAATAAACATTCTAGGATACAATTTCCAGTTTTACAATTAAATAAGAATCAGAGGGGGTTGGCTGTACCCCATCTTCAGGGCGACTATCCGGTATCATTTTTAGATAAAACTGTGAATTACTCATGAAATTGAATTTAACTTTTTTTTTAATTGACTCTGATGTCAAATGACTATGGAATAGATTTGCCACCTTTTTTTAAAACTGCAAAACTTCAGAAAAAGACGAAATGGTCCGATTGCGACCTTATTGGTCCCACCGCCAGCTTGCAGCGGAGGCGGTTGGGGGAAAGTTGAGAAGCCAGCGGAATCTCAACCGTCTCACTACAAGATGATGATGGGTTGGCGGTGGAACTGTGGCAGTTCCACGGCACTGGCATGCCTCGGCTCATAGTGAGAGCCAGAAGAAAATGCAGCCACAATGCAACGCCACTTGCACGTCTGGTGCTCTGTATACCATGCCCATGTTGTGCATAGTGCACGCACAGCAGCGCAAACAGAGAGGGGTACAACATGTGCCCCCACTCACAGTCCCCAATGCGCAAAATCTCCCTGGAGCTCTCTTTTGGGCCCCTTCCGCCAACCTTGTCATGGCGGGGTCCCTGGTTGGTGGATAGCCAGGTTGTGCTTAACAGAGCGTTGCCCGCATCGGCACCGCCTCCATGGTCCGCTACTTTCCCCACCACCATGTGATTCAAGATCCTGTTTGTGGCAGCGGTTTCGTGGCAGTCCAACCACCAATATGGCAGTCGTACCGCTGTACTCGTAATCAGCCCCTAAATATAAAGTGTTACTTAGTATGGAGGCTTATAATAAACAGTTTTTCAGGTCATGGAGAATTCCTTTGTGCCATGTATTTACGTTGCTGAAGGATTGTAGATATATGGGGCTGACTGTCTTAAAATCTACTTTGGAAAATTGGAAGGCCAAGTGTTTTTTTTTAGCTAGCTAATAGTGGAAAATCTGGGCGGGTATGGTACTACAGTTTGGAGAAGATGATTGGTCGCTTGCTTTTTAGCTTTATGCAGCTATCTAGTTTTTTAATGGAAAATTTTGTAAAGATTAATTATAGGTCATACATAATGACAAGGTTGTTAGTCAAAAGTAAATTGCTGGGGGTCAGGAATGGAAAAGGGTTCTACATCAGAATTTGAATTCATCATTGATCCCCAAGTTTTTAGATAACATTTATAGGAATACAAATTGTAGAATAACGCCAGGTGAACGATAAATTGTCTGTGATATGCGGTACAAAGCCCTCAGGGTGGCAAACTTTAAAAATAATGCCATTCCGCTCAAGATGGCTAGCTTATTCTACACCTAGTACTCTTCATAGGATTCATACAGCAATTCCAGATCCGTGTTTTAGGTGCCAAATAAATGCCTCAGGGAACTGGTTTCGAATGCCGAGTACTTTACATATTTTGGTATAGGATTTTTCAAGTAAATAGTTCACAGATCTATTCCACTGGCAGAAATCCTCCTCCTGCCTTTTCATCTCTAGAAAATAAAAAATAAGAGGCCAGCTTCCCTGAAATTGTTTTAGAGCAATACATAGGGCTTAGATCTGTAGGCAGCAGTGTTTGGACAGAATATTGAAAAAAACATATTGTGATACAAAAATATAGTGCCAAGAATATTGGACATCACAAATGTGATCAAAAGGAACATCAAAGGTAACAAGCATTTGCAATGCAATAGGTCTCGCATTTGCGAGAGTTTGAGTTATTGGCATTGTAAATGACAACGCATTTTATTTGTGTTTTGAAAACCTGTAAGTTGAGCGCAAACGCGCACTTTAAACTTATAGTCGTTGCTTATGAGATGGCCACATCGTAGAATTTGTTTTTATTTTCAGCCACGGTGAACAACAGGCTTGCTGCTGTAAAACATAGGTGACAAATATTGTCAAAGGCAATACCTTTTGTATGCACAACCATTGGCTTTGCTAATGCTTGTTCTGGTTGTGCGAAGCACAAGACTGAGGTGTGTGCTAGCCAAGAAATAGCTGGCTAATATTTACAGCAGTTAGTATGCTGGGAACAACGACACCACTTCCAGGCAGCAGATTCCACATCCTTAACAACAAAACTCATGAGATCTGACTCCTCACCTTCAGAACAAGCTGGCTGGTGCAAGGAGGCGTTCACCAACCATGCTCCCTCAGTCCCATATGCCTATAGGGTGCTCCCCATCACAACATCACTAGGACTTGAGAATACTATAAAGTCTGAGGCACAACCACACACCAGGATGTCTCATCACAATCCAATGGAGACAGTAAGACACACAAAAAGGCTAGCTGTTATGTGCAGTGGTGCTGGAGGCTGATAGTCTGAAAATGGTGGTGGCCACCAGCACTCTACACCAGCCCATGCCCACAAAAGTAGCAACCCACTGTCTCCCTCAAGCTTCCCTCTGCTTCTTTGACAGTCTTTACTGTTGCACAGACAAGAAGCAGATCATAAAAGAGACAATGCCCTCTGAAAAGAGAGGCATCAACAGGATCCCTGGGGGACATGGAGTCTGTGCTCTACGTCATCTCGTCCTTGTCCGGGTTCAGTGAGCTCTGAAATCTAAACAGAATCACAGAGCTCACAGGGAGTCTGACCCCAGACAAGAATCAGGTGATGTAGGGCCCCAAGGGCTTCAAAATCAGACATTAACAGTATCACTGGGGGCACGGGGATTGGAACCCACTCAAGGAAGAGATCACGTAGGGCTCTGAAGGTAGACATGGCCATTGATACAATGAGAAAAATGTAGACCAAATCAGGGTCACGGAGGGACTGTTTGATCTAAACGTGACACAGACCGCTTCACTCTGGGCACAGTGAGCTCTGAAACCAGACATGGATAGTATCAAGTAAGGCACAGTGAGCTCTGAAGCTAGACATGGCTAGAGCCATGAATGGCACAGAGAGTACATAAACCTTGCAAATGCATGCCACTGAGGGACAGAGAGCTCTGAAACAAACATGGACAGGACTGCAGACATTACAGTGAGTGTAAAATCAGACTACTGAAGGGTCATTCGGGGAAGTACGTTCTCAAACCGAGACGAATGAGTTCACTGAGGGCAGAATAAGCTCTGAAAGTAGACCGTGGCACTATGGGAACAGTGAACTTACTCTTCTTGTCTGCCCTCCCTTAATCACTGGTAACTGCGGAGTGTAGTAGCAGGCACTATGAATGAAATTAGGTGAGAGTCCCCAATATGGCGCTAAATCTGGAAGACTGGTGCAGGTCTGGTATAGTCAGTCAGCCATGTGTCAGTTATGTATAATGGAATCTACCCTGCTCAGAATGAGGAAGCATAGGGTCAATGTATTTAGCTCCAATAAGCTCGGGTCAGCCAAACTCGACCCGAGTGTATTGGAGCGCTTTTTACATGAGCACCAATTACGTTACATTCATTTTTTGTAGGCAGGGGGACATTAAGTGATCTGCCCAGAATCACAGGATGTAGAGCCAATGCCGAGACTCACACCCAGTTTGCCAGTTCCAAAGTGCTGTAAACTTGCAAACTATCCAAAATGTCGGAGAAACTATCTGTGTCGCCCATAAGGGCTGTCACTCCTCATGGCATTGTTAATGTTGAATAGCTTGTATCAAATTGTTTTCAGTAACAGCAGCGATGGGTCCCGAGGGACAGAAACCTGAGATGTCCAAGGGCACGCAATTTAGTCATGTCAGCAAGCCAGGATTACAGGAACTTGTATCATGGTTTTACATGCAACTATTTTAGTGCATGTTTATCTCTGCATCGCAATTAGAAGAAAACTGATGTTTACTATCATTGTTGTAGCATCCCGAACTGCCTCATGGTGGTGTCAGCTTGGCTAAAAGACAGACGCAAATCTGGCCCTGTGCTCAGTCATTCTATTTATGTTAAAGTTCATAACAAATGGCTGCTTGCAACACCACAAAGCATCCTTTGTGCGTACAGACATACAATAAAGCGTAGAAATGCAGCAAGGGTTACCAGATTACTCAGTGTCAGAATGACACCATGTTTCCGGCCCTGATTTTTAATCCTGAAATCAACAGATTCTTTAAACCAAGTCATGTGATTCTTTAAACCAAGTCATGTGATACGTGTTTTAAAAGCTTAGCCCACTACTGGAGTGCTCGTGCACAGCCAATATGGAGCGACCTGATATGATATCAGAGGTACTCACAATTGGCACTGAAAGATGTACACCAATACACAAATGCCAAAACGACAAACTTACCGACCATGTGCCAGGATTTTTGTCGGCAGTACCGGCGGCACCCGGGGGAACTCTCTGCCTCGTAGCCCACGTTAGGGTTGCAGATGCCGTCGGCCACCTGGCCCAGGAGGAGGAGGACCAGGTGGTGTTGAAGCCCAGCACCGAGTGGTAGTAGAGCAGAAAGTAGGTGAACCACATGGAAGGGCACAGGTCATTCAGGAAGTGGCCGGTGGAGTAACTCAGCCTCTGCCGGTGCGGCATGGAGTCCCTAACCTAAAACAGACGCAATACGCTTAGGCCATACAAAAAAAAAAGCGTGCGCCTCCATGACTGCCACAAGCTGCAAAACAACGGATAGCGGGAGGGGGGCAGGAATAAAGGGAACGGGGACACTGACAATGGGAAAGGGGCGGGCGGATGGAGAACACAGTCAACGAGAGGGGGCGGAACAAAGGGAACGGGGAAATGGACAGCGGGAGGGGGGTGGGAACAAAGGGAACGGTGACACTGACAATGGGAAAGAGGGCGGGAGGATGGAGAACACGGCCAACGGGAGGGGGGCGGAACAGGAAACGAAAAAGCCAACACTTCCAAACTCTGGAGCTAGTGGTGAACGGCGGTGGAAAATAAACAAGGAAGTAGTCCCAAAATGAGTACATAATGCGGAGCAGCGGAACTGAACTGCAAAAGGGACGCAAAACGGAAGTGACGTTTCGGACCACCAGCCAATGAATGAGCTACATAAAAAGAGCAATGCTAGATGTAACCAATGGCAAGCTAAAAAACAAATATAAACGCAATGGATGGAGCTTCACCACTAATACCAACTACTTGATGCCTCGTAGAGGCAGCGCATGCGCTGCCTATGCGAGACCTAAAAATATCAGTATTAGTGTTGTTTTAACCCCTTCGCCGCGGCGCAAATTCCGCCGCGTCGCTGGGGGGTTTTTCGGTGAGCGCGGCGCCGCTGTGCTCATGACGGAACCACGCCGTCATGAGTCACGGGCGAGCTGTGCTCATGACGGAGTGGTTCCGTCACGGCGCCGCCCACTTACGTTACACGCCCACACAGGCGGGGAAAAGGCGCCGCGTGGGCGGAGCGGCCGCCAACGGCCGCAGCATGACGGAACCACTCCGTCATGAGCACAGCGCGACCGTGGCTCATGATGGAGTGGTTCCGTCATGAGCAGGGAAGGGGTTAATATCGTAAAAAATATCGATGTAGTAAATATTGTTGTATGTGATATCGAGCATAAGTGTAAATTAGTATGTAATTTCATTACACTGTACTGTTTATCTGCATTTTTTTGTACTCGTGTTTTTCGAAAGGTATTTTTTAGTTATGAAAATGTTTACATTTATATATTTAGATGTTTCTATGTATATAAATATTTGTTTAATAATTTGTTTTGGTAGCAGGATATTGAGGTTTTAGGGGATAAGGCTGGGGGAAATTTTTAAGAAATGCATCTTATAAATTGAGATGTATTCATTTTGAAAATATGCTAATTAATATTGATTTTTTTGTAATTTTTTTACAAATTTGAATTTCTATTTTAATTAGTATATGTATTAATAGTAAAACATTTTGTTTTTTTAAATAAAAATATTCAAAATATATGGCTACATTTTTATCAAATAAAGTAACTTCCCGGCATGGCCGATATGAGTCCTCCATCATCGCCCTATTTGCCAGTGTGTCTGCCCCAGCGCTGCTGTTGCCAATGTCCTCCGGACCCCGCGTTGGCTGTGTCCCATGTGGACATTTTCCTTGCTGTGGTCTCTTCCTGTGGTGTGGGGATATCGATCCCCAGCAATCCTTCAGCCCCTTCTAGTTCTGTAAAATGGTGGGATTTTTTCTGTAATTCAAAGGAGATGCCAAATGGGTAGGTCCACCTGCATCTGATTCTATGCTCTCTAAGAGGTCAGTAACCGGCTTAAGCTGCATCCGGTGAACCAGAGTAGCAGGGGCAACATCCTGGAATAGAGAGCAAGAGGCACCCTGGAAGGTTATCAGTTCCTGCTTGCGTGCTTCTAGAAGAACATTCTCCTTCATCTTGAAAGAACAAAGTTTGACCTGCACATCTCTAGTTCTAGCGTTTTCTTCTGGTCTTTGCGGTCCCACTCTATAGACCCTCTCCAGCTGCACCTCCGGGTGCTGATCCCCCAGAATGGATGAAAACATGCCCCTGACGAAGGCCTCTAGATCTGGCCCATCCTCCCCTTCCGCCAGCACTTGTACACGTACGTTGTCTCTCCTGGAGCGATTTTCTAAATCTTCGCATTTGAGTACCGCTCCTTGGAGGCTTGGCCGCAACTGGTCTAGCTCCGATTCCAGTGCGGCAAGTCGCTGCTCAAATTCGATGTGCTTTGTCTCCAGGTCCATAGTCCTTGCTCCTAAGGAATCCACATCCGTCCGAAGAGTGGCCAGCCAGCCATTAATGTCACTCCTTAGAGTGTCCAGTGACAAGGTGAGATTGGCCTTAAGTTCCTCACAAAGTTCCTTTTTGAAGTTTCGTAATGAGGCCAGGAGGTCATCCTATGTCAGGACCATGCCGCCTCTTGAGCTTGTCTGGCTGGTCCCCACAGGTTTGCAGAAGTAGCTGGTAATCCTGTTCGAATGGGCCTTCTTCCGTGGCATAGGAGTTGCTTTGGAGGACAGTCTAGGCTCCTTCACTGGCTACCTACCTCACTTGTAGATCAGGTGGCCCCACCTAAGACGACTCGGAGATGCCACCAACAGAGCCCCTCAGGCGGAGCGGTGCCCCCGTGGCTGGTAGTTCCTCTCCTGCCCATGTATTTCAGCCTCTCCGTCCATAGGAGCAATGCCACCCAGAGGTCTCTCCCAGTCACCTCACAGAGGTTTTATAGATAGTGAGGCAAAACAGTGTCCTTGGGCATATATCAGAGCCCTTGCCAGGACCTCTGGAAGCTCAGCCTCCCAACACTCATGTATGCCCTCAGCAAGGAGCGGTGTGCGACTGAGCCATGGCGCTGAAGATACAGAGGTCTCGAGTAGACTAGAAGTCATAGGCCCCTCAAGAGACTCCTAGGTCAAAACAGCCTTACTTGCACATCTGTACAGCTCCTGCTGCACTAGGGGTAGGGGCATTCAATATCCCACCTCCTGCAGTCTGGAAAGGCCCTTATCTGATATGCCTTCGTGCCTATCACCTGCCCATTAAGAGGCTCTCCGGTCTATCGCTGGGGCCCTTTCCCTTGCTAGCCCCTGTGTCACTCATCTCTCGCCCCGGTCCCAGTTCCACCGAGGCCGTCTCCAGCGAAGGCCTCAGGTGCTCTTCGCGGGAACGACCATTTTGAAGTCAGGCAGGGGAGGCCCCAGTGACTCTCTGGGCCGGCCAAGCTCAGCCCGGTGGCAGTGGCCTCGTCCTGCAAGCCGACACCTTGGGGACAGCCAGTGACCGGGTCCAGCATTCTCCGATCTACCGCTCGCGTGCCGGAGCTAGACAAGCTATTTCTCCGGCGCCATGAAACCACTGATGCCGTTTTGTCCGTCCTTTGTTCTCGGGTCCTGCAGACGGTTGCACAGGGGGAGCCAGTCCCCAGCCTGCCCCTGCAGTGCCCGGCAGTTAGGCCCGCTGATTACGGCTAATTCACCATCACTGGCAAGCCTGGAAGCAATTTCTCGGGCAGTGTGGAGTGGAGCCAAGACAGATTACTTCCAATCTGCCATGCTTGTTCGCCACCCCCCCAATATTTTAACTTTTAAAAGTAATAAACATATATATATTGTATTTTAATATTTAAATTGGTATATATAGGTTTTTTGTTTAGGATGTTTTTGTTTGATCATTTTTAAATGTTTTTAATAGTTTTAAAAAATGCGTATGAGTATGTAGTATTAATGGTGTATTTAATTTGTTCAATATAGTGTAATATTAGTGTTTTAAATTATTTATATTGAAGTGACGATAGTAAAATTCACCTCTTTAGTGTCCGATATCTTTTTCGGATAGCCTTTAGATTGGATTGGGATGAATCAATGTCACCCTTTTAGTGTCCAACACCTTCCCCAAATTATTTGAGATTGCAGTGGGAATAGTAAATGTCACCCCTTTAGTGTTCAAAACCTTCCTCAAATTAGTTTAGATTGGAAAGAGAATAGTAAATATAAGCCCTGTAGCATTCCAACATCTTCTAATTGGTTTAGATTGGAATGAGAGTAGTTAAGGTAACCCCTTTAGTCTTCAACACTTTTCCTAAATTATTATAGATTGGAGTGGGAATAGTAAATTTCACCACTTTAGTATGCAAAGCTTTAAACAAATTGGTTCAGATTGGAGTGGGAAAAGTATATGTCACCCCTTTAGTCCCCAACACCTTCCTTAAATTGGTTTAGATAGGAGTGGGAATAGTAAATATCACCCCTTTAGTGTCCAACAAATTCCCCAAATTGTTTTAGATTGGAGTTAGAATAGCAAATGTAACCCCTTTAGTGTCCAACACCTTCCTCAGATTGGTTTAGGTTGGAATGGGAATAGTAAATGTAACACCTTTAGTGTCCAACACCTTCTTTTAATTAGTTTAGTTTGGAATGGGAGTAGTTAAGGTAATCCCTTTAGTCTTCAACACTTTTCCTAAATTATTATAAATCGGAGTGGGAATAGTAAATGTCACCCCTGTAGCGTGCAACGCCTTACGCAAATTGGATGAGATTGGAGTGGGAATAGTATATGTCACCCCTTTAGTGCCCAACACCTTCCTTAAATTGATTGAGATTGGAGTGCTAATAGTAAATGTAATCCTTTTAGTGCCCAACACCTTCCTCAAATTGGTTTAGATTGGAGTGGGAGTAGTAAATATCATCCCTTTTAGTTTCCAACAAATTCCCCAAATTGTTTTAGATTGGAGTTTGAAAGTAAATGTTACCCCTTTAGTGTCCAACGTCTTCCCCAACTTGGTTTAGATTGGAGTGGGAATAGAAACTGTTAACCATTTTAAGGGGACATTTTTGTGATCATTATTTCAGTTCCTATATTTTTGTGTTTCGATATTTTATGCATGGATATTATATCAGTGATCCATAGGCAGCCATTAGCCCTCTCACACAGATTACAGCAGATTCTTCCTGGCTGACCTGTCCCTGTTCTGTCCCACAGACTCTGGTGACCAAAACATCTTTGACGTGTAGATTCCATGTGTATACCAATGTTCCACACAAAGCAACTTTAGTTATAGTAAACTAAGCAGAAATGAGTGGACATTCCTACACTGGCTTATCACACTCGCTCCTACCACAAGATCATTACAGCTTGCACCCTTTCGGTCGAAACCCTGAGCATTTCAAATCTTCACAGCCCTTTGCCAATTCTAAAGGTTCAGAAAAGATACACTCAAAAAAGTCCTCCCTGGTAAAGCAATGCTGGTGTCACCCAGTGTGTATTGGTCACCTTTGACCTTAGGCTCCTTCTTAAAAAAAGGCCTGAACTACTAATTTAGTCTACTGCCTGAATTCACCTGTGCCCATTTGAAGTTGTGCTGAAGTGTCCATCCATTCACGTTCCTAAATTCGATTCCTTCAGAGCCCAAAGAAGACATCCCCTTCACAGCGCCACACTACAACCCCAGTAAATCTGGAATAGTTTTGTAGTTACCTTGTATACTGCAATGGGCAGGTTCTGTGCTTGTCTACTAAATGAAACACAAGGCACTTACATGCAATTACCTGCAACTAATGAGATGTACTTGTCAAGCTTTCCATATACTGTAAGGGAAGCGCAAGCACTGTGAAACTTGTTAGTGATGTTTCAACACACAGAGTTAAATTACTGTCAATCCAGTAAAAAAGTGTGATATATTACATACATCAATTAGGCAACTGTACAGACAATAGGTGGTTGTGGATGTACTCTTCCTAGAAAGAACAAACCATTATTTTGGTCATATTCACTGATGTGACAAATATATCCATTGCCAGTTTTAGAAAATCCTGCAGTTAATTTATGGCTAATTGGTGGTAACCAGAATACCCTCTTGAGTGATAGTGTTATCTACAAATCTGCATAACATGACATTGTGTAAAAATATAATGATCCCCACAAAGATATTGTGTGATTATTGGCATATTGAAGCCTCCGCATGGTGTGTGATTATAGTGGTCGTCAAACCTCTACTGACATAGGGCCTTATTGTGAGTTTGGCGGTCCTTATGGTGGCCCGCCAACACCACACCAACAGGAGGACCGCCAAGCACATCATGCACCCGCCCACTGGATTCAGAGTTAAATCCAGCTCGGGTGGGCGGTGCGGTGGTGGCCTCACGGCGGTGGTATGTTAGGCTCATAGGAGAGCCTAACATGCAGACTGCTTCAGTAAGAGCACTGACTGCATGTTCCTGCATGGTGTGGCATGCACCATGTCGTGTTTGCCACACCGCGCAGGAACGGGGGTGCAATTCCAGGGGGCATACCATGTACCCCCCGCCGCTTGCACCCCCAGACCCAGGAGCAGCAGGGGACCCTGTTAGGGACCCCTTTATTGCCTCTCTGCTACCCTTTTCTTGGCGGGCTCACTGCCATGAAATGGGTGATGGATTGGCAACTCAGAATATGCTCTGCTGTGCCGCAGCAGCACCATCAGCAAATTCGTGCTCCTGACCTCTGTACCACAGGATCCTGGATTCCGGCGGTCATGTGGCAGTCCGGCCGCCACAGTCAGAATACTGCCACCACGAGTATGGCCTCGTAATCGGGCCCATAGTGTATGGAGATTATCATTGTCGAGTCCAAAGAGTGATAGCCACAGTACCCTCCCGGGTGGTAGTGCACTATACTAAGCTGCATAAAGTAACATAACATAGCTTGAAAAGATAACAATTTTCAAGTCCGAACATAGATAGTGTGTGATTATAGTGATGTTCAGGTCCCCACAGAGACATTGTGCTGTAATTGGGATTTTTGCACCAGTTATTGGGATTTTTGCAACAGCTATTGGGATATTCACTGCAGTGATAGTGTGTGGTTACTTGGATGTTTAAGTCTTCACAGAGATAATGTGTAGTTATTGGGATGTTCAAGATCTCACAAAGATAGTGTGCGAAGGTGGGAACATCCTCACAAAGACAGTGTGGAGATTATCATGGTCACGTCCATACAGTGGTAGTGTGTAAACGTAATAATATTCAGGTACCCACGGATATAGTGTTTGATGATAGGCATATTTAAGCCTTTGCATAGAATGTGATCACAGTGGTTTTCAAGTCTCTACCAATACATTGTGTCGAAGTTCATACAGGGGTAGCCAGAATACCCTCCTAAGTGATAGTGTACTCCACAAATCTGCATAACATAGTGTAAAAAGATCACGATATTCAAGTTCCCACAAAGATATTGTTGATTATAGGCTTATTAAAGACTCTGCATAGCGTGTGGCTATATATGTCGTCAAGCCTCTACTAACATAGGGGCTTATTACGAGTCAGGTGGTCCAAGGACCACCAGACTCGCGGGGCGGTCTTCCATCCGTGCTATTAGGACCAGGGTGGTTGGGCTGCCCTGGGACCACTACAACCGCCAGGGATCAGAGATCCCTAGTGGTGGTGCGGCAGTCTTGAGGCTGCTATATGCAGCGGCCAGGGCAGACTGGGAACGCAGAGTAGCCCTGGCAATTTTGTCAGACTGCTTTTGTTACTGGGGGCCGATATTGCAACGCCGCTGCAAAACTGGCCCACTGGAACAAAACCGGCCCCAACAGCTGTAAAACTGACCCCCACCCTTCCAGCCTCCCGGGGAAAGGCCCGATGCCTGCTACGGCCAGTCCGGCCCTGGCAGCGGCCCCGCCAAGCATATTACGAGTTTCCTCACTGCCACACTTTGCGGTGAGGATGTGCCGCTGCACCATGGGGTGCATGTAGGGGGGCACAATTTGTGCCCTCTGTGTGCATGCACCCCCAGTTCCTGCAGGAACTGCCTTTGATGCTCCCATAACAAGGCACCGCAGTGGGACTTCCAAAGAATTGCCCGCCAGAGTAAAAATAAATTGTACTCTGGCGGGCGGTCTTTAATGGCTTTGGTTGTCTCTGTGCAGGGCAGCAGCATAACAGCACTGCTCCAAGGCCACCAAAGTCATAATAAGTCCCTAAGTGTGTGGAAATTATCCTTATCAAGTCCATACAGTGGAATATTCAAGTCCCCACAGATATGGTGTGTGATTATACACATGCTTACGCGTTTGCCTGTTCAAGTCTCCACCAACATTTTGTGTGGTGACTATCTTGATTAATTCCATACAGTGACCACTAGCATACTCTCTCAGGTGAAAGTTCACTTTATATAGCTGCATAACATTACACAGTGTAAAAAGATAATTATATTCGAGTACCCACAAAGATAGTGTGGGATTATAGTCATTTTCATTTCCTTACTGAGCTAGTGTGCTATTACTGGGATGTTCAAGTTCCCACAGAAATTAAATTTGTGTGGTTACTGAGATGTTGAGGTCTCCGCAGCAATAGTGTACGGTTATTGGGTTGTGCAAGAACTCACAGAGATGGTCTGTGAAGGTAAACATGCAGAGATATTGTGTGAAGATAATGATGCTCAAGTCCCTATGGAGATAGTGTGTGACCACAGGTATATTCAAGAATCTGCCTTACATGTGATTATTGTTGTATTCCAGTACCTACCGACAAAGTGCATTGAAATGTTCATGGTCAAGTCCATACAGATAATGGTTGACTTCTCTCATAGAGAGTTTATGTAGATAATTACTTGAAGTGCGCAGAGTGATGGTGTTTAAAGATGATGTTCAAGTCTCCAGACAGATGGTGTGACAAAATAATTATGTTCAAGTCTCCAGAGTGATAGTCTGTAGAGATGATGTTTGAGTCCTCATCCAGATAGTCTGTGAAGATAATCATGTTCATGTCCAACCAAAGATCATGAGTAAACGATGGGTGTTCAAATGCCACAGAAATAAGATTCAAGTCAAACAAAGATAGTGTGGAAAGGTTATCATGTTCAAGTATAAAGATAGTATGTGATTATGATGCCCAGGTCGGCCCTGAATTAGTCTGTAGTTTTAATGATGCGATTTAAGTCCCGACAGAGACATTGTGTTACGGTAGTCATGTTTAAGTTCACAAAGAAACAGGGCTTGATTCACAAAAGGCATTTGTAGTACAAAAAGTAGTACTTCAGCTCACAAACCTATGAGTCGTATTCACATAAGTAAAGTTACATGTAAGTAAATTTATACAAGTAAGTTTGTTCTTACACTTTTGAGTAACTATTCTACTTTTGACTAATCATTATTTATGAGTGTAAAGTTACAGAAAAGTGTACCCTTATGTGTCCCCACCCCCTGTATTCAGTGGCTGGAGCCTAATTTACGTGTTTGAAATTACTACTTGCAACTTTTCATACTTAGGCGGAGCGAAGATCTCTACCAACTGGGCGGAACTCTCCCAATGGTAAAGTATAGAGAAAAAATAAATTAAAAACATATATTTAAGTAAAATATTAATGTTAATTAACTTTATGCATTTATTTTAAATGTAGAGTGACATAAAAATGACTTCATAAGCACTTCATTTTAAATAAAAATTGTATTATTTTGATGATATTAAATTTAACATACAATTATGATATCAGATTTTTAATTAGAAAAAAAGATTTCTGTAAATATCGTTTACCGCAGGGAATTGCAACGCGGTTGTTACAATGACAGCGTTGTAACCACGCATGCCATTACTCCACAAGTCGGAACAATGACTTACGGAGGAAGGAGAAGGTGTTGGATTTGAAATCCAACACCTTCCCTACTGTTACACAGACTGGAGTTGGAATAGTAAATTGTACTATTCCAACATTCAGTGCCCCCCTCCGCAAGTCTTTGTTACGACTTGCGGGGTAATGGTATGCATGGTTACAACACGGTCGTTGTAGCGACCGCATTGTAATTCCCTGCGTGGAAAAAGGAAGCGTGAAAACGCGGTATATTCAATTATGATATCAGATTTTTAATTAGAAAAAAGATTTCCACCTAAAGTAAAAAATAAATATAATTTATTAAACATCTAAAAGTATTAAAAGTGATGCATAGAATTAAGTCATTTAATTATATTTAATAAATATTAATGCTAGATTAATTTTTATAATTACTAAAAGGAATAAAATATTATAAATTAAATGAATACCTATAGTTTTTAAAACAAATATAATATAATTATATTTTTAACACTCTACGGGGCATATTATCAAGGACGGCGTTAAAAATTATCGCCGGTTTAGCTGCAGAAAACTGCCGCTAAACCGGCGATAATGGGCTTGATAATATGCCCTGGAGAATTCCAATAGAAGCCCATGTTCACACCAGAACATGGACTTCTATTGGAATTCTCAAGGGCATATTATCAAGCCCATTATCGCCGCTTTAGCGGCAGTTTTCTGCCGCTAAACCGGCGATAATTTTTAATGCCGTCCTTGATAATATGCCCCTACATAATTAAATAATGTAATTTTGTTTAACATTGGTCCTATGTGGTTTTATTTTAAATCTCTACCTCCAATATTTGTATGGGAGATGTTGCAATACCTGTTTGTGGGCATTGGGGTTCCTGGACTTTTTTTTAACTGAGAGGAGGAGTACATTTTCCTTTTTGGATGTTGTAATTAGAAGTGGGCAGTTGGTGAACAAGAAGGGCCTTATTATGTTGTAAGAGGGCACATGCCCATCCCTAAACTCCCCCCAAACCCTCCCTTAACCCCTCCTTGCTGCTCCCTAACCTTTCCCCTTTAGTAGTAAGTTGTCCCCATTTTCCAGCCACTCCCCTCTTCAAGTACTCTAACCACGACTCATGAGGTTTAGCCTACATACAAACGTTTGAGTAGTGGGTAGTTTGATAGGGATCCGGGTACTGATGAAGCCACAGGCCCCAACTGCCTGTGTATGTTGTAACGTGAAGTACTGGGAATTTTAAGCCCAGCGGTGCAGGGGAACACACCCTAAGACTTCGGGTTCTTCCTGTTTCAGACCTACAGAAACAGAGTCTTCTGGGTGAAGTCAAAGATCAGTTTATTGGCTGCAGACCAATTACAGGTATCCGAGAAGTACAACAGCATGTATGTTCTCAGGAGACTGCTTAAAGTTACAGAAACGGGCTTCTCCTTAAATACAAAATATCATGCTTCAGGCACACATTCCTTGTTTTACGATATGGCCATATACATGTATTCATTACAAACGAAAAGGCAGAGTCATGATGACCATCCCACATTCCAGTTAAGCCAGCCCACGATTATTTACCCAGCGAGGCTCAGATCCCACATCAGATATCAACAGGCCCCAATAAACACGAGCATCTCCTGTTTGGGAAACAAGCCATAAAGCAGGAAGAGTCAGGTGTGAAAGAGATTAGCCGGAGGCTTGTGTGGGATGAAAAGGCTTTATGGTGTGTCAAACCCTGATGCTAATCGCAGGTGGCCGTAGGACGGGGAGCTCTTGAGACCGGACTGACCTGGGGCAGCGGAGCCAAGCTGCACAGGTCACAGAGAAGTCAAAGGAAGGCACATGTGTTCTAAAGGCCCGTATTTGTTCGTAATGTGTAGCCTATGTGAGGGCAACCATAAGATGGCCACCGCTCTAAGATGGAACCCACGTAGTCAATGTATAATATCGTATACACAGTGCATTTATAGCTAAAACGTTATACAAAACACTTGTACATACCGCATTGACCATTCGCGGTTCGCTAATACCGGAATAGACAGGGGTAGGGCCCTGCCTCCTACGCGGTCCCAAATTCTAAAGTACCACAGACCCTCCTTTTGCCCTTACATAGGCAATAACTATACTCACATCAGTCCGAGTCTAGGTCAATATTCACGAAGTAATGGAGATGTTGCTGTAGCATCATCCTATTACTTAGCTCGTCCCTCGATACAGGTTTCCTTACACATAATGTAGCACAGAGGCCACATATCGCAGGAGCACACTGTATGCACAGACAGAACAGGAAAAGAATGGCTAAGATCATTCCAATGACCATCAGAATCTTCCAACCCCAGGCAGATATCAGTTCCCAGAACCACCCCACCAGTGACCAATCTCCTTTATCCACGTGTATGGATTCAGATATTTTATGCAGTTTGGAGATGGCTTGATAAACTGTTGGAGCGTTATCTGGTATGAAAATGCAACAACTAGATTGGATAACCTTACATACCCCACCGCAGTCTGCAAGTATAACGTCTAGAACCATGCGGTTCTGCAAAGTCATGAGGCGATCCGCTTGGAGCTCAGCTGTCAAATTACCAAGGGCACCAGCCGTAACATTGACAGTGGATTCAACCACACGGGTCAGTTGTCTCAGGTTCCTACTATTGACCATCGGTCCCCAAAACGGCAGGAAACCCAAAAAGAAGTCTCCCGCTTCCTGACCTGCAGTATCCTCCTTACTAATCACGCCTCTCACAACTCTGGTCTTGTGAGATAGTTAGAGGCAGCAGTAAATGTCGGCGGTAGCAGATTTGCAATATAGCATGTGCCCGAGAAATCAGGGGGCAACCATGTATATGCTCGGTCATTGCAGACAAAATATGTACCCTTGGCAGCCAAAAATGCAGGGGAAAACTGTGATGGAAAAGTGTACGTTTCAGTACAGTCACTTCTCCCCAGTTGAGCTCTTGGATTCTGACCATTACCTTGTAAACAGAACCGACCTATGTGGGGTACGACCCAAATTGGGGATGAAATTTTTCGCTGTCTTTCACCCAGACTAATACTATACCCCGTCGCGTTCCACCCTACATAAGCTCTCAATTCATCCTTGGGTATAGATGAGTATGCGTCGATATCTCTGCTCATATCGGCAACTCCTTTCATTAAAGCTTTATTATTTGTGCTAGGTCTGATGGAACGCGGTTGTCGCGGGGAGTAGGCATCTAGTGCAAAGAGAAACATGGTCTGGAATGCCCATGACGATCCATTGTAACTAAACGGCAGCACTAGATAAGGAATACCCTTATTAATGGTATGTGGCATTAAACCGCACACCCAGCAATTGGTTGTATTCATGACTAGTTGGTGCTGGTGTAGGAGCTGAATAAACGAGTTGTTTACAAACTCTGATCGCCTAGCTTGTTCGTGTTCAGGCAGAGGGTGAAAAGAGTGCAAGGAGACAGTAGGAGGAGGTATAGGCTGTACAGTGGATGCAATGGGCTCTTGAGAGGAGAAGAATACAAATACTACAGTAAACACTACCATACTACATAGTATAAACAGACATAATAATACAAAACGTTTGCTCTTCATTATTTTACACATTTTCGTTTTCAAGTTCATTACTCAGTGAGTCTCTCCATCTTGAAAAACTCCATCCCCTAATCGTGCCGCTCGCGGCGGGTGAGTATCTTCTGCTAAGGAGTACGCCTGTCGGTCCAGGGAACGCCCTAGACCAACCAGAACCGTTGACCTAACGTCTTCGGCCTGTACCCCAAAGTCTTGGCACCGCGACCCTGCGGCTGAACCCGGATGGTGGTTCGAAAAACAAAAAAATCAAGAAAGTCCTTCCGATGGGAGAGCTATGGTTATCAAAAACAAAAAGGTAAGGAAAAGAATATTTATTTGTCCATAGGCCTTGGTCTCAGGTTGTAGTGGAAACGGCCAGGTACTGTCTGATCTTGAAACAAGAGTTCAGGCTCTGTGGTGTCCAATCGAATTGACGGTGGCACAGCTTCTTGCAAAATATCGTCACTCTGTTGTGCTGAAGTTGTGCCTCTTACGCGTGCATCACTGAATGGTACAAAACGAGGTACAGTGTCTGTTTCAGAATCGGCGATACCCTCCTGGACCCACTGGTCATATGGTAGAGGCAAAGGGATCCTCTTGATGTGGGCGCCGTGAATCCAGTTCTTTTTCCCCTTTACTCGAACAGCTGATCTTGTAGACAGAAGTACGAGTTGAGGGCCAATCCAACGGGGCTCATCGTTGCTCTTTCGCTGGAAGTTCTTGATGAGCACCCATGTGACAGGGTCAATAGGGTGCCCTGGAGCTTCAGAGGCCTGGGGGAGAGTATCATGCACCTGTTGGTGTAAAACACGCAATTTAGCCGTCAATTCAGACAAATAATCAAGCAGTACTGGATGTTCGATTTCGCTGAATTTCGTCGGTCTTGGCACACCCCATACATTGGCCGGGCGGCCAAAAATTATTTCATATGGGCTAAGTCCCACTCGTGAATGCACAGTCATACTTGTGGATAGGAGTGCTAAAGGCAGAGCGTCAGGCCATTTAAGACCGGAGCTCGCCTGGATTTTGGCCAGCTTTAGCTTCAGAGTGCCATTGTAGCACTCTACTAATCCAGCTGATTGGGGGTGATTTGCAGCGTGAAACTTCTGCTTAATCCCTAATCCCTCACACACATTCTTCATCACTCGACCCACAAATTCACTCCCATTATCACTCCACACCATTCTTGGCATTCCAAACCTAGGAAAAAATTCCTTCACAAGGGCTTTGGCTGTGGATAAAGCAGTGTTGTCCTTTAGGGGATATGC
The DNA here is from genome assembly GCF_964204655.1 of Triturus cristatus. Lineage (NCBI taxonomy): Eukaryota > Metazoa > Chordata > Amphibia > Caudata > Salamandridae > Triturus > Triturus cristatus. The sequence continues at coordinate 413,932,308 of NC_140585.1, read as the reverse complement.
TTCTATCCATTTTGAAAAAGCGCAAACAACAACCAGTACATATTTCAGGTTGTTGCACCTTTCCATGTGGATAAAATCTAGCTGCAAAACTTCAAATGGATATGATGGAGGCGCAAAATGACCAGCTGGAGTTGGGGTTCCCCTACCAGGGTTGTATTTCAAACATACCATACAATTCTTGACCACATTCTCTGCACACTTGGGAATTCCAGCATTCTGCCATACTGGAGCCAACAACTTACAGATTCCTTTCATACTGATATGTGCCATTCCATGTGCCATAGTAACCACTGGAAGCACATATGCATCAGGTAACAACCATCGCCTATGGTCTGACAGATCAATCCAACAACCATTCTCATCCAATTTACCCGTACTTTCTCTCCACTTGCTCAACTCTTTCTCTGTGGCTTCAGCTTGAAGGGACTTCACACTCTCTATTGTGTTTTCACACATTCCAACATCACCAATCCATCTTGCAGGGCCTGCAACATACATTCGAGTCTTCACATCTTTTGCTGTTTCTTTCGCGATTTCATCAGCAAACGCATTACCACGACCAACATCATCAGTGATTTTCTTGTGCGCACTGCATTTCATAATCGCAACTTGTAACGGTAGGGTCAGCGACTCAAGGAGATCATTCACCAACTTGCCATTCTGAATCTTAGCTCCATGCGAAGTCAGGAACCCACGTTCTTTCCACAATCGCCCAAAACTATGAGCCACGCCAAAGGCGTACTGGCTATCTGTATATATGTTCGGACAACACGCATGCTCTTGTAAGGGCAATTAATTCTGCTGCTTGGGCCGAATTATGTGGCACGTGCAGTTTCCACAATCGTGTGCAAAGTCGTGATAGCATATGCAGCAGTCGTATCACCATTCGGAAGCTTGAAGCATCCACCCATAAGGTACCATCACACTCGGTCAGGGGAGTATCTTTAAGATCTATTCTCCCTTTTGTCTCTTCTTCTGTTCTGAACAGACAATCGTGTTGCTCAATCTCATCTAGGTCTGCTGGAATCGGCAATAATGTAGCTGGATTCAACGTGTTGCATCTCTTTATGTGTATATGATTTGCTAACAGTGTTAATTCATATCCTGACAATCGCGCACTAGTTAAGTGCTGTGTCTTGGTCCTGTTTAACAATGTGTCCACAGCATGTGGAACCATAACAATCAATGTATTATCCATTACTAGTCCAGCAGACTGTCGAATAGACATAGCTGCTGCAGCTGTAGCTCTCAGACAACTTGGCAATGCCCTCGCTACCGGGTCCAAGGTTGACGAAAAATATGCGCATGGACGCGGTCTGTCGCCAAAAGGCTGTGTTAACACTGATAATGCACAACCATCTTTTTCATGAACATACAATGTAAAAGGCTTGCTGTAGTTGGGGGTACCCAACACAGGAGCTGAACATAATGCATTACGCAATTCCAAAAAACTTTTCTGACACTCCTCAGACCATGGGATAGGATTCGGTGTGTCTTTACATGTTAATGCTAACAAAGGTTTTGCCAGCAAAGAGAAATTTGGTATCCAGTGCCTACAGTATGATGTAATGGCCAAGAAAGCACGCACTTCTCTCTGTGTTCTTGGCACACTCAACTGTGCAATGGCTTGAATTCTTTCTGGGGTCAGTTTCCTTCCCTCCTTCGATAAGAGATGACCTAAGTAGGTCACTTCTTGTCGACAATATTGCAGCTTTGAGAGAGACACTTTGTGATGGAAGGCAGACAAATAACGCAACAATGACAATGTAGCTTCTTTGCAAATCTTTTCAGTATCCGCGGCGATTAGCAAATCGTCAACGTACTGAATAAGGATAGCGCCACTGGGTAAAACCAGTGCATCAAGCTGCGCTTTTAAAGCCTGACTGTATATTGATGGACTTTCACAGTAGCCCTGTGGAGCGCGTTTAAAGCGGAAGCTGCGACCTCCTAAACTGAAGCCAAAAATGTCTCTGCTCTCCTCTGCAATTGGGATGCTAAAGAAAGCATTCTTTAAATCGATCACTGAGAACCATGCAGCGGAGGCTGGAATCATAGTTAACAAGGCAGTTATATCAGGGACAACTGGAAACTGTGGCACAACAATCTTATTAACCTCTCTGAGATCAATCACAAATCAGTAAACAGGTGGCTGTGAAGGGTCCGTTCATTTTAAGACAGGTAAAACAGGACTATTGCAAACGTTGCCTCTTGTCTCTTCAATTACACCCTTTTTAATCAAATCGCTGACAATTGCTAACAACGCTTTCTGACCTTCATTGGAGATCTTATACTGGGAAATGCGTGGCAATCTGACATTGGCTTTTAAAGTTACCACGTATGGCGGTATTTCCAGGAGACCCACATCATTGGGACCAGTAGCCCAAAGGACATCCGGAAGAGATGACAATTCAGGTGGCATTGCATTCTTAGACAAATACATCGGGGAAATCACTTTCTTACCTAATGTAAGTTGTACTCCTGAGGGAGAACAATATAGCGTCGCATGCAATCTTTTTAGCAAATCTAATCCTAGCAGATTTTTACCACAACCTGTCGTTAGGATGAGGGGTGCTTTTAACTCGCAAGGTCCAACAGAAAATGACATAGATCTAGAAATCGGGTTCCTAACTGGGGCGCCAGAAAAACCTACTGAAACATTCATTTCGCCAGACAAAGGCGCGCCAGGGAGTTTTGAATGCATGATTGAACTCTTTGCAGCACCAGTGTCCAGCAGAAAGGGCTCTGTTACACCCGCTGTAGTCACTTTAACATATGGTCCACTCTGATCCACTGGCACTGAAACAACTCCCTCTCTCTGTCTACGGCTGTCCTAGTAATCATTACCTTCCACATTGTCGTCTTCTGCATAATAATCATTATTATAGTACTGAGCTGTATTCCCAGTTGCATTGGCTTGCTGATCAAAGCTATTTATGGTATTTTGAGGCGGAAGAGGACGTGCGTTCTGGGGAACATTTCCACACCCTCTACCTCTAGGAGCTTGCTGACCACCTCTACCTCTTGCGCCATACGCATTACTAGTACGCTGCATTAATTTAGGACAACTATACTTGAAATGGCCTTCCTCTCTGCAATATGAACATTGATTGGGACCTACAGGGATGCGTGGTTGATAATACCCATTCATTTGCTAATTATTCTGAAACTGTTGGGGCTGCTGATAGATACCTTGGGTTTGCCTATAATTATTCTGTCCTCCACGTGGTGGATAAGCCTGCTGTAAAAGGACCTTTGTTTTCAGTTCTTTCGTTTTCTTATCTGTTCTATCCTTCTCGTCTTTATCTCTATTTTCATAATACTGTGCAGTAGCCAGTATTTGCGCTGAAGAGGAAACAGCCCAAGAACTTTCTGAATCTTTTAATTTCTTACACAACTCGGGAAGTAGATTCTGCACAAATTTATCCACAAATAACCGTTGGCCACCTTCAGTACTCATGTCTTGACCACTGTGGTCGATAAACGTTTCTTCACACCTTGTAAAGAAATCGGACACTGTCTCATCTTTCTTCTGCTTACATGCGGACAGTTTATCCCAATTTACGCGCATCGCAGGCATTAAAGTTTTCATGTAGGTCATAATTCTACCAGGGAGGTCTGCTACTAAAGGGTCAGGCTTCGCGCCACCAACTTGGCCAGCGTCTGCAGCAATGATATCAGCCCATGTGTTACCCAATTCTGCAGCGTGATCTACATTATGAATGGATCCCCATAAAGGCTGTGGAACCACATTCCCAAACAACATATCTATGTCGGCCAGATTCATGACACGATTCTGCAGTTTGTGATAACTCCTTATAATATCCTGTAGGGTTTTTACGGGGGTCAGGCAATGTCTGCTTAAGCGCTAACACCTCAGATCGCTTCCATGGGACATGTACCCAAACACGCTGAAAATGAGCTGGGACAGCTGGATCAGCATTTGGATCAGCAGGTCTCCACACTGGAGGAACCTCACGCATCGGATATTGGCGCGCTTTTACCTTCTTCCCCACAGGGAATTCCTGTTCGAACAATGATTGCTGACAATCGCTATTCCTGAAGGACAGTAAAGTCGCAACCGCTTTATCTACATTGGGACCCACAATTGTACCTGTTCCAAAATCAAATCGCACTCGACACAATTCCTGTGGGTTTGGGTTTGAACCATTATCCTCCAATTCCTCACAGAGGAATTCACACATTTTGACAAAGACATACCTCTGTGTTGGGGCATCCCATTGGTGGAAAACGTTAACAACTGATTCCACATTATAGAGTGAAGGGAAACCAATCCACCTACGCGCCAGATGATCTAACACCTCTTTCTCGTCAGGACCAGGCAGCTGACTACGCAATTGCTTACGTTGTAAACCAGGGGTCACACTAGATGACCCAAAGAGAGGCGACATTAAACTAGTAACTATATTAGCTAGTCGTTGTCGTGCTGAAGGAGAAGTTGAGGCAAAAACGGGGGGATAGACAGAGGGAAGAAAAACGGATTCAGATACAGGTACCGGGGTAGTGCAAGAAGGAGCGCCAGGGGAGGCAGCTGACATACTAGGCAAAGTCGCAGGAAGCGCGGGGGCAACAGGCAGCAAAACTGGATAGGAGCCAACTGAGGAGGAGCTGGCGGCTGTGGGAAGGCTTGAGGCATATTTACTGGAGGCTGCACATTCACAAGCTGTGGAGGCGATGTGGCATTCTGCGCATACGGGGGTGGCGAACTTAGCAAATGGGACATTAGGGAATCTTTCTCTTGCTCTTTTGTCTCATCTTGCACAAGGGGTGACAAAACAGGGTAACATTTATCGATCCCTAGTTTGCGCTGTCTATGCAATTGCTCATTCATTTGTTCCTCCTCATTATCTTTAAATTGCACAGCTGCTTGCATCATTGACATACCTCTTTCTTTCTTATTCCTTTTCGCTAGCTTAATTTCCTTCTGTTTGGCTTCCTTTCGCCATAGGCGGAAAGAATCAAACATCGCCGGCCGGGCTTTCTTTTTAAACAATTTAACTTCCAAATTATCTAAGATATCTGTATCGAAACTACCATTTTGGGGCCATTTTAAAACACCGTCCTTTCTGGTGTATCGGATCCATACTTCATTATATGCAATGGGGCCCACGCCATGTTTTACATAAAGCTCATAAGTTGGAGTTCCAATTGGAGGAACCGGACATGAATCCTCTAACTGGAAATCCCTTTCACAACCCAAACAAAACAATCTTCCAAATACACTAGCACCAGGCATCTTCGCTCACTAGTCTAGTTTCAAACTTCAAAGGATTATCGATTACGATAGTCTCGTGAATACACGAGTCCTCTGGCTTTGGCGCTTGCAAGCTCCAAATCGAAATGATCCCGAAGGATACCAAAAATCCCGAAGGATACCAAACAAACTGGGAGACGCTCCACTTATACTTAACTGAATATCGATGATCGATGGCGTCACCAGAAGACTCTCTCGATTGTTTCGCTCTACCAAAATCGTCAAGGGTCCAAAACAGGGCGATTAATCAGGGCAGCAGTCCTTCATAGCCGTCGGGACGCGGAGAACCTCGCAGAAAAGACTTTCGGACCACGTCGACATGCAGGGGTCGATGAAGTGGCGGCCTTCCTCCGGAATTTCCACACGAAGCTCCTCACGAACCTCTGGCTTGGACTGGTACCGCTGAAATCGCCCCAAGTTGGGCGCCAACTGAAGTACTGGGAATTTTAAGCCCAGCGGTGCAGGGGAACACACCCTAAGACTTCGGGTTCTTCCTGTTTCAGACCTACAGAAACACAGAGTCTTCTGGGTGAAGTCAAAGATCAGTTTATTGGCTGCAGACCAATTACAGGTATCCGAGAAGTACAACAGCATGTATGTTTTCAGGAGACTGCTTAAAGTTACAGAAACGGGCTTCTCCTTAAATACAAAATATCATGCTTCAGGCACACATTCCTTGTTTTACGATATGGCCATATACATGTATTCATTACAAACGAAAAGGCAGAGTCATGATGACCATCCCACATTCCAGTTAAGCCAGCCCACGATTATTTACCCAGCGAGGCTCAGTTCCCACATCAGATATCAACAGGCCCCAATAAACACGAGCATCTCCTGTTTGGGAAACAAGCCATAAAGCAGGAAGAGTCAGGTGTGAAAGAGATTAGCCGGAGGCTTGTGTGGGATGAAAAGGCTTTATGGTGTGTCAAACCCTGATGCTAATCGCAGGTGGCCGTACGACGGGGAGCTCGTGAGACCGGACTGACCTGGGGCAGCGGAGCCAAGCTGCACAGGTCACAGAGAAGTCAAAGGAAGGCACATGTGTTCTAAAGGCCCGTATTTGTTCGTAATGTGTAGCCCATGTGAGGGCAACCATAAGATGGCCACCGCTCTAAGATGGAACCCACGTAGTCAATGTATAATATCGTATACACAGTGCATTTATAGCTAAAACGTCATACAAAATACTTGTATATACCGCATTGACCATTCGCGGTTCGCTAATACCGTAATAGACAGGGGTAGGGCCCTGCCTCCTACGCGGTCCCAAATTCTAAAGTACCACAAACGTTACCACAGGACATGCAATTAAATTACGTTTATCTAACGTTAGGGTATTCAACAGGTTTTTAAATGCATTTTATTTTTTTCAAGAGAAAACTGCCATGAACCATAAAACATGGCGTAAACAAACGAAAACAGTCATACATATAATCTGCTCCTATGTCCCGCTGCACCAAAGAAGTGACAATGTTGGTCACTCTGTACCCCAAGCATTCTATCACTATCCTTAAGTTCTTTTGTTTGTTAGTCCTGCATTCTATTTCTTCTCATCTCCCAACTTGTGATGACAGCAAGGCATACATTAATCAAACATATGTAGTGTCCCTAACCTGAGAGGGCAGGTTGGATTTCCCTTCACCCCCTCCATATATAGGAGAGCAGTGCATTTCATCCTCGCAAGCAATTATCCCTATCTTTGGCCACATGGTTGATCAGTCTTTTCCATGGTCGTAGTTTTGCAGATATACCAGCACCACATGTGCTACTTTGGGCTCTCCTTTTGTATCCATCTTCTAGCAACAGTCATCCTAGCTATGAAGAGTAGTTGGTAGTTCGATCTCCAGCTACACAACACCGCCTCTCCCATTCCAACAGTTGCATGCCCAGAATAGTCACACCCTGATCATCAGGTATACAGAAATCTATTATCTTTTTTATGGCCGCCAGGACTTCCTTCCAGGATCCCTGTATTGTTGGCTTTCCCTTCATGTATGTAGGAGTGTGCCTTCCTGCTCACACTCCCTCCAACATTTTTCCATAGTGGTGTGCGGAAAATCCTTCTAAATGTATCTGGTCCCAAGCACCACTGTGTCATTAGTTTTAAGGCTGGTTACCTGTGTCGTACTGACCTGCCCTGACATAGTTTTTCCCATCTAATAGGCAGGTCAATGTTTGGAAAACAAGAATTGTGTAAACAGGGACTTATTCACAAATAAGAGAATAATGAGAAGGCTGATCTAGAATGATGCATGCTACAGTAGTGGGGGTATGAATTAATATTCCACTAGATGGACGTTTCTGATGTGTGTTACCTAATAAAGAACAAACCAGAAAATCAACGCTGAAGTTGTGACCACATTTGATGGAGTCTAATGCAGAGTAAAGCCCACTTTTCAGAGGATTGTCTGTGGAAGAATCTAAAACAATAGTCAGTAGAATGAATGGTGTGTGTAGGTACATCTTCTCTGGTGAGTCAAATTACTTTGCTAACTTGTTAGCCTTTCCAGTCCTACTCCTGAATGGGAGCTGATACAAATATTAAGCAATGCTGATGTCAGCCGATTGAACATGTTTCATTTACTAAGAGTATTTGATAGAAAATGTATTTCACTCACCTAAAATAGCTGGAAGTATGGGATTTTCACTCATGTAACAGAAAATGGTAAGACGTTAAATTCAGTGGTTTCAAGAAACATGTTACCCAAAGTTTACACTGGTCACTGTGTGCATTTGGTTTTGGGGCATAAGTCAATATAATGAAGCCAAGTAGAGCGTTGTCTATAAATATTTTGTTTCATTTGTGGTTAGTAGAGGTGGGTGAGCCACCGAACGTTCAAGGCTGACTCAGCAAAAAGTCTGCCTCTGGCTCAGCTCGAGGTCTTCTTGGAACCTTTGGACCAAAATGAGCACAACTTTCGCAGGAGCCAATGTGACTTACTAGCTACAGCTGCCAACTATACGACATGGTGAAGTAGCCACACACGCAGTAGATGATAAACGAGATGTATTTATTGCTGCTCCCCAATACAGCTTCCAGAGAATGACAGTAATAACGTTAAGCCCTCGAAGCATGCACATTTTATCACCAAGGTGATATCAGAACCATGTCCACAGTGGATACTACAATATCTCCCTTTCTCACCGATGAAGAAAAATAAACAAACTAAAAGAAAAATGAGCAACCAAAACTAAATAAAATAAATAGACAAATCAAAATAGGTGAAAACATAAGAGAACAAATTTAACATTTCTAATAACTAATGCATATCATAAATCCATACATTTGGGAACAAATCAATTTAGTATTCCTAATAACTAAAGCATTTCATAAATCCATACGTTTAGGAACAAATCTCATACGGCTGCTTTTCCTGACAGATGGAGTAGTAAACATATTTTGACATGAGCCATTTCCAGTAGATCTGTTACTACTCAAATCTATCTCCATCTTATCAATTGATGATTTACCAGTAGAGCAATCAGGATTGATTTTTAAACCCATTTGATGTACAACTTTATCAGGTATTCTATAAATTCTGGAAACATTCCACCAATTCTTCCCATTTACTCTCACCGCTAAACGCGAAACTGAATCAACACACATTGGTTGACTGAATTTTGAAAGGCCTTTAGGTACATTGTGAGGACCTTTAATTTTAACCCAATCTCCCACCATGATTTTGTGGGACCATCCTTCTCTGTTATCCGATTGTGCTGAATGAATACAACACAGACAACCTGGACGATAGTCCCCACTGCCTCATCCAAGCTGGACACATACTGACCGTAGCCACTCTCCCTCTCAACAATTCAAAAGGACTTTTCCCAAACTCAGTGCCTGGCATGGTCCGATGAGCCCATAACATACTCTGTACAGCTCTTTTAATGTCAATGTTTCCGGCAATTGCCCATTGCACACAGTCCACCAAAATTCGATTCATGCGCTCAATGAACCCATTCCCTTGTGGGTGATGAAGAGCCACTCGCCGATGGATAATACCTGATTGATTTAAAAAACTGGGCATTTCTTTGGAGACAAACTGTACACCATTGTCTGACACTATCTCCTTTAGAAAACCCTCCCTTGCAAACAGGCTTTCTAAAAACTTAATAACTTCATTTGTGTTAGGATCAGACATAAAACAAACCTCCCACCATTTGCTGTGGTAATCTGCAATAACCAAAGCAAACTTGTATTTGTTGGACAACACATTGAATGGCCCAATGAAATCTAATGCCAATTTCATCCAGGGACCAGACGGTAAATCAACTTTCACTTTGGGTGGAACAACCGTCTTAATTACTTTGTCACTAGCGCAACAAGTAAAACACCTCTCAACCACACCCTCAATATGGCGATCCATTGCGGGCCACCAATAAATTGACCGAATTCTACGTTTGGTGCATGTTTGCCCAAGATGACCCTCATGTCCAGCCATTATTATACACTCCCTCAAGCTTGCTGGGGGTACAAATCTATCACCACGTAGAATCATCTCACCCCCTTCAAGAGACAATTCATCAGCCACCTTCGAAAAAGGTTGCAAGTCGCTCTCTAGAAGTTTTTCCTTTGGCCAACCTTTAATATTGCATCTTCTCACTTCTTTGAGAACTGAATCGGACTGCACTGCCTCGAACCACTCTTCCTCCTTGAAACACCCCTCTTTACACACATCAAAACATGCTATCAAACATTCCTCATCTTCATCCCCATCCGATTCACTCTTTGTTTCGGGCAAAGGCAGTCTGGAGAGTAGGTCAGGTCTTATATTTTTCACTCCCGGAATATGTTCAATAACAAAGTTATATTGAAGAAGTTTGGAACTCAATCTAGTGATTCTAGGAGTATGATCCTTTACTACAACGCCATTGAGAATAGGAATGAGAGGTTTGTGATCCGTTAATAGCTTAAAAGATCTACCCCATAAAAAACTTTTAAACCTCTCAATTGCCGAACAACAGGCCAACAGTTCTCTCTCGATGACCGAGTTATTTTTCTCACTGGGACGTAATGATCGAGAGATGAAACCAAACTTATGTTCAACACTACCTTCCATTTGAGTCAACATGCCACCAAGTCCATCCAGGCTTCCATCCACAGATACTATAGATTCCAAAGAAGGATCAAACGGAGTCCAAATTTTACAAGAACCAAGTTCACTCTTGATGTCATCAAAGTCAGTTTGACATTTTTGATCCCATACAAAAACAGTCCCTCTCTTCAAGAGTTCCCGTAAATGAGCAGTTCTGGCTGAAAAGTTGGAAATAAATTTTGAATAAAACTTACACATCCCTAAAAACGAAAAAACTTGCTCTTTGGTTTTGGGAGAAGGAACCATAACAATAGCTTCTATCAGACCAGATCTAGGCAGAATCCCCTTTCCGGGTATGCAATGTCCAAGATATTCAATGGACTCCACACAAAAAACACACTTGCTCCAATTTCCTTCAATCCCTTTTTCCTGTAATCTATTTAGAACTTCATGCAAACTTTTGTGATGTGAAGATCTACAGACTCCTGCCACTAAAATATCATCTTGGAATACAACCGTGTTTTTAACACCCATCAAGACTTTTTCCATTATGCGTTGAAACACGGAAGCCGCCGAAGCTAGACCAAACGGCATTCTTCTGAACTGGAAAGACCCAGATGGAGACACAAACGCCGTTAGATGTTTGGATGTAGCATCCAATTCAACTTGATGATAAGCCGAAAATAAGTCTATCTTCGAAAACAATTTGAACCCCTGGAACTTAGCTACTATATCATCAATACGGGGTAGAGGGTGTGAGTCCACCCATATATTTTTGTTGAGGCAGCGCAAGTCAATGCAGACTCTGATATTCCCATTTTTTTTCCTCGTGACCACCAATGGACTTAACCAAAGAGAAGACTCAATGGGCTCAATCACACCTGATTCACACATTTTTTCTAGCTCCTTCGCTAAGTCATCTCTAATACTCAGGGGTACATTTTGCAATTTGTGTTTAACTGGAGTAGCTCCTTTTTTCACTTTGATGAGATGTTTAAACCCGCTAATGAGACCTAGTGTGTCACAAAAAACCTTAGGGAATTCTCTTCCCCAACTGGAAAGATCTTCATTACCAGAAACTTCACTTATAATAGACACTGGTTCCTTTGTGCCAGGTCTGAGGGTCATTCCAAATAAACCTTGGTGATGCCACCCTAAAATGTTCAATCCTTTTATAGCCACATAAATCTTGCCAGTTATAGATCTCTCTTTGAAAACAAATATGCTTTCACAAAATCCTTTTAATTGAATCTTCCTTCCTTCGTACGATACAGGACTTCTATCAGGGGGTTCAAGGGGCTTATCCCCCCACACAGATTCAAACAATTCTTCAGTGATCATTGTCATACGTGCTCCTGAATCAGCAAGCAACTTCAAACTTTTCCCATCGACTATAATATCTACAATGGGATCTACACACTCCTCGCCATCGTCTTTGACCACTAACATTAAATCGCTCATGGAGCTTACCACTTCAGTGTCATTCTCCACTTTGTCATTCTCCTCCCACACAACATTGATGTTCCCCCTAGCAGTACATACTTTAGCAAAATGACCTTGCTTCCCACAATTTCTACAAGAAGCATTCCTAGCAGGGCATACGCGTAAATTGGGAAAATGCGAGGAAAAACCGCATTTGGAGCACACATTTTTCTTTTGGGTGTAAATTTGTTTTTTCTCTTGTCTGAACATAGGTGATTTCCCTTTCATATCATTTATGTTTTTATCAGACCCACTATTCTTGTCCACAACATTCTTCCCTTCATTAACTACACCCACCATTGCTTTTTCTGATCTAAGTTCATTTGAGGACGTTTGAGAAAGTTCTATACTCTTGACTATGGAAATAGTCTCCTCTAGCGAGGGTTTTTTTAGCGTTAGTAGCTTCTGTTGTACCTTTTTATCTCTACATCTTACAACTATTTGATCTCTGATGAGTTGAGAGGTAAAATTTTCAAACTCACATTCAGATGCCAATATACGTAGAGAAGCAACATAAGACACAATACTCTCTGATGTTTGTTGTTCCCTCGTAAAAAACATGTGCCTAGCTACTACCAAACTCTTTTCTACATCAAATTGTTTTTCTAACATTGATATTGCTTGGTCAAAATCATTCAGTGGTTCCTCACCCTCTGCTTCTATAGGTAACGGTAAGTGTTCTAACACAGCTTGGCCCTCAAAACCAAGGTTGTGTTCCAGAATAAACCTTTTCTGTTCAGCGCTAAATCTAAGACCACCAATGGCTCCTAAATATTTAGTTAATGCCCTGGCCTATACCATACTTTCCACTCTACTGGTGGGTCTCCTGGAAGCTGTAGGAAAGGGGACGGTGCTTGTACATTCTGCATGTTTAAACACAAAAATGCAATTTGAGCACACTCTACAATTTTACAATAACCAGCAACTAATCCTCCTTTCCCAACTACTAAATTCTTATTGTATTTAGTTTACTTATTATATATTTTTTTAGTTATATCTCTCCATGCTGATACATGCTAATCTACTTGTTGAACTTATCTTGTAATGTGAAAAACAAAAACATATACCCTTTACACTGCACTTTAACCGAGTCTTTTAAATATCTACAAATATCCACCACATGGCGCTCAACCACTGTTAATATCCTGAGAATGGACACTCGTTCGTTGCTCTGGTGGGTTGATTCTTTTTGAATAACAAGCTGCAGAACAAAACAAAAGTACCTTGGCTGGTAGACCTCTTCGTAGATATTAGGCTGTGTAATGAGTACCTAGTTGACTGTCACGAAACAATGCCAAGTGAAACACCTCAGAGCGCTTCGCAGCTGTTCTGAAACACTCGAAGAATGTGACGCGACATGAAACACCTCAGAACGCTTCACTGCTGACTCTTCTGGGACGACGTGATGAACGTGAACTTGTCATCGCCCTCGCGCATCACACGTCATCATTACTTCGTCCGGCATGAAAGAGTGAAGACCAACTGCCTGATTGAATTTTGACTCCTTTCATCGTGATGCACCAATCCTGGGATTACCAAAACTTCACCTGGAGACCAATCGCCAACCAGAAAGTAAGATGAAACTAGTTAGCACCGCTTGACACTGCGCCGTGAATGTTTTCTTATCACCCGTGCAGTTCAGTAGTGTCCCATCGGCAGCGATATCACCGAAAAAATGTCCTTATAAGTAATATTAATTCTGTTCCAATCCAACTACGACTACGCAGTTATAGGTAGAAAAAAAAAAAATTATTTCGCCAACACAGAGTTTCAACTTGAGAGATTCCGCACACATGGGTTTGTGGGTGAGCAGCCAGATCCGATCGCGTCGCCAATTGAAGTAGCCACACACGCAATAGATGATAAACGAGATGTATTTATTGCTGCTCCCCAATACAGCTTCCAGAGAATGAGAGTAATAACGTTAAGCCCTCGAAGCATGCACATTCCATCAGCAAGGTGATATCAGAACCATGTCCACAGTGGATACTACACATGGGCATTCAAGTTTGAATCCTGCCTTCGACTCCGCATCCTGTCAATCCAGGCAAATCTCTTTGTGCTGTAAAAATAGCTGTAACGTAGTCTGTGTCTGTCTTTCTGTAGTCAAGTACTTTGATGTCCTTGGGCAAGGTTTGCGCTGTATTAAACTCCGACTAATATAATATCGATTCTATCTGTTATCCATACTCTAATCTCATGCCCAGGAATTAAGGACAAATTATTAACCTTTACTGTCTGAAAGAAATTACCATCGCCGAATCGTACAGTGTGAAACAAGAAAATGTGGGCTCAATCCTGGCATCACTGCTTGACCAAACTGTGTGATCCTAGGTAGATATGTTTTTCACTAAGCCTCCCTTAGGTTCATTAGTATATTTTAGAGCTCCTTTAAATATTTTAGTTCAGGGTGCGGTACAAAAACCTCTTCTGTGTTTGATTTAATAGCTCATAATGTTGCACCATATAAAGTACGATTCCAGACCAAATATAGGGTGCACATCACAACTGACTTGCCTCTTAAATCCCTAATAGCATTGTCATCATCCAGGAATATTTCTCAGTGCATGTTTAAAAACTCTCACTTGCACGAAGGTGAAAAGCTTCTGCTTATAAAGAAATAAACTTTTTTGAATTTGAAAGCATCGTATTATATTCTAACACGTTTGTGGCATGATTTACATGCCAAATACTTTCAAGGCTTGGCTCGTGCGTTGAGTCTTAGAGATAGAGACAGCCATTGGCTCAGCCCTAGCTCGTATCTCCCTGTCAATTTGGTGGCTCACCCACCTAAATTGGTTTGAATACTCAGTTTCAAAGAGACAGCAGTATTTGTCCAGCCATACTAACTTACACTTGGTAAGATGCAGTAACAGGAACTTATGTCACTTGAGAAGAAATGTATCTGACAAGACTCAAATGAAAACTATAGTGTGTGATTGTAGTTATGTTCAAGTCCCCATAGAAATAGTGTATGATTATAGACATGTTCAAGGCCCCACATTGGGCTACGTTAGCCACGTTCAAATCTCCGTAAAGATGGTGCATTATCATAGTCATGCTGAGTTTCTTGCTGTGTTAGTGTGTGATTATAGTTGTGCTCATGTCCTACAGAAATATTGTGTTATAGTGCAGCCGAGGTCTCCACAGAGATAGTGAGGATTATGGAAATGTCCACATCATCACAGAAAGAGTGATTATAGACCTGTACAGAAACTGTTTGATGACTGTCAAATTCAAGTTCTTGTTTAGATAGTCTATTAAGATAGCATGTTGATGCCCTTGTAGAGATTGTGTGTGATTATAATCATGTTCATGTCCCTACAAAGATAATAAGTGATTACATTGATTTCCAGGCCTTGCGGGGATAGTGTGTGATTATAGAAATACCCAGGTTCCCACAGAAATAGTGTGCGATTATAGGGGTGTTCAGGTCCCCTCACAGTGTGTAGTTATAGGCATGCCCTGGTCCCCCCAGAGATAGTGTGTGATTATAGGGGAATCTGGGTCTTTTCAGAGATGGTGTTTAATTAGTGTTTCCTGGGTACTCACAGAGATGGTATGTGTTTATTGTCACGTTCAAGTCCCCATAGAGATAGATAGTGTGCGAATATATTGATGCTCGAGTTCTCACAGTTATAGTGTGTTATTATAGTCATGTTGAAGTTCCTACAGCAGTTTGTAGAATGATAGTTATGTTAAAGACTCCAAACAGATAGTGATAGTGGCTTTGTAGACATAGGTGCATCCTCTTGAGTGAGCTGTATTTTACTTCCTATTCAGATGTTTGAATCCTGGTGCTTCCACTCAGCCTTTCATCCTTCCAGGGTTGATAAAATGAGCAAAACCGAGTTAGGTAACATGAAACATCTATTAATTTGCACCAAGATACCCCTAGGCATTAATATGCTCGTTATAACTACACATAAGATGTGATGTGACATTAGCTGTATTCAAGCCCCCACAGGAGCCAGACTGGAATTATCCCATAGATTTAATCATTTCAGTTCAGGTGAAACATTAACTGGCTTATACTGTGTTCATTCAAGAAGGTCCACACTTTCTTAAATATGTGAGTTTTCATTCTCCCTTCTAGCCACCACCTTATGAACCAGTTTCAATAAGGAAAATAAAACTGTATTTCTGAGTGCAGCAAACTCCCCATGCTGATTCTTTTTGGCCCTACTAGTTTTTTAAATTGGAATAAAAGAGTTAGGAACTGGAACATGCTTATTTATTTTTTCTCTAGAATTCCAGAATGCAATGGGTCTCTCCGTCGAAAGCTGTTCCTTCCCTCTGAGTATTTCTTCCACCTGCTGTGCTCGTTATTTGAACTGAGGTGGCATGGAGTGTAAAATAACAACAGGGAGGACCTGGCATGGCATTTCAGGTTGGACTGTTCCCATTGGAGCAGGATCAAGACTGATTTCCATATAGCTGAGTCCAAACTGAGGTGACATGGTGTGCAAAATAACGATGAACTGGGATGGAGCCTGAGTTATTGCCAGTGGCTGAAATTAATTCAAGCATTCCATCCATCACTTTTTGTATAATTTAGTATGGCACTTAAGTGGGACGCGTTTGCTCAGATGTGGGTCCCATGCAATGGGCCCTTGCCTGGGGTGTCTACAGCCTCTATTCTGCCCACCCCCTGTGGGAGCGGGACATAGTCCTAGCCCTTATTGGATAAGTCCCACCATTTTCAAAATGGTGGTCACTGAAAAGCGTACTTCACTTACTCCAGCACCTAAGGGGTGGATTTGGCAAAGGGGGGCACACTTCCTATTCTAAGTTTTCCCACCTGTCCTCCCACCAAAAAGGGGCTGAGTACAGAAAGGGGGCCTACTCCCTTTAACAGGAGAGGCTGGGGTCGCATTATAAAGATGGCAAGGCTGTTGAAGCTCCCCGCTGACCATGTGGAGGAGTGAACATCTCCACTTAGGAAAGGCCTTATTCCTGACCTCATTTGGTTACCACTTTAAGGGTTGGTAAGTTACAGGGGGCCCCTCTAAGGGGTCCTCTGTGTGCATTTATTTTTAATTAAATCTGATACTGGAATAAGTGCAGGTTTATTATGATGAGATGTTTGGTACCAAGCCTCCCGTACTTCAGTGAAGCCATCATGGAACTGGCGAACTGGTAATGAGTGTCCAGCCCATGTACCTACAATGGCTTCCCGGATTACTTACACTATCCAGGAATCGACAAGGATATTGCAGGGGTGGAGATATAGTGCACCCTTCCTTAGGACCGCTAGAGGCGTGCCTTACATATATCCCATGCAGTGTCTGTGAATATGGCACACATGGATGTGTGCCATGTTGATATTTCAGTTTTGTCTGCACCAAGACACACAGGCTGCATTGGCAGTGTGCATGTGCTTGATGAGGGGTCCCTTGGGGGAAGGAAAATACGTGCTGCAGCCCTTAGGGACCCTCTTTAACAAGGCACTTGGTATCAGGGGTACCTTCTACTAGGAATTTATATGTGAGCTAAAGTGGTGCCAATTGTGGACACAATAGGTACAATTAAGAGAAGGAGATCTGACTCAGGAGACCTGGTTGGCAGGGACCCGGTGCACTTCAAGTCGAAATGACATAATTTTACAGGTAACAAGTTGAGACTAACAATGTCCAAAAGAGGCACTTTCCTACAACTATGCATTGAGATCTGCTGTGGGCTAGACAAGAAGGAGTCCCCAGAATTCTTCCTTATTTCACCAGGAGGAAGGCTGCTACCAGTGTGCTGGCGGGCAGTGTGCCAGTTATGGACATTTGCCAGGCTCCTACGTAAGCATCCTCCACACTTTTACAAAGCATTACTATCTGAATAACCAGTTTGGTTCGGAAGACGGCATGTAACCTGATCAGTCCTGCAGGATTTCCTGATCTGAGACATTCCACAGACCCACCAAAGGGGGAGGTGCTGCTTTGGTATCTAATCACAAGGTGGGGAATCTACGCTTAGAAGCCATTATCAGAAAAACAAGTTACTTACATTTGCCAACGCCTTTTCTGGTAGAGATTCTTTAAACCACTGATTCCTCAACGACTCACCCTCCTCCCTGTTCTGTGTAATGGATTAATTAATAAGGTTCCAACCCAGAGTCTACACACTGTCGTAAACTAATGTCAATGGCTCCTCGTCCGTCAGTGCAGACAGAGATCAGAAGGAAACAGACTTCAGCGCGCTGAGGTAGCACACAGATAGTGGCCCTCACATCATGTCTGGGATGGAGCTGTACAACACCACCTGTTAACGTGTGATGGAATTACTACAAATGTTTCGGGATATAGTCTGACACTGAGGAAAGTCACAAAGGGAGGAACCCGTGGTTGGAGTCTCTACCAGAGAAGGCATTACCAAGAGGGAAAGTAACTTGTTCGTTTAGCAAATATATGCAAAGATGACCACATGTGCACATGACATGTGGTCATCTGTCCTTTACGGAAGCAGCCACAATTCTAGTGGAGTGGGCATGAATGCCTTCTGGGTGGTCTTTCTTAGGGCCTTGCAGTACCTTGATATGTATGCTGGCCCAGGCCAAGATCGTGCTTGGTAACTGCCTTACCTTTCTTGGCTACTGCAAAACCCACGAAGAGCTGGTCATACATATGTTCTGTGGAGTACAGTTGATGTAGTAGGAGATAGCATGTCTGGGATTCATTGACTGCAACAGATTCACTTCCTTTTTGTGATGTCGAGGAGGGAAGAAGGATAGAAAGATCAAAGACTGGTTCATATGAAAGGCTGCAACCTACTTAAGCATGAAGGTTATGCAGGTCCAAAGGACCAACTTGTCCGCGTAGAAGAATGCAAAATGGGGATAAACAGGTAGGGCCTGAAGTTCTCCAACTCCATGGGCTGAAGTGATTGCTACGCATAGCACTATCTTCAAGGTAAGAAGTCGAATAGGACTAGTATACATTGGTTCGAATGAGGATGTCATTAATAAAGCCAAAACAAGATTCACATCTCACTGAGGAACAAAATGAACAGAGTGAAAGGAAATGGGCAAAAAAAACCTTCAACAAAAGGCAACTTGAACAAATATGGTCGTGCAAGGAGACACATAAAGCAGACAGGACATCCAGGTATGCCTTGGCTATAGCCCCTGCCAGCCCTTGCTGTGCAAAATGCAGGATGTCCCAAGGATTTAAAAGGATTCAAAGACTTCTGACTGATACCACTGCACAAATTTGTTTCAGCAACCTGCATAACTATTTTTTGTACTGTGTTCTTTGGCAGCCAATATGTTGTCTTCAACTTCAGAAACAGAAAAGGTCTCTAGTAGGCACCACTCAGTCAACACAAGTGCAAAGGACCTGATCATCCTGCTGTGATTGGAGAGACCATGGTTGTTTTTTTAACCTCTCCATGGATTCTCTCAAGGAAGCCTTTTGGGTGCATAAATGTGGCCTGGAGGTGAGCAATAGGAGTCAAGGATCGCTCACAGCAGCCTTTTTGGATCTAAAGGTTCACAGTATATGTGAACCCTTTTTAATTATATTTTGGTTCCCGCAGTTGGACTTTGTATGTCAGGTTCCGAAATTGTACATTACCACTCCAGTCCGTTTGTGCAAAATGGAAATCTAAAAAGGATCTGAGTATGGCCTGCCCAATAGGCTTGAAATCTGAAGAAAATTTACAGCATTTTTTTTCTTTTGCCCTGGTTATGTACGACCTAGGTAGAGTTGGATACTTTTGATCTGTAGACAACTGGGGGGTCAGGCAGTACTCGGTGGCACTGTGGATTTAGTTAGCCGAGACCAAAGAACCAATAGTTTATGCTGTTGCTTAATATCTCAATTGGAGCTGGAGCATAAGAGCTAATGTGCTGAGGTAATTTGTGGTAACCTCTTACCAGTTATTTATCATGGTTTTTCGACTTAGGGCTATTGTTTGAAGCTATGATTTGGAATAATGGTTTTAACACTCAGAAGTTTGAGCTCTTGCTACCCTGTATGTAATTGTTTTGTGCATGTGGAGGGATGACCATTAATGTGATCTTGTGTCGCCTTCGAGTGCTCGAATATCTTGCAGGCGTGATGGACTTCATAAACTCCCAATTTGCTGCTATGTTGATTTTATCTTTTTATTGTGGTAAATTCATCAGGCTGTATATCTTGTTTTATGCAATGCAATGTTATTTTATCATGCAACTGTATTTTATTTACCTACTTATTTATAACAACTGTATGTATGTATGTATGTATGTATGTTGTGTTGTCACACTTTTATGGTCAAAGTACCAACGAAAGAATTTAAACCGCAAAAAAAACAAAAATGCTGTGATCGAAGGTCCATGCTGCACGAGAGCAGATGAGGTGGTTTAATGTTGAGTATCAGAAAATCTGTGTACCGGATCTTCCTTGCTCAATCTAGGGAGGCATGAATTTTCTGTTCAGGCTTCTTCCACACCTCTTTATGTAATAATGATAATGGTGGTGTTCAAAACAATATGAATGGCACTACCTAAAATGAAAGGGAGAAATGTGATTACTGTTCCCATGGACCTGTCCATACTTTTCACAGAATCCAAGATGCACTTTAGAATATGCTGAGAAGTGATTACACAATAAATGACCAAATTGGAAAATGGCTTCAAGTGTTCTGGTAGGCCTACAGCTGTTAATTTGGCTAATAACCACAATGAATAGCTATCGTGTCCAAGTAGGTATTTAGTATTCCCTATATATAGAGTGTGGCTGCCTGTCAAAGTTTGAACCACCATGTTCTCAGGAGACTGGTATGAAGGTGAATTTTGGGTCACCAGGAACTGGCATCTGGCAAATTTCCCATGCTTTATTATACTTTGGTTTCTTGGAGGGCAAAGTCAGCTGGAAGTTTCTGCAGGATTATGCACTATTGTAGTAAAGGAGATTACTTTCTCTTTTTGGGGCCCAAGGATGCCCCCATCTGGAGAGGTTTAAACGTATAGCATTTTGTAAGTCAGACATAGTATTAGTGTTGGAGGCAGAGGTGGATACCTTTTATCTGTGCCAACTTCTAGATCCTGGGAAAAAAAACTCTTCCTCAAGGCAAGTTCTGACCTTTTCTTTTGCCAACTGGATTATTTCAGACTACCTAGAGGGTGGTGCCAATTGTGACTCCAAGTGCTGCAACAAACTCGTTTAAGATGGGAGCGGCAGTGGGGATGTCGCTGGGCTTCAGGGTATGACACCGTGGTCCATGGCCTTTATCTTGGTGCTAAGATTGGAGTATATGGAAGCTTATATTCGGGTGTCATCAGGGTTGGAGGCACTGGAGTCGCCAATCCTAAAGGAGAAGATCTGCTCTTGAGGAGAGGCCCAGAGGGTAATGGATATATCCTAAAGATGTTCAGTATGGCTGGATGGAAGGTCTTGACCTCCACACATTTGACAGATAGAACAGGGCTTTCTGGTTGGATCTTTTGAGCTTGGAATTATATATTGAAACTTTTTCCTTCCTATGGCGATTTTGAGTTTCTTGTGAGAGGGCCTTTTGGGAGAACATTTCCTGTCAGGGGACTTGCGTGTGTTCCTGAAACGGGCACACTTTGGCATATCTCTGCGTGCCTAGACCAAAAATACCATTACTGCTTGCTTCCCAATGGAATTCGGGTGTATCAGGAAACAAAGCCATATGCTGCAGAGTCATGATAGGAGCTAAGACACCACATGCAGATGGCATGTGGCTCTTTAGAGACATCTGCATGTGACCCTTATGACAGGGTTTGAATCCTGAAACCTTCAGAGAATACAATTGAACTAGTTGCTTGTTACACCTGACAGCCTTTGTGTGCTCTTTCCTCAAACTTTTTGCCTCACCTTCTCCATTTTTACTGGACTTATTTTTGTTGGCCTTAGGGCCCCGTGCACTTTACCACTGCTAAGCAGTGCTAAAGTGCTTGTGCTCACTCCCATTAAACATGGTTACATTGGCTTATACCTAACTGGCATATTTAATTTACCAGTAAGTACCTTGTAGAGTGGTATACTATATACCTAGGGCATATAAATTAAATATTACTAGTGGGCACTGTTCCCCAGAACCTGTGCACGTGGGCGCGCGCGCACTGGAGTCACCCCGAGCGCGCAGTGTCCTCTATCTAGCGCGCACCGCACACAGCACATCCAATGAGACCGTTCACATCGCCCTTTTCAGAAAGGAATGCAGTAAATTCAAAGCACAATGTGTGCTTTCAGAGGGTTCTGAAAGCAGACATCGTGTTCGAAACTCTGCATTTCTTTTATTAATAGTGCGGGCTGATTGTTGGCCTTTGCAATTAACAATGAATACTATCACAAAGGCCCACAATCAGCCCCGCACTATTAATAAAAGAAATGCAGTCTTCAAACAAAATATCTGCTTTCAGAGGATTCTGAAAACCAGTGGCAGCTTGTGTAACTTTACAAGTTGCAGGGTGTAAGACAAGACCTTATATTTGTCTGACACGTCAAGCTCAACACACAATATATTGAATGCAGGACAGTGGGCACTCCAGAGTTTCATTTCAATATGGAGAGGAAAACAGGATGTCATTTTTATTGTGCGCCGTCTTCAACCGAACTCTTGCTTTGCAATGTGTATTTCAGGCTGTAGTGAGTGACGACAATTTTTGACATGTTCACTGTTCACTATCGCCTTGAAAACATGTTTCATATGATGTACACTCATAATGGATTAATATAGGGTTACATGGATACCACTTGCATTGAGCTATCGGGCAGCCTAAAAGCACTTTTTTGAAAAAAAGTGTAGGTGCAGAGACGATTCTGAATCTTGTTTGTTTGGTAGGGGGCGAAATGGTGGCATGCTGTCCCCTACTCTTGCTTGTAAAGTGGTAAGGTAACAGTTAAGTGTTGTGTCCTTGATGATCGTGAACGCTCTTTTCTCAGCTGACAGCTACCCATATAAAGAATTTTATTCAAAACCATTTCCTACTTTTCAAGCAAGTGCTTCGGGTTAATCCATTTTGAACTTTTGTACAAAACCAGTTCTCCAAATATTCAACAAAGTAGTATCCATATTATCAACATTGAAGAACGGAAGAAAAAGCTGGTGCAGACTATACTCAATCCTGTGATTCTGGACAAATCACTTACTCTCCCCAGTGCCTAACAAAAAAGAATGTGGCCATCTGTAACGAAACTGGTGCTCATGTAAAGCGCTCTAATACCTGATATCTTTGGGTCTAGTTAGCACTATATAAAACTCAAAAAAAAAAAAAAAAAAAATGTTTTAACTCTGACCTACTTTTTTACGCATGTTTCTGACCCAGAATGATTATTGATGATGTCAGACAGGAGCACCCTCTCTGATTAACATCAGCCTCTGGCAGCACAGGGCTTAAGCTTAAAGCGAGTGTGTTCTGCGTCACAGGAGGGTGTGGCCACAGAAACCAGGGCAGGAAGTAGGTGTGCCCTGGATAGCCTGCAACATGGCACATGGGCACCAGTGCATGTGCCCATCATAAATGCCCTGACTGCCTAACCTTCGGGCAGGATGAGGGTCCTGAAGAACAAGTTACTTACCTTCGGTAACGCTTTTTCTGGTGGATACAGTATCTGCCTGTGGATTCCTCACCTTGTGAATATCCCCATGCGCCAGCAACATTCGGAAACTTTTGTAGCAGTCCACGCCGATGAGGTCGAAGACGACGTCACAGAGACACGGCTCCGCTCGCGACTCCGCTGATGTCACCGGCTCCATAAGAAGACCTCGTCGGCGTGATGACGTCAATTCCGCCCTTTTTTCCGTGCCTTCGAGGCACACGGACGGACTGAGAGCAATATATACACAGTACATAATATACAATGCAACACACACAGTGTGAAGAAACAATAGAAAGGCAAAAGAAATAACACACTGCCTTTGACAGTAACAAATACATTTTGAAAACAACATTATCAGAATTGTAGGTATATAAGGGTGGACAACGGGGAGGCGGGTGGGTCAGTGAGGAATCCACAGGCAGATACTGTATCCACCAGAAAAAGCGTTACCGAAGGTAAGTAACTTGTTCTTCTGATGGATACATCTGCCAGTGGATTCCTCACCTTGTGAATAGATTCCCATAGCAATCCCACTCCCGGAGGAGGGTGTCCACCCTTCTATACCAGAAAGTCCTGAAGGACGGAACGAGGAAAGTATCCATCCCTCCTCACCTCAGTGTCCAAGCAATAATGTTTTGCGAAAGTGTGGAGGGAGGCCCAAGTTGCCGCCCTACAAATGTCCTCCACAGGAACACCCCTAGGCAAAGCAGAAGTGGCAGACTTGGCTCTAGTGGAATGGGCCCTTAAACCCTCTGGAGGTTCCTTACCAGCCAAAGAGTAGCATATCTTGATGCACAAGACAATCCATCTGGAAAGGGTGCGCTTGTGCACCGCTCTGCCTTTCCTGCAGCCAACAAAGCCCACGAAGAGCTGGTCATCAACTCTGAAGTCTTTTGCCCTGTCCAGGTACAAGTTCACCGCCCTCTTAGGGTCCAAGCGGTGAAGTCTCTCCTCCTCCTTGGAAGGGTGAGGGGAGGATAGAAGGTAGGAAGGGTAATGGAATGCCCGAGATGGAAGGGAGTTACCACCTTAGGCAGAAATGCAGCCCCGGTCCTGAGTACTATTCTTTCAGCATGAATGGTCAAAAATGGGGGTTTTGAACTTAGAGCTTGAAGCTCACTTACCCTCCTTGCCGAGGTGATTGCAATGAGAAAAAACGTCTTAAAAGACAACAATCTCAAGGGACACTTGTGTAAGGGCTCGAAGGGAGAACCCATAAGATAAGTCAAGACAAGGTTTAAGTCCCATTGAGGCACAATAAAGGGAGTAGGAGGAAACCTGTTTGTGAGGCCCTTGAGAAATCGTGGAACAATAGGTGATTTGAATAATGACGGCTGATCCGGCAAACAGAGGAAAGCC
Source organism: Triturus cristatus (assembly GCF_964204655.1). Taxonomy (NCBI): domain Eukaryota; kingdom Metazoa; phylum Chordata; class Amphibia; order Caudata; family Salamandridae; genus Triturus; species Triturus cristatus. The sequence continues at coordinate 413,907,616 of NC_140585.1, read as the reverse complement.
GATAAGTATCCCTTTACAGTGGCCACAGCAAAGCCTTGCTGAGCAAGAGAAAGGGCAAACTGCAGAATGTCAGATGAACGAGCCTTCAAAGGATCAATTGACTTCTGTCCACACTGTAGGAAGGTGGATATCTGACTATGGTTACCCCCAACTTTTTGCCTAGTGTCTAGCTGGTTTTTCGACTTAGTTGGCCTGAGATCCTGCCATTCAGGGTCTCAGGCTGTCTGCTCTCTCTTTAAAATGGACTCCATGTACCCTAGGTACATTCCCAATCGGTAAGGATCACCTTATTGGACCCTGTACAGTGTACCCTAGGTACCCAGGGCATAGGTGTACCCTAGGCCTCCCAGGGGCTGCAGCATGTATTATGCCACCCCTGGTCTGGCCTTCCAATCAGACACAACTGGCTGATCACTCAGCTGGGGGAAGGTCATGTAATCACCCCTTGCTTAGATATAGTATACCTATATCTACCCTTAATATAGACACATGTGTACCCATCAGCCACTCCTATGGCAGGCCTTAACAATCCTGGAGGCAGAATGCTTGGTAACATGTGAGATGGTGCTCTAGCATGAGCTGAGCCTGTCTGCAGCTTTCGGAACCATGTCCTTATAGCTGTTCTATGATATAGCCTACCATATACTCTTAAAGTGCCTTATAATCTTAAACGGTTATGGTAACTATGGATTGGCTGTATCAAAACATGTCGTGTAAGGTGTCTAACACTTTGGAATAATACCCCCATACCATTTCTGGTGATGAGGATATTATTCCTCCCTTCTAGAGGGAGAGACATGTTAAAATCCTACTTTGCTGTTAACTCTAACCAAAGCCTCAGCATCACAAAATGGATGCTGCTGCCACAGACACGAGTCTGACCTCCTGCTGCTGGGAGTGATCCCGGCAAGGGAGGCTTGGACAATAGGTTTCCTGCCTTGGGAGGTGCGAGCACCACCCCAGACAGGCCTTAGTGTATTGGGGCAGGGAGGGATGAATGAAACGAGGCACTGCCTGGGGCACACAAGGTGCTCCATGCATAGTCCAGTTCAAACTGGTGCTGGGGCACTCCAGCCCCAGTCCTGGCGCGAAACTGGACAAAGGGAAGGGGGTGTAACCACCCCCCTCCCAGGTCCCACCCATAAGGCGTGACCTAGCAGGCAACCCAGCCCCCCAGATTAGTATAAGAGTGGTAGCTGGGCCCCAGGAGATTAGATTATCCTGAACCTGCAACTTGAACAGAAACTCTGGACCTTCGACATTCGACGAAAGAAGAAGACTGAAGAATCTCCCTTGTGGCCAAGGAGTGGCTACCCTGTGCAAACAGGCACCATCAAGAGACTACCCTGTGCTTTGCTAAAGTTCTACGAGGGACCGACTGCAGAGCCCGACCAGAGCCTTGACTTCCAGACTTCTCCGACCCTGATCCACATCCACAGCCGAGCTGAGATCCGTGGAGGCGACGAGAAACGTGGGACCGGCTACCTGGGAAAAGTGGCGAGTATCTTCCAGCGCAGCTTCTGAGGCACCCTTGAAGTTGTGCACCGGGGATTGAGAAGCCCCAACCCCAAGCACCATCTGCACCGAAGATCAGCCCCCCACACTCCACGAGTCCTGCGTGGGGCCCTTCTGCATTTTCCTGCTTGCCGCGTCTGTCCGGTTGCTTGCCCGTTGGCTAGCGGCCTTTGTGACGACACACCTTGAAATCTTCACTGCTGGTTTGGCTCCTCCAGACTGGCTCTCGCTTCTTTGCAAAAGAGAAGCACCCCAGACCTTCCTGGTCTGCACCAGAAGCAAGTCCTCCGTTCTTCGTGGGTTCCGCTTGCCAAGGCTTGGTGAGTCCTAGTTCAACTTAGACGCCGCCGACAGCAAGAGCCTTCGTGGGACAGCTCGCCTCCTGGTCCTGGTCGTCCTCGACGTCTCCCGGTACCCGTGGCTGCAGCGACAAGCTTCACCTTTCACCTGCAATCTTCACGACATCGCCTGGTTCCTTCCTGGTTCCACGTGGTCACTGGCTAGTGACCTTGACTCTGTCCCTTCTGCTTGCAGGTATCCTCTCTTCTTGATCCCAGCCTTGGGATCCACCGGACACTCTTCACTGACTGCCTGTCAGCAACTTTCCTTCAGGCATCCATAGAAGTCTACGACGAAACCCGACGCAAGTTCACACCTATGCACCCGCAGGCTGTGGGCTAGGTAACTTGGGTACTTCGGTGCTCACAAGGGTAGTGACTATCCTAGGGTCTAGTTTCCGAGTCTCGGCTCTCTAGCTGCTTCAGAAGTGTCCTTAAACTGTTAATTTCTAACTGCTAGTAATTCTATCGACTTTTACGCATTACGCGTGAGTGTTTCCACTCTGCACCTGAATACCGTGGGCCTCCCACTTCCTAACTGTTGCTAGTGTAGTGTAGCCCCAGCGATTCCCTAGGCCTAGGCCTATCCTATTTCCGTGACAGTGGTCCTTATACCACTTCTTTAGTATATGGTTTGCGTGGCCCCTAGGGCCTAACTGTATTACTTACCTGTGTGACTTAATGTATGCTTGAATAAGACTGTGTTGTACTTACCTCTAATCTCATAAAGAGTGCTGAGGGTTTGACTAGAATAAATACACTTTATTTTATATATATATCTGTTGTGGTGTCCTTTCATTTGGTATTCAAGGGATTATATATGGTAACACAGCTGGCTTCACATGCTATTCAGAGTTTAGCCTAAGACTGCTCTTGTCCATGCTACCACTAGGATAGCTGGTCTATAAGGTTGAATTTACAACCAATCACCATAAGGGTTGTTTGGACTGATATAGGGTGTACACTAGAACTAGTGACATCATACATCAGGCCAACTTCTCACATTGGTGAGCAGCGGTTGGGATCTCAGCTTGCTGTTGTAATACCATTGTAATCTTGAGATACTAAATTGAAAGATCACACAGATATTGTTTAGGTACATATAACATAGATTATAATACTTAAGTCCTACTGGACTTAGTTGTTGTAGGTTGAAGGGCCTAGCACACCCTGACTACAACTACTAGAGAGGTTTAGTAGATACAACTAGTGTAGGTAGGTGCACACACCACACCCTCACTAGAATCATGTCCCTGAATGGAGATCACACTGATACTCCCTCAGGAGAGGAGAATCCTACACAGATTCCCTCTAGATATGATGCATTCACTTTCCAGGAGATGAGACAACTGTGTACCTCCAGGAGATTAAAACAGGGTTCCAACCCTACCCTTAGACAGCTAGTGGAGCTTCTGGAGGCCTATGATGCTGAAAGAGCTGCCAAGTATGGTGCCATAGCTGTAGATAAGGGCCTCCCCTCCACAGAAGAGACCCCTGACTTAACTGATACAGATGAGTTAGAAGAGACCTCAGAGGAAGAGGGAGGTAGCAAGACCCAAGTCAGAAGACTTAGTCAGGCTAACTTAAGCTTGCATGGGAGCTTGCATGGGAGCTTCCCTTACAGGCCCCCAAGTAATCTTAAAAAGAGAGATAGGAGGGGTAGATCTCCCTCAGGGGACTCTCTCCACTCCTATCACTCAAGAAGCTCCAATGCTTCATCCCACAGGGGGATGACTTCCCCCCCAAAGGAGAGAGCATGAGGCCAGAATGAAGGAAGCCAAACTGAGGATTGAAAGGGAAGAACTTGCCCTTGCCAAAGAGAAGCTTGCTCTGGCCAGAGAGCAAAAATTGTGTGGGTCAGAACCCACTGGTGGCAGCAACATTCCTAGAGATAGGGATAGGTCTTATGACCATAGAAACCTAAGCAAGATAGTCCCCCCATATCAGAATGGGGATGACATCCACAAGTGGATGACTGCTTTGGAGAGGGCCTGCAAAGTACAGCAGGTACCCCAGAGTCAGTGGGCAGCTATCTTGTGGCTCTCCTTTTCTGACAAAGGTAGAGACAAGCTCCTCACAGTCAGTGATGAGGATGCTAACAATTACAAAGTCCTGAAGAGTGCTCTGATAGATGGGTTTGGCTTAACCACTGAGCAATATAGGTTGTTGTTCAGAGACACCCAGAAGACACAGACACAGGACTGGTCTGATTTTGTGGATTGTGCCACTAAGGCTTTGGAAGGTTGGTTAACTGGCAGCAAGGTGCAGGACTATACAGGATTGTACAACTTGATTATGAGGGAGCAGAGCCTTAGTAATTGTCAGAACCGGCTTCTCCATCAACACCTGGTAGACTCAGATTTGACCTCTCCCCAAGAATTGGGAAAGAGGGCAGATAAATGGGTCAGGACCAGGATTAGGCCTAAAAATCAGGGTGGTGACCAAAAGAAAGATACCACCAAGCCTCAAGAGAAGGGTGGGGATAAAACAAAAGAGAAATCTTCCCCAGGGCCCCAAAACTCCACACAGGGTGGTGGGTCCCAAGCTCCCTCCTCTACCACAGTTAAAAAGCCTTACTGCCATGAGTGTAAAACTCCTGGGCATTGGAAAACTGACAGCAGTTGCCCAAAGGCTAAAAACAAAACTGTTCCTCCAACTACTCCTGTCACACCACCTATTACTGTCAGCAGTAATCCCCCAGGTGGTGGGAGTGGCCCCAAACATTTGGTTGGGTTTTCTTGGGGAACACAGGGGGACCCTGGCTTAGCCAATTCCCCTACAGCAGCTACTCTTGTCTGTGATGATGGCATGGGGTTTGCCAACTTCACTGCCTGTCCCAACCCTTTGGGTAGGTACAGACAGGAGCCCTACATCAATGGTAGAAAAGCTGAGGCCTACAGAGACACTGGAGCTAGCATCACTATGGTGGCCCATAGGCTAGTTCCCTCTGAGCAGCTTTTGCCTGGTTTCTCATACCAGGTAACTAACATTGATGGCAAACAGAACAGTCATCCCATGGCAGAGGTATGTCTCAGCTGGGGAGGTGTCACTGGCCCTAAAAGGGTGGCAGCAGTGTCTCCAACCATGCCTGTGGACTGCTTACTGGGGAATGACTTAGAACTCTCAGCTTGGGCTGGAGTTGAACAAGACACCCATTCTAAAATGGTAGGCCTTTCACAAAAGGGTAGTGGGGTTGTGCCAGCCACAACCCCTGTCCAAGTAGATTTCCTCCCTGAAAAGGTTGGAAGGGCAGTGGTAGCCACAGCCCAGGCAAAGACAGACTTCACTGTAGAGATTGGCAGAGCTGTGACAGTCACAGCTCAAACCCAAGCTGAGTGCCTCCCTGAAAAGGTTGGCAAGGCTGTAATGGTCTCAGCCCATACTCAGACTGACATAGGTGTAGTGAAGCCTGAAACTATGGATCACTCCACACAAACAGAGAGTAGTGGGGAGGAAGAAAAGTCTCCCTCTCCCCAGACATTAGGAAAAGGTCAGCCTCCTCAGGGATCTGACCTCACCCCTTGTGAAGGAACTGCCCCAGAGGTAGCCAGGCCTGGCCTGGCAGAGCCTCTGATGTCAGTGGCCCCTTCCAAGGTGGGACCCAGTCTGGTGCAGGTAGCCTGCCTCTCTCTACCCTGCCTCAGTCATCCCAGGGCTGCAGAGGTCAGGGAGGCCAGTGGACCCCAAGAGGGCCCCTGTCCACAAGAACCCCCCCCCCATCAAAAGAATGAGGATTGCCTGGCTAGTAGCCCTAGCCAGGTGATGGTTAAAAACATTCCTGAGAGATCTCCTTTACAGGTAGTTAGGGACCTCCCCCAGAGGGATTCTGTTGGGCACAGGCAAACATGGGACCTTCGGGCCCCAAACCTGACCTGTCCCTCCAGTAAGCCCACAAAAGGGACCCAGCCTCCAGCTTTAGGTAGCCAGAGGCTGACCCTGAGAGCACAGTGCAACTCAGTGAAAGAAAGAAAGGCATCCATGGTGGAGGATGATTGGAGGAAGCTGAGGCCTCACTTTGAGGACACTCACTTCAGTACTCCATCTCAACACCAGCCTTTTACTTTGCGAAGACACACCAAAGGTAGAGATTCCCTATGGTGGAGACCCTATGATACCTTTAGGGTGAGGGATTGCTTAGTGGACCATGAGACAGGGGGTAACCATGCCAGTGCTGGTTCTTCCTTATATGGCCACTTAGGCAATAGAGGCTTACCTTGTCAAGGCCAGCCTTATCTCCTTTCGTTTGGGGGGGGGGGGGGGGGGTTGTGTAGGAAGGTGGATATCTGACTATGGTTACCCCCAACTTTTTGCCTAGTGTCTAGCTGGTTTTTCGACTTAGTTGGCCTGATAGCCTGCCATTCAGGGTCTCAGCCTGTCTGCTCTCTCTTTAAAATGGACTCCATGTACCCTAGGTACATTCCCAATTGGTAAGGATCACCTTATTGGACCCTGTACAGTGTACCCTAGGTACCCAGGGCATAGGTGTACCCTAGGCCTCCCAGGGGCTGCAGCATGTATTATGCCACCCCTGGTCTGGCCTTCCAATCAGACACAACTGGCTGATCACTCAGCTGGGGCAAGGTCGTGTAATTACCCCTTGCTTAGATATAGTATACCTATATCTACCCTTAATATAGACACATGTGTACCTATCAGCCACTCCTATGGCAGGCCTTAACAATCCTGGAGGCAGAGTGCTTGGTAACATGTGAGATGGTGCTCTAGCATGAGCTGAGCCTGTCTGCAGCTTTCGGAACCATGTCCTTATAGCTGTTCTATGATATAGCCTACCATATACTCTTAAAGTGCCTTATAATCTTAAACGGTTATGGTAACTATGGTTTGGCTGTATCAAAACATGTCGTGTAAGGTGTCTAACACTTTGGAATAATACCCCCAAACCATTTCTGGTGATGAGGATATTATTCCTCCCTTCTAGAGGGAGAGACATGTTAAATTCCTACTTTGCTGTTAACTCTAACCAAAGCCTCAGCATCACAAAATGGATGCTGCTGCCACAGACACGAGTCTGACCTCCTGCTGCTGGGAGTGATCCCGGCAAGGGAGGCTTGGACAATAGGTTTCCTGCCTTGGGAGGTGCGAGCACCACCCCAGACAGGCCTTAGTGTATTGGGGCAGGGAGGGATGAATGAAACGAGATACTGCCTGGGGCACACAAGGTGCTCCATGCATAGTCCAGTTCAAACCGGTGCTGGGGCACTCCAGCCCCAGTCCTGGTGCGAAACTGGACAAAGGAAAGGGGGTGTAACCACCCCCCTCCCAGGACCCACCCATAAGGCGTGACCTAGCAGGCAACCCAGCTCCCCAGATTAGTATAAGAGTGGTAGCTGGGCCCCAGGAGATTAGATTATCCTGAACCTGCAACTTGAACAGAAACTCTGGACCTTCGACATTCGACGAAAGAAGAAGACTGAAGAATCTCCCTTGTGGCCAAGGAGTGGCTACCCTGTGCAAACAGGAACCATCAAGAGACTACCCTTTGCTTTGCTAAAGTTCTACGAGGGACCGACTGCAGAGCCCGACCAGAGCCTTGACTTCCAGACTTCTCCGACCCTGATCCACATCCACAGCTGAGCTGAGATCCGTGGAGGCCGTCCGGTTTGAACTGGACTATGCATGGGACACCTTGTGTGCCCCAGGCAGTGTCTAGTTTCTTTCATCCCTCCCTGCCCCAATACACTAAGGCCTGTCTGGGGTGGTGCTCGCACCTCCCAAGGCAGGAAACCTATTGTCCAAGCCTCCCGTGCTGGGATCACTCCCAGCAGCAGGAGGTCAGACTTGTGTCGTGGCAGCAGCATCCATTTTGTGATGCTGGGGCTCTGGTTAACTTTAACCGGGTAAGTAGGTTTCAACATGTCTTCTCCCTCTAGAAGGGAGGGATAATATCCTCATCACCAGAAATGGGATGGGGGTATTATTCCAAAGTGTTAGACACCTTACACGACATGTTTTGATATAGCCAAACCATAGTTACCATAACCGTTTAAGATTATAAGGCACTGTAAGAGTATATGGTAGGCTGTATCATAGAACAGCTATAAGGACATGGTTCCGAAAGCTGCAGACAGGCTCAGCTCATGCTAGAGCACTATCTCACATGTTACCAAGCACTCTGCCTCCAGGATTGTCAAGGCCTGCCATAGGAGTGGCTGATAGGTGCACATGTGTCTATATATAAGGTAGGTATAGGAATACTACACCTAAGCAAGGGGTGATTACACGACCTTGCCCCAGCTGAGTGATCAGCCAGTTGTGTCATAATGGAAGGCCAGGCCAGGGGTGGCATAATACATGCTGCAGCCCCTGGTAGGCCTAGGGTACACCTATGCCCTGGGTACCTAAGGTACACTGTACAGGGGCCAATAAGGTGATCCTATCCAATTGGGTTATGCACCTAAAGTACATAGTATTAATTTAGAGAGAGAACAGCAGGGCTGTGGGTCTGATTAGCAGGCCCACAGCCACATCGAAGTCGAAAACCAGTAAAGCAAAAGCAAAAAGTGGGGGTGAACATAGAAAGCAGACCCTACTCTCCTACAGCATTTGTTGATTTTAGTGCCATGCTGGCCGATGAAAAGACCTTTTTGGCCGACTGGTCCAGCTTTTTAGCTTCTCTGTCCCCCGGAACCTGAGGAAAAGCACCCTTAGATTTTCCTGAACAAGCAGCCTGAACCACCAGGCTCTCAGGCGATGTATGTGAAGTTAAGAACTTAGGGTCCCCTGGAGCTGCCCTATACCTCCTAGCAACCGTCTTAGAGACTGCGGGAGCAGAAAAAGGCTTACGCCACACCTCCAACACAGGGTCAATAATGGCCTCATTAAAAGGCAATAACAGCTCTGAAACTGTAGTAGGAGAATGCAGTACTTCAGTCAGAATATTTGATTTGAATTCAGTAGTAGGCAACTGAAGATCTAAAAGTTCTGCCGCCTTTCTAATGACTGCATGATATGGAGCCACATCCTTCGAGGGTTCATCGGAAGGTGGAGTAATTTCCCACTCAGGAGACAAATCCAAACCACTAGCCTCTTTAAGCTCCTCAAAAACTTTGTCAGACTCCACCAGCTCTCCTTCTTCTGCTTCTTCCAAAAGGTACCTTCGCTCATCAAGCACCCTTTCAGCTTCCCTCCTGGACCGAATCCGTACAAGCGGCGTCGGCGGCGCCGTGTTAGAATCCGACGGCGCCGGCGTCGAACGTGGATCCACAGGAGCAGCCGGCGTCGAACGAGGTCGAGCCGGCGCCGGTGAAGAAGGGAGCGGCATCGATGTCCTCGGCGCCGGTAGATGCCAAGACGGCGTTGCCGGAAAAAATAGCATGAAATGAGCCTGTGGATATACTTGAGCCACCCCCATATTGAAGGCCATTGGACCCATCGGACCCGAAGGTGCACCAGTGGTGTACATGGCTCTCGAAAATACCCCATACATAGCATTTAAATAATGCGAGGGGTCCTGACCTGGTCCAGGGAACGCAGGGTACTGATCAGGCATTACCGGACTCGGGCCAACCTACGCCGACGGTGGAATAAGAGGCGTCACAGGCTCACCCGGTGCTTGAAGCTCCTCCACCGGAGCCGGAGACGAACCCTGGGCCGGAGATGGAACCGGCGTCTGAGATGGAACCGGAGCTGGAGATGTAGCCGGAGAAGCCACTGGAGAAGAAGGACCAGCAGGCGAATCCGGAACGGGTGAAGGAGACACAGAGTCCTTACGGCGTCGAGCAGGTGACTTCGACTTCGGAGCCGAACTCTTGTCAAAGTGACGTCGAGAAGAATGTCTCCTCTTCTTTTTGTGCTTCTTGGACCTAGAAGCATGCCCCGAAGTCGACTTTGACGCCGACCTCGATAGTGACCTCGACCTCGTTCTCGACTTCCTTCTTCCTCTCTTCTCCATTTTCATCCTTGCGATGAAGAGTTTCGCCTCCCTTTCCTTGAGAGCCTTGGAGCTCATCTTGCGACAGAAAGAGCATCCATCCATATCATGATCAGATGATAAACACCATACACAGTCGTCATGTGGATCCGTGATCGACATATGTTTCCCACATTCACGACAGGGCTTGTAGCCCGATTTCTTTGTCGACATTTTTTCGAAAAAAGGAACAGAGAAATCCAGTAGAAATACAAAGTAACAGTGAAGCTACAGATAGAAATTCCCGAAATCCGTTGGCGTCGACGGCGCGGAAAAAAGGGAACTGACGTCATCACGCCGACGAGGTCTTCTTATGGAGCCGGTGACGTCAGCGGAGTCGCGAGCGGAGCCGTGTCTCTGTGACGTCGTCTTCGACCTCATCAGCGTGGACTGCTACAAAAGTTTCCGAATGTTGCTGGGGCAGGGGATATTCACAAGGTGAGGAATCCATTGGCAGATGTATCCATCAGAAAGTAAAATCATAGTGATAACGAAATCAAAAAACAGGAGGCAGGAAGGCGTGTGGGAGGCTGAGCCCTAAAGCCCAAATTAATGAACCGCCCATGCGTGAAAGCAGACGTCGTGTTTGAGACTCTGCATTTCTTTTATTAATAGTGCGTGGCTGAGGGGCTAATCGTGGGCCTTTGAGATAGTATTCATGTAAATTGCAGCGCCCGTGTGCTCTGCAAAATAACATGAATACTATCTCAAAGGCCCACATTCAGCCCGCAGCCGTGCACTATTAATAAAAGGAATGCAGCAAATCTGAAGCGCGACGTGTGCTTCATAGCTGCCAAGGTTTCAGGATTGGCATGTGTGAGATACAAGGTTTCCCATATAAACTGAATCAAAATAATACCTTGGTGAAGTATTGTTCCATGCAGGTCCTGCTAGATTTACAGATAATTGTTATAGAGTGAGTGTTAATGAAAATCATTCACATTGTCAGTGGTTAACTTGAAAACAGACATTGTTGCCCTAGAGAGGCTTTGGCTAGCATCTGTTTCTGAATATCAGGATTATGATGTAGTGGAGTTTTGACTATAACACATGCCACCTCTAACATACTAGTACGTCCTCACACAAATGTAAGAAAATTGTGCAAATAATTTCGAGACCTCTTCATTTGGAACACTGTCACTTGACTTCATACTGGAATGGATATGTAGCACTCTTGAGAGAGGATTCCAGGCACCGCTACAGACAATTCCCTACAATTTTCTCAATATCTCAATAGTCACTCCAGTCAACTTCCAGGAAAGAATGCACAAACTCAGCAGTCAATATCAACGAGTCCATGGTAAAGGTAAATAAAATATTACGCTCTCTGAATTTCAGAATATCAATAGGATCATGCATAAAGCAAGAGGCTGAGTCTGTGGTATCAGGTTCAAAAAGGGCTTTATTCCAATAACTCGAGTCATATGGAGAATATTACCGTCACCACATGGGATCTGGAAGGGTCTCAAAAGTATTCTCAAAACATTATTCACAGAGTACAGTATATATACATCTCCATAATGTACGTAAGCGAAAAGAGCAAAAGAGAATGAGATAAGAGCATGTGGGCGTGTAAGAAGGTGTGAAGGTGGGCATCCTAGTGGGCGTTTACTTGATGATAATGGGTATTTTGTCATGGGTGGGTGGATACCTGGAGGGGTTTGCGTGATCTGCTGGAATTGTACTGGAACTTTGCCTTACTTGTGTTCAACTCGAGCATGACGTGGTGTAACTGACGTGGGGAAGGGTTGCTATGCAACCGGGAAGTCTGGAAGTGAGGCCTTCAGTGAGTGAGGCCTTCGGTGTCAGGATGACCAGCACATCTTGTTTTATCTGATATCTGATGTCTGGAGCGGGGACTGATTTGTGACATAGGTTGCCCATCACCAAGAGCCGATGTGGCATCTATTTCTTCATTTACTTCATTTACTGCAGAGGCCTTACATGGGGGCTATGGGCTTTTTACTGACGTGAGCTTTGCAATCTCACAAACAGAGACAGTAAGGCTAGGCTTTCTCCTTTGCTGATGGGTTATGTTGATCCCTCCTTCTCCAGGCAGGAATGCGGCTCTGTAGGAGTAAGCAGATAACCGTGCTCAATACTGTCTCGGCACCTCTGACAGGGCCCCTTTGGCTGAGGCCCAAGTGTGCAAGGCCAAGGATACGCAGCTACAGCTGAGGCCTGAAACCTCTTCTCGGGTCTGGCTGAGCCACAAAACACGGGTTTTTATGTGGTGCAGGAAAACATGATGAAAAACGTGTAGGCCTCGATACAGATTTGTCATTTCTCTCATGGGAGACTGAATGATAGCAGGCCACGTTATAGCATAAGCATCATGATAGATAGGCCATGGAGGGGAAATACATAGGATACATGCATGTGCACATAAGCGTTGAGGGGGGCACATGGGGACACACATGCCTCATAATTTTATTTTCCTCATTCCCTCCTTGTTCCCTAGTGAACCCCTTATGTAACATCTATTTTCATGAGACAGTCGATCTGTTCTTGCAGCATTATTTTTCCATTTTCAATGCTCTGTAAATGGGGATGTGGAACACATGCAGTAGCACACAGGCCGCAAATGGCCGGGCCACACTGCAGACATAGGCAACAACTGAATATTATTAATAGTACCAACCCACAGACGGTCAACACTTTCCATCCCCATGCCGATATTAATCCCCAGAGCCAACTGGACCATGTCCACGTGCCTGGGTCTTGATGTATGCTTTGGGCAATCTTGTGGAGCCTCGTTATTGCTTTGTATACAGATGGTGCGTTATTAGGTATGAAAACGCAACAGCTAGAACCGATGACCCTACAAGCCCCGCCCCTATCCGCCAGGATGACGTCAAGAACAAGACAATTCTGAAGAACGACCAGTCTCATAGCATACTGTTCCTGGGTCAGATTCCCCAGGGCCGATGCAGTCACATTAGCAACTGTTTCTAGAATCCTTGTTAACCTTCGGATAAGTTTACTATTCTGGACGGGACCTATGAAGAAAAAGAATCCTTTGTTGAAATCTGTATATTGCTCCCAAGCTGTCTCAGTTTGGTCAATGCCAGAGGCATCGAGCCCTCGTCTGTGTCTGACAAGTGTGAGCCGAAGATCTTGATGATAGCTCGATGGGGCCAAGAAAACGGGTGGTAGAAGAAATGATATGTAGCAAGTCCCACCCCAGTCTAAGGGCAGCTGCACATAGGCTGTCTGGCCACAAATAAAGTAGGTATGTCGTGATGCTCTGAAATAGGACTTTCCTTTGTCTTTGAATACTGTTATAGTATCACACTCACTGTGCCCCAAATGTACTGAGCCTTCTTTTCTGACACACAAGTTCCCTTTCACTGGTAGAACAGTAATTGAAGATGGACCTGACATGTGTAGGGGCTTTACGTTCAACACTATGAAATCGAGGGTCGCATTTCCTTGCAGATACTCTTCAGTTTCTAGATCTGTACCTTTCATTTGGGGAAGACCCTCTTCATCTGGGAAACATGCTTCGTTCATGACTTTATTCAATCAAGTTACCCCATACCCACTCGCCCCTACAATCCTCCTCTTGACATTCTTTGGCATCACCGTTGATGGATGTCATTAAGGCAAACCATGCTCCGCAAGAACCAATATGGGAGAATGGAAAAGGGAACAGAGGCAGCACTCCCTTTACCTTCTGATACGGGGGAAGTCGGCCACAGACCCAGCAGTCTGTAGCGTTACTAGTCTGATGTGAATGGTGCAGCATCTGAATAAAGGTATTGTTGCGCAGAGCGAGTCGATACGATAACTCATGGGATGGAAGATCACTAAATGTGTGTTTTGAGGTATCATTAGACGAGGAGTGTAAGAGTGAAGCAATAGGAGGAAAAATAGCATGTAGTATTAAGCTGATACATATTATCGTGATACACAGAAGAGATAGAAACATCAAACTAACTATACATCTGCCACGTAATATTTTACAGTATTTGCTTTTCATCTTGCTCTTTCTCTCGTTCGCTTTGTTCGAGATCTTATGCAAGCCAGAATGCATGTTCAACCGCTTCACCACCTAGTGGACTTAATCGATCAAACGGGTTCTGACTTATGAGATCTAAGTTTAGCTTTATATTTCTGCTGTGGAGTCTCCTCTAGTAAAGGGGGCTCAAAGTCCGAGCAGTCAGTGTTCTTTTTGAAAGTACAGTTATTCCCGAAGTAACGTTTACAATGGTGAAGATGTATCCATCCTTTCCGTCCCTCGACTTTAACGGCGGTCCTTGTGGTTAGCAACACCAATTTTGGCGTCTTCCACCTCGGCTCAAGAGGGCTTGATCTATCAAAGTTCCGGATCAGCACATAGTCGCCAGGAGCGATCGAGTATTCTTTGACCTGGGTGTTGTCAGGGAAAGCAGCGGCAACCTGCGAACGACAAGAGAGTAGTGCAGACATCAAGGAAGCCAGGTAATCTGTCAGCATGTTGCTATCAACATCAGTGATTTTTTTAGGCATTGGAGTGCCCCACATATTCGGTGGTCTACCGAAAACCACTTCATAGGGAGATAAGCCTGTTCTAGAATGGGCTACCATTCGCATGTAAAAGAGGGCAACCGGTAGGGCTACCATCCAATCTACACCTTTGTCTGCGCAAATCTTTGCTAGTTTTATTTTTAATGTCTGATTGTGTCTTTCTACAAGGCCTGCTGCTTCAGGATGTCGCACACAATGGAACTTCCAGGTATACCCTAACAGAAGGGACACTTGTTTCATGAGTTCAGAGGAGAAAGGCTGACCGTTGTCGGAATATACGACACGCGGTAATCCATAACGTGGGAAAAACTCTCGTACCAATTGTCTGGCGGTAGTTACAGCAGTATAATCAGGGACTGGATAGGCTTCGGTCCACCTTGATAATGAACATACTACTACCAGGACATATTTGTAACCTCTACATCTATTCATTTGGATATAATCCATTTGGAGGACCTCAAAAGGATGGTCAGGTGGATGGAATCCACCTTGTTCCATCGGAATGCCTTTACCTGGATTGAATTGGCAACAGATCATACATGTCCTGACCTTTTGTTTCGCTGCTGCACGCAGGTGCTTGTTGAACCATATATTCTGTAGGCTGTCTAGCATTGCTTTCTCTCCTAGGTGTGCAGGACTATGTGCGGTATTTATGATCACTTGTACCATCGAATCAGGAAGAAACCATGTGGATTTGCCCTTAGTCATCCAACCCTGATCAGTCAGTACCCCTCCTTGTTCCGACCATTTCTTTAGTTTGTCTAGAGTTGCATGTGTCTGTATGTCTTGTACATCCTTGGAAGGATCCCTAACTGTCATGGCTTTGGACACTGATGGTACCTGTGACTTTGTTATGTCTAGTGGGGTCTGAGCTGTCTGCTTAGCAGTTCGGTCTGCCAGATCATTGCCTTGGGAAATGGTATCTGTGGCTCTAGTATGTGCTTTGTATTTTATGATAGCTATGGCTGTTGGTAAATGTATCGCTTCCAGAAGGGCTTGAATAAGGGGGCCATGTTGTATCTTGGCCCCATGAGAGGTCAAGAACCCTCTTTCTCGCCAGAGCACCCCGAAATCATGAACTACCCCATATGCATATTGGGAGTCGGTGTAAATGTTTACTTTCAGGTGCTCAGCTCTTATGCATGCTTGTGTCAGGGCGATGAGCTCTGCTGCTTGTGCTGACAGTATGTCTATTCTTTTAGTCTCTATGATTTCAGTAGCAGTGGTCACTGCATATGCTGCCACTAATTCTCCCGCCCCTGTCCTCATGCATGAACCGTCAACATATAGTGTTAGGTCAGGGTCTGGAAGTGCAACATCTGTCAAGTCTCGTCTTGGCTTAGTCACGGTATGTATTACTTCAACACAGTCGTGTGGGGAAAGGCTTTCTGTACTGGAGGGCAATAGAGTAGCGGGATTCAGTATGTTGCATCGTCTGATCTCTATGTGTGGTTGGAATAACGTCAGCTCATAGCCTGTCAGTCTAGCTACAGTCAGGTGTTGGGTTTGTGTCCGGTTCAAGAGAACCTCCACTGCGTGTGGGACTTGTACTGTCAGGGGGTGGTCCAGCACTATCGAGTCACTTTGTCTTATGGCTAAGGCCGTTGCTGCAACAGATTTTAGGCACGCAGGCAAAGCCTGTGGTACTGGGTCCAATGTACTAGAAAAATATGCACAGGGCTTGTGTTTTCCTGCATGATCTTGTGTGAGGACAGATAGTGCTGTTCCATCCCGCTCTGTCACAAAAAGCATAAACGATTTGTTATAATCAGGGATCGCTAAAACTGGTGCTTGACATAAAGCTCTCTTTAATTCTTCAAATGCCACAGTGTGTTCTTGTGTCCAAGGGAGGACTTTCGTAGAGGCTGCCTCCTGTGTCGTCAACTGTATTAGGGGCTTGGCTATGTAAGCATACTGGGGAATCCACTGCCTGCAATATGAAGTGAGGCCAATGAATGCACGTACCTCCTTTTGTGTCGTGGGCTGTGAAAGACCTGAAATTAATTGTATACGTTCAGGTGTCAGTCTCCTACCCTCCTTGGATAGCAAGTGCCCAAGGTACGCTACTTGCTGTTCACAGAATTGCAACTTCGAAGGGGACACTTTGTGCCCCTTGTCAGCCAGGAAATGTAAAACCATCAGGGAAGCATCTTCACAATCATGGTCCGATCGTGCAGTGATGAGAATGTCATCGACATACTGTATCAGTGCCGTAGAGCTAGGCATATGAATACTGTCTAGTTGTCTTTTCAGTGCCTGACTATAAATGCTAGGACTTTCTGTGAAGCCCTGTGGTGCTCTCGTGAATCTGAAGCTGCGACCGTTTAAACTGAAACCAAAAAGATATTGGCTGTCCGGATGTATTGGAATACTGAAAAATGCGTTCTTCAGATCTATCACTGTAAAGAACGTAGCATTCGCATCAATGGCAGTCAATATCGAAGAGATGTCCGGGACCACAGGGTACTGTGGTACCACACATTTGTTTAACTCTCGCAGGTCCACAACTAATCTATGTACAGGTGGTATATTGGGGTCAGTTCTTTTAAGAATAGGAAGGACCGGCGAATTACATATATTTGAATCAGTCTCAATCACCACCCCTTGTGCAATCAGGTCATCTATTATTTTCAGTAAACCCACTTCAGCTTCGGGTGGTATTTTGTATTGTCTAATCCGCGGTAGCACTACACCTTCCTTTAGGGTGACCTAGTGTGGTGTAATGTTCATGTAACCTACGTCAGTTGGGCCTTGTGCCCATAGGTGCTGTGGTACGTCTCGGAGCCTGACGTCAATATCTTTCATTACAAAATGTCCCTTGAAATCACGTAAATACAGTCGCACTCCTTCTGGTGAGCAACAGATTACTGCTCCTAGTTCTTTTAATTTATGCAAAAGTTGGTCGCACACTGCTCGTCACACCAGCAAGTTGCCCCAAAGGACTGTGGTAAATGTAGTGGCGACGGCGGGTACGCCTATGCCACGATGTATAAAGAACAGTATGTGTTGCGTTAGCCATCCCTGGACACGTGTTTCGAGGTAGTTGCCTCTCGTCAGCAGGGAGCAGGTCAGTGTAAAGGGGTGCCGTGTGGACTGCCAAAATGTAATTAAAACAGGTCAAGTACCTCTCATGGCGCGCAGGTGCAGATCCAAGGCTCGTCAGCCCGTTGGCTCAAGGGAGCCGTAATAAATTATGCAAAAGTTGGTCGCACACTGCTCGTCACACCAGCAAGTTGCCCCAAAGGACTGTGGTAAATGTAGTGGCGACGGCGGGTACGCCTATGCCACGATGTATAAAGAACAGTATGTGTTGCGTTAGCCATCCCTGGACACGTGTTTCGAGGTAGTTGCCTCTCGTCAGCAGGGAGCAGGTCAGTGTAAAGGGGTGCCGTGTGGACTGCCAAAATGTAATTAAAACAGGTCAAGTACCTCTCATGGCGCGCAGGTGCAGATCCAAGGCTCGTCAGCCCGTTGGCTCAAGGGAGCCGTAATAAATTATGCAAAAGTTGGTCGCACACTGCTCGTCACACCAGCAAGTTGCCCCAAAGGACTGTGGTAAATGTAGTGGCGACGGCGGGTACGCCTATGCCACGATGTATAAAGAACAGTATGTGTTGCGTTAGCCATCCCTGGACACGTGTTTCGAGGTAGTTGCCTCTCGTCAGCAGGGAGCAGGTCAGTGTAAAGGGGTGCCGTGTGGACTGCCAAAATGTAATTAAAACAGGTCAAGTACCTCTCATGGCGCGCAGGTGCAGATCCAAGGCTCGTCAGCCCGTTGGCTCAAGGGAGCCGTAATAAATTATGCAAAAGTTGGTCGCACACTGCTCGTCACACCAGCAAGTTGCTTCAAAGGACTGTGGTAAATGTAGTGGCGACGGCGGGTACGCCTATGCCACGATGTATAAAGAACAGTATGTGTTGCGTTAGCCATCCCTGGACACGTGTTTCGAGGTAGTTGCCTCTCGTCAGCAGGGAGCAGGTCAGTGTAAAGGGGTGCCGTGTGGACTGCCAAAATGTAATTAAAACAGGTCAAGTACCTCTCATGGCGCGCAGGTGCAGATCCAAGGCTCGTCAGCCCGTTGGCTCAAGGGAGCCGTAATAAATTATGCAAAAGTTGGTCGCACACTGCTCGTCACACCAGCAAGTTGCCCCAAAGGACTGTGGTAAATGTAGTGGCGACGGCGGGTACGCCTATGCCACGATGTATAAAGAACAGTATGTGTTGCGTTAGCCATCCCTGGACACGTGTTTCGAGGTAGTTGCCTCTCGTCAGCAGGGAGCAGGTCAGTGTAAAGGGGTGCCGTGTGGACTGCCAAAATGTAATTAAAACAGGTCAAGTACCTCTCATGGCGCGCAGGTGCAGATCCAAGGCTCGTCAGCCCGTTGGCTCAAGGGAGCCGTAATAAATTATGCAAAAGTTGGTCGCACACTGCTCGTCACACCAGCAAGTTGCCCCAAAGGACTGTGGTAAATGTAGTGGCGACGGCGGGTACGCCTATGCCACGATGTATAAAGAACAGTATGTGTTGCGTTAGCCATCCCTGGACACGTGTTTCGAGGTAGTTGCCTCTCGTCAGCAGGGAGCAGGTCAGTGTAAAGGGGTGCCGTGTGGACTGCCAAAATGTAATTAAAACAGGTCAAGTACCTCTCATGGCGCGCAGGTGCAGATCCAAGGCTCGTCAGCCCGTTGGCTCAAGGGAGCCGTAATAAATTATGCAAAAGTTGGTCGCACACTGCTCGTCACACCAGCAAGTTGCCCCAAAGGACTGTGGTAAATGTAGTGGCGACGGCGGGTACGCCTATGCCACGATGTATAAAGAACAGTATGTGTTGCGTTAGCCATCCCTGGACACGTGTTTCGAGGTAGTTGCCTCTCGTCAGCAGGGAGCAGGTCAGT
Source organism: Triturus cristatus (assembly GCF_964204655.1). Taxonomy (NCBI): domain Eukaryota; kingdom Metazoa; phylum Chordata; class Amphibia; order Caudata; family Salamandridae; genus Triturus; species Triturus cristatus. Next base: position 413,888,427 of record NC_140585.1, on the reverse strand, counting down.
GTAAAGGGGTGCCGTGTGGACTGCCAAAATGTAATTAAAACAGGTCAAGTACCTCTCATGGCGCGCAGGTGCAGATCCAAGGCTCGTCAGCCCGTTGGCTCAAGGGAGCCGTAATAAATTATGCAAAAGTTGGTCGCACACTGCTCGTCACACCAGCAAGTTGCCCCAAAGGACTGTGGTAAATGTAGTGGCGACGGCGGGTACGCCTATGCCACGATGTATAAAGAACAGTATGTGTTGCGTTAGCCATCCCTGGACACGTGTTTCGAGGTAGTTGCCTCTCGTCAGCAGGGAGCAGGTCAGTGTAAAGGGGTGCCGTGTGGACTGCCAAAATGTAATTAAAACAGGTCAAGTACCTCTCATGGTGCGCAGGTGCAGATCCAAGGCTCGTCAGCCCGTTGGCTCAAGGGAGCCGTAATAAATTATGCAAAAGTTGGTAGCACACTGCTCGTCACACCAGCAAGTTGCCCCAAAGGACTGTGGTAAATGTAGTGGCGACGGCGGGTACGCCTATGCCACGATGTATAAAGAACAGTATGTGTTGCGTTAGCCATCCCTGGACACGTGTTTCGAGGTAGTTGCCTTGAGTCTGCACCTGCGCGCCAGGAGAGGTACTTGACCTGCTTTTAATTACATTTGGCAGTCCACGCGGCACCCCTTTACACTGACCTGCTCCCTGCTGACGAGAGGCAACTACCTCGAAACACGTGTCCAGGGATGGCTAACGCATACACATACTGTTCTATTTACTTTTTGTGGCATAGGCGTACCCGCCGTCGCCACTACATTTCCCACAGTCCTTTGGGGCAACTTGCTGGTGTGACGAGCGGTGTGCGACCTACTTTTCCTCAATTTAAACGGCTTCCTTAAGCCAACGGGCTGACGAGCCTTGAGTCTGCACCTGCGCGCCAGGAGAGGTACTTGACCTGCTTTTAATTACATTTGGCAGTCCACGCGGCACCCCTTTACACTGACCTGCTCCCTGCTGACGAGAGGCAACTACCTCGAAACACGTGTCCAGGGATGGCTAACGCATACACATACTGTTCTATTTACTTTTTGTGGCATAGGCGTACCCGCCGTCGCCACTACATTTACCACAGTCCTTTGGGGCAACTTGCTGGTGTGACGAGCGGTGTGCGACCTACTTTTCCTCAATTTAAACGGCTTCCTTAAGCCAACGGGCTGACGAGCCTTGAGTCTGCACCTGCGCGCCAGGAGAGGTACTTGACCTGCTTTTAATTACATTTGGCAGTCCACGCGGCACCCCTTTACACTGACCTGCTCCCTGCTGACGAGAGGCAACTACCTCGAAACACGTGTCCAGGGATGGCTAACGCATACACATACTGTTCTATTTACTTTTTGTGGCATAGGCATACCCGCCGTCGCCACTACATTTCCCACAGTCCTTTGGGGCAACTTGCTGGTGTGACGAGCGGTGTGCGACCTACTTTTCCTCAATTTAAACGGCTTCCTTAAGCCAACGGGCTGACGAGCCTTGAGTCTGCACCTGCGCGCCAGGAGAGGTACTTGACCTGCTTTTAATTACATTTGGCAGTCCACGCGGCACCCCTTTACACTGACCTGCTCCCTGCTGACGAGAGGCAACTACCTCGAAACACGTGTCCAGGGATGGCTAACGCATACACATACTGTTCTATTTACTTTTTGTGGCATAGGCGTACCCGCCGTCGCCACTACATTTTCCACAGTCCTTTGGGGCAACTTGCTGGTGTGACGAGCGGTGTGCGACCTACTTTTCCTAGTTCTTTTAATGTTTTTATACCGAGCAAGTTTTCCGGACATGATTTAGTAAGTAGTAAGTCTGTAGTATGTATCAGTGGACCAACTCCTAAGGAGACTGGTTCTGAAACCTCATTAACAATAGGTCTACCCGAAAATCCCAGGGATACACTCTTTGAGCCCGAGAGGGGTGCCCCGGGCACCTCGGAATGACTAATGGTAGTTCTACTAGCCCCAGTGTCAATCAAAAACTTTTTATTTTGTCCCAGTAACCGTGCATGTACATAGGGACCCGCTTGGTCCACAGGAACTGGAATGAGGGGCAGGTCGAATTCCCTCTCTGGGCAGCTTCATGAATATTCTTGGTATTCTGGATAGTTGTTTTGAGCGTGCTCATACATTTGTGTTGTAGCTCGGGCTGGTGCAGGTGCATGGACGGATGGTGGCGGCGGTGGAAACGTGTCTGATGTCTGATGTGTGTTACTGTCCTTGGGAGGATATTGACGAGGCTTTGTTTTACCTATCGCTATATTGTTTTTCAGCACTGCACACTCATTTACGAAGTGGCCTGGCTTCTTGCAATAATTACAAGTCCCACTATTTTGTTTCGTGCTATTTTTGTTCGTGCTTGCATTTGTGTTTGCCGGTGTCGATTGGGCCACCAGCATCTTCCTCTTTGTGTCCTTCATGCGTCTCTTTTCTTGGTCATGTTCCTCTCTAATTCTGTTCTGGTGATACTGTAACATCTGTAACATTTGGGACGGGCTGTTTGCTTGCCAAGTACTCTCAACCTTCAGTACTCTATACTTTACCTCAGGTATGGAATTTTCTACTAATTTACTCACAAAAAGATGGGGATATGAATCACTACCGGGCTTAAGGCCACTGTTGATAGTAAAACATTTCTCAAACCTATAATAAAAATCGCTAGTGTCCTCGTCTGGCTTCTGTTTACAAGCTGAAATAGCATCCCAGTCTTCTTTCTTGGTAATTAATAATCTTGGCAAAACTTGTACAAGGAGTTCAGGTAATTCTTTAGCTCGGGGACCCAGACCAACCCCCGGGCCTCTTGCATTTTCTTCTGTTTGCAACACATCCCAGCTAATCTTGCTCTCTCCCACCTCCCAGTCTTTTTCTTTAAGCTTCTCGTAAATACCAGCAGGCAATAGTACTTTTAATAATTTTAGAACGTCCGCATATGTATATTCCCCTAAGCGGAGAATGTCTTTCAATTCCCTGTGAAAACCCCCCGGGTCTTTGTCATGGGAGGGCAACATCTTTTTCATTTCCAGTATCTCTAATTTTGACAGAGGGGTGTAGACATATACCCGTTGTAGTTCATTGTTTGCATCCTTTACAGGATGTACCTCTCGTAGGGGGTTCAGTTTGTCGTATGCCTGCCCCTTAACCTGGGGTGGATGGAACGGGAAGCAGGGATCTAGTTACATATACTATATATTTGTGTCGCTGATCCAAGATGACATTAATCAGTTCAGTACCCAAGTTCATCCATCTGTCTAGTATTATGTCGTCCAGCAACCTATACAATATACCAGGACCAGAGTACTGACTTTCATATAACGTTATTAAATGTTGGACCATGTAAACACCAGCTAAGCGCTGTTCATTCGGTGGAAGGCTCAAAAACGTCTGTGCTACGACATCATTATTATATAAATCGTATTGCGATACCCACAGGGTGGCTGATCGTGCTAATTCAAGTTCTGTTGGGGTTAAGGGCTGTTCATTACCTAACCATTCATTCACCGCTTTGTCGGTGATTTGGAACAAATTGTCAAGGGAAAATCTCTTTTTTATAGCCGTTCCCTGTTTACGGTAATTCAGGCCTTTGGGTTTCTCGAGTCGTCGGGCATGGCCCACGTATTGTATTTTATCTTGGTCCCCTGCTTCATCATCAGATGATAAAGCAGCTTCATCGTGCGGTCCTGCTTCGTGTGACGCTATTATTGCTTTTCAGATTTTGGTCAACATGTTGTCAGTCTGTCCTGATTTATCATGCTGACCGGCATCCATGCGATCACTCCAACCAGTATAACGATGGTCTACATCCCCGTTTCCTTCGTCTTTTTCTCTGATCAGACAATTAATTAGGAAGCGAAGGATGTAATTCTTAACAACCACTTTTCTATTTTGTATAGCATCTGCTATGCTCTCAGGACCTTCCCCTGTTCTTATGAATGTGTACATTTTCTTTAGATGTTTATCCATATCTGGTAGTTTTTCCAGATCTGTGACTGCTCGTCTAAGCCGTAGTGAAAACACAAGCATCCTGCCCTTTCCTGGGTCTGGATCATATATACATTTGGGGCTGTCTACTTTTACTGTCGACACCCCTCCTGACGCTGTCCCGGATCCCCCCTCCCCGCCGTCATCGAGCTCCTGGAGCTGTTCTGGCGTTGGGGGTGCAGGGAAAGATCCGTCCACATAGGCTGGTGGGGATTCCTCTAGATAGGTGTCAATAAACCTGTCGGATGCTGTTTTTAATTTTCGGGGTACTGGCGGAGGCACTCTAATGGGTCTTTCTACTGGAGTCACTTTCACTAGTTCCTCTGAAAGGACGGGGTAAATACCAGCAACGACAGTATTCATTTCTCTTTCAGTCTGCTCTCTTTTTACTCGTTCCCCTTCCTCCCGTAATTTCTTTTCTTTGGCTTTTTCAGATTCATCCTTACTTCTCTCTATTTTGTGGAACTCTTTTTCTGTTCTTCTATGTGACTCCTTACGCCACAACTCAATGGCATCCTTCTGAGCAGGTCTAGATTTTCTCTTCCATATTTCTTCCTCTACTTTCATAATGCTTTCCGCATCCCACGTTCCCGTGATAGGCCATCTATATTTTGTCTCTAGATCCTTCGTGTAATCTACCCATAGTTCTAAAAACAACACGGCATCTAAACCATGCTTACAGTACATGAAATGTCCAGGTGTGTCCCTAGGCGGAATGTTAACTGGTTCCTCTAGTACACCTTTTCTGGTACATATTGTACGTAGTTTCGAAAATAACGGCATGTTGGAATGTAGCCAAAAAACAAAAATCACAATAGCGCTATTAAATCAAAAACTATAATAAAACAAACTTACATAAAACCTGACACATTCAAACCTAACTGAACCTGACTAGGACAATAACATTCATACAGGTATATCGGTGCACCTTGAATACTTTGAGATCTCTATTTCCTATAACTCTAGCTGCATGCACTTGAACATACAGGTCTCACAAGTGAGAACCCGTCTTGATTGCAACCCCCATGAGAAAACTCACCGGGAAGCGGAACTTGAACTTGAAGTCGAAGGCCTCCGAAACTTGACGCTGCGCGGGGAATGGCGTATCTTAGGTGGATCTCCAGAAACCTCGGACACAGCTCTCTCGCAGGTGGGCTCTGGGTTAGGACAATCTGCGTTTCTCACCGCCTCGTATGGATGCCTGGTCGCAGTCCGTCTCCTTCGTTGGCCTGAGGGAGTTGGCGGGAAAACCTGCGACGTACGTACTTGAAGTCCGTCACAGCTGTGGAAGGGGGCAAAACTGTACCTTCATCTCCGGCGTGTGGGGAAAGAGAATAGTCCCTGTTCGGGCGCCATTATGTCGTAAATAAAATATTACGCTCTCTGAATTTCAGAATATCAATAGGATCATGCATAAAGCAAGAGGCTGAGTCTGTGGTATCAGGTTCAAAAAGGGCTTTATTCCAATAACTCGAGTCATAGGGAGAATATTACCGTCACCACAAGGGATCTGGAAGGGTCTCAAAAGTATTCTCAAAACATTATTCACAGAGTACAGTATATATACATCTCCATAATGTACGTAAGCGAAAAGAGCAAAAGAGAATGAGATAAGAGCATGTGGGCGTGTAAGAAGGTGTGAAGGTGGGCGTCCTAGTGGGCGTTTACTTGATGATAATGGGTATTTTGTCATGGGTGGGTGGATACCTGGAGGGGGTTGCGTGATCTGCTGGAATTGTACTGGAACTTTGCCTTACTTGTGTTCAACTCGAGCATGACGTGGTGTAACTGACGTGGGGAAGGGTTGCTATGCAACCGGGAAGTCTGGAAGTGAGGCCTTCAGTGAGTGAGGCCTTCGGTGTGAGGACGACCAGCACATCTTGTTTTATCTGATATCTGATGTCTGGAGCGGGGACTGATTTGTGACATAGGTTGCCCATCACCAAGAGCCGATGTGGCATCTATTTCTTCATTTACTTCATTTACTGCAGAGGCCTTACATGGGGGCTATGGGCTTTTTACTGACGTGAGCTTTGCAATCTCACAAACAGAGACAGTAAGGCTAGGCTTTCTCCTTTGCTGATGGGTTATGTTGATCCCTCCTTCTCCAGGCAGGAATGCGGCTCTGTAGGAGTAAGCAGATAACCGTGCTCAATACTGTCTCGGCACCTCTGACAGGGCCCCTTTGGCTGAGGCCCAAGTGTGCAAGGCCAAGGATACGCAGCAACAGCTGAGGCCTGAAACCTCTTCTCGGGTCTGGCTGAGCCACAAAACACGGGTTTTTATGTGGTGCAGGAAAACATGATGAAAAACGTGTAGGCCTCGATACAGATTTGTCGTTTCTCTCATGGGAGACTGAATGATAGCAGGCCACGTTATAGCATAAGCATCATGATAGATAGGCCATGGAGGGGAAATACATAGGATACATGCATGTACACATAAGCGTTGAGGGGGGCACATGGGGACACACATGCCTCATAATTTTATTTTCCTCACCTACATGCCCTTCACAACTGACAACATACAAGACCACCTTTCTTGCCTTCACACTTTTCACCAAACATCTATCATGTTCAGTAGCATACAAGTAATTTGATTATTCTCTTTCTCAATTTACAACTAGCCTGGTATCATAGAGGCCTTCCAGAAGGCAGTCCCATATTGCACCTTCATACATGATTAAGCCTATATGTATGAAACTAAATGGAGAGCCAAAACTAACCGCAGGAATAACATAGAGTGCCATGCAGGTGATCTACCTGTTACTGCAAAAAAATATAAACTAGCCATCACTCAGCAAAAATTGTTTTACTGAAAACATCTCAACAATAAGTCAGCAAACTTTCAGCAGCTCTAAAATACAACTCTGTGGACATAATAATCTTCCCTACTTGGACACTATGATGTAGCAAGCGAAAATAGCGATCGCAAATGCTGAAATTCGCTGAAATTACGATTCCTAATTTTGCGCAAGCATAAGAATCGCAATTTGCAAATCCCTAAATGCAAACTGCGATAATGCCTTAAGGAATCGCAAATTACCACCAAATTCAAGTTGGTGGTAAGTTGCGATTTCCTTTAAAAAAGCACTTTATTGCTTTTTTTAAAGTGCCATGTGGCACACATACATGCCTTTATCATGTATGTGCGCCACATGTGCACACATGCACAATTCAGGGGTGCAACAGGGTGTCCTTCTGGAACCCTTGCACCCTCGAAATTGCGCGGACAATTTGCGAGTACCTACTGGGTACTCGCAAATTGTGCGTGCAATTCCCATTCATTCCTATGGGTCTCTTGGCCCATAGGTATGAATGGGAAGCCATTCCTTATTTGCGGCTCACATAAGGAATGTGTAGGAATCGCAAAAAATATTGTGATTCCTACCTACATAGCATTTTGCGAGTCCTTAATAGCGATTCCCTAAAAATCGCTATTAAGGACTCGCTAAACTGCTTTTACCTACATCTGACCCTATGTGACCAAGTGCTCGAGTTGAGGATCTTTAGTAAAATCTTATTATAGTACCACCATTGGGGTCCTGTGCTTTTCTAAACACAAAAGTGTACTTGCTTGTGTACCTAATTCATGTCATGGCGTGTGTATCTAAATTGAAAACCTGCATTAAGACTCTTCATGTGGCGCTACATGCGTGGAAATGCACCATCTTTTCACTTTTTTAAGCTAAACTTTAGAGTGATATTTGGCGCTGCATCCACACGTGCGTTCTGGTTCCCGGCGTACATAGCCTTGGTTGCAGCGCACAGAGCCCTTACACTGCCGCACACAAAGGAAAAAAATTAGAGGGAACATTGCTAGCGGGCCTGCTGCACTTATTGCGCCACCCACTTAAGTAGCACTTTAAAACATGTCCCAGGCATGCCATTGCAGCCTGAAAGCAGTTTGAAACTGCCATGTTGACTTGGCATTTAAAACCCCTTCCGTAGCCTTAAACTCCTCATTTATTACATATGATTCCCCTTAGGTAGGCGCTAGGTAGCCCATAGGGCAGGGTGCTGTTTAATTAAAAGGTTGGACGTTAACTTTTTACAAGTGCTGGTAGTGAAAAACTCCTCCTAACTTCATTTTTCACTTCTGTGAGACCTACCTCTCCTATGAGATAACAGTGGAGGTTATTACATTTAATAAGCTGTATTTCCTATTAGGAGCTGGTGGCTCAGTCATGTTTGATATATATGAAATGGTAATGACAAACTCTCCTTAATGGTAAAGAAGGAATTTTCATTACAATTTTGAAAAGGTCACTTTTAGAAAGTTGGCATTTTCCTCCCCTTAGCCCATTTGTGTCTATATCCTGTCTTCGGTTCACATGACTTGGTGTAGCTGACAGTTAGACTTTGAGAATTATTTCCAGACAGTCACACAATATTGGAATTTGAAATGCTTGAATGTTGGGCCATCTACTGGCAGGATGGGGGTCGGACCTGAGCACGGGTCCACTTAGAACTGAATAGCCTATGCACTGCATTCACACAAAGGGCTTAAAAAACCCACATTGTTACTGCAGCCAGCTTAGATCCAAGGCAGGGAATTCCATGCCGTGCAAAACCACTGTCTAGAAGCTTCTACCACCGTCCGGAACCAGGGTATAAATGTAAGACCTCTGTCACCAACTCTTCAGTACACTTTTGAACCTGTGGATACTCTGCCAGGGAGAATGACTGCTGTGCTGCTGCAAGGACTGTCACTCTGCTGTCCTTGCAGCTCTAAAGGAACCACTGCCCTGTTGCGCTGGCCTGCTGCCCTGGGGAAGAAGAACTTCATCTTGAACCTAGGATCCCAGAGTGACTTCTAGTGCTAGTATGCTGGCCTACTGATCTGAACCTCAGGTGCATTTAAGGCTCCCCTAACAGCTCCTGGACCCAGCTGCAGTGAGTTCCTGACCCCCAAGTGGAGCCCCTCAGATCCTGGACCCTTGGTGTGGCCCAGCGAGCTTAAATTAATCTTTTGGGCTCTTCGCTGCCTTGAGCGGGCCTGTTGCACCAAGACCGTGCCGCTGGCACCGAAAATCAGCTTGAAGCTCCGCCACCCTATTTCTTTGTATTGCAACATCGACCACTCGCGGGGGACTGCCAACGCACAGCTTCAGGTCATCCGTCTGCCACACCCAGCCTCCTCTTTGTGCCATGACAAGCCACACTCTCCTTGCACAAAATGTGAGGAGGTAAATCTTCAGAGGGACTATATCTGACCTGCACTCCATCACAGCCGGCCTAATTTTTTATTTTGACTTGGTCCAGCGTGACTAGATAGTGCGGTTGGCGTTTTTTGCTTTTAGTTGCTAGATAACACTTTATTATGTAAAAATTCATAACTCCGCTTCTAATGATTGGATGTTTGTGGTTTTGGTCTTGTTTTATTTATTAAATTCTGCTTTATTTCAAACTTGGTGTGGAATTTTTTTTGTGTGGTGCTTTCACTGTTTAAATCTTTGAATTATTGCACATATACGTTATACAATGTCTCTAAGTTAAGCCTGACTGCTCTGTGTCAAGCTACCAGGGTGTTGAGCACAGGTTAATTTTGTGTTTGCATGTGCATTACCCAGACAGGGATTGTGGTTGCTGCTTGACCAGGGCTCAAACCCCAATCAACCAGTAACCCAAATTCTTACACTGCTGTTGAACCTCAGGAAATTTTGTCTGTGAAATAAAGAGAGAATGCAAGACCACGTTAATGAGGACCAGAAAAACAGGAAGTCAGGTCAGCCAGTTGGTTGGTACAGATCACTGACATAATATCGTCAGTCAAAATATCGAGGTACCAGAATATCGTGTCCAAAATATCGATGGACAAAATATCGACTTCTTATCTCCATAAAGGTAAGTACCAAAATATCGATACCAAGATATCGTTGTCAAAAATACAGTTGTATAAAATATCGATTTTTTTTTTTATTGTCTTAAAAATAATATAAAATTAATTAAATTAGAAATATAGTTAAATAAAACAGTTAGAATTATTTAATTTTTTTTAATTAAATAATAAATGTAATGTAAAAATGAATACAGGGGTACGGTGCGTATGTACGGTGCATACCGATGACACGGAAAGCGGGGCTGAAGGGGTACTGGTCGTGTACGCACCGTACCCCAAAATCGCTTGTGTACGCACCGTATCCCAAAATTGCATATGTTGGGGTACGCTCCATACACACGCCTCACATGTGGGGGGACCCCTGTACGCCTCATGCCCCTATACGACCTGTACCCCGGTATGAGTCGTACCCCCAGAACGAGTCATACCAGGGTACGAGGCGTATAGGGGTTCGCTTCGTAGCCCGGTACGAGTCGTTCCCCGTATATAGGCCATTTTCCATACAAATCGCATGCTGACAACCCGGTACGAATCGTACTTGACGGGTTGTACAGCCTTTTTACAAATTGTATGGTCTTTTTTACAAGTCTGTGTCGTACAGCTTTTCCCGATCCGATTTGTATGGATCGGGCCGATCTGTATGTATTTTTCCCGTACGAATCGTACTACACAGGTTGGAAGGGACTTGTACGATTTGTATGGAAAAAAATACGGATCCGATTTGTATGTAAAATAAAAGTCCAGGATCAGAATCGGCCCCAAAATGTTAAAAATATAATTTCAATTATAATTACATATATATCTAAATCTAAATAAACCTGTAATATAAATATAAAAATTAATTCTATATAAAATAAAATAAATTATTTAAAAAAAGATTTTAAATAATATTTCACACTACATTAATAATATACAGTAGGGAAAACATTGCATAGCTTAAGGGATAAAATTACTATGCCCACTCCAACAAGTGTAACAGTAGGGAAAGTGTTGCATAGCGGGAGGGTAAAAATTACAATTCCTACTCCAGTGAGTGCAACAGGAGGGAAAGTGTTGGATAGCGGTGGGTAAAAAAAATACTATTCCCACTCCAGAGTGCAACTGTAGGGAAAGTGTTGGATAGCGAGTGGGAATAATTTACTATTCCCACACCACCAAGGGGCCGATTCCAATCCTGGAAAAAGGCTGTACGAATCGTCGTACGGAGCGTTTTCTCCGTACGACTCGTACCCGGTAAACTTTCCGTACAACCTAGGAAGAACGAATCGTACAGAAAGCCTATTTCCGTACGTTTCGTACAAAAGACCGTACGGGTCAAACAAACCTACGATTCTGATCCGGAACAGCCTGTACGCGAAGTCCGTACGTATGTAAGCAGCGTTATACGGCCCAGCAAGTACGATTCGTCCCTACGTCACTCCGTACGACTCTCTTTTTACGGGAGCCAATAACGGCCGTAAAAGCTGAGTCCCCAGGGGTACGAGTCGTTCAGGCATACACCCCCGTGCGTTGTGTATGTACGGTGCGTACCCCCAGCGCGTATGTACGGTGCGTACCGCCAGTGCTTATGTACGGTGCGTACCCCCAGCGCATATGTACGCACCGTACTGCCAGCGCGTATGTACGGGGCGTACATACGTGCTGGGGGTACGCACCGTACATACGCGCTGGGGGTACGGTGTGTACATACGTGCTGGGTGTACGCACCATACATATGCATGGAGGCCTGTTCGACTCGCACCCCGGGAACAACTTTTCCCGGGATACGAGTCGTACAAACTTTGCTTCGTAGCGGGTAACATCATTCCCCGTGTATGGGACGTTTTCCATACGAATCGTAAAGCCGGTCCGGATCGTACTCGTACGCTCGGACTGTATTTTTATGATTCGTAAGGAAAAGTGTCAGGGTCCATCTCGTACAACTTTTCCCGATACGATTCGTACGGATCGGGCCGATCCGTAAGTATTTTTTCTGGATGAATCGTACTTCACAGGTCGGACGTAACTTGGACGATTCGTACGGAAAAAAATACGGATACGATTCGTACGGAAAAAAAAATACAGGATCGGAATCGACCCCCAAGTGTATTAGTAGGGAAAGTGTTGGATAGCGGGGGTGTAAAAATTACTATTCCCACTCCAGTGAGTGCAACAGTAGGGAAAGTGTTGGATAGCGTGTGGGATTAATTTACTATTCCCACTCCACCAAAGTGTAACAGTAGGGAAAGTGTTGGATAGCGGGAGGGTAAAAATTACTATTCCCACTCCAGTGAGTGCAACAGTAGGGGAAGTGTTGGATAGTGGGAGGATAAAAATTACTATTCCCACTCCGAGTGTAACAGTAGGGAAAGTGTTGGATAACGGGTGGGTAAAAATTACTATTCCCCACTCCAGCGAGTGCAGCAGTAGGGGAAGTGTTGGATAACGGGTGGGTAAAAATTACTATTCCAACTCCAAGTGTAACAGTAGGGAAACTGTTGGATAGTGGGAAAATTACTATTCCCACTCCACTGAGTGCAACAGTAGGGAAAGTGTTGGATAGCAGATAGGTAAAAATTACTATTCCCCACTCCAGCGAGTGCAACAGTAGGGGAAGTGTTGGATAGAGGGTGGGAATAATTTATATTCCCACTCCACCAAGTATAACAGTAGGGAAAGTGTTGAATAGCGTAGGGGATTATTTTAGTATTCCCACTCCTGCAATATAATTAACATTAATTAACAAAATAATTAATTTAAAAAAATAATTTACCTCCCACCATAGTCCCTATAAACGTCACCACCAATATTGTAAAATATTAATCAATTAACATAATTATCAATTAAGTAATTAACTAATAACAATTAACGATAAAATTAATAACCATCAAATATAAATTAATTCACACAATTAACACTATAACATAACTTTAAAAATATATTGTATAAAAAATATTTAAAATGTTAATAAAATTAAATTACTTCCCCCCCACTCCCCTATCAACCCTCAACCCACTCCTAAAAAAAAGTACACAATTAACATATTAACAAATGAATTACTAATATCAAATTAATAACTAATTAATAACGTTTTCAAACACAATTAACCTATTTACCAATATATTATTAAATATTATTAACCAATTTATGATCAATTATTAATTAACACAACAATATACATTATTAAATACAAAAATATTAATTAATTCATTTATTAGTTCCTCAATTTAAATTAAATTACTTCCCACCCTATTCCCCTATAAACCCACAACCCACTACGGAATAAAATTACACAAAAATGATTTAACATATAAATAAATAATTCAAAAAATTCTTAATTAAATTACTTCCCACCCTATTCCCCTATAAACCCACAACCCGCTACAGAACTAAAATACGCAAAAATAATTTAACATAAAATTCATTACTTTAGAAAAATTCAAACCTACATTACAAAAATAATATATACTTTTAACACATTTACTAAAATTTAAAACACTAAAAAAATATCGATATTTTTAACAACGATATTATGACTGACAATATTACTAATTTCGATATTAAAAACGATATTTCTTACCTGCATATCGATATTCTGCACCACTATATTTTTGAAAGTCGATATTCTGTCCTCTCGATATTTTAAATTCGATATTTGAACTGTGTAGCGGTTGGTACCTATAATATGCCTGTGTTTTCTTGTTTAGTGGGCAGAGTCATGGCTGAAGTCGCTTTCTGCCACCTGGCGATATTGGTAAGTTACTGCTGGGGAAAAAAGTTTTCTGAACCAGTCCGACACCTGGGAGAATATCCTTAAGGTGAGAAATCTGCAAATAGGTGTATCCATTATTTTCCAAGGAGGACCCCAGGGGAGTCTCCAGGAATGCTGGGTTTAAATATGTCCAGTTTAATTATTTATTATTATTATGGAATTTTATAAAGCGCATGGTTACGCACCCCGGCGTGTCCCCGCGCTGAGAGGAAAAACAAGAGGCGAATCAGGGAGAAGGTCATAGTAGTGCTGAGCGGTAAAGATGGGTTTTCAGTGCTTTGCGAAATTTGTTCTCTGATGGTTCGAGGCGAAGCTCTGCCGGGAGAAGATTCCAGTTTTTGGCCGCGAGAAATCTGAAAGATCTCCCTCCCATTCGAGCTTTCCGAAATTTGGGGATGACAGCTAGTCCAGTGCCCGAAGAGCGAAGCGACCGCTCCGGTCTATAGGGGATGATCAGATTGCAAAGGGGAGTAGGTGCCCTGCTTATCATAATACGATGGCACAGACACAGTGCTTTAAAGATGATCCTCTCCCTAACGGGCAGCCAGTGGAGAGTCTTCAGAGTGGCTTTAGATGGCGTACGTCTAGGCAGTCGCAGTACCAAGCGAGCTGTAGCGTTTTGAAGGACTTGGAGACGATTGAGGCACTTTGCTGTCACGCCTAAGTATAGAAGATTAGAGTAGTCAAGTCTAGACGTGACTAGGGCATGAACAAGAGTCTTCCTGGCGCTGACTGGAAGCAGATCGAGAGTTTTCCTTAAACTTTTTAGCATGCCGAAGCAGGTTCCAACCACCCGATCAATCTGGGCAGTGAAGGCGAGATCGGAATCACATACCACTCCCAGATTTTTTGCCTGAAGACACGGCACAGGGGTGGGTCCCAAACAGTCTGGCCACCAAGCGGACGACCACACACTCGGTGCACCCCCCACCACGAGCACTTCAGTTTTCGACCCATTCAGCTTCAGGCAATTAGTTGACATCCAGGAGGCAAGCTCCTGCATGCATGCTCTGAAACTGGCTGCCGAGACATCCGGTGCTCGTGACAGCGAAATGACGAGCTGTGTGTCGTCGGCATAGGTCACTAACTGGAGGTCGTGACTTTCCACTATGGTGGCAATCGGAGAGACATACAGGTTAAACAAGGTGGGGCTCAGGGCAGAGCCCTGCGGAACCCCTTGATTAAGAGGGAACATGCGAGAATAATATTCTCCCTGTCTAACCTGAAAGCTCCTGTCAGTGAGAAAGGATTGGATCCATCTAAGTGCAGAACCCGTAACTCCACCTTTGTTAAGACACTGTAGCAAGATGGAATGTGCTACAGTGTCAAAGGCTGCACTAAGGTCCAGTAAGACGAGGGCCATAGTATGTCCCTCATCAACGCCTTTCCTAATGGTTTCAGTGGCCAAGAGTAACGCAAGCTCCGTAGAGTGGTGGGCCCGGAAGCCAAACTGTGTAGTGTGGAGCAGGTTGGCTTTCTCCACAAATGCCATCAGTTGAAGATTGGCTACCTTTTCTGCCACTTTAGCCATGTATGGGAGGAGAGAGATGGGTCGGAGATTATCCATCCTGTCCCAACTGAGATTAGGCTTCTTTTGGAGTGGAAGAACTACCGCCTCTTTCCAACTCTGAGGTACATTTCCGGAGCTGAAAGAGAGATCTAGAACTACCTACACTTGACCTACCTGACTCCCCATAGACTACAAGTCATTTACGGAGGGAAGCACCTGGCTTGCCCGATATATGATGAGCTGGATGCAGGATTCAAGCACATGACACGGGAATGCCTGGTATCACAGAACATTTGGTCAGCCGTTATTTCTATACTTAACACCGCATTGGGACGTTCTCTACCTTGTGTGGCACTGGTGTGTCTTTTGGGGTTGTTTCCCAGGCCCAGGGCGTGAATGGTTGGCACCAGATTTATAGATCTTGCCGTGATTCTGGCATGTCGACGCATAGCCCTGAGTTGGAAGAATAGGATAGGCCCGGCTGTGGCAGCATGGGAAGGGGTTGTTGACATCTGGGCTAGGGCAGAGGAGGGAACCATGCTGAGGTAGAATGCCAAAAGTGTGCGGTGCAGGCCATTGACAGAGCAATGTGCGGAGGTGCTTTGGGCATGAGATGCCCGCCACGTCACATCACCTCCTACTGCATTGATGGAGGATCTATCGCTGCAGATGGATTGAGGAACCATTCTTGACAGGTTGCGGGCTACCCCTGCTGATTCACTGGGGCAGGCCATTGCATTTATTGAGGCTTGCGCTGTCTGTTCCCCCCCTGCCCCCTTCTTCTTTGCTCTTCCTCCTGCCATTGGCTGGATTGTTGTGCTGGCGGCACCGGATTTCCGGTGCTGTCCCTTACACTCTCCAACTTATGAAACAACAAGGTGACCTGTTTGTTAGTTGTTATTTTACAGCATCATTACTCATATGATTTGTATGTGCACATATGTAGGGATCTTTTTGCTTGAAATACCATACTTACTGCATGGGGGCTAGCAACCCTGTCTCACGTGTATTTGAAGCGTTAGAGAGCTATGTGATGTGTGATTGCTTGCTGGTGGGCATATAGGAGCCTTGCCACGAAATGGGGGCAATTTTTCTTACTCTGCTGCTTTTTTATTCACACATGTCCGGTTGTAAGTTTTCTATTATATATGTGACTTGGGTACCTTTGTGATGCCGTGGTTGTGTTACAACCTTTTATGCTATATGCCACACAACCTCTGCTCACAATGTACATGTTTGTATTGTATTATGTAAATGCCAATAAAAAGATGTTTAAAAAAAAAAGATGTATCCATTATTTGGTCCTTTGTTCCATGGCACATTCAGGAGTAGCTGCTCTCTAAAAGACATACCGTGTGCACGTAGGCATACAGAAACACGTGCTTATTTGACGATAAATGCTTCAATACAACTAATCATTTTTTTTGTGCAAATTTTATTACAAATTACACATATTTCGGAAACCAATAGAAATGCAAGTATATAATCTATTTACATTTACTACACATTTACATACACCAAATATACATAAGGGGGATTTAGTAAACGGTTGAACAGAAAATTTAAAACGTAGCAAATATCTTTTCGAAACTGTACAGAGTTTTGTTATTTTATGTTAATTAATCTTTTGTAATAATAAATACAAGTCCTATATTTACATCTTTTTGTTTTTAAACTGCCCTTTTCTGTCATCTCCGAGTCATAACATAACGGCAAATCATGTCAAACAAGCTTTCAAAAATAAACATGCATAGCCATTTATGGTGCTCATTATTTCAGAAAAGACTTCCAATGGTATTGCTTCCACGAAATAGTTATTCTGATTATTTGAAACAACCCCTTTTGTAAAAACAAAAACAAAACTCAGCACACTGTACACCATGCAAAACCCCATGGATGCACCAAGTTCATATGAGACACTGGTGTGCAGTTAGTTACCTTACGCTCAGTTTCAAGAATCTTGCTCAAGAGTCAACAAGCTGTCTGCCTTAAAAGCCTCGAGGGTGGACTCAAAGAGCCATGGAGCCTGGTTTACTTGGCACAAGATGTGCCCAACTTATTCTCTCGGGCACAGGTCAATCAAAAGCCACGTGTGGTACTTTTATCTATTAAAACTGTTAATATTTTAGAGATATGTTGTATAGAATGTACATCCATTGGTGATCATCGTTGCCTTAAGTACAGGGCGTATCCACCGCCCGAATTGTGTCCAGCTTAATCCGCTCGGTTTAAAGCGAGTGGGATTTCGGAGAACAAACAGCAGTTATAATATGTTACACTATCGATAGGGTACCTGGAGCTGAAAACCACCGGCTGGTTTACTACCTTGTTATCAGCTCAGCTTATGATCATTATCAACTCCGTTTTGTGATCCGATAAAGAAACGTGTCAGGATCGCATAGATTTCGGAGCCGGCTGTCAACTGTCCTGCCCACCCCAGCCGCACTAGAACTGATGTTCAGTATAGAGGCGCTTACATGATAGTGATGCATGCTGTAGATGTGCGCTTAAAGCCTCCTGGTGAAATGCCGCCCACTTATTCGAGGCTTGTTCATTTTGTAAACCTGAAAGTGGCGCCCCCAGCGATCCTAGCGGCAGGGCACAGGGGACATTGCTGGACGCGTAGAGTTTTCAGTCATTTGATTGGACAACGGCTTTGATAAACTAACAGTCAGGTCATATGATAGGCTCCCGCTTGAAAACGTTATTAAAGCTTGTGTTGAGTCGCAAGACTGTTTTTCAGCATATTCAGAGTTAACTGAAATTAACCTTCTGTGGTTAGATATTTTCCCCAGCTGAGTTTTATTTCGTATACTTTCAAGGTCTACTTTAAAATGTGGATTGAACAGTATGTAAAGAAGAGGGTTGAGAGATGCTGGCAATGGCACTGCCACTAAAAGCACTGACTTGACGACTTCCGGGCTGATAAAAGTAAGATTCAGTAAGGAGGAAAATGATAAAAAGGCGACAGGGCAGTAAAGAATGCAATTTGCAAATAGAAGCAAACCTACGTGTTTCACCATAGAACAGTCCCAGACATTTTCCAGATCCGCTTTTTCCAAACTACAGTACAGTTTTGTGTAGGCGACTGTCATCAAGAGAAAGCAAAGCGAGTTCAACAAGACCAAAGCCACCATGAGACCCATGGCAGAGGGGTCCCCAAAAGGCAAGGGTAAACAAAGCGGGGAAATCCCATATTGGCTGAAAGTAAGAGGTGGAACCAATGCAATTACCAGTGCCAAAATAAAGGAAGCCAAAACTGACAATTTCACACAGACTAAAGTAGATTTTGTTTCAAATTTGGCAGCACATTTTACAGAATTGCCACGTTCCAGCGCTGCCACTGTAAGTAGGAAGACAGATGCCTCCGAAGCAAAAATGAAAATAAACCCTGTAATCTGGCAGCCAACCCCGCTCTCCCACCATGCACCATAAAGAGCAAAGCTGCCAAAGGTTAACATATCCAAACACGCCAGCACCCCACTGGACAGGCCCATGAACATATTGACAGCAGCTATCAGTCCAATTAATAGTTTTATGGAAGATACATAGAAGAAGGATCTGAAAACCGTGGAAATCACAAGTGCATTGCAAACAACGGCCAATATCACTACGGTCCAGACACCGATTCTGATAAACCAGCTCCCAAAGAGGAAATCGCATGGCTTGAAGGGCCCTGTGAAAGAAAACACAATTAGATTAGTTTGTTTTAATGGATGCATTGAATTCAACAATAGTCACTGCTTTATTATTTTGAGTTTACGGTGAATATTCGTAGGCTGGTAAAATCTTTTGAGTTTGCTACCTAGATGTTTTAACTGTGCATTGCACTATGGTAGTGTGACTGTTCTTTGCCATTTACCAGACTTTTTAACTATAATGGATGTTCACTCCCTTCTGTTCTAATCTTACTCCGATTGCATCATTTCACTGGGAAGATCCTATTGCAAAAATGTTTTCCAAATAATCTCATACTATTGACCAAACTGTGGCACTCTTTATGGTACAAAAGAGCAGGAGGATATTTTCTTCATGTATAGCTTTTGATAATGCACTGCTTAACCTCATAGAGTGCTAGAGGCGATATGTACACTCTTCAGGTTGCAGTGCATACATTAGAAGTTACATTTTTTAAGGCTTAAAACAAACATTGGCATCATATGTACATAATATGGTTAGAGTGTATATTGTGTTGTACAGACAAATCTAGATTTAAAAGAGATGAATTATGCAATATAAAAAATATCTAGATTTGTTAGATATGAATGATAAAATATCAATCATTTGTAAACAAAAAAAGGGAAATCTATTTGCCGTGGGGAGGGAGGGAAGAGTTCCTAATTCATTGAGAGCTTTTGAGACCTCCCAGTAATTTACGGAAACAAAAATAACAATGGATATTATCTAAGTGCATGGTAGGCAGGCAAATAGGGGCAGATTTACAAAAAAGTTGCGCAATGCAGTGCATCCCCCCGCGAGGCTGGGCTGCGTTGTGCAACAGGCAGAGAGCAGGAGAACGCCATATTTTTAATGATATGGCTCTCTCGTCCCCTTTCCCTTGTGCCGGCGCTGATTTCGGCAGCCGTGCGCCATGCACACACCTTAGCGCTGTAGCGCTAGGGTGTGTGCATGAGTTTAGCATAGGTTTTGTACAGGAAGGATAACCTTCCTGTCCAAAATACTATGCTAGACACGAGGGAAAGCTTTTCCCACTTTGCATGCCTGCTGCACAGTGGAGCACGCATGCAAAGTCGGAAAAGGAAGGAGAAATGAAAGCAATTCTCCATCCTTGCACCTAGTTGAAAAGGGCGCAGTTTCTTACGCTAAACTCAATCTACTGTTTTTAGTAAATTGGCTTTAGTGTGAAAAAACTTGGGTGGTTGCATGGGAACGCCCATGCACCACCCTTGGCAAGGCCCCACGGCGCAAAGTAATGCGAAGCAGTGCAATGCTCTGCTTCGCATTACGTTTACATTATTTCCAGCACTAAATAAGTTTAGCGCTGGAAAGTTAATTGGGAAAAAAAGATTTTGTGCCATTTTGCGTCACTTTTGTGACGTGAACACGGCACAAAATCTTAGTAAAATTCCCCCATGGACTACATGGCCTCAGCCATGTGGGCTGAAATCATTTGTGTTTGATGTCACAGGGTCCATCCTTCTGTGACTTTGCAAAACTGGGCCAAGTACAACCCCTTCAGCACTTGGGGCCAGATGTATGACTAGTTTCTGCTTGCGCAAACAGGTTTGTGACCTGTTTGCACACGCAAGAACGTACATGGCCATGTACAAACACTATTTTGCGACTCGCAAAATAGTCTTTTGTGACTCGCTATTAGGAAGGGGCGTTCCCTTTCTAATAGCGACTCTCTAGCCATGTATGAATGTTTTGCGACCGCAACTGCGGTTGCAAAACACTCGCAATTTACCGCCCTCTTCAAGAGGGTGGTAATGGAGTCGCAAATGGGAAAGAGGTCCCTTCCCTGTTGTGACTGGCTCTAAAAATATTTTTTAAGGGCAGGCAGTGGTCCCAGGGACCACTACCTGCCCTTAAAAAATTAAACAAAAACGTTTCATTTTTTAAAATTTAAATACAGCCCGTTTTCCTTCAACGAAAACAGGAGGCATTTAAAAAAAACAACTGCTTTATTGACTCCCAGACATGGGTCTGCTGAGCCCAGCAGGCCACCATCCCGGGAGGGCCAGCCGTTCCCAATGGGGTCGCAAATTGCGAGTGGCTCATTAATATTCATGAGCCACGCATTTTCGACCCCATTGGGAATCGCAATCAGTGTCTCTGACACTGTTGAACATTCCAAATTGTGACTCGCAATTTGCGACTAGCAATTGAGTGCAAATTGCGACTCGCAATTTGGAATGGTCGTACATCTGGCCCTTGAGTCCTAGTCATAGCGGTGGCGAACGCACTTTCTTGTTAAAAAATGGTGCCTCAAAGTATTTTATATAGGCTGAAAACATACACAGTAACTTCATACACCAATGCAGAACTTGTGGAAACATGGATACGAGGTGCTGGATAGGATGCATGGAATGATCCTAGATTTCAGCACAAACCAGAATTCTTGAAAGTGCGTTTTGAGTTCGTCTCGAACTACAGGGTACTAAAGAGCAGTTATGGATTTACGATGGATCTCATGATGAAGAATAGGTAAACTCTATATGCAGTTATTCATGTTAGTACTAGTAATCACTTTGTTCGGGTAGTAGTAGCCAGTTATGCCATATCAGAAATATGGTGTTCTGCATGGTGGGTTTGGGAAACGAAAGGGGTTTGTGAAAAAGTGTTTATCTAAAGCAGATAAAATTATTACAAGGAGGTCAATACTTGTCCTTTGTATAGTATCTAACATCCAAGAGTGCAATATATTGATTGGGACAGGATTTTTCTACCATATGTTGGCATTGTTTTTGCACATACTCACATTTCATGGATTGGATTGGGAATCCTATCCACTGCTCATACCCTAGCATGTCCCCATGATATGCTAATCTAGACGCTACTGGTTTAGCAAACTAGACATGCATTGAGATTGAAGCTGTTTGTACAGGCCTGCATCAGTTTATAAAGTTTACCTGGCGGTGGTGAACACTGGACATAATGATGTGCTTTTAGATCTTCATCAAAGTCAACAAGAAAATCCTCGAATTCACTCTCATCTACATTGAAAAAGAAACTGCAGGTGAAAATGTCTTCCATTTATATTCTTTTTAAAAAAAATATATATTTTATACATATTCTTTTAGCTTTCATTAGATTGTAATTATAACAAGATATGTCTTTATTTCATCCTTAAAGTGTTGCATTCTGTTGATATTCCATTACAGGATTATGATGGCATGCAGCATAGAGTAAAAAACACAGATGCTAGACTAGTTAACAACAAATATTGAATTCTCAGACACATTCACAGCTGCAAATTACATTGTCACCATCACATTAATCACTTGTTTCTTATAAAATGCAGAGCAAACTCACGATGTTCTCTTCAAACACATTTGGAATGTGACTCAGAACAAGTAGCTTACCTTCAGTTATGCTTTTTCTGACAAATATTCACCTGCATAAGTGTTGCTCACCTTTCCAGTCCCCTGGATGGATCTGGAATTTTTTCCAGCACACACAGTACTGTTCAAATTCAAGCTCATCTGTGAGGAGTTACAGTCAGGAGTTACACTCATGCTCTGGGTTACACTCATGCTCTGGGTTGGGGATCAGAAGGGCACTGGTTGGTTTAACATCAGATTCAGCGTTGTGGTGACGGACAGGAATTCCAGGTTGGGGAGCTGGACAGTCTAGCACCTGCCTCTGGGGTGGTGATAGAGCAGGGCTTTGGATTGCACTTGTTTGAAACCCTTTCCTAGATGGCAGGATCCTTTTTGTAATACACATCTAGAATAATCTCAATGCAATATGGCGTCCACCAAGAGGCATCCAACGTTCTCCTTTCTGATCTGGGTTATGAGTGGCAGTGACTGTATAAAAGGCCACGAATAGAGAAGCAAACTCCGTGGCAACGATGTGATTTTCTGCTCTTCTTTGCAGTTCGTTACCCAGCTCCACGGCCAGACTGGCCCTAGTGGGCACTAGGAGTTTCCCCGTTGGGCTGCCAGGGTGGGGGCCGGTTTTAGACCCCTGGGGGGGCTGTTTTTGTTACTGGGGTCAGTTTTGCAGCATAGCTGCAATATCAGCCCCTGCAACAAAAGCGAAAAGCGGAACAACGTTTTCCAACCAGCACTCACCCCCCACTCCCCTGCCGGGGCCAGCCGAGATCTTTGCCAGGGCCGTTTTTGGGTCCCAGTCTGCCCTGCCCTGCCCAGCTCCGCTCTTGCTCACGTTTGTTGGTTTCCTCGTGTCCATTTTCTTTTGTTAGTCCTGGCTAGAATTTTCGATTGATCTTGATGCTTTATTACAGCTTCCAGTAGGACCAGTTTCCTTCACCTCCTCTGGGCCTGCAGTCCCCAGGCCTCGTAGAGGTAATATTCACCTGCCTTGTTCTGTGATAATTGCTTTATTTTTTATTTAAGCACTGTATTAAATTGCTGTTGCCATCTCCTGAATGTGTACCCATGTCCTAGAGTGTCTCATCTGTCCCTGTTGAGCGCATGGTACTGCATGGATGAATGCAATCCTGCCTGTACTGTACCTCACTATTCTCCGGCATCACCAGCGCCTTCCAGTCTACAGGCCTGAAATGTCACGCCTCTCACATACAGTAGTAAAATGCTGCTCAGTTTCAGATGCCCAGCTAATTTGAAGAAGCAGCATTCCTCTGCCCTCCCTACTCCTTGACTGGCTATTACTGCCGTTCCGTTACTGTGAAGTAAGCAACCTGCTCAAACTGCAGTCTCTTTTGCATGCTACCGAATGTACACTTTATCACAAAACATAAATCTGAAATTCTTGACCTTATCTCTGGCCACCAATTCAATGTATTGATCATGTTTGAAACATTGAATTACAATAGTTAAAGTCTGGAGATCACCTTGGTTGTCCCATTAAACTTAGCTATCTTTCATTTTAATTGGCCCAATAAGATAGTGATGGGTGGTGGTCTTGCGATAATCTGTAAAGATAAACTTGCTGACATCCAACTTGAGTTGAAACCCACAAACACAGCTGAAATATTTATTTTAGTATCTTTCTATCTCCAATTTACCTCGTAACTTCTGTAACGTGTCATTTTCTACCACCTGCCATGGTCCACAACACATTTAGGCCTCCTTGTTGCTCAGTAGGCTATCTCGTTGCAATGCAGGCCACTATCTTTTGGTTAAGCAGAAACAGCATTTCTTGCTCCCTTTATCTCACACAGATAATCCCAAAGCCTATGCTTCTAGCTGATGACAAGCTTCATTTAGAGGGCCATTTAAACACTGGAGGGTGTCTTGTGGTCCTACAGAGACTATGTCGTCCCTTACCATGTTGGAGCCATAGTTAGTGACCCCCTCTGTTGGGCGTGGAGCTCTACTAAAGTCTTCATTTCAAGTGCAGATGTGGTGGTTGCAGTGAACGATGTGAACTTTGCCAAGTGGGCACGTTTGTTGCACTTACATTGCACAGTATTTTGCTGACAGACACAAACCCCCGAAGTGGAGATTTGTTACTGGAAATTAAAGACCAAACAAAATACCCTAAGGCAGGGAGTATTTTCTCTGCATATCAGGGTCATTGATTAACTTTGAGCAGTACAACAGAATGTAGCTTGCACACCTCACTTTATGTAGTTTATATACACCGTCAGTCCATTGAAAAATATCAAATACAAATTAGGGCTTTTCTACAGACTATTTGAAATCAGCACTTTTGTCTTGGCACTTTTTAACTGGCGACCACGTAAACACTGGTTTCAATGTTAGCGTGGTTAATGCAATTTTATGTAATATTACCCAGATGGGTGGACAGTGTAATTGTTTTTAATATATATTTATTGAGTTTAAAAAAAGGTACTTATAAAGATTTTGTAATAACATAGAGGTGGTAAACCTTTCGTCTGGCAGCAGGACGTTTTATTGAAGAAGTACACACCACAAACCACCACGAAATGCACAAGTCTGCTGTCAGCCACTAACAGCCTAAACCTTCCAGTACAGTTTCAAACCCTAAAATTCCACAGAACACTAACCACATGAGTGAGCAGACTCGTGGAGTAGAATACTACATGGCACTTTTCTTTCACAAAAGAAAATATTTAAACGACCAAACAATAGAACTAAACATATATAATTATACACCCAAAAACCTAAAACATACATAAAACAAGCAAAATAATAAAGTCATGCATGTCAACCTTGAATGATAACATGCTCTTTCCCTGTAACCTGTAACCATAAAAGGTTTACCTCAACCTAACAAGACAACTCTTCCACACAAACTGATAACTGAATGCTTCTCTGTTATCATTGGAAAATCTGACCTCCTGATCATGCCCATTTTTTTATGGTGAGGCACCATCTTCTAGCATGACCTTTTCAGAGTGGTTAGGCCCAGATGGGGAAGCACCATGCTTTAGCATGACACTTTGAGAATTGTTAGATCCAGAACCAATCTTAATTACTTTGGCAACATTCCACTAATAGTGACCGTTAACTTGAACAGCACTCACACATATTTTATCCACCATCAAAGGTTCAGAAAACCTCCCCTTTCCTTGAAAATGCAGACTTTTTTAAGCAGGCAACATCTCCGACAGCAAAGGGATTAACACGGACATTTTCTTTTCGTCATAGTAATATTTTTGCTTAAATTGTCCATACTCATTATTGTTTCTTACACATGAGTCTAGATCCCCCACAAAAACAATCTGCTTTAATCACTTAGACATACAAGCAGGTTTGAATTCAGTGGTAGGTTTTCTACCTCTCAACAACTCAAAAAGGAGAAAGATTGATGGAAGAATGTAAGGGCATATTATCAAGAAACGGCGTTAAAATTATCGCCACTTTAGCAGCAGAAAACTGCCGCTAAAGCGGCGATAATGGGCTTGATAATATGCCCTTGAGAATTCCCATAGAAGCCCATGTTCTGGTGTCAACATGGGCTTCTATTGGAATTCTCTGCGATAATTTTAACGCCGTGCTTGATAATATGCCCCGTAGTGAGGTTCTATAAAACCATAAAATAGTTCATACGGAATTGTACACAACAGAACTATACACCAGTGCCCAATGCATACATACATTCACCTAAAACCTGGTTTAAACATTCAACTAGAACATTTGTCTGAGGATAATAAAGCACACTTTTAAGATAACTAACACCACTCATCTTAAGGAACTACTTAACTTCTGATGACACAAATTGAACCCCATTGTTAGAAACAAGTACTTGCTAAAAACTCTTCTCTTATGAAAACTTATGAATCTGGTTTACCAATAAAGTTGGCATCTGGAACACCTGGATTAATTATCCACAAACACCAGAACAAAAAGAGTGCTGTGGTAGAGAATTAAATGGGCCCAACAAATCAATACCTAGTTTCAACCATGATCAACCATGATCCTGGGGGTAATTCAATGAGAGTCAATGGGGAAGTAAATAGTTTAAGTGCTTTGTTACTACTTGAACATATAACACATTCCTTAACCAGAAGATCTATTTCCTTGTCCATCTGTGTCCACCAGAATGTGCTGCATGCCCTGCATTTAGTGAGTGTCCCCCATGCCCCTCATGGGCACCTTTCAATAGCAGCATTCTAGTCTCCTCGAGTGGAACCAGATTGCCCAATCTCATAATCAATCCATCTTCTTATGAAAGCTCATTAGAAATCTGGCTGAAAGGCTGCAGCACAGAATTAAGATTCTTGTCTTTAGGCCACCCTTTCTTGATATACAGCAAAACATTATCCCAAACAGTAGCAACTCTCCACTTTTCTTCAGAACATGCACATATTCCTTCAACCTCCATGGCTTCAATCATATAAACCTCCCCATCATTGTCATCCAGCTCGAATTCACTCACTTCACTTACATCCCCTTCCTTATTTATTGTAATTGTAATTGCATTTACATAGCTCTTAATACCCGTGACGAGTCATCGAAGCGTTTTTCTGGTGAGTAGCACGCTACTCCTGAACCCAAAAAGGATTAGTGGTGAATTAATATAGGGAAATATGAAATTATTTAAATTTGAGCGGTATACATGTTAGTCGGTTATTTAGATTGAAAAGGATAGTGGAGAGATAGAACAGGGAAGGGTTGGCATTTATATAGCACTTGCTACCCCTGATGAGGTGTTGAAGCACTTTTTGGCGGGTCTCGTGCTACTCTGGAACCTAAACAGGATTAGTGGGGAATTAGTATAGGGGAATATGAAATTAATTTGAGCGGTGGAATTTGTGAGTTTGTAATTTGTATTGAAAAAGGATAGAGGAGGGATATAAGAGGGAAGGGTTGGCATTTATATAGCACTTGCTACCCCTGAAGAGGTGTTGAAGCACTTTTTGGCGGGTAGCACTCTCCTCCGGAACCCAAACAGGATTAGTGGAGAATAAGTATTCGGGCAAAAGAAATTAATTTCAGAGGTGGACATGTTAGTCTGTTATTTGGATTGAAAAGGATAGTGGAGAAGAGGGAAAGGTTTAAACATTTTCTATTTTTTTTTTTGGAGCTCATAGCATTTCAGAGGTGGTTCGGGTGAGTAAAGGAGAGTTGGAGGGGGGAAGAGTCAGTGGGAAGGGTTTAGAAAGGCTTGTTTGGGGAATCTTTTTAAGACCACCCTCACCAACTTCCAAACCCATGTCCTGCATAATATTGATATAATCCTCCCCATTACTGTCCTTATTAGAGACATATGCTATTTTCCCTCCCTCACCTTTGGCAATCTGACACACTTTTGCAAAATGTCCCAATTGTTTTACACAGTTTACAAAGTAAATTTTTGGCAGTGAAAGGTTTTCTCCCTTTAATGTGGGTCTGATTATCACATCTAAAACATACATTAGACTGATTGAAAAACCAGTTAGTTTGACTTAGTCTTTTACCCTTGTTACAACAGTTAAATGAAAAGGATCTCCTAGGTCAAAAAAACGTATCATCTAGCTCTCCAACACATTTTTGTGATGTTTCAATACTTTTAGCAATTTTAATAGATTCTTTCAAGGAGGGATTGCGCAGAATGAGAGAAGCTTTAACAAATACTATTGTCAATACAGTGACTGAAAAATTGGTCAAAAACAAGTTTATCACAAAAAATTTGCAAACTGGCACTCTGCCACTAGTTTTCTGAGTGCAGTGATGTATGTATCTACACCTCTACCAGCTCTTTGAACCCGTTTATAGAATTTGAGTCTTGCGACAACCAAGCTTGGCTGAACATCTAATCTATTTGAAAGTTTCTTGAAGGCCTTTTGAAATTCATCTAACTCCTCACCATGAGGTAACGCCAAGTCTGGAAGATGTTTAAATATTAATCTACCTTCATATCCAAGAGATTGAAGCAATAGATACTTTTTCCGTTCTGGTCTGAACCTTGATGCGCCACTTTCCCCCATGCATATATGTGTCACACACATCAAGCCACTGTTTCCATGAAATAGGTGGTTCACCCAAAGCTTCAAGAAACTGGGGTGGTGGATTTACAGCTTACATTGTAAGAAAACAAAAAAAACTTACACTGTTCAATTTACACAGCTGTTGTCTGAATAGACTAACACAATACTAGAGGTGTGTGCAGTCTTTACAGAATACACTGTTCTGACAAGAAACTTAAATTTATAATAACTTTTAGAGAACATGTGAGCATCAACACGCTGTGACCAGAACACTATAAATAAGGTAACTGATGACCTTCTATACTTTGCTGTCATCAATAACAACAAATATATGTATTTACTTTCAAAATGGGTTTGCACCTCACTGTGTCCAGAGTCTTTCAATTATGGTGTGTGCATCATCGCACTGACATATATGCTAGCAGCACAATTCTAGCCAAATTACTTTTGCCAAGGTGTGCACATTACTGCATAATATGTGCATAAAACTGGTAAGAAAATGTGGTCGATCTCACTGTGGTTGCGTTCCACCATAACAAGCTTTTCTCAGAAAAATCAAGTAATGAAAATGCATATCACGTTTGTCTTGACATGCCGAGTCACGCTTCCAAAGGGAGCTGTCAAAAGAAAAGAAGGGCAGATGCTCAACTGGAATGTGTGTTGCTATGGAAATTGGGGTCACACAATTGGGCGAAATCCTTGGGACGTCCTGACAAAATCCATGGGATGTCCTCATGTAGGTCACTCCCATTCTCCCATACTGGGTATGCCTCCACTCTGTGCTGAAAAAATAGAATGACAGACACCACAATACGGTTCAACCAGAGTGAGAGAATACAGCAGGCCGAAATCGTCAAAAAAGTAAGCAATGATGCCATAATCCTTAATACCAGTCCCTGTCGATAGAGACCAGCTGAAACAACTACTGAAGTAGAGCAGAGTCGAAGCTGAAGACGCTGAAGTGGAGAGGACGAAACCAAGTAAGCAAAAGTTCTTCTTCTTTGGGGTGGTTTGATGCTCCTCTCCACAATTTCCATATAATAACGTAGTTGCGGTAAACTGTTTGTTTGGCAGCAGGAAGTTCTACTTTAAGACGTACATGACACAAACCACCCCAAAGCACACAAGACCAAAGTCAGCCACCAACTACCCAAACCTCCCAATACAATTTCAAACCCTAACATTTCATACAATATTAACTACACAAGTCTTCTATATAGTGAGCAGACTCATGTGGAGTAGAATACTACAAATTTCTTCTAACCCTGAAGAAGTCATAGGGCGATGGTTCAATTGACGAAACACACGTTGACTGGAGGCTGACAAAACTTCAACAAAACTCTGAAAGAAAGCACTCATTATTAATGTGGATATTTGATTTTTTAATGGACTGACTGGATAATAAATACTGTGATAACATGATGTGTGCAAACTAGCCTCTTTTCATTATTTAGGAGCTTAATTACACCTATATGTAAGAACTTTAATGTAATATGTTCTCCAACAGCTCTGCACCCATTCCAAATATGGTACTTGTTGCTTAAAAAAATTGTAATGCAATTAATGAATGGGGAAGAAGGTGTGCGCTGTAATTACCCCAATTACCCAATATATGTCTTTGCCATTATGTGATTTCCCAGCCAGGGATAACGATGCCAAGTATAGCGGTCCTAGGCAGGGAAATCTAGTGAAAGTCATCTTGCCCTAAATGGGGCTGGGCCACAATCACTATGACCCGGTGGGCCAGTGGTGTACACGCTGTCAGATCAAAGGTGTGATTCAATGGAGCCATCTGAGGCGTTGGCAGTGCAAACCTGGAACTTCCTCCACCTCTGAATGGGGCAAGGCAACCACTGATCTACAGCTGTTCCTGTGCTCCACCAGGCTTTACCTATTCTTCCTTGGACTTTACCTCATTTGATGAAATCTCTCAATATAAAGCTCCTCCCTTGATGTGGGCAGATCATTTTCTTGTTTCATTCAGTATCTGCTACCCTACTAAGAAGGCTGTATTTCTCCCCATTTCCAAAACAATTGTGAGGTCAAAACGACCGCAGAAATTCTATCCTATGTCTTAGAAATAAATTGTTTCACACCAGTGCGAGATTTGTTTTTGTGCTTTGGCTGTAGGGTTTTGATTGTTACTGCATTAGAGGACAATTCACTTGCCTAAATACTTTCGCTATACAAACCCTCTAATACTCCAGAGAGCTTGCTACATGTAAATGCATGTGAAAACTGTTTAAACAGGAATGGCACCTGGACTTCAAGCAACATTTCTAAAGACGTACGCTTGGGCTCTCATGTTCTGTAAAAAATGCCATTCGATCAGCTTGGCTGGCAAATTATGCCTCCTGCATGCTGACTGGTAATGACTTCTACTGTGAAAGGTCTCATGAGTTCTTACTGGCTCTACCACTGTCACTTTATCTAGAGATGAGGTGCATGATTCTCTTTCTGGCTTCTTTCACTCTAGCATTGGGTACATTTTTCATTCTTTTTTTCCCTTTCTTCGTTAGGACTAGAACTACCACCTTTATGATGCCACAAATGTTCACAATATGCAATATGTCACTTTAGACACTAAAATACATCCCTTCTTCTGGTAATACTGGATCTCCTCCTGATCCATGCCTGGTCTTCATTGGACACATACCATAATATGGTCGGCTCTGACAAATCAGTGCAATACCATCCTCCGTGCCCGCAGAATGAAAACAAGATTTAGCTATATCTTATTTTAAGAAACTAAACAATGCGGACTCTTCCATTTTCAACTTTTTTCCCCTTGTTAATTTTCGCACCAGTGCATTCAGAAAATATGTCAACCATCAGTTGTCTCCCCTCATTGAACCATATGACCTCCTGGATGAAGCCCAATTCAGTTTCCATCCTCTCAAAGTCTGTATGTCATTGTGGTGGTTAGATACGTGTTAAGAATGACTCGCAATCAATATGGCATTTGACACAAGTTTTCCATCTAAATATACTATCCAACTTCCATCTTCTCTGGTTTTGATCCAAGGGTCTTGTATGAATCACCTCTTTATTTATAAGCTAGGCACCCAGTTTCGTCAGTCTGGAACCTCAAATTATTTTTTTGAAAATCCTTTGGCTCACCAAATTAATAAAAACATGAAACATTTTTTTTTTAATTAGTTTGCAGTTTGCTAGTGTATCATTTTGCCTTGTCTGGACTATGAGCACCCTCCTTACTGTGACTCCCTTGTTACTTGACCTCTAGGTTACATTTCTTCCCCAAAACACCCATCTGTTTAATTCTAGGCCTTTATTGCCACTCGCCTATCTCTACTTACGCGGTTGCACTGCTCCAGCTTCCTAACAAAAAATGCTTGGCTTTCAAAAGCTTCAGACTTTCATAGAGGGCAGTCAACAGAAGCAATCAGTTTACTGTAGGAGTAGATATAATCATATATTCTATCCTGCACCATGTGGTCATCTTCAGCTTTATGTCTTACTGACATCTGTAGGTAGGGCTCTTGTAGGTGTGTGTACATTCTCCCATCTCTCAGTTGTGGATCTTTCTCCCTGTTTTGCCACATTCGCAACACAGCGATCGGGACGTGAAAACATGGCTGTTTGCAGCCAAAATCTAGAAATCAATCTCATACTTGAAATAAACAGTTAGTGAAGCCCAGCACAAGAGCACCCCTTTAAAACTTCAAAATGATTCAATTCATTTATATAATGGACCATCCTGCCTGACTATTTCTTATCTTAAACAATTCCAAAGCAGCATTATGAAAAGAGTCTGTGCTGAGTTGATCTGTTTAACATACCGAAAAACTCTTTCTTGACTAAGCAGTAATGTTTAGTGAATGTGTCGATGGAGGGTCAAGTGATTGCCGTAGAAATTGTTAAAATATAAACACCCTAGAGGAGTCTAGATGCACCAGAAAATCCACTGGCTGAATGAGCACTAAAACCTTCAGTGACTTATTTTCCTGCCAAAGGAAACCATCTCTAATATACATCTATCCAACCTTTTCAATTGGGTTGCTTACAAAAGGCTTTTTTAGGTCTCGCCTGACCCAGTGCATGCGCTGGTCTGGCGAGACTTATTGAGAGGGCTCCAAAAAGTGCTACCAGGCCAGCCTAGAGCTACAGTGCATGTGCGCGTGCACCGTGCTTGACCCGCGATTACTTTCACTTTCGCGGCCGCTTTGATGTTTTATCGCAATCGCGATCACTTTCGGCCGCACGGCCACTTGTTTTATTTCCCCTTAACTGCTTATCTTGCACTTTTGCTTCGTCTCCAACTTTCCCGCTATAGCACTTATGGAATAAATTTACTTTTTGCCACCTTTTGACTGTATCTTGAGTGTAAAAAAATGTAATGTTCTGCTAATACCCAAACACAATTTTCTTATTTGCAGCTCCTACGATTTTGTACTTCCGTCTCCAACTTTCCGATCAAGTCTGTCCGGTTGTGGATGATGAAGCACAGGAGTGCCGCTGACCGCGGCCCCCGCAGGGGGCCACTCGGCGGTCGGCGCCTTAGTGGCCCCGGGGCCCCGGTCACCCCTCCCCACTCTCTCCTTCGGGGGGGGGGGCAGGGACTCAGACTGGTGCCCCCCCTCCGTGTCAGGGCCGGAAGTGACGCGCAATGCGCGTCACTTCCGGGCCCAGGTGTGAGGGGGAGGCTATTTAGCCTTCCCCCACCCTCACTGGCGACCTCTTTGTCGCCCACCTCGCCTTTTTGCGGTCGCCGAGCCGTCTCGCGTGGATCATCGTCGCCGCCGCCTTTTACGATATACTTGTGGTGAGTTGCCGGATTGCCCCCTCGCCCCGGCCCTGTCCCTGGGCAGTACCAGGAGACGGGGCCCTGTGGTCGGAGTACCACGGGCGGGGGGGGACCGTGCACGGAGCAAGGCTCGTGTTTTAAATTACGGGAACTTGCGAGGGGCTTCGAGATTTATACAGTATTCAAGAAAACTTGAACCCACAAAATGGATTCTACAAAAAACATATCAAAAGTTTCAATACACTCAATGCACAGCTGAGAATGTGAGGTGGGGCTATATGTGAAAGAAAAGGGGGGTATAGAAATACAGCATTTATGCTCCAACGTGCGATTGGCCGGTTGCTCGTGGGTCTCCATGTCGGACATACTTGTGTGCTGAGGTCCTCAGGTGCTTGTCCAAGATCAAACGTCGTGTTTGGTTTTTGCCAAATGTGGACAATTAAGTGTGTGTGACACAGACATAGTCCTATGAAATGTGGACTTCGCTGCGTTTTTTCAGAGATGGCTCTGTTTGTGCGAGCTCAGGGGGCTCGCTCAGCGCGGTCACGCTGCGCCCCACCCAGACCCCCCCCCGCCAGCGCACTAACAGCCCAGGAGGAGCGGTGTACAGGGAGGTCTCTACCTGACCCTTCAGAACCATCATTCAAAATATGTGAACTGTACCGGAAACGAAATTAAACCCGCATGCTATGTAGAAATGACAGCGTGCGCAAAAACGGATTTAAAAACGTCGTTTTCGCTGTAAATTTCTTGTGGGCAAGGGGGACAGGGACGGACACCGGAAAGGGGAGGGGAAAGCCGTTGCTCGTAGAAAACCCTCTCCAAACGAGGCAGAATGTCACTCCTGGTTTTCAGACTCACCCTTCCCTCTCTGTCTGTGGAATCAAGTTCACTCCAAGACAGGAGCCCAGAGCAGTTTCGTAAGTGCCATGTGGTTCCGCGTCAAGCATGGCATCTGTCCTGGGCTAGCTGAAAGAGCCACAGCGTCGCACGTAGCTTGGAATCACATAGCATGAGCTTTCCGCCTGACCTCTTGGAATCATATAGCATGAGCTTTCCGCCTGACCTCTCTGTCAAACACACACATGAAGGATGTGAAGTCATTCTGCCTTCCGCCGTTCCTGCCTTCTGAGTTAGACTCACTTTACGGTACCAAAACCAAACTACAAATCCCATAATGCAAGACCCTGCAGGCTAGAATGCCAGGGACTGGCCGACATCATAGTGCCCAGCGCAGTACCAAGAGTGAGATCGGAGTGCAGTACAAGGACTAAGACTAGAATGCAGTTATAAAAGTGAGATCACGGTGAAGTAATGGAGTGAGATCCGAGTGCACTACTAAAAGTGAGATCAGGGCGATGGTCGCGTATGACTCTGGAGAGAAATCTGATCACAGAGAGCTCTGCAGTTCTTCCTGAAGGCCAAGACGAGCTCTATAAACACTCCGAAAGCAATAAACGCAGAATCCTGTTTTTTACAGTTCACTTATACCTCCCGGAGGAAAGCGAAGCAAGACAAACACACAAAACGTAATGCGCTGGCAGGGCAGGCGGGGGAACCCACCCGCGACTAATTGCCGGTACATTGTATTTCATGCAATATTGAGGCGGCAACCTAAACAAAGGCATTTGTGCGCAGAAATGCCGCGCGCGGTCGGGTCACCGGCATGGGATCTCGTGGATCTTTATCCCGGCAACCCCCCCCCCCCCTCCTGGTTCAGCAATCCTATGCAGGGGGATGGTTTAAAGTGCACAATCTTGATTGCGCTAGGAGGATTGATGCATGGGGGGGGCATGCGTTGTGCACGGTTGTATGAGCATGGAGGGCTTACGCCTCTGTACCGATGGGCTGCGCAGGTTCCGAGGTGCAAAGTCGGGAGTGGGCGGGGTCCGGCGGCTTCACTGCCACCTCTGGTGCAGGAAACCTTGGGTTCGAGCACGCGTCCGCATCCTGTGATTCTGGGCAACTGTCTCAACCGCACCGTGCCTGAATGTGTAATGTGAACACGGCTATGTTAAAATGCCCCAATAACTTCGGGTCGGGTTTGCGCTATATAAGTCTGCGTCCGGTGATTCGGGCAACTCTCTCAACCGCACCGCGCACCGTGCCTGAATGTGTAATGTGAATACGGGCTATGTTAAAGCGCTACAATAACTGTGGGTCGGGGTCGCGCTATGTAAATATAACAGGCGGCATGCTATGCTACACACGGGGGCGGGGCTCGCGAGATCGGGGACTATTCACGTGCCCCGATGTGTCATTTAAACGGTAATTAGGATCGGGGACATTCGAGCGGGGGATAGCGGACTAAGCCCCCAGTGTCGGAATGCGTGTTTTGAATACGGCGCTCATTTAAAGCGCTCCAACACCTCCAGGTCGGTCTCGCGCTGTATAATCAGGTAGCCTGTAGTGGCTGGCTGCCGTCGGGCACGAGAATTTGGCGCATCACCTTCCTGTGTTCGTGGGCAAATCATTTAATTATCCCTGGGAGTCGAGTTGGCACCGGGTGTAGGGACTGTAGCTCCAATGGCAGAACATCTGCTTAGCAGGCGGCAGGTAGCGGGATCGGTGCCCGCATGCTCCCAATATTAAAAGTGGATCGCCTTCGTTGCAGTCACTAACTAACCACAATGTGGATTGCGGACTGGTGGCAGCGCGGCCGCCCAGGGGGCGCGAACGCAGGTGGGAGCTTCGTGGCTGCGTCCACAGCCTGTGATCAGGGGCAAATCACTTATTTTCCCCTGGTAAGGTGTCCCATACACTCGGGCGACCTCGCGTGATGATTACCAAAGCAAATAATTACTAGTTGAGCATAGAGGCGCGTCTAGCACCTGTTACCCCGTCCCTGAATGATTAATGTACAGACGGTGACAATGCAGGCAATTGTGTGACACGGTGGGGAGCTCCAGCTCCATCTGCATTCGTGGTGCGCCCCATCCTCGGTGATTTCGGCCAGTATGACACCCCCTGCTCCGGAATGGGCGGTGCTAGTGCCCGGCGCTTTAGGGTTTTTCGCGCACAGTACAGGTTTGAAGGAATTTCGGTATTCCACGCGGATGGGGCGAGCGGGGGCAAGGGGTAGGCGTTGTAACCTGTGAGTGGGCTGTTGGTTTAGGGTAACCAGTTCCGGCCCGCGGGGTTGCGTCCGCATTCGGCCATTACTATACCCCCGCACCTCACTGGATAATCGGGTACGGTGCTCGTGTTATCTGGTACACTCGATCACGTAATATTGTATTTTGAATTAAGCGCCCAGTGCCTGGATGTGTAACGTAAATAGGGCACTCATGTAAAGCGCTCCAATACCTTCAGGTCGATCTCGCGCTATATAAATATGCAACATGTAATTGCGGGCTGCCTATATAGGCAGATCCATGATACCAGTGCATGCATTGCTCGCAAGATTTTGCTCCCATATACTCGAGCACGTAGGAGACTAGCGTGGGTTCACGGCCCCAAAACACCAGCACTGCACGGCTGGGAGCTGCCTGGGTCCCCGCTGATCGCGGGAGGTGCAACACATGTGGCGCTCCCTGGTTAAGGTTCTCGCCCCCCCTCCCGTCGGCTACGCTGCCGTTGAGGGTGGGGGGGCATGCAGTGGGCTGCGTGCGACAGGCGCAATGGACCTGGCACGGGGATCGTTTAGTATGATACGAATCTTGTAAGCTCCCCGTGCTTGAATGTGTAATGTAAAAAAGGTGCTCAGGTAAGGCGCTCCAACACCTTCAGCTTGCGCTATATAATTATGCAACATGTATTGCTGGCTTCCTATAAGGCAGATAAATAATACAAGTGCATGCAATTTTCACATACGCGATTACGGGCATTAATAAACCCCCCCGCACCTCAATGGAGAATCTGGTGCGGTACTCGCGCGGTTCGGTCGGGGAGCGGGTAATAGGGTATGAATGTCGTAAACACCCCCTGCCTGAAGAGGTAATATAAATACGGTGCTCATGTTAAAGTGCTCCAATGCCTTCCGGTCAAGTTCGCGCGATATAACTATTCATCATGTAATTGCAGGCTTCCTATAAGGCGGACACATGATACCAAGACATGCACTGTCCACATCACGCAATTACGGGTATTACTAATCCCCCCCCCGCTCCTCAAGGGTTAATCTGGTGCGGTGCTCGTGTGGCCGGGCACGGCGATCGTGTTATATGGTACGAATCCCCTATTCTCCCCGTGCCGGCTTGTGTAAGTACGGGGCTCATGTTCTGCACTCCCAACACCTCCGGGCGGGTCACGCGGTGACTCTGGCCAGATAATTATTATCCACGTGCCTGATGATGTATATATATACGGTGCTCATGAACGGCGCGCCATTACCTTCGGGTCGAGTTCGCGCGACATATAAGTGCTAATTACAGTAAGGGTCGCGCAGTCCGATCCTGACCACACGTGACCACGTGTCGCTCGTCTCCAACCTTTTGCTGAAAGGGGTTTGGGTCGCTTGTCATTGTTGTTGTCTCGTTACCCACCCCCATTGCGTACGGCCTCGCCCTCCCAGGTGCATCAGTCCTTGGGCAGGGCGGACCAGTGTGGGGATAGTCCTAACGTAGAACTGTCATTGCCATGTTAGTAACAGTTAAACACGGGTCGCTGCCGACAGTCTAAAAGAGGTATGCTTAAGCCCGCAACTTGGCCCCGCCAACATGCTTATGTGGGCCGCCTTCAACGGTCACTGATATGGGGAACTCACACATATCTAACTGTAACCTAGACACCCGGGTGGGTGCCTAGTCGGGCAGGGCAACGCAACCGAGATAGAATGGTAGTTATTATCTAATGCTAAAGGAAGTCTGGATTGAGCCACTAGATGGGTTAGATATGGGTGCAGCTCAGCGCCCCAATCGCATTGAATTCGGGGACGCACTGACATAGCGGCAAAAGAATAAGTGGTCACCACATAGCGCATCACTAGGGCCTACATCACGGCACAAGGTTACCGGCGTGATTGTCCAAGTGGTTGCGGGTGCGCCGCTCGCGAGCGGATTGCAACCCGTGGTTTACCTCTGTCTCAAATCGACCGATAGTTCATGGTTAAGCCGATTGGCCTGCAGAACACTGAGCTGGGCACCATAACCAAGAGTGAGGCCTGCACGAGGAGTAGCTGAAGGAACCATATAGGAATAGGTCCAGATGTACTTTGGGGGGCATTCCCCTGCAACCAGAGACAGATTTCGGGTTGCTTCAATGAAGACCTTCCACCCGGCTGGTGGGTGGTATGGTTGTTATATAGCAAGTGTGCGGTCGTTCAAAGTTTGGTAAAGACCACGTAGAGCCCCAGGGCATCAGGGCATTATTGACCGTGCAGCATTCGCTACGTTCAGGATAGGGCCGGTATTTGCACCAAAGTTTCCGGTTGGTTCCCACAGACTTGTCTCCTCCCAAGGTTATCGTCTAGGGGTAGAACGTGAGACTAAGGGGGCATTGCCTGCTTCGGCGGCACAAATAAGCGATAGCTACGCCGGGATGGAGTTACCATGCAGGTCCTGCCACCACTGGGTTCCCCCCAGGTGATGGGATCAAGTTAGGTGGGACCGCGAAGTCTACGGTTCTTGGGAAACTTCCTGCAGTAGGGCATTCAGCAACAGATAAGGTACCAGCGTGTGAGTATCAGATATCTGCTTTCCAGCAGCACCGTGCACTGGGAGCTCACGCGTTGCCCTAACTCTGTGGCCCTCCCACAAGGGAGCCGGGTAGCAAAACAAGTGAATAGGCTCCTTAGGCGGGCCTCTGGCCTTCAGCTGGGTGTAATCACCATCAATTGGAGAGAGGCCCAGGTAAAATTGGGCTTTCCGTAATGCTTGGAGGACCATTGCGGTTGGTGGCACTCCCCACCGGAATCACTGGTCGCGTACGGCAGCTGCAGGAGACTGGGATCCTGGTTTACGGACACTTTTACCGCGCTATGGGTGCTGCTGTCCCAATACCTGGGGTGTCAGCGGGGCAAACACAAGGGGACATTATGACAGCGCGCAACGCTTAAGCCAAACAGATTCCCGAAGCTGGAATGCCTAAGGGATCATCACTGAGGGATCCGTGGGGGCATAATTCCTATAAGGTATAAGGGATGGTGGGCAGGGGCAAGAGTCGCCCCTTGCCCATGGTCACGCGCTGGCAGTTAGGTGCACTCCCGTGCCCCAGGTTACCTATCTGAGGGGACTGTACAAATGTTAAGTAACCCTTCTCGTCATAATAGTCAAAGCGGGCAGGCCCAGGATTGTGAATAGGTGTAACCTTCCCGCTGGGGGGCGAATAGTTATCGCACATCTTCACAGGCCCCTCTATTTCAACAGACCCTATCCGATTAGGATAGCGTCTAGGGATTGGGGACATAGATGGGGCCATCTACAACTCCAGGAGCTATAGCTCACTGGTAAGTCTTGGGCCTGTGGTTATAAGGGATCTCACAGGGTTTGAGTCCCGCGAGCACTGTCAAACTGTCATGAGGTGGCAGAATGTCAAACTCTTCTGTCTGCAGGGATGGTTCCCTTCCAGCTAGTTGCAGGAAGCCCTAGATAGGAGAGGTGCAGGAAAGACTATAGCGGGTTGGTGGGGGGCCCTGGCTGCGACGGTTAGCCGCCTCCAGGGCTGTGGCGGAGTTACAGGGCGATCTGGAAGCAGGCCGGTACAAAGGGTACCTCTGCGCGGCACCACGTGGTGCCTGAGCCAAAACGAGGAGCCTCCAGAGAGGTCCCGGAAGCCGGTCGGCGCCCCGCTAGGCCTGCGGGCGGTTGTGGGCCTGAACAACCGGGGGCTTGCTATGCGACGCTCCGCCCCGAGAGGGGGGGTGTGAGTAGAATTTCAACGGCACGTGATCGTAAAAGAATCACTTGGGGGGCAGCACTTGTGGGTCGTTCCCGTGCTGCCTGGCTCATCAGGCGGGCAGGTGAAGTAGTTGGCCGCCTGCCCTTGGATCGCCCGTAAGATAACCCACCTATTACATATCCTGGAATTATGTAATAAACCTGCAGCATTTGTTACCCACTTACAACTGTTTCTTGTGTCTTCTTTGGGTAACCTAATTTGGGGAGGGGGGAAAGCGGGGTGCCCCTGGGGGTACTATGCCGCTGACCGCGGCCCCCGCAGGGGGCCACTCGGCGGTCGGCGCCTTAGTGGCCCCGGGGCCCCGGTCACCCCTCCCCACTCTCTCCTTCGGGGGGGGGGGGCAGGGACTCAGACTGGTGCCCCCCCTCCGTGTCAGGGCCGGAAGTGACGCGCAATGCGCGTCACTTCCGGGCCCAGGTGTGAGGGGGAGGCTATTTAGCCTTCCCCCACCCTCACTGGCGACCTCTTTGTCGCCCACCTCGCCTTTTTCCCTCCCTACCGCTTACCCGGCGTAGGCGTGGTTGGGTGGGGTTTTTTTCTGAGCGTTGTAATGTTCTCCTTTTTCGTTGCAGGCGGAGTTACAGGGCGATCTGGAAGCAGGCCGGTACAAAGGGTACCTCTGCGCGGCACCACGTGGTGCCTGAGCCAAAACGAGGAGCCTCCAGAGAGGTCCCGGAAGCCGGTCGGCGCCCCGCTAGGCCTGCGGGCGGTTGTGGGCCTGAACAACCGGGGGCTTGCTATGCGACGCTCCGCCCCGAGAGGGGGGGTGTGAGTAGAATTTCAACGGCACGTGATCGTAAAAGAATCACTTGGGGGGCAGCACTTGTGGGTCGTTCCCGTGCTGCCCGGCTCATCAGGCGGGCAGGTGAAGTAGTTGGCCGCCTGCCCTTGGATCGCCCGTAAGATAACCCACCTATTACATATCCTGGAATTATGTAATAAACCTGCAGCATTTGTTACCCACTTACAACTGTTTCTTGTGTCTTCTTTGGGTAACCTAATTTGGGGGAGGGGGGAAAGCGGGGTGCCCCTGGGGGTACTATGCGTGCGCGCCCATTAACCTCCAGAAGCTGTCTCGCCAACAGTCTCTTCCTGTCCCCATCAATACGTCAATGCTGCCTCCGAAGAGGCCACCTCCCTTCCGGGACTTTGACTAACTTGGCGGTCGTCAGCTCTTTATAACAAGGGGGATGGGTTTGGGGAACACGGCTTCCATTTCGGGGCTGCTATTGATTGGCATCCAGCAGTGTTCTTGGCGTTACGTTACCCACCACCTCCCGCTTGTCAGAAAGCGCCGAGCTGCCCCCTGATTGGCTGCTAGTGATTTGACATGTACAGTCAGAAACAGTGTCGGTGGTACTTCATGTCACCTCAGCCACCTTCATGGTTTTGCTTTTCGGTTGGCTAAGCTCACTGCTTTGCTTAAGTTCAGAAGAGCGAAGCGTCGGTGGACTTGTGCTGTCCCCCATAATGACGGGTAAGGCTGTGCCTGAGTATACTCTTCCTCACTTTACTTTCGCACAAGAAGGGTTAAACTCAAACAGTCCTTGGTTTTAGGTTGTCACTTGCAGTAGCTGCGCTGCTTGGTGTTTCAGTGGAGAGGAATTGATGGTGCCTCTTTAGGAATAGACACACACTCCGTCGATCGGCATTAAGAGTGCATGTCCCGGAGCAGACGAGTACTACTTTCCTCGTACTTATGTCCTGTACCCATGATCAACTATCCAGCAGTGTGCAGCTATGGGATGCATAGAGGGGCACTTATTCCCAACAGATTACTTATGTAAAATGAAGGGCGACGCAGTGTTCCTGGCCCTAATCCGTTTCCAGGCCCAAAAGAGCCCAAGCAGGCAATGCCCTTACCCTGTCGCTCTGTGTCCAAGCTGGACACAGGAGGAACGAGAGTGAGGAGAGGAAACAAAACCTCATGAGTCATTGCTTTTTAACACACGCGATTGTCCTTGCTGCTTTTTCCCGAAGGAGAGGACGGAAACTGCTTGACAAGGTGAAGATTTTTTTGAATATGTCCGCATTATGAGCACCTATCGCAACAAGGCAGGATATTTGAGACCATGTGTGCCAGCACTTGGTTCCTTATTAACTTAGACTACCCCTCCCACCTCAGCATGGTGAAGTGCCTTTATTTACATCGCTGGTGCTTTCAGATCCCTCCCGCCTCACAACACACCATGACAAAGCGCCTTTATTTATTTAATATCACCGGTGCTTTCAGGCCCCTCCCACCTCCTAACACAGCCTGGGAAAGCGCCTTCATTTATTTAGCATCACGGGCGCTTTCAGATCTCTCCTGCCTCCCAACACGGCACGGCTAAGCACCTTTATTTATTTAATATCACCGTCGCTTTCACTTTGGGCTCGTCTGCTGAGAGAGGCTAGATGTTAAGTCTGAGTCTAAGGTAAAATTCAGAAAGATGGTGGGGAAAATACACGTTTTTGGTGTGGGTTATGTAATGGCAGGCTATTATGTTCAACTGTTTGGACTATACTGAGGTCTTGTGGAGGGCTACTCGATTATTTTGGGCTACAGGGAGGGAAAAGTCTTTGACTTATTTCAAACCATAACCTGCCCACTTTCGTTCATTTGATTTGTGCTCTTCTTGATGTATTGTTCTGTAATAATCAAAATAACTGTTCTTATATAGCTTTTTATTTTGAGCTTCTGTTTCTGTGTGCTGCAAATATGTGCTGTATATTATCCAATTTTGTACTCCATTTTCCCGACCTCTTACGGACGTAAGGCTAAACCTGGCTTTAGACTGAAATATCATACTAATTGCCCCCTATCTGGGAAACAGCTGAAACCCATACACTGAAGAACCTCCAGCTATTAATGTATGCTAAGCCTCCTGGACTTCTGTTGTCTCTGCCATGCTAGTTCCAGTAAGATAGCTCAGTGGGTTAATATGCCTACTGCAAATCTGCGCGGGAAAACAACAGTTTATTAAGGTAAGTAATAATCCTAGTTTTATTGAAGCACAGTAAATAAATAGCAATCGTGTGATTAAGTCATCCTGCATCTCTGATATAAATTACTTTCAGGTCTTTACAAGTGTGTTAATGCCTTATGTATTACAACCAAACAGTGCACTCGCGTGGAAAATGATGCAAGGCACTGACAAATATCTTCACTCAAAAAGTGTTATTTTGTGATGTGATGTGATGTGAAAAGCATTTGTAAAGCGCAGCGTACACTGTACAGTTTCTTGGCGCTGAAGTAAGCAACTACCTGGGAAGGAGGGGAGGAAAGAGAAGGTGAGGAAGGGGGCTGGGGAGAAAGAGAGGAT
Organism: Triturus cristatus; assembly: GCF_964204655.1. Taxonomy (NCBI): domain Eukaryota; kingdom Metazoa; phylum Chordata; class Amphibia; order Caudata; family Salamandridae; genus Triturus; species Triturus cristatus. Next base: position 413,845,416 of record NC_140585.1, on the reverse strand, counting down.
GAAATTAGTAGTACGCTGAGCGGAACAAATGGGTCTTGAGGAGGGATCTGAAGTGGGTGTAGGGTGAAGCCAGTCTGATAACCAGGGGGAGGGTATTCCAGAGAGATGGGGCTAGGAACGAGAATCTTAGACCGCCCCAATTCTTGCGCTTGACTTTGGGGACTTTAAGAAGAGCCAAGTGAGCCGAGCGCAAATTACGGGGAGGGACGTACGGGTGAATAAGAGAAGAATTGAACGAGGGGCTGAGACCGGCCAGGGATTTAAAGATAAGGCACCCTAACTTGAATTTACAGCGTTCAGAGACAGGGAGCCAGTGCAAGGATTTTAACAGAGGGCGGGTGTGTTGGTGCCTTGGTTGATGGAAAATAAGGCGAGCTGCCTGGTTCTGGACAAGCTGCAAACGTTTAAGCTGGTAGTCAGGAATGCCTACGTACAGGGAATTGGCATAGTCAATTCTGGAAATGACTAATGCCAGAAGAGCTAAGGTGAGGGCTTCGGTAGTGAGGAAACGTGCAATTTTCCGGATTTTGCGTAATTGAAAGAAACAGGCGGAAACAGTGGCGTTTATCTGGGGTTTCATCGAAAGATCTTTGCTAATGATAACTCCCAGACTTTTAGCCGAGTCAGTAGGGCAGGGAGGAAGACCCAGGCTGGTGGGCCAGAAGATGGAATTCCAGGGATTGGAAGGGCCTCCGACAAGAACCAGTTCGGTCTTGTCGGGATTCAGTTTCAAGTGATTTGCCCCCATCCAATTACTGATGTGACAGAGGGTAGCTTGGAAGTCAGAAACTGACTGATCCGAGGAGTCAATGTTAAAGACTAACTGCATGTCATCCGCATAATTAAATGCGGAGACATTTTTATCTCGGAGAGAGCTAATCAGGGGGGTGAGGTATAAGTTGAAAAGGAGAGGGGACAGAGAGGATCCCTGAGGCACACCGCAGTTCAGGCCAACTTTGTCCGCAGAAAACTGGGACAGTCGAACCGCTTGTTGACGGCTGGTGAGAAACGAGCGGACCCAATCAAGGGCGGTACCCTCTATCCCAGCCTGCCTGACACGGTCGACCAAAATAGCGTGGTCGACCGTGTCGAAGGCAGCCGACAGGTCCAGAAGAACCAGAGCCTGGCAGATGTTAGAGTCTGCTCCCCTGCGCAGTTCTTCCATGACAGAGAGTATGACCATCTCGGTAGAGTGGGCAGGCCTGAAGCCGGCCTGTTGGGAGTCAAGGAAGTGGGACTGCTCAACATGGGAGCTCAGAATATTAGTAACATGGGTCTCGAGCACCTTACCAAGGTAAGGGAGGAGAGAGATGGGACGAAAGTTACTCATGATCGTGGGATCGGCAGTCGGTTTTTTTAGGATGGGTACTACCTCGGCTGTCTTAAAGATGCTAGGGACTCGGCCGAGAGTAAGGGAGTTGTTCAGTAGTGCCAAAGGGGGGGCGGGGCAGGCAGAAAAGGCCTTACAAAGGATCTTGGGGGGGCAGCAGTCAGTGGGGGATCCTGAGGTAACTTTGCTGAGGAGAGCGGGAAAGTCCGCCTCCGTAATGAGGTAAATCAGAGTGAGAGGCAGAGGGAGAAAAGGATCATCGTGAGGGTTGGCTGGGGGCACAGAGGAGTTCGGAGAGGGCGACACCAAGATGCTGTTTTTGATTTTTACAATCTTCTCAATAAAGAAGTGATTGAGGGAGTCGCAGAGCTTCTGGGAGGGGAGGGGTTTAATGGACACTCTGTCAGGATGGGATAGCTCCTCCACAATCGAGAAGATGCTTTTAGTTTTGTTAGCTGACTCCACAATTTTGTTAGAGAAGTATGTGGTTTTAGCTAACGCAATAGAGGTTTTATACCCTTTGAGGAGGGATAAAAACTCTGCCCTGGCTACGGGGGAGTAATTTTTGCGCCACCGGCGCTCGGCTTGTCTGAGACCAAGTTTTAAAATTTTGTGGTCCTCAGAAAACCATTTCTGAGCGTCATGAGGACGTCTGAGTTTGATCCGTCTGAGGGGAGCGACCACGTCACTGGCAGAGAGTACTAAGTAGATTAATAAATTGTCTGATATCCGCTTTGTTCCAGTTTCGGGTGGAGAGATTAGTTTCGAGGGGCCTGGTGGGACAGATGGGAATTTTGAGGGAGAAGGAGATAACAAAATGGTCGGACCAGGCAAACGGCAATATGAGGGGGGCCGAGATCACTAGATTGGAGGTCCAGACCTGATCAAGTGTATGACCTTTGGTATGCGTGGCGTTGTTGATATGTTGGCAGCAATTCAAGCTGCGCAGCAGATCGGAAAAAGCCGGAAAATGTATTTCGAATTTCTTGAAAAATTTTAAGCAGTTTCGCACACTCCTAGGGAATCGTAAAAAAACTTGTTTTCACTTTAACCCTGGCAAGTTTTGCCCATAGTTCATAAAACTGCAGATACTCAGCTGGATTGTATGTGGGGCTTGGAAAAGTGAAGTGTGTGACCAGTAGTCATAATTTCAAGGTCTGTAATTCACAATGTTTGAGGTCCTGGTCCAAGCTCAGGAACCTGTTAAATATTTAAAGCCTGCTGCAAACAGATCCGTTGAGTTCCACCTGCATCTAGAACCCAGTGGTTTCTTATTTAAAGTACAATCTCACTACATAAGAAACACTGGTTTCCCCTATTACCACTCGCGTTTCCAATATGCCCACTGTCATGAAAAGGGCGGCCAGGACATGTATTTTTTTTCTGGGACTATTATTTTTTTTAACTTTTCATGCTATTAGTGTGGCCTGACAATACCAGCATGTGCTCTTGGCATAGCTCTTCAATCCCTGGGGCACAGCACCCAGGATAAGGTGCTGCATGGCTAAACACTTATAAGGTCCCCAAAGGCAAGACCTATTGGCTATACCAATGCTTGTTCTCTTTTTGCACCCGAGATACCAACAAAGAGCTGATCATCTACACAGGAAAATTCATTTGCAAACTTAGGGGGATATGTTTAAGGAAATGGCGGAGAGGGGCGTTAGCCTTCCTGGCTTAACGCGTCTCTTCTGAAACGCAAGGCTGCACCATATTTACAAGAATGTGGTGCAGCCTTGCGTTTCCCCCTGCGATGTCGCTAAGTTTAGCAACATAGCGCCAACTCAGGCACCCTTACACCATAGTGCAAGGGTGTCTGCGTGCAGGGGAGGATTGTTTAAGTGTAGGGAGGTGTCCCTTCCTGCACATAAACAATCCTAAAATGCTATTCTGTCACTGTCATGTGTGATGCTTCATGCAGCACACATGAAAGTCACAAAATTGCATTTTTTAAAGGATTGTTTATGTACAGGAAGGGACACCTTCCTGTACATAAACAATCCATGGCAGAATTTGTGGCAATTCCGCGTTCTCCACGGAACATGAAATTACCCAAATTCCGCAAATTTCCGCGAGCGGAACGGAATTTACCACCCAGGCCTAGTGAAAGGGTGCCTTATTTACAAGGCAGCGTTAAGCCACATAAGGTGACTTAAGGTTGCCTTGTAAATAAGGTGCAGCCCCTATCGCCACCACAACGTCAATATAAGTGACCATTGTGGTGGCAATAGGGGCTTGTACATATGCCTCTTAGTGCTCTCCTAGAGTCTACTCTATATAGCTGCTTTTACACTTCACAATAATGACGTAGCAGATAGTAGGCAGGAAGCAAGATTCTGTGAGAAAGATGGAAGCCCAAACCCACTTTTGGAAGAAAGGATGGCTGATGCCTTAATAGTACTCTCTCCTGGTATCAGGAAATGTAAGGTGAAGAGGCAGAAACAATCTGCAATTCGCTCTTCCTCTTTGATAAGATAATGAACACAACGCGAACTGTTATCATCAGAAGAAACCTCAGATGGCAAAAATGCAGTAATTCAAAAAGAGAGCACACTAAAAGTGTCATGATCAAGTTCAGAACTCACGAGAGGGCCACAAGAGGTGAAGAAAAGTAAAAAAAAGAAAAAAGGAAATAGGGATACTTGAGGAACAAAAATACTGTTCCAATATTGAAGCCCTTTACCACTAAAGCAAAATGAGGTATGGGTGTATCACTCACAGAGAGAGGATCAGCAGCTTTCTATGACCACTGCAAAGTAAGCATTTTCTATATCTCAAGTAACGAGTCTTGGTCAGATCTGAATGGAAACCAACACGCATTCCAAACATTCAAAGGTAGGTAATCCAATAAAAGGGCTCACAGTTTGTATTCTCAGGCATACAAGGTCAGACATGACTAATTATGACGGGTTAGGCAGAAGCTCCTCTTTCATTGATGGACACCAAGGAGGCTCCAAGCTCAGACTGAGAAGGTAGAGGTACCATGATGAGGATACATTCTAGCTGATATTTTAGATCACTTTTTACTGTGGGGAAATTGGGAGAAAGCGTAGTACAGCCAAACCTTCATTGTAAATGCACCCCCAGGGAATTTCGCTGAGGACACTGTATTGAACAAAGGACACTGCGGGGCAGATCTACAGGAAGTGCCGCAGCATGACACCGCAAGCTCTTTGGCTGCGCCACACTGCGGCACTTCCGAAGCGCAGGGATGCAACATATTTACAAGATAATTTGGCATCTCTGTGCATCCCCCTGCGCTGGTGCACAAACTGCCGCCATGCGCTGGCACAGGCACCTTTGCAAAACCAAAGGAAATGATGGACGGAGTGTTGAACATTGCAAGCACTCACCCCCAGTCAACTGATCTGGGTTTAATCCATCACCGTTCTTTAGCCCACTCTGCCACCCCAGTTCAGACATGGCCATATGCAAATCAGTCTGACCCTGTGCCTCATGGGAACAGTCCAGCCCGAACTGCCAAGCCATGCCTTCCCTGGACCAGAAACAAGCTTCCTAGGACCGGTTTCTGGCATTTCAGCCGTTTTCAGCCAGGCTTGCTTGAATCCAGTGGCAAAGTGAGCAAGGGACTCACGTCTGAGCATACCCTGCCAACTTATGGCGAACAAAGCAGTACAAAAGGGGGTGGTGATGGACGGAGCATCAGAACCAATCAAACACTCACACCCAGTCAACAGATCTGGGTTTGATCCATCACCATTTTTTAGCCCACTCTGCCACCCCAGTTCAGACATGGCCACATGCAAATCAGTCTGACCCTGTGCCTCATGGGAACAGTCCAGCCCGAACTGCCAAGCCATGCCTTCCCTGGACCAGAAACAAGCTTCCTAGGACCGGTTTCTGGCATTTCAGCCGTTTTCAGCCAGGCTTGCTTGAATCCAGTGGCAAAGTGAGCAAGGGACTCACGTCTGAGCATACCCTTGCAACTTATGGCGAACAAAGCGGTACAAAAGGGGGTGTTGATGGACGGAGCATCAGAACCAATCAAACACTCACACCCAGTCAACAGATCTGGGTTTGATCCATCACCATTTTTTAGCCCACTCTGCCACCCCAGTTCAGACATGGCCATATGCAAATCAGTCTGACCCTGTGCCTCATGGGAACAGTCCAGCCCGAACTGCCAAGCCATGCCTTCCCTGGACCAGAAACAAGCTTCCTAGGACCGGTTTCTGGCATTTCAGCCGTTTTCAGCCAGGCTTGCTTGAATCCAGTGGCAAAGTGAGCAAGGGACACACGTCTGAGCATACCCTGCCAACTTATGGCGAACAAAGCAGTACAAAAGGGGGTGGTGATGGACGGAGCATCAGAACCAATCAAACACTCACACCCAGTCAACAGATCTGGGTTTGATCCATCACCATTTTTTAGCCCACTCTGCCACCCCAGTTCAGACATGGCCATATGCAAATCAGTCTGACCCTGTGCCTCATGGGAACAGTCCAGCCCGAACTGCCAAGCCATGCCTTCCCTGGACCAGAAACAAGCTTCCTAGGACCGGTTTCTGGCATTTCAGCCGTTTTCAGCCAGGCTTGCTTGAATCCAGTGGCAAAGTGAGCAAGGGACTCACGTCTGAGCATACCCTGCCAACTTATGGCGAACAAAGCAGTACAAAAGGGGGTGGTGATGGACGGAGCATCAGAACCAATCAAACACTCACACCCAGTCAACAGATCTGGGTTTGATCCATCACCATTTTTTAGCCCACTCTGCCACCCCAGTTCAGACATGGCCATATGCAAATCAGTCTGACCCTGTGCCTCATGGGAACAGTCCAGCCCGAACTGCCAAGCCATGCCTTCCCTGGACCAGAAACAAGCTTCCTAGGACCGGTTTCTGGCATTTCAGCCGTTTTCAGCCAGGCTTGCTTGAATCCAGTGGCAAAGTGAGCAAGGGACTCACGTCTGAGCATACCCTGCCAACTTATGGCGAACAAAGCAGTACAAAAGGGGGTGGTGATGGACGGAGCATCAGAACCAATCAAACACTCACACCCAGTCAACAGATCTGGGTTTGATCCATCACCATTTTTTAGCCCACTCTGCCACCCCAGTTCAGACATGGCCATATGCAAATCAGTCTGACCCTGTGCCTCATGGGAACAGTCCAGCCCGAACTGCCAAGCCATGCCTTCCCTGGACCAGAAACAAGCTTCCTAGGACCGGTTTCTGGCATTTCAGCCGTTTTCAGCCAGGCTTGCTTGAATCCAGTGGCAAAGTGAGCAAGGGACTCACGTCTGAGCATACCCTGCCAACTTATGGCGAACAAAGCAGTACAAAAGGGGGTGGTGATGGACGGAGCATCAGAACCAATCAAACACTCACACCCAGTCAACAGATCTGGGTTTGATCCATCACCATTTTTTAGCCCACTCTGCCACCCCAGTTCAGACATGGCCATATGCAAATCAGTCTGACCCTGTGCCTCATGGGAACAGTCCAGCCCGAACTGCCAAGCCATGCCTTCCCTGGACCAGAAACAAGCTTCCTAGGACCGGTTTCTGGCATTTCAGCCGTTTTCAGCCAGGCTTGCTTGAATCCAGTGGCAAAGTGAGCAAGGGACTCACGTCTGAGCATACCCTGCCAACTTATGGCGAACAAAGCAGTACAAAAGGGGGTGGTGATGGACGGAGCATCAGAACCAATCAAACACTCACACCCAGTCAACAGATCTGGGTTTGATCCATCACCATTTTTTAGCCCACTCTGCCACCCCAGTTCAGACATGGCCATATGCAAATCAGTCTGACCCTGTGCCTCATGGGAACAGTCCAGCCCGAACTGCCAAGCCATGCCTTCCCTGGACCAGAAACAAGCTTCCTAGGACCGGTTTCTGGCATTTCAGCCGTTTTCAGCCAGGCTTGCTTGAATCCAGTGGCAAAGTGAGCATATGGCCATGTCTGAACTGGGGTGGCAGAGTGGGCTAAAGAACGGTGATGGATTAAACCCAGATCAGTTGACTGGGGGTGTGTGCTTGCAATGTTCAACACTCCGTCCATCATTTCCTTTGGTTATTGAAGGGAATTCATTGGCTGATGAAGCCGCGAAAGGGGATGTGCAAACGGCTTCCGTAGCTGCAATCACTCGTTCAAAAACGAAAATAGACCGCAAAATAATGCTGGCTGTCAATGCATCAAGCAAAGGCAGCGGTGCAGCATTACCTAATAAGTTTCCACTCAAATACTCATATATAATTGATGCGAATGGCGTTCCGTTTGCTCGAATCCCTGGAGTGGGGGCTAGAGTAATTCCAAACAGGGAACGTAGAGCAGCTTTGATTTATGAAGCACATCTGGGAGAGGGTATGATACATCCGAGGATCTCAAAGACAATTTTAGAGTTAAAAGAGATGAACTGGTGGCCAGGGATGAATACTTTCATTCACATCTTCATTAATAACTGCATAAACTGCAATAGAGATCGCAATGCAGAACGCCACCAGATACCTGACTACAACATAGCCAGCCCAGTTCAGACACCATTATTAGATGGCATTAGACTATTTATGTGCAGGCATCCTCTTGGACAAATGCATTCACAGAAACACTAAGTCTAGGTTCCTATGGATGTGGCCTCGACGCTCGGCTGACGCTCAAACCGTTAAAAAAGATTAGCGAGTCTTTATCGGCACATACGCAATAGGCACACTACATTCTGACCAGGGTCCTGCGTTTAGCTCTAGGGTTTGCAAAGAAGCCATGGCCAGTCTGGGCGTAGCATTGCAGTATTCTTCTCCATTCCATCCTGAGGGAAATTCTGTTGTGGAAAGAAAAAACCGGGACATAAAGCAGTCTAGAACAGCTAGGGTATTAGGTTCGGGTGATGGGTGAGTCAAACATTTACATGGGGTCCAGCGCGCAATAAACAACTTGCCAAGAAGTTCTCTAGGGGGTGTCACTCCATATGAGGTCCTGTTTGAGACTAGAATGTTGGTTCCGGACTTAGATATGAAAGGCACAGTGGTGAAAAACAAACAATTTGATATCAAAGATCGTGTGGTGGTTTTACAGGTCCTGAAGCCAACCACCACTAATAAAAGTCCGGCGGTGCCAAAAAGGCCTGTCTGGATCCCAGAGCTTGGGGATCTAGTCAGAGAAAGGATCGCGGACAAGAAGGAATTTGGGCCTTCTTACAGACAACCAGTACCTGTCTTAGCAATCCACAGATCAAGAACAATACTTTTGCCGCCCCTTGCTGGTAAAAAGGAGAAAAGAATTGTGTCCATCAACCTGACCAAACCACACTATGTGGCCGATACTGAACAGTAGGCCAAGTGGACTACGCCAATGTAGCAGATGCACTCCTCTAGCTACAATCCAAGAGGTTCAAACTGAGAGACTCATCACCTTTGAAGATTCAACAGTAAGAAATAGAGGACTAAGCAACAATGCTATGGACCTTCTACCTCTTGAGACCCAAATAACAGTTTGCCCAGATACACCTGTTTACAACGAAGTAACATGTGATCAACTGGTTCCAGCATTTTCATCAAATAGGGATGCAATCCCAAGCATTGACAGAACTGCTTCTGGCTATTTCATGAACTTTGATACGTTTTCTGAGGATCCCAGCGAGCCTGAAACGACACCAGTACAAAGAACTTTCAAAGAACAAGCAACAGACTTTTTTCATCTACTGTGAAAAACTTATCTTGTTTCACCATGGATTGAACTATGGATTGTTTTGGGAATATTCTTCTTTCTACTTTGGTTAGCTCTGGTAATAACTCTGGGTATGCTGATTAATGGAAGATATATTCAAATGGACACAGCTAGTAAAAGAGTGAACTTACTTCTTCAGCCACACAAATCATCCCATCATGAAGCAAGAGACTTGTCAGCAGTGAACATCACAGCGATTCCTATACCTGATGGTATAGTGTGGGACAAAACCGAATATGACATTTTTGGCCCGTTGGAGCTTTTGAAGATTCCACATTTATTTAAAATTTCATTAAGTGACTTTATTACCTCCAGCACCTTTTCTGATGATTGGGACTTCGAGACTGTTAATAATATGGTGTCTGATCTAGAGATGTCAACTGCATTTACTAATAATGAATATTTACAAGGTTCATCAGACTATGAACAACTGTATTGTTATAACCACTATGGTCATCATTTCTTGCATAAATCTGCAACTCCTAGAAATGTATTAATGTATAACCAATGGGAACATTGTCCTACGCCACCAAAGGGTAGCTCGAAAACATTTGCAATGACATTTCCATATTTTTCAGGGTTTTATTATTTCAAATGCAGAGACATTTTACTTTAAGAATGTCAATAAGACAGGAATGAAAACTATGTTCACGAATACCAAACAGATTTATTCTACAGTCTTTATTGCCCAACTGTCTAGACAGGGTTAAGACTTTTGGAAAGATAACATTGAGACGAAAACTGTCTGGGGTACTAAAGATTGGGAATAGAAACTTTGTTTAGAGCCTATATCATCCCTGAGCAAATTATGTTTTTGAATGACACTGTCCAACAAACATCATGCCTTGGAAAAGCCAAGATAAAAGACATGAACACTGCGTCTATAACTGCACCTACAAGTGAAAGCACTGCACAGTGGGAGGTCGACGTACATACTATTTTGAAAAATAACAGATCAGATCCTGAATGGAAAAAAGGGTTGTTCTGGCCCTTAGACACAAACAACTTTCAAGATAGATTCCTGAACAAAACACAAGGTTTTACCTTTCATAGGCCAGACCCACGTTATGTCCAAAGACAGCATCCAGGGATAGTAACAGCTTACAGTGTAGGGAAACTTTGCCTTGATTGGCTACAGAAAACTACACTAGAGGATGTAAAACAGCACGTAACTTTACTTCAAGAAGGTGCAGACCTTAGGGAATTCTTGCTAGGACCAAGAAAACTGCGTCAAAAATGTTTCATATATGCCGGTATCTACACTACTTATAATGAAGCATGGAAGGTCACCCAAGCAGAGATTGTAGAACGAATACGAGAAATTGATCGTATTAATTTAGAGAAATCTCTCTGTAGTAGACAATGGGTTAACGACTCTGTTGTCCAGGATATATTCTTTGGACAGCATTGTATCCTCTGTCATAGACATCATGGAACAAGACTTGGTCATGTTGCAACATGGTCAGTCACAGCTACGTTCTATCATGCTATTAGGCTAGACGCTTCAAAACCTGCGTTCAGGCTATGTGCCTTGGCGTTAAATCCATACTACGTCACTGTTTGCAGAATTCAATCTCACTGATTGACAGATCAAAATGGCACAAAGGGGAGCAGACTATACGGTGCTGAGCATTGAAAAACTGGAGAAATTACCATTCACAGTGGCAGAAAAACCAGCCACTGAGTGGATCATACATGGTAAGATTACTCTGCCTGTTACGACTTTCCATTTTCAGTATTGCCTAAAAAATATACCAGCAGGCAAATATGAAAGGTTGGGTAAAGAATACATCAAGACATCCTGGGATTTACCTTACACACATAGATGTTGGAGTAGGGGACGTAAAGTGTTTCTTAGTGGTGAAAACTGTGAACACGCACTAAGCGGTTCTCTCCTTTGTCAGGGTATTAACTTACGCGGGGCCTGTGACGGTTCCACTACAAACGTATCCTGCCACCTGCAAGGTTCACCGGCAGCAGTGATTAATCCAATCTTTGGTCAACTTTCAAATTGGAGATTCATTATGTTGAATGATCACAGCTGCTGTGGCATGCTGCCATGTATCCCATATCTAGTAATGGTTACATCCAGGGTCACTTGCTGTATGCAAGTCTTGTTTCCCCAAATAGACATAGTCAGGGAGTCTCCTTTATGGCCTTCACTGAACATCTCTTCTATACGAGTTGATACTCTAAGCAGAATGAAAGCCATTCTTTTACAAAAAACTGTGCCTTTGACCTCTGCCAAAGAAACCTATGATCTCCAAGTCGCAAGCACTTCTACGGAGATACATACCCTTTTGTATACAAACTGCCCTGTGCATTTCTCAGAAATGTTAGGTTGTATCTTAAACATGTCTGATACGAGCGGTATTGTACATGTATTTAAGAACGTGTGTGCAGGACTGTTAGCACCTTTTCAAGCAGTCCACAGAATTTTTCCAAACTTCGTGCACTCTGTGTTTGGCGGACTCCCGCTCCTTTTAGCACTCGTTGCAGGGATACTATTATTGCTCCTACTGCTACGATATGGCAAGCCAAATCACCAGTGACACCCAGTTCACCATGGACAGAACTCTATTGGAGATGAAGTGTCGTGAGTGCATCGTCCAAATTCTGGGTTTACCTCGTCTACGAGAATTAAACACCACTTGGTTTCTGTCATTCAGACCAATCTGGGAAGATTGCATCTTACCTGTGCTATGCGTTGAAGAATGCGTGCTGGACATTTGTCTGACACTCCCATCAGTCATCCCTACGGATATCGATACTCTGCTGGACCTGATAACGGCCCATGCTATGTTTTGACCCCAGCGGCTACCAATCCTGATGGCGGCATTCATTGAGATCTCACAGACGCAACATGCTACTGCTGAGGTACGAGAGGAAACATCAGGTGCGCAGGTAACATCCAATCCGGACATTGCTGATGCTTTCCATGCTGAAGGCGATAGTTTGCATCTATGTGCTGTTGATCTTCTACACAAGGTATTCCAACTCTCACCCACAAAGGTAGACGACTTGTTGTCTACAGGATTAGAGAATGTTATGTTTTCTCCATCCCCACACACTGACTTTTGATTAAAGTACACAGTGTTCCGGAGAGACTCTGAATTTGGCCTTCATTCTTTTTCAAACGTAATACTGACTTTGGAACATTTTTCTATCATTATATTTTTTTCTTCCCTTCCCCGTCCCAAGATTGTATTTTTCATTTTTTGGCACAGTAATCTGCTTATAGTAGAGCTATTCATACAGAACAGAATTCTTTGATAAACACTTCCAGGGACAGTATGCCACCTTGTCATGAATTACAATTTGACTTATGTAACCTGATATGAAATGGTTTCGGACCCTTTTTCTTCTGTATTTACGAGCCATTTCATCACATGTATATATTTTGGTTCATTCATTTAGCATTCCAATGTGATCCTATGCTTAGAATGGAACATTGCCTATAATATGTACAACACTTTTTGCATAGCAATGGTTTTGTAATGTATTTTTAGAACATTTGTTTTAGATATGTTTTAGCTTATTTTAGCAAACCAATGCGATACTCTGTTTTAAGATATGTTTAGAACGTTTAGGATTTATTAACGTCGTTCATACGAAACTGGAGTGGGTGTTGTGTGCAGATTTAGATTCCGTATATAGCTTTCCCGATTTATGCCCTTATATAGGTACAATTCACACGGCCCTTATTTAGACATTGTCCGTACAAACCAAATACAGGCATGGCCACCGACATCCGTCCATCCACGTCACAACGATTTCTTGGAAAACCAGACCCTTAAGCCTTTAGGAATTTCCCCCAGCTTGATTTCTCCAAGAACTCATGAAGTATGCATGAACTTCTACTCCTTAGGGGTTCATCCATGATGTTCCTCTGCCCGACTTTTACGTCAATACTGGCATTCCTAGACACCTTCAAGGTATAAATATACCAGCACTTGCCCTGGCAAATTGTGGTTCCCGGAGGATTCGATATAACCCAGACTACGCGGTTCGCCACGGCAAGTTCGGAAGGAGATCGAGTTCCAGCCTGATGCACTGACCTGACGCTGCCATCCTCCTCCCAGAGAATCCAGCTCCAGTGCTCTCTGACTTCCCTTGCGGGGGGTTAGACTATCGAGTCCAAAAAAGAGATTTCAACCTCTCTCATTCTAAGGTATGGAGTTGACTAGAACTTAGAGTAACTTTTGGCAACTCTTGGCTAAACTAAAACATAGCTAGCTATACTTTAGAAATGGCACCTACTTCAAACCTCGCACTGCACTTACGTTAGGTAAACTGGGGTAGAACAATTTAGAAGCATCAGATGAGTATCACATTTTAGCTTATGTTATTTATGTATGTATTTTGATTAATATATGTCATAGCTACAAACCATGGTATTGCAGTATAATTTTATCTTACTGCTAACCTCGTACATATTGTACTTCGCAGTCTGTCTTACGATTGTAGCAATTCATATCTCTTGCATGAGAAATAAGACTGTTCAATAAACCCTTTTATTGAAACGCCCATTTCTCTATTTCTGTGCAACTCTGTAGAAACGAAGCATGCACGATTGACTGAGTGAAACTGTTATCTATTGTTTCCACGATTCTGAGATTGTTCCGATTCTAAGGGAAACAAAGTTGTCATGTTTATGCGGTTGTCAGAGACTAATCCCTTCTTGTATATTCGAGAAGTTTCTAGTGACCTCTGAGTTAGCCAGCACACACAAGTAATTAGGTTTAATATACTCGATAGAGACATACTGACCTTAGTACTATGTCAAATCTATAGTGTATGTTATTCCAATGTGCAGAGAGGTGGTCTGAGGCTACGCCCCTTTTTACATCTCTCTGCAACGCAGCTCTGTGGCGCTTACTGGAGGTACCTGGTGGGCTAGTTGGACCCCAGGGACCCTCAGGATTGAAGCGGACTTAATCCCCCAACTTAAAACGCACCACGGAGCGCTTTTGCACAATGGTGAAGGAAGGGGGCGAGGCCTGATGTGACATGTGTGCAAACAGGCCCAGAGGCGTGTTTTAGGTTGGGGGATTAATTCCCCGTCAATCCTGAGGGTCCCTGGGGGCCAACTAGGCCACCAGGTACCTCCAGTAAGCGCCACAGGGCGCATTGCAGAGAGGTGGTCCGAGGCCACGCCCCTTTTTACACCTCTCTGCAATGCAGCTCTGTGGCACTTACTGGAGGTACCTGGTGGGCTAGTTGTCCCCCAGGGACCCTCAGGATTCAAGGGGACTTAATCCCCCAACTTAAAACGCACCACAGGGTGTGTTTGTTCACTTGTCACATCAGGTCCCACCCCCTCCCTTCACTACTGTGCAAACAGGCCCTCTGCTGCATTGTAAGTTGGGGGATTAACTGCCCTTGAATCCTGAGGGTCCCTGGGGTCCAACTAGCCCACCAGGTACCTCGAGTAAGCGCCAAAGAGCTGTGTTGCAGAGAGGTGTGAAAGGGGGCGTGACCTCTGAACACCTCTCTGCAACGCAGCTCCCTGGTGCATTCTGGAGGTACCTGGTGGGCTAATTGGCCCCCAAGGACCCTCAGGATTGAAGGGGACTTAATCCTGCAATTTACAATGTGCCAGAGGGTGCATTTGCACACTTGGTATGTCAGGCCCCGCCCCCTCCATGCACCACTGTGCAAATGCACCCCCTGGCACGTTGTAAATTGGGGGATTAATTCCCCTTCAATCCTGAGGGTCCCTGGGGGCCAACTAGCCCACCAGGTACCTCCAGTAAGCGCCAAAGAGCTGCATTGCAGTGAGGTGTAAAAAGGGGCGTAGCCTCCGAACACCTCTCTGCAACGCAGCTCCCTGGCGCATACTGGAGGTACCTGGTGGGCTAGTTGGCCCCCAGGGAACCTCAGGATTCACGGGGACTTAATCCCCTAACTTAAAATGCGCCACAGGGTGCATTTGCACACTTGTCACATCAGGCCCCGCCCCCTCCCTGCACCTCTGTGCAAACGCGTCCCGTGGCCCGTTTTAGGTTGGGGGATTAAGTCCCCTAGAATCCTGAGGGTCCCTGGGGGCCAACTAGCCCACCAGGTACCTTTAGTAAGTGCCAGGGAGCTGCCTTGCAGAGAGGTGGTCCAAGGCCACACCCCCTTTTTACACCACTTTGCAATGCAGCTCTGTGGCGCTTGCTGGAGGTAGCTGGTGGGCTAGTTGGCCCTCAGGGACCCTCAGGACTCAAGGGTACTTAATCCCCCAATTTACAACGCCCCAGGGGGTGCGTTTGCACAGTGGTGCAAGGAGGGTGCGTGGCCTGATGTGACAAGTGTGCAAACGCGCCCTGTGGCGCATTTTAAGTTAGGGAATTAAGTCCCCTTGAATCCTCAGGGTCCCTGGAGGCCATCTAGCCCACCAGGTACATCCAGTAAGCGCCACAGAGTTGCGTTGCAGAGAGGTGTAAAAAGGGGCGTCGCCTCAGACCACCTCTCTGCAACACAGGTCTGTGGCGCTTACTGGAGGTACATGGTGGGCTAGTTGGCCCCCCCGGGACCCTCAGGATTAAAGGGTAATTAATTCCCCAAATTAAAACCCGCAAGGGGGCGCGTGTGCACAGTGGTGAAGGGAGGGGGCGGGGCCTGGTGTGACATGTGTGTACTTATGCAATCACTCCACCAAAACCCAAGCACTTATAAATTCACCATACTCTCCTTGCATCACTGTAATCATCCAGTCACTACCCATGCACTCATGCAATGACCCATGCACTAACTCATGCACTGCTACAATACCCTGAGCAGTACCCATGCAGTCCAGCCATTGCCCTGTCACTACCCATGCACTCCTCCAATCACCCAAGCAGCACCATGTACTTATCCAATCACTCCGCCAAAACCCAGGCACTTATAAATTCACCATGCACTCATTTTGCAGTACTCTAATCTTCCAGTCAGTACCCATGTACTCATGGAGTGACCCAGGCACCAACACATGCACTGCTACAATCCCCTGTGCACTACCCATGCAGACTTCTAACCACCCACACAGTACTGATTCACTCCTCCAATTCCCCAGGTTGTACCCATGCTCTCCAGAAATCCCTCTGTCACTACCCATGCACTCCTCCAATCACCCATCCAGCATCATGTACTTATCCAATCACTCCGCCAAAACCCAAGCAGTTAAAAAATCACCATGCACTGTCCTTGCAGCACTCTAATCATCCAGTCACTACCCATGTACTCATGCAATGACACAGGCACTAACTCATGGCAAATACTGAGGAGGTCATGCTCATTACAGGGGTACCTCAACGCATAGTGTTCCCTAGTGTATGTAGGTGTTTTTACTGTATTCAAAGTGTTTTTTAGCATAACACTGGCTCCGGTCCTGGTTAGTCAGAGTCAGTTACCACCAGTACCCGTCACTAAAAAGTTGGGGGCACAGGAGGACTTTCTGCTCCTCTGTTGGTTCTTTCTGCACATCTCTTTCTTCTTCTTGCACTTTTCTTCGTCTTTCTGGACTTCTGTTGTCTCTTTCTGCATTTGTCTTGCTTCTTGCTGCGCTTTTCTTCCTCTTTCTTCACTTGTCCTAACTTTGTAGGCATAGTTAGAAATCAGCATTTAAAAAACCTTTGAAATTCACTGAAAAAACCATAGGTTTCAGGCACGTTATAGTTAGAAAGTAGCATTTAAAAACCCATTGAAATTCACTGAAAAAACCATAGGTTTCAGGTACGTTATAGTTAGAAATTAGCATTTAAAAAAACCTTAGAAATTGACAGAAAAAAACATAGGTTTGAGGGACGTTATAGTTAGTTGGACATTTCACTCGTACAAAACAAAACCATAGAAATTCCCATGGTATAGTTAGTTCAGCTAACTATAACTCACGACCCTGTAATGCACATATTACATCATTCATGACATGGTCAGTGACATCACTGATGACATCACTGATGACATCTCAAATGACATCACTGATGACATCACTGATGACATCATCCACGTGAACATCTAATCCACCTCCTCACACTGTAATACACAGATACACCCACTGTACCAGTTACTACATACACACTCACTGATTCCTAAGTCTACATACACATCCACTCATTCACCCATAGAATCACTCATAGATGTAGTCACTCATCAATACAACACTATCATAAGCACTCATACATCTATACAGACACTCACACACACCACTCAGCCAGAGTTACTCACACACCTAGTCAGTCATGCAAATAATCAATCACACTTCCATTTACTGACCTATACAGTTATGCACACACCACATCAGTTATTCAAACAGAAACAAATGCATACTTAATCCTTTCTACAATCACTGATACAAGTACACACTCATCCATGCAGCCACTCTCACAATCACTGACTCTCATGCATAGTCATTTATATACTTCAAGTTTCACATACATTGCCTTTTATATACGTAGTTACTTGGACATGTAACATTGAGACATCCATTCTCTCACCAACACACCATACACACACTCACACTCATACAGCTGTTTCCACATGCACTCTTGAACTCGTACACACAGTGAATCAACCCCTCAAACATCTATGCACAGACTCACACACCTCCCATGTACCCACACACACAGCCAGGCACCCATACAGATACTCAGACAACCAATCAATAAACCATATAGATCCTCATTTAGCTACTCACCCACCCATGAAACCGCTTACACACCAACTGACAAACTAAACTGTGTGTATGTCTGTATCAGTCACTAACCCGTGCATTCAGTAAGATTCATGTAATCACTTACTTAACCTCTTCTGTGCCCATGACGAGATAGTCTCGTCATGGAGCACGGTCGCGCTGTGCCCATGACAAGACTATCTCGTCATGAACCCCACCCACTAATGAAACGCCCGGCACAGGAGGGGGAAAGGGCGTAGCACAGAAGGGGTTAAACAGTCAGTCACACACCTACTAAATCCTCCATCCAGACACTTATACACCCACTCATTCTTCAATACTCCTTGGCATATATATAATACATATTTAAACTTTATAGAAACACACATTCACTGGATGATGTCATCAGTGATATCAGTGATGTCATTTGACATGTCATCAGTGATGTCATCAGTGATGTCACTGACCATGTCATGAATGATGTAATATGTGACGTCATCAGAAGTGCATTGCGGGGCGCGAGTTATAGTTAGCAGAACTAACTATAACGGGGGAATTTCTATGGTTTTGTACGAGTGAAATGTCCAACTAACTATAACGTCCCTGAAACCTATTTTTTTTTCTGTGAATTTCTAAGGTTTTTTAAATGTTACATTTTAACTATAAAATGCCTCAAACCTATGTTTTTTTCAGTATATATATATATATATATATATATATATATATATATATACAAACAAAGTTCCAGCCCCGCTTGCGTAGTCAATCAATCATTTCAATCAATCAATCAATCATTTCATTTGTAAAGCGCGCTACTTACCCGTGAGAGTCTCAAGACGCTGTGGGGGGTGCTGTTGCTGTTCGAAGAGCCGGGTCTTGAGGAGTCTTCTGAAGGTCAGTAGGTCTTGGGTCTGCCGTAGAAAAATGGGGAGTGTGTGTTCCATATCTTGGCAGCGAGGTGGAAGAATGATCTGCCACCGGCGGTCACTCTTCAGATGCGGAGCAGAGCGGAGCTGGCGCGTGGGGGTGTAGAAGCTGAGACGGCTGTTGAGGTACGCTGGTCCGGTGTTGTGGAGTGCTTTGTGTGCGTGAGTGAGGAGCTAGAAGGTTATCCTCTTGTTGACGGGGAGCCAGTGCAGGTTTCTCAGGTGGGGTGTGATGTGGCTGTGGCAAGGGATGTCTAGGATCAGGTGTGCGGAGGCGTTCTGGATGCGTTGGAGCCGTTTCAGTAGTTTGGCCGAGCTCCTGCGTAGAGGGCGTTTCCGTAGTCCAGTCTGCTGCTGACAAGGGCCTGGGTGACCGTCCTTCTCGTTTTGGTGGGGATCCACTTGTAGATCCTGCGGAGCATGCGGAGAGTATTGATGCAGGAGGAAGAGACGGCGTTGACCTGCTTCGTCATGGATAGGGTGGAGTCGAGGATGACCCCTAGGTTGCGTGCATGGTCGGTGGGTGTTGGCGCTGTTCCTAGTGCGGTCGGCCACCATGAGTCGTCCCAGGCTGAAGGGGTGGATCCAAGGATGAGGACCTCCGTCTTGTCTGAGTTCAGCTTCAGTCGGCTGTTTCTCATCCAGTTGGCGACGGCCTTCATTCCTTCTTGGAGGTTGGTTTTGGCGGTGTGGGGGTCCTTGGTGAGGAAGAGGATCAGCTGGGTGTCATTGGCATAAGAGATGATGTTGAGGTCGTGCATACGGGCGACGTGGGCGAGCGGTGCCATGTAGATGTTGAACAGTGTTGGGCTGAGGGATGA
The DNA here is from genome assembly GCF_964204655.1 of Triturus cristatus. NCBI lineage: Eukaryota > Metazoa > Chordata > Amphibia > Caudata > Salamandridae > Triturus > Triturus cristatus. Next base: position 413,826,020 of record NC_140585.1, on the reverse strand, counting down.
GCCCTGGGGTATGCTGCAGATGATCTCGGTGGCTTCAGAGTCGAAGGGGGGGAGGCGGACGCTCTGTGTTCTGCCGCAGAGGAAGGAGGTGGTCCAGTCCAGGGCCTTCTCCTGGATCCCGGCGTTGTGGAGGCGTGTTCGTAGTGTGCGGTGGCAGACCGTGTTGAAGGCGGCTGACAGGTCCAGGAGAAAGAGGGCTGCGGTTTCTTCATTGTATAGCAGGGTCTTGATGTCGTCGGTGGCGGCGATGAGGGCAGTTTCGGTGCTGTGGTTGCTGCAGGACCCGGTCTGGGATGGGTCCAGGATGCTGTTCTCCTCGAGGAAGCTGGCCAGTTGTTTGTTGACGGCCTTCTCGATGACCTTTGCCGGGAACGGGAGCAGGGAGAGGGGTCGGAAATTCTTAAGGTGCTTGGGGTCCGCATTGGGTTTCTTGAGTAAGGCGTTAATCTCAGCGTGTTTCCAGCTCTCCAGGAAGGTTGCTGTCTCGAAGGAGATGTTGATGGTTTTCCGGAGATGGGGTGCGATGGTGGTGCTGGCTCTTTTGAAGATGTGGTGTGGGCATTGGGTCTGACGGGGATCCGGAGTGGCTGGTGTTCATGATCTTGATGGTGTCGTCGTCGTTGACGTTGGTCCAGGAGAGCAGGCGGTTGGTGGTCGTGGGGGCGGGGGTCTCGGTGGTTGCCGGGGCGGGCCCGGCGTCGAAGCTGTCGTGGATGTCTGCGATCTTGTGGTGGAAGAGGGTGGCCAGCGAGTCGCACAGGTCTTGCGAAGGTGGAATGTCGTTGGTGTTGCAGCTGGGGTTGGAGAGTTCCTTAACAATGTTGAAGAGCTCTTTGCTGTTGTGTATGTTGTTGTCTATGTGTTCTTTGAAGGAGGCCCTTTTGGCGGATCTGATGAGGTGGTGGTGTCTGCGGGTGGCGTTCTTGTGGGCTGCGTAGCTTTCCGGTGTGCGTTCACTGATCCAGGTCTTCTCTAGCATTCGGCAGGTTTGCTTGGAGGCCTGGAGGTCTTCAGTGAACCAGCTGGCTTTCTTTCTGGTGTGGATGTTGGAGGGTTTCTTGAGCAGGGCGAGGGTGTTGGCGCAGTCGTTGATACACTGTCTGAGGTTGCGGGCGGCTGTGTCGGGGTCGGTCGGGTCCGCGGGTTGGCTCTGGGTGAGGGTGGTGGTTAGTTGGTCTTCGGTGACTTTGCTGCAGTAGCGGCGAGGCATCTGTTGGGTGCGGTGGTGCGTGGTGGGTTTCTGAAGAGTGAAGTGGATGCAACGGTGGTAGGTCCAGTGGAGTTCGGTGGTGTGGGTGAAGGAGACGTGGGGGCTTGCGGAAAAGATGGGGTCCTGCGAGTGGCCGGCAGAGTGGGTGGGTGTTGTGACGAGTTATCCGAGTCCGAGGTTGGCGATCAGGGTGGAAGAGTTGGAGTCATTATTGTTCTCGAGGTGGAAGTTCAGGTCCCCGAGGAGGATGTAGTCTGTGGAGGCAAGGGCGTGTGTGCAGAATTGTGGTCAGGGTTCGGGGGTCTGTAGATGAGGGTTCCTCTGAGGGTGGTGTTGGGGTCGGTGTGGATCTGCAAGTGCAGGTGTTCGGCAATGTTGAGGGTGTCGTCGGTGTTTGTTGAAACTTTCAGAGTATTCCTGTGGACGATGGCGATTCCTCCTCCTACTCCGTTGGTGCGGTCTTTGCGGGTGATCTTGTAGCCTTCCGGGATGGCTATGGCGATGTCGGGTGCCGACGAGGGGTTCGGCCAGGTCTCCGTCAGGAAGGCGACGTCTGGGGTGTTGGAGTCGAGTAGGTCCCAGAGTTCAATGGCGTGTTTGCGTGCGGGGTGAGTGTTGAGAAGGATGCATCTTAGCTGGTTGGGTTCCTTGGTAGGTGGGTTGGTGGGCCGGGTGCTGGTGAAGCTGCAGTTCCGGCAGGAGAAGGGTCCTTGGATGCGCTTTGGGCAGCCAGGCAGCAGGTGCGTGATCGTCCGGCGTTGAGTGCGTGGAGGGTGCTGGAGTCGTAGCGGAGGCAGGCGTCGTGGCGTTTTCAGGGGCCAGGGGACCTGGTGCTGGGCGTGGTCCAGGGGCGGATGGGCGCAGACGGGCTTGCCTTAGGCACGCCTTCGGCGCGCCAGCAGCGTGCCAGTTGCACGCGTCCGCTGCACGGCAGCTGCGCGGCCTTCATATGAGGGGATGTGGGAGGGCGGAGCAGCTGGGAGGTGGGAACGGGCGGCGAATGGGAGAGCAGGGAGGCGGGGACGCAGTGGCGGGAAAACGAAGGGGGGAGCGGGCAGGGGTTACAGAAGGCAAAATAGAGGCCACAGAGGGAGAATGACAACAGCGCCAATGTAATTTAAAAAACGACAAAGACAACAGTGCTAAATACAGTACTAAACAAATAACAGAGCACAATGCAAGCAGTGAAGAATATCCGAGGCATGAACCCATGCGAGCGGCAGCAGCGGGCTCACGGCACACAGGTGGTGCTGTGTGGTGGCGAGGGGAGCGACCTGCCTGGTGACCGGGTCAAGGGTCGCTCTCTTCACCGATGCGTGGCCTCCATATGAGGGGATGTGGGAGGGAGGAGCAGCTGGGAGGCGGGAGCGGGGCAGCGAATGGGAGAGCAGGGTGGCGGGGCCGCAGGGGACGCAGCGGCGGGAAAACTTAGGAGTGAGCGGGCGGGGTTTACAGAAGGCAAAATAGAGGGCACAGAGGGAGAATGACAGCGCTTATGTAATTTTAAAAACGGGCAAAGACAACAGTGCTAAATACTGTGCTAAACAAATAACAGAGCAGAATGCAAGCAGTGAAGAATATGCAGGGCACGAACCAATTCGAGCGGCAGCAGCGGGCTCAGGGCACACAGGTGGTGCTGTATGGCGGTGAGAGGAGCGACCTGCCTGGTGACAGGGTCAAGGGTCGCTCTCTTCACCGCTACGAGGCCTCCATATGATGGGATGTGGAAGGGAGGAGCAGCTGGGAGAGGGGAGGCAAATGGGAAGGCAGGGCGGCGGGGCCGCAGGGGACGCTGCGGCAGGAAAACAAAGGGGGGAGAGGGCAGGGGTTACAGAAGGCAAAATAGAGGGCACAGAGAGTAAATGACAACAGCGCTAATGTAATTTAAAAAATGGGTAAAGGCAACAGTGCTAAATACAGTACTAAACAAATAACAGAGCACAATGCAAGCAGTGAAGAATATGCGAGGCATAACCCAATGCGAGCAGTAGCAGCGGGCTCAGGGCACACAGGTGGTGCTGTGTGGCGGCGAGGGGAGCGACCTGCCTGGTGACCGGGTCAAGAGTCGCTCTCTTCACTGCTGCGGGGCCTCCATATGAGGGGATGTGGGAGGGAGGAGCAGCTGGGAGGCGGGAGCGGGGCGGCGAATGGGAGAGCAGGTTGGCGGGGCCGCAGGGGACGCAGCGGCAGGAAAACGAAGGGGTGAGCAGGAGGGGGTTACAGAAGGCAAAATAGAGGGCACAGAGGGAGAATGACAACAGCGCTTATGTAATTTAAAAAACTATGTAATTTAAAAAACGGGCAAAGACAACAGTGCTAAATACTGTGCTAAACAAATAACAGAGCAGAATGCAAGCAGTGAAGAATATGCAGGGCACGAACTAATTAGAGCGGCAGCAGCGGGCTCAGGGCACACAGGTGGTGCTGTGTGGCGGCGAGAGGAGCGACCTGCCTGGTGACGGGGTCAAGGGTCGCTCTCTTCACCGCTACGTGGCCTCCATATTGTGGTAAATAATTTAATTACCGGAACTTAATTTGATGTGGAAAATTAATAAGAATAGCTCAATAAAATAAGAGGCAGAATCCGTGGTATTAGAGGTTCGGAACGGGCTTTATTCCAAAACACAATTCGAATTTGTGGGCTTCATATTCCATCACCACGAAGGTTCAGGAAGTGAAGGACAATACTTTATTGACAGGTAATCATTTTTATAGAAGAGGCATTACAGTGAAACAGATGCAGGAGGCGTAACAGTTGATAACAGAGATAAAAACATACATGCGTAACTAAAATGGGTGTAACTAGGCGTAACTAAAGAACGTCATTAGGTATGATGTCACAAATGGGTGGTTTCATGAAAGAATTTCGCAATGTCAGCAAAAAATACTTGGCAGAGATGCGCGCGCAGCAGCATGACGTGTGATTGACGTGCAACTAGGGGGTGAATGGGACTTGACATTTAGCTCTACATGTGGAGACAAAAGTCTGGGGTTATGTCAACCTAATCCTAAATCATATCTTACATCCTATGTTTAAAGAACTGTGTTATCCAAAAAGAGAGGTCTCTTAGGATAGAATCTTATTCTATACTGACTATACTGACTGTTAGTGCGTGTACAAGCGTCTAAGTGTCTACACTAGATGCGAGGGCAGAAATCTTCCATAGTAACAGGGCTATGAATTACTCGCATAAAGACAGAGAAGCCGGGCCCTTTTGCACGGTAGCTAGAGGAATGTTTACTTAAACTGCTAGACAGGAATGCATTGGATGAGGAGCGGAGCAGAGCAGATAATCTTGAAGGTGAAATACTGTTTTTGGCAGGCAGACAGGCCGACAGGCCGAGTCAGGCACCGTTAGCCGCGCAGGGAGTAGGACAAAGTTCATGGATACAGATGCGAGCTCAGACTGGAGCTTTCAGAGGCAGAAGGCAGGAAAAGGTTTAATGGCAGAATCAGGGCCTACTCGCCTGGACTGTAAAATGGCATAAATGAACCATATAAAGCCGGTGGCCTTTCATACTTAGGAATAGAATATCCGGCCCATTCATGGCGGATCTGAAAGAGGACATGTTGACGGTGGACGCACATGTGTTTGCGTCTTCATAACTGGAACTGGAGGGGACATACATGTACTTGTGATTTATACATGAAACCGTTGGGGTCCAAGATAGGGGACATGACTGCTCATAAAAATCCATATTTCCACATTCCCTCCTTGTCCCCTACTTGCCCTTAAGAGATATCAATCTTCATCAATCCGTTGATCTGTTCATATAACATCATTTGTTCTTCTTTCTTCTTCCGGGATCTCGAACGAAAACTTGGATGTGGGATACACGAGGTGGCACACAGACCACAAATCGCTGGCCCACATTGTAGACATAAGCAGCAACTGAATAGTATGAGAAAGCCAATACCTAGGAAGGAGAGCATTCTCCATCCCCAGGCTGACAACACGCCCCAGAACCAACCGGACCAAGTCCAGGTGCCTGGATTCTGGTGTATCTGGCTTACAATCTTATGAAGGCGAGTTATGGCTTTATATACAGACGGCGAATTTTCTGGTATGAAAATGCAACAACTCGATCCGATGACCCTACAAGCTCCGCCCCTATCGGCCAGGATGACGTCAAGGACAAGACGATTTTGAAGCACAACAATCCGCATAGCAGACTGCTCTTCTGTTAAATTGCCTAAGGCGGAAATAGTTTCGTTCACTACTGCTTCAAGGGTTCTGGTTAATCTACATATCAGCTTACTATTAGTGACTGTACCTATATAGGGGAAGAAACCTTTATTGAAATCTGTGTATTTTTCCCATGCTGTTTCAGTGTAATCGACGATTGGGAGATCTCTCTGCTGTCTATTGTGTACTAAATGAGTATTTCTATGATAATCAGGAGGAGCTAGGAAAACAGGTGGCAAAAGGAATCCGATGTAACAGGTACCATCCCAATCTAGAGGCAAACGTGTATATGCAGTCTGACCACATACGAAGTAGGAATGGCGAGAAGCTCTAAATGTAGACTTGCCTTGATCACTGAATTCTATTACAGTGGTGCACTTACTATGGCCCATATGTATGGAACCATTCTTTCTTACACACAATTCACCTTTAACTGGAAATACTGACATAGCGGGCAAAATTGGTGCAGCTTCGGATTCAACATTCAGGATCATGAGATTAAGCGTGAAATTACCTAATCCGTATACTTCATTTTCTAGATCAGTTCCTGTTCTTTTGGGAAGTCCCTCCTTGTTAGGGTAGCAGACTTTAAGCAAAACTAAGTTCAGGTTTCCCCATACCCAGTTGTCTTGATAAACTGCGGAATTCGAATCTAGGGAATTAATTAAACTAAACCATGCTCCACAGGAGCCATTGTGTGTGAACGGATATGGAAAGAGAGGCAGAATTCCCTTATAGTTCTGATAGGGAGGGAGTCGGCCACATATCCAACAATTTGTAGCATTGCTAGTCTGATGGGAATGATGTAACATACTAATAAAAGTGTTATTGCGCAGCGCAAATCTATAGGACAACTCATGCGGTGGTAATTCGCTAAAGGAATGTTCAGCAGTAACATTGTAAACATGTTTAGAAATAGGATAATATATGTGTAACAATATACTTGCAGCGATTATTAAAAGACTTAAGAAAAACAAAATTAATAACGTCACTGTGCAATGACTACGCAGTGATTTACAATACGCATGCTTTTTCATCTGCATTTTTCCGTTTCTTTCTCTATTCAGGTCTAGGGGATACATGTCAGAGACAAATTCGACCGATTCACCTTGGAGAGGACTTAAACAATCAAATTGTCTGACTTTTTAGACCGTAATTTTAGTTTGTATAGTTCCTTATCGCTTAGTTCAACCAAAGGAAGCTTTGAGTCAATTGGTGAAGACACGCGAGGTGTAACGTTTACATCAGACGGTAGTCCATGAAATTTCTTGATATGACTTGAATGTATCCAACCTTTGCGACCTTCGATCTTCACGGCTGTCCTCGTGGTGAGCAGTACAAGTTGAGGCGATTTCCACCTAGGATCCAGCTGAGTCTTCCGGTCAAAATTCCGCACTAACACCAGGTCCCCGGGAACTACGTCATGGGGTTTCACCTCGGTGTTGTCGGGAAAGGCTGCAGCTACCTGTGAACGACAAGATTGTAGTGCAGACATCAAGGAAGCCAGGTAATCTGTCAGCATATTACAGTCAATATCAGTTATTTTGCGTGGTATAGGCGTCCCCCACATATTTGGTGATCTGCCAAAGATCACCTCATAAGGGGATAGCCCTGTTCGAGAGTGCGCTACCATTCTCATGTAAAAGAGTGCAACTGGTAAGGCTACTACCCAATCGACGCCTTTCTCCCTACATATTTTGGACAATCTAATTTTCAGAGTTTGATTATGTCGTTCCACGAGACCTGCTGCCTCGGGGTGTCGGACACAGTGAAATCTCCATTGATAGCCTAACAAAAGTGAAACGTGTTTCATTAGTTCGGATGAGAACGGCTGGCCGTTATCTGAGTAGACAACACGTGGTAAACCGTACCGTGGGAAGAATTCTCGAACCAACTGTTTGGCAGTAGTCGGGGCAGTGTAATCTGAAACCGGGTATGCTTCTGTCCAACGGGAAAGAGCACAGACAACTACAAGAACATATTTGAATCCTCGACATCGTTCCATCTGGATATAATCCATCTGGAGGACTTCAAAAGGGTGCTCAGGAGGCTGAAATCCACCCTGTTCTACGGGAATGCTTTTACCTGGGTTAAACTGACAACAGATCATACAGGTACGAACTTTTTGTTTAGCTGCTGCTCGTAAATGTTTGTTGAACCAAATGTGTTGAATGCTGTCTAGCATAGCTTTTTCTCCTAGGTGCGCTGGACTATGTATTGTATTAATGATAACTTGAACCATAGAATCAGGAAGGAACCATACAGATTTTTCCTTCGTCATCCATCCTTGATCCGTTTGGATCCCTCCTAATTCAGTCCATTTTTTTATTTCATCTGGTGTAGCATGTGTCTGTATGTCAATTACGTCAAGAGCGGGATCCTTAACCATCATGCAATGTGTTGGTGTCGGAACTATTGTCTTTGTCATGTCAGATGTGTGAGTTTGAGCAGTCTGTTTAGCTGTTCTGTCAGCTAGATCATTGCCTTGGGAAATGATATCAGTAACTTTCGTATGAGCTTTACATTTCATAATTGATATTGCAGTGGGTAGATGTATTGCATCTAATAAGGCATGAATGAGAGGTCCGTGCTGAATGTGGGCACCGTGAGAAGTTAAATAACCTCTCTCTCGCCACAGCACGCCGAAGTCATGTACAACTCCGAATGCATAACGTGAATCAGTGTATATGTTGACTTTTTTATTTGTGGCTTGAATACAGGCTTGTGTCAGAGCGATGAGCTCTGCTGCTTGAGCTGACAAGGTATTTATGCAATTTGTTTCAATGACTTCAGTGTCTGTTGTGACTGCGTAAGCGGCCACTAACTCTCCTGTACTTGTTCTCATACATGAACCATCTACATACAACGTCAGGTCTGGATCTGACAATGGGACGTCTGTCAAGTCTTGTCTAGGTTTCGTCGTGATAGTAATAACTTCAATACAATCATGTGCTAGTGGGTCTGTTCCGTTTACTGGCAAAAGTGTGGCAGGATTCAATGTACTACAACGTCTGATTTCTATGTGTGGCTGAAACAATGTTAATTCGTAACCGGTAAGTCTTGCTATAGTCAAGTGTTGTGTTTGCGTTCGGTTCAAGAGAACCTCTACTGCGTGTGGTACTTGTACTGTCAATGGATGTCCTAACACTATGGCATCGCTTTGTCTGATTGCTAAAGCTGTCGCTGCCACTGATTTCAGGCACGCAGGCAGAGCCTGAGCTACTGGATCTAATGCACTAGAAAAATAAGCACATGGTTTGTGTGATCCTGCTTGTTCCTGAGTGAGTACTGACAAGGCAGTACCTTCGCGTTCTGTAACAAAGAGTGTAAACTGTTTATTGTAACATGGTGTTGCTAAAACAGGTGCTTGACATAAAGCTTTCTTTAGGCTTTCAAAAGCTTGTGTATGTTCCTGAGTCCAAGGGAGGACAGTCGATGTGGCTGCCTCCTGTGTTGTCAACTGAATGAGTGGTTTTGCTAGAAATGCATACTGAGGGATCCACTGCCTACAATATGAAGTGAGGCCTATAAAAGCCCGCACCTCCTTTTGTGTCTTGGGTATTGGCATGTTAGCAATTAACTGGATGCGATCGGGTGTAAGCTGCCTTCCCTCCTTGGACAGCGAGTGCCCAAGGTAAACAACTCGCTGGACACAGAATTGCAGCTTAGAAGGGGACACCTTGTGCCCCTTTTCGGCCAAGAATTGTAAAACCGTCAGTGAGGCTTTTTCACATTTAGGTTCGCTTCTAGCGGTGATCAGCAGATCATCGACATATTGAAGCAGGGCAGTGTTGACTGGCATGTGGATACTGTCAAGTTCTCGTTTCAGTGCTTGGCTATAGATGCTGGGGCTTTCTGTGAATCCTTGAGGTGCGCGTGTGAATTTAAAGCTTCGTCCATTTAAACTAAATCCGAACAAGTATTGGCTTTCCGGATCTATTGGGACGCTGAAAAAGGCATTCTTGAGATCAATTACAGTAAAGAATGTTGCTTCGGAATCAATGGCTGTCAGTAATGAAGAAATGTCTGGGACTACGGGGTATTGTGGTACAATACATTTATTTAATTCGCGCAGATCAATAACCAGTCGATATACTGGCGGGGCTTTTGGATCAGTTCGTTTAAGAATCGGAATTATCGGGGAATTACATACATTGGAGTCGGTTTCCACAACCACTCCTTGGGTAATAAGCTCGTCAATGATTTGCAGTAGAGCCACTATAGCATCTGGGGGTAACTTGTATTGTCGCATTCGTGGTAGTACCACTCCTGTCTTTAGTGTGACTCGATATGGTGTAATGTTCATGCAACCAACATCTGTAGGGCCTTGTGCCCATAAATGTGTGGGTAAAGTCTGCAGTCGGTGATCCATGTCTCGGGACACATAGTGCCCTTTGAAATCACGTAAAAACAATCTTACTCCTTCCGGAGAACAACATATTATAGCTCCTAGAGCTTTCAATGTTTTTATACCTAACAGGTTTTCTGGACATGATTTAGTAAGCAATAAATCTGTAGTTCGTGTCAAGGGACCAATCGTAAGGGGAAGAGGCTGTGATACTTCGTTAATGATAGGTTTTCCTGAAAAACCAAGGGAAATATTATGTGAGCCTGAGAGGGGTGCCCCTGGAACTTCAGTACGTTTTATGGTTGTTCGGCTTGCCCCTGTATCAAGTAAAAATGTTCTATCTTGGCCTAATAGTTCACTGTGTACATAAGGTCCTTCTTGATCTACCGGGACCTCGATAAGGGGTAAGCCAACTTCCCTCTCTAGGCTGTTTCATGAGTATCGTTGATAATCAGGATAGTCATACTGTGCGGTCTGGTACATCTGTTGTGTCGTTGTTTGTGTGGCAGCAATAGGCTGCGATGGTGGAGCTGGCATAGATTGTTGCGGAGCTGGCATGGACTGTGCATGCTGCGGGGCTCCTTGCTGGTTCTGATCCTGTCTAAGTGGCCGTGGTCTTTCTTTTGTATTACCTATGGCGATATTATGTTTTAAAACTGGACAATCGTGTACATAATGACCTGGCTGTTTACAATAGTTGCATGTCCCTTTTACAGGACCTGCTGAAACACTGGACTGTGTCATACCCTTTTTATGACCGTCAGCTGGAACTGTCTGGGAAACTAGCATTTTCATTTTCGTGTCTTTCATGCGTCTTTGTTCATGTTCTTGTTCCTCTCTAATTCTATTGTGATGGTACTGTAGCATTTGTAACATTTGGGACGGAGTGTTACCTTGCCAGGTACTCTCGAATTTCAATACTCTATTCTTAACTTGGGGCAAGGCATTTTCAACTAATTTTGTCACAAACAGATGTGGATACGATTCGCTACTTGCTTTTATTCCACTATTTATACCAAAACATTTTTCGAATCGGGCATAGAAATCACTAGTGTCTTCATCTTGCTTTTGTTTACAGGCTGATATTGCACCCCAGTCTTCCTTTTTCGTAGTTAATAAACGTGGCAGTACCTGTACTAATAAACCTGGTAGTATTCTGGTCTTTTCCCCGAGCCCTAAACCTGGACCTCGAGCTGTTTCTTCGTTTTCTAATGCTGTCCAATCTATCTTTTGGTCTCCCACCTCCCAATCCTTTTCTTTGAGTTTTTCGTAAATGCCCGCAGGCATTAATACCTTTAATATTTTCATAATGTCGGGATAGGTATACTCTCCCATGAGCAACATGTCTTTAATTTCACGGTGGAAACCCGCTGGGTCTTTGTCATGACTGGGTACCACTTTCTTCATTTCTAACAGTTCCATTTTAGATATGGGTGTGTATACAAACACACGTTTAAACTGATTGTCATCACCTTTTATCGGGTGCACTTCGCGTAAGGGATTCTGTCTATCCATATAATACGTCGTTCTTTCCTTGATGGGCAGTGAGACATGTTCGGGGCATACAAAAAGAATGTACTGCTTTCTGGATTCCAGTATTTCTCTAATTAACTCAGTACCTGAACCTCTCCATTTATTCGTGAGTAATTCAGTCAATATATCAGGTAGGGGACCAGGATCGGAGTGTTGGCTTTTATATAATATAAGGAGTTGTTGAATCATGTAGATACCAGCTAAACGCTGTTCATCTGGGGTGAGGTTCAAAAACGTATGCGCTAGTGTATCATCACTATATTTTCCGGGACTGTCAACCCAGTGAACGGCTGACCTGGCTAATTCTTGTTCGTCCATAGAATCGAGTATGTGATAACCCCTTCGTTCTCGGAGTAATTTGTCAGCGGCTTGGAACGAATGTTCGGGGGACCTTATATTTATTATAGGTGCTTGGAAATTTCTGTTATTATCTGGACGTATCGGACGTATCGGATCAGCAAAGCATCTAGTATTATTACAAGATCTTCCTCTACCTACATAGGCCATCGTTTCTAACTGTCCTGTGGGCAGTTCTAATTCTTCCTCCTCCTCCTCGTTTTGTTCAGGCTGGTCTACCGCTAATCTTTCTTCGTGTATGCGTTCTACTTCTTTGCGGATCTTTCGGCACATAGCTACTATACTTAATAGTTTATTATGTCTCCCCTCTGATATATTCCGACTCCATGTGGTAAGAATTTGCATTTCTTCCGGATTTACCCCTGGTCGGTCTTGATTTCTGATCACACAATTTATGAGGAAACGTAATAGTTCCCCCTGTATCTCCACTTTCTGGTACTCCATGGCTCTATTAATACTCCCAGAATCTCGCCCTGACTGGACAAAGTGATATATATTTTCTAAATGTGTAGTCATTCCTGGTAGCCTCCCTAAATATATTGCAGCTCGTCGGATACGTAATGATGCCAGCAGCATTTCGTCCTCTTTGCCGGGCACAGGATCATATCTACAATCTACTAGAAGTTCCTTAAGCATGTCGGGAGTTACTAGTTTGGGCGTACGTTGGTGGGCTAATTCTTGAAAGGAAAGTTTATTTACTCTGGGTGGCGTGGAAAAAATGTTTGCTGTACCTCCTGCAGCACCGCCTGGGGTGCTGGATGTGAAAGGATTCGTTGAACGTGATATAGCAACCATAGGTGTGGGTACAGCTGTAGAAACAGGTGTGCTTGCCGGAACTTGTGTCGGAGTTTGTTGTTGCGGAGGTACAGACAGAGGGTCTTGGCGTTGAACTCCCTCGGCAGGCGGTCTATGTGGTGCAGTATTAGCATACTCGGGAGCTGCGTCGTCTAAATAAGAGGAAAGGAAAACATCTTCTGCGGTTCTGGGATGCCCTTTGGGATGTGCTTTTATCGGAAACAATGGCGGTGGCAAGTCTTTTGGTATCTCCGGAGTAGCCTTAGGTAACCCTTCGGCCAGAAGAGGATACATACCATTCATAAGGGCATTTCTTTGTCTGTCTACTTGTTCTGATTTTGCTCGGGTTCCTTCTTCAATTAATAGATTTTCTCGGACTTTATTTGAATTCTCCTTACTTTTCTCTTCCTGTCTGAGTGCTTTTTCTGTACGTCTATATGATTCTTTACGCCATAATTCAATGGCATCTTTCTGTGATTGTCTAGCTTTCTTTTTCCATAATTCTTCCTCTACTTTCATGATGCAATCTGCATCCCAGGTCCCAGCTGCGGGCCACCTCTGACTTTCTGGTAATTCCTTGGTGTAGTCTACCCATAAATCAAGAAATAATATGGCGTCTAGGCCATGTTTATGATACATGAAGTACCCTGGAGTGTCCCTAGGAGGAATGGGAACAGCTTCTTCGAGTACCCCTTTTCTAGTTTTGATCTGTCTTAATCTCGAAAAGAGCGGCATATTGAGAACTGATCTGATACCTAATTTTGAACACGTTTAATACAACAAAACACAATAATGAACAGTCATTCACACCACAATATGCAGAACGTATTTAAAACATTTTAACATTTAACATTTAATGAACAACAATGATGGCCATTTAGGGAACTAGTCACTAAGCATAATACTCGGCACTAACTAGGTAATTCTGAATTATATACTAGACATACTTGATATACTGCTAAACAGTACAGATACACTGCTGAAACAGTGCAGACCGGATTTGTGTACCCAAACCCGTCTTGACCGGCACAACCTATGTGCACGTCAGAACGCCTCCCCGGCAATGGTACTCACCGGGTAGCTCGGAACGGAAGGCCTCGGAACTGAACTGAACTGGACTCGGACCAGACTGGACTCGACTCGAAACTTCGGAACTTCGGAACCTGGTGGGCCTCTGTATACCTCGGATCTTGCTCTCTCAGCTAGGCTCTGGTCGGGATACTTCGCACTTCTCACCGCCTCGTCTGGGTGTTGATCGCAGCCTCAGTTACCCCCGCTCGGCAGGAGGGAGATACAGGAAATCCTGTGGGTACGCGTTGTTGTCCGTCCAGCTGTGGCAGGAGACCGGGCCTGCAACGCACCTCCGGCGCGTGAGATGAGAAAGTGTCCCTGTTCGGGCGCCATATATGTGGTAAATAATTTAATTACCGGAACTTAATTTGATGCGGAAAATTAATAAGAATAGCTCAATAAAATAAGAGGCAGAATCCGTGGTATTAGAGGTTCGGAACGGGCTTTATTCCAAAACACAATTCGAATTTGTGGGCTTCATATTCCATCACCACGAAGGTTCAGGAAGTGAAGGACAATACTTTATTGACAGGTAATCATTTTTATAGAAGAGGCATTACAGTGAAACAGATGCAGGAGGCGTAACAGTTGATAACAGAGATAAAAACATACATGCGTAACTAAAATGGGTGTAACTAGGCGTAACTAAAGAACGTCATTAGGTATGATGTCACAAATGGGTGGTTTCATGAAAGAATTTCGCAATGTCAGCAAAAAATACTTGGCAGAGATGCGCGCGCAGCAGCATGACGTGTGATTGACGTGCAACTAGGGGGTGAATGGGACTTGACATTTAGCTCTACATGTGGAGACAAAAGTCTGGGGTTATGTCAACCTAATCCTAAATCATATCTTACATCCTATGTTTAAAGAACTGTGTTATCCAAAAAGAGAGGTCTCTTAGGATAGAATCTTATTCTATACTGACTATACTGACTGTTAGTGCGTGTACAAGCGTCTAAGTGTCTACACTAGATGCGAGGGCAGAAATCTTCCATAGTAACAGGGCTATGAATTACTCGCATAAAGACAGAGAAGCCGGGCCCTTTTGCACGGTAGCTAGAGGAATGTTTACTTAAACTGCTAGACAGGAATGCATTGGATGAGGAGCGGAGCAGAGCAGATAATCTTGAAGGTGAAATACTGTTTTTGGCAGGCAGACAGGCCGACAGGCCGAGTCAGGCACCGTTAGCCGCGCAGGGAGTAGGACAAAGTTCATGGATACAGATGCGAGCTCAGACTGGAGCTTTCAGAGGCAGAAGGCAGGAAAAGGTTTAATGGCAGAATCAGGGCCTACTCGCCTGGACTGTAAAATGGCATAAATGAACCATATAAAGCCGGTGGCCTTTCATACTTAGGAATAGAATATCCGGCCCATTCATGGCGGATCTGAAAGAGGACATGTTGACGGTGGACGCACATGTGTTTGCGTCTTCATAACTGGAACTGGAGGGGACATACATGTACTTGTGATTTATACATGAAACCGTTGGGGTCCAAGATAGGGGACATGACTGCTCATAAAAATCCATATTTCCACAATATGATGGGATGTGGGAGGGAGAAGCAGCTGGGAGTCGGGAGCGGGGAGGCAAATGGGAGGGCAGGGGGGCGGGCCGCAGGGATTGCAGTGGCAGGAAAATGAAGGGGGGAGCGGGCGGGGGTTACAGAAGGCAAAATAGAGGGCACAGAGGGAGAATGACAACAGCGCTAATGTAATTAAAAAACGGGCAAAGACAACAGTGCTAAATACAGTACTAAACAAATAACAGAGCAGAATGCAAGCAGTGAAAAATATGCGGGGCACAAACCAATGCGAGCAGCAGCAGCGGGCTCAGGGCACACAGGTGGTGCTGTGTGGTGGCGAGAGTAGCGACCTGCCTGGTGACAGGGTCAAGGGTCGTTCTCTTCACCGCTGCGCGGCCTCCATATGATTGGATGGGGGAGGGAGGAGCTGCTGGGAGGTGGGAGCAGGGAGGCAAATGGGAGTGCAGGGGGGCGGGGACGCAGGGGACGCAGCGGCAGGAAAACGATGGGGGAGCGGGGGTTACAGAAGGCAAAATAGAGGGCACAGAGGGAGAATGACAACAGCGCTAATGTAATTTAAAAAACGGGCAAAGACAACAGTGCTAAATACAGTACTAAACAAATAACAGAGCAGAATGCAAGCAGTGAAAAATATGCGGGGCACAAACCAATGCGAGCAGCAGCAGCGGGCTCAGGGCACACAGGTGGTGCTGTGTGGTGGCGAGAGTAGCGACCTGCCTGGTGACAGGGTCAAGGGTCGTTCTCTTCACCGCTGCGCGGCCTCCATATGATGGGATGGGGGAGGGAGGAGCTGCTGGGAGGTGGGAGCAGGGAGGCAAATGGGAGTGCAGGGGAGCGGGGGCGCAGGGGACGCAGCGGCAGGAAAACAATGGGGGAGCGGGGGTTACAGAAGGCAAAATAGAGGGCACAGAGGGAGAATGACAACAGCGCTAATGTAATTTAAAAAACGGGCAAAGACAACAGTGCTAAATACAGTACTAAACAAATAACAGAGCAGAATGCAAGCAGTGAAGAATATGCGGGGCATGAACCAATGCGAGCGGCAGCAGCGGGCTCAGGGCACACAGGTGGTGCTGTGTGGCGGCGAGGGGAGCGACCTGCCTGGTGACAGGGTCAAGGGTTGCTCTCTTCACCGATGCGCGGCCTCCATATGAGGGGATGTGGGAGGGAGGAGCAGCTGGGAGGTGGGAACGGGGCGGCGAATGGGAGAGCAGGGGGGCGGGGACGCAGTGGCGGGAAAACGAAGGGGGGAGTGGGCAGGGGTTACATAAGGCAAAATAGAGGGCACACAGGGAGAATGACAACAGCGCTAATGTAATTTAAAAAACGGGCAAAGACAACAGTGCTAAATACAGTACTAAACAAATAACAGAGCAGAATGCAAGCAGTGAAAAATATGCGGGGCACGAACCAATGCGAGCGGCAGCAGCGGGCTCAGGGCACACAGGTGGTGCTGTGTGGTGGCGAGAGTAGCGACCTGCCTGGTGACAGGGTCAAGGGTCGCTCTATTCGCCGCTGCGCGGCCTCCATATGATGGGATGTGGGAGGGAGGAGCAGCTGGGAGGCGGGAGCGGGGAGGCAAATGGGAGAGCAGGGGGGCGGGGTCGCAGCGGCAGGAAAACGAAGGGGGGAGCGGGCGGGGGTTACAGAAGGCAAAATAGAGGGCACAGAGGGAGAATGACAGTGCTAATGTAATTTTAAAAACGGGCAAAGACAACAGGTCTAAATACAGTACTAAACACGAACCAATGCGAGTGGCAGCAGCGGGCTCAGGGCACACAGGTGGCTCAAGCGGGGATCCTCTGGCACGGACCTCTTAGAAATCTCCTTCAAAAATAAGAACGAAACACAGCACGATTGCAATTTGCAGTGCAGATTTTTATTCCAGCAATTCAATCCAGAAATGCTCGGGCTTAGTGCCCGCCAGTGACTCGTTTCGCTAGCCTGTGCGTGCTTGATCACAATGATCGCATACGAATGGGAAGCACTAAATACAAAAAAATGCACTAATAGTTGTGGAAAGTGACTACCATGTGGCTAAAAATGAAAGACAGACTATGGACATGCATGGTTGCTGGTAAACTACCCACAGATCTTCAAAACAAGGAAATGTAAGGGCATTGCAAATTAAACCTAATATTGAAAAAAACATTCAAATTCAATCCTGAGTCAGAAACTCGCACATTGCAAAATGCATCATGTAGCATGATTTCAAAATTAGATACACATTGGTGCACATTAGTTGTGCATTTAAACATCACAGAATTCACATTTATGAAAGTCAGCTGCCTGCGCAAATTTTCACAATTAACAATATCCAAATGACATTTTGGCAAAATATTTTTCTATCTTTAGGAAAAAATAAAGTACAAGTGTATAAATTGCATTCATATTCCCAAAACACTTGTCATGGACAGAGATAGATCGGTGTTTATGCAAGTGCTACTAACATTGAGTTTAGCTATCATTATCGCTGTAGGAGGTAAATCTCCAATTATTTGGGAATATGTTATTAGACAACAAATAAAGTGCAAGTGCAAAAAATTGTCATAATGGCCAGAAATTATAAGATGGCAAAGGCTACATGAGTTAAAGCCCAAATGTAAATATCATCCAAAAAGTGCAAATGCATATGATTTCAGAGAAATAAACGGAGAATGTTAAACAAAAGGGGATACAATTACATACGCCTATACTTAATGATCTATTATCATAGAATATTGAAGAGAGCTATCAGGTCTAAAAATCGGCATATGCAGCCTAACCAGACAGTCTGTAAAGTGCTATGTTGCAAATACCTGTGCAAAATTAGTGCAAAAATTCAAAATGCTATAAAATATAATACATAATAAAGCAGCATGTATACTCTGTCCAAGCCTGAACAGAGTTGCCCTCAAATTGGCAAGAATTTTAGAAAAATCTGAAATTATTTACATATATACACAAGATCATAGTTTCAGAATATGATTCAATATTCAAATAAAATGAGAAGCATCACGATGGAGTAAAAGAAAAGGAGAAAGCTCAGTTTAGAATGCATTTATAAAAAGTTATACATGTCTTCGCTGTTGTTGAGGCCGTTTGGCATCTTGGTGTCGAGGGACAGTAAAATGTGTCTCTAATTGGCGAAGGGTCTTTTCTCGATTCCCACCCCGTCCGGAAATGGGAACGGCCCCTAAAACTGTGTACTCCAAATCTTTAAGTTTGTTATTATGAACCAGCCTAAAATGCCTCGCCACCGGGAAGTTGGGGTCAGAGTTGACGATGGCCCTCACATGTTGCAAGATACGTTTGTGCACAGGGAGCTTTGTACTTCCAATATAGTCAAGGCCGCATGTGCAGCATAGTTTGTAAACAGCATATTCGGTGCGGCATGTCAAGTGTTCCTTAATGGGATTTCTTTTCTCACTAAAGGCTGTTGTGTAATCAACACTGTTGGTGGCGAACGTGCATGCACGGCATGAATTACACTTAAAGAAACCTTTCTTGGTCAGCCAGGTGGTCTCAGATGTAGTTTCTGGGCTGGATTTAATGAGGGTATCCCTCATAGAGGGAGCCCGTCTAAATGTAACAGCAGATGTTTCTGGTAGGATTGATTTAAGTGTAATCTCTGTCAATTCTATTGGCCACTGAGAATATATGATGCTGCGTATTTTGCTCTCCTGCTAATTAAAGGTCGTGATAAGTCTTAATTTATTTTGTCAGTATCAGCATCAAGTGATGGAGGGACCGAAGCGGTTAATCGGTCTTTTTTAGGAATCAGTAATTCCTCCCTAGGTGACAGGTGTGCTTTAGTTAAAGCTTGATTCAATGTTGTTTTGGTGTATCCTCGTTCAAGAAAATGAAGGAAGATCCTCATGGTGGCATGTATCGCATTCAGATTTCTCACTGCAAATGCGGTGAATTCGAAGGAGTTCACTGTAGGGTATACTGCGTATAGTGTGATGGGGATATGCACTTTCCACATGCAGAATAGAATTGCTGAGGTTGCCTTGCGGTGTAGTTTGGTGTGTAACCCTCCCTCATTCACATACAGAAATACATCAAGAAATTCAACGCTTTTGTCATCAATATTTGCCGTGAATTTCAAATTCATGTCATTGCAGTTGATGGACTCAATAAAATCAGTGGCTGATTGTCTGCTACCCTTCCATATCATACATATATCATCAATGTATCGCCAGAAAAACATCACATTATTAGCCCATTCTGTCTGATATTTGGCCCTGAGGATATGCTCCTCCCACCAGCCTACATGAAGACATGAATAGCTGGGGGAGAAACATGCCCCCATGGCCACACCCCTCAATTGTTGGTAAACGTCATGATTCAATAGGAAATGATTATTGTAAAGGCATAGTTCTATCATAGCTGTTAGCATATTGTTGTGTTCCCTCATACCAATACTTCTTTCAGACAGATAATACGTCACTGCTGACAGACCACCAACATGGTTGATGCTAGTGTATAATGATTCTATGTCCATAACAACCACAGATAATACTTCACTGCTGACAGACCACCAACATGGTTGATGCTAGTGTATAATGATTCTATGTCCATAACAACCACAGATAATACCTCACTGCTGACAGACCATTAACATGGTTGATGTTAGTGTATAATGATTCTATGTCCATAAAAACCAGCAAAAACTCTGGCTGCCATACAACCTCCTTGATTTTACTTAAAAAGTCTGGGGTGTCCTTTACAAATGATGTATATATATATATATGTATTACCTACTGGCGGTCGTTAGGGCCTTGTTTCTATTCAAAAAGCATTTTTTCTTTTGTGCGGCAGTCAGGTCAGCTCCTGTGTTGAAAGTTTCAGGGTGATTCGTCAAGCGGGGGCTGAGAAAAAGGGGGGGTCCCAAAACGCATTTTATCCATATTAATTTCCATAGGAAACTTTAGACACGGCTACAGCCCGAACAGCTGAACGGAATTACACCAAATTTGGCAGAAAGGTAGCTCTTGGTTTAGAAAGTACTCTTTTTGTTGAATGGTGTAAATAGGTTAAGTTGTTCCTGAGAGATTTAAACATTTCTCAGATGTACAAATATCCCCACGGAGGATCCACAAACCCTCCCGATTTTGAGCCTGCAATCTGATTGGCTGCCAACAGTTTCAACCAGGAAGTGTTGGCAGACCCCTAGAGCCTAAAAAATGTGTTTTCTTAAAGTTCCAAACATTTGCCACACAGCCCTTCTTCCTTTATAGTTAATAAAAAAGAAATGGGTTAGGCCCGGGGGATGCCATCCCTGGGGCCCAAAAGCTCCATGAGGGGAGGAGTCAGCCCCCTTTCCTAAAAAATAAAATAGGAGCCGGCAACTCACCGTAGGCCCCGCCTTCTTTCTGCACTACTTTGCAAAGGTGCCTCCTGGTGCACTCTTGGTTGGGGGATGAAGTCCCTATCGCTTCTGAGGGTCCTTAGGGGCCAACTAGCCCACCAGGTACCTCCAGTAAGCACCACACAGTGGTATTGCTGAGAGGTGGTTGGAGTCCACACCCCTTTTTACACCACTCTGCAAACGCACATCTTTGCGCACTGCTAGTGGGGCGATGAGGTCCCCTTGTGTCCTGAGGACCTCGGGACTAAAGTGGACTTCATCCCCCAAGCAGCAGGATGCCAGGAGGCGTGTTTTCAGAGTGGTGTAAAAAGGGGTCATTGCCTCTGACTACCTCTCAGCAATCTAGCTGTGTGGGGCTTACAGGAGGTAACAGGAGGGCTAGTTGGCCCCAGGGACCCTCAAGAGGCAAGGGGACTTCATCCCCCAGGAGGCATTTTTGCAGAGTGGTTGAAAAAGGGGGCATAGGCTGGTATCAGAACTCAGCAATCCTGCTGTGTGGGACATACTGGAGTTAACAGGAGGGGTAGTTAGCCCCCAAGGATGTCCTTGGGGGGCAACTACCCCTCCTGTTACCGCCAGTAAGTCCCACAGAGTGGGATTGCTGAGAGGTTTTCGGAGGCCACGCCCCCCTTTCTCCACTTCTCTGCAAATGTGCCTCGTGACGCACTACTGGTTGGGGGATTAAGTCCACTTCACTCCTGAGGGACCGTGGGGGCCAAGAAGTCCTCCTGGTACCCCCTGTAAGCCCTACTCAGTGGAATTCCTGAGTGCTGGTTCCAGTGATTGTGAGTGTTTTTTAAAAGTTTATGAGTGTTAAATATATATACCAAGGTGTATTGGTGAATCAGTGGGCTTATGAGTGACTGTATGGATGACTTAGTGTGTGCGTAACATACTTATAAGTGAGTGAATTGGTGCCTCAGTGAATGTATGGGTGAGTGACTGGTTGTATGAATGTATGTATCTGTCAGTCAGTTAATGTCTAATTGAGTGTATGAGTATGTTAGTGTGTACGTGAATGGCTATATGGGTGATTTATTCGTTGTTTGACTACGTCTATGGTTGTCTGGGTGTGTGGGTGAGATGTGTGTGACTGCCTGTATGGATCAGTGAGTGGGTGAGTCAGTGGCTGTATGGGTTACTGTTGTGTGTGTGAAAAGTTACATGAGTGATTGAGTGTCTGTATGGCTGTGTCAGTGATTGAGTGCATGTGTCAGTATGGGTGAGTAACTGAGTTTGTGAAAGGCAGTATACATGAGTGACAGGGTATATGAGTGACTGTATGCATGAGTGAGTGAATGTGAGAGTGGCTATATAGATGAGTGCATGCTTCTGTCAGTGGCTGTATAACTGAGTGAGTATGTGTTCCTATTTCTATGAGTAAGTAAGTGGGTGAGTGTGTATCTGTTTGGGTGAGTAAGTGGCTGGATGATTGACTGTATGGGTGAGTGTCTAGGTGTGTGAGTAGTTTTATGGGTGACTCACTCAGTGTGTCAGCACCAGTATGCCTGTATGAGTGGATATGTCAATGGCTGTATTAGTGAGTGAGTGGGTCTATGAGTGGCAGTATGGGTGAGCGAGTGGATGTGTGTATAGATCAATAAATCAGTGAGTGGGTGTGTAAGTACTGGTGTGGCTTTGTGAATGGTTGTGTGGGAGCAGCTGTGGGTGTATAAAAGATTCTACAGTGGTGTGAGTGGGTTCATCTTCGGAAACATGGTGAGACTTACAACAGTGACATGGGAAGGGTTGCTGTTTTATGTTAGGCCCAACATTCTGAGCGGCAGGTGAATAGTGAAGCTGCCAGAGAAAAGTGAGGTTTAAGACATGTTGGCAGAGGGATTAAAGATTAGGCTACTTCGTATGAGTCTCTGGAAAGGTACACTTGAAGTAGGCAGTATACATTTTGGTGTCTGCTTGCAATTGGAAGTGCACTCTGTTCAGTTTAAAGGTCTGTATGCTCTCGTGACTCAGGTATGTGTCTACTTGTACATGTATTCTGACACATGCCGTGCATCTGAAGATCCTAGCTTAAAAAACTGGTAGCTTCTCATACAGGTTCACAAATCTTCCCAGTTCTGCTCCATCATTCGGTCACAGAGGGAGACATCTCTTACCTATGTAGGTGTCACAGAACCCCTCAAATAGACTGTTGAATACTCATGTGGCCTGTATTATGAGCAAAAAGGAATACATACACCTTCTTCTACAAAAACTTGCAGTCTGAAACACAGGTATTCTACTATTTTTAGGTTTCCTTTTATGTGTAATGTCACTAGGAAAATGCACAGACACATGCATTGAAGCCTTCGGAAACATGGTGAAACTTACAACAGTGACATGGGAAGGGTTGCGGTTTTATATTTGGCTAGGCCCAACATTCTGAGCAGTTGGTGAATAGTGACGCTGCCAGAGAAAAGGCTCTACTATTAAACTCCTCCAACCACTCAGGCACTACTCTTGCACTCAGTCATTCATTTAGGCACTACCCATGTACTCATCCAATGACTCACACACTATCCTTGCAGTCAACCATTCACTCAGGCAATATGCATACACTCCTGCATTGTCTCAGGTACTACCCATGCACTTATCTAGTCAACCGGACACCAAGCACTTATCCAATCATTCAGGCACAACCCATGTACTCATCCAATCACCCAGGCACTATCTTTGCACTCATCCTTCCCTCAGGCACTATGCATACATTCCTGCATTCTCTCTCATACTACCCATGTACTTATCCGATCATGAAGACTCTTGCGCTCATCGAGTCCCCCAGGCACTACCCATGCATTCATCCAATTATGCAAGCACTATTCTTGCATTAAACCATTCACTCAGGCACTACGCATGGTCTCATTCAATTACCGAGGTGCTACCCATGCACTCATCCATTCTCTCAGACAATACCAATGCACTCATCAAGTCACACAGGCACTACCCATGCATTCATGGGATCAATAAACCACTACCCATGCACCTATCTAATTACTTAGGCACTACCCATGAACTCATGTATTCTTTCAGGTACTACGTATGCACTCATCCAATCACCCAATCACCACGCATGCATTCGTCCAATCAACCAGACACTACACTTGCACTCATCAAATGACTGAAGCACTACTCTTCAACTCAAGCATTCTCTCAGGCACTAACCATGAACTTATGCATTCTCTCAGGCACTATGCTTGCACTCATCCAATCACCCAGGCACTCTGCATGCACTCATCCAATCACTCACGCAGTACCCATGCACTCATAAAATCATCCAGGCACTACCTTTGCACTCATGCATTCACTGAGGCACTACCCATGCACTCATCCAATCACTCACGCAGTACCCATGCACTCATCCATTCTTTCAGACACTACACATACACACTTCCATTCTCTCAGGCACTACCCATGCACTCATCCAATGAACCAGACACTATGAATGCATTCATGCACTCACACACACACAAGTCATGTACTCATTTAATCACCCAGGCTCTACTATTACACTCAACCATGCACTCAGGCACTACCCATGCACTCATCCAATCACTCAGGCACTAACTTTGCATTCATCCATTCACTCAGGCACTATCCATGCATTTATCCAATCACCCAAATACTACCCATGCACTCATCCAATGAGCCAGGCAATACCCTTGCACTAATACAGTCACTCAGGCACTACACATGCACTCTCCCAATCACCCGGACACTAGCCTTGCACTCATCCACATCCTCAGGTACTATCCATGCATTCATCCAGTCACCCAGACAGTACCCATGAACTCATCCAATGAGCCAGGCACTACCCTTGCACTCATCCCTTCACTCAAGCATTACCCATGCATTTATTTATTCACTCAGGCACTACCCATGCACTCATCCAATGACCCAGGCACTACCCTTGCACTCATCCAATTACCCAGGCATTACTGATGCACTCATCCAATCACTCAAGTCGGTATCCAAGCACTCATGCAGTCACTCAAGTATTACCCATGTACTCATTCAATTACTCAGGCACTACTCTTGCACTCAATCATTTACTTAGGTACTACCCATGCACTCATCCAATCACTCACGCACTATCCTTTCACTCAACCATTCACTCAGGCACTATGCATACACTCCTGCATTCTCTCAGGTACTACCCAAGCACTCATCCAATCATTCCCCTTTATTATGCCAAAGTAGCATCTTGCAGCCCATTTTTATATTTGGAAAAAAAACTATTTACTGCATATATATATATAAGTTATATAAAGACTTTATATAAACACATTAAAATATATTTTTTAAATCTTTTTTGTATAGGTATGTATATATATTCACACAAAAAACAGGTCTCAGGGATGTTATAGTTAGCAATTAGCATTTAACAAACCTTAGAAATTCACTGACAAAAAACACTGGTATAAGGAACACTATAGTTAGGAATTAGCATTTAAAAAACCTTGGACATTCACTAAAAAACCCACAGGTTTCAGGGACATTATAGTTAGAAATTAGAATTTGAAAAATCTTAGATATTCACTGAAAAAAACCACAGGTTACAGGAATGTTATATGCAAAAACAACAATTGATGGACAGAATGCAGAACAATGTCATACATTCACCCCAGTACAGAGATCTGGGCCTAAATCCATCGTTTTTTTGCTCACCATGCCATTCCAGTTTGAACCCAGCCATATGCAAATCAGTCTTGACCCTGTGCCCCATGGGAACAGTCCAGCCCGAACTGCCAAGCCAGGTCCTCCCTGGACTGGAAACAAGCATCCTAGGACCGGTTTCGGGCTTTCAGCCCTCATCAGCCAGGATAGCTTGATTCCAGTGGCATGGAGAGCAAGGGACTCACGTCTGAGCATACCCTTCCCACTCGGGGTGACAAATGCAAAAACAACAATTGATGGACAGAATGCAGAACAATGTCATACATTCACCCCAGTATAGAGATCTGGGCCTAAATCCATCGTTTTTTTGCTCACCATGCCATTCCAGTTTGAACCCAGCCATATGCAAATCAGTCTTGACCCTGTGCCCCATGGGAACAGTCCAGCCCGAACTGCCAAGCCAGGTCCTCCCTGGACTGGAAACAAGCATCCTAGGACCGGTTTCGGGCTTTCAGCCCTCATCAGCCAGGATAGCTTGATTCCAGTGGCATGGAGAGCAAGGGACTCACGTCTGAGCATACCCTTCCCACTCGGGGTGACAAATGCAAAAACAACAATTGATGGACAGAATGCAGAACAATGTCATACATTCACCCCAGTACAGAGATCTGGGCCTAAATCCATCGTTTTTTTGCTCACCATGCCATTCCAGTTTGAACCCAGCCATATGCAAATCAGTCTTGACCCTGTGCCCCATGGGAACAGTCCAGCCCGAACTGCCAAGCCAGGTCCTCCCTGGACTGGAAACAAGCATCCTAGGACCGGTTTCGGGCTTTCAGCCCTCATCAGCCAGGATAGCTTGATTCCAGTGGCATGGAGAGCAAGGGACTCACGTCTGAGCATACCCTTCCCACTCGGGGTGACAAATGCAAAAACAACAATTGATGGACAGAATGCAGAACAATGTCATACATTCACCCCAGTACAGAGATCTGGGCCTAAATCCATCGTTTTTTTGCTCACCATGCCATTCCAGTTTGAACCCAGCCATATGCAAATCAGTCTTGACCCTGTGCCCCATGGGAACAGTCCAGCCCGAACTGCCAAGCCAGGTCCTCCCTGGACTGGAAACAAGCATCCTAGGACCGGTTTCGGGCTTTCAGCCCTCATCAGCCAGGATAGCTTGATTCCAGTGGCATGGAGAGCAAGGGACTCACGTCTGAGCATACCCTTCCCACTCGGGGTGACAAATGCAAAAACAACAATTGATGGACAGAATGCAGAACAATGTCATACATTCACCCCAGTACAGAGATCTGGGCCTAAATCCATCGTTTTTTTGCTCACCATGCCATTCCAGTTTGAACCCAGCCATATGCAAATCAGTCTTGACCCTGTGCCCCATGGGAACAGTCCAGCCCGAACTGCCAAGCCAGGTCCTCCCTGGACTGGAAACAAGCATCCTAGGACCGGTTTCGGGCTTTCAGCCCTCATCAGCCAGGATAGCTTGATTCCAGTGGCATGGAGAGCAAGGGACTCACGTCTGAGCATACCCTTCCCACTCGGGGTGACAAATGCAAAAACAATAATTGATGGACAGAATGCAGAACAATGTCATACATTCACCCCAGTACAGAGATCTGGGCCTAAATCCATCGTTTTTTTGCTCACCATGCCATTCCAGTTTGAACCCAGCCATATGCAAATCAGTCTTGACCCTGTGCCCCATGGGAACAGTCCAGCCCGAACTGCCAAGCCAGGTCCTCCCTGGACTGGAAACAAGCATCCTAGGACCGGTTTCGGGCTTTCAGCCCTCATCAGCCAGGATAGCTTGATTCCAGTGGCATGGAGAGCAAGGGACTCACGTCTGAGCATACCCTTCCCACTCGGGGTGACAAATGCAAAAACAACAATTGATGGACAGAATGCAGAACAATGTCATACATTCACCCCAGTACAGAGATCTGGGCCTAAATCCATCGTTTTTTTGCTCACCATGCCATTCCAGTTTGAACCCAGCCATATGCAAATCAGTCTTGACCCTGTGCCCCATGGGAACAGTCCAGCCCGAACTGCCAAGCCAGGTCCTCCCTGGACTGGAAACAAGCATCCTAGGACCGGTTTCGGGCTTTCAGCCCTCATCAGCCAGGATAGCTTGATTCCAGTGGCATGGAGAGCAAGGGACTCACGTCTGAGCATACCCTTCCCACTCGGGGTGACAAATGCAAAAACAACAATTGATGGACAGAATGCAGAACAATGTCATACATTCACCCCAGTACAGAGATCTGGGCCTAAATCCATCGTTTTTTTGCTCACCATGCCATTCCAGTTTGAACCCAGCCATATGCAAATCAGTCTTGACCCTGTGCCCCATGGGAACAGTCCAGCCCGAACTGCCAAGCCAGGTCCTCCCTGGACTGGAAACAAGCATCCTAGGACCGGTTTCGGGCTTTCAGCCCTCATCAGCCAGGATAGCTTGATTCCAGTGGCATGGAGAGCAAGGGACTCACGTCTGAGCATACCCTTCCCACTCGGGGTGACAAATGCAAAAACAACAATTGATGGACAGAATGCAGAACAATGTCATACATTCACCCCAGTACAGAGATCTGGGCCTAAATCCATCGTTTTTTTGCTCACCATGCCATTCCAGTTTGAACCCAGCCATATGCAAATCAGTCTTGACCCTGTGCCCCATGGGAACAGTCCAGCCCGAACTGCCAAGCCAGGTCCTCCCTGGACTGGAAACAAGCATCCTAGGACCGGTTTCGGGCTTTCAGCCCTCATCAGCCAGGATAGCTTGATTCCAGTGGCATGGAGAGCAAGGGACTCACGTCTGAGCATACCCTTCCCACTCGGGGTGACAAATGCAAAAACAACAATTGATGGACAGAATGCAGAACAATGTCATACATTCACCCCAGTACAGAGATCTGGGCCTAAATCCATCGTTTTTTTGCTCACCATGCCATTCCAGTTTGAACCCAGCCATATGCAAATCAGTCTTGACAGGGTCAAGACTGATTTGCATATGGCCATGTCTAAACTGGGGTGGTGTAGTGGGCAAAAGAACGATGGATTTAACCCAGATCTCTTGACTGGGGGAGAATGTCTGCATTGTCAGCATTCCGTCCATCATTTGTTTGTTGTAACGCTTTTCGCCCTAAGTGGGATGGGTATTCCCAGACGTGGGACCCGTGCTCACTACGCCACTGGAGTCAAGCTATCCTGGCTGATGACGGCTGATAGCCAGAAACCGGTCCTAGGATGCTTGATTCCGGTCCAGGGAAGACATGGCTTGGCAGTTCGGGCTGGACTGTTCCCATGAGGCACAGGGTCAAGACTGATTTGCATATGGCCATGTCTAAACTGGGGTAGTGTAGTGGGCAAAAGAACGATGGATTTAACCCAGATCTCTTGACTGGGGGAGAATGTCTGCATTGTCAGCATTCCGTCCATCATTTGTTTGTTGTAACGCTTTTCGCCCTAAGTGGGATGGGTATTCCCAGACGTGGGACCCGTGCTCACTACGCCACTGGAGTCAAGCTATCCTGGCTGATGACGGCTGATAGCCAGAAACCGGTCCTAGGATGCTTGATTCCGGTCCAGGGAAGACATGGCTTGGCAGTTCGGGCTGGACTGTTCCCATGAGGCACAGGGTCAAGACTGATTTGCATATGGCCATGTCTAAACTGGGGTGGTGTAGTGGGCAAAAGAACGATGGATTTAACCCAGATCTCTTGACTGGGGGAGAATGTCTGCATTGTCAGCATTCCGTCCATCATTTGTTTGTTGTAACGCTTTTCGCCCTAAGTGGGATGGGTATTCCCAGACGTGGGACCCGTGCTCACTACGCCACTGGAGTCAAGCTATCCTGGCTGATGACGGCTGATAGCCAGAAACCGGTCCTAGGATGCTTGATTCCGGTCCAGGGAAGACATGGCTTGGCAGTTCGGGCTGGACTGTTCCCATGAGGCACAGGGTCAAGACTGATTTGCATATGGCCATGTCTAAACTGGGGTGGTGTAGTGGGCAAAAGAACAATGGATTTAACCCAGATCTCTTGACTGGGGGAGAATGTCTGCATTGTCAGCATTCCGTCCATCATTTGTTTGTTGTACAGGAATGTTATAGTTAGGCTGACATTTCACTCGTACAAAACCAGAGAAATTCAGCCGTTATAGTTAGCTGAGCTAACTATAACTTGTGCCCCCGCAATGCACTGCTGATGACGTCACATATTACCTGATTCATGACATGGTCAGTGATGTCACTGATGAGATGTAGATGGGTAGTACGAGACAATGCAGGAGCAATATGTTTGGCTGGCTGCAAATTCAGGAAAAATGTTGCAGCCACCATTATAAAACACAGGGACTCAGATGACAACCCATGGGGGGTTGGCCACAGAGCCTGGCCACCCATTCCGGCCACCTCCTCCAGCCACTCCAGACATGCACAGCTGAAGGGCATGTGTGGTGGGGTGTTGGCTTCCCAAAGGAGAAAGGGGGTTGGGTGTGGCCAGTGCCTGCCCACCAACTCCCACCGTCCATGGGCAGAGGCCATGTGTGACAGTGGGGATTCGGTGCCAGAGGGGTTAGAAGAATGGTCGGCTCACAGCTGTGAACAGCCAAAAGATATTGTCTGTGAGGGAGTTGGACAAACACATTTTAAAAAAAACTCAAGGTCTGTATTATGGACAGGGAGCAATGTCCCTGTTTGTACCAGGGCACACCTTTAAACATGTGCACCTGTAGCAAACAGGACAGCGCACCCTATTATAAGTATTGCCCTGCCCTCAGGGCAGCCGCAAACTCGCGCTGAACTGAGGGCAGTGCGCTAGAGAAAAATGGGCAGGCCGACTGAAGCATGCACTTTAAAGAGAGGAAAGAGATTCCCTTGCAGACAGGTGCAGTGATTGACTACAAACACTGACAGGGGGATATCTATGGGGTCTATGGGACCTGTTTCCACCCTTGCAGGGGTTGCCATCAGGGAGCATGCCCCCTGAAGATAGTAATGTCATCAATGATGTAATTTAACATGGCATGAGTGATGGAATATGTGAAGTCATAAGCAATGCATCACAGGGCATGGGGCACAAGTTATGGGTAGCTCAGTAAACTACAGCTGGTGAAATAAATTTTTGTAGGATTTTTAAATGCTTGTTTTGGTGTTAATTCAACACCTAAGTATATATATATATATATATATATTTCTTCTTCTTCACTGAAACACCAGAGGTTACAGGGACGTTATAGTTAGGCTCAGATTTCACTCATACAAAACCAGTGAAATTCAGCAGTCATAGTTACATGAGCAAACTATAACTTATGCCCCCGCAATACACTGCTTATGACCTCGCATATAACATCACTCATGACATGGTCAGTGACATCACTCATGGGATCACTGATGACATCTCAAATGACATCACTGATGTCAAACATATATACTAAGGTACTACAAAAGTTACATGACGATACTTTGTGTACTACTGAGTGACACTATTTTTAACACATTATGTAAGTGACTCTGTGACTGTATGCATGTCTGAGTGGCTGCATATGTATGTGAGTGGCTGTATGGGTGAATAAGTGGGTGGGTGTGTACCTGTATAGGTGAAATAGTGGGAATGGGAGTAACTGTATGGGTGTGGGAGTGGCTTTGTGAGAGGCTGTATGAGTGAATGAGTGGGTATGTGAGTGGCTCTATAATGAGTGAGTGTCTGTATTGGTGAGTAAGTGAGTGTATGGGTGAGTGGCTGTGGGAGTGGCTGTATGGGTCTGTGAGTAGCTATGTGAGTGGCTGTATCAGTGACTAAGTGGCTGTGTGAGTGGCTGTATGGGTGAGTGACTGTATGTGTAAGTGGCTGTATGGGAGACTGAGTAGCTGTTTGAGTGGGTGTTTGGTTCATTGATTGGCTGTGTGAGTGGCTGCATTGGAGAGCGAGTGTCTATGTGAGTAGCTGTATGGGTGAGTGAATACATGTGAGTGCTTGCAGGGGTGTGTAGGTGGGTGTTTGAGTGGTTATATGGGCGAGTGAGTGGCTCTGTTGATAGGCTGTATTGTTGAGTGGGTATGTGAGTGGTTGTATGGGTGAATAAGTGGGTGTGTGACTAGCTGTATGGGTGAGTGAGTGGCTGTGTGCGAGACTATATGGGTGAGTGAGTAGCTGTGTGAGTAGATTTATGGGAAGTAAGTGGCTGTATGGGTACATGAGCGGCAGTGTGAGTGGCTCTAATAATCAGTGAGTGGGTGTATAAGTGGTTGCATGAGTAGGTATGTGAGTGGTTGTGTGGGTGTGTGAGTTGATGTATGAGTGGTTCTAAGGATGATGTCAACAATTATGTAATCAGTGATGTCAAGAAGTGAACTGACTTGTGTGTGTCACAACTAGGGCCCTGAAAAGGGAGCAATCCTAGCCCCAACAAATGAGTCCGCAGAGCAGGGAGGCATGGGTGGGTCTGTAAGGAATCTGCAGCTAGATATTGTCTCTACCAGATTAAGCGTTACCGAAGGCTAGTAACTTGTTCATCTGATACAGACTTCTAGCTGTAGATTCCTTACCGCTGAATTGGATACCCAAGCTATACCATCCTGGCGGTGGGCTGTGGACAGGTTTACACTAAAAAGTCCTGCAGGACCATATGGGCCTAAATGCCCATCCCTGCAGACCGGACTGTCCAGGCAGTAGTGCTTGGCAGATGTGTGTAGAGACGCCAATGTCGCTACCTGGCAGATGCCCATGACTGGGACTCCCCGAGCAAATGCTACAATCGCAGCCTTCCGCCTGGTGAAATTAGCCCTTAAGCCCTCCGGGAGCTGCTTCTTAGCCAAGGCGTAGCAGATCTAATGCAGAGAACGACCCAGCAAATAATGGCCCCTTTCTGCACTGCCTGACCTTTTTTCGGACTTGACTAGTGAGTACACACATTTCTGGCGCTGTAGATCATGATAATCGGTATTTGTGGCTTAAACCAACCCTCTTTACATAAAAAATATGTTTGTTATGGCAATCCAGGAAAATGTAGTTCAGACCAAAAGTCTCTGGCGCTGTAGCCACAGGGAAAAATGCTGCTGCATATACGGAATATTAGGAATGTGTGATATGCCGCTAGTGAGAGACCGCTACATAACATGGTAATTCCGTCTCAAGCACAGTCAGTAAATTAGAGAAATGCTCACAAAAAGGTTGGTACCACCGAATCAAAATACGTACGTTTTACATGCATCAAATGAAAATGAAAAAAATCACATAGCATTGGTCTGTAACAGTCCGTTTCACAACATACCTCTATCTCTATCTAAGATCAAGGTTGTGTACAAAATCCTAATACTGTATGTGCACAGCCTACCTGTGAGGAATCAAATTCTGACCGCCAGCCCCTCCCCTATCATGACCTAGGGTCAGGTTCTTACCGGCATCATTTTGGGACCACCCCAACCACACAACCACACACACACACACACACACAACCACACACACACACAACCACACAACCCTACCAACACACACAACCACACACACAACCACACACAACCACACACACACAACCCCACACACAACCACAAATGCAACAACACACACACAACCACACACACACACACACCCAACCACACACACACACACACACACACACACACACACACACACACAACCACACACACACACACACAACCACACACACAACCACAACCACACACAAAACCAACCACACACACACACACAATCACACACAACCACACACACATAAGCACACACAACCACACACACAACCACACACACACGCACCACACACACATAAACACACACAACACACACACGCATAACCACACACACAACCCCACACACTCACACACACAACACATACACACAACCACACACAACCACACACACACACCACACACACACAACCACACACACACAACCACACACACAACCACAACCACACACACAACCAGAACCACACAACCAACCAACCACACAACCACACACACAACCACACCCAACAACACCCACACCCATACAGAACCACACACACACACAACCACACCCACACAACCACACACACAAAGGGAGGAAACAACTGCAGCAGGACCTTCAGCTCGATCAGGACAGCAGAACCACCAGAAAGGAACCCCTCGGCACGACCTGGGTAGCAAGAAGTTGTCACTGGAGACATCGTGATCCTATGAACAATAGTGTCATCAATGATCTAATCCAAACTGTAAACTGTGACAAATAACATCCCTATATATTGCAGTACCACAAAAACAGCAAAAAGCATTGGCATAGCCAATAGGTCTCGCCTTTGGGACCTTATAAGTGTTTTACCATGCAACAGTTGTTGTTCCACCAAGGATATTGTGCTGCATAACTAAATACTTATAAGGTCCCAAAAGCGAGACCTATTGGCTATGCCAATGCTTGTATATCTCCCACGTAACCCACAAAGAGTTGGTCGTCCACCGGAAACTCTTTTGTGCGGTCAAGTTAGAATGACAATGCTCTTTTTGGGTTCAGATAATGGAGACACTCCTCTTTCTTAGAGAGATGCAGGGGAGCAAAAAAGGTGGGCAATGTGATTGATTGGCCCAGATGAAATGGGGTGACCACTTTAGGCAAGAATGAAGCATGGGTGCAAAGCACCACCTTATCCATGGAAGTCATCAAGTAGGGAGTCTTGCTCGACAAAGCCTGAAACTCACTCAACCTCCAGGCAGATGTTATTTCCACCAGAAAGTCTGTCTTGATGGTAAGCAGCCAGAGGGGACAATTATTTAGGGGCTCAAAATGAGCACCCATCAGAAATGTGAGCACGAAATTAGGGTCCCACTGCAGCATAACAAAGGGCATAGGTGGAAACATATGAACAAACTATTTTAAGAAACTATTTACAAAAGGGGACTTGAATAAAGAGGGTTTGTCTGGCAGCCGCAAGAAAGCAGACAGAAGAGAAAGATAACACTTGAGAGTACCCAAGGCAGAGACCTGAAGGGCAAGGGTAAGAAGAAAAAGAAGAATAGTAGATAGAGAAGCCGAAAGAGAGTCAATATTTTACATATTTTGCCAGCGGCAGGTGTATACTGTCTTAGTGGAGGGGACGCTTGGTCACCAAAATAACATTACAAACTTCAGGAGGAAGGTGAAAAGCTATCAACTGTTGACGTGCAATCTCTACACATGGAGACGGAGAGTTGAAAGTTTTGGGTGAGGACCCTTCCCTGCTGCTGCGACAGAAGATCCACCCGAAGGGGCAGCCTGATCAGAGGATCAATGCTCATTCGAAGAAACTCTGGATACCAGACTCTCCATGCCCAGTCCGAAGCCACAAGAATGACTTGGGCCCAGTCGTTCTTGATCTTCTTCGGAACTCTGGGCAGAAGTGGTGTTGGCTGATAGGCGTACGGAAGGCTTGAGCGCCACTCTTGATGAAAAGCGTTGCTGAGCGATAGCCGCCTTGGAATCTCCAACGTGCAATACTGGTGACACTGCGTGTTCTCTTCGGAGATGAACAGATCCAACCAAGGCTCTTCCCACTGGTGAAAGAGACCTTGCGCCACATCCGACAGGAGACACAATTTGTGATCTGCTAGGCATCGACAGCTGAGTTTGTCCACCCTGGCATTCAGAGAATCTGCCAGGTGTTGAACCACTAGGGTTATGCCCTGCTGTTCCAGCCATGCCCAGAGATGCAGGGCCTCTTGACAAAGGGTCCACAACTTCACTCCATCCTGCTTGTTGCAGTACCACATGGCGTGGTGTTGTACATGAACATTTGCCCTAGCCTTTCCTTGAAAGAGGGAAGAAATGCTAAATTGTTAAATTGTTAAATTGTAAAATGCTTTCAATGCTGTCCGGATTGCTTGAATCGCCAAGAAGTTGATGTGGAGCCCAGATTCTGCCTAAGACCAGTGTCCCCTGATCTCCACCTCTCCCAGATGGTCGCCCCATCCCAGGAGTGACACATCTGTCACTAATGAGAGATCTGGTTAGGGAAGGGAGAGGGGTCTGTCTCTAAGCCAATCGCAGTTCATCAACTATCACTGCAGGTCTTTTGCAGTTCGATCTGAGATATGAACCATGTCAGAGAGATTCCCCTGATGCTGCGCCCACTGGAACTTTAGGTCCCACTGCAGAGCCCGCATACGCCATCTGGTGTGATTTCCAACAGGATGCAAGAAGCCATGAGACCCAGCAGCCTCAGAGTCAGTCTCACCGAAATTCAGGACAGAGGCTGAAACATCGGTATCATAGCCTGAATATTCCTGGACTCGCTGCTCGGGAGGATAAGCCCAAAACTGCACTGTGTCCAGAACAGCTCTGATGAAAGGGAGCATATGAGAAGGAGTCAGGGGTGACTTTAGCACGTTTATAGAGAACCCCAGCGAATGCAGGCTGTCCTTCATAGTCTGGAGGTGGGAGACGACAGCCTGAGGCAAAGGCACCGTCAACAGCCAGTCATGGAAGTAGGGAAAGACTGATACCCGTAACCTGCTCAGATGAGCTGCGACCACCGCCATCACCTTGGTGAACACCCGAGGGGCGCTAGTAAGGCCAAAGGGGAGCACAGTGAACTGAAAGTACTTGTGGCCTGCCTTGAACCGCAGGTAACACCTGTGAGCAGGCAGAATGGGGGGGTGAAAATGCGCATCCTGCTAGTCCAACGGTACCAGCCAGTCTTCTCACTCTAAGGCAGACAAGACCTGAACCAATGTGAGCATATTCAGTTTCTCCTTTTTGAAGAAGAGATTGACGGTCTGAAGGTCTGAAATTGGCCACAACCTTTCGGGTTTTTTTTAAATCAGAAAGTAGCTGGAGTAGCAAATACTGCCTACTTCTAAAATTGGAACTCTTTCTATAGGTTCCTTGGCTAAGAGAGCTGTAACTTCTTGGAGTAATGTTAAATGATCTTTCATCAGCTGTTCTTGAATTGGTAGAATAAGAGGAGGACTAGAAAGAAAAGGAAGAGAATAGCCCTCCTAAATGATCTGCAAAACCCATATGTCCAATGTTAAGGACCTCCAGGGGAGGAGATGATGATGAATTCACCCTCCTACTGGAGTGAAATGGTCTTGCAGACTCAAACTAGGAGTGCTTGGAGGATACAGCTGTTGAGGGCTGGGTGGTAGATGACTTCTGGCCGAGGTCGAATAAACCGCATCCACGTCCAAGCACAATTTGGGAAGTAGGCACAGGACAGTAGCTCGGATATGGCTAACATGGTTGAATGCCCCTTCCTGTGCAACAAAAGGTGTGAAAGCTAGACTTACTATGAGGTGTGACTGAGAGGCCCAAGGCCGTAGCATGAGAATCCTCGAAGAGCTCTGTAGGAAAGTAGGTTCTGCTTTTATGGTCACCCCCACTTTTTTGCAGGTGTCATTATGTTTTTCTGAGTATTCTGACTAATCAGGACCCCAGTCTCTGTGCTTCGTCCCTAAATTGCACATGGTGAGTACTTAGGTACACACCAAATTGGCTACTGACGGACCCTTGTATGTCCCTAGTATATGGTACTCAGGTACCCAGGACATAGGTTCACCAGGGGTCCCCCATGGGCTGTAGAATGTATTATGCCACCCATGGGTGACCCCTCAAATTGTGACTACAGGCCTGCCATTCCAGCCTGTGTAAGTTGATGCTAGCACCACTTTTGACAGATTTACATTTTCTTATATCTGAGGTCACTGCACTTAAAAACTATAAGTCACCCCTAAGGCAGGTCTTTCAATCCTGAAGGCAGGGTACTCGTTTATAAGTGTGAGGGTGACCCTGCATGAGCAGGACACCCCTTTAATCCACAGAGTCCATTCTCCCGGGTTGTAAGTGCATCATCCATTACAATATATACAGTGGCCATGTGTCATTACGCGATGGCTAACTCCATACTGGCTGTAACGAACCCTGTCGTGTTTGGTATCAAACATGTTGGAATCATACCTCCAACATCATAAACGGTGTTGGAGGTATGATTCCATGCACTTTAAAGCTCCTCCGGGAGACCCTCAGTGCTCCTGATACCAGTCTTCTAGACCCGGACAGCAAACTATGGCTGCTGCCAACCAGAGACATGATTCTGCCCTCCTGCTGCTGAGTCAAGCTCATACAGGGGAAGGCAGGACACTAGGTTTCCTGTAACAGGGAGATGTGACCACCTCCCAGTCAGGACTTAGTGTATTGGTACAGGGTGGGGGCGCTTGCCAGCGCCACTAGACTGCTTTGAAGGGCACATTTGTTGTCCTCCTTGCATATTCCAGTTGGAACCAGTTCAGGGAGCCGCTGGCTTCCTCTCTGGTGCGAAACTGGACAAAGGACATGGGAGTATCCTCCTCACTTTCCAGACCCTCCTGTGGGAGGGCCAGCTGAATCCTCCCAAACCTTTCCTTAGGGTACTTAAGGGCTTACCTGTGGGTGGTTCCTTAGATTTGTCGTGGGACAAGATTCAGATCTGAAACCACTTCATCTTCAACTGTCAGGCAACTTTGTACTTCGCTGAACTTCACTTTGGGAACCGAGACTGCAACTCGGAAGACTCCTGCTGCTCCTGGTCTTGTCTTCCTGCCAGCTTTCTGTGTCGTCTGTGCCTGTGTTCCATACAGGTTCTTCTACAGGCTCGTGGACGTCCAAGACAACCGAAGGAATCTCCCTTGAAGTGAAGGAGTCACTTCCCTGCATCTGCAGGCACCACAACAAAGCTGACTGGTCTGCTGTTCCTGAGCTCCTACGGACTCTAAAAGGATCAGCAACACAGGTGGTGGTTCTGCAACTCCCTCGAGACCTGCATTGTCTTCACAGCAAGTTTGAAGCCAGTATCCCTCATCTGAACCGCTGGAGCAGTACCCCTGTGTACCATGTTGACTTGCCGTTGCAAGGCTTGTTGACTCTCATCACCAGAGATCTTTGGACTCGAAGAAGCTCAAGCCTCAAGAATCTCCCGCAAACAAGATATTTGCCTACACCGCATCCTCTACACCTTGGGCCTTCATCATTTGGTGAGCTGCTCAAGGTCCCCTTGCAAATGCTGTGCCTTCAGCCTGTAGGTCCTCTTGAGGGTCTTCTTTGGCTCCAGTGGGCTCCTCTGCTTGCTCGGGCCTGCTCAGACTTACCTGCTTGTGGTGAATCACTTGGACCGTGCTGGTCTCGGCACCGCACCACACCTTTTTCTCATACTACGTTGGTTGCTGTTTCCAAATCTTGTTGGTGCTTCCGATGGACACCAACCCCCTGGCTCTTGACATCCGACATGGGACAGCACGTAAACAGCTACTGGTCTTCCACAGCGTCGCCTGGTATGCACAGCTGCAACTTCAAGGGCAC
The DNA here is from genome assembly GCF_964204655.1 of Triturus cristatus. Classification (NCBI taxonomy): domain Eukaryota; kingdom Metazoa; phylum Chordata; class Amphibia; order Caudata; family Salamandridae; genus Triturus; species Triturus cristatus. The sequence goes on along the minus strand of NC_140585.1, from coordinate 413,787,680 downwards.
CGTCAACTCTCACTGCACCTCCATTATTGGTGGGCATTTGTCTTCCGTGCCTCCTGGTCACTCCTGAGTGGCATAGACTCTGTCGCCTCTGCTTGTAGGTAGCTCTCATCTTGAATCCACCAGACTCTTTCTCCTTCTTTGCCAGCGGCATCTTCATCGAAGTCCTCCATTGTGGTCTACCGCGGTTTCTGACGTCACTTCGCACCTATGCACATAGCTTCACTGGTGTAGGTATCCTGATTCCCGGGGTAACCACGGGTGGGGTGACTCTCCAAACTTCCATCTTCCACTGGGTTTCTTCAGGGTCCTCTGGGAAGGGACCTTCTTGTTAAAAACTGCAACCGTTGAATTGAGCATGCAGTCATGTTCCCACTCTGCACACGGCCTCCGTGGGGTTCCTGAGTGCTTACCTTGGGTGGTTCCACGGGTCCCCGGCTCTTCTATGTCTTCTGGGTCCAGTCTCGACTTGGGTCGTGGTTCGCATCCCACTATTTTAGTATACGGTTTGGTCTTCCCCTGGAGACAACAGTGTATTTGTGCTACTTACGTGTTCTATTATCAAAGTATTGTGTGTATTGTGGTTATATCTCCGGGAAGGAGATATTGCAATGTATTACTGAGTATTTTTAATAAATACATATCTTTCTAACTATACTGTGTAGTTCTTTTTCACTTAACTTACACTATAAGATTAAGTACTGGTAAAACAAGCTGCTTTACATCCCTCTGGACTAAGCCTGAAGGCTGCTCTCCACAGCTACCTCTTAGAGAGCTTTCTAAGGTTGTACAAGACCACTAAAATCACCATAAGGGTTGTCTGGATTAATGCAGGGTGCTACACTTACATAAGGGAGCACCATATACTAAGTCAGCTTCCTACAAGCTCCAATGCCAAGTCTGCTTTCTCTCCAAAAAGACGAGTTCCGTCAAAGGGCCTGTCCATGAGCTTGGCCTGGACATCACTCGGGAAGCCAGATGTTCTAAGCCAGGCATAGCGCCACAAGGCCACCATCAACGAAATCGCTCTGCCCAGCGAGTAAGTCGTGTCTAAACCACACCTAATAGTACATTTACTGCATCTCTCCCATCCTTCACTTCCTGGGAGAGTACGGTCCGGGCCTCCTCTGGAACCTGTGGCAGCATTTGCGCAACCATCTACCAAAGGGTGTGGGGGAAATGGCCCAATAAGCATGCGGTATTCACCGACCGCAATGTATTGGATTCCCTATCTGGAGGAGTGGAACGGAATGAGCCATGTGATGTCAAAGCCTCAACCACCAAGCTCTCAGTGGTGAGGTGTTGGCTGAGGTAACTTGGGTCGCCCAGTGACGGTTAATGGTGGCATGCAATTGTCTTATTCGCTTGAGCTGTTGTGCTAGGCTTGGACCACATGCCTAGAAGGACATCTGTTAGTGCTTCATTAAAGGGCAATAGGGGTTCGGAGGTAGACACCCTAGGCTGAAGCACCTCAGTCAAGAGATTAGTCCTGACCTGCACAGAGGGCAGCTCCAGTCCAAGGACCTCTGCCGCCCTCTTTACCTCCATGGCATAAGAAGCTTCCTCCTCCGTAGCCACACTAGGTGCATATCAGTATCTGGGGATGTGTCCAGTCTATAGGCTTCCCCAAGATCCTCATAGATAGTCCATGTGCTCAACAGGAGCATCCAGATGATGTTCTAGAGTGTCAACAGACCCCTCCCAATCCACACCCATGCCTGAAACGACCTCAAAATGCATAGGCAATGTCATAGAACCCCTGGGCTCCGTCGGCCCCACAGTCAGCATTGAGCGACGCCCATCAGACTCAGTCATCAGGTATAAGGATGGGGATGGTGCCACAGATGGACACCAGAGGCACCGAATTCGGGTCCGATGCCGGGGAAGGTCACATTGGCCTGTGACCTGTGTGGACCCAGATCCATGAGACCCCGCTGGCACCAGGGCAGGAGCCGAAGGTATTGAACCTGATGGAGCGCCTTCCGACCCTGCGGTCCCGAAGACTCACCAGAAGGGTCGGCCTGATCAAATACGTGGCTCATGGCCTCATAAAATTTGCGCTGGGGTCTCTCCGGCTCCTGGAAATGGGGGCGGCGCAAAGTCAAACCTGGCTCCAGCTCCACAGAAGGGTGCCTAGAGTGTTGGTGTTCCTTCCCTCTCTCATCGATGGATGACAAACGAGATGAAGACAAAAACCGCGTGGACCTCTTCTTCTCCTTGTGCCTCTTCCTATAGTGTCCTGATGATCTCAAGTGAGAGGAAGAGGACCTGGGACTACTGGAGCGATCCTGTGACCTCCTCTTCTTCAATCGGGATTTCGCTAGCTGATGCCGACTGTTGGGCCTCAAGGAGTTTCATTGACCAATCCTGCAAGGCCTTCGGAGCCATGGCTGACAGTCCGAGCATGACTTCGTATCATGTTCGCGCTCGAGGCACCATAGTCATACGAGGTGGAGGTTGGTTACCGACATGGTGCAGTGACAGGTGCCACATGGTTTAAGCCCTGTCCGTCTAAAGGACATGACCTCGACACACAGAAAAAATTACTTTATAAAAAGTTTTAAAAAACTATCAAAAAAGACAGTGGGGTAGCTCTAATCTGGACCAGCGCTTAACTGGCACAGAAAGAAAAGGACTGATGTCCGCGTGCCTGGGTGGCGCCTATATAGATCACAGCAATGTCATAACCGACGCTAACAACGTCATGCAGAGCCGAACGGAGCCACCGGACGCTCAGGAGTACTGCTCACTCAAACGTTTTCGTATCCAGCCTGATGCCTGAGAAATTCAAAGGCAAGGAATCTACAGCTAGAAGTCTCGATCAGATATTTGAGGTCATAAACAATGGATTGCACAGGTGTAAGTTATAGTTAGCAAAAAGAACAATTGATGGACAGAATGCAGAACAATGTCATACATTCACCCCAGTACAGAGATCTGGGCCTAAATCCATTGTTTTTTTGCTCAACAGGCCATTCCAGTTGGAACCCAGCCATATGCAAATCAGTCTTGACCCTGCGTCCAATGGGAACAGCCCAGCTCGAACTGCCAGGCCAGGTCCTCCCTGGACTGGAAACATGCATCCCAGGACCAGTTTTGGGCTTTCAGCCCTCATCAGCCAGGATAGCTTGACTCTAGTGGCATGGAGAGCACGGGACCCACGTCTGGGCATACCAGTCCCACTCGGGGTGACAAATGCAAAAAGAACAACTGATGGACAGAATGCGGAACAATGTCATACATTCACCCCAGTACAGAGATCTGAGCCTATATCCATCTTTATTTGCTCACCATGCCATTCCAGTTTGGACCCAGCCATATGCAAATCAGTTTTGACCCTGCGTCCATCTCCTTGTGTTTGCTTTATTCGCCCTAAGTTGGCAGGGTATGCCCAGACGTGGGTCCCTTGCTCACTATGCCACTGGATTCAAGCTAGCCTGGCTGATGAAGGGTGTTACCCAGAAACCGGTCCCAGGATGCTAGTTTCTGTGTCAGGGAAGACCTAGCTTGGCATTTCTGGCTGGACTGTTCCCATGAGGCACAGGGTCAAGACTGATTTGCATATAGCTGGGTCTGAACTGAGGTGGCGAAGTGAGCTAAAGAATGATGATGGATTCAACCCAGATCTGTGACTGGGGGTGAGTATCTGAAAAGTTTCAGCACTCCGTCCATCATCTCCTTGTGTTTGCTTTAGTCACCGTAAGTTCTAGTTAGCTCAGGTAAATATAACTGCTGAATTTCATTGGTTTTGTACCAGTGAAATCTGAGTGTAACTGTAACGTCCCCATAATCTTTGGTTTCTTCCGTGAATTTCTAAAGTTTTTTAATTTTATTTCCTGTGTAACTGACATTTCAAATTGGATGAGTGCAAATTTGCTGAAACTAAATGGAAGTAAAATAGAGCTCCTCTGCTGCTAACCATTGTAAGGTTCCGGTGCCTCTGCCCCCAATCTTTGACCTCTCCCCACGGGGACTCTGCTCGGTTCTTTAGAGAACGTTCAGGATCTGGGCGTTATTCTAGACGATCATCTTTCTTTTGAAAAGCACGTCATTGGAGTAGCAGGGGTTTGCTTTGCTCTTCATCGGAGTCTTAGAAAGCTTTTACCAGTGCTACCTGTCCAAGCCAAATCTTTAATTGCCAGGCTAATAGCACTTAGCACACTCGATTACTGTAATGCCCTCCTCCTGGGAGCCCCTAACTATCTGATTAAGAAACTGCACAGAGTTCAGGTTGGTACAACCAAACTGACTCTTAAAAGATTGCTTAGATCCTCCGCCTCCAGTATCCTCAGGGACTGTCATTGGTTACCCATCAAACAGAGCATCCTCTTCAGCTCGCTCTGTGGTATATTTAAAGCCCTTCAGAATAAGGGCCCAAAGCCACTGCAGACCAGACGAGGGAATGCACCCCAGGAAGAAAGCTCCGTTCAGCCAGAGCAAACCTTGCCCAATAGCACAGATTCTGCAGGGTGCGTCAAGGGAGATGAGCCTTCTCAATCAAAAATGCTGCTCATGTCTGAAATAAGCTCCCGCCTCACCTAAGATCTTAGGCTGACCTTCTTATGTTTAGGAAAAACCTGCTGCCCTTATCCTTGTAGTTTTATCAGCAGTATTTGATACTATCTCTTGCAGCATAACGATAATAAAGATTGCATGAGACATGTACGTCTGCAAAAGCCCATAGATGGGTCCAAACATTTTTCCCACATAGTCCGTTTTTCTTCCTTCGTTCAAATCTAACTCTGTGGCTTTATCCTGTGGCATTCCCTGAGGCTCTCCCTCACCCCAACACTATTTACATGACTTCCCTGGCTGTGAAACTGTAACATACCCAGATGACATCCAATTGATAATTTCCATTGCAGATAATAAAGAAATAAAGAGGTGGAAATGTGTTGATTGTCTAAATAATGTGGCCATCTGGATGAAGAATAACTCTCAAGCTAAATAGAGACAAGAATGAGATCATCCTTTTCGGCAAAGCCAATTCTATTTGGTCCAGCAACTGGTGGCCTAACAATATAGGTCCTGCCTTCTGTCCTAAAGAGCTGCCAGGAACTTGGCCTTTATTACTGATAACACTCTTTCTCTGAAAGACAAAACATGTTTTGTTTGCAGTACGTGTTTTGGGATCCTACAAATGCTGAACAAAATATTTTTCTGGCTTCTGCTCAACATTTGGAAAACTATTATCCAGGCTCTGAATACAAGCCGCCTTTGATTGTTGCAATGCCCTTTATGTGGACATGTCTGTTTACTTGTTTACAAGTATACAGGCTATCCAAAACCGGGCTGCCCGCATGATTTACAACCTCCTTTTGAGAAATACATCATGTCCTACTTTAAGGTTACTTCAGTGGCTGGCAGTGTGTACGTGGGCTATTTTTAAATTGCTGTGCCACATACATATGTCCCTATACTCCTCAGAGCCCACTCAGTACCAAAGTAAACTTTCCTTCTATAGATCTACTAGGGTCCTAAGATCTGCTAGCTACGCTCATTTGTAGACTAGCTGCAGTCGCCAGGCCTTGATGGGAGGCCACGCTTTTACTTAGCTGTTATCCCATCACTAGAACTCTGTTTCAGACAACAGCAGAGTAACTAACAACCATCTTTCCTATATTAAAGAAGCTTCTGAATACTTGAATGTTTTAATCTTTCAATTACTGTTCCCCTTACTGTATTCTTACTGCGGGGTGAGTTTGGCACACTGGAAGATCAATTAACATGACCTATATACTTACACAATATGTTTACAAATTTTTTTTTTTACCTGTGTAGTAAAGTCCTGCGTTGTAAGGTACATAAAATAGCCTTTGTGGTACTTGCCTTCATGACCAAGACTGTGTGGTAAATGTGCTGTGAGGTAATGGATGGGTGGTAAAGGAAGCCTACTATTGGCCACTGGTGATAATATGGAAATGTTAAGAATGCTTTGGATGTATTAAAATAGGGAAGTAACTATCCTGCAGAATTTTCAATTACAATTAATCCCTATCAGTAATAGCCCATCCTGATCCTCAGAAATGCTCCTGAGGTACAAAGGCTGATTATCACCAGCTCTCACATAAAAGCTGATCTTATCAATGCTTATTTGGCTCATGAACATTTTTTGAAAACTTAATGTTCTGCCTACCAAAAAACTGTCCCATAGTAGGGCTAATTGAAACTTGATTCAGTGATAACTCAGTTCCCATACTCGATGACATAATCCCTGAAGGGCATAAATCACAGGAACAGAGAATCAAGTAGGTGGAGTGGTCCTAATTCATTGTACTGATCTGTGCTGCCCAGAATAATGACTTCATCTTTACAAGCTTTGAAAACTTGATATTTCATCAACCCCATTAGCTTTCCCACGATAACGATTATCTTACAATCCCGGGGCACTACAGCATGCCATCCATAGTCAAATTCCTGAACTGACACTTCAACTGCAAACTTTAACCAAGAAAATGCAGCCTTTGGGTTTCTTCATGGAGAGTGGTCGAAGGCACACACTTTGGACATATCTATAAAACCACCTGCTTAGTAAGGTCACTCATTTCTTTGTGGTTACCTATGAAATCTGCTATATCATCCGCACCTGTACAAAAATCTGGCTACCATACAGGTCTGCAGTCAGATACTACAGACACCGCTCATAAAACAAATCAGGAGCAGCGTGGAAGAATTGAAATTGCGGGACATGTGACCATGGAAGGAACAGAATAGATGGCGGTATCTGATTCTGACACAGTTTGGTAGCATGAGACAGGCCACTTGCCATGTCTAACAAGTTGGTGGTTACTGCTCTCTTGGGCTCGGAGCGTGGGTTGCATGGCCGGTAGTCATCCATCTGGACACATCCACCGCTCTTGGCGTGGGAGTGGGTTGAATGTTGTGCCCTTCCATAGCCCCCTTCATAGCCACTGTTGCCTCCCCTGAGGTGATGCTACAAATAACGTGCCGGCATGAGTAGGACCAAGTAGACATGCAGAGGGTGAGATGGCTGATGCACATGCAAATGGACAAACAGCCCAAGCGCCAGGTGGTCTACCACACTTGAACACAGGCAGTAGGCACTGGGGGACATATTTATCAAACTTTCATGCAGCAAAGGGAAAGGGCAGGAATGTGCAGTATGAACAAAAGTTACTTACCTGTAAACTGTGGTTCTCCAGTATTGGTGTCTTTCATAGATTCACATGCTTGAATATTCCCCGTCGTCGAAGTGGGAGTCCCACGGTACATAACATAGCAATGTAGTAATAACATAAGCCTAATAGGCATAAAAGAAAGTAAAAACCATAGAGTTTTTATGGATAGACAACTTGTCACATCTATAACATATTACTGTCATTATGTTTTAGTCCAAAATCCAGCCAATCAGGCGTCCGCACCCTCTAGAACCCTCTCCCCAGAGGCTCAGGCCCTCAGATAGTCATAGCACAAGTGTGATATAAGAGTCAAATACATGATGGGAGCCTCTGAGGGGAGGTGGGTGGGTCGCATGTGAATCTATGAAAGACACCAATACTGGAGGACCACAGTTTACAGGTAAGTAACTTTTGTTCTTCTCCAGTATTGGGGTGTCTTTCATAGATTCACATGCTTGAATAAGAGTAGTGAGCAGTGATATCAGAATAATACAAGGTACATAAGAATCAAAGCAATAGCAATACCCAGTGCAAAAGACTATAGGCATATACAATATAATATATACATAAATACATAATAAATGTACCTTGTATACAGGAGGAGGGAAGCATCAGAGGCCCACCTTATTTAAAAAAGATTACGAAGGACTGCCTGTCCCACAGCCATGTCCGTGTTGTCTGCAGCATCCAGACAGTAGTGTCTCGTAAAGGTGTGTCTGCTGGACCATGTTGCAGCTCTGCAGATGTATTGAAGAGGCACCCCAGCAAATAGCGCAGTAGAAGAAGAAACCTTCCTGGTGGAATGCGCTAGAACGTTTGATGTAAGTGGTTTTCCCGCTTGTTGATGGCAAAAAGCAATAGTAGAAGATATCCAGCGTGCTATGGTTTGTTTGGTGACCGGATGACCCTTTCGCATCCGTCCGTAAGCTACAAAGAGTTGGTCATTCCTACGAAAAGTATCTGTTCTCTGAAGGTAAAATTTGAGACATCTCTTGACATCCAAAGAATGAAGCGTTTTCTCCGTGGGAGTTTGAGGATTTGGAATTTTTTTTTTTAAAACAACCGGCTCATTGAGGTGGAAATCCGATGGCACCTTGGGGATAAAGGCCGGATTGGTGCGGAGCAGGACAGAGTCTTTAGTAAATTGAAGAAAAGGTGGTTTAGTAGTAAACGTCTGCAAGTCACTAACCCGGCGGGAGGAAGTAAGAGCCAGGAGTAGAGAAGCCTTCCAAGTAACATATTTGAGACTGACCTTATGGATTGGCTCAAATGGTGGTTTCATGAGCTGTGCCAATTCAATGTTTAGATGCCAAGGTGGAGGTGGCCGACGTATCGGAGGAAACATTTGAAAAAGAACCTTGAAAAATTGTTGAATTACTCTTGACGAGTAAAGTGAGTTAGAGCCATCTTTTCGGAATCGTGAGATTCCTGCTAGGAAAAACTTAAGGGTAGAGTATGAGAGGCCTGATTTCACTAGGTGCAAAAAGAAAGGCAAAAGTTGTTCTGTCTTGGAATATATAGGATGTACTTGAGCTTCATTGCACCATGGACAGAATCTTTTCCATTTGAGTTTATATGTTTTCACCGTTGAAGGTGCTCTAGCCTTAGCCAAGACTTCTCTGCAATCTAAAGGAATGTCCAAATTTACAAATTCATAGTGCTCAGGTTCCAAGCCGCTAAACGTAGAGATGCAGGATCGGGATAACAAATTTGGCGGTGTTCCATGGTCAAAAGATTTGGAAGAGGGAGAAGAATGATCGGGTCGCACTGAGACAGGAGCAGTGGTTCCGTGAACCAGATTTGTCGAGGCCACCGGGGAACATCAGAATAATGTGACAGGGTCCTTTCCTCATTTTCTGCAGAACCTTGGGGACTAGAGGTATTGGTGGAAAAGCGTAAGCATATATTTTTGACCAGTTCATCAAAAGGCATTCCCGCATAGCCTTGGTTGGGGAAGCCAACTTGCGTAGAACAGGCATTTGCGGTTCAGATATGTTGCGAACAGATCCAGATTTGGGGGACCCCATAGTTAAAAAATGTGATCCAGAGTGGGTTGGTGTAATTCTCATTCGTGATTGGTCGTGGTCGATCTGCTTAGGGAATCCGCAAGATTGTTCGACGCTCCCGGAACATGAACTGCTGTGAGGACGATGTGATGTTGAATCGCCCAATTCCAAATTTGTTGAGCCTGAAGGGACAACAAGATGGACCTTGTGCCTCCCTGTTTGTTGATGTAGTGCATGCACATTGTGTTGTCTGTACGGATCAACACCGTGCTTCCTTGAATGATGGTTCAGAAAGCTTTCAGAGCCAGAAAAAAGGCCAGTAACTCTAAAAGGTTGATGTGTCTTGTCTTTTGTTTTTCGGACCACTTGCCTTTCACAGTCAGTCCTTGTAAGTGGGCGCCCCAACCCTTGAGAGATGCATCGGTCGTGAGGGTGAATAGTGGATGTCCGTCACAAACAGACGTCCTGAGGAGATATTTTCTTCGTGAGTCCACCATAAAAGAGCTCTTTTTAGTCGATGTGTGACTCTGACTAAGTCATTGAAAGTTCCTGAGACTTGAGCCCATTGTTTGTCCAATTCCTCCTGGACAGGTCTCATTTGAAAGATTTCAACTGTCGGACAGAAACGAACTCTTTTAGATGGATAGAAGTTGCCAGATTGCGAAGACGTTGACGTCTTTTGTCCGACACAAAAGCTTTCCCTTGCCTGATATCTAGAATGGCTCCCAAGAACAGTCTGTTTTGAGCCGGGAGAAACTGAGATTTTCCCATGTTTAATGTGAGACTCAGAGATTGGAAGAGGGACCTGCATAAAAGAGTTTGTTTGGATGCCAGTTCGAATGACTTTGCCTTCAGTAGGCAGTCGTCTACGTATGGAAAGATTTGCACTCCTTGTAGACGAAGGTAAGCTGACACCGGTGCAAGGACCTTTGTAAAAACTCATGGAGCGGAACGAAGGCTGAATGGCAGGACCTTGAATTGGAAATCCTTTCCGGCCACTCTGAATCTGAGAAATCTTCTGTGCCTCGGCAGTATGGGAAGATGAAAATAAGCATCTTGAAGATCTAAAGTTGTCATAAGCTCTCTTTGGGATAGAAAAGGGAGTACTTCTTGAAGGGACAACATGCGAAAGGTTTGTGTCTTGATGTATTTGTTCAGAGCACGTAGATCCAAAATGGGACGCCATTCTCACGACTTTTTCTGTATGAGGAAGAACCTTGAATAGAACCCCTTGCCCTTGTGTAGTTTTGGCACCACTTCGATCACGCCCTTTCTTAATAAAATTTTCAGCTGATTCAAGAGTTCTTTTAGGTGTGCAGGGGGGTGACCTCTCGTGGAGTATTGGGAGGAATCTTTACGAATTCCAATGCGTGTCCCCTGCGCACAATATCTAGAACCCATTGATCAGTAATAATTTGTGACCATTTGGAGTAGAAGTGGGAGATTCGACCTCCAAGTTTTGAAAAAGCGGGAGGATTTTGCGACGGTGTGTGGTGAGTAATCCTTTCCTCTATAAGAGGATGTTCCTCTGTATTGCCTGTGGGTGGAAGAATGCTGTTGCCTATATGACTGTTGATTCTGGGAGGAGTAGCGGTTTTGACTTTGTCTGTACTGATTCAAATTTCCTCGAAAGGAAGAAGAGGAACCACGACCTCTTGCGCCTCGAAAAGGTTGGCTTTTGAATTGCAAAGACCCAAGAGCACGAGCAGTGTCAGTGTCCTTTTTAATTGTTTGAACGGCATCGTCTATATGCTGGCCAAACAATGATTCACCGTCGTAAGGCATGTCCAGTATTTTTGTCTGTACCTCCTGACGGAAAGACGTGGCCCGTAACCAGCCCTGACGCCTGAGGACTGCTGCACCAGCCAAAAGACGGAAGCCAGTAGAGGATACATCAATAGCGCAATCGATAATTTCCGAGGAAATTCTTTCCCCCTCTTGGAGAATTTTTAATGCTTCTGGCCTAGATGTTTCAGGCATAAGGTCAATAAGAGATGAAATGTCTGACCACATTTGACGGCCCAGGATCGCTAAAGAATTGGCCGCACTTACTGTAGTCGCGGCCATAGTTGAAAATGTCTTTCCTATACCATCCAGGGGTCAACCTTCTCGATCTGGTGGTGCAGACAAAGGAGACGATGGGTTTCTGGATCGACGCTGAGCTGCCTGAGTAATGATGGAATCAGGCTTTGTTTGCGAAATTAGACAAGCAGGAGAATTTGGAGGGGCTTTGTATTTTTTATCTATCCTAGGAAGGATAGCTGGAATGGAGTTAGGAGTTTGCATCAGCTTGAGGCCTTCTTGCCAGATAAAATCGATAATTGGAATGCAACGAACCTGTTTTTGAGGATGATCCTTAAAATCATATAGGAAACAATCTTCCTCCCTGGTGGTCATAGGAAGGTGGAATCTTTTAGCTGCTCTTTCCATAAGCAAATGAAAACCACCAATGTCGACAAGTGGAGAATCCAAAGGAGCTGGATCAGCAGGAGATGGCGTTTGTATTTGATAGTTGTCCCATTCAGAAAGAAGGGAACCATCATCCAGCTCACCTTCTTCTTTGTCACCGTCATCATCCTGCTCGTAGACAACGTCTTCCTCTATGATTTGAGGAACTGCAAGATGTTGAACTCTTGTCGCCGACGTAGGTGTGACCACTGTTTACTTATTTGAAAAAGGCTGTGGAGGTATCTGCACCGTTGGAAAAGTCTGCACAGAACGTAAAAAACGGCGGTTGCAATCATCCAACATATATTGAAGGTTGGAAATAAGACTTAACGGCAGTTGTGCCATAGGAAGTTCTGGAGCCGGGTGTGTGTCACAAGTAGAGAAATCGTCCTCTTGTAAGTCGTCAAGATCATCATCATCAGATTCCTGACACTTAAGTAGAAGTTCAGATGGACTGCGAGCAGCCCGAGATCTATCATCCTCGGATTCCTCATCGTCAGATGAAAAAAGCACCTCCGGAGGCTGAGAAGGAGCTTTAATTGGCATTAGGGTATCCAAAGAGGAATGTCGTCGTTGAAGCAAAGAGCTTGAAGCCCTTAGTGGTATCAGATCTTGAGATGGAGTCGTAGCCGTTGTTGCTGACGATGAAAATCGTCGTTGAGCCACCGTCGATGACGAAGCCACCGTCGACGACGAAGCCACCGTCGACGACGAAGCCACCGTCGACAACGAGGCCACCGTCGATGACGAGATCACTGTCGACGACTAAGCCACCGTCGACGACGAAGCCACCGTCGACGACGTATGCTTTTTTCTATGTTTGCTTGCCGTCGTCGACGAAGTTAAGGCACTGTAGACTAAATGGGTCTCACCTTAACAGATACCAACATCGACGGTGAAGACCCCGATGACAGGATCATAGCCGGCTTCATAGACATAGAGGTCGAAGTCGTCGACGTAGATGCGACGACGGCAACTCTCGTCGACGGACAAAGCGTTGATGAGCTCGTAGAAGAGAGAGGCAGTTTCTGAGGTAAAAACTGCGCAGATGGAGTCTTTGACGCCTGAGAATCAGATCTTGGGGGCGTAAAGGATTCAGATAGACTCCTGGGGGGGAAATCACCCCTTTTGAAGTTGAAGGTTGGGTAGTGGGCTTATCAACATGATGTTTCTTCACCACTTTAGGTCTTGGAGAAACCTTCTGAGAGTCACTTGTTCTCTTCAAGGAGGGAGCAGTTTTGATTGAAGACACACTCTCCACATCTGAAAGAGGATTTTCTGAAGTCTTCAACTTCTGTAGACACAGAAAGAGACGCCCTTCTCTGTCCTTTAAAGTTTTCTGAGAAAAGGTTTTACAAAATGTACAATCCTTTACCTGATGTTCAGGATATAAGCAATAAATACATTTCTTGTGAGGGTCTTCAGAATGAAGCCTCAGTTTACCACAACTTCCACAAGGTCTGAAGAGGGTTTTCTTGGATGTAGACATCATAGAGGTAATCTTCTGAGGAGATATGAGAAGAAAAACTGAGCAAGCTCAGGGAGACTCCCTTCACACGACGTGCGGTAGCAAATCTGAGGGCCTGAGCCTCTGGGGAGAGGGTTCTAGAGGGTGCAAACGCCTGATTGGCTGGATTTTGGACTAAAACATAATGACAGTAATATGTTATAGATGTGACAAGTTGTCTATCCATAAAAACTCTATGGTTTTTACTTTCTTTTATGCCTATTAGGCTTATGTTATTACTACATTGCTATGTTATGTACCGTGGGAATCCCACTTTGACGACGGGGAATATTCAAGCATGTGAATCTATGAAAGACACCCCAATACTGGAGAATTAACATTATACAGCACATTGATGTCCTTGCCTTGTGCTGGGGCCCTTTTGGGTGCCTAGAGCCAAAGCAAGTACCCTTGCTCTGTGGTGTAAGGTTGCCTGCGTTGTAGGCAAGGTTTCTTTTGTGCAGGAAGGGGCACCCTCCTGCACAAAAACAATCCTCAGAGGCATTTCCTCTTTCTAAGTGTGCTGGAGAAGGCAGCACACTTAGAAAGACGACCCAAAGAGGAGAAATAAAGAAATTTCTCCTTGTTGCGCCTCCTCTTGTGAGGTGCAGCATATTGATGAATTGCCAGGTTTACCAGTGTTGGTAATCTGGGAATGCGCCAGAATCCATGGGTGGATGCGTGGCAACACCCATGCTCAACCCATGGAACACCTCAATGGGGCAGAGTAATGCAACGCAGCGATTTGCGCTGCGTTGCGTTACTCCAGATTTACCAAGCCATACTTGGCCACGCAAGGTGGCCTTGTGTGGCTTGATAAATCTCACCTTAGTGTTATGTCACCCTTGTGCCCCCCCCCAGCGTGAAATAAGGACAACGCAGCACATTGAAAAATAAACCCCTGAATGCACCCACAAGGCACTAATACCTTGATAACTCTCTAAACTTAGAAAGAGACATATGACAGTGTCCGTGTGATTGCCGCCATTGGGGTTGTTAATGATATTTATGACACTACAACCACCTAACTCCCTTTTGGAACGTAGGGCTCAAGACGAGATTAGGAACATGTGCCTTACACATCTCGTCTGCTGCTTGAATGGACTGCCCTGCAGTGGCGGCTCCTCTGCTAAAGAGGAGGAGCGTCACCCCACTGCCAGGAGCAGCTAGGAAAGGAAAAAATTTAATGATAATAACCCAATGTTCTCATTTTATTTTTCACTACTTCTGAGGCAGTGCGTGAGGGGGCAGGGCGGAGCTGCAGGGGAGGAGTGGTAGAACACTCCTGTGGCAGTGTGCAGTGACTGTTTGGTTGGCACTCTCGGGCTACCCAAAACAGTCATGCGCACTCCCCTGTTCTCCATGCAGGCTGCATTACAGCCGGCATGGAGAACATGCTCACCTCTCCAGCCGCTGGCTGAGCGCCGTGTCAAGGCGTTCAGACCAATCACAATGCTCCTTTGGAGCATTGTGACTGGCTTAGGGGTGGGAGCCTGGCTACCTGCTTCCTGTTCCGACCTGCAGTCGGACACAGGCAAGCAGGAGAGAAGACACGGGACCCGGCAGCGGTGGCACAGCATTTTCTTTTTTAAAGCAGCCCGCACCCACCCTGCCCTCTCACGAGCCGTGCCAGCCGTCCCTGCTGCCTTGTACACGTCAGTAGGGAGGAAATATTGTAAGAATCTCTTAGTTTTTGCCCCACATCTGGGCCAGGACCTTGGGAGATAAACATATGAGAAAAGGCCTGCATTGCAGCTCCCTGCCTCCTCCACCAATTAACAAGTAAGCCAACGTGATCAGTTAATGTGGATATACTGGAGCTGGGACTACTCATGCGCCTCTGGAAATAAGGGTGTTGTGGGTTCCATAATTTGCACAACCAATACCAGCCCCAACAGGCTCTCTTTATGGGCTTAGATGCCCACCCACAGATGTTATGTGCTGTAGTGAATGAGGTTGCAGTTGCGATTGCCACTATCCCATGCTTTCTTTTTTGAGTCATTTATTTACTTTTCCAAATTGCTGAACTTTAAACTTTGAAATAATGTACTACGATCATAGCTACAATTATGAAGACATTGAAAAAGAAATATCAACTGACATCATAACAGCAAACTATTTTCCATGTATAATGTCTACAGCAACAGTTACTAACTATAACAACAATGAGCAGGGAACCATCATTCAACACTTTTTGACCTTACCAAATGTTGTCCTAGCTCAATCTCTGTATGAACAGACATAATAATTGTTTCCTTTACCTACACATCTCTCCATTGTTCCACAAGATTACAGTATTACCAAACTCATGACATAATCATGTCATCTCATATTTTCTTGGTTTGTAAGTGGTCTAGCACACATTTACTAGCCAAGCAAAGATTCTGAAGATGGTTGCAAATTAAAGGCTTTTATATATCTGATCAATATTATGCTGTGCACAGTGGTGACAGATTACAATTAATCTGTTCTGGCATGAGAAGACAATACATACCCTCTGTGCAGAATTATGTAATACTTGAAGCGTTTCATGCTTCTTTTTTGCACCATTCATAACAACTTGGCAATAGTCGATTTTGGAGCAGATGATAATTCTAGTATTATAAGTGAGGTTCTGAAAGAAAGGTGTGTGGTCTACGTACAATGTGTATTAATGACGTACCTTGAATATGCATCATTCCAATATTCCCCGAGTTCAAAGTGCCAGTGGTGCTATTATCATCGTTGCTCCATTGACTGGGAACTTTGAAAGTGCTTTTACAAACTTCAAATGCACAACACTGATAGGCATATACCATTTCTATTAACCTACATAAAAAAATGCAAGAATGTAATCTAGCGATATAGCATTAGATATTAGATATGTTCTTTTTAAATAGATATTATAAAGTGCAAAACTTAGTCATGCAAGAAATTACTCTATGAGAATTTGTTTGAATATAACAAGCAAATCAAGGAGCATTGTGGCCAAAACTGAAATTCATGGCCCTAATCTGGGCCTTTAGCTATTAACTAACAGCTATGCAAGTCCTCTGCTAGAAAATGGCCTAAAATAATTATACATAAAAAATCCAGACAAATGGGGTAAAATAATTATACATAAAACATCCAGACAAGATTTTCATTCTACCGCAGGTCGTCATCCATTTCAAATGATGCAATCTGGTAATTTGAGTGCGCACATTTGAGTCCACAATACCTAGGAAATCTTCAGGTGCACCCTTAATTTTTCACCACAATTGCTCCACTGAGTATACATGTACAATTTCTCTTGGGAGGCAACAGAAACGTTTGACAGAATTGCTCTTCTTAAGAAAACATCAGTGACAATGCAATTGTGAGCCCCAAAACTCAAAATAGAAGAAACATGACTTAGTAGCAAGAAAAGGACAAGCACTCAGCAAATGCCTCACCCCTGACTATGCTATTTCTCATCCACTCCATCGTTGATTATCTTTTCAAAATTGTGAAGAAAAATATTATTCAAACAACATTGGTTTCTTCTTCAGGTGATTCCCAGAAATCTTTTAAGATTGTTGTTGGAGTGTCCTCTGCTGTGAATCTATATGATAAATTATCAATTTGGTCACTCTCACACCAGCAATGTCTAGAGTAAACACTGAATCAGAACATTCTAACCTGTAGAACAAACAAAATTTGTTATCAAAGTCTTGGCCTTAAATTTTTGTGTTACTGATACTCCACAAACTTCATCCTTAATGTTCGTAAACTTATTTACTCCTGGTGTTCATTATTTGCTTTTGATCCAGTCCTATTTACTTGATATTTTTCAAGCTATATCACCATTAGTTTCCTTTTAAAATCAATCTGATCATGCTTGTTTCCGGTCCAGGGAGGACCTGGCTTGGCAGTTCGGGCTGGACTGTTCCCATGAGGCACAGGGTCAAGACTTATTTGCATATGGCCAGGTCTAAACTGGGGTGGCATGGTGAGCAAAAGAGTGAAGGATTTAACCCAGATCTCTTGACTGGGGGTGAATGCTTTGATTTGTTCTGCATTCCGTCAATCAATTGTGTGTCTTTTGTATCATCTTTTGTTGTGGCATCAAGGCAGCAATGTTTAGTAAACGTGTGCCTGTTACTCCATGTAACAGCCCTGCAAATGTTGGGTAGGGATACCACGGCAAACAGGGCAGTAAATGTGGCTGCACTCTTTATGGAGTGTGCTCAAACTTTTCCACTCAAAGGATGTCGAGAATTTATATGACAGAAAACAATAGCCGGTGATATCCAACGGACTATACTTTTTCTTAACAGCGCATGCCCCTTTCTCTGAGGTGTTAATGCTATAAAAAGTAGATCAGATTTTCTAAATGTTCTATATATAACCTTAGGCATCTTCTGAAATCTAAGGTATGAAGTGGTCTTATTTCTGCGCTGGTTTTAAGAATTATCAGTTCGTTGAGGTGAAATTCCAAAGGGACCTAAGGAATGAAATGTAGATTAGTTCTCAAAAAGGACCTTGTAGTCCTAGAATTGCATGTAAGGCTCTTTCACCGATTCTTCTTACCGAAGTGAGCCCAACAGAAGGCTATTTTCCAGAAAAGATGTTATAGTTCCACCCAGAGGCTTCTCATTAGTTGTGGTAAAAATGTATTTAACTATCAAGTGATGAGTGGTTTTCTAATCAGAAGGAAAGCTCTGAAAAGCACCTTTCATAAATTGCTTAATTAATCTATTATACCGGAGTGTATGGTTTATAGATCTACAGAATTGTGAAATAACCGCCAGGTGGACCTTCACTGAATTGTGGGACAGGCTTGAACACGCCAGCTGCAATAAGTATTGTAACCCCTGCTGTGGTAGAGATTAAAACAGATGAATGCTGTTATGAGAACACCATATGCAGAAATAGTATCATTTTGCTTTATATGCTACATTTTTTATCTCCGCTATGGCCAGGATGCTTTTGCATTCCCCAGAAATATTTAGGAGTTGGAATTTATTGTAGGCAGGATCCGGGATCATAAACTGAGAGACTCCGTTGTCGTGTGAATTACTTGGCCCTTGTTCATAGATAGGGTTTCTGGTACTGGCCTGATTGGGATTTTCCGCTGTTCTGAAAGAAGAAGTAGCTCTGTGTACCAGAATTGTCTTGGCCACTCTAGAGCTATCAGGATGATCCGACATGGCTCCCTTTTCATTTGTTTTATGAGTCTGGGTATTAACATAATAGGGGGAATGCATATGAAAGGCATTCCCCCAAAATCCCCTCTGCAAGTATCTGCTGGAATAGAATCAGCATTTGCCATTTAGGGTAGTCGCAAATATAGATTTGGACTTTCCCAACTTTGAATGCTCTTCGGCAGTTGGTGAGGATCTACCTCCCACAGGTGACATTCTCTTGACTTTCTGCTGAAGGCATACGCCCAATCGTTCTCTCCGTTCCTGGAACATGTTTCACTTTTAGGGTAAGTTGGTGGTCCTGAATCCATTTGCAGATCTTTTGAGGTTCTGCGGATAACTGATTTATTTTTTTAATTCTTTTTTATTGCAAGTAAAGCAAATATAAGAGCAATGACTTAAACATTACAGATATGCATACAGTAACCATCCCTCGTCCGTCTCCAGGAACCCATGGTCTCCCCTACCACCTCCCATCAATTCATGCAGCAACAGCAAAATCTGGGCATTCCCTGACAAAAACAAATCATGACTGGTACCTAAGACTGGAGAACATATATCACACTGATATTCATTCCATTTTCCCCAGATTTAGGTCCATTTATTCAGACAGCCCCTACTTTCATAGACCACTCTATGCACCAGCATGCACCAATCCATGTATATTTTCCTTCCAATTGTTCAGGCATGGTGCTAACACTGCTCTCCACATTCACCCTATAGTGCGTTTGGCCACCATCAACCCCAGTGGCATCCAGAGGTGGTCGATACGTGTAAGGTCAGTTGCATCCCAAACATTTAGGAGGCAACACTTTGCAGATACCCCCATAACGCTCCCATAGATATTATTTAAAAAGGGAACCACTGATTCCCAATACTGCAGAAGTATTGGGCAGCTCCAGATCATGTGAAAAAACATCCCCTCCCGTCCACATTTCTAAAGACACATTGAGGTCTCTGACCTGCCCATCTTCACCTAGTAGTGCATGCATAGTAGCATCTATGTAGGATTTTCAGTTGCACCATGCGGAACCGTGGTCTTATGGCCACCCACCTAGGGGACGCCAATGCATCAGGTCACTCATCGTCCTCAAGATAACACTCCAAGTGTTCCCGCAAATGAGTCAAGGTATCAGGGGAGTTATTTATCAATTTATGACAAGTGGCTGAGATCGATTTCCTGGGCATGTGCTCGTCTAGTAATCTATCTTTGAGCTGGATGATTCAGGGAAGTCCTCTCCCCTGCAGTGCCTTTTGCAAGGTGTGGCATATTTGTAGATACTGGTAGGTTTCAGTGGGCGCCAGTTTGTACCCGCTTTGCAAGTCTGCGAATGAAATCATTCCCTCATGTGTCCACAGGTCCCTCTCCATAGACAGGCCAATTAGATCCCACTTGTTGAAGCCCTTTTGCATGGAAATGTTACCTAACTGTGCAGTGTCCCACAGGGGAGTAGCCTGTGTAATCTTGCCTCGCCAATCCAGAACATTCAGTTCATTATGCCAGAGGGTAAGTGGGACTGCTGTAGGACTAGGGAAGGAGCTTGTGAGAGACCCCCCGTAAATGGGTCTGAGGTATCCCCCTAGTTGAATAGCTCTCCTATCCATTCGATAAGCTGGTTCGTCTTCTGGAAGATGGGCTCAATGGTTAATGGTGACAAGTTGCACCACGCAATAATATATTTGTACATCGGGGAGAGCAATACTGCCATCAAACCAGTTCCTTGTCAACTTCTTATGGGCTGTTCATGGGGGACCCTCCATCCCAGAGTAGCGTGCTGGTCTCACTTTCAATCGTTTGGAAAAAGGATAATTTGACTGTGTAGGCTGTATTTTGAAGCGCTTATAAAAAAGAAGAAATAGCTATCCTTTTAAACAAGGTGGCTTTCCCTAGAAGTGACAGATGCAGGGTCCTCCAATGCTGAACATCACTCCGCAGGCATGCAAGAGGTGGCTCAAGGTTATGGGTGTGAAAGGTGGGGGATTCCTGGTAATGCAGATCCCCAAACAGTGGAACCCTTCTGTAACAACACGAGCCGCACAGTCGCTGGGCGTGCACAGTGCATTTCTATGCAGGAAATAGTTCAAAGACTTATTCCAATTAATGGAATAGCCGTAATATCGGCGGAATAAAGTGAATATGTGCATTGTTCTGTCAAGGGTAAAAGTCGGGTCAGCGACATAGAGCAGGATGTTGTCTGCATAAAGGAAGATCCTGTCTTCCCAGTCTGCAGTCCATCTGACTCTTCTGATCAGGGGGTCGCTCTAACCCAGGCAGCCAACGGCTCCAAAACTAGAGCGAAGATTAAGGGGGAAAGTGGACAATCCTGTCTTGTGCCTCGCTGGAGCTGCAACACTGGGGGTGTGCCTCCATTCACTGTCACTTGGGCCAGGGGGTCAGTGATTAAGAGCTGTATCCATGACATTAAAGGGGGGCCCGAATCCTAGTTTCTCAGGAACTTCAAACATTAAAAGGCCACTCAATTGTGTCAAAGGCTATTCGTGCATCGAGGGAAAGCACAAGGGTCTCCAGTTAAGTGAGGTTCCTGGCATGAAGCCGGATTGGTCCTGATGAACCAGCATCCGAACCACATGTATTAGTCATGTGGCCAAGAGTTTTGCTAACATTTTCACCTCTGAACTGAACAGCAAAATGGGCCACTAAGAGTCACAATTTTATGGCAGTTTGCCCTCTTTGAGAATGCAGACTATAGTAGCCAACCGCTGATCCTTGGGCAAGACGCCAGACTTGTGGCACCTAAGGAACATTCCGAGTAGGTGGGGAGTGACCTTTAAAGCAGTAAGCTTGTAAATCTCTATAGTTCGGCCATTTGGGCGACTGTCTTTCCGGGGTTAAAGTCCTGAATAGCGTGTGTCACTTCGCTTTCCATAAATTCCTGCTCCAGGAGTGCCCTATCTGCCTGAGGAAGATTTGGTAGCCGGATATCTGATAGTAGCTCACATGACTCCTCAGCCGTGGTTGTGAGTGCCGGCTAGTATAGATGAGCGTAGTAGGCTGCAAAGGCATTGGCCACATCCTGCCTATCTTAAGATGTTCGCTCAAATCATTCGGTATCTTGGGCAGCCACCGGCTTGCTTTTTCCCTTCTGTCAGGCCAGGAACTTCCCAGTCCTGCTGCCCACCTCATAGAGGCAGTGCTGGGTTGTGCGGCAGCTGGCACTTGCAGCGTCCGTTGAAGTATCTCAGTATTCCTTTTGTTTCAGGGATAAGGTATGTTGCATGTCCTGAGCTCAAGTTCAGGAAGCTGGGCTTCTAATTTCTGAATTTCCCTTCAAGCATTTCTAAACAGGCTCTCTTTTCCTTATTGTGCCCCATTATGAGAGGCAGGCCGTGGCTCCTTATAATCCTCTTGTATGCCTCCCACAGGGTCTGCAATGAGGTCACAGAACCCTTAGTTTCAGCAAAATATTTCTCCGGTGCCTCATTGAGGCCCTCACAGATACAGAGCACCTTAAAATACCAGGGTCTAAGCACAATTCGCAGGCTGTTGCTTCTGACCATAGATTGCCCAGATCAGGGAATGATCAGAGATTCCCCAGACGTGATGACAAACCTCCCGAAAGTGAGGAATCTGGTGAGGTAATGTGAGTATGTAGTTGATACGCGAGAGGGTACCATAGGCTCACAAATGGAATGTGTATTGTTGTGCTGCGGGGTCAAATGCCCACCATATGTCGACAAGGTTTCGTGCTGCTATAAAGCCTGCCAAGGGCAGACGAGAGGACTTGAGGCCAACTGTCATTGGTGTTGCAAAGGGCTGTATTGAAATCACCTCCCAGTAAGAAGCAGCCCTCTGACAGAGGAGTGCGCTAAGGTCAGAGGATGCTGCATCATGAATGTGTGGGGGTATGCAGAGTGAGATAATGTTGTGCATATTGGCCTCCCACTGTCCAAAGAGTGCCACATATCTCCTGTATGCATCAGACCAGGTGTTCTGTATGATAAACGGCAGTGACTTGCGCATGAGGATACCAACCCCTCTGGAGCCTGTTGTATAACCGATTGGGCAACCATTTTGTACCCCCATCTGTCCAGTGCATGATAGTTGTTACTCTGAAGGTGTGTCTCTTGAAGGAGAACCACATCAGGAGATTGCCTCTTAAGGTATTGTAGCACTACTCATTTCATTTTATCACCTAACCAGTTAACGTTCTAGGAAAAGAGTTTGAAGCTAGGAATCGCTAATGTGTCAGCCATGGATATTCGGACAATGGGGCCGGAATCCAAGCCCACCCCTGGGACAGTGGGCGGAATAGTAAAATAGTAGAGGTGAGGGTGAGTCTACCTTGGAGGCCATAGAAGTATATGTACGTGAAGTAGAGCGGGATCCCCTCCAATATTAGGGACAACCAAAGAGCTAGACAAGAGTGTGCACTGCATGTGCGGCTCTGGTGTCAGTGATAGGATGCCACAAATAAACTGATAAAACAAAAAAAACTAAAACCCCTTCCCAGAGCTTCCTTCCTGCCTCCCTGCATGATGATCTTAGAACTGCCTGCCTAACTCTGCAGAGCGACTGTAGCCCCAATACATATTACAAACTGTAGGAGGTTGTGTTCTCCACCAAGCTGTCGCCCAACCGCCCCTCCATACATAACAAGGAGAAATTGTTACCACAGTGTTTACCATCATATAGAGGACTATCGCCCCCATTAGCGGTAGGCGCAGTCCAAAGAAGCCAGAGGTGAGTGTTCAGGTGACCTTGATAGCGGTGTTGTACTATACAAATGTCTAATTAACAGGCTACGGAGTGCCTCAGTGACCCAGATCCAACCTTAGACTCATGAGGTGCCCAGCAAGGCATCTGTAACTATTGTGGTCCATGCCATTGTCACTGATCTCCCGATTCCCACAAACTGTCCGGGGTGCTCGATTTATGTCACCCTCCAGATTGTGAGGGATTCTCAGCGCCTCCAACCGCTCTCCAGCCAGACATCCAAACAGTCCCATACATCGTTAGGAGCATTGAGGTACCAGGTTTTTCCGTCTGCCACCACTCGCAACTTGGCCAGGAAAATCATAGAGTATTTTATTACACATTCTCTCAGGACTTTTTTTACTTCAAAAAAACTACGTCGTAGCCTTTGAACATGTTATGTAAGTCCGGAAAGAAGGTGATGGTGACATTGTCATACTTGACTGGTGATGCACTACAGGTGACCTGCAGTATGACATTGGTGTGACGGTAATTAAAGATGCGTGCTATTATGGGACACGGTGGTGCACTCGGCTTTCGTGGAATGCCAGGAACTCAATGGGCATGCTCGACAGAAAAATAGTTTGAGTAGCCACGGGGCTGTAGCTGTTTGAGTATGAGGTCCTCTACAAACAGGTCGACTGCAGGCCCCTCTGACCTTTCAGGAATTCCTATTATACGAATATTGATTGTTCCTTCTGGAGCATTCCTTGAAATCTTCCAGTCTGGCCTCTAGAACAGTAGTAGTTGATCACAATTCCTTAAGTTGACCTTTCAAAATCTTAGTTTTTGTCATAAGGGTGGCTATCGAATTTTCTGCCTCCTTAAACCCCATAGTACAGAGATCAGCTCTCATCAATGTAACATCAGTTGAGATGGAGTCTATTTTGCTCTCAAGAATGAACCCCCTGAATTGTCGCCATTATGTCAACGAAGGTCGGTGTCTTTTCCCCTAAGGGGGCAGGCACAGCTGGGGCTCAAGGCTCACTAGCCAGAGGTGCTGTGGTGGAATCTTTGGGAAAAAGATGGGCCACTATGTTGAGAGGCGGTGATTCATTTAAGGCTGCTTGGGCATACTGATCTTTGATTGTGTTTAAGACCATTAGTTATGAAGATTGTGGTAACAGCATGAATTGTTGGATTTATAATTACAGAGAATCTGGGTGTGTGCAATTGAGGAAATGTGCAATGAAGCATTGGAGTTGGTGTGAGTTGGGTTCTTTAGAAGCATGTGTGTTGAGTGACATCTGACTGGGGTTTGAGGGTAGTGCTTGCTGGAGAGAGACGAAGAGTGTGGTTTGTGGACGTTGCATCATCATGCATGTGAAGCAGTATGTTTTAAAGAGTAGATAATACATATGTGCTCTATTGGGTATTTATTGGCTCTAAAGAAGTATAAGATGTGTAATCACATCTCTCATATGAATCACTCCTATGGCTGGCCAAGTACTTTTTCAGAGAGTCAGTATATGTGGTGGTGTCCTGCTATAGCTGGGCTGGACTGGGCGGTTATCTGACAAAGGAAGTCTGTATCATGGGGAGGTGGTGGCTACTAGGAGGACTGTGTGTTTTATCCTTGAAGCATTTCAGTCTGGGTCAGTTTAGGAGTAGGATCGTTCCAGGTTATGATTCAGCCTACCTTGGTTTAGGCTATCATTATACTTTTTGATTTGATTCCCGGAAGTAGAGTGTAGGAATGGTAATCTAGTGGTATCGTAGGCAGAAAGGATAATAGGTACGGTATCCTTGTTAACATCTCTAGACACAGTGGAAGCATTTATGGCCTTCAGGGTATCAAATAATGTACTCCAGAAGTGGGGGTCATATTTGAGAACTGGATCATGAAATTGTCATTTCCATACAGGGTGATGTGTAAAACACATTTTGTTTATGGTGAACTGAGGTAATTGGTTTTGACCTATACAAGGTTTTTGTCATCTTTGAGTTCTTTTGAAAAGCATAGGGTAGCTGTTAAGAGAGGGTGTGTCTTAGTAAAAAGAGATTAGGCCATTCTAATGGAGCCCAATCTGAAACTACAACAGTTGTCACTGATTAAGGTTCCTTGGTAGGCTGAAAGGGCTCAGTATTTGTGGGTTCTTAGAGGAGGGTTGAGGCTAATGCGGGCAAGTCCAGAAGGGGAATATGATCTCTTTATTTTAGATTTGGTGGCCATAATACGATCACAAGAAAATATTTATTTATTTATTTTATTTATTTGTGAGTTTTATGAAGCGCAAACTTGACCCGAAGGTATCATAGCGCTTTACAGGGAAAGCACAACAATAATAACAATGTACAAAGTGGGGACATAGAGATAAATATAGTAATGGTAAAAATAAGCATAACACTAGTCACACCAGGTACTAAAAGGGTACACGAAAATATATATAGTAACGGTAAAAATACAAATGATGTACAATGGTATATGGTGCAAAATAGCAGCACGTGCTGATATTACAATAAAAATTACACCGCAACAAATGTATGAAAGAAGAGTCCAAAAGACAGAAGGATACAAGAGAGCATAAGGTCTGAGGTAGATAAGAAAGGGAGTTGCAAGGGAGGGGAGAGTCCAAAGTGGTGAATGCACTGGGCATCTTAGCACTGGAGTTCAGGCAACTTGGTGTTGTACGAGTTAGGCAATGAAATCAGTAACACGGGGTACAGAGAGAGAAAATAGTAGCATATAGTACACCAGGGCTAGTGGGATATAAAGACATAATAGCAGCAGTACCCGAGTTACATGAAAGGGTAAGTAGCCATACAAATTGACAGTAAAACAACGAGTGCTATCAGCAGTATATAAAAAGAGTACTGAGGTAGTTGAGGATGCAGGGTGAGGAGACAAGAGGCACAGTTATCCCTGAGGTAGTAATGCGTAGAATATAGAGCGGGGTGAAATGACACATAGGTCAAGGACTCGGACAGTTTACTGAGTGACAGAAGGCAGCCGACAAAATAGAGGGCAGTGTCAGACAAGCAGTGGGGGCATGGATAAGTCTTCAGAAGAGAGGAATTTGTTAGATAGGAATTTTTTTACTTCCTTCATCAAGAGGAATGTGATGGGTTACACCTAATCTCGGTGGGGAGAAAGCTCCAGATATTAGGGGCCCTTTCAGAAAAGGAATAGTAGTAGAATTTCTTTTTCTTGAATTTTTGTGGCTTGAGCAATAAGGATCTCATACTTCAGGAGGATCTGTGCCTACCGGAAAGGAGTCTGATTCTGGGCCAGGTCAGAAGGAGTGTTGTGGTGCAACGCTTTGAGTCATTTAGGCGATTTTGAGATGCATTCAGGCCTCAGTGGCAGCCAATTTGGTACCTGTACGTCAGGGGTGATGTGGTCACTTTTTTAAGATCCCGTGAGGAGCATGGCTGCAGAATTAAGAGTGGCCTTAAGAGGAGCAAGTGACGTTTTCGGGAGGCGCACATAGGGTAGCGCTACCAAAGTACAGTTTCAGAAGCACAAGTGCCTGAGTCACAGTTATGAGGTCAGTCGGTCTTTGTCTAGGGCAGGGGTCTTCATGATCCTGGGGGAAGCACCAGACTCTGGTCAAAAGAAGCCTTATGCTGATAACCGTGTTTTCTTTTAAGCGGAAAACAAATGAGCAGCAGAAAACCGTAGCAGCAGTAAAGCGCTCTGTAATGGGCCATCACTAACATCTTTTTTCATTTATATCCTAGCTGGGAGTATGTTTGAAAAGGGAAGGGACTCCAAATACTCTTTAAAACATCCACCCCCACCCCCAAAAATCACAATGTGGATAGCTTTACACATTAGTAAGGCATGCCTGATCAAAACAATATGTATGACGTCATGAATTTGATGGCATTTTTTAAACAGTAACAGAGCTGAACTGCAATGTTTAAATAAGTATAGGCATATTTAAACATTGCCAATATAATAGAATAATTGTGAAACATCCTGAGGGGGGGCCCGATAGTTATTATTTTTTTCACGGGGGCGGGGCATGAAACGGTTTGAAAATCACTGGTCTAGGGTGCTACCTAGGGAGTTGGCGGAGTCAACAATGTGTGGGGGGCAGTTTAAGGCATAGAGAAGGGGCAGCCATTTATTGTTCTTAGAGGTGGAACTGGGTGGAGCAATCAGGAAGAATTCAGTTTAGAGGGCATTGAGTTTGAGGTGATTGTGGGTCAGCCATAGTTTTGTTAATGGTAGGGTGTCGAGAGTGTGGATATTCTCAAAGGAGGTTATTCTCATGTAGAGTTGGGTGTTGTCGGCATACACATGGTAGGAGATGCATGAGCACTTGAGGAGCTCAGTCAGGGGCTCCATGTAGAGGTTGAACAATGTTGGGGAGAGGAGAGACCCCTTGGGGATGACTAGAGATATTGGGGCCTGCTCAGATAAGGTGTGAAGAATTAGGAAGCACTGCGGCCTGTTGTGTAGAAAGGAGGAGAACCAGTTTAGCACAGTGCCGGAGAGCCCCATCCGCTGTTCGAGGGTGTCGAGCAGGACAGCATGGTTGACGGTGTCAGGGGCTGCTGACAAATCCAAAAGGATCAAGGTGGCAAGATTAATTCCGGTTGAGCAAGCGTAGGGCATAGTCGGTAATATGGACTCTGGCTGTTTCAGTGCTGTGCCCTGATCGAAAGCCACATTGGAACTGATCGAGGAGTCAATGTGATTGAGGAGCTGTAAGTGCACACATTTTTCAAAGAGTTTGGCCAGAGTGGGGATATTGGAGATGGGGCGGTAGTTGTTCAGATTGGAATCAAGTTTTTTTAGGATGGGGGTAACCTGTCCAATTTTGAGGCAATCGGGTAGGTGGCACTGAATATCTTAGTCCACAGTGGGAGTGGGAGGTGAACGGACTAATTTAGGAGTTTAGAGGGGGGGGAATTATTGAAGTGAGGGGAGAGGGTGTAGCCTTACGGCTAGAGCGGTCAACCTCGAAGCTGGGGAGCCGGGTTCGAGTCTCGGCAACGACGCTCAACATCCTGTCATTCTGGGCAAATCACTTAATCTCCCTGTGCCTAACAAAAATAAATGCGTCCATCTGTAATGAAACTGGTGCGCATGTAAAGCGCTCTGATACCCAATGAAAAAAAAACTTGGTTAGAATATTTCAAGGAGGTCATAAGATTCAGAGTGCCAGTCTCATCAAAAGTTATGAAGCTAGATCAGGAGGCACCATTTTTGGGAGAGAAGAGGTGGGTATACTGGTAAGCATACTGGACCTTAGCGGTTGGGGCAGTAGAAGACTGAGTGCGGTCTGGATGTTGTTTGTGATTACCAATGTTTTCTCTGGGCACAAAGGAAACAAATGTTTCATACTTAGGAGGTGCTTTGTTGTTGGAAGACGCAGGATCGCTTTTGCAGGTGGCTTGATTTCTAATGATTTCTAACAGTTTCTTAGCTCTATTTGTAACAGTGTCCAGTCGTTTGAAAAAATGATGCTTTTGAGTTCTGTGTCTATTGTAGGCGTTGCGTCTTTGATGAAGGAGTATGAGGTTAGATAAAGGAGGGTGTGTGTCTCCATGCTCTTTCAGCAAGCTAAGGAGCCGACGTTCTTTTTAAGATCACACTTGAACCAGGGGTTGGATCGTTTTGATGGGATTTTTTTTAGTTGCTAAGGTATCCATGATGATTGAAGTACTGATCAGTGAGGTCTTGGCCTTTTGTCAAGGTGGGAGCAGGGTTTCACTGCACGCAGTAGATATAGAGAGTGAATTATTGTTACGGGTGTCACCGGTCCAGTGTTTGGGTTTCTTAGGATGGCCCTTAGACATGACTGCTTTTATATTCAGGGAGAAGGTCATGCAGTGGTGGTCTGTCCAGTCTCAAGGAAGAATAAAGTCAACATGTAGGGAGTTTTTGATAGCTATGATTAGGTCAAGGGTAGCTCCTTTCTCATGTGTCGGACCGTTGCACTCTTGGATGAGGTTGAGGTCTTGGAGGAAGTATTTGAAGCAATTCACGAGTGGGTCATTGATGTTGTTCCAATGGATGTTGAAGTCGCCAACGAAGATCTGACTGCTGTGATCGTCATTGTTGGAGGCGATAACCTCCATGAGCTGTTCAATGAAAGAGTGATTACTCCCAGGGGGTGATAGAACGTATGGACGGAGCATTTGGAACTCCTGGTAGAGAGGATGTCGATCTTAAGATGTTAGATATTTTGTTATGTTAGATATTTTTATAACGCGCAATAGTTACTCCAGAGAGTGTCCCAGCGCGAAGCCAAGAGAGGAGACAACAAAAGTAAATGACTACGGGAACAGATGAGTTTTTAGAAGTCTCTTAAAGCATAGCGGGTCCTGAGTGTTACGCAGAAAAAATGGAAGAGCATTCCAAGCCAGGGAGGCTTTAACAGCGAGTGAACCGCCCCCCACCTTAGACCGGGAGAAGCGCGGCACCCTAGCCAACAGAAGAGCTGAAGAGCGCAGTACTCTAGTCGGAACATAAAAGGAGAACCGCCTCTGGAGATAAATGGGGCCGAGATTGTAAAGGGCCCGGTGGGCAATAACCAAAGCTTCAAATTTGACCCTCTCCACCATGGGCAACCAATGCAGGGCGTGAAGATGAACACGTACACTACTTCTTCTGGCGATTCCAAGAAGCAGCCTTGCAGCCGCATTCTGGATCACTTGCAGTTTATTCATGGAGTAACCGGGTAAGCCGACATACAGGGCATTGGCATAGTCCAAACGAGACAAAACCAACGCCCGAATGACCGTTTCCTTGACAGACCTTGGGAGAAGGGGGAGAAAACTCCTAAGAACCTTGAGAAGGCCAAAACAGCAGCCTGAGATCTTATTCACGTGGACAGAGAATGAGAGGTTATCCTCAAACCAGACTCCTAGGTTTTTAGCGAGATTCCCATTAGAGGACAGAGGGGGGAAATCAGGGGGCCAGATCCTACTTCTAAAGTTCGAGGGGAAGTTGCCGTAAAGAAGAAGATATTCAGAAGAGGGCAGACAATAGGTGGGAGACTGTTCCACAGAAAGAGTGTCTCTGGCAAGGCCACCTCCAATGTGCCTACAGCAAGGATTGAGAAGCAGATTCATTATGGAACAGCTACAGCATGCACCCATAGGATATCACTTAGAGTAGAGAGAAAATGTGAAAGTTAAATGCCACATTTGGTATAAAAGTTGCTCATTAGGGTGACCTTGTGTTGGGCTGAGAGCAGTGAGGTGCAAAATCATCCAAGGTGCAACATCAGTATACGGATGAAGAACCCCTTGGAGCACAAATCACTCATAAGTGCAAAATCATCCTGGGTGCAGTGGAAGCAGGATAGAGAGTTCCCATTTAGGAGCAAAATCACATTTAGGTGTAAAATCATTGTGATTGTGGAAACCCGTTCAGGAGCCCAAATAATATTTAAGAGGATAACAAGTAAAATCACTTGTAGTTGCCAATCACACCTCGTGCCACATCAGCAGGAGTGTGGAAATACCTTTAGCTGTAAAATGAAAATAAGAATCAAATACCACATTTAGACGCAGGAACAGTAAGGTGCAAAATCACCTTTGCTACAACACCTGTAAGAGTGTGGTGTCACATTTAAGTACAAAATAATTTGGTGCAGTAAATATGATAGTAAGAAAGCACCATAACTGTAGAAGTTATGAATATATTTGATTGACGGAATGCTGAAGTGCACAATCACCTTTGGTGCAGCAACAACATGTGAGCAGAAAACTTTTAGGAACACTAATTTTATTTGTTGGACTTCGCCTTGGACTTGGCCCCCAAACGTTTTTGCTTCACCACTCCTGTTTTTTTAATTTAGTTTTTGTTGGCATTAAGAGTCTGTGTACTTACACTTCTAACCAGTGCTAAAGTGCTTGTGCTTTCTCCCTAAAAGATGGTACAGTTGGCTTACACCTCACTGGCACTTAATCCCTAGTATGTGGTACTACATGTACCAAGGGGCTGTAAATTAAATGCTACTAGTGGGTCTGCACTACTCATTGCGCCACCCACTTGCGTGGCCCTTTAAAACATGTCTCTGTCCTGCCATTGCAGCCTCAAGTGCAATTTTAAAACTGCCAGTTTGACCTGGCAAAAAAACGTTTTGCCAGGTCCAGACCTTCCTTTGTATAACATATAAGTCACCCCTAAAATAAGCCCTAAAGGCACATAGGGCAGGCAGGGTGCACTATATTAAAAAGGTAGGGCATGTGGGTTCAGGTTTTACATGTCCTGGTAGTGAAAAACTCTTAATTCTGTTTTTCAATACTGTAATGCCTACCTCTCTTATTGCATAACATTAGGTTACTCTATTACATTTAATAAGTGCTAACTTTTGATTGGAAACAGATAGGAAAGTCATGTTTGGAGTTAAAATCCTCTTTAGTGGTAAAGTTGTGTTTTAAAGATATCTTTTTCTTGGCCTAATCATTTTGGGCCTACTACTTGCATCCCGGGTCACATGACTGAATAGCTTGGCAGTTGACCTTTGTATAGTCCTGCAGACAGTAAGACAAAAGATGACTAAGTGCCAGGACAGATGGGGCATAACTGTTCCTTTCCCAACTTTCATTTCAAAGGGCTGTCTCCAGCACACACACACAAAGGAACCTGACACCAGCCTTTTGCCACCTCTTACTTCTTGATTTGCATATGGCTGGGTCCAAACTGGAAGGGCATGGTGAGCAAAAAAACGATGGATTTAGGCCCAGATCTCTGTACTGGGGTGAATGTATGACATTGTTATGCATTCTGTCCATCAATAGTTCTTTTTGCATTTGTCACCCCGAGTGGGACGGGTATGCTCAGACGTGAGTCCCGTGCTCTCCATGCCACTGGAATCAAGCTATCCTGGCTGAAGAGGGGTGAAACCCTGAAACCGGTCCTAGGATGCTTGTTTCCAGTCCAGGGAGGACCTGGCCTGGCAGTTCGGGCTGGACTGTTCCCATTGGGCACAGGGTCAAGACTGATTTGCATATGGCTGGGTCCAAACTGGAATGGCATGGTGAGCAAAAAAACGATGGATTTAGGCCCTGATCTCTGTAGTGGGGTGAATGCATGACATTGTTCTGCATTCTGTACATCAATAGTTCTTTTTACCTCTGACTTCTTGGCACTGCTGCAAGGGGAGGGAAGAACTTTCCATAACCAGATGCGGGGATAGCCAAAGTGTAACCCCACACTTCAATGGCTGGCACCAAGTTTAAATATTGAACCACCTGTTCAACACACTCCTGGACCTGTGGATTGTACAAAAGAAGGACTGAAGTGTTTCCCAGAGGACTGCCCTGCTGCTTGAGGCTTGACTTGTTCCCTAGAAGACTGCCCTGCTGCTTATTACATGCCCTGCTCTCTGCAAAGGAAGACCAGACCAGCTCCCTTCATCCCACAGTACCTGAGTGACTCCAAAGGTCAGCTGGCCGACCTCCGTTCTGAGCTACTAAGACACAGCAAGCTCCAGAGGTCTCCCTAAAACTGTCCATCTGACCTGCTGCAACTGGACCGCCCTGAGCCCTGCTGGCTAGAGTAAGTCCATGGTCCCCAAGAAGGACCATCCCTGGTCCTGGGTCTTTAGTTGGCATAAGAGAACACTCCTTTACAAGAAAAGGAGAAATCCTGAAGGTCTGGACTCTTTACGCCAGACTTTGAAAAGGTAACTTTTTCAGATGGACTAACCTAGTCCCTATCCAGCCTGTGCTCCCTCCAGGCCGGTCTGAACTTTCCCCCAGTCTAGAACAACCGGATGACTGTGAGTGGCGCTTTGTACTTTGAGGAGCTATACATGCCTAAAACTTTAAAATGACATATCCCCAGTACCACTGATTGGCTGTTGGTCTCATTCTATTCACCAAAAGGTTCTCTATTTTTGTACCTTGGCTTGGGATTTTTATTATGTTGTGTTTTCATTTTATTACTGTTTGTGCTGTGCATAAATAATTTACACAGTGACTTTAAGTTAAGCCTGGCTGCTTTTGTGCCAAGCTACCAGAGGGTTAAGCACAGGCTAATTTAGTAACTTTTGTGGTTCACCCGGACAAGGATTGTGGTTGTTTCTTGAGCAGGGTTTTCAACCCCCATAAATCATTAACCTGATGTCTTATATCGATGTGCATAATCACCTTCGGTGCAAAGTAAAGTGTATTATAGTAAACATTGAGGAGCAAGATCAAATGTATGTGCAAAACACATTATTGTGCACAATTACCTTTAAAACATCAGAAGAAGGCGTACAGGAGCACTTTGAGGAGCACAAATCACATTTAGGTGTAAAACTACTTTTAGGTACAAAATTAGATTTGGTGTAACACTGACAAAGTATGAAAACACCTGAAGGAGCACCACTCGCATTTAGGTACAAAATCACATTTAGGTGCAAAATTTGCCTTAGTACAACAGCAGCAGGAGTGTTAAAATAATTAAATGCAAACGCCCATTAAGGTGTAAAATCACCTTTGCTGTAACAACGACAGGCATGCATAGACACTTTAGCCTCAATTATGAGTCCGTCCATATTGACATGTTATTTATGGCACACGATAAATAACAATAGCCTGGGAACAATTAAATAATGCCAGTTACACGATTCTCCCAAGAATACAGAGCAGAATATGCAGATATTGGTGGTTATTGCACCAATATTCGCACATTCTGGCATTTAACAGGCTTGTTTTGTTTGTAATTGTTATATATTATGGCAGATTGTGCACGTATGTTGTAATTTATCGAGGCACTCTTAATCAAGGCCACGGAGAAACAGATATACATTTAGGGCCAAATCACCCTTGGAGCAAAGTCAGCAGGTGTGTAATACCCACATTAGGTGCAAAATCACTCAGTATTGAGAGAAAATGCAGCAATACAATGTCATCTTGCTTCAATATGTCATCACATTTGTTGACTGCACACTTGCCTGCAAAATCACCTTGCTGCGACATAGGCACGAGTGTAGCAAACATATAGAAGCACAAATCATATCTAGGTGTGAAATCGATTTCAGGTGCACACTTGGTGGAAAGACAGAAGCCCTTTAATATCGCATTTCTGAGCTAAATTACACATAGGAGCATCATAACAATTAGGTTCAAAATCACCAGAGGTGTTACATTAGTAGCAGTTTGGAAACGCTTAAGAGCATCAGCACGCCTGCATTGTAGGACATTGACACTTCGCTTCATCGTCCATACTGCAAAGGGAAGTACTTTTTAGGCAGACATTAATACCCCTAATAGACACAGTATGGTTCACACTTTCTTAAACAACAATGGCTGAAGGGAGCTGGCTCAAACAACCAATGCCTGACGATGAATATGGCTCTCAGTGTATGTTTTTGTTGTTGAACTCATGAGCTGTGACAAACTAAAATTGCATGCACCTAGTACCAAATAAGGAATGTTTCAGAAACCACTTCAGACTTGAGCACCCAAAAAATCAATTATTACAAGTAGATATAGATCCGACATTTCAGTCATTAGTTGGACTATCAATAAACGATGAGTGTATTTGACTTTACTGTGGGAAACCCACTCCTGATTAAGAAAGTGTTTCAGGTTTTCACTTACTTGAGTTTTGGAAAGTGCTCAGCTGGAATCAAATTTTGGAGTTCATAATTTCCACTTAGCCTCAAGTGGGTTAAGCCACGAAGACCAGCATCAGGAAAAGAAGACAGATAGTTCCATGATAAATCACTGCCGAATAGAAAAACACAAGGAAATCACATATTTTTTTCCCTTTAACGATTTTTGTGGCGATTCCATTCAACAGAATGATCCTAAGAGGTACGAAGGTACCTTTGGGGGAGTAACATAAAATACAAAGACATAGGTACGAACTTAAAACGAATAATTACACTGAAATAGTACAAATACAGTTGTGGACCGAGTAGTACTTACCAGCAATTTAAAACGCATGCCCTACTATGGAACATTTTGAGTCCACGTTTGTGGCGAATGTAATACTACGGCTCACTTATTTTTTAATCGTAAAAACTAGATTGAGGAATGAGAATGTATTGCACGGAGAAACATTGCAAACACCACACAAACCCCGCTACAAATAGTCGAGGACTGAGCTGATCTTACAAAATAGGGGGGCGCTGTGATCTTTACAACAGTGTCCAGGACACCGATTATAACTGAGGAGGAAGAGAACCGAATTTGTTCAGATGTTTAATTCTGTTACTAATATGTTTTCTTCTCACTGCAAAGATTATTTCTGCCGAGGCAACACCCTGAAAAAAATGGAGCACAGGGGCTGGATTGCTTGTTCTATTTTATAAAGCAAAATACACTTCTTTGTTTAGACAAATGCGCAGCAGCCATCACAGCCATTCATGCTTCTTCATTACTCCAACAGCCATCTTTTTCGTCGGTGGCTTAAAACACGTAAAACCGCATTTACGTTTTTTTGTTTTTTTTAAAGATGACCGCGGTGAACATATTAGCAGAATATACAATAATTATTCTTCTAACAAATGGTGCCATTAATACAGTCAATAAAATCATTCGTACCAATAAACCATGATTTGACCTGAACGTCTTACTGGTCCTACCAAACATAAAAATATTCGATGTTCTTTGTAACACCGCCGTGTGTTGTATAATGACCATATTTAGAAAACGTATTTATTTTTCATGATGTCTTTGTATCTTAAATCTTTCGCTTCAATTGCCCCACGTGACCTGATTTTAACCTCATGCATCGTTTTAGTCTCAAACTAAACAGCGTGGCATAAGCACGTCCGGAAAATAGGCCCTTCGTTATAATTTATAAACCACTCCCTAACTCATCTCAAACGTTTCCATTTGAAAAGCTTTCTTTGAGTCCGGGGAATTTCTGCAAGAGATTGATCAAGAATTCAATAAGTTGTCTATACCGTCGGAGGTATTTAGTGCGACGGGTATCTCTCAGTTAACCCATGAATTACTATTGCTATAGCCTAAAGGAAGACACAATTATTCAACTTCTCATTAACAAATGTGGGCCTTTGCTAACTCAGACAACAGAATGATTATAGCTTCATGAAAGAGCTAATTAGTTAAACGAGACACTGCAAGAGCTAGAAAGTTATTTTTCCACGATAACAACAACAACATTTGGTTATGAACCTAAATGTTTTGTCTCTCTTAGCCTAAGGAACCATACTCACTGAGGGAAAATATTGAACAAAGGGAAAGTTCAGACAGGATAAGGCTGGGGATGTGTATAAAGGTCGCAGCCTAGAGGGGTATCTCTGCTTTTCAGGTGATCGTTACATTCACGGCCTCTCCAGCCGCAGAGGTAGCCTAGGCCGAATCCTATTTCAAGTGCCTCTAAATATAATTATCATCGTTATGAGTGAACAATAGAAAGAAGAAGCTTGGATGAAGGAACATCCCAGATCTTTCATATTTGATATCTATGTTTTTGTGAGGGTGGGTGTTTCTTGTTCATTTAATTACAAGGTGGACATAAACATATATTAGTCCAATTGCAAGTCCAGAATTAGATATATATGTGATTTCAGTTGAAGCACAACAGTAGTGTTGTGCAGAAATTGCTCAAGTCCCACAGAGGCCAGATGTTTCACTTGGGCCACATGGTGGACTAGCTCACCCACAGGAGAGATTTTAGAAACATGGTATCTGGGATGCCTCTATAGGGGAAAGTTGCTAAAGCCACATGTCAGAACAAACATTTTGATACAATTAAAAAGACTACTGCTACCATAAAGTCACCTGCTAAATGTACCTTGGAGTTCACAGGACCTAGGTACATAATGTGTGGAAGAGAGACATGCTAACTATGTAACTTGCACAGGAAAATAATTCTGCTTGCTGTCTTCCTGGGAAAGGGCTCCGACCTTAGAACCTGCTCTCCTTTGTACCCTGCTTTCTTTTATACCCTGCTTTCCTTTATACCCAAGCTCTTAAAGGGTTATGGCAGCTGGCTGCCTGTAGTACATGGAGAAATCAAAAACATCAACTTGGATGAATAAATCAGCAAAACCAGTGGACTCAACCTTTGGCCGTGGCTCTAGAGAAGAAGGGTTAGAGAAGTTTATCTTTCCATTTGATTGTGGCTTTAATTTTGTTGAGACGTTTGGACGTAGACATTTTGTATCCTCTGAAGGACTTGGACAAATTGCTATGACTACCAGTGAAAAGTGTCTACTTGAGGAGCGAGACTTTCTTCTTTATTCTCACATGGATCTTTATGATGTGAAGCTCAGGATTTCTGTGGAACTTGAGAAACCAGGTGCTTGACCTTGTAAAGCCCTGCCAGTCCACAGATCCCAGCCTTGCCTGTCTGAAGGATTTCAAGCCGCAAAAAAGGCGAAGTGCAAAAGAAGAGAGTAAAGGTGGGAAAAGGCGTCAAAGTGACCTAAGCAGCAAGAAGACATTTGTGTTGACAGTTTTCAAGATTGTCCTACACTGAGCTTTTGATGGTAAAACCTGACTTAAGCAGAACCCAAATTTTACGTATCTGACTTCATGAAGCCCTGAGAAGCCACAGCTCTCTAACATGCAGTGCGGAAGGATTTTGACCTCCAGAAAAGTGAATAATAAATAAAAAGTGCTGACTAGTGTAAACTACTAGACTTCATCAAACTATGCTTTGTTGTGGTAAGCCTGAAAATGTAACTAGGATCCGGTCACCAGAACCTTGTAGATTACCATAAAATAATATGCCCCACCCCATGGTTTTCTATGTAAAGTTTTACCTTTTCTTTAAAAAAGAATAACAGTCGATCCTTTTACCAAGCATTCATTTTCACGTTGTTCTAATCATTACATGGTTCTTTCTATTAATTTGGTTTGGAAATTTTTATCTTTGTAACTGTCTCACTTTAATACTGAGTTGGTGCTGCTTTTATACATTGCACAAATTTGTTCTGAGAGAAAGCCTCTTGCTTTGGCCACAGCTAAAGAAGCCCAGTATTCTTCTCTAAAACCTGCTTTTCTCTTCCAGGGTGCTTCACTTTGAGGGAGTTCGTTCGTCTACTGCTCTCGCTTCTAGCTAATAATCCAGTTATTTACAATAATGAATAGCATTGTGACTGTACTTCTGAGACAACTGTCAGGTCCCTTCTGGGTTATTCTGTCAATCTTGGCTGGCGCAATTCAACAACCAATTCAAACAATTGTGCACCTAATTGTTATGGAGACGTGCATGTGAACAGGGAACTCAGGGGCACATCTAGGTATCTGCAAAATAGGTGAGACAGTAGGAGGAGGGAGGCTGACCGAACGGAAACCAACCCCCTGACAAGTCCAGGGCATGTCTTCTCGTGGCTAAACAATTGAATTCTAACAAAGAAACAGTGTTAAGATTCTGCATATGTGACACAACAGAATGACGCGTCCACGGATGCTACACTGAATATGTTGGCTCTAGCGGACTGTGCAAAAAAGGGAGAGAAACATAAGTCCTACAGCAAGTCCTACTTTGTCTAAGAAGTTCTAACTGATTTCAAGAGAATTCATAATAATGGAGGCGATGGCTGGAGGCAGCAAGGAAACTGCAAGAATAAATACCAATGGGGAAACCCGAACGTTTCTTTGTTCGCTATTAGCATGGGTGTTTGCATTCGGTCTCTTTGTAAAGTCCTTTTCAATCAATTTTAAAATGAAGGGGGAAGTAACAGGGAAGCTAGACAAGTAACACTTTTCAAGTTTTGAAAAAGGGGGAAAACCAACATGAAATCTTGCAGAGTTTTTACTTTTGTAATGCTACCACGTGTGCTTGGTTTCTAGCTTTGGAGGCCGCTTGGACCACTGTCTCAGTCATTATATTAAGTAAAATGTGGATTCATTCGAATGCTATATTGATTATATGGAATATTCACACATACCTACCAACAAAACACTTCTTGGGAATGCATATTTAATGTCTGAATGATGGTATTGTTCTCGGACTTTCATTTTTGGAATTTTAAAAACAAATCAAGGCACTAAGGAGGCAAGATTTAGAGCACCTTGACAGGGCAGATACATAGAATTATGCAGAAATATTCCATCTGGTCTTTCACTGGCATCGTATCCGAGGGTTACCTAAAGGGGCGTGCGAGGGGGGTGCGTAAGACGGGCTGGAACTGAACAAATTGCAGGAGGAGGCACTGTATTGATCCAGTCCCTCTGACAGCAGCAGCCAAATTAAGCAAAACATGTATGAAGAGCCAAATGACCCTTCATAAAACTAATAGTTCATTTTTGTGGGAGGGTGGGGTGCAGGAGTATTTGGTGCTGTGTCTGAAAGCTGAATTTGGCATAATTATGGCCCTTAGACCCCTAACACAGTGCTATGCACCCTTGCCACGATCCAATAATGCTACCTTGACAAGTCTGTACTCACAAACAGAGTGAATGACTGCAGAGGTCCACAACTCATTGACAATCAACACGCGGCCCACTAGAAGCAGCACTGTATGTTATATTATACTGAATCATTCATCTAGCTCTTCATGCCCCTGATGAAGTCTTACACTGCTCCGATTTGTATCATTTCTGGGCACTCCTTAGGAGTATATGGTTGAACATGTTGTTCGTTATAGTAGGGCCCATATAAGTGTTGTTAGTTGAGATTGTATTGTAATTGCATTTATATAGCGCTTACTACCCCTGATGAGGCATCGAAGTGCTTTTTCGGCGAGTAGCACGCTACTTCGGGACACATAAAGGATTAGTGTTGAATTAGCATAGTGAAATATGAAAGTAATTAAAGTGGTGGATGGGTTAGGCAGTTATTTGGATTTGTATAATGCTTGTAGACATCTTGTAAATATGATGCATTGGCATAGCTGTGCACTGTTCATAGGCATTTGATGTTGGTCAGAAATGTGACAATGGGTAGAGTCACACATGAAGATAACTACTCTTTATTTTGCAGTTTTACTATGAGCAGGGGAAGAGCCAGGTTTTTAATGCACTCCAGAATTCGAGGTGGTTAAAATTGTCCTTGTTCTAGCAGGGAATCAGTTAAATGTTTTGACCATTAAAACTGAGTAGAAGTTACGACCGATGGAAGATGTTTCGAAAGAAGTGTTCGTCAGTAGTGGGGCCAACCTAGAATAGAGAGTTCTGGTTGGGTGGTAGGTCCATAATTTGCTTTGAAAGTGATACATTTACCTGCAGAGTGCCGGTTTAAAAATCAAAAGGAAAGTCAAAAGCTAGCCCAGAGATTAAGATTAACCAGCAGTCTTGCAGCAACGTTTTAGATTCTTGGAAATTTCCAAACTTCCTGAAGATTAAGCTTTAAGGTATGGGGGGGGCATGGCTAGCGCCCAGAGAAGATGGCGGCGTTTCCGTGACCCGCTCGGCGACGGCAGAGAGATCAGGAGTTTTTCTCTACTTCCCTCACGACGGAAACTGGCCAAATTGAAGAGGCAGCCGTCGGAACACTTCAGGAATGTCGCCGGTGGGAGCAGTGCCGGTAAACAGGTGGTCCTAGTTGGCTGGCTTTCACCTCTTCTCTGATGAGACGGGCACCCGCCATTTTGAGATTGATCAATGGATGCAGTGAGCAGAAATCACCATGCAACTTTTTTTTTTGATGACTGAATGACTAAAACTTCTTCATACAAAGCCTTCAGAATTGAAAATGAGCTAAGTACAACTAATTGTATGAGAAAAAGATGAGCAGCGCACTCCTGTTGACTAGCTGATCAAAAAGGTATTTACTGGATGATATAGGTGCTGCAGCGTGATGCTCGCTGTCAATCGAGCATGTGAAGAAACTAATTAAGAGGGGACAACCACCTAGTGGTTGACGCTGCGCACTGTGCTAAAGGTAACTAAGTTACAAATAGTTAATCTCCTAGACAAAACATCAAAGAATACAGAAAAGTAACGTTCATATAAACATATATTTTCAACATATATGTGGAGACAACATCATATTACATCGTCACATGGAAATCAACAAGTATACAACAAGTATACATAATAGTGGTCATCTACCACAAACAATTCAATAATACAATATACAACTTAATGCTTCAAGATGATCACAAGATGATGTGTTGATGAGCCCAATGCATTTCGGGACTAAACTGTCCCTTCATCAGGGGAAATCTGTGAAAAAAGTACATATATTTCATAATCAATGACGAAAAGTTGGGTATTTATATACAAGAAGGGTCCATGGTGGAAAAGTGTGTAATTAATGTGTTAAATAACACATACCTATAACCCAAATGTATGATCGATAGACCTAACATAGCAACAATAACTAAAGGAAGTGTTAAAGGAGACACCCAATAGCGTGGTCACATAGGCAAATGAGGTTAGGATCGGGAAGAAAGGGAAACTAGTAACAAATGAAAGGGGACTGACAGGTAACGCCATGTTGAAAGAGTGTATTGCTGAAACGGCAAAATGAGGACTAGGGATAATGGATTTGAAAATACAAACTTCGAGGTGAGGTTTTATTCCAGCTATCTTTATATTCTATCACACCACACTAAATACTTATTCTGGATCATTTTTTATTTTTTTCTATTTTTTTTATTTTTTTATTTTTTTTATTTTCTTGCATTATACTTTATTCCTACTGCTTGCTCTTGAGTCATTTTCGTTTGCCTATGTGACCACGCTATTGGGTGTCTCCTTTAACACTTCCTTTAGTTACTGTTGCTATGTTAGGTCTATCGATCATACATTTGGGTTATAGGTATGTGTTATTTAACACATTAATTACACACTTTTCCACCATGGACCCTTCTTGTATATAAATACCCAACTTTTCGTCATTGATTATGAAATATATGTACTTTTTTCACAGATTTCCCCTGATGAAGGGACAGTTTAGTCCCGAAATGCATTGGGCTCATCAACACATCATCTTGTGATCATCTTGAAGCATTAAGTTGTATATTGTATTATTGAATTGTTTGTGGTAGATGACCACTATTATGTATACTTGTTGTATACTTGTTGATTTCCATATGACGATGTAATATGATGTTGTCTCCACATATATGTTGAAAATATATGTTTATATGAACGTTACTTTTCTGTATTCTTTGATGTTTTGTCTAGGAGATTAACTATTTGTAACTTAGTTACCTTTAGCACAGTGCGCAGCGTCAACCACTAGGTGGTTGTCCCCTCCTAAGTACAACTAAGACACTTGTATTATGACATTTTACTTCTTTTCTCTCCGGCTTTTTTACAGCTCCATGGCTGACAGAATTTGATATCTTCCGTGCAGTTGAATACATTTGAATATATTTAAACCCTTGCTCATGTACTGGGGTTTTCGTCTATAATACGGTAGTGCGCTCTGCTTGCTGAGACGCAGTCTTTCTCTTTGGAACTGTAAATGAATGGATTAATTAATTTCTGCGCTTCTGCTTATTTTTTCTAAGGAAGAATATGACTCTTTACATGTGTAACTTGACGCAGAGTAGCACTTGACCTTATAGACTTCCTTATGCATAGCAGTTGATTTATCCTGTTTTGCATCACAGTTTGCCCACGAACATTAACTATCTTTATCACTCCTGTGGCTCTCTTGGATCAAAGCAGGTTATAAGCTTTGTCTTTTAGCTGGCTGACGCATCCTCTACTGTGGATAAGACACAGCTTTAACACTAATAATACCAAGAGGACAGGCTTCCTTGTTATTTTGAAGCATTACTCAGTTTATGAAGTACTAGGACTTCTTGTACTGGTGTATGGGCAGACTGAAGACTGGTGTTAACATCCACAAGTCAAACATTTCTTGTCCGTTCAATGCTACATGCTTCTACTACACAGATGGAGGACTCTGCGACATTACAGCCCAAAGCAGCTGCTTTATCTACCTCAAACGCTTCTTCTACAACTCCTAAAGCCTCAACTAAGAGGTTGAAAAAAGACCCTCCATCCCCACCAAAGCAAACATCGTTCGTATCCATGGATCTGCTCCTGGAGGAGATACAGGCTCTTCACCCTTTCGTTGAAGAAACAAACTCTAAATTACAAATTCTAACAGATGGATGGACGAGGCTGGAAGAGAGAGTCACTAAGGTAGAACATAGTGTGGAAATGATGGGCTCATCATTAGTCAAAGCTGAGAATCTTCATTCA
Source organism: Triturus cristatus (assembly GCF_964204655.1). Classification (NCBI taxonomy): domain Eukaryota; kingdom Metazoa; phylum Chordata; class Amphibia; order Caudata; family Salamandridae; genus Triturus; species Triturus cristatus. The sequence continues at coordinate 413,744,739 of NC_140585.1, read as the reverse complement.
GAGGTTGCTTCACTACAGAAACAGGTCGAAAACCTTGAGAACAGAAATAGACTAAAGAACCTCCGTATCTAAGGAATGTCGGAAGGCTCCGACCCTATCAATTTTTCAAGCAGTTTCTGCCAACAGTGCTCCATCTACCTGAGGGCACCCCTCTTAACATTTAACGTGCACAGAGACTGGGTCCTCCACATTCAACGTCTTCAGGCATGAGAAAGCCGAGAGGGATTATTTTATACTTCCTAGAATATACAGATCTTCTTAATGTGTTGTCAGCGGTCAGATCCATGAAAAGCATCTCTTCTTCAGGAAACCAACTCTTCTTCTCACAAGACTATGCAAAACCCACGGCTGACAGGGGTAAAGAATTCTTGGCAATGAGACCAGCTTTGCGTTCTATTGGAGCACGGTTTGGTCTATTTCACTCTAGCCTTTTCAAGGTCACCTTTAATAATAAATCCCTTAACGTACGATGATCCGGTTAAGCTACGAAGCTTTCTTAACATGCACTGCCCAGAAACAATGGACGTTCCTAGTGCTCGTTTCAAATGATTCTCTCTGCTAGTTTTGAGTGTATACGCTCCCTATACTGACTCTGATTAACTACTATAATGACTTGGTCCGAATACAAGTAAAGCATATTTGTTTGTATGCATGATAACCTTTTGTTTTACAGGTTATGCTTTTACAATATTTGTCTTAAAGTTATGATAAATGTTTTAACTTAGTTGTATTTTTGAATGATACTAATACATTCTTCTTTTTACAGGCCCCTGTCTCATGTGTTTGATGTGTCTGTTTCGTATGTTCTTTCCTCTTGGAGTCTCTCTGCGCGTACCCATGGAGTCTGGACGTGTCATCGGTCCATGTGGCCTCCTCCCCTCCCACCCCTTAAATGTTTTGGATCTTATGTAGGTATACTTTTTTTTCTTTTATTACTTTTCATACCAATATGTTTCTCCTCTTTCACTGTTTCATTATTTTCTTTCTTTGACTTTACACCCTATCATATTTCCTCCTATCACTTCTCTTTTTTCTACTTCTTTCATTCTTCATATTTTCATCGATTGATTTTCATATTGTATAACTCCGTAACTAATATACGCTTTATATTTGAAAATATATATGCTAGTATTGGTTCATATCAATTTTCATTCTACTTGCTTTATATATGTTCTTAAAAATCGTCACTTGGAATTTCAGAGGCTTACATTCTCCCATTAAAAGACAAAGAGTTCTATCCCACTTATCTAAGATGGATGTCAATAAAGCTATGTTACAGGAGTCACATCTTACAGAAAGCAAATCATTAAAGCTTAAGAGGAACTGGCTTGGAGAAATTTTCTTTTCACCAGGGGATGGTAAGAGAAACGGCGAAATAACCTTATGTCATAAAGCTTTGAATGCTAAACTTATCTCACAAGAATCTGATAGCGAAGGTAGATGGTTGTTTACTAACCTGTTGATAGGCAAAACTCCTATATCCTTATTTAACATTTATGCCCCTACAAGTGGTGAAGTCTCCTTTTGGTCTCGCATTTCCCAATTGCTCTTAAAATATCCCACAGAGAACTTCATTTTTGCAGGTGATTGTAATCAAGTGATGGATCCCTTCTTTGATCGGAACTCTGAGGTTCCCTTCATACCAAACAAATCACACAAAGCTTTTTTACGAACTATAGAAGAGAGAAACTTAGTAGATGCCTGGAGACTTTGCAAGCCGTCCTTGGTAGAAAACTCTTTTTTCTCTCCAACACATCAAAAACAATCCAGAATAGATTATTTTTTTATCACACACAATATCTCCCAATCTTTACTCTCAGCAGATATAGAACTCGTTCTCATCTCGGACCATGCTCCCATTGTGATTAAATTGGACATCCTGCACCAATCTAAGTCACCCAAGAGATGGCGTTTCAATAACTCTCTACTTCTCGACCCTAATTTCAATACATCCTTTACTTTTTTTATCCATGAATTTTTTCAAACTAACCAACCTGATCATCTTCCCTTCCGCACAGTTTGGGATGCTTTTAAAGTCACTGCCCGAGATGTCATTCTCAGATATACATCAAATAAATGCAAATCTTTCAGAACACTCCATAATGCACTTCTTACTAAAATTAAAACACTAGAACATGCCTTTTACACCTCAAAAACAAAGGACAAAGGACAATCTAGAAGATCTTATAAATGCAAAGATAGCTTTTAATAAAACTTCTTTATTTTTAGTAAAGACGAGTGAGAAATTTTATGGTGGCCAAGATAAATCGGGTAAATTACTAGCCAATTATCTCAAGATTAAGCAAAATAGGCTTCATAGTGACTCTATTACGGATGACAATCAAACACCAAAACATAAAGATCCCGAAATCCTTCAGGAATTTGTATGTTTTTATGAATCTCTTTATACACCGGAGAATATGCCTTTGATGCAGCTATACTTCAATATTTCTCTAAGATCCAGAAGCGGGATATCCCCCATTTTAGTTTAGATACGCTGGAAACTGGCATTACACAAGTTGAACTGCTAAATGCACTGAAGACTCTTAAAAAAGATAAAGCCCCGGGACCTGATGGATTCACAGTTGAGTTTTTTTTACATTTTGCCCAACTGCTTATTCCATACTTACACAATCTCATTTCCACCTTCACCTCTTCGTGCAACTCATCAGGTACATTTTTCGAGGCCTTAATATGTCTAATACGGAAGGATGGTAAGGATTCCAGATATTGCAAAAATTATAGGCCCATTTCATTAGTAAATGTAGATTATAATTTTTTTTCGAAAGCATTAGCTATACGATTAGAACCACACCTTCCTTCGTTTTTGGGTAAGGAGCAATCAGGATTTGTCAAAGGTTGCAAAATCACTGACAACACGAGATTATTCTTCAACATTCAATCCAGAATGTCTCATCACTCAGATTCACTAGCTGCTATTGCCCTTGATGTGGAGAAAGCCTTCGATAGAGTCTCTTGGCCATTTATTTTTCACGCCCTCAAATGGTTTTGATTTGGCCCAAAAATATTTCCCTGATCGCTTTTCTTTATTCAGAACCCAAGGAGGCCATCTCTACTAATGGCCTTTTGTCCTCCTACTTCACGCTTAAAATAGGAGTCCACCAAGGTTGCCCTCTATCCCCTTTCCTTTTTAACCTAGCATTTGAATTTTTTTTATCTAGAATTCGACAAAATCATTCTATTATGGGTTTTACATCTGAATCCCAGCACATCAAGTTAGCAGCATATGCGGATGATATATTAATCTTCATTTCTCAACCACAGTCTTCACTCCCGGCATTTTTACAAGAGGTTGAAGCTTATGGCTTAGTATCTGGATACAAACTAAATACTGACAAATGTGAGGTTATGCCTCTAACCAAATATACGTTTAAAGAAGATTTTCAGATCTTTAATTTTGCATGGAACTCCAAGCACATAAATTACCTTGGATTATGGTTCTCTCCCTCCATAGCATCAACCATTTCTCTGAATTTAGATAAATGTATAGATAAATTAAAAACACTCACTGCAATATGGCATCCACTTCATCTCTCCCGGTGGGGATGCTTAGACACCATTAAAATGATGCTTACTCCTATAATACTCTCTACCATCTCTAATATACCACTATCTATATCAGCTACAGTTTTTCATAAGATTAATTCTACACTATCATCATTTCTATGGAACAACAAAAACCAAGAATGGCACTACAAAAACTAACAAGACCAAAGTCAGAAGGAGGTGTTAATTTTCCCCATTTTTCCAACTATCATAAAGCATTCCAATTGAAACAATTATCAAATTGGATTTCTGACCAATCACCCAATAGCCCATTATGGGTTGACCTCAAAGCTTCATTCATAGCACCCTTTTCATTCCAAGAATATCTTTCTTTTACTCGCAAACCACAAAAAAGCTATAGACCAGTAATCAAGCACTCATGTAAGTTATTATAAATCACTCTTCATTTAGTCCCACATGATCTTGATACTTTTCTTAAATCCACAATTTGGCATAACTAACTTATACTTGTCGAAAATAAATCTATATACTGGAAAATATGGAGAAACAAAGGCTTAATTTGGGTACACCAGTTCTTTGACCAGGGCACACTCCTTCAGATTTTGCAGGTATGGGATCTTTATCACCTACCCGTTTCCTTCCAGCATAAATTTTCAGTTCTGTTGTTTCATTGCCATTCTTTTTTTTTGTTGACAATTTAGGCATCAACAGTTATGCAATACAGCGATGATGATTGGTAGGTGTGCATCGACAACAGTCCAGATTCAATCAAGCATGGCACAACATTGTGTACAAGAATACAAACTACCTCAACCCCTCCGTGTCCCCCAGATGGAGTGTACTGCGTCAAAGACCCTACCTCATCAATATGCCTAAATTAGTCAGTGTCATCCGATATCTGCTCTGGTGGGGGAGGTTCACAAATATCGCCCCGAAAATGATTCAATTTTCCCCATATTCACGTCCATTTTTTGGTGCAGCCTTGGTGGACGTAAACAGATTTCTCTGCCACCATCGTGTAGTCCATGTCCTGACACCACTGCTGATGCATTGGGGACTGTTCCGAGCCCCAGCGCTGTGCTATATTGTGTTGGGCCAAAGTCGTCCCTAGTGTTACCCAGTCTTGGTCAGCGTGGTTCAAATCTGTGGGCTCACAGATGTTGAGTAAGCAGTGTTTTGGAGCAAGTGTGACCACTACTTTGGTGACTTGGGACATTGTACGTAGAACAGCGTCCCAAAAATGAGTGATTCGTGGACAGTCCCAGATTGTGTGCCAAAAGTACCCTCGGCGCCACATTGTCGGAGGCAGAATGGAGTATCCGCCTTTCCTATCTTGTGTAGTAGGGTTCTCGTGTAATAAATATGGTGTAGGATTTTTAATTGAAGTAACCTATGTATGGAGGGTATTGCCGCTTCCCTAGGGGACATCAGAGCTGTTAACCAGTCCTCCTCATCCAGGTCACCTACATCTGCCTCCCATTTCCCTTTCAGGACCGCCGTGGGGTCTCGTTGATTATTTATTATTTTCTGATAGGTTAGGGAGATGGTTTTTGTCTGGAGGTGTTCTGTGAGTAATCTGTCCTCTAGTGGGGAGGATTTGGGTCATTGCGTGTCTGTCGGAATCGCTTCCAGTAAAGCATGTCTGATCTGGGAGTACCTGTAAGTTTCGGTTGGCGCTAGTTTGTAGGTGGCTTGCAGTTGAGTGAATGGAACGACCCCTCCTTTCTTTCACAGGTCCCCAACTCTGGAGATACCTATTTGGTCCCATTGTTGGAATCCCTTGGTGTTTCTTAGTCTCCCCAGTTTTCGGGTGTCCCACAGTGGCGTCGCCTGTGTAGGAGTCCCTTCCCATCGCCCTCTACGCCTCATGCCAAATTTGCAGTGTGTGGGCCATGGGGCACATGTAATGCAGTTTATTATTGCTATTATATAGTGCTCCCATTATCCCCTCGGTGTCAAGGAGATGGTGGTCCATAAGGAATGCAGGCGTATCCTGCAGTGTGTGCAGCCACTGATTTACGACGGTGATTTGCGATGCCCAGTAATATGTTCGTATGTGTGGGAGGGCAATTCCTCCATCATACCACCCCTTAATCAGTTTTTCCATGGCAATACGCGCTATCCCGCCATCCCACAAAAGTTTGGTTACTTCAGTATTTATCAGTGTAAAAAAGGAAGGGGGAATATGAAAGGGGTTATTTTGTAGGATATATAAAAATCTGGGCAGTGCCATCATCTTGAAGAGGGACGCTCTGCCCAGTAACGTAAGAGGTAGAGAGCGCCAGTGTTTCACATCCCAGCGGAGGCAGGCCAGGGGCTTCATGAGATTTTCTTTTGTGAAGTGCGCGACTTGGGGGGTGATATATATGCCGAGGTACTTGAAACCCTGTTACGCTATCTGGATGTCACAGTTTCGCGGTAGTTTTTGGAGGGGGCCATGAAGGATATAGAGCAATGACTTCGACCAATTAATAGTATAACCTGAAGCTTTGCCATAGGCCACACAGATGTCCAGGAGGCAATTTAGCAATTGAGCCGGGGACGCCATATATAATAAGATATCGTCTGCATATAGCGATATGCGCTCCTCCCATCCCATAGTCCATTTATTCATTGCCATTCTTAAATAAACTTACTCTTGAAACTTAAAAAAAAAAGCTTTAAGGTATACATAATTGTCAGTCTAGTCTGGAGGTTTCAATGTTGATGGTTGCTTTACCCTATCAGTGAAACTTAGATAAGGGAAAATCCAACATACTCCTGTTATCATTGAAAACAGCCCCCTCGGAATATGATTTACTTGAGGAATAGCGGAAAGATTTATATCCATAATCATACCTAGGTTCCCCACTTTGTTGAAAACTGGGCCCAGTTCGTAGGGCAGATGGTGGATGGGGAACATGTGTTTAATTTACCAAAAACAAATATCTCACTTTTTGATGTGTTTAGCTTAAGGTGATTCATAAGCATCTGATTATCAACAAGTAAGCGGTATTGGCCAAGGAGTCAAGATCAGAAGGATTCTCAAATGTAAGTATAATAAGGATATTATCAGCATAATCGCAGCAGTTGATATCAAATGATGAAAATTACCTCCAATAGAGGGCTAAAGTCGATTTTACATGGGAGAGGGTGTTGCTGGATCCGTGAGGAATACTAGCCATCAATGTAAATGGAGCACAGCTAAAAGGGGGCAATGTAATTATAGAGGATCTTTTAGCAAGCAAGGAAGTTATCCAATGAAGGACATTATCTTCTATATCTACAGAATCCAGTCTCTAGAACAGATTGGATGGTAGACAACACCAAAGGAGAAAAAGAGACTCAGCAGTAGAAGTAGTAGTGTAGAAGTAGCATTACTCCTTTTGTCATCATGTTACAGTCATAGTAGCGTCAATGAACCAACAAAGGTGGAATTCTGTTTGCATGTCAGAGAGACAACAGTTTGCTGAGAAAAAGGCCATTGCAGATTGGGCGATTAAAAGGGCACTCTAGTAGGTAGCATATTTTTGTACAAACAGTTTTGAGATCCTCCAAAAATGTACTAGGCTCCAGGGAGAGATTAGTAATAGATCTACTCTGTTCAGGATGACAGTGAGCTACTAATGAGGGTTTTGCTGAATAAGAATGCTGCGAGTGGGTCAGCTGGAAATTCGGAGGTGCCACTGGCTTTAGTGAGACTGGGAAAATCATCAGAAGTTACAGGGTCTGAGGTGCACATTTGTAGTTGCAGAATGAATTACCAGGTCAAGGAAGGGTTGAGATGCACTGGAATCCTTTCTTTGCTTCAAGACAGATCTATGACTTCAGAGATGAAATGATCTGCTAGGGAGCCATGTTGTGTTTTTGATTGGGTGATTTTGGAGGTTGAACAGTCCAAATAAAGAAATTCAGTAGCTTCATAGATAAATTGTGAGTATAGAAGTCGTTTAGCCTTTCTAATGACAACTGTAAAGATTTGAGATGGTTTCTGGACAGGCCTCATTGACCTACTAATGTGGACTTGAGGTTGATTTCTTTAGTAGCAAGCCTCTCACTTCTGGTAGACCTATTGCAGCAGATTTACAATTTATTTTTGGATAACAGTGCTTTTGCATTGGAAGTGGAAGGATCAAAGACCCACTACCATGGAGCTGTAAGTTACTACTTGTGTAGCAACTCGTTATTTACAGGTGGGTATCTTAGACCTATTTCTGTGTGTTTCACAATTTAACACAGCAGCTCCTGTGCCTCTCCCTCGAGCTCACTGATCCACTCTTCAGGTTCTTAGGGTTTTAGGTTTCTTCTCCAGGGCATTGACCAAGTCTTTGTTTGGCTCTAGTGAGTTTTGTGGTTTACTTCAAAGGTGTAACATCCACCCATACCCGATCGACAGAAGCAACACCACCGTAGGTAAGCCCTGACTGTGGCTAGCAGAAAACCTATAAAATATCACCAAAAACGTGCAAATGTTGTCTCAACCAGCCTGCTCTGACTAGCCCCTTCAGAGGAATCTTCCTTCTTGCTGTCCAAAGTATTCTGTGATCTCCTCCTCCTCTTGTAGCCCCGAGCCTAAGAATGAACTAATCTTACTTCAGCTTTCCCTCCCAACAGCTACGTACATCGCTCTCTCCCCCTGATATTCTGCAAAATCATCCGTCCCAACTTCCCCCCAGCCCCCATGTCTCCTTCAGCCACACCACCGAACTCCACTGGACAGACCATTGCTGCATCCACTTCACCTTCCGGAACCCCACCATGCACCACCGCACCCAACAGATCCGCCGCCGCTGCTGGAGCAAAGTCACCGAAGACCAGCTAAACACCACCCTCGCCCGAAGCCCACCCGCCGACCCCACCAACGCCGACACCGATGCCTGAACTACAGACAGTGGATCAACGACTGCGCCAACACTCTCGCACCGATCAAGAAACCCTCCAACAGACACACCAACAAGAAAGCCAGCTGGTTCACCGTGGACCTCCAGGCCTCCAAGTGAACCTGCCGAAAACTAGAGAAGAAATGGCACCGCGCAGACACCATCACCTCATCAGATCCGCCAAAAGGGCCTCCTTCAAAGACTGCCTAGACAACAACGCGCACAACAGCAAAGAGCTCTTCAACATTGTGAAGGAACTCCCCAACCCCAGCTCCAACACCAACGACATCCCACCATCGCAAGACCTGTGCGACTCCCTTGCCACCTTCTTCCATCGCAAGATCGCAGACATCCACAACAGCTTCAGCAACCTGACCGTCCCGACAGCCACTGAGACCTCCGACCTCACGGCCACCACCCACATCGATCCCCTGCTCACCTGGACCAACATAAACGACGACGAGACCATCAAGATCATGAACACCATCAACTCCGGCTCTCCGTCAGACCCATGTCCACACCACATCTTCAACAAAGCCTGCGCCACCATCGCACCCCATCTCCGCAAGTCATCAACGTCTCCTTCGAGACCCCGACCTTCCCGGAGAGCTGGAAGCACGCCGACATCAATGCCTTACTCAAAAAGCCCAAGGCTGATCCGAAGGACCTCAAGAACTTTCGACCCAACTCCCTGCTCCCGTTCCCGGCGAAGGTCATCGAGAAAACTGTCAACAGACAACTGACCCGCTACCTCGAGGAGAACAGCATCCTAGACCAGTCCCAGTCCAGGTTCCGCAGCAACCACAGTACCAAAACTGCCCTCATCGCCGCCACTGATGACATCAGGGCCCTGCTGGACAACGGCGAAACCGCGGCCCTCATCCTTCTGGACCTATCAGCCACCTTCGACACAGTCTGCCACTGCACCCTACGCACACGCCTCCACGATGCAGGGATCCGAGACAAGGCTCTGGAATGGACCACCTCCTTCCTCTCCGGCAGAACCCAGAGCGTCTGCCTCCCCCCTTTCCGATCCGAAGCTACCGAGATCATCTGCGGCGTACCCCAAGGATCATCCCTCAGCCCGACATTGTTCAACGTCTACATGGCACCGCTCGCTCATGTCGCCCGACTTCATAACCTCAACATCATCTCTTACGCCGACGACACCCAGCTAATCCTCTCCCTCACCAAGGACCCCCTCACCGCCAAAACCAAACTCCACGAAGGAATGAAAGCCGTCGCCGAATGGATGAAGAACAGCCGCCTGAATCTGAACTCGGACAAGATGGAAGTCCTCATCCTCAGCTCTACCCCCTCGGCCTGGGACGACTCTCCTGGTGGCCGACCGCACTGGGAGCAGCACCGACACCCACCGACCACGCATGCAACCTGGGGTTCATCCTCGACTCAACACTCTCCATGACCAAGCAAGTCAACGCTGTCTCATCCTCCTGCTTCAACACCCTCCGCATGCTCCGCAAGATCTACAGGTGGATCCCCACCGAAACCAGAAGAACGGTCACCCAGGCCCTGGTCAGCAGCAGGCTGGACTACGGAAACGCCCTCTACGCACGAACCTCAGCCAAACTCCTGAAACGACTACAACGCATACAGAATGCCTCGGCACGCCTGATCCTCGACATCCCTCACCACAGCCACATCACACCCCACCTGGGAAACCTGCACTGGCTTCCCGTCAACAAGAGCATCACCTTCAAGCTCCTCACCCACGCACATAAGGCACTCCACAACACCGGGCTGGCATACCTCAACAGACAACTCACCTTCTACCGCCCGCCGACCTCACCCTCGCCACCGTCCCCCGCATCCGAAGAGCGACCACCGGTGGCAGATCGTTCTCCCACCTCGCCGCCAAAACCTGGAACACCCTCCCCATCCTCCTACTGCAGACCCAGGATCTACTAACCTTAAGGAGGCTACTGAAGACCTGGCTATTCGAGCAGTAGCAGCACCCATATCCCCCCAGCGCCTTGAGACCCTCACGGGTGTGTGGTGCGCTTTACAAATGTTCTGATTGATTGATAGATTGATTGATGACAACAATAATCCACTTCTCCTTATAATCCTGTAACAGTTTCACATTATTGTACTGTTTACCCCTTCTGCTCACATCACTCTATAATGGCTATACATCACACCTCTCATTGTCAACTTTTCTATTAATTCTACCTGTCAATATTGCTCTACCCCTAGCCACATGAAATATTTCATTGCATGGGCTTGATGAACCGAACTTAAAAACATGCCTAAAGATGTACAGGCCAGAGCAAACACTGGAAAAACTGACATGCCACCCATGATCTAACTTTACAACCAACAGAAAATATATAGCCCAGACTTCTGTTAGTCAGAGATCTTCCACATAAGACAACTAGACACTAGCAGAGGGATTTCCTAAGGAACCAACACTGAAGCTGTACAAGCTGCTGCAATCACAACAGCAAAACCCTAGATAAGTTGAGGGGAATCACTACACCTATCACTGGAACAGCAATATGTCAATCTCCACCCAATTACAGCACACCGAAATCAACTAGCTCAACTGCCCACTGATCCCTGGACATCCAACACCTCAAACAACCAGATCCAGTCTCTATGCTGCCACTGCAGGAGGCCACTACATCAAGGAGAATTAACAACTGGTCCAAAACTTGGGGGAGGCATGTGATTGTCTGGTAACCATACCAGCCAGTCCAATTAACAAAAGAAGTCAATGGGTCCCAGGACATCCAGGACCTCAAAGCACCACATCCAGTGCCTACACCCCACACACTGTGCCTATGTAGCAAGAGAACCAATCACCACAAGCAAAGTCACAGGAGAATATACATCTCTTTAGTTGACTCCACAATCTTTTGTTATGCATCCTGATCAATGCTAGATTGTTAAGAGAGAACGTGATTCATATACAGGACCGCTTGAGTGATTCCAGGCCATACATTCTGTTTGTAACAGAAAAGTGAATGGCAAATGACACCTCTACTGTTTGATATTAAGCCATGCCCAACAGTTTTCTAAGGCCTCATTCTAGAAAATATTGTAGCTAGAGTATCAACTACCACAATATTAATATCGGAGGGATGGAGGTGCCAGATGTGGAGCTCCGTTATATGGCTACTCAGATTCAACATGCAGTACACTGCCTAGGGGAACTGGGAGAAACGGATTCTGGAAGGGATTGATGGGCAGGATCCTTTACCAAACCTGCTCATGAGGGAACAGGGCATCTCAACGTCCTTGCCCCATGTAATAAGATGGATCTGTACAATCTGGGAGAGAGTGATTAAAGCTGGCCACCATTCATTCCTGATAGGTCAATCTGGAGTGTTTATCCCTTTAGTAGCATTGCCCATACTATGGCGGTTGACCGCTGGAAGCAGGTAGGCTGTTTGATGCTGGCTGATTTTTATCCAGAGAGTAGATGTGTAACATTTGAGAGGGCTCAAGAGTTTTGGTGTTGGTCAGTTTCTCCAGTATGATGACATAGCTTGCATTGCAAGGGATATATAGACCACATTCCCAAAAGCACCAGAGCACATACAATCAATGGCAATGCTACTGGCCCTGTCATGCTGCATAACATTGACCTCTAATATATACAGGGTGCTGAGAAAGGATAGGGGGTCTGGAACCCTAAGAGTGAAGTAGATGTGTGAGATGCAGTTAGATTGGCAGGTCTTTGATAAACAATGGGTGGCAGCATGCCAGGGTGTGAAAAGTGCAACTAGTAACTTGCTTCAAATTCAGTTCAACTATGTCCATATGACGTACATGACGCCCCGCAAAGTTGAGTGTCATTTACCCGGGCGTGCCCTCAAGTTGTGCCAGATGTAATGCTGAAGGAATGGATTATATCTATGTTACAAGGTAATGCCCAATGATACAGGAAGTTTGGGAGGAGATTTTCTGAGAACTTGGAAGACGTGTGAAAGAAGCACCACCGCCCGTACTGAAGCAATGCTTGCTAGTAAAATGCCACAGAAGATAAAGGAAAAGGAGAAAATGGGTAGGACAATATTGGGAACACTATTGCTCAAGAGACGCATCGCACTGCATTGTTTGAGCTCAGGCCCCTGATGGTCGCTGACTGGGTTCGGGACAGGTTCGAATGGACTGCAACTGAGGGAACACTAAAGAAAAAAGTAAGTAGGGATGATAAAATTGCTGAAGATTTGATGGAATGGGCTGGACTGCTTTGTCATCATCCACATCATCAAAATAATCTTTAATCTGTTAATTAAAACCTTAAAAGATACACACAATCCAAATAAAATGCATTAAAATAAAAAAATTCATCAGTAGCAGCAAAAAATCAAAAGTACAGTTCTTATAACACCAGGTTATTTAAAATGCATTCCATAAAAGCACATAATGTACAATAAGATCAGTAACATACTTCATAAAATTACCATAAATACATGTCAATCAGTCACCCTCTACTTTTTCTAATCTTGAACGCGCTAATTAAAAACGTTGCTACATTAAAAGAAACATATTCATTGGGTAACATTTGTAAAAAAAATAAAAACTGGTCTAGCCTGCATAAACGGTTGCAGAATCTTTCAGCAGTGGGTGAAGAAATTATCTAAGGGGATTGTGGAATGAGTTACAAAACAGAACGAAATGAAAGGTACACTGAACTGAAAAATTGTCACAGCGAGATGTAGTTAAATTATCAACAGTATTCCATCCTATTGGGTCAGCTAAAAGCCAATGTAGTTGATTCGACCTAAAAACGGGTCAGTTGAAAACTATGTTGAACTGATTTGTGATTTAGCTATTCCACTGGGAACCAGACCTCCTTGAACATACACAATAGTCATCCTCTAACATGTGGGAGGACGAGGACAGGGTAGAGTAAAAAAATTATTGGCTGAAGTTATATGTGGTGGAATCAGGAAAAGACATTGGTGGGGGAGCTATATAACTTCATATGAACAGGGTTTGGTATATCTAAGGACATGATACCAGATAGATTGGTAGCTCCACAGTACTTGTAATGGGTGCTTGGGGGGGGGGTCAAAGAGCGAATATACTGAGTATAGGACGTATGGTGGACATTACAGGAATGACTGCAAAAGTTAAATCAATGAAGGAAACGGATGGATAGAAAAATGAGAAGATGAATAGACGAGAAGAGTAAATGGAGGTACGGGACTTGTCTATCGGTCCAAAAGGGAAGGGAGATTCTTGTTACTGTGTTATCATTTTGTAATTTATTTAATCTGAAATGGTATCACACATTTGGGAAACAATAAGAAATTGTATAGGCGCATAATGTTATTTATATATATATATATATATATATATATATATATATATATATATATATATATATATATATATATATATGAATAATCTACTGGCGGTCGCCAGTAGATATAGTTAGGACCGTGTTTCCATAGGAAATCTGAAAATTCTATTTTGAATACCTTTGGCGCCGGTTGACGAATCTTCGTGAAATTTTCAAACCTAATGGGGCGCTCCGCTCAGCTCCTATCCTGAAAGTCTCGGGGTGATTCGTCAAGCGGGAGCCGAGAAAAAAGGGGGGTCTAAAAACGTGTTTTCCCCATGCATTTTTCCATAGGACTTTTAGTCGAAGGTACAGCCCGAACAGCTGAACAGAATTACTTGAAATTTGGCAGAGAGGTAGTCCTCAGGTCAGGGAAGTGCCTTTTGCATATATGGAGTCAATCTGTTCAGTATTTCCTGAGAAAATTGCATTTAAAAGCACATACATATCTATAGCCGTGAACCGTGCGCGCACCCTAACGTGCGCAAGCGTAATTCTGATTGGTTGTTACATGACAGTCAACGTTCGAATCGGTCGAAATCAGGAAGTGTCGGCCACCATTTTGTTTGTTTTCAGTGCGAGAGTGGAAAAGGAAGGTGGTGAACATGAAAAGGGGGCAGGGTAGAGAGTCCCTGACCCCGTAGCCTAGGTCAGGGGATCCCTAAATGACCCCGAAGGCAGAAAAAAATATTAAATATATATATTTTTTTTAAATCGCGGAGGTGTGCGGAGGTTTCGCGCACGGTGAAAAACCATTTAAATTTTTTTTTTTTTAATAAGTAGTTTATTGAAAAATATATAAAAAAAATTATAATACGTACATAACTTGGCATTTAAAAAAACGTACAAATTCACTGAAAAAACCATAGGTTTCACACACGTTATAGTTAGTAATTAGCATTTAAAAAACCTCGCAAATTCACACATGTTATAGTTAGGTGGATATTTCACTCGTAAAAAACCAATGAAATTCCCGCGTTATAGTTACTTCAGATAACTATAACTCGCGCGACCGCAACTCTATCACAAGGATGATGTCATCAGTGATGTCAAGGGTGATGCCACTGACCATGTCATGAGTGATGTAATATGTGACGTCATGAGCACAGGATTGCGGGCGCGCGAGTTATAGTTATCTGAAGTAACTATGACGCGGGAATTTCATTGGTTTTTTACGAGTGAAATATCCACCTAACTATAACATGTGTGAAAACTATGGTTTTTTAAGTGAATATATATATATTCAAAAACAGTTTGCGTGTCTCCCTGCCGCTTTCCCAGTGGCGGGCTCAAGCGAGGTAGCGATCCTCTTTAATTTCAAAAATTTCTTTCCAAATGTTCCAAAAAAGCAATCTTGAGCCCAACTCCATAAGCGTGAGTTATTTTATTTACAAAATAGCGAACAAACGCCCGACGCGTTTCGGTGCAGCCGCACCTTGGTCCACCCCTGACCAAGGTGCGGCTGCACCGAAACGCGCCGGGCATTTGTTTGCTATTTTGTGAATAAAATAACTCACGCTTATGGAGTTGGGCTCAAAATAGCTTTTTTGGAATATATGGAAAGTAATTTTTGATATATATAGCATATATATAGATATATATTCCCCTATGCCTGCAAAGGTACTGTATTGACTTAAACTGGTGCTCCCTTGTGTCTGAACAAAGCTATACCTCTCTGAAGAGCTCTAATGAGAGCAAAACACGTATCAGGGGTTGCTTTTATTAATTTCATGTTGGCTTGGCTGGTATTTTACCAATCCAAAGCTGTGATACTGTGCTTGGAGTAGTAAAAGACTTTGGTCATTTTACAGCTCGGCATGGATGGCACTGTGCTAATCCTATGCTTAAAGACTTGGCTGTAGAAATGAGAAAAAACTTTGCCCCTTTTTGTCTCCGTGTGGATGGCACTATGCTAATCCTATACTTAAACACTTTGTTAGAAAAGCGGACATTTGAGGTGAGCAAATTTAGAGTGTCGCTGGTGTTGAGGGTGCTCTATAGAGGAGCTGCTTTCCATCTAAACTTTATATATATATATATATATATATATATATATATATATATATATATATATATATATATATATATATATATATCTTCAAGACAACTTCGGCGTAGTTACCACCAACGTATCCACAGCACATAGAGTCCACAGTAATTTCTTAAAGGTATTTTTTATTTATTTTTTCTCCACACCAAGTGCAAAAAAAGGACGGTCGACGCATTTCGGCAGATGCCTTCGACTGGACCATAGAGTTGCAACATCTAGACTGTCTATTTAAAGTGGCTATGTGCATAAGTCCCTTGTTAGTGTTTCTTTTGATAAAAAAATAGACTAGACTGCTAACCCATATAAACGGCTGGTTACATTTGGCTTATGGCAGTCACCATTGTTCTTTTGGCATGTTTTGCATTTTTATACGTTTGTTATCAATAATAAATACACATGTGACATCACACTGTCGTAGATTTCCTGAATTGTTCACATTATTGATTTTGTTGGTAAAGTACCAAAATAAAATCATCGATTCAGTGTAAGAACAGGTGTAATACGTTTAAAAAGGATGATAAGAACACATAAACAATGCAACAGGTGGCCGGTTCAAGGATAACCATATGAAATACTCTGTTGTAATTACTAATGAGGAAAAGTAGTGAAGAGGATAACAAGATCTAAATTGGTAAAAGGGGGCAAATTTAAGGCAGGGGGAAGATATAAGAGATTTGATAAAAAAGATTAAAAAAGGGGGTTAAAAAAGGGAGGGTGAGGGTGGAAAAATTTGAGAGACGGCATTTTATACAGATGAACAGGATTATTTACATTCATTACATTTAGTATGGTTTAGATACTAAGAATTCAAGTTAGGATCAACTGAACCCTATGCAATCCGAGTTTCCTCTATAGACAACACTAGGAATTCCTAGATTATAGATCTGATTTAGATAGTAGAGCAATGTAAAGTACATTCAAACATATAGGAATTAAAGTGACAGTGCATAGTGCAAAAATGCATTTGTGCAAATTTAACGTTCTCAAATATATTGTGCAAAGTCGCTGTCCTAAAAATGTTCTCTACATAATGTCTAGAGCTTTTAAGGTAGGGTCCATATATGGATAACCCATATTCCATTGAAGAATCTCAATAGCGGTCAAAAAAATATTCCTGTTCAATCCATAATTTAAAATCTCCCAAGCTGTACATCAATCTTAATCCTTTGTGTCTCTTTAAATCTTCTGTCTTTTGTGTTTAGAATTCTTTTCACTCTTGTCCCTTACCCTTGATGTTAATCTAGTGAAATTACCCCTCTGCCAATAGATCTTTAACCTCGGTCTAATGGGCTGTCCAAGAATTTCATAAAAACTCCTCATCAAACTGATTGTTCTGCGTCGATTAGTTCATCATAATCAATCTACACTATACATAGATCTTACTTGTTATAGTGGATTTTTATAAATGAACGTGCAGTTCAGCATCCAGATTGTGACCAAATGGTTGTTCTGTACCCAGTTTTAAAATAAGTCTCGATTCAGCTCTTCTGAGATCCAGGGTTTTATCCCCTCCTCTTTCGTTCAATTTGACCATTTTAACGCCAAAATATTTCAGTTCGTTGATGTTACCAGAATGTTTCTCTGCGAAATGTTTTGCCATCGGGTAAGATAAATCTTTATTTTTGATTGCTCTTAGATGCTGTAATATACGCAGTTTCAATCTATTGATGGTGCTTCCAACGTATAGGTTTTTGCATGGACATTCCAAAACATATACTATGTGTGTGGATTCACACGTGACATGTTCATTAATTCTTTCCCTCATTCCATTCTGCAATGGATAAGTTAGTGTATTGTATCCGTGATCGCAGGCCTTGCATTTAGAACATTTCCAAAAGCCAGGAGTTGAGAGCCATGTTCCTTTATCTTTTTTTATTGTTTCCATATGACTATGTGTTAAGAGGTCACCCAATGAGGCTGTCTTCCTGTATGTAATTTTTGGAGTTGATGGTAACTTGCGTTTTAATGATTCATCTAACATCAAGATGCCCCAGTGTTTTTTGATGATGTTTCTAAGGCACTTGTGTTCCACATTAAAGTCTAAGATAATGCGAGTTGTATCTTCACTTTCCAGTTGTTGATGGTCTTCCAATAGTTCTAATCTTGTCTTGCGCATTACTTTGTCTTTAGATGTGTCAATGATGTCCAATGGATAGCCTCTTGCCAGAAATCTCATACCTGTTTCATTCAAGTTTTGTTCAATGTCTGTGATTTCAGAACAGTTCCTCTTCATGCGGAGCATTTCTCCGTATGGAATACTCCATTTCAGATGTTGTGGATGTCCGCTGTTTGCATGGAGTATACGGTTTGTTGCAGTTGGTTTCCTATGGATTCTAATACAGAGTTGGTCTTTTTGTACGAATACTTCTACATCAAGATAAATAACTTGTGTTCTACTACAAGTGGATGTAAAAGATAAATTGTATTCGTTCTGGTCTAGGCTACGAATAAATTCTTCAAGGCTTGGCTGATCGCTGATCGCCTTCCCAGAGTATGAATAGGTCGTCGATATACCTCATCCATGATTTGATATTCGACTTGTGTCTGCTCTGAAGAATCCCTTCCTCCCACACTGTCATAAAAAGATTTGCGTATGTTGGAGCAAATGACGTCCCCATAGCTGTGCCTTGTTTTTGGAGAAATATCTCTCTATTGAAGTGGAAAACATTGTGCGTTAGGCATTGATCCAACATATCGATGATCATCTCGGAGTGTTCTAAAAAACTTAGAGATCTTGTCTTTAGGAACCTCCTTACTGCTGCTAGGACATCTTTATGGAGAATTGATGTGTACAGTGAGGTCACGTCTATCGTGACCATGGTTAGATTGTTGTTCCAATTGATGTTTCGCAGTTTGTTGAGGAAGGCAGTTGTATCCTTTAGGTATGAAGGTAAGAAAATCACATATTCCATCAAGAACACATCAATAAAATGAGAAGTTTTTTCAAATAAAGAGCCCATGGAGCTGACTATTGGTCTTCCGGGGGGATTGGTGAGTGACTTATGTATTTTAGGTAAAAAGTATATGGTCGCTGTTACTGGATTATCTACCTTTAAGTGTGAGGTTCCATGATTGTTTGTTACTTTTCTTTTTTGTGGGTAGTTTGTTGATCTCTTCTACCACAATCTCATGGAACAAGTCAACCTTATTCCCTGGGGGTAACTGTGGACAAAACTTCGACCGAGATTTCAGTCCACTATCTCCACCTACATGTGTGTTAATGCCTTCTCTCTGGCATACTGCGATGTCATCATCTCTTCTTATAGTGGAGTCAAGGTCATTTTCTTGAGTATTAGTCCCTAAGTTAGATAGAATCCTTAAGGTTGGTAAGGGGGGAGATCTCCGTGGGTCTCAGACACATTCCACCTGTTGTGGCAGGTTTTTCTTCAAATTATTTTTTCAATTTGGCTTTGCGACAGAATTTATACAGGTCGATGCGGAAGTTGGGTATGTCCATGGTGGATGTAGGACAGAAGGTAAGTCCCTTGTTGAGAAGACTGATATGATTTTCATTTAAAATCATACTGGAGATGTTAATCACCAGATCTTTGCGAGATGACATCTATTTATTTTTGATTTTTCTTGTCTTCGTTTCTTTTGGGCCTTGCTCCTTCTTTTACTACGTCTGGTTGGGGTGGGTTTAGTCCCCTCCCCCTTCCCCATGTTGTTCCTCTTGCTCGACATCGCTGTCGCGTCTCCATTTATGCCAGCCTCATTTCCCCACAAAAATCCAATTTGGATACGTCGGTTTCCTCATCTGCAGAGCTCAAGTCAGAGCTATCATATGTGCCCTGGGTGTCATAACTGATGGATCTATCCATGGCTGCTCTATTCATAAGGGAATCATATTTTCTTGCAAATGTATAGATCCGACCGTTCGCGTAATCAATGCGGTCATGATTAAATTTACTGGCCTTTCTCTTCTCCACATCAATCTCATGTTTGGTAATCTTTTTTTCCATTGCATCCATCAATTCTTTTTTCTCATCATTATTCAGCAATTTATCCAATTCTTCCACCAAAACTTTTCCAGAATGCCTTCTAGTTTTCGTTCAGCATGTATGATTAAGGTTTTCATAAGTTTTGATGAACATTCATTCGTGTCCATTTGCCATTGCTTGATCAAGTCCAGGTCTAGATCATTTAGTGTGGGCATGATTAAAACTCGTATGTACAACAAAGAGAAGGAGAGTAAGGGGTGGGCTATTTTTATTGAGGTCCTGCACATAAGCCCTAAGTATTAACACAAGCGAGAGATGTGCAGTTCCTACAGAGTGAAAAGTCTGGAGGAAAGGAGTTATCCGAAGTCAGACTTACACCTAGTGAATGTGAATGCACAAGGGAGGGGGGTCCCTTTAGGGTGGAACTGAAACCCTCACACACCCAGCAAGCTAGGTGTCATGCTTCATCATCTGGGTTTTGCTCCTCGTCGGGTCGGCGGTGCAATACCCGACGGGCACCCATACAGGGGCTCTTTATCGGAGATCTTTTGTTCCCTGCCGTATGGTGCGTGCGTGTGAGGGCCCGTGTGTGTAGACGTGTATAGTTAAAAAAGGTTGGTTAATCCGAAATATGACTTTATTGGCTCAGTCAACCACCTTGTTTAAAAGGGGTGAGTGGCGTAAAAGCTATACTTGCTCACAAAGAGAGGAGTGGCTAGCTACGCTCTACTCTTCTGGTCAACATGTTTCGCGCCCAGTAGGTCAGGAGGATCCCGTGGCGCTTCGTCAGGACCGATGATACTATTGTGATATGTGCTAAAAAACTATCTACAGTGTGGTGTGAAAGGGGTGGACAAAACTGGTTATCAACCCTTGGTTGGTTCCCCTACCTTTAGTATTTATAATATCTCAGAGGGGTCACCTAAGAAAAAGAGACAAAAATAAAAAAGGGAAATAGTAAAACCCCCCAAAAGAAAGGAATCTGTGACAACAGATTAACACTAGTTCATATTTGACCAGTATTGCAATTAAGTTCATTCTAGACAATTATACTGGAACACTATCCAAAAATTAACAAGTCAACTCTTGATGATAATTCAAGAAAAGAAAGGAAATTAAAATAGATTAACTCTGGGAGCATAGCGGGAATCTGGTAAAAACAGCTAAGTATAGACAGTTGTAATGAAAAGCTGTGTTTAAATGCGGACTCACCGAATCCTATTATAAAAACCTCATCATCAGGTGCATGGCGCGTCATCAGGGGGAGAAACACACTCGTTTCCTATGAGACGGTAATGCAAAAAAAAGAGGTGGAGGCAAATACAAGCATAGAGGTGAAAAATCAAGAGTGGTCATTCTCACAATCCTGTGTGCCTCTTATAAATGTAACTGAAGGGTGTTAGCCCAAAAGTAAAAGTAACGGAGGAAAACGAATCAATTCATCTAGATCAGGGCCACTTACGTGTGTTCGTCGGCATAGACTACTATCAGAATGCTCCCCTGCTCAGCTCCCCAGTACGGGGGTGGAAATGTGTGCGGGAGGGATTTATGGTGGTTTCTATTGTTAATGGAGTTAGGAGGTACCCTCGTAAAAGTATAGTCGCTGCCCCATTGTCTAATTAAAAAAACAGACCACAAAACAAAAAACACAAAACAAGCTACCGAGGTAGCAAGGAATGTACTCACAAGTCAAAGGTCCCCTGGAGGTCTATTAACCTGCCTGCGTCGCCGAACCCGGAAGGTAAACTAAGGTCCGGCGGCGCTGAATTTTATGTGGTAGTTGATTGGCTGGGGGTTGGTCACGTGTAGCGAGGTCACGTCCGTAGCGACTGAAACTCGCAAGGGCGCGTCTGTCTTAATTCGTGTAGATGCATATTTTGAGCGCCATGATGGAGTGGCTCGGTATGTATTAGATATTAATACAGAGATGGCAACACTTCTAATTCAAGTGAGCGGAGGTATAATGTGACAGTAAGGCTCACAGGAGGGGAAGGGAATTAAATGGTTTCTGGTCTCACCAAGTCTGTGAGCCTATTATTGTATTTCTTGTCGATGACTCGTATAGAGCCTAGTTAATTTGGCAATGCGGTCCGTGCCCCATGGTGGAAATGAAGCGGGTATAGGCAAATTAAGAAAGGAGTTTGGTAAACCTGGCTCAGTTAGACCATAGAGTGGTGTAAAGTCGATGAACTGTATAAAGCCTCATTGGGTTGGTAACGCAGTCCGGGTGCCATGATGGAGTGGTGCGGGTGTAGGCAAATGTTAAGAGAAAGTGGAGAACTTGGCTCAGTGAGGCCATGGAGTGGTGCGAAGTGTGTCAAAGGCATAATAATGGGAACCAAGGAGATCTCCAAATGTATGTATACCCAGGTTCCATCATGGTCTATTAAGACTGTCACTGTGCCTGCTAGTCCTTGACAGGAAAACATCACGGCAGCCCCTGTATTGTCTAATGATCATTAATAGAAGTCAGAAGCCCTGTTAATGTGATATTGCCGCCCAAGGTATGTCGTCATTGAGGCCAAGTCTGTCTGATGAAAGGCGGTGTACCCATCGTTGTTCTAGCCTAAACAAAGAATGTTGAGACATACCAGGCTGGCTTTCAAGGACAATCCAGTGTAAATCGCTGGGGCTATGTTTACGCTCGAGGCAATGGCTGTAGAGCTTCCCTTCCCCTCCTGTGAGCCTTACTATCACATTATACCTCCGCTCACTTGAATTAGAAGTGTTGCCATCCCTGTATTAATATCTAATACATACCGAGCCACTCCATCATGGCGCTCAAAATATGCATCTACACGAATTAAGACAGACGCGCCCTTGCGAGTTTCAGTCGCTACGGACGTGACCTCGCTACACGTGACCAACCCCCAGCCAATCAACTACCACATAAAATTCAGCGCCGCCGGACCTTAGTTTACCTTCCGGGTTCGGCGACGCGGGCAGGTTAATAGACCTCCAGGGGACCTTTGACTTGTGAGTACATTCCTTGCCACCTCTGTAGCTTGTTTTGTGTTTTTTGTTTTGTGGTCTGTTTTTTGAATTAGACAATGGGGCAGCGACTATACTTTTACGAGGGTACCTCCTAACTCCATTAACAATAGAAACCACCATAAATCCCTCCCGCACACATTTCCACCCCCATACTGGGGAGCTGAGCAGGGGAGCATTCTGATAGTAGTCTATGCCGACGAACACACGGAAGTGGCCCTGATCTACATGAATTGATTAGTTTTCCTCCGTTACTTTTACTTTTGGGCTAACACCCTTCAGTTACATTTATAAGAGGCACATAGGATTGTGAGAATGACCACTCTTGATTTTTCACCTCTATGCTTGTATTTGCCTCCACCTCTCTTTTTTGCATTAGCGTCTCATAGGAAACGAGTGTGTTTCTCCCCCTGATGACGCGCCATGCACCTGATGATGAGGTTTTTATAATAGGATTCGGTGAGTCCGCATTTAACAACAGCTTTTCATTACAACTGTCTATACTTAGCTGTTTTTACCAGATTCCCGCTATGCTCCCAGAGTTAATCTATTTTAATTTCCTTTCTTTTCTTGAATTATCATCAAGAGTTGACTTGTTAATTTTTGGATAGTGTTCCAGTATAATTGTCTAGAATGTACTTAATTGCAATACTGGTCGAATATGAACTAGTGTTAATCTGTTGTCACAGATTCCTTTCTTTTTGGGGGTTTTACTATTTCCCTTTTTCATTTTTGTCTCTTTTTCTGAGGTGACCCCTTTGAGATATTATAAATACTAAAGGTAGGGGAACCAACCAAGGGTTGATAACCAGTTTTGTCCACCCCTTTCACACCACACTGTAGATAGTTTTTTAGCACATATCACAATAGTATCATCGGTCCTGACGAAGCGCCACAGGATCTTCCTGACCTACTGGGCGCGAAACATGTTGACCAGAAGAGTAGAGCGTAGCTAGCCACTCCTCTCTTTGTGAGCAAGTATAGCTTTTACGCCACTCAACCCTTTTAAACAAGGTGGTTGACCGAGCCAATAAAGTCATATTTCGGATTAACCAACCTTTTTTAACTATACACGTCTACACACACGGGCCCTCACACGCACGCACCATACGGCAGGGAACAAAAGATCTCCGATAAAGAGCCCCTGTATGGGTGCCCGTCGGGTATTGCACCGCCGACCCAACGAGGAGCAAAACCCAGATGATGAAGCATGACACCTAGCTTGCTGGGTGTGTGAGGGTTTCAGTTCCACCCTAAAGGGACCCCCCTCCCTTGTGCATTCACATTCACTAGGTGTAAGTCTGACTTCGGATAACTCCTTTCCTCCAGACTTTTCACTCTGTAGGAACTGCACATCTCTCGCTTGTGTTAATTATTATCATGATTAAAACTCACAATCCCCTGGGCACTCTTTTAAATTCAATATATTTCTCCAGGGTTGTCTTCTCCCACCTTTGTTGATTTCTACAATTTTTGCTTGTTGTAGTTCTTTAATCAGACTCTGGACAGTTTTTCTTTTCCCTTCTGCATGAATGCTTCCAGAACTAGAGGGCTCCATAGTCACCATATTGTCATCAAGAAGCTCATTGGCTCTTTGTGTCCGGCTTGGATTTCTTTCAGCCATTTTAGTTTGGTTTGCAGTTGGTAGGGTTAGAGGATATGTTGCGAATTTTGCACTGCGGTGTGTGTTTGTCAGGAGAGGTGTTTATTATTTATTAATCTAGGTTCTCTCTTTTGCATATGTCCCAGTACCTTCGGACATATGCTAATCCACGAAATGCCGCTTTTTTCCCCCAAAAATGTTTGTTGCGTATTGGCAATAGCGGGGACAGGACGTGCACAGGAGACGCGGTTTTGTATTAAAACCGCTACAGACTTACGCGCTGCTACTCGCTAAGGCGGCTTTCCAGAATAGACGGAGTCGGCTATGCGACGAACCTCCCCCGCCGCACCCGCAGCGTGGTTGGGATCCCGCAACGCCTCCCCAGTCCCCCGTACTCACCGCCCAGGTTTCGCCACCGCCGCTGTTCCTTGCTTGCCGCCGTGTCGGCCAAGAATGCCGGATCTTCTGTTTACATCCGTGGCAGAGGCGTCGGCCCTAATACTCCGTCACTTGCAGGGCTGGATCGACAGGATGGGTCCGCTTCACCTCGGTCGTGGAGTGCGCGTGGTGTGCAGAACAGCCGCTGCACCAATAACTTCAAGACAACTTCGGCGTAGTTACCACCAACGTATCCACAGCACAGAGAGCCCACAGTAATTTCTTAAAGGTATTTTTTATTTATTTTTTCTCCACACCAAGTGCAAAAAAAGGACGGTCGACGCGTTTCGGCAGATGCCTTCGACTGGACCATAGAGTCCCAATGTCTAGACTGTCTATTTAAAGTGGCTATGTGCATAAGTCCCTTGTTAGTGTTTCTTTTGATAAAAAAATAGACTAGACTGCTAACCCATATAAACGGCTGGTTACATTTGGCTTATGGCAGTCGCCATTGTTCTTTTGGCATGTTTTGCATTTTTATACGTTTGTTATCAATAATAAATACACATGTGACATCACACTGTCGTAGATTTCCTGAATTGTTCACATTATTGATTATATATATCAGTCTCTCTCCAACTCAAGAAAAGAGTGTGACACAGCTCCGGGGGAACAATAGAACGGCTTTTTTGCGCTGTCATACAAAGGGTCCCTGAAACGCTCGGGGTCCATTGGTGTGATGTTTATTTATATATGTATATATATATATATATGTATATACACTGCTCTCACCACATTTGTGAGAGCACTCGCGGACGGGTGCTTTTGGTCGTGGGGCTGTACCCATGAAATCAATGACGGCTCCTTTCTCCTTGTCTCAGCTAATATCAGGGGAGGTGATCGTATCACAAAACTTCGTAGATTGGAGTCACGATACATTATTGATCTACAAACTAAAGCCCCCAAAGGGATGAATAGCGGGGAAGAATTAGCAGTTCATCTTGGTGATTAAAATAGTGATTTTCTAAAAAGAAATGAATCTTTTACATGAAATGAATTAAGAGCATTATGACATAAGCCAATAAATGGCCAGATATTGATTAATTTTTGCTGATTCCGATTGATGTGAATATATATTGATTGTGATGTATCAAGCATCGATACAGTATTAAATGTCATTTAAAAAAAATTATCAAGCATATAAGTAAAATGAAAGCGGCATATGGAAATGTTTAGATTTCGAATTATAAACTTCTAAATCTGATGCAGGGTATGAAAATGTAAAGCATGTAATACCTTGCCAAAATGGCAGTTCTGTTTTCATGGTGCTGGTGTCCGTTTCCAATGTTGATGAAATCACATGATTAATTTAAAAACATCGAAAAAGGCGTAAGCCGAAATGCGTCTGTTGCGTTGTGATTAAAAACTGCTGCGACTGCCCCCGCGAGTGCTGTTTTCCTTATGAGACAAGGAGAAAGGAGCCTTCATATATATATATACCCATACACATATACCCAAGATATCACATCCCAGCTGTGCCTCCGTCCCCTTAATTTGCAGTGCGTGTTCAGGTGTGGGAAAGCCTGTGTTCTCGAAACACGTTGCGTATTTCACTGCCTGCACATAAAAAATTGAAGAAGACGGCTTAGTCTGGAGAGCGGCTGTGTTTCTTTGGAATATCTGCAAAGTTTGGGATTTAAGATATAAATCTTTATCTATATATATATTCACTTAAAAAACCATAGGTTTCACACAGGTTATAGTTAGGTGGATATTTCACTCATAAAAAACCAATGAAATTCCCCCGTTATAGTTAGTTCAGATAACTATAACTCGCACGCCCGCAATCCACTGCTCATGACGTCACATATTACATCACTCATGACATGGTCAGTGGCATCACTCATGACATCACTGATGACATCATCCTTGTGATAGAGTGGCGGTTGCGCGAGTTATAGTTATCTGAACTAACTATAACGGGGGAATTTCATTGGTTATTTACGAGTGAAATATCCACCTAACTATAACCTGTGTGAAACCTATGGTTTTTTAAGTGAATTTGCAAGGTTTTTTAAATGCTAATTTCTAACTATAATGTGTGTGAAACCTATGGTTTTTTAAGTGAATTTGTACGTTTTTTAAAATGCTAAGTTATGTATTTATAAAAAAAAAATTTCTTCAAGGTTTTTCACCGTACGCGTACTTACATATATATAAGCTACTATAAGGTTCCCAAGACCTATTCACAATTATCGGGGAATTAGGAAACCAGACTGCACACTAGATGGCACAAATTTCTCTCAAGGACTCTGCAAGTCTACTGCAGAAAATGTAACTAAAAAACTGATGATCTTGAATCCAGATTCCTAAGGTGCCAGTTAACACATCACACTGTCAACCGGGCTGAGCTATGACCGTAAACACACACCAAAAACTCTACTTGTGTGACCTACTATCAATAAATGTGACACATGAACAAATCAAGACTGTTAGCATGACTGGATCACTTGCTATTCTGTGCCCCACAAATATATCCACAAACATTCTTAAATGTACCTAGGAAGCCATATCAATCGGAACAATAATTTATGAATCATTATCCTCGTGAGATGTGCCAGAAAACTAAACATATTCTACAGCAAATCCGTTCTGAAAAAGCAGTGACTGGATCCAGATAATCCAAACAAAATACCTATGAAACTGATCTTTTCTAGGCAAACTCATTGAAAAAAGCATAATTCGTCCAAATCTCAAATCAATGGACAGGTTTTCGACCAAAAAGAGGCACTGAAACAACATAAATTGCAATCTGGGATTACCTCAAGAATACAGTAAACAAAATGGAGCTCCTAAACTCCTATTTGATCTCTGATGTATATCACCAACTCACTTCTACTCAAAAGAATTAGCGACACACGAATACTAGAACAGCATCAGATAGGTTTCAACGATTTCACTTCTACCTCACAGGCAGAATACAATTCATGTCATTGAGCCCATTCCATATCAGTGACTTTCTCACAAAAGTTTGGTGTTGCTCAATGCTCAACAATTGCACTTCTCTTCAGGGTTTATCTGGCACCACTCTCTAAGATTATCAATTCCTTTATGCTCACCTCTTGAAGCTATATTAACAATGCTGAGACTATTCTTAAATTGAATACATCATCAGACTGGGAAATCTAAATATATTGAATACCAGCAGTCAGTTGACAACTGTATTCTGCAACATCACTTGAAACTAAACCCTTCTAAAGCTTAAAGATTAATTTATGGTACCTGGAAAACACATGGTCCAACCTCAACCTGGCCTAAAGGAGAAGGGATCTCCTCCCACTACATCTAAAGAAGTAAAACAAAACTTAGGTGAGATTAAAGAATCTAACCTCTCACTGACAAATCAGCTAAACAACATGATGAAAAGCGACATTAACACTATGAAAACACTACAATGGATTGTCACTACTTGGGCTACCCACAAGGTGTTCAGAACTCAACAGCCCTAGCGCTGTTGCTTTTAGTCCATGCCATCTGACTCTACATGGGACTTTTTAAAGCATCTTAACAACAAACTTCAACAATCCCAGAATACCACCGACAGACAAGTCCTTCATTTATGTAAAGGTCACCACTTCACCCGTGCCCTAAATACGCTACACAGGCTGTTTGTTGCAAACCTTAACACTGGACATGCATTTCTACTATCTTTAATTAAACTCAATAACGCAGGAACCTCAGATCAAGAATGGCATCACTGGTAATCAGCTCTGTTTACAGATAAACCAGTAGAGGTGGAAGATCTTTATGCAACGAAACAGCAAATTATGAAACATACTGCCTAAGAATATAATGATAATCAACACCACCTGGAAATCAGGAAAACAATGCAAACTAAGCTTTTCTACAAAACATAATTCAACTTAAGTTAATAAACAAACTCTTATCAGGATATGGCATAAAGCAATCCAGCAATACAATGCAACTGCATTGCATTTTAGCAAATGGAGCTGAGAAGTAAGACTCCCAGTTACCTAGGTGAAAAATGCTATCTTTTTGCTTGCTTCTGAATTACCTAGTGGGGCTAAGCCCACAGCATCGCCAGAAGGCCCAGATAATATTTTAGGGTTCCTGCTACTCTTTCGAAAATCTAGGTAGCTCTCACCCATGGACCAATCAGACAACATCAGCTGCTACCACTAGCTGTAACAATCTGTACATATAGATGATATCTAGCATAAGCGTGGCTGCATCTGTTCTTACACCTGTGCTTATGTGTTGCTGAAGCTCTACAGTACTCCGCTTCAGTGCCGCCAAACCTCACCGCACCTTAATTTTCCTACGTTTGCAAAACAACAACCAACAGAATTTTAATCATATACCAGATGCTTGACCAATAACCTGCTGATAATATGAGAGGTTCAGGGACTTCAACAGGGCTATACAGTGCTATCTAAAAGATACATACTACTTACTCAAAAATGAAGAAAATGTTTTATGCCTTGCAAAGGGCATGGGAAGTACTATATTAATAACAGTACAGTAAAATACAATTCAATATGACAGCGCTAGTTTTGTTGGTTGAAGTCTTTTTTCTATTGACTTTCCAAATATCTATTGTTTTATTTATGAGACTTTAGCTCTGGTATCATCCAACTAGCTTCCCAACACTGATGGGAAGTTGTATGGGTATTCATTGGGATTACATTATTAAGGGGGGTTTCAGCCAACGGTGGAACTGTTGAAATAAATTTCTTGGGTTTTAGGCAAAGGAGGTAAGTTGAGCATGACAGGTAGAAAGGTTCAGTTTTTTTTCCATTCTGTAACTGTTTGCTGTGGAAGGGATGTGGAGGTTAATTATTGCATGATCCGTTCAAGTAATGTAATATTAGCCACTGGTAACCTGGCATGTATTTCAGGACTTACAATGACAGTTACACCGGCATGAGCTGGGTATA
This sequence comes from Triturus cristatus, assembly GCF_964204655.1. Classification (NCBI taxonomy): domain Eukaryota; kingdom Metazoa; phylum Chordata; class Amphibia; order Caudata; family Salamandridae; genus Triturus; species Triturus cristatus. The sequence continues at coordinate 413,715,114 of NC_140585.1, read as the reverse complement.
TTCTGAGAAAGAGGAAGATACCGCTACCACTGTTGCTAGAATGCTGCTGCAAAAGAGGTGCCAGCACTGACTGGACTATATATATATATATATTTATTTTTTCCAATGACTTTATTTGGGTAAGTTAATACCCATAAAATTACAACATATTAATAGAAGACAAACACAATAAACAAACATTTACAATAATATCACTATGGCAGTTAATGCGTTTCATAAGAAGTTAAAAAGGAACTACATTGGTAAAAATAGTTAGTTTTAAATAAAACAATGTGCCAGCTAACAATAGTGCAAAGGTAAACCATCAGATGGGGGCTCAGAGGTCGGACATAGTATTACGTGCTCTAATTGCAGTTCTTAAAAAAGTGCAAGTGCGAAAAATCAATTCCTCGTCTGCCAGAGAGACTAAGCAAGTGTAGGCGTTATCCAGACTGATTGGCCTTCTTTTTTTAAAAAAATGGGTTTAATAACCACTTTGAGTATTTAATATAGTACTTACAAAAAAATAAAAAATGTAAAATTGATTGGCCACTCACCCCATCACAGGGGCATGGTACAAGGTCAAGATTGTGGTGATAGCCAAGAGGGAAGCATAGTGCATATCTGATAATTCCTGCTCTTAGGCGAAATAGTAGATTCCTTTCCCAATGGCTCATGTATAGGGTGAGATATAAGGGTAAAGAATGAAGGTCCTGAGCGATGGACATATATCTGGAAACAGAAGGTTTCTTAGATTCTAGGCCAGTCTTTTCTTCGTTATATACAGAGTACAGTGCATCTCTAAGCACCTTTTTTGGCACAGTGTCGGCTATAGTGGGTTTTAGAAAAATATTTCCTTTGTTGACACTGCACAGGCTTTTATATACTCCACTTAACCAGGGAGTTTCCATCCCTTTGTCACACAAGAGACAGTCATTAATGATCTCTCTTGTGAGGTAGGCAGCCTGGTTCTTCCATATCGATAGCCAAAAGAGGGCAGGGCGGGCGCGGATAAAATCAGAAATAAAATTAAGGTTGAGTTCTCTATGACAGATGTATTGTGTTGTGGAGATTGGGGTACCCAATAATTTCCTGCAAAACCTGTTTTCTTCCTGTTAAATGCCAGGACATTTTGCGGTGCCGCAAATCTCGGCCCCATAGGTCGCAACAGGAACACACTGTAATTTAAAAAAATTTAAAGTGGCAGATAAAGCGCCATGTGTCTTAGGGCGGGGAAGGCTAAGGATTGAATTGGTGGCCTTTGAGAACTTGCTCCTGGAGTGAGCAAAATGCTCAGTCCAGGAGCCGTTCGCAGCAAAGACCAAACCAAGATATGGGAAAGTACATGTACTTGTCAGTTTCTGATTACCCACTGCGATAGAACTTAGCTGTCGCTTCCCAGGGCCACAAGACATTAAAAATGATTTGTTAAAATTAACACCTAAGTCCAGGCTATCCATATGCTCAACAAATGACCGTACTAGTCTGCGTAGAGAATTCGGGGTGCGGGCTAAAAGAACCGCATCATCTGCGTATAATAGTACGGGAAGGCTTTTGCCATTAATCAGGGGGACATCATAGGTGGAGGTTTTGAGCGAGTTGTTCAGCCCATTAATATAAATAATAAAAAGGAGGGGGGCCAACACATAACCCTGCCTGACCCCCCTTCCTACCTTGATCGACCCCGAGACCGCGCCATTTGTACCAATCTGCACCTGCGCCTGGAGATCTTTATGGAGGTGTGCTAAAATATGTACCAGGGGTTCATCCAAGCCATAGGCCAATAGAATTGCCCAGAGTTTGGACCTGTATAGCCAGGACGGGTTCCCCAGCGGTCTACAGCGCCAGGACGCCTCAGGGCAGCAGTGCGCTTTACAAGACACATACATTTACATTTACATTGACAAGGTCGAACGCTGAGGACAGGTCCATAAAGGCCATATAGACCGGGGATTTCCGTGCTATGGTATATTTCCCGATGACCAAATTAAGATTGAGACATTGCTCAATGGTGCCCACCTTGCTACGGAAACTCAACTGACAGTGTTCTAAAATATTGTTTTCCTCCGCCCATATTGAGATTTTATTATACAGCACTCTTCCTAATATTTTTAAGGTATTGTCAATTAATGAGATCAGCCTATAGTTGCTGGGTTGAGACCGATCTCCTTTTTTTAAAATTGGGACAATAATACTCTTAGCCCATGTATCCGGTATGCTAGCATATGTTATGCTGTTAAAAACATTTAAGAGTAATGGGGCCCAAAAATCTGGTATCCATTTTATTAAGTCAATTGGTAGCCCATCAGGGCCAGGTGCTTTGTTCCCAATGCTCTGTTGAATAGCCTCTTCTATATCCAAGATAGTCAGCTTAATGGCAGTAAGAGGGCCATAGTCCTGTTGATCAGACTCTGGTTCTGGCACAGCATAAATTTGTGAAAAATGGTTTACCCAGGTCTCGCTTGATATGTTGCAACTGATAGAAGTTAGTAACTGGTCCATTGATCGGAGCTCCCTGACTGCGGACCAGAAAATATTGCCCTTTTTTGAGCTTGCAGCCTGGGATAAAGTTTCCCAACGTTCTTTCAAAAGGGTTCCCTTCCTTTTCCGGGTTGCAATATTATATGCCCTCCTAGCCAGTTGCACATCTGCGGCACACCTTGGGTTGGATGACAGTGCCCTACTCAAATTTCTATTAGCCCGAGCACACTCATGATCGAACCATTTAGGATTAGTGACTGCCAATGGGGTGGATTTCAACAAGAGTGTTTTGGTGGCTAGGCACAGTTTTGAAAAATCTTGGACTATCTCAGAATGTGCAGCATGTGATGATAAACAGGAGTTAATATGGTGCATATTGCTACTGACTAGCATTTTAAAAAGTTCCCCGCTATCGACACCCTTTCAAACTAATCTCAGAATGGTAGTCGAGGGTATGAGGTTTTTTGCTCCGCATTCAACAGAAAACACGGGCCGAGGTGCAAAGCTCAACATTATTCTAATGGGGTTATGATCCCCATAATCCGTTTCAATTACTTCGGCGCCCGTTAGTTGGTCTTCAAGGCAGGGGGAAATGAAAATAAAATCGTTAGTTGACGTGCAGCCCCTTCCCCTAAATGTTGGCAATTTTCTGTTAGTTGTATTCGGGCTGCTCACCAGGTCCATTACATTGGTCAAGTTATTTGATTTTAAAAGCAAAGTCAACTCTGCTCCCCTGCGGGACGAAGGCCCGTAATTACTTGTGCCTTTAGCATGTACTGCACCATTGATTGCCGCGTTAAAATCACCTCCCAAGAGGATCCCAGTAGATCTCCCCATATTTTGTTGACTATCTAAATTAGTAATAAAATCAAAAAGTCCAATGAAGTTCCTATTGGCGATTGAATGAAAATCATTATTATAAAAATTTACCAGGTATATGCTGATCTTCCTTTTAAAAAAGATGACTTGAAAATTTCTACTGTTGGTTGAAAGGACCTTGAAACTACCACCTGCAGCCACATTAATCCCAATAAATAGGCCCCCAGATGGTCTTCCAAGTTTGGGGGTGGGGGCTACGATACTGAAACAGTAAAATCCTTCGATATGGATATCTTCGGTGGCCCATGTCTCCTGAAACATGACTACGTCTTGGTCCTTTACTAGGCGCAGCCAATCTTGTTCTCCGAGCCTGGATTGGAGCCCCGCCACGTTCCAACTAAGAATACTTAAATAGGCTCCCATATTTGCCATAGTTGATGCCAAATCAGCATTAGGGGATGGGGTATGATATCTAAGTAATCCCCCTCATGGGCCTGCAAATTGGCTGGCAACAATTGTTGTCAGTCCTGGGCGTCCAAGTTGGAAAGTGCATGGAACCTATTTGCTGCCAGGGGTATTACATGAATGTCTCTTGGCGGGAAGGCTGGTGGTTTATAAAAATGGCCTAAGGGAAGTGCACAGATATCAGTATGTGGTAGAAAGGATTGCTCCTGAATTCTGAGTAGGTGACGAACCATATATGGTTTTCGAAAATTAAGAACAATACAATCACCACTGATATTCTTAACCGAGGGACCTACCCACCCTACTCTCCTTGCCATGATGATTTCGTCCATTGAGGAGGGGTGTAAATTTTTGTGTTTACATAGCCAGTCTACAAATTTATTGCGGAGGTCTGACCAGGATTCCCTCTGTCCCTTGGCAAGGTTGGGGGCACCAGCCAGAACTAACACATAGGGGCTGGAGGCTGGCTCACCACATCTATATTAGGACTCAAATGTGGGTCTCTAGGGACTGGACTATATACGTTTCTTAGCAAGGGGTGTTATAGAAGTCTAGGAAGTTTTCAGGTCGACTGTACGAGCATGCTTGTGAGTATGTCTGTGTATGTAAGTACACCTGTGTCTTTATGATTGAAAATGTGCATGCATGATGGTCTGTAAATATGGCTGTGTATTAGGTGACCACCCCCTGGCATTTGGTGCACTCTTGATATAAGGGGGATAAAACTCATAGCACCCCTGGTATCGAATTCACTTAGACATTATGGTGGCCCGGGCATAGGATAGCCATCACTGGGATATTATGGGATTCTAGGCATTATGGTGGCTATGACATAAGGGGGTCCTCCTTGGAATATTATGAGTATCCTAAGCATTTTGGTGACTCTGGCATATGGTGGGCCAGCTTTAAATGCTTTGAGCATTCTAAGAAACTATGGTGGCATAAGGTGACCTTATCTGACATACTGTGAGCAGTATGGTGGTCCTGGTTTCAGGTGACCCTCCTTTGCATATAATTAGCACCACTGAAACACTTGATGCCACTACTAGCATTCTAGAACAACCTTAGAATGTGACACCTGGGCATCTATCTATGTGGTATTTGTACAACACGAACCTAGCCTAAAGTCTGAAAAATGCTGGACATGGTCAATGGCAAAGATACAGTCAACAAAGTATTTTGGATGAATATGGATTGTTACTGCATTGTGATGTGGGGTTCTTACAAGAGGTCCGTTTTCGACTGTTTACTAAATTGGAGCAGGGTTAGGACGGTCCTGATGGATACAGGGATGCTGTTACAGATCCTGGGTTCATAGATGGAGATGGCCTGCTCCCCTGTTTTTTTTGTTTTTACTCTTCTATGCTGCCAGTCTGATGGCTCTGGGTGTGCTAAGATGATAAGCTTGTCTGCCTGATAGATGGAGATGTTGGTTGTGGTGGCTTTGTAGAGGATGCTGCTAGATCATGGATTAGACATACCATGGCACTAAGTGTGCCTTACAGAGAGGGACAATATGTTGTCTGGGAAGACACGGAGCGGGGCATGCCCACAGTCCAGATGGGAGTACGAGGGCTTTAACAGCAGTGCTAAAGTAGCTTTCTGAGAGGAAAGGTTTCACTTTCCTTAGCATAGAGATCAAATTCTACACATAATTCTACCTATAATAAGCAGCAGTACATTGGTATTTTGAAATCAAGCTTGTGCCTTTAATAAAAAAATGTACACACTGCTCATTAAAACATTTTATTTAAAAGACCGGAGTACATTGACCCAAAATAACAATTCTCTAGCGTTGATATCTCTTTTAAATTCATATGCTCTAATATTATCTATGGTCAGCCTGGGAATTATGGTTCCCAGACCGTTGGAGTATATTCAATGTTAACTTCTGAAATATTAATTGCTGGAGAATATACTGTACACATTTTCTATATAATGTCAAGCTGATATTAGTGATCAACATGATTCCCTTTCAATAACAAATTTAAACCTGATATTTGAGTGAAAGTTTATTTAAGGTTGAGGCACATAATGCTAATGTTTCGGGGAATCATACTTTCCATTTTGCTTGTTACTTTGCGCACCACTTTCAACCATCTAAAGATTTATGGCCATTTGAGCTTATTTTGGTCAGCACCTTGATCTATTCTTAGGCATGACTCAAGAAAAGTCGGATGTCAAGCGCAATGAGCCTATTTCACCTGTTAACTACGTACTAATCCTACAATAAAGTAAATCAAGTGATCAGGGGCGTAACAAACACCCCCGCAGTGCGGGGGGGGGGGGGCAGTCTTTAGTAGGTGAAGGGGCCCCCCTCAGCTCTTCGGTAGAGAGCTGTGTGTCTCACTCTCTAAAGCAGCTGCAGCCTGCTCTGAGCTCCTCCGCGCTGACTCAGGACTGAAGAGAAACAAAGTAACAAGTTACATTGTTTCTCTTCAATCAGAGCCAAGCCGGAGAAAGGATGGGGACCCTCAGCAGGACTCGGGCCATGGAGGGCAAACTGGACTGGAGAGCTGTGTTTTGCTGCCGAAAGTCCTTCTACATTGAATTAGCAGGAATTCAAAGTATCCTCCCTTTCAGCCATATGTTTAATCCGACCCAGAGAGCCAAATGCGATCCTTTTCAGAAGAGTTACCTTCACCATTGTATTCTACAGTAGAGCAGCAACATTGTCGTGGTGTCACCAGGGCTTTAAGATAAAGCTTTTTCAATATCATATACAAGCCATAGTTAGTGCTTATTTATCTTATGCAACTAACAACCATTGACAAAGCCAATAGTCCTGACTTGTTGTACGTATGATGTTACTTGTTGTATGATATATCTGGATGCAATGACAGAAATAGCAAAATACAAGTTGAGCGGCACACTATGTTAAGCACAGATTTTTAGCTTACATGTATTTAAACCATGCCCTTAATTACATTGGCCACACCCCTTTGAGAGACCCCCTAGTTTTTTCATCCCACTTAAAGCCCTGATTCTACTTCATCTATCATTCACCCGTCAATGCCTGTGTGTTAGCTTTGCCAACCCTTGTTTACCCCTGACTGAATTCATGGAGGCAGGAACGTCAATAGAGAGAGGCTAAGAGCGGGATAAGGGTTCAACTCTGATGACATGGAGGCCAAAGGGCGAGCGATGTCACTTCCTCTGATGTCATGTAGGCCAAAGGGCGAGGGATGTCACTTCCTCACACCGTGCATTTTGTTGTATTAAAGATTGGAGACGTCTCTTCAGGCAAGACTGGTGTGGTGTAGCCTGATGTGATGTCACTTGTCGTTGCCTTTCAGGAAAAGGGCATTTTAGCAATGCTTGCGATTTTCATGGGAAACGTGTGTTTTGTTCATGTTTATACGAGTAACTGGGCTTGACGTACTAGTTGGAGAATAACCGACATTAAAATTCAAGGCCCCTGTAAATCCAGGCTCGGGTGTAAAGTAAACGTGTTTGCACAAACAGGATTATTATTTGTATACAAATTCTGCACACACCTCTGGGGAAAAATTTCTTCAGGTGAAACGCCGTGAAATGTGTGCACGAAAAAAGTGTAAGACGTCAGATCTGCGGGCTTTGAATGGGAGAAATCGCTGGTTACCGTCTTGTTCCATGGTTCGACAGGCAGAACTATGGATGGGGAAGTCGTGTCTCACCAGGGAAAACTTGAACACTACGATTTTACCGCACAGTATTATATTGAATTAGAGGATGAACATCTCCAAAACCGTGCACCATTAATATTGCTAGGCTATTGGTCGGGAGTTTGCGTACAATGATTAATGCTGCTGCCCTGCATGTGTGGTCAGTGTTCTGTCTCGGGCCGCATCTGTTTCACAGCTGGAATTTGGCAGGGCAGGGTGACTGAAAACTTTAGAACAGATCATTTACTTTTTGTCTAATTTGAAGGGAAACCACTTTTGAAGCAATTTCTTTAGTAACTTCTGAAAAGACCTCTTTTTTGACAAAGGCGCTTAATAGATGAAACGCTACAGTTTTAATCAGCTATGACCGTAAAGTGCCAACCCAATAAAAAAAATGAAAAATTACGAGGCTTAAAAGTCATATTCATCTTCACCCAAAATATTTGCAATTCTTAATCCCTCCCCTTCCGCGGCTATCAAAGAGACCCCATGTGTGAAACTTCTAGCCCACCCTCCAATGAGAGATGTGTCCCCTCCGCACCGCCCCCTCAACATCCTTTCCAAGGGAGACGGGAACAAATGGCAGGGTTTAGAAACAGAAGCATATGGCTTTACTGTCCTAAAAGGCACCACTGGTCAAAGGTTCTCTAGAGGCCAATGACAACGAGGGGGGTCGGGGTGGGGAGGTTAGGGGGGTGCTGAGGAGTTCTTTCAAGGGATACATGTTCTGTAGATTTGCTCAAAAACCTAAAACCATTAATTCCGTATAGGCAGAACTAAAACCTGAGCTCAGATCAACGCTACAGGTTTTTTTGTGCCAGGAAAAAGAAATTGTTTGTCAGCGAAATGACACCACCCTTCCCTCCCTGATTTAAAGGGAGACTCTGTTTTGGCGAAAATGCTGGAGTCTTTCACCGCTTTACGTCCTCTCTTTGTCCATATCACATGGTGAATAACGTCCAGGAATAAATAGAGCACCCAACGCTTCTGATATTAAAATGCACCTCCTAGATGCTTCCACATATAGGTTCCCAGGAGTAGTAACGAATTTACAATTGAAATCAGCCTACAAGCTGCTTAAATGTTTTTGTTAGCACTTTTATCCAGTGACGTGTTTAAGATACTACTTTCTACTGTAAGCTTGACCTGTGAGCCCATAGCTACACATTTGTGTCATGTGGACTCAATCATTCAGCTTTTGGGGTTCATTTTCACATGAATGGGCCCCTTTGAAATGCAGAGGGACTCCGGTGGCGAGCCCACCTCTGCAGCCCTTTGTCCCCTTAATGAAGGGGCCCTGGTTATCATGCAAAGCACTTTGAATGTTTAAGGCGCTGTGTCATGCGAATTGGTTGCATGGAGTTCAACTTGCATCAGGAAAGGGGGCTCTGGGGGCAAACAAAACATTCTTAAGCTCCTTTGGTTGCACCTAGGGACACAAAGGGACGCTGTGCGCGGAGGCTAGAGAACCCCTCTCTCAGCTCCATTTTACCCTCAGTTCACTTCTGCTCCCGCAGGAAGCAAAATGGACGGAGGGATGGGGCATCGCAGCGGCTGCCCACAGCGCAAGCACGAATTAGCCAATAGCTGCAAATGGTCTCGTGATATCACACGTGATATCACGTGTTTCCTGGTTGTGCAGAGAACAGCAATCTGGGGCGAAGGGTTTGAGTTTACCTTTCTAAGAATTATGAGAAAAAAAGACAGAATGAAGAGAACTTTTAGGTAAAAATCCAGGGCTTGGTGAAGAATTCACAAATGATTCGGGGCTTCTTGGCAGCCAAGTTTAACGGTAACCAATGACGTTACTAACGCAACTCTACGTTTTCTTTTCTTTTTTTTTGTTACTAGCTTTACAGCAGTTTATGTCTGTCACAAATCACTGTTTATTACCATACTGCTGCCTGGAGTTTTTTCCCCTCAAAGTTATGTAATCACATTGCACTGTTGCCATCACCGGGGTCAAAGGTTATGTCTTTATTGATTAGAAGGGGTGCATAGCTCCTGGCGCCATATCACGTGTGACACCTTCAGCCAGTCCTGGCGACAGCACTCTGCACTGTGGAAGGTGAAGTTTCAGAATTGCAGAATGCATAGTGCTGTAGGCAAGATGGCGTCGCAGGCGAATCAGAGCAGACTGATCAAATGATGGCATTGTGCCCATGAGAATAGCACTGGGGTTTTGGTGAAATACCTGCACTGGCTGAAAGTGGCAACTGGCATCATTGGGAAGAGGGGGACGCGCGCTTAGATAAAATAAAAAAATATCAAACAAAGCTGGTGCGCGCAAATATAAACTTACAAACTATATTAAAGGAAACACTAACCTGACAACTGGCCCTCCTGCACCAGACCTCGCACTGCAGCCCGGCCACCAGGAAACTCCCTTGACAAACCAGGGCGCTGCTCTCACCAGCATGAGAGCAGCGTCCTGATTGGAGGGAGTGGTCTGTCTCGGCTCTCCACAGTGCTATGGAGGCCTGCAGTTGCTCTAATCCAGCTGTCTCAAGACTGCTGGGTTAGATGTTTCAAAGTGCGCATGTCTGCCTGGCCGTCGCAAGTCGGACGGACAAAAACAACCCACCCTCTTCCCAATCCCTGTTGCTGTCATTCAGCAGCGGCTTCGCCCTCGTCCTGTCACTAGTTCAGTACAGGAGGATGTCAGGATGAAAAATAAAATGGTAATGATGAATTACCATTTTATTTTTCATCTCGGCGCATTTAAGTGTGTTGACGCTCCTCCGCTCCAACGAAGGAGCCGACCCTGCTGGCTGATGTCAATCACCAGGCAAGGATGTGCATGTGCAGAATGGCTTGTCTCTGAGAGCAGAGACAGGGGCACGCTGCACCATAAGGATTGCCTGCCTCCCTTTCAAAGCCCTGAACCACCAAACCCCGGAATATCCAACCAAGAAGCTTTCCTTTTCTGGATGCTCCCACTCACTACACTACGAAGGTGAAGACCATTCCCCATCCTACTCTCCAGGAGAAAGCCCCACTCCGCCCCCAGAATAACCAGCTATTCTGACCCGCTGTCTGTGAACACACAACATCACCAATGGGAATCCCTGTCATGAAAAGGTTTGTTTTTTTCTGCTGCTCCTGTAGTTTGACACATAAAATGCGATGCCCCTGTAGCCATCACTCATACTGCTCATCGTTAGAACCAATGCACTTAGTGATAGTCTGACTCTTGTTTGTACCACCCCCAAAGATCCATGCATGGTGGTTCCAAAAGTCCTACCACCAGGGATCTGGGTACAACCAGCCTTACATCCCCTTGTGTGCAGGACTTCTCTTGACTGTCTTGAGTGTACTCAGTGAGGCTACCAGTGGCGGCCAGCACAGACCTGGAGTGGTGAGGCGGGAGGCGGGGCGGGAGGCAGGGGGAGTCTAAAATAATAAAGACAAAAACACTTACCTTATGCCACATCTCTCCTCGTGTCGGGAATGGAACAGGAAGCACCCAGGCTCCCCTGACCAATCACAATGCTGCAATGCAGCATTGTGATTGGTCTGAGCGCCATGGTTCGACACTCAGCCAGGGAATGGGAGCCTAGGCATGTTCTCCACCCAGGCTGTAGTGCAGCCCGGCTGAAGAACATGCCAAGTGCGCATGAATGTATGGTCGGTCCTAAACGGCCAGCCAAACATTCATGCGCACTTGGAGTGGACAAACCACTCCTCCTCCTGATCCTCTGTCATTGGAGGAGCCCCGCTCCGCAAAGCTGCCACACCACGAACAAATAAAATGATAATAACGTTGAGTTAGTATTGGGTCAGCACGTGCACTGCTGTGATTTAATGGGGGTAAATGTGGTTGTTCCGTGCTCCAGAGTATCACCCTCTGAACAGGGTGTAAACAATATCACTCCACTAGCATCCCCCACATGTATGAGGAATGGCCCCCGGACACAGGATTAGTCCTTGTGAAAGGTTTCAACTGTTTGAATAACTGAGTTCCATTACATGGATCCTTTAGTTCAAGTAGTTTTTAATATTATTGTTCTCATCACAAGCAATATTTTCAAAAAAACTTCAATTCCCAAAATGCATCATTCCTGGTGCTTGGTTTAACATTCTTTCAAGCTTTCACTCCCAATGCATTTCGGCCGATGGCCTTCATCAAGGGGATTGTCTGTAAATGGATAAATAACTTTAATGAATCTATGTTAAACAATTGGAGACCACATTGCCATTCGTGATCTTAAGTGAAAAAAATACGGTTAGTCATGCCGTGCTATCGTAATCAAAGAAAACGCATAGTGAAAGTTATATAGTTTGATGTTATATGAGAAATGCTCGGGCATCAACCGGTACGTCCTATGTTGCGCTCGAAACAGTAAGGGGGTCTCCTTTTCGTGTCCATGTGAATTAAAAAGTGCTCAGTGATCGATTTAAAAAAACTCGTAATGCTATGAATGGGCTGAAATATCATACAGACTTCACGTACGCGGCAAGCGCTATTACTAGCCGCATTAATCAACAAAGCTGTTATACTATAAAACAACGCTATCTTGCTTCGCACTTACCGTTATGTTTCCTAACATCGCTGTACATCATTTGTTAGAGATTCCTTATTTACGTTTTAAACTACACATCACGTTTTTTGCACTTTTTGAATATAACTTTATTGCACTTATGCACTCGGGTATTCCATAGAGCGCTTAGTCAGTTTTCACTGATTACTCACACCTAGTGACTGAGATTTAAACCGCACTTCCGATTTATGACACACCCACTGAATTCCTCCACGGAGGCTGACGCGGTATACACGCCAACATAATCGTGTTAGGAAACATAACGGTAAGCGCAAAGTAAGATAGCGTTGTTTTAAAGTATAACAGCTTTGTTGATTAACGCGGCTAGTAATAGCGCTTGCCGCGTATGTGAAGTTTGTATGATATTTCAGCCCATTCATAGCATTACGAGTTTTTTTAAATCGATCACTGAGCACTTTTTAATTCACATGGACACGAAAAGGAGAACCCCTTATTGTTTCGAGCGCAACATAGGACGTACCGGTTGACGCCCGAGCATTTCTCATATAACATCACACTATATAACTTTCACTACGAGTTTTCTTTGATTGCGATAGCACGGCATGACTAACCGTATTTTTTTCACTTAAGATCACGGATGGCAATGTGGTCTCCAATTGTTTAACATAGATTCATAAAAGTTATTTATCCATTTACAGACAATCCCCTTGATGAATAACGTTGAGTTATCATTTTATTTGACCTTTATTTCACTGCGAAAAAGCAGTGAGGTTACACTACTCCGCCTTAGGGGAGGAGCCGCCACTTGTGCCTACTGTGTCTGTCACCCTGGACCGGTCCTCATCTTCAGCATTCCCCTTAGGTATCCCTCTATTGCTTCTCGTGTACTCATGATGGATGGGTCTGACACTGTTGCTGCTCGTCCATTAACTGTGCTTCCACCGTTTATGGTCAATGACAACATTGACCTGAAGATCCATCATCTGTACTGCAAGGATTTCTTGTTCTTTCTGAAGATGATTGATGGTCTATGATGGACCAACAGAAGCTGTGTCGTAATCTGGTGGATACGTCTGGCATATAATGACTTCCTCTTTCACCATGATGAATCAGAAATGCATGAGTTGCTTGCTTTAAAAGATTACATGCAAAATAAGGCCATTGGCCCTTTTCTGGTGTCAGCTACAGCTGTTGATAAGTACTATGGTTCATATCAAAGACTTATAGTAGATTCCATATTTACCTCATGCCCTTCAGTTTTGGGCCTGGGTTTAGTCTACAAGATATGCGAGGTAGCCTAGAAAAGTCCCTCTGTTCAGTCAATACCTAAACAGTCTAACTTCCCAAGTTGCCTGGATCTCTGCCTTCTTGCCCATGTGGTTTTACCCTGCCCAGATCCTGATTAACCAGGAACACTCCCTGGCAGTCCTTCTGACGGTTGGAAGCTTCTGGGTTGCTTTCCTCTTGAGATGGTTTCAGAGGAGAAGAGTTGTCCACAACACATGGAAGTCCTCCTTGCAGCGCACTCACGAACATCCTGCCATTGAAGTCACCAAGCAACAACCAAGATGTCTCTTACCCTCTTCGAATGCAAGCCATCAAAGAAGTCTTTTGTCTTCCCTTGCAGTAGGGCGACCATTTAACTCCAGACTGTACGAGACCCATGGCATTTGAATACCTTCTGCTAGTTGTTGCTTTGGTGCCCTCTAGGTGAACTACCTTGCCAATGATGCTTTGTTTAAGAAAGACTCAGGATTGTCCTCACTTTCAGTCTATCATTATAGTATGTATTTTTTGTGCTTATCTTCATTCTCTTGTAGAGTGACACATAAGACAATCTTACATACCACATGATCATTCTCATACACCTAGCACAGCCTGCTCCATGTGTAGGTCACGCTTGGTGACTGCCCACTGTTCCAACATCATGGAGTGCCATTGTGGCTACAAGAGCAGACCTGCCCACACTTTTGGAAGGAACTAGAATATTTCGTCATCCTTCTAGAGTGGGCCCAGTCCTTGCGTTGGCTTTGATAAACAGACTGTTGCAGGAACTGCATGCTATTTTGTTTGTTTTTTCATCCATACCTCATTTTTGGAACTTTGAGAGGAATGCCCCCTGAAATCTAAGGATTGTTGCTTTTAATATATAACCTAACGTGTATTTTAAAGCACATGTTCTCCTGGCGTTTTTTAGGGCAGTGTAACAGATGTGTACTGCTTCCGAAGTCTCAACGGTACTAATTTTATCAACCTCAAAAGGATGAACGGCTGAGTGGAGCCACTTGGGGGCGAACCTGTGACAGTGGGGTCAAGCAGTAGCATAACAATGGCCCCCACAGTCCCCTGCGGTGGAGGAGGCCCTGAGTCCCAGGGGCCCCCTCTGTCACTGTCCACGGCCCCAGGCTTAAGAGCCCCTGACTGGGCCCAGAGCTGGGGGATCCCTCCATGTACTTTGCAGGGGGGCCCCCTAAAGTTTCGTTACACCACTGCAAGTGATCACAAGAAAACCTACAAAACTGTCAACACAAACAAGAGAAAGTCTGCCACCAAGGAACCAGAGTGAGAACTCTACATTCAGGAGATACTGTGTTAGACTTATTTAGCATCAACTTTTAGCCTGAGGCATATTTGACCTATTTATGGATGTGTGATTTTTTTATACAATGACATAACCGAAGGTAATAGAGAGGTTTACATCACGTTTATATCATTGTATAGGTCACAAGGGGGAGATTAAAAGTTCCACAAATTAAAAAACACGTGCTTTACATACACAACGAGGAAATGAGTGGCTATTTACAAAACATACAGTATAATGATATGGGGACACATAGCCGATAAAAGTATATCAGTGTTTTTGAATTGACAAGACCTCCGGAACAAACCAAGCATTATGTGTTGACCAGACGAGAGATCCACATTGGAATGACACTTGAGAAAATGTGTTAAAATAATTATATATCCTTAAAGATATCTTGAAAATCTATTGCCATAATAGAAGCCTTTATATTTCTTTTTAGAAAAACGCATGAGATGAATTAGTTCTGACAGCAGATGGGATGGAGATTTTAGGACCACTCATGGACAAGGATTGTTGGAGTGCTCATTTTGTTATTGTTATAACTGGCATCTGTGGCGTGGTTTCACCCTAACATTTGTCTTCAGTACCTCCTGTTTTTGCTGACTTCGTTTTTGCTGGCCTTAGGCACACGTTACCACTGCTAACCAGTGCTAAAGTGCTTGGCTAATACCCAATTGGAATATTTAATTTACTTGAGCACCTAGTAAAGTGGCAATACCTGTGACCATGGCCTGTAAATTAAATGCTAGTAGTGGGTCTACAACACTGATTGTGCCACCCACGTAAGTACCACTTTAAACATGTCTCAGCCCTGCCATTGCAGCCTGTGTGTGTGCAGTGTAAACTTCCATTTCGACCTGGCAAAGTAAACCTATTTACCATGCCCAAACCTTCCTTTTGTAATACATAATTTACCCCTAGGGTAGGCTCTGTAAGCCCAGAGAGCAGGGTGCAATGTTTTTGAAAACGTAGGACATGTGTTTTTAAGTTCTACGTGACCTGGTAGTAAAAAACATGTAACCAGTTCATGCTTGCTGTCTTTGGAATTGTAAAAAAATATCCTAACTTACGGTGAAGTCCGATTTGAAATTATAATTTTCAAAATGCCACTTTTAGAAATTTGGCATTTTCCTGCCTTATTTCCATAATATGTGGAGCGTCGTGTTGCTCCAGCTGCAAGTCGCACAGCAAAGTCATGACATGTTCCAAAGACTCAATTTTATTTAAAGTAATTACCTTACAGAAAATGGAGTCTTTGGAATATATATTTCATGACTTTGCTGTGTGACTTGCAGCTGGAGCAACACAACACTCCACATATTATGGAATTACGTACTCGTGGTATGGGGTAGGGCCCGAGACAAGTCTGCATACAATAATCTTACCAAGACCATTCTTTAAAACTGCGGAATTCGAGTACACGGAGTGCATTCTATCATTTGCATAGATTTGCCTGCCTTAGCTATTTCGTGTCTTCAGCATGTCTCTAGGTCACATGACTCGGTGTGGTTGATAGTTGGGCTTTTTGTATTCCTTCTAGACAGCCACACACAATGAGGAGCTGAGGTGTGACTAGATGGGCCATCACTGGCAAAATGGGAGAGAGGCGCTGGGCTCAGCCCCACTTCCATGTGAATATGCTGTATCCTGTCTCCATACAAAGGGCTGCATGCCTCCCTGTAGTCAGTCTGGATCCAGGACAGGAAGGCAGGGCACATGTGCACTTCAACAGCATGCATCTAGACGCTTCTCCTCACTTCAAAGACACATATGGGTATAAATACTTGACCTCAGACTCCAACTCTTCAGTACACTTCTGGACCTGTAGTTACTGTGCCAGGAAGAAGGATTGCTGTGCTGCTGAAAGGACTGTCACTCTGCTGGACTGCTGTTCTGAAGGACTGCTGCCCTGAGTGTTGATCTGCTGCGCTCTTGCCTGGGTGAGAGGGACTGGACCTGAATCTCTTGAACCCGGCACCCAGAGTGACTCCAAGGGCTAGTTGACTGGCCTCCAAATCTGGAGCCTCAGGGACACAACAGGCTTTCTACAACCCTGCACCACAACTCTGCCATCTGTGAGTCTATCCTGCCAAGAGGTGCCACCCTAGTCCTGGACACTTGGAAGGGGTAGGAAGGTGCTGTACTAGCCTCTGTGGGTCCAGCAAAACCGACGTACCTCTACTGCTGCATGGCGCAAAACTGAGCAGAAATGACGCCTCCCCGCAGCTGCGTGGATTGAACCTGTTGCAAAGACCCGCATTGCCTCCGCAGCCTTATCAGAATTGCCACTGCACAACGCATCCTTGGCACATGCCCTCACATCCTTTGTCAATGGCAGCCTAGTCAATGATGCCGGACCCACATCGTAGCCTCACCGCTCTTTGGAACCGATGCATCGCCCTGACCGGCGACACATCCCTGACTCCAGACTTTGCAACACAAGCCCCGTTGATGGGACCCTTGATGACGACACAGGCCCTCGCATTGCAGCCTTTCCGCACATCGGAACTAAGGCATCACTTCGGCTGTGACACACATGTTTGACACGGATCCTCTCAACTTTCCTCAAACCAGGATTTAAGGTACTCTGTTCAGCAGGACTAAGTGAGTCTTTGTAGCTGGCCCGTGTTCCATCGCGGTCACCCAAACCTGTGACTTTTGTCCTGGTCCGGCACAAATAGATATCCACAGTTGGCGCTTTGTGCTTTTTGGCGCTATTTTCACTAAAATCTTTAAAACTAAATATCTCCAGATTTTGTTGTTTTACTCTTATTTTATTTCTTAAAGAAAATTCTACTTTTTCAACTTGTTGTGTTTTTTTTGTGTGTTTGTGTGTTGTTAGTTTATTACTGTTTAAAGTTTTGCACAAAACTTTACATATTGCCCTTAAGTTAGGCCTGAGTGCTCTGTGCCAAGAGCCAGAGGGTGAAGCACTAGTTCATTTAGGGTTGGCTTGTGCCTAACCCTAAAATGGATTGTGGTTAATTGATCAGGGCTCACACCCCAGTCAACGAAAAACCCATTTTCTTACAGTTATGTAGTTTGGCCACTCAATTAAAAGGGTGTATGTGTGCTCTAAAGTCTGTTGTCTTCCTGAGATCATTTTGTAAACGGTATGCAAAGTGACTTACTGTGTGGTCTAAACCGATCAGAGACGTCCTACTTCTAACATGCCTTCCAAACGGTCACATGACAGCTTGGCTTTGCTGAGTCTACCACCAGCCACGGAAGCACAGCAGATCTTTTGGCTAATCTAGTAGAGTTGTAATCTATAGTGGAGGAAGAAGGAGCAGACACTCTGGTCTATAAAGTCCCCTTTTCCTGGTGCCACAGCCCATATTCATGCATTTAATGAATAGGGACATCCAAGAACCTTGTGGACATGACAGAATAAATGGGGTCACCTTATGAAGGAGTACCTCTCCTTCATAAGGTGACCCCATTTAGGCAGGTTTGCACCCACATGTATCCCAATGAGATAAGAAGAAAGTCTATGTGGGGGACAATAAGGAGAGTGACCTAAAGACATAGAGAGGAAAGGACAGAGTAGAGGATAACACATTAGTAATTTCTACTTAAAGGACAGATGAAGGATGGGCAGCAAATCAGAAGCAGATCCCAAGATGGTGATGTGATGTCTGCATTTTCTTTTCCCCATGCAAGTCCCTCTCAATGGTGGAGTGATGCATTACAAGGTTGAGTCTGAGGAGATATAGGCAGACGCCATAATAAACTGCCAAACAGTTTCCTCCAGCATTTAAAGAACGTGGGTGAGTCACAAAAACATTCTAAAGAAAAGAGGCTATGAGAAAAGGACTATGAAGTAATACCCGCGAGAGAAGTGCCTGTACACAGCTTTTATGTATTCTCGACCCCCGAGAAATAGTTAGTCAGTCTTAATCATGGCCTAACACACCATTTATTTCTGGTACAGAAAGGTGTTCTTTAGCATAAGAAAAGCACAAGCATTGGCTAAGGCAATAGCTCAGATTTGATTGTGCTGATGCACACAAACACTGGCTATTTTATACCTCTGAGTTCACAGTTGATATACAAAGACACATACATGGTTTACAAAGTATATCTTTGTAATCACTGTTAGAAATGGGATCTCTGGTTGGCTAAGGCTTGAGCCAAAGCCAGGCAGAGACCACCACTCTAGTCAAGGCAAGGGAGTTACACGCCAAAGATAACCCCTGCTCACCCCCTTGGTAGCTTGGCACGAGCAGTCAGGCTCATCCCGGTGGCAATGTGTTAAGCATGTGCGCAACACACACAGCAACAACATACTAGGCACACCTCAAAAGGAACTCCACACAAGGTTACATATAGAAAAAAGCCTTTGTATTATCATATAACACATTAGAATAGTAATCACACAAGATACACTGTGCCAACTGGCACTGGGCAATATTTATAGGGGAATATATACACATGACAGGGCCACTTGGACCACTGTCAGAATCATCACTTAGTAAAGAAAATAAATGTAGACATATACTAAACGTAGAACACAACCAGTAATTACTGGCAACACTATACTCAGCATCATCCTGTAACATAAACGATATCATGCACAGTATCACATTAGGCGAGAAATATATTCTGTGCCCACCTCATAAGCCTAAACATATTAGACCATAACCTCCTAAGCATAACTCACATTAGGAAATACTCTTACTAACATAAACCACAGTAGAGAATAATCTCACATGCATAAACCACAGTATGCAAATAACCTCATACCTGAACAACAGTAGAGAATAACTCAAACATGAACACAGTATGCAAAACCTCAATCATAAAAACACATTTAGAGGCATAAATCATAATATGCAAACCAACCTCAATCATAAAAAACACATTTAGAGGTATAAAACAGGGTGCGTAAATCATACTACATGAATCACATTTCCTAGCACCACATGAATCACATTAGGGCCTGACGCCCTACAAACCTAACAGTCCCCCTGGCCACCTGGCCATCTCAAAAGGGGCTCAGATACCCTATGTCCAAAGAGTCAGGGCTGCTGCCTAGCAGCAGAAGTCAGGGGTGCGCAATTGTGCAGACCTAAAAGTTGCAGCTGGCACTAAGTGCTGCGCAGCTGTGAATGTAGGGGGCAAAGGAGTACATCTCACTCCTAACTCAATTAGAACTTCCCCCAAGGAATAAATGGCCTAAACGTTGCAGCTGCCCACTACTTGCTGGGCAGCTGTGAAGTGAAATAAAGGCCGAGCACTCACTGTGCCTTCTGAGCAAAGCGTGAAACGTTGCAGCTGCCCGTGCTGGTGCGGTGCAGCTGAGAACAGGTAAAGGGGCCCAGGCACAACTGTGCCCTCGGAGCCCCACTGGACCTCTTTAACCAAACTTGGCCCTTAAAGCGTTGCAGCTGCCCTCTAGCAAAATGGGGCAGCTGTAGGTAGGCACCACGAGGTGTGCATGGAGCCCTCACGGGGACTCCTAACTTTAACAAAGGCTGCCTCCCAATCGGCTCCACTCACCGGGCCTCTGGCTGCAGGCTTCTCTGTCTCGCTCGGGACTCTGCGCGTTACCCGGTCTCATGTTGCTGCATGCGGGGCTCCTTCTTCACCACGGGAGCCCCGCCTGGTGTGTGGCACGGTCACTGCCTGTTCCGGCCGCACTCTTCACTTCACCCGGGCCCCCTCCTGGGACCCAGGACTTCACTGTGGAGCCGCAAGGCTCCAGACGGCTTTGCCGGCGGTGGGCGGGACTTCCTGTACGTGTCCCGCCCAATGCCAGGCAACTTCGCCTGACTTCCGCTTTTCGCCTGGGCCGCAACAGTGATTCCTAAAAGTAGAACGTGGGGTGGGCTCCCGCAAAGGCAGAGGACGCGGGGTGGGCACCCGCATATCAAAACAAATATAAAGCGGCCATGTGGGGTGGGCACCCACGATTAAATTATCAAAGCAAGCTGGGTGAGCAACCGCCGTCAATTAAAAGCAAACGAGGCATCAAAGTGGGGTGGGCACCAGCAAAATAAAGAAAAATGCGGGGTGAGCACCCGCTGCTGTAGGCATAACGGGGGAATCCCTATGATGGGGATTCCCTCTTAAAGGGCCCCCAGGCTCTCCTTTTCTTTGGTAGGGCAATTTAAGATAGAGCGCTCCCAGGCGCCAGAGGTAAAACACAAAGTCCTTAGGGATTAAGAAAATAAAGCAAAAGGTCCCAAAAGTCCTTTAGGCATCAAGGGGCAATGCAGGGCCAGGGAGGCAAGCCCTCATGGCAGCCCCAGCAGCAGCACGCCCCAGCAGGAATAGCACACCAAGACTGAACATTTTTATGGGGTCACAGCCCCTATATTTATACTACATTTCCCTTTGTGGAAAAGTGCAGGGTATGGGGATACCAGTCAGAACTGGTTTAGGGGGGATTTGGAGCACTTTGTTTTGCCCAGCTCCTCTCCCCTTTCTCAGGTGGGGGCTCAGTGATCAGACACACCACAGGGGGTGGAGCCAGCATTGTGGAGGGAAGGCACAGCCCTATTCAGGTCCCAGGTGCAGCTCCTCCCTCCCATCTGCATGCAGATCTCTCTATTCATCACTGGGCTGACTCACCCTGTCTCCTGGAGCAACCCACACCTCTAAGCTCCTGTCACTCACAAGCCAGACATGCAATTCACATCAGGCAGGCAGACACATAGCACACAGAAATGCCAACTTCTAAAAGTGGCATTTCTCCACCAGTCACCATAAATATGCGCACACCATTGTGCAGCATTTATTCTCATAAGTTCATACATACTAAACTCGCCCCTGCACTCCTCTCATACCAGGAATTACCATGGACAAACATATACCCCATGCATTCCTATGGGAGGGCAGGCAATTCTCACCACACGCACTCAGAGAGCGCACGCACTTTACACTGAACCACCAATACCAGGTCACATGAAAGGCAAAAAGTTTAGGGGTGATCCTGCCAAAAAGGGCCAAGTCCAACACAACCCCTTCTAGCCAAAACGCAGGGTAGCCCAATCATTCCCTTGATGGGCTTCCCTGCTTCGTGTGAATAAACACGGATGCGGGCCCGCAACCGCAGGGACACCCCCCGGTTTTTCGCCACTCTGAACCAACGTGGTTCCATCTGAAAAAAACTCTCAGGCCCAACTAGGCTACCCCACTGGTACTCCCTAGTTGTCCATGACCCTGACCAGGACCAGGCCCTAGGCCATCCAGATACCACTGGTCCTTGCCAATCCACAGAGTGGGGGTCAGTAACACCTGGCACATAATAGCCAATCTCCACTCTCCTTTTCAGTGTAGTTCCAAACTACCACTGATCCTTCAACCTAGGGTCAGCGCCCTCAGGCTGACCAGAGGTCACGGGCAAAGCATCTCCTAACCCTACCTCTACTTCTGGGGTTACGCATCCTCCCAGGGGAAGTACCCACCAGAACATAACTCTCCCACCAGTTCAGGACCTCTCTCCATCAACTGGTCTATCACCTGGGATCCACATTCACCGGATGCACCTGGGTCAGAGACGAGGACTCCCTCCCTCTGCACCTCCTTCCAGAGTTCTGCACCCTCCCACTGTAGAGCAGGGTCCCTTCACTTAAGATGGGCACCACCTGCTCTCAGGGTAGTAATACCACATTCAGCCAGGGACTCTAAAGATCCCGGCTAGGCCTGCACCACCCCTTCTGGGAAACACAGAGTCTTTTCACTTAAGATGGGCCCCACCTGTGTTCACAGGGGTACCCCTAGAAGGCAAACCGGTCAGGACACTGATTACTGTTGCCCTTCCGTTCAGGACAGGAAACACCTGCTCCTGGCTCCCCAACCCAGGGACGGTTCCCTTTGCTCAGATGCCTCAGGACTTCCTGAGGGTGACACATACCTAATGTGTTGTTGGACAGTCTGCCTGGCGCAGAGCTCGCAACCTCTTGTCCTACTGACAGTGCGCGAAGATGCCCCAGGACAGAAGTGGCGTCACCATGGTCACTCAGTGACGACTCAGCCCATCTGGCTGGCCCCTGACCCAATGGTTCTTCCACTGGAGACTCTTTCCCCCTCTCACCCCTCAATCTGGACTTCTGCACCCTCCACTTAGGAGTGGCACTGCCAGACACCAGGACCGCTGGAGCTCTGGTTACAGATGCTCTACATCCTCTAGACACTGGGAGATCCTACACAAGTTGATGAAAGTACACACACAGTTCCTCTCTCCTTCCTTTGGCAATCAGGCAACCACTGCAGGCCAATCCCCCCTTAGGGATAGTCTCTCCCACAGTTTCCCTGGTTCCTCTTCTCAGCAAAGGTTCTTCTTCTATGATCACTCCCAATGCAAGCTCCCTAGAATCAAAGAACTTACACACTCCAACGGATGCTGGCGCGACACCGGAAAACAATTACGGGGCAAATTCTCTCTGACGAAACAGATTGAAGAGCCCTTTACCACCATTTACCGTGCTAACCAATCACCCAAACGTCCAGTGCATCACAACATTCATCAACACTCCCCCCACAAGACTGGTGAAACAGCATCTTACTGCCCCTGAAACACAACCTGTCCCCTCTTAACTGGGAACCAGGTACCATACTCTGGGAACTGGGAATGGGACTTCCTGCACTGGACTACATATTGCTGCCACCACTGGATCCCACCCTTACTGGGGATTCCAGAAAACTAACACTGCGCTTAGGGGATAATCTACCCTCCCGAGCTAGTTACTCCATGCCAATTAAGTTACCACTGTAGGCCAACCCTAGAAATAGCAGACAGCACAGGGGCAGTACAACTCCTTTAGCTTCAGGCAACCCAAGAAATAGCAGACAGTACAGGGGCAGTAACAACTCCTTTAGCTTGCGCTGCAGGCTAACCCAATAAATAACAGTCTGCACGAGGGCAGTACAAAACTCCTTCAGCTTCAGGCCAACCCAAGAAATGGCAGTCTGCACAAGGGCAGTCACTCCTCCAGATTCTCTGGTTTCTGTTCTTGGCAGGACACCCAACTCATAGTGCAACAATAAAACACATTTCAAAAAGAAATGACACTTAAAACAAACTCAAACAAAAATCCCCAAACATGTGACTATCTAAATGCAGAGCTTGTAGTGTAGCCAGTTGTCACTGCGGTATTGAGCAAACGCAAGTCTTATCCTCACCGCTGACAACCAAAGTTAGAAATGGGATCTCGGGTTGGCTAAGGCTTGCGCCAAAGCCAGGCAGAGACCACCACTCTAGTCGGGGCAAGGGAGTTACACGCCAAAGATAACCCCTGCTCACTCCCTTGGTAGCTTGGCACGAGCAGTCAGGCTTATCCCGGTGGCAATGTGTAAAGCATTTGCGCAATACACACAGCAACAACATACTAGGCACACCCCAAAAGGAACTCCAAACAAGGTTATATCAAAACTAGCCTTTGTATTATCATAAAACACATTAGAATAGTAATCACACAATATACACTGTGCCAACTGGCACTGGGTAATATTTACAGGGGATTATATACACATGACAGGGCCACTTGGACCACTGTCAGAATCATCACTTAGTAAAGATAATAAATGTAGACATATACTAAACGTACAACACAACCAGTAATAACTCCCACCTAAACCACAGTAGAGAATAATCTCACATGCATAAACCACAGTATGCAAATAACCTCATACCTGAACCACAGTAGACGATAACTCAAACATCGACACAGTATGCAAAACCTCATGATCATAAAAACACATCTGGAGGCATAAATCATAATATTCAAACCAACCTCATAATCATAAAAAACACATTTAGAGGTATAAAACAGGGTGTGTAAATCATACTACATGAATCACATTTCCTAGCACCACATACATCACATTAGGGACTGGCGCCCTACAAACCTAACAGTCCCCCTGGCCAACTGGCCATCTCAAAAGGTGCTCAGATGCCCTATGTCAAAAGAGTCAGGGCTGCTGCCTAGCAGCAGAAGTCAGGGGTGTGCATTTGCGCAGACCTAAACGTTGCAGCTGGCACTAAGTGCTGGGCAGCTGTGAATGTAGGGGCAAAGGAGTACATCTCACTCCTAACTCAATTAGAACTTCCCCCAAGGAATAAATGGCCTAAACGTTGCAGCTGCCCGCTACTTGCTGGGCAGCTGTGAAGTAAAATAAAGGTCGGGCACTCACTGTGCCTTCTGAGCAAAGCGTGAAACGTGGCAGCTGCCCGCGCTGGTGTGGCGCAGCTGAGAACAGGTTAAGGGGCCCTGGCACAACTGTGCCCTCGGGCCCCACTGGACCTCTTTAAACCAACTTGGCCCTTAAAGCGTTGCAGCAATCCTCTAGCAAAATGGGGCAGCTGTAGGTAGGTACCACGAGGTGCGCATGGAGCCCCCATGGCGACTCCTAACTTTAACAAAGGGTGCCTCCCAATCGTCCCCACTCACCGGGCCTCCGGCTGCAGGCTCCTCTGTCTCGCCCGGGACTCTGCTCGTCACCCGGTCTCATGTTGCTGCACACGGGGATCCTTCTTCACCACGGAAGCCCCGCCTGGAGTGTGGCACGGTCGCTGCCAGTTCTGGCCGTACTCTACACTTCACCCGGGCCCCCTCCTGGGACCCGGGACTTCACTGTGGAGCCGTGAGGCTCCAGACGGCTTTCCTGGTGGCGGGCGGGACTTCCTGTACGTGTCCCGCCCAATGCTAGGCAACTTCGCCTGACTTCCGCTTTTCGCCCGGGCTGCGGCGGTGATTCCTAAAAGTAGAACATGGAGTGGGCTCCCGCGAAGGCAGAGGACGCGGGGTGGGCACCCGCATATCAAAACAAATATAAAGCGGCCATGTGGGGGTGGGAACCCACGATTAAATTATCAAAGCAAGCGGGGTGGGAACCCGCTGTCAATTAAAAGCAAACGAGGCATCAAAGCGGGGTGGACACCCGCAAAATAAAGAAAAATGTGGGGTGGGTACCCGCCGCTGTAGGCATAACGGGGAAATCCCTATGATGGGGATTCCCTCTTAAAGGGGCTGCAGCTCGGCGCCGCGCAGCCCCCCAGGCTCTCCTTTTCTTTGGTAGGGCAATTTAAGATAAAGCGCTCCCAGGCGCTAGAGGTAAAACACAAAGTCCTTAGGGATAAGAAAATAAAGCAAATGGTCCCAAACGTCCTCTAGGCATCAAGGGGCAATGCAGGGCTCAGGGAGGCAAGCCCTCATCGCAGCCCCCCCTGGGCCCCAGCAGCAGCACGCCCCAGCAGGAACAGCACACCAAGACTGAACATTTTTATGGGGTCACAGCCCCTATATTTATACTACATTTCCCTTTGTGTAAAAGTGCAGGGCATGGGGATACCAGTCAGAACTGGTTTAGGGGGGATTGGAGCACTTTGTTTGCCCAGCTCCTCTCCCCTTTGTCAGGTGGGGGCTCAGTGATCAGACACCACAGGGGGCGGAGACAGCATTGTGGAGGGAAGGCACAGCCCTATTCAGGTCCCAGGTGCAACTCCTCCCTCCCATCTGCATGCAGATCTCTCTATTCATCACTGGGCTGACTCACCCTGTCTCCTGGAGCCACCCACACCTCTCAGCTCATGTCACTCACAAGCCAGACATGCAATTCACATCAGACAGGCAGACACATAGCACACAGAAATGCCAACTTCTAAAAGTGGCATTTCTCCACCAGTCACCATAAATCTGCGCACACCATTGTGCAGCATTTATTCTCACGAGTTTATACATACTAAACCCGCCCCTGCACTCCTCTCATACCAGGAATTACCATGGACACACATATCCCCCATGCATTTCTATGAGAGGGCAGGCCAATCTCACCACACGCACTCAGAGAGCGCACACACTTTACACTGGACCACCAATACCAGGTCACAGGAAAGGCAAAAAGTTTAGGGGTGAACCTGCCAAAAAGGGCCAAGTCCAACAATCACTGAAAAAACTAAAGGTTAAAGTGATGTTATAGTTCGGTATTGAAATAATACCAGCTCTTATGTTTACAAATAAAAAACACTGAATTTTGCTAGTTATAGTTCAGTGAACTAACTATAATTCGCGCCCCAGTTATTCCCTTCTTATCTGCTCACATATTACATGTTAAAAGACATCATTGATGACATCACTATTGACCTTTATTGATGACATCACTGATGATATCAACAATGATACCACTTTTCACATTACCCATACACTCTAAGATTGTTTAAAAAAAGAAAGTTGGTAGTAAAGGGCCTACAATCATATACACTATATAATTACTTTGTGCACGTGTGCATGGACAGAAGAGAAATAGCACAACCCTGAGCCCAAGTCTGGTTCACTGTGCTAAAAGCTTTGTGGTGCACATTTTATCAACCAGAAAGCTTTGAGTGCATGCAGTACTGCATCATAAACAAGATAATGACTGAGCTTAACTGGTGCGGGTTGTAGCGGCATGCTTCAAATAGGTTGAGACTTTGATCCATGCCTGTAATAGAAAAGCTAAACTTTATGTTTACAAGAGTCTCCCTCCACCCGTGGAAGTCTTGGCACACGCCCATGTTTAATAGTTGTCAAAAAGTGCTATAAACAGTATCTACATAAACTTCAACTGGAGCTATATAACTTCCCTGAATATTTTGAGACATTATACATTGTTGAAGAATGTACATGTATAGGTGACCCACTTACAAATGGTTTAACACAGTGTGGTTGTAAGCGTGATTTGAAGATTGTATGCCTTTCTGCTCAGTTCCAGAATGTGCGTACTGTATTTAAACACACTACAGAGCTTTGTCCATGGGGCATGGCAGAACATGTTTTGTTAGTGGCTAATGCATGGGTGGCAAGCTCTTGACTTGAATTTGTGGGGCAGGTTAGGTGTTTA
The DNA here is from genome assembly GCF_964204655.1 of Triturus cristatus. NCBI lineage: Eukaryota > Metazoa > Chordata > Amphibia > Caudata > Salamandridae > Triturus > Triturus cristatus. The sequence goes on along the minus strand of NC_140585.1, from coordinate 413,687,815 downwards.
ACAGGCTGATCCCTTTATGGGGGAGGGGGAGATATGATCCATAAATACAGTACTGACCTCCACATCCAGTTGACAGGAGTAAAAGCAAGGTTATCTTTTGCAAAAATGTGCAAATGTACAACCTTGATTAACATGGCTTTTGGGCCTACTAGAGCCAAGAAATTTAGCAACTATATTTGAGGTTAATGGATACTCCAAAACATAAGAAAGAACATCCATATTTGTTAATTTTGTTTATAAAATATATTGTTGCACTCTTTGTCACACGTGTAAAACACTAAAACTATGAAATATATAGGGATATGTGATCATGTTTTCACATTCACACTCTCGCAACGCCTTCTCCGGTGCCTGGTACGAGTCATAAACAAGGTACCCTATTACATGGACGTTTAAAATCAAAATAGTTTAGTTTAGTATGAATGGGTCATTTTCTGTCCAGTTTGAGGCTAGGGGATTGCTGACAGGCCCAAAGAACTAGGAGCTCAGGCCGGAGAAGAAACCGTTGTGTCATTCAGGACCGCAGAGACCGAAACACTACTTCTTGACACAGAGGCAAGTTTCTTACGGTATAACAGACTTATCAAGGATGCTACTTTTGACCAATAACTAGGGCATATCAAGTTCTACAGCAAATGAAAAAAGTCTTGAGAAAGCCCCCACCACGCAGGCACTGTAAGGGGGGAAACACTTGTTGGCTGCAAGTACTTAGTATGAAAAAAAGCATAACTCTTTTCAGCCAATTTGAAGTAGTTTCAGTCCCATTTCCCGCATTAGGGATTTAGCTAAAACTAGACTCACCACTTGTGCCATCTGTCCTTATTTTATTTTGGACTTGCCTCTTTTTTTAATTGGGAATCACACCAAAAATAACTGCAAGAATGGCATATGGGGAAATCACACTGATCCTCAAGACCCTCAAGATCAGCAAGCGGAAAGCAGAGGCCTCCCAGAATCGATTGTTTAGGAATTCTCAATTTCATCCGATGAGAAGAAGGTCTTTGCATAGAAGTTCACATGCAAAATATGTAAAAAGGAATCCAGCAGAGGAACAGGATGAATTACTCCTTTTAACTTTCAGGATACGTAAGCAGCTGAGTGCATGGCATTCCTGGTAGTTCAAAGCAGCTAAAAGAAGATGGCAAAAAGAGCAGTTTTGTGTACTTGTGACAGGGAGCTTCTACATCTTACACCGCTCTGTAGTACAAGCTGGCTCCTGGAGATGAACTTTAGTCAGAAGTTGTTGATGATAAACCATAGACTTGTACCCTGCAGAATTCTGAATTGGGTTATATTGCATTCAGTGTGGCCAAAATATTTCTGTGGGTAAATAATTTTTATGGGTGAGCCGACTGCCACTGCTCATGATAACCAGATAGTCGCCCATGAAGCCATCTACTAAAAATATGTTGTTTTTGTTTTTTGCCCCCAAGTGATGAAGCCTTGCTTTGGTCTGATGATCCAGACAAAATATTTGTAAAAAATAGAAAAAACATTCTTGCTAGAACCACCTCTGTTGGTTCAAATGTAGAAAAAAATGTATGTTGTTTGTCACATCTGTCCATAACTGTGAAGGGTTGTTATTATGGACCTGGATCCAGAAGTGCAAATATTAGATTTGCAAATTGGGGCTGCAATATAGGCACAGATATTTTGCGAGTCCAATAATATGTTGCGATCCAACATATTTATTAATTGGTTTGTGCACGAAATATCAGATAATAGGGGGTCACAATGGTACCTACCTCATCAATATTGATGAGATAATTTGCAAATTACAACCTACTGCGCATGACTGCAATCTCGAAATACTCTTCCACTACCAAATACAATGATTAGACTAACATTTACACTTTTCCCACTGTGTATGTGTGCTGTACAGTGCCGCACACATGCAAAGCCGGGAAAGATTGGAGATCTCAAAGCATTTCTTCTCGATAATGCCATTGTTGAGTTACTTACCTTCGGTAACGCATTATATGGTAGAGATACAGGCTAGCCGCAGATTCCTTAACTTTTTAATTGAATTCTCCCCGGCATCAGACTTGATCCAAATATTCTTCAGCAGTACCTCTGCGTGTCGGGGGACGGCGTCATCTGGCTCTGTGATGACATCCACTTACCTCCAGTTCGTGCAGACGTCCGTTTCTTCTGTGAAACCTTCCGCGCCACAATTAGGAGCCAATTAGGAGCCTCTATAGAAACTGGCTGTGGAAACAGTGTGCCAAAAAGATCAAAGAAACCTTAAAGCAAAAATTAGAAAGTAACAATAAATGGTATGATAATACCAGACAAAGACTAAGGAAAAGACCTTACATAAAACGACGATTCACAAGCTACAAGAAACTGCGCACTGGTGTATCTACCATCACCTTACTGATCACTCACCAAAGGAAATGAATGGTATGGTGATACCAAGACTAGACCTGTGAGGCAAGACCAAATGGTTTGTTGAGTCATACCACTGCATGAGACAATGATCATCGGTTTATAAAATCAATACTGAAAAGGGGATAACTGCTACATCATAGGTCGTTCGCAAAATAACGAAGCAATCAATAAAAAAATTATAGCAATACTAAGTAAAGATAATGGAGTAAGACCCAATGGTCCGACACTACAGATCGTTCACAGTGGGGCTAGACTATGTCTCTACCAGATAATACGTTATCTAAGGTAAGTAACTTGTTCATCTGATAGAGGCATCAAGTAGCAGATTCCTTAACTTTTGAAATAAATGTCATAGCTATACCCAACGGAGGAGGGTATGCGACCTAACCCTACAAAATTTCTCAACGAGAACCAGCCAGACACAATCAACAATCAACCAGATGCATGTGTAGGAACTAGATGAAAAAGAGTTTGGGCTTTTTATAAAAACCGTGGCAATGACCACAGAGAATGTAAATAAGAAACAACTCCCCAGGCATGGGAAAAACCAAGCCTAAGGGAAGTAGGATAATATCTTATCAAAAAACATCCGACAACTGTCAGCCATTAGCAATTAACCACAAGGGGACGTGAACTCCAGAACCAGAAGGGCCAAAGCCAAAACAAATGCCATGTAAACCGCATTCTCTACAACAGTAAAGAAAATCTTGATGGAAACTGTTCCTTCAAAATCCAAAAAGGACTTCCACGACCTATTTGATTAACATCAAGATGAATAAACCCATTGATGTTATGTTATGTTATGTTATAAAGGGTTTTATAGCGCGCTCAATTACTCAAGAGTATCCTGGCGCAAGCAGTTATCAGAAACCTTGGAGAGTAGAATGCATGGATCAGCTAGTTAAAAAGAAAAGTTTTAAGCCGTTTCTTGAAGGGTCCAAAATCCTGAATACTTCGTATTTCTAAAGGGAGAGAATTCCAAGCCAGAGCAGCTTTGACAGAGATGGACTGACGTCCCAACCGGGACCTGTGAAATCGGGGAATGGTCATCCGATGTTGGGTGGCTGAGCGCAGAGCTCTGCTGGGGACGTAGAAGCAGAACTGCTTCCTGATGTATAAAGTGCCCAAACCATGCAGAGCTCTGTGAGCTACCGTAAGGACTTTAAATTGCACTCTTTGGGCCACTGGAAGCCAATGCAGGTCACGCAAATACTGTCTCACGCTAGATCTTCTAGAGGTGTTAAATAGAAGTCTGGCCGTGGCGTTTTGTATCGTTTGCAATTTACTCAACAAATAACCAGGGATACCACAATAAAGGGCGTTGGCATAATCCAAGCGAGAGAGAATAAGTGCCCGAGCGACTGTTTCCTTGGCATGCTTGGGAAGTAGGGGAAAAAACCCTCTAAGAGATTTAAGAGTGCCAAAACAGACACCGGTGAGTTTCTTGACTTGCACTGAAAAGCGAAGGTCGTCACCGAACCAGATCCCAAGCTTCTTAGCAGGCACACCTACTGACTTTGGGCGAGGGAAGTCAGGCGGCCACATATTTTCTTGGAAGGCAGATGGAAAAGAGCCATATAGAAGGACCTCCGACTTATCCTCATTGCACTTCAGTTGGGCACATGCCAGCCACTGAAACACGGAGGAAAGGCAGGTCTGCGCCAGAGAAGTTGACAGGTCGTCATATTTCCAAGTAAATAGGAGCTGGGTGTCATCGGCGTAGGCAATTATTTTTGCCCCCAGCTCCTCTGCCAGGTAAATAAGAGGTGTCAGATAGATGTTAAAGAGTAGTGGGCTCAAAGAAGAGCCTTGCGGTACTCCCGTAGACACTTTCCTGGCAGCTGAAGAAAACGGAGGTGACCAAACCTGCTGGGAGCGATCTTCCAAAAAAGATTTAAGCCAATCCAGGGCAGAGCCTGCGATGCCGATGTTAGCAAGGTGGGTAAATAGAAGATGGTGGGGTACCGTATCAAAGCTGTCCTGCCGCCCGCGTCCAGGCACTCCCTAATTGTTTCTGCCATTTCTAAAGCCGTCTCAGTACTATAAATTTTCCTAAATCCGGATTGAGCCGGATGAAGGGCGCCGGAGTTTTCGATAAAAGTATCCAGCTGACGGAAGACGACTTTTTCACAAACTTTGGACAGGGCTGGAAGAAGAGAGATGGGACGATAGTTAGCCGCTTGTAACGGATCTAATGAGGGCTTCTTAAGGAGTGGCAATAATTTAGCCTGCTTCCAAAGCAGAGGGACCCGCGCCGTGCACAAAGACAGATTAATAATTGATGTTACTTCAGGGTAGACGGCCTCGGCTACTCCTGCCAGTACTCTGGCAGGGCATGGGTCAGAAGGTGAGCCTGATTTAAGGGTATTAAGAATAGTCAATATATCTGACCCAATTGCAGGGGAAAAGCCGGTGCATATAGGCGGCGCTGAGGGCGGAGGGGTGTAGGGCAGATGGTGGGGAACACCAAGTCCCTGAATATTCTTCATCACACTATCTTGTATGGCTTGTATTTTCCCAATGAAGTAGGAGGAAAGTTCCTCACACCATTGAAGTGATGTGGGAGAAGCCGCTTGTTTGGCGTAGGGTGTCAAAAAGCTTCTGACAATGGAGAAGATCCCTCTACCATTGTTTTTGCTTTAGCAATGCGATCTGCATAGAAGCTACTCTTAGCCAATTTAATGGCCGTATAGTAGTTGCTTTGAGCTTTACGCAAGGCAGATTTTGCTGATGGAGAATACTCAGAGCGCCACTGGCGTTCCAGTTTCTTACAGCCCAATTTGAGCTTTCTTAGTGCACCAGTAGGGTGCGATATGGAGAGGAGTGCGGCTGTTTTTTAGAGTTAGGGTGAGAGACAGAGCTGACACCCTGCTTAATCCAAGTAGCAAAGCCATCAACCGCCACATCCAGGTCACTAGAAAGCACCGGGCAGGAGAGTGAGAGGGCCGTATAAAGGGCTGGGATTTCAATTTTCGGTGGAGGTTTGCATTGAACCGAGGCACTGGGGGGCATCGGCGACCCCAATGGCCAGGAAAAAAGGACCAGAAAATAGTCAGACCAAGTAACCTGGATAGGGTTCTCTATAGATAGTGCAAAGTTGGAACACACCAGGTCGATCGTATGGCCACCTGAGTGGGAAGGAACTTTCAACCACTGAGTTAGTTGCGCCAAGAAGATCGATTAGTTCCTTAGTGCCCGGGGACCCGGGACAGTCCGAATGGATGTTAATATCACCCACCAGGAGAAAGTATGTAAAGCGGAGAGCACGAGGGACAATAATGTCATCCAGACTCTTCAAAAGAGCGCTCGACGAGCCGGGGAGGCGGTAGACCAATGTGCCACCCAATGTAAAGTGTGGAGACAGAACAATGGAGAAGTCAAGAGCATCCCCGTCGACCAGCCCAACTGTCACCTCACTAGTGAAAAGCCAAGTATCTCTTAGCCGCAAGGCCGATGCCGTGAGCGTTGTTGCCTGAGATCCTGTGGGCCTGATGCACTCCAGGCAGCTAGTTCCCAAACCAGTCTTGCCCGCCCCTGCGCACCCAGTCCTCAATGCCCAGCTGCCGACACCGGGGTGTGTCGAAAATGGCCCACCACGTGCCGGTGTAAGCTCCAAGCCCAAGGCCCGCGACATTGGCAGCCTCCTCAGACCATCACGGCCTCCGCGACACAGGCCCGCAGTACTCCTTTCTCGTTAACGTACTCCACCGGCATACACAGAGGACTAGTAGGTCACACATTTGGAACTGAGTCATGCCCTCTACATGTCAGAGTCCATGTCATTGTACAGGCCTCATCGCATACTGCATCCCCTTCCAGCTCTGTTGCCCCTGAGTGTGTGCCCTGAAATTCATGGTCGATATCTGTCTGTACGTCTGTGGCGTCTGGGCCCATGGGCTGGAGGTTGTCTTAATCTATCTGTAGCTGATACTGACAAGGTGGAAATGTGGAGTCTGTAGCATTCAACCCCGCAATTTGCCTGTTCCTGCTTGCTTCTGCCCTTGGCATCATGCCCTGGAGGGACACCTTAAACTGTCCCTCGCAACCCTCCGTGACATTCACCTTGGACATGGACGAGTAAACGCTCAGCTCACGTGGCCTTACCTCAGTGCACCGCAAGTCACCGTCCCGTGGCGGTGTGCCTGTGCCGGCAGCTGTGTATCCGGGGCCACAAACTCTGTGCTGCTCAAGTCAGGGACCCATGATGTCGGTACCTTGTACTGCTGATTGTCTGCTCACTGTTGTGGTTTTTGCCACCACCAACCAACCCCTGAGTGGTGGCTTACACTACCCAACACCCATCAAGTACAGGCATCACTGGAGATGTGACCTTGGCAATAAAAGGGGTCTGGTGCACATGCCCGTAGCCAGTCCCAGAAACTCACTCAGTGTGTCCTTGTGGTCATTATATATGCATGTGGGACCGGGGACATTCCACAGTACATTGTGCTGTGTACAGCGCGCGCAACCATGTCACTGCAGGCAGTGGTGTAGACCTGAGACATGTAACCAGGTCGTATCTTTATGTGAGCGTAAGCAGGGTAGACAGGCATACGACAGTACTGCGTAGAGGTGTGGCTCCTCCACACGTGGATCTGGGTGTGGTTCAGTGTGGGCCTTGCCAAGAATGCGGCTGATGCGTCTGTCTCTGTTGTAGTGTCTGCGCCACCCATCACGCAATCAGCAATGTTGCTATGTGGCACGTCCTCGGTGTGCGTGGTAAGGAGTACATGGGGGAGGGCATGCCCGCTCGGGGTCAGGCATCACAGACGTGGATAGTGCTCTACATCTGTGTCAGCACTGTCCTTGCAATGGGCCTACACACACATGGCCGGCCACATTCTGCGCAGCATCATCACTGTGTCCTACTCTGGCTTGTAGACATGCGCAGACAAGCATGTCAATGGTGTGCCGTAGGGGTGCATGTGATGTAATCGCACTGCGCACACAAGTGAATGTGCTCGGGGGGGATGTGCAGCAGTGAGGCTACGTAGTACACAGTGATGCAGCTCATTTGCAACATGCAATACATGTCATACAGGACTCACTAAGTCACAAATATCACACACCAATGAACCAGTGCGCCTGCCAACATATCATGCAGTATGTAGTTGTGACTCATGTCGCTCTGTACTGTCACAGGTGACCAAGGATATGCACTCTGCGCTTGGGTGATGTCACCCCTCCGAGCCCCGAACACACAGGCCCAGAGGCAGTACAATTTGGCACACAAACGCACCAGGGGCATCGTGGAACACACATTTGGCGTGTTGAAGTCACGTTTCAGGTGCCTGGACATCACAGGTGGTAAGCTCCTGTACAGCCCAGACCTCGTGTGCAAGATGATCGTTGCATGTTGTGTGTTGCACAACATATGTGTACACAGCAAAGCCCCATGGATACGAGTGCCAGATGCACCAGACGATGATGATGAAGATAAGGCAGGTGGACCACACCTCACTGCAGCCGCAGCAGGAATAGCCCGTAGGGACTACATCATTGACAGTTTCTTCTCTGGTTGATGTCACATTGTGTGGGTCCTTCGCAGTAATAGCACAGTACGTTGACTGCCACAGGCACTGCAAGTGCTAATAAAAGCATTCCAATACACATTCCCTGCATGCATGTCACTCATCTGTACAGGCACTACACTCAGACAAGTGTGGGTGCAACATGTTGTGCTGTCAATTGAGGGATTTGTTGATGGATGTTGGGTGTGTCACCTCTGTGCAGTGAGGCTGTTCATGGTGTCACGTATTCTAACTGCCAGTTCTGTGTGTCACAGTTGTTAGGATATCCCACTCTTCGGCATTTCACATGTCACATATCATTCCATTTTGGCTGTCATTTGTGGCCTACAGGTGACAACAGGGATTCTTTTGTGCTCTGATATGTGCCGCCATGATGCAGGGATGCACCCTGTGACTCAAGGCCCACGAAATTGGCAATATGTGCGTAAGGGGGAGTGACGGCCCCTGCATTAGACCGTGCTTTCATTCTTGTTTGGTCATGTCGAGGGCTCGTCGGTGTGCAGGGGGTGTTGTTTGTACCTCTGCAATGTGAGGGGAAGATGCGGTTTCACAGTGTGTACCATGTTTGTTTCCGCATTGGAACAGGTTACATACTGAATGCATGTCTATGTGCATTGTGGCTGTTTGTGGGGAAAGCCTATCTGATTTAGACAATGGTCATTTGTTCTGCGTCACAGCTGTGGGCTTGTGCTCACAGGTTGTCATCTCACCGTTTGTTTACTCTGCTTTTATGTTGCACTTTCCTGCCAAACGCGTGGAATTTGCAGGCCGGTCGCTGGTTTTCGGTGATTTTTGTACCGCGATTGGCCTCATTGCAGGATTTATTGCGTTCGCTTTTCGCATTTTTGCGGCGTGGCGTTGGTTTTATCGTGGCCAGTTGACGCGTTATCTAGTGACTATCGCATGGTACTGCCATGTTGTGAATACCTGGTTAACATGGCATACATTTCCCGTGATGGACTGCGATGTTGAGGGTTGCGTTCAGTAACTTTTGCGATAGTTATCACACGTTCTTGAGAATATACCCCACAGTTTTTAAGAACTGAGGAAAGCTACTGGCTGAAACTCATCAGCAGTTAATAAAGTGTATTATAAGCTACTTCGTGAGTGCCTTGCATGTGCTGGAGCTGTTATGTTAAACGTGAGTCCCATCCTCACTATCATAGAGGCACCCGTCTTAAGGGTTCGGCAAGCTGCAGATGGGACCGGAGCTGTAATTTATTAACATACTGCCGGAACCATCTCTGAAAGACATTTTAGTCTATCAAAGGATTGTGAGTATTCAAATTCATGGCATGCAGTAATTGCACTGCTGCCTGCGGAGGAATCTTGATGCAAAATCCGGTGGCCTGGCGAGGGGTGTGCAACGCACAGCGACAGTGTGGCTGAGATAGAAGATGGGACTGACATACAAGGTGACATGCTTTGAAAGTAAGAAGGATTTGTGCCTTTTTATTTTTCAACCTAAGAACACATTGTGGCATTAAAGTCAATATGGCAATATATAAAAATGTATATTGACAAATTACCTTACTAGTATGGCAGCCGGAATACAAAGAACATTTTTGCAGTCCTTTCTTGTTTGTCACTACCCTGAATTCACCAATGAGGAGACAGTATTTACCATTTAAAATTGAACACTTTTCTGAAAGTAAATACACTTTTAGCACTGAGGAAAGCTACTAGCTACCCCATGAGTGCCCTGCATGTGCTGGAGCTGTTATATTAAACGTGAGTCCTATCCTCACGATCATAGAGGCACCCACCTTAGGAGTTCAGCAAGCTGCAGATGGGACCGGAGCTGATTGATCTATATATATATATATATATATATATATATATATATATATATATATATTGCCAGTAGGTAGTTATAGTTAGGACCTAGTTTCCACAAGAAAAGCGTTTTTGATTTGCCAATATCTTTGGGGCCGTTTGTCAAATCTTTGCGAAATTTTCAAAACCTACTGTGTTTAAAGTTTCGGGGTGATTCGTCAAGCGGGGTCCAAGAAAAAGCGGGATCCCAAACACGTTTTCTGCATTTAAATTTCCATAGGAAACTTTAGACACAGCTACAGCCCGAACTGCTGAATGGAATTACACCAAATTTGGCAAATAGGTTGCTCTTGGTTCAGAAAGCACTCTTTTTGTTAAATGGTGTAAATCCGTTCAGTAGTTTCTGAGAAATGTAAACATTTCTCAGATATACAAATATGGCCACGGAGGATCCGCAAACACTCCCGATGTCCAACCTGCAATCAGATTGGCTGCCAAGAGTTTCAACCGGGAAGTGTTGGCAGCTATGTGACTCGGTTGAACTGAGTCACAAGGAAAAAGGTTAAAAAAGTTAAACATTAAGAAAAAGGGGCAGGCTAGAAACACCCTGACCTTCTAGGCCTGCTCAGGGGGTCCCTGTCCCCAGGGCCAAAAAAAGCATTTTCTTTTTTTTCTTTTCGGCAGGATTCGCGTTAGAACTGCGAATCCGTCCGATTTAAAAAAAAAAAAAAAAAAAAAAAAAAAAACTCTTCCTTTAATTTGGTCTCCGCCTGGGCCAGGTCTTAGGGGCAATGATCTAAATACATGCAGGCCCCCGTTGCCCGAGGACCACCACCTCCCCAGGGCTATGTTCATTAAATGCGGGGGCCATAAGGGCCCCCCGCAGCCCCAGGTACGCCACCTCCCCAGGGCTATGTTAATTAATTCCCCTGGGCTTTATTTTTTAAATGATTGCATGAGGGGGCTCCTGCCCCCCAAGCAGCCCCGGGGACCGCCACCTCCCCGGGGCTGATATGTTAAATGCAGGGTGCCCTGCGGCCCCCCACAGCCCAGGGGACCAAAAGGTTAGCACTGGTACAATCCCTCACTGATCCGGATGAAGAACCTCAATCAGAGTCAAATTTAAAACATCTGCAACCCTTCTTAGCACATCCGCCAACTAAAAGCTGGCCTCTGATTCAAGGCCAGGAGGAGATAGAAGGCTAAAAGCAGTGGAAGACTCTAACCCACTTGTTTCGCCTAACTTTGAAATCCAGCTATCCATAATAGGGGTGGATTCACAGGTTGCATCAAGGAAACCTCTTTCTCATTTCCTTCAATCAACTCCAAAGAACCCTGAATTACCGGCTCTGCAAACGACGTTGATCGACACTGGCACTGCACCGTATCGACGTCGGGATCAGAAAATGTAAGGGCATTGGTCAACGCCAATGGTGTAGTGGACAAAATGAGTTGAGGGGATGTCGACAACTCAAGACTCTATGCAGTTTCGTACATCGACTCCATTTTGGAGCCTTACAGCACCACCAGAACGCTTTCCTGAGGAACAACAGACATCGTTGAGGAGTCAGTCAGTGCCACATGTGTGAGCCTGTGTCCTTAAGGGCATGACCATAGCCCAGGAGGAATCCATTGGCGAAGACGCAGCCACTGTACCCATCAACTTCTTGGGGCCCGAAGGAGCTACAGATTAAGGTGAGGGCCCAAAGAAGACATGGAGAGCAACATAATACTCTTTCATCTGGGCCCAAGTTGCCCCAGCTCCATGGAATGAAGGGAGGCGCGGTAGTGACTCTTGCACGAGTCCTCAGCACAAGGGTGTGAGGGGCCTCCTAAAACCACGTCATGAGATGAAGAAGCCCTAGAAAGCTGCGACTTCAATCGCTTACAACAATGCTTACCATGAGACGTGGATGGGGACTTGGACCGCTGACATCGTTCACGGGATGTAACGCGACACTCATAGGAACGGCCTCTGGAGTGGCTCCGTATCCCGCATGTCTTCGGTTTCGGCCGTTAGCAGGCCTTGCACTCTTCAACGTCGTGTTGATCACCCCAGCACCACATGAAGATAGCATGAGGATCCGTACACGACATATGCCAAGCACAAGACCCACAAAATTTAAATCCCTAGGCACAGAGAGCTCTGCACACTTTTTCTGACTGAAAAATCTTCACAGCAAGGCTAAAAAACATCCAGAGATACGCTCTGCGTTACACCACAGAAAAGAAGAAACTGACGTCCGCGCACCAGAGGGGACTTGGATAGCTTCACTGACATCACAACCGGAGTCGACGTCATCACCGAGCTGTACAACGCCATCCCCCGGCGTACAGAGGTACAGCTGAAAAAGTTCCGGATCCAGTCTGATGCCTGGGGAGAATTCAATTCAAAGTCTAAGGAATCTGCGGCTAGAAGTCTCTATCAGATTAGGGTTTTACATCAAAAATCATGGTTTGATGCATGGGAACCCCAATGGAAAACTCCCTTGACCTAAGTAATGAAAAGCAGTTATTACTTATAGGTGACTTTCCAGCGCCAAATAAGTTTTGAGCTAGAAAGTAGAATTCAAAATAAAATTTTGCACCCATTTGTGTCCCTTTTGAGAAGCAATCCCAGCGCACATTTTTAGTAAATAACACCTGTTCTTCTCCATGCACAGCAACTAAAGCACTCTTTTGGTGAAAATACACCACTGATAGCTAATCATATGCTGACATGCCAAAAATACTGATCAACATTCCCATCATCTGTGTGCCCTTCTCTTTACTTTTTCTGCTATGAACGGGAGCTCTGGCCATCAGCTAAAAGTGCCTATAAACAGACCTAAAATAATGGCTAAGAAATGTTTTCTGTTATATCATTACACAGAATGGGGTTATAAATTCCATAGATAAACGTATTTTCACACAAGTGCCTAAGTAGCTCTTTTTGGTCGTATAGAGAAATATGTTAAATAGTAGCAGAAAATAAAAAAACAAATGTACCAGAACCTTTTGTAAAGGAACCCATATTTTAACACCCTGGCTGCACCAGTTGAGTTGATTTTTCACTGTTATTTTCATACAAGTATAACATAGAATACAACTAGAGGAAAAACAGACGCACCTAAAACTGCAAAAAACAAAAATAGGGCTAGCAGCCATCAAAAAAACTAAAATGAATTAGTTGAAAATACACAACTCATCATAAAAATAACACGTACTTTGGTGCAAATTGGTGCCCATCGATTCAACAGCATTTCTAAGGGCATTGCTGAACAATTAACATATGTCTATAGCTGTGCATTATACAATCATTCAGGCATTATTGTATTGCCTCCATACAGCTACAAACTACAGCTCCCCATGACTAGCGATTTAGACCAAATTAAAAGCTCAAGCAAAACCATTCGGCAGAAAGCAGTCAATATTTATGACTGTATCTGTCCATGCTACATAAGCGACAAGCTCAGACATTGCTCTAAAACTAGCATAGGATGCCCACATTGGTGTAGAGGACACACAAGAAAGCTACTATTTTGTAACAGAGAGAGCATCATAGTGGTAAATGGAGATATTCCTACAGTGAATTTGTTACTAAGAAACAATTACCTACCTCAAGTCTCCCTTTAGCAAATAAAACTATGCCTAACTTGTACAATATCAACCTTAAGTTGCTTGTAACAGTGCAATTAAATTCTTGGTAGATGTTTGCTCTTTCCCATGTGTCATCAACATCTTATCCAATCACAAGGCTGATGAAAATAACTAACCATGTATTCTCTACGAGCTTTTGGGTACGCAGCAACTGCATTCCAAATCATACCTTTAATAGCATCATGCAAGTTTGGTCCTATGGAGGTATTTTACAAAGCTCATTTTTAATGCCAAAGAATGCTGGACAAACTGGTTCACGAGTCAACTCTGCACTTACTTGGCAGTTCTTGCTAGTGGGAATACATTCTTAAATGGTATACTTCCAGCAAGGTTCAACTATTTGGACAAGCACCCATTAAAAGCTCTGATAGCAATGTTTGGATGGATTGAAGAATGGAGGTTAAATGTAACCATGATTACCATGATAATTTTCGAGCAGAAGGTTTTGCTAACTTATGAAAAAGCAACTTAAGGATGAAGTTCAAATGTGTGGTTCGTAGCTTCAGTTTACTAAGATGGCGCCTATCGAAGCCATCTCTAGCAGTCATACACCTAAGTAGTTGGGAGGGAAACACTCTCAACAATAAAAAAATACACATGTACTCTTCTGCCAAGAACAATATGCCCAAAGAGCAACATATTATTATATATTTCATACTGGGGTCCTTCCAAGTTTAGGAGAACAGGAGCATGAGGTCCTCAGATCGTCCCCCAGTTCAGCAAAATCCAAGCAAAACAATAGAGGTGCATTTCTGTACCCCTGATTCGGCCCTTGGATTGTGTGCATGTTCCTAGATTGTGTACTGCTGGCCCCCACCTTGGTCCAAACCCAGGGATCCATGCAGATTTGAATTGCTATCAGAAATACAGTAAAAATTCACCATCGGGCAACTTTACCCCACAGTGTGTTTCTGTCAACCTGTCAAAATCTGTGTTGTAGTGTAGGCAACAGGAGTAGAGAGAAATGTTCCAAACTTGGGCATAACAGTGGGTTTGAAGCGAACAGGTCATAACATGGTATAGGATGCCACAAGCTAAGTGGAAACCCATATTATAGAAAGGTAATAGATTTTGTAATTCTTCAACCAGAAGAAGTCAGATGGCAAAGAGAGGATGCAAACTGAATGGGTTATTCTATCGTTAATGATGTTCCACAATTCTCATGGCACTGTACAACATACCACCACAACGTGATTTATTAAACAAAATATTTGGCAGAAAAGATGAACAAATAAATACTTACAGTCTGGTCAGAGATGGCAAAGAAGTAAATGAATTGGGATGAATGATTGCAATTTTATTCCAAGCTAAATCCCTGTGAACAGGAAATGAAACCATTACCAAAACATTGAGAGACATTTTCTCGATCCATCCTCAGTATCAAAAACAAAACATATAATGCTATCATTTTTAGTTACTTATTTGATACAGTGCAGATCTAGCCCCCAAACCACTGCACTTTACAGAGAACATGTTACTGTAGCAGGATCCTCTTGGATGTGAGGAGTTGAGCAGTGTATTGGTTCTTCTTGAGACCCACTTGTAGCTGGGGTTAGACATTTTGAACACAATCACATACATTGCACTGCTGCTGTCAAATGTTAACAATGCCTCTGTGCAATTTCACACCTGTACCAGGCAATAATTCAGAGGATTTTGCACCAATGACCAGTGTGGAAATGACATTTGCATCGTATAAACAGGGAAACAGCCGTTACAACGATGCCTTTACCACACATGTCAGTATATGTGTCTTTATGTAAGTGTGTGTGTGTATATATATATATATATATATCTATATATATATATATATCATACGAACTCTCTCCACACAGGGAAAGAAATGAGTTGCACTCCTGCGGTGAATTGAATAAATCATTTATTACAGCAAGGCAAAATCTTCATTAATTTATTTCTGCGAGGCAAATCCTGACGCGTTTCGTTCAGCATTGAAATTTTTCAAAGGTATAGCCTGTCAGCATCCATCACAACAGCAATTGCTTAGCTTTTATAGGTTTTTGACCCCTAGTGGCCGCCCAGATGGGACACATTCATAAAGCATGCTGGTACTTGTGGTATCTTAAAGTTTCGACCCTCTGGTGGGTGATGCATTTAAAAATTAAATAAATATATATATATATAAAAACACTGATTGAACAAAAACGAATGTTGCAGAGACGTTATAGTTAGGCTCAGATATCACTTGTACAAAATCATAGAAATTCAGCAGTTATAGTTACCTGAGCTGACTATAATGTATGCCTCCACAATGCACTGCTTATAACCTCACATATAACATCACTGATGAAATTTCAAATAACATCACTGATGACATCATACACAGACTCACTCCTATACAGCTACTCAAACACCTACTCACTCACTCACACATACAGTTGCTCACACCCACTCCCTTATACATATACTAACACATGTACTCACTCACTTGTACAGTCACTCACACAAGCACACTCACCCAAACAGCCACTCTCACATTTACTCACACCCATACAGTCACACACACCCACTCACTCACCCATACACCACTTATGCATCCACATACTCCCCCATACAGCCACTCACACAGCCCATCACTCACCTACACAGCCTCTCACACAGCCACTCACTCACCCATACAGCCACTCACACACTCAGAGCCACTCAGACACCTACTACACATGGATGCACACAGCCCTTCAATAATATGTGTTACAAATAGTATAATTCATTAGTAGTACACAAAGTATACTAATTATACATTTGTAGTATCTTAGAACATATCTTTAACACTTAGAAACGTTTAGAAAACACTCATAGTCACTTTATGATTTAATCAGTAAAGCCATTTGAGATGTCATCAGTGATGCCACTGACCATGTCATGAGTGATGAAGTATGCGAGGTCATAAGCAGTGCTTTACAGGAGCACAAGTTATAGTTAGCTCAGGTAACTATAACTGCAGAATTTCTATGGTTTTGTATGTGTGAAATCTGAGCCTAACTATAACGCCCCTGTAACCTTTGTTTGTTCAGTACATTTTTAGGTTTATTTTAAATTCTGCTTCCTAACTATAACATCGCTGTAACCTTTGTTTATTTCTGTGAATTTCTATGTTTTTTTAACGTTATTTCCTAACTATAAGGTTCCTGTAATGTGAATTTCAATGGTTTTTTCAATTTTATTATATATATATATATATATATATATATATATATATATATATATATATATATATATGTATTCTAGAGTCAACCTACATAATAGATCAAAACTTCGTATTCTAGAGTCAACCTACATAATAGATCTGCAGACCAAGACCCCTATAGGGCTTAACAACGATGAGGAACTATGGGTTCACTTATGAGGTAGATGATATACTAAGATCATAAGGGTACTTCTTGAAATACATCTTAGATACCCTCTCTTTTTGGGTCTGCCGCTTTAAAATCTATTCCCAAACAAAAATAATTAAAATCTGTTTTCTTATTTTCTGTTTTATGGCCCAATCAACATTAGTACTCTCTCTCAGTAGTTGGTTTTATGCCCATTCAGGGCTCTATTGTCACATATAAGCAGATGACTAGGCAACACGGATGAGATGCCCAAAAAGGGGGGGCTTATTTGCAACACGAGACACAGATGAATTATACTTATAAATTAAAAATAATAATACTGTTATTTGTTTGTCTCTTTGCCCCTCATGACACCAATCTGAAACAACATATAAGGTGTTTAGATGTATTGAGAACACATCGTAATGGCAATATATATGAGCTTGGAATATTGCCATTCTGCATTTACGTGTCTCTCCCCAATCTCTTTGACATGAAAATACAAAAAGAGTTATTTGCCATACTGCACTGTCATCCAACTTCTAATTTTAACTTTTATATGTATTGTTTGCATTAATGTAAGGCACTTTACTTGGCTATATTTGTCGTTATAAAATGGCCGCCATGAAACTACGAACAATGTTGCTGCTAGTCCATCTTCTATGCCAATATTTTTGTCATGTGATATGTGATTCAAGTTTAAATGTGCCCGCTGTATACAAAGGAAACTGACATTGAAAAAGCCAGTCGGCGAAACGCGTCTGTCAGCGTTTCGGGGAAATCACGGGGGGAACTTGCTAAATAAAGCATCTATGCTTTAAGAAACATCGTCCCTGGATTTTGCTTTGAGTGCTCTTCGCTTTACACGTTTTACGTGTTGGTTGTTTCATATATATATATATATATATATATATATTTCAACAAAACATCCCCAGTTGAAGACGCACTCCAAAAGCAGATGAATTCCACTGATTCTTTTAATAAAAGGAAACTGGCATTTTCATTCAGATGCATTTCATTGAGTTACACGTTTCAGAGCCCATGATATTGCACCAAAATGGTGAAAAGGCACTCCCCTCTGCATGTCCATTTAATTAGCTATATATATATATATATATATATATATATATATATATATATATATATATATATATATATATATTCATATTCAGCAGTTGTAGTTAGGGTTATCTCAAGTAACTATAACTCGCGCCCTAAGGCCTATAACTCACCCCCCGCCATGCATAGTTTTCTCATCAATAATTTCATGGAAATGTTGCAGTGATGTTATCAATTATGTCATAAAAGATGTCATGAGCGATGTAATATGTGGGGTAATTAGCAGTGCTTGGCGAGTGCATGAGTTATAGTTACTTTAAGGCACGAGTTATAGTTACTTGAGATAACTATATCTATAACTGCTGAATTTATATGGTTTTGTGTGTGTAAAATCTGAACCTAACTATAATGTCCCTGTTACCTTAGGATTTTTACCAGTGAATTTCTAAGGTGTTTAAAAACAATACTAATCATAACGTTCCTGTAACCTTTGGCTTTTTCAGTGAATCTCCATGGTTTTTTAATGCTGTTTCCTAAGTATAATGTCCCTGTAACCTGGGTGTGTGAGTGGCTGTGGTGGGTGTGTGAGTGCATGTGTGATTGGCTTTGTGAGGCTGTGAGTGGCTAAGGGAGTGGCCGTGAGGGTGTGTGAGTAGGTGTGGGAATGACAATGTGAGTGGTTTTGTGGGTCTGTAAGTGGCTTTATGGGTGTGTGAGTGGCTGCGTGAGTGTGTAAGTGTGAGTGTTAGTGTGTGAGTGGGTGTATAAAATCTTTGTTGGTCTGTGAGTAGGTGGGTGTGTGAGTGGTGTTGAGTTTCTGTGAGTGGGCATGTGTGAGTGAGTGGTTGTTTGAGTAGCTGTGTGGGTTTGTAAGTGGGTGTGTGAGGAGGTGTATGGGTCTGTGAGTGAGTGCATATTTTTTTAATAGAGTCTGGATATACGGATCCGCCCAAATCCACTCGAATGCATGAGGATCTGCAGATCCTTGTGTGGTAACAAAAAAAGTTTTTGGGGCAATTTGTTGCTCATGAGGGGTCCCTCACAGACCCCTCCATTAGTTCCATTGGGTCAGGGTACCCCTAGCTTGACACCTTTAATCACTTTTTAATTTTATTTTCCCCTCTGGTAACCGAGTCCTGATGAACAAAATGGCGGCCACAGTTTTTCTCTCAGGTTACGGCCAACCAATCACAACATTGCTGTTGGCAAGTTGATTCTGTTTTCTCTTGGAGACAATTGGTCCTCTAGGCATTGCTGCAGAGGCCTCATATGCAATCTTGCTTTGGGAACAATATTTATACAAGAAGCAATCAATCCTAGAAGAGTTGCTATCTTCTTGCAGTTGGATGTGGAGTTGACCTAAATTCATGACATTTGTCCAGGATAGAAGAAAGTCTCTTCTCACACTTGCCCTTATGATGTTCAGTGTTGCTCATAGATATGACGGCATTTGAACTGGTATGGATATTGATTTTTGGTCATTCATCTGAAGACTTAATCGGTTCAGTAGTCTCCCAGTCATTAAGTAGTCATTCTTCACCTTCAATAGCCAGTCGTCCAAGCAACGATAGAAGAATATTCCTTTTCTACTTAGGTGAGTCACTACCATATCATGCATTTAGAAAATGTGTGTGGTGCAAACTTCAGGACAGATGGAAGTACTGCGTATTGATAATGTTTGTTTCCTAATTGAGAAGAGAGGGGGAGCAGGGAGCTGAATGTAGGTCCAGTGGCTCCTGCTCCCGAATAGTAGATAAATCACTAAGGAGAGTCACTGTTCCTGAGAGCAGAATTAGGGAGGAGTCATTTTAGAGAGAAAGGAGGGAGTCAAAGGGACTCTTACTTGATGCCCTCACAAACCCCGACGGATGTCATGCTTCATCATGGGGCGGTGCTCCTCATCGGGCAGGCGCTGCAATGCTTTGCAGTTGGCTTTGGTGGAATAGGAAGTGGAATGGATTTGAAATGTAGAAAACATCCATGAGCTGCAATATTTAGCACTCCCTTGTGTTTTGTCATTAAAGTTTATTCAGCCATATGCTAAGATACTCTTCACCCCTCTGAATTTGAATTTCTACCTAGTCTCCTGAGTCAGTTAGGATTATAAGATGTTATAATCAAACTGCCCATACTGGCCTATGGGAACAGGTATCCTTGAAATAGTGAAAACGAAATTGGCTGTAATACACTATCAGGACATGCCACACACATCAGGGCATGTTCTACCTTTTACATACAATGCACCCTGCCCTTGGGCCTACTTTAGGGGTGTCTGATGTATAGAAAAGGGAAGGTTTGGGGACTGGCAAGTGGGTGCACTAACCAAGTCAACATGGCAGCACTAGACTGCACACAGGCTCTGCAATGGCAGGTCTGAGCCACAGGTTACAAGCTGCTCCGGTGGGTGGCCAATCAGTGCTGCAAGCCCACCAGCAGCATTTTATTTATAAGCCCTGGCCACACACGGTGCACTGTACTAGAGTCTGACAAGTAAACCAAATAAGCCAATCATGGAGTCACTAATCCATTACAATACTTTACAATAGAGAGCGTATGCACTTTAGCACTGATCAGCAGTGGTAAAGTGCCCAGAGTCATAAAACCACCAACAACAGGTCAGAAAAAATACAGGAGGAAGGCAAAAAGTTCAGGGATGACCCTGCAAAAAGGGCCATGTCCAACAACCGGCATTGATATGGATATCTGAGACTGAGCATACTATTTCTGCTGTTGTTGTAGTTTGTAATGCCAACAAATGGGTAAAGCCTATGATGCTAATAGCTTCGATCTGTTAATCTGTATCCTAGCCTGACAAATTAATGTATTTCTTCTAACCCAACTGCTTTTATGTTTCTGCTTTGTTCTTAATTTTTTGCATTTTCTCCTTTATTTGCTGACCGAACAGATATTTGTTTGAAGACTTCACACGATTTGATGTTGAAGGATTTAGCGTCGAGTGAAAAAGAACAAATACGTCGATCACCTTTGCAATCGACGATGAGGAAGTTTCAATTCTCAACAAGCATGTCAGGATCACCATTTCCATCTGTAGACTCTCTACAATTGTCAGTTTCATTACATTCACCACACGTGTTGCATCAAAAGAGTGGGAATTCTCCAAAGTTTCATACCTCCTCGTTTACAATCACACAAAAGAAGAGAGTGGAGACTTTATCAAACCCTTTTTCTCCAGCTTTCCATCCAATTATTCCAGATCCTCATCCTTAGTCTCATCATCATTAAGTAGCCATTAAAACCAATAATACCCATTGAGGATCCGCAACAAGAGCCTCTTCGACCTTTAAAGCTACAAGGATCTTGGGTCATTCAAATTGGAAGCCTACTATATAGCTGCAGAATTGCAATGGCTTGATCCCATGGTTAAGTCCTTCTTTCTCCTGTAAGAAGCGGTTTGTCATCTTTTCTTTGAGAAAAACCACAATTGCACTACAAAATGATGCATCTTGCTCGTTGGTCACTGCCCGGCACTGCTGGCGCAGGTAGCTCCAAAGATCCAACCTACCTCAAACATATGCACTGGAGCTACACATTTAGGTGCTGTGCAGAGTGCTGCCCTAATCATAAATTAATTATATGACTTGAACCAATGCAGGAGTCATGCAGATTGGTTAGCTATATGATTCTGGTAATCTGATATCCTTTAATGAGCTGCAGCATGAAACATCAGTCCTGCCGAGTCGATTTCTGACACATGCAGCCATAAAATCTCTTTGGGGACTATCTGAAGTGAAGCCTGACATGGATCAAACCCTTTAGGTCCTTATGACCTGGGGGGAGCAAGCCATATGACAATCCACCTTTGTAAGTAAGGGGAGAGGATGTGGCCATATGGTTAGAACGGTCGACTTCAAAGCTGGGGAACAAGGTTCGAGTCTCGGCAACGATGCTGAACATCTTGTCATTCTGAGCAAATCACTTAACCTCCCTGTGCCTAACAAAAATTAATGTGTCAATCTGTAACGAAACTGGCGCACTGATACCTGATATCTTTGGGTCGAGTTTGCGCTATATAAAATCCCCCCCCCCCCCAAAAGAAAAAGTCACTCCGTAGCATCAACATTGCGGATTCCCAGCTAGTCCTGAGCTCAGGACTAGCTGGGAATCCGATCTCAAGGTGTCTCTAACAAACGGGGGGGTTGACTGCACTTCGATCTGTAAGGGGATATTTCTAGGAATGCACGGCTGGAATTTTTATAATTCAATTATTTGCACTGTTTCCCGTAATACCTGATAAATGGGCCATATTTACGCGCCGATGCAACGTTTATCAGTCAATACTGGGACAAGATAAAGAATCTAATTTCTACCTGGATGAACAGGGATCCTGTATTGGACCCTAAGATCTTCTTACTTAGTTACAGCTATAATGCCTAGTAGCACTATCTAACCTAGGATGCATGTTACATATACATAGTTGCTATTGCTTATGGCACTGAACTGTTTATTCAAATATTTCATCTAGGCATTACAACCAATATATGTGTGTATCATATTTTGTTCTTGAAAACAATAAAAAGAAATATAAACAAACCTATCAACCCATTGCCAAGAGTGGTTTCAAAACAAACTTCAATGTCTCCAATAAGAAAGAGAAGGCCAATTCCTTCTCGCTCTCCAAGCCATTCTCCAGAAAAAAGAAGACTCAGATCCCCAACAAGATCAATAATGTTGTTCACATCTACAGATGACACTACATCATAAACGCTAAATTCACCAGTGGCTTCTCCCCTCTAGATCTTCTACTGTAGATGAAATCACTACCTTCTAAGAGGTCTTGGTTAGAGGGGCTGCTTAGTTGAATATCCTTAAGATGCTCCACTGCCTACTGCATCGACAATACTGGAAACCCTACAAAATATGATGGCTCCTAAGCCCCTTTTGCCCTTGGTTCTAAGTCTGCTAGAAATGGTAGGAAATATTTTTTTACACCTGCCACAATAAAAGGAGCTAAGCCCAAATTGCTTAAAAAATATAAACCTCAGCATGACCTGAATGTTTGAGGTCAGAACCTAAACCAGACTCAGTTATAGTAACCTCTGAAAGGAAAAGACATGGATCAGCTCCGGAAACAACAACTCCAGAGTGAGAAAGTAAGTACATTGAGGCTCTTTCCCTAGAAGTATACCGAACAGGTGCCACACATCTTAAAAATGTGAGATTTGTGAAGAAATGCAGACTTCCTAGAAGATCCTCCAAAAACAGAATCAGTAGAATTACATCTAGATTCTGCAAGATAATTTTCAGCTAACCAAATAATTAGTGATGCTGTAGACTCAACAGAACTGGCATTTCTATGGCATATCCATAAGAAGAGCCACATGGCTTCATTTGACCACTCACAATTAAAAATCATGAACTTGCCTTTTTCTGAAAAATTGTTAAAGAGGGAGAGGATTCCTTAAATACGGCATCCCCTTTACACATCTATTTACTCACCCTACCCCTCTTCTCAGTCAACTAACAGCACCCTAATTTTAAAATAGTAAACATTTTGGTAGACAAACATTATGCTGCGTCCTGTGGGCACTCTTGCTGTGCACTTTTTGCGCAGTGGTGGTTGAGTGCCTACAGAGGACTGAAAACAGGCACACGACTAGGGTCCAGGTACCAGCGTAGCGTTGGGCACACTACCTGGCCGCGAGGATAACCCCCTTGCGTAGTGGAGTTATGAGCAACTTTATAACTAGATGTTAAAATGAACAACTAAGGTACAAAATAACCACTGAAATATGTGAGTTGTAGCACAGTTTATATATGGATATGCAAACTTGCTACAACAAAATCAAACTTTATTAGAACGTTTAACAACAAGCACGCATACTTTATTTAGGAAATGTAAATGGCACATCATAAATCGGCCTCAAAGGACAGACCATTTGACTTTGACAATGCTTGTTTAGCCTTTGCTGAACCTTTCCCAAAGTTTTACTAGGAAGTTTTCTAGTTGTTGGCTTCTAGTGAAGGTAATCTGATGGAAAATTCTTGAATGGTATGCAATTAACACATTTTTACAATCAGCAGTATACATTGGCCGGAAGTCAGCCTATCCAGATAATGTGCCAAGGGAGTGGCAATGTGTCTTGACCTGGCCTGCCAACGTCTGAGTAAACCACGCTGGGATATAGGTTACACTCATCACTGTGACAAACTTTCAGTGATAAAGAATCTTCAGAGGAAACAATGAATTTAACTTTAATTTAATATAATTTATTCTGCAGTTAATTGAAACCATTACACTAACAGAAGAAAGACATAAAAAACAGTAAGCACAAAAAACAAAGTAAATGAATATCCATTTTAAACATACTTGTAACAATGTTTAAAAGAATGTTTTTTGGAGGAGAAAAGGTGTACTTGTTTGTCAAAGTAAAAATTTATGAAAATAAAGTAGTTGTACTCACAGAGAGCGTAGGGCATTCAATTCCTGAAACATGTGGATTGTTATCTCGTGGATCTTGTTGTGTCGCAAGACGCTGAAAAGTCAAGCAAGCATCAGATCACCATCTAGGGAGCCAGTATTATTACTTTTGAGAATAATGTATTTTTTGGGGGTTTAATTATAAAACATTAACTTTGAACAAATTAACAAAACACATCAACTTACTTCTCCAATGGCCTAGAGAACAAAGCAAGCATTTCACAGCAGAAATCCAGAAATAGCTGAGTATGTATAATACTTCAACATTTCTTTAGGTCTGTCTTGATAATGCAGTTGTCTCCAGACCTTGAGAGATCAACAGAAAAAATACTTTTTAAAAGCACTACAGAGAGGGGCTTTGGCTCCACCCAGATGTTGATGGACACGGCTACAGTATTTGATAAGGCTGTGCTTCCACCAAAGGACACATTTTTTTGATTCCTGTTGGCTGTTAGGGGGTTTCTCCCCACCTAATACGGCTGCTACATTACAACATAGAGGCAGGCAAAAGGAAACCCTTGGTAATGAGACAATACCATTGGCTGAGAGGTGTTTATCTTCAGCTAAAATAGCCCCCTTATTAATAAGGTACTGCACAAAGGCAGCAGTAGTTCTGTGTCTGGCTCAAGGAGTTATACACGCCTTTTGTTGTATTGTGATGCATTGTGTGAAGCATAGTTGTTTTCTTTTGATGTTACTATCAATACATTCTGTTCTGAATGAATTCCACTGTTGTCAAGTGAGGCATTCCCCTATGGATTGCTGACTGGGCAGCAGTGTCTCCGGTTGCTCTTACTTTTCTCGTTGTGGGCTTGTATCACAATTACTGGATTTAAAATAAATACGCTTCTGGATATTCTACAACTAGTGTGAAAGCTTCCTTCTACCGCCTCCGTTACAACACAATATTGGCGGCGATGAGAAAACATCCATCTTTCTCTAAGCCCACAAAAGGATTTATACATTGCATTTCCTGCCAGTTGTGTGGTTTTCCGGAGCACCACTTTCGTTACGTCAACCTAGCTAAGTCTCAGCCACAATATGGGGAGGATGTAAATACAAATGCTAGTAATTACAACCATTGGCTGAAATTGAGCGGCTCACAACTAGTCCCCCTGATCTCTGTAGGTTTGAAATGTTGTCGTCCAACTGCCCTGTGGTATTCAGACAGGAACAGATCTAGAGATTGGCTTATGATCCTTTAAAAGGACCTAAATATAAGCAAATATTAAGTAAGTATAAGGAAATGATAAGGAGTGAAAAAACCTTACATTTCGAACAGCAAAATGAGGGTGCAAAAAATTATTCTAAATAGCTCTTTAATACAGTGATGTCGCTTACCTCGCCTTCCATTCCAGAAATACCGCCAACTCAATTGTTGTGTGATCAGATTGCTAAGCATTTTGTGCACAAGATGGAAAGCATTTACAACGAAGTAGGTTGTAATATAATTAAGGACAACTCCTTTAATATAGAGAGGAAGAGAGCAGTAGATAGCTCCTCTGGAGAACCTTGTTTAACTAATTTTGCAGCCCTGGAAAAGGTGTCAGTGGTAGAACTGATGGAACATACTAAATCAGGATCACCTATTGATCCATGCCCAGTGGTGGTGGTAAAAAAGGCCCAGGTTTTAGTGGCAGAGAGCTTGACAAATATGTTTAACCTTATTTTTAGGATGGGAGTTGTTCCAAAAATATGGAAAACAGCTTCAATCTTGCCCATTCTAAAAAAAAAAAACAATTTAAACCCGGGGGAAATCAATAATTATCACCCCATATCATGCTTACCATTTCCTGCTACATTTTTTGAGAGGGCCATGAACAAACAGTTGGTGGAGTATATTAATATCCACAAGTGCCTGGACGATACACAACACGGGTTTCGATGCAGGCATAGTACCGAGTCGGCCCTGATCAAATCAGTCGAAGAAATAAGGATAGCCTTAGACAATGGATGGAGGACCGCACTGATTTTGTTAGATCTATCGGCGGCCTTCGATACTGTCCACCATACCATCCTAGTGGAGAGTAACAGAAATAGGGGTTCAGAGAGTGGCTCTCTACCTGTTCAAATCTTTCCTAGAAGATAGGATGCAATTTGTGCCTATGGGCCCGTTTAAATCTGATCCTTTTCGGCTCCCTTGGGGAGTGCCTCAGGGCTCATCAATTACCCAACACTTTTTAATATCCATATAGGGGTTCTAGCCCCAGCTATAAAAGTATTTGGCATCAACCCTAACGTCGTATGCTGATGATACACAGATAGTGGTATCAGTTAGGAATCAGCCACATTACGTTAGTTTTATGACTGCATGCTTGCGGTAAGTTCATTGATAAGCTCTAATAGCCTGTAGCTTAACTCTAGCAAAACAGAGGTGGTCCTCTATGGAAATGATCCCTCTTTTTGCTCCCCAGATTGGTGGCCAATGAATCTTGGTAGGCTGCCAGAACCAGGAGTGAAGGCCAAGAATCTAACGATAATTATAGATAATAAACTTACTTTTGCGGGGCAGGTTCATGCCCTTACATCTTCTCCTTTTTTCATTCTGTGGAAAATTAGAAAGATCCTGTCGCTTATCTCAGTTAGATTTCAACAACTGGTCATATGAGCTTTGATATTAGATTACTGTCATAGCCTCTATCTTAATCTACGGGCCCAGCATCTTAGGAAGCTTCAGGTGCTGCAAAATCCTGCCGCAAGTGTTCTCTCCAGTACACCAAAGTAAGTATCTGTCAGGAAAACCATCAAACAACTACACTGGTTACCAGTGATGGAGAGGGTCCATTTAAAATCATTGTGCTTCATGTATAAAGCATTGCACAAACAAGGACCACAAGAATTAACCCAGAAATTTAGATGGTACACACCCTGCAGATCACTTAGATCTTCCAATTCTAGAACGTTGGTGGTACCTACGTTTAGGAGAACGAATCTCAGGTGGCAGAAGTTTCTATTTGGGTACCATAAAAATATGGAATAAAGTCCCAATATTTATTAGATCAGCTTCTTAACTTCGGGAGGGAGCTGAAAACTTGGCTTTTTAGTACTTTCGATTTCTGGTAAAATACCCGTTTTTCTCCTATTCAATCAGCAGGTCAGCGCCAGGACACCGTTTGGTAACAGAGCGCTTTACAAATCTTATACATTAACATTACGTCATTCTACTTTGTTCCTCTGTTGCTTACACTCAATTTACTAATTTACCTGCCTTCTGTCCTTACAGATTCCGTTGTGGACACCAGCGCAGCTTTCAAAAGCCGCACTCCATTATTAGATTCTGGGACTTGTGCAGAGCTCTTCTAACGTCGCTCTGTACATCGGTGCATTCTGGGATTACTGAGATGTGCTGCACTCACGCAGTGAATCCTGGGAGCTGTAATATCTTTTCTTCACGTGTCATAGATGTGTGCATCAGTCTCTCTGCTTCTGCAACACCTTATTTACTTAATCCTGCATTTCCCTGCACCACAGTGTTAGGAAGATAGGATACAATGATGTAAGTATGGAGTGCAAGATAGAAACACAGAGTACCTTGTGGGTCATTGTTTAATTTATGCGCTGTTACCTTGGCTCCTGCATCGGAGTGGTGGCATTTGAATTTCTCAGCTCAAGCCACTCTGCGCTAATGCCCGTGCATAAACATATGTAGTAATAATGCAAGGAGGCTTCGGTAGAGAAAAGCACATTTATTCATATCAATCTTCGCCCACGACAGATGCCCGCCGGTCAGCAGGAGGCGCAAAACCAACTAACTCTACAACTGGCAAACCCGCCTACCGTCTACCGCTGCCACGGGCCAAGTACAAACACATACAAACCATAGCAACTCTTCAACATAAACAAGGATGTTGGGGTGTCTCTAGGCAGAGCTCGCGAGAGAGCAGCGAGCATGCTACGAGACGCACCAGGTTGGTGCAGTCTACGCCACGCAGTCTACCACATCACCTTCCCCCCCAAAAATAAAACAAGAATATCAACAACATGAAGAAATTAAATGTTAATACATTACAAAATCTTTGAACCCCTTTAGGTCTTCTAACATCACAAGATCTGGTAACTGATACATCAGAAAAGATGCGAGGAGTCACAACAGCCCCTGTAAGAGCATTCTCTGCATTACCAACTTCATCAGAGGTAGGTTGGATCCTAAGTGTCCAATCAGAAACAGACCTTGTAATTTTCTTTTGGTTAATTACCTGAGCTTGTTGGAGAGATACTCTGACCACATTCCAAACATTCTACCACCCATTGTTTTCCACCAACATTGATCCTTTACCAACCTTAAGAACTTTAGTAGGAGAAGAGAACAAAGTATCCCCTTTCCTTACCATTACAGGTTTTTTAATTAACACAAAATCCCCAATTTTAAGACCCTTGATGTTATCACCATGAGTGTGCTTGTCTACAGACTTCTTGAAATGTTTCATCTGAAGCCTTGGTAATACCTTTTCCATAAGGGTTGCATCAACACCTAGTTATTTGACTCCTTACTGATCTTTTAAACAATTAGGAAACAAACTGTAATGAGGTTTCCTTCCTCTTAGCATAAGAAACGGGGTAACCCCGTGGTGTAATGTGGAGAAGAATTATATTCCCAGATTTTCTCCTTGAGGAATGATCTGACATTCATACCTGTGGAATTGGCGGTTTGCCTACCTTCTTTAGTTACTTTATTCCCACTTTCAACTAGACCATTGGAATGTGGTGAATATAGAGCTACTCACAAATGCTTGATGTCATGTTTTGCCAGAAATTGCTGCATCTGATCAAATAAAAACGGTGGCCCGTTGTCAGTAACTACGGGCCCAGGAGAACCTTCTATAGAAAAAACTTGCTCTAGAAAATTGATGGCTGAATTAGAAGAGGCTGAGTTAGTGAAGGAAAAATACAATCATTTGGAAAAAATAATCTGCCAACAGGATAACATATTTCATTTCCTCAGGTAGATTGACATAAGGTCCTGAGAAGTCAAGTACCAACTTGTTCCTAGGAGCCTCAGGAAGTGTGACAGGGTGTAAGACATATTTACCCATTTTCCAGTGTTTATCTGAGAATAGACACATGGGACAATTGTCAACAGTGAGTTTTACCTGGTTTTCTAGAGAAGGCCATCAATAGTGCTCTTTGATACACATACTCGTCTTGGTTGTCCCAAGATGCCCCTTGTGTGCCTTGGCAATAATAGAAGGACGGAAGGGGGAATATGCATGTCACCCCTCATGATCCAACCATCAATCACAGAAAGTTCACTGAACACTCGTGCATCAGTTTTCAGCTCATTGTGTAAGTATCGAATGAGAGGCCAACCCCTGGTAATGTATGTACCTACTTGTTTCAACGCTTCATCTTCCTGATACACACTCTTCCATTCTTTAGCAGAAAAGATAACATCCTCATCTTACAAAGCAAGAATGTCATCAATACTTGCTACACATTTAATATCATCAATATCATTTTCATCCTCAAACTCAGATAAAGGCATGCGGGAGAGACAATCTGCTCTAAAGTCCCTCCCCCCTGATACATGACTAATAGTAAAAGTATATTCATACAATTTGGAAACTAGTCTGGTCAATCTATCTGAAATGTTGTGGGCACCTCCTATGAATATGGAAACTAAAGGTTTGTGATCTGTGTGAAGCTCAAACCACCTGCCCCACACATACATTTTGAACTTCTGCACTGCCCAGATGCATGCTAGCACCTCACGTTCAATCGTGCTATATTCCTTTTCAAAATCTCTTAGTGATCTGGAGGCAAATGCAACTGTTTGTTCTTTACCATTTACCTTTTCAATCAAGACTGCACCTAGCCCTTGAATGCTCGCATCTACTGTGATTATAGAATCACAACTTTCTCTAAATGTTGATAAAGCAGGGGTTTGCACAATTAAATCTTTTACTTGGACAAATGCATTTTGTATTTCATCAGACCAGTCAAATTTTTGGCCTTTCCTGAGCCAGGTCCTGAGTGGTTCAACTGCGTGAGCATAACCCGATACGAATCTCGCATATTTTTCTACAAGTCCTAAAAATGAACGAAAATGGTGTGCCCTAAATACTCCAACTCTTGGGTAGCAAATTTGCACTTGCCCTTTCTGAGTCCTGCCTTTGTGTGTGAATGTTGAAAGTACTCTTTCCAAGATGAAACTGTGTTCCTCCAAAGAATTAGCAAAGACCAAAATGTCATCCTGGTAAGCTTGTACACCCTGCATGTCAGCAAACAGGACATCCATGAGATTCTGAAAGACGCTGGCAGCTGATGCCAGCCCAAAAGGAAGTCTACGGTACTTGTAAGCACCAAAGGGTGTGACAAAAGCTGTCAGTTCCTGAGACTCGGGATCCAAGGCAATTTGGTGGTACACAGATCATAAGTCTATAACTGAAAACTATTTAGCACCTCCCAGATTAGCCAGCATTTCGTATATTCTTGGCAGGGGATGGCAATCAATTAACGTTTTGGCATTAAGGGACCTCAAGTCGACACATAGGCGTATCTCACCTGATTGTTTGTGTGCTACTACAATCGGGGCGATCCATTGAAAAGATTTATAGGGTCTATAATGGCTTGAGTACAGAATGTCATAAGTTCCTAAGTAGTTGTTTCAGTTCCTCTCTGACAGATAGAGGAACTGGGCGAACTTTGTGCACAAAGGGTTTGGCATTCGGTTTAAGTTTGATCTGATGGAAAAATCCCTTGACAGTTGTAACTTTTTCTGAGAAAAGATCTTTGTGCTTATCTAAAATAACATTCAATCGTTCCTCGACATTACTCACAGTTATGTCTGATAGGATTGTCTGACCCAGGTACCAAGTATAAGCCCATCTTAACTTGATCCTGCCACCAAACGATATTTTCATCCTTGATAGCAACATAAACTTTAGACATTGAACATTTGCTATGAAAAAGCCCAACATGTCAATTGTTTTTGCTCTAAATGCTAACGGATTGACGGATTGACATCAGGTGTGAGAAGTAACTTATTGCTACCCCATAATTCAAAAAATGTTGTGTCTCGGAAGATGGTGATGGGTGAACCAGAGTCCGCCATTACCTGCAAAGGAAATTCATAGAGAATTATTTCACAATTAGGACCTTTCACAGTTGTAGATACCAAGTTGCAATCAATAGTTAAAACAATGTTGCTGAGTGACTCAGTGCATGTGTCAAGTTCGGTGTCTATATTGTTAATCCATAGAGAGCTCCTGCTGCTTCTGCAAACTGCCTGAAAATGACCTCATTTTTTGCAAGCTGTACATCGTTTACCAAGAGTTGGGTTAGCAGGGTAGTTGCTAACATGATTCTTTGAGCAGCACCGGTAGCAATATGACTGAGACTTCTTATTAGACAATCTTTGTATATTGGCTATACCCTTGTTGTGTCAATCACAGCCTGTTTGTAATTCCTGTGTCATTTGCTAGCAATCATTTACCTCACAACAGAAATTATTATTCAAATAAACTGACAAAGCGTATCTGGAAGCAGAATCCGGATTATTACAGGTACTTTTATTGATAATATTGTCAACTGGTTGTTACTTGACATTTCACGCTGTGTTTAAATTAAGTTAAATGGTTTTTATGGCTGCATCTCATCAAATTACACAGCCTCCACCTTTTTTGTCTTCACCTGATAAACCAGGCATAAAATGGGCATATTAGTTCTATTTATTTGAGGACCACTTAATAGTTATTGATGCGGGTGGGTATTTCCCAGAACGCAGATTAGCGCTTTTATGTGGCAATTTAGATCTTGCCGCTCAACACATTTTTGATAACCTTCCCACTGCAGCAAGACCCCATGGCCAATCTGGGGATAATCCTTGGAATGTTTACTTGAAAGCTATTGAAAGACTGCGAAAACAATTCAGTAAGGAACCAAGCATAATTTTAGAAAGGCATAATTTTGTCAAAAGGAAACAACTTTTGGATGAGGGAATTGAGGAATATGTATCATCTCCTAGAATATTAGCTGCTACATGTGATTTTGGATCAAATGTTGACACATATATTCATGATTAATTTATTTTTAACTACGCCTCAAGAAAGATTCAAGAATGTCTCCTTAGCTGAATCCAACACTGTATGAAGTTTTAGGTCTAGCTAAAAGCATTGAAAGGGCACTAATTTCATCAAAGCATTAAACCCTGCACCATTGATGGGGCGATCCTCGGGAAGCAAACCAAAGGGGTTCCAATGTGCATGGGTTTTGCTGTGGCCAATCAGAGTGCTTGAAAGGAGGCACGCCTTATGCAGCCTTACTGCTTTGCTTGCAGAGAAAATGCGCATCGGAGAGCACACAGCAGTCAATCTGTGGATAAAGAGTGCTGAATCAAAGAGGCGTGTAGAAAAAGGAGCAACTGGGCACTTGGAAGATAAATCTGTGGATTCCAGGCAATTCGCAAAATTGAAGGTGGGTGTGTCGGTCGGTGGGCGAAGAACCCTCGATTGCCAAAATGTAGTAAAGATGCAAGGAGGCTTCAGAAGAGAAAAGTAGATTTATTCACATCAATCTTCGCCCATGACAGATGTCCGCTGGTCAGCAGGAGCCACAGAATCAACTGATTCTACAACTGGCAAACCCGCCTACCGGCTACCGCAGCCATAGGCCAATTATAAACACATACAAGCAATAGCAACTCTTGAACATAAACATGGATGTTGGTGTGTCTCCAGGTGGAGCTTATGAGAGAGCAGCGAGCATGCCGTGAGATACAACAGGTCCGAGAAGTTTACCACAGCATATCGCACACATCCTGAGCTTGAGGTGGGGCTGTGGATACATCGTACACAGAGCAATGACGTACGCATGTCAGCCATATTGAATTGGGTCACGAAACACAATGCTTTGACTTGTGTCAACTATATTTTCTTGGGATACTCTAATCAGCGCTTCAGACTTGGTGTTGAATATGCGAGTCAGCATTTCAGACTCCACTTTGGGTACATGAGTCAACACTTCAGCACTTAAGGAAATGGGCACCGCTTTATATGATAGCAGTATTCAAGCAGTCACTTGGCAAGGGGATTTCAACTGCGTACTGCATATTTTATGGGAGTTATCATTCCAACAGCCACACGGTGAAATGAGGATAAAAAAATAAAAAGCAAATTTATTTTTGGGTGATTGATGTTACCTGTGTGAATGTGGTGAAGAAAGGACAGTTATTTGAACTTGCGTATACTGATAAACAGTGAACAGTGAACAATTCCACATTTTATCAATTCTAAAAAAAATGAGCCAAAAGACATTCTCCTTATCTCCTCCACAATCATTTTGGTGGGCGGGAGCAAAACCAGCCTTTAGATGGGCAGAGTGAAAGGAGTATTTTTTGTAACTATTTCGAGGCAGTAGATTATGATGAGAAAATTTCACAAGAAACGCATATTACTACACTCTTTAGGTCCACAAGGGCTAAAAACATATAATCAGATAAACAAACCTGCTACTGGGGATGGGGATAGTAATGCTTTTATTATTGTGTTAACTTGGACAAGCATTTTGTCCCAAAGAATTGTATTGGTATCACGTGGTACAATTTTTTTCAGATGAAACAACTTGAATCTGAATCAAGCAACGGTTATGTCAGTGAGTTGAGAAACTTAGCTATAGATTGTGCGTTTGGGAGATTATTAGAAGACTTAGGGGCTGATAAGAATGGCGGTCAGATCCTTTCGTAAATGGGAACGCCCGACAGGCTGTCGGCGGTGACCAAAGGCATTAGGACCCAACCGCCACCACGGCGGTCGCAATGCTTCTAATTTGTGCTGTGGCAGGTGCTGCTGGCTCCACCACACGCCCAGTACAAAAAGGGGACCCTACATATATCCCAGAACTATGTGTCAGGCACCATGCGGTGCCTGCCACATGATGCAGGGATATGTAGGGGGGCACCATAACTGACCCCCAAAACCCACAGCTGAGGGCTAGCGAGAAAGGGGACCTGCTACAGGCCCCCAAAGTCCCTTTCCGCCTGCCTTTTCATGGCGGGTCTCCCCACGACCGCCACCCACCCGCCCACCATCCAAATGTGGCGGGCGGGAATCCTCTTTCCGATGGCGGTCCCAACGTCATCGTAGTTAGGCCCTTAATTTGTGATAAAGTAGTTATGCATGCCTCAAACCATGCTATTCAGGAATATTTATGGGTGAATGGCGACACATGATTAGAAGATATACTTGCAATGGTACGCAAGGCTGCAACATCTAGCAGATGTGCAAGTGCATTAAAGATGGATACAAAAGATTTAGAAATGGTTGCTAGAATAAAAAGAAGCATAAAACAGAGATTTGAAGGAAAAAAGATATTTGAAGGGAATAGCTCTAGATTTTCTAAGGCATATAAAGAACTACCAAAATGTTACAGGTGTGGTAGTATGGATCACTTGGCGTTCGCCAAGTCACGTCCTGCAAAGAAAGTAATTTGTACTGCATGTGGCATTGTGGGTTATTATATGAAAGTGTGTAGGAGGAGAGGAAAGCTGGTGACATATGTGAGGATATTGAAAGTGATTCTAGTAGTAATGATGAGGAAGATTTCGAATGCCATTCAGAACTTAAGAAAAAAATAATTTTAAATATTAGAGATGGATGCTTGCTTGTAGAAAACAAACCTGAGTGGTGGATGAAAATTGGGTGAGTGAGCATTACAATTTTTGCTAATTCGGGCTCACACTACACAATTATAAATGAAGAGGTATGGAAGAAAAACTGTGTGAATAAACGGAGTAGAAAATTATTTCTATCTGATATTGGGCCAGAAGGTTATGGAGGGGAGAAGATTGAAATGGCTGCATGTTGTTGTTCAGGCTTGAGTTTAAGAACCGTTATACATATGGGAAACTGTGGGGCATATTACCATGCCCCTAACGCCACCACAACGTCACTTTTTGTGACGTTGTGGTGGCGATAGGGTCAGCGCCGTATTACCAATGCAGCGTTAAACCACATAACGTGGCTAAAAGCCATGTTAAGTGGCTTAACCCTGCCTTGGTAATAGGGCCCGTTTCACGCTAAAATTAGCGTGAAAGGGGCGTTTAGTGGGTGTTGCGGTGGGCGTTCCACTGCAACACCCATTCACTTTGACGCTGCCACCTATTATCAAGAGAGGCGATAATAGGTGGCAGCGCCGAACTTAAGACCAGGAAAATCCTGGTCTTAAGGTGGCGAAACGAGGAGAAATGAAGCATTTCTCCTCGTTTTTGCTTTTTCCATGTGTACTGCCTTGTGCAGCACACATGGAAAACTTTGGGACTCCTAAATGCCTCCTGTGAATACAGAAAGTCTTAAAGTTAGGATTTTTCTCAGTTTAGGAGTAGTAAAGTTAGGACTCCTAACTTTACTACTCCTAAACTGAGAAAAATCCTAAGTTTAAGACTTTCGGTATTCACAGAAGGCATTTAGGAGTCCTAAAGTTAAGAGTCCTAACTTTACTACTCCTAAACTTAGAAAAATCCTAACTTTAAGACTTTCGGTATTCACAGAAGGCATTTAGGAATCCTAAAGTTAGGATTCCTAACTTCTGTGAATACCGAAATGAGTAAGTGCCTTCTGTGAATACCAAAATGAGTAAGTGCCTTCTGTGAATACCAAAATGGTAGTAAGTTTAGGATTTTGTCTTAAGTTAGTTCTGTGAATCGGGCCCAAAGTGTCTGGTCAAGCTTACACATGATCAGGCAAGAAGGATCAAGCAGGGTAAACATTTACAACATGAGGATTTGATTGACAATTCACACTGGTTTATCTCCAACTCAGATACTAATGCCCAAACTATTAGTGTTTCTTCAACTGCAAATCTTACTCAGTTTGGTCAGAGGGAAGAACAAGATCTCACTACTAAGTCTTATACACATACAGGTTTACATTCTGCTTCTGCAGATGAGCCTGTAGAGGTTATAATGGATCAGTGTCCAGCTACTGGGGAAACAATGCAAAATAAGATGAACACTGTAACTAGAACTTCACACAATGTCTTAATTTCGGCAAAGTACAATTACTTTTTCCTTCATTAGGTTTGTGTACAAAGTTTCTTGTTCTTTTGTAAATGGGAAGAAGATGTAATGGAGATGTTTACATTCAAATTAACACTAGTGCACCCGCACAAGCAATGTTTTTGTAGAATTGTTTTCACTTGACTTATGGCCCGTGGCTGCGCACTCACCCTGTGGGTTCCAAATGCTACTGCTGGTCAGTTTGTGGCTGGAAACCAAAGGATGTGGAGGCAAACCGTGTGGGCTCCTGCTTTTGACAAACTTCTTTTTACTGGAACTTACTGCTTTCGTGACTTTCTTTTCATCTTTACAAACAGATTCTGGTAATGAGTATATAAGGGTAGGTGAAAGAATGTTGAAAAGATTTCCTTTCATATTAGAAATAAAGATTGGCAAGTTAAGTGGATAAAATTAGGCTCAAATAAAGAGCTGCACCAATAATACATGAAATCAGCAATGTGCCTATTATGCTAAGAGACAATATAGCAAGGCAAGTGGATACGTTAGTTGCGGCTGATATAACAGAACTTATTAAAGCATCGGCATGGGTTTCACCTCTGGTAGTGGCATGCCGAAGCAACCGGAAACTTAGACTATATGTAGTGTAGTGAGGATATGGACACACCTGCGGACATTGCTAAGTTAGCATAAGTTAGTATATGCTTGGCCGCCATTTTGCCGCTTTTGCTCACTTTACTACATGCCACTTTTCTCGTAAACACTTTGCTAGCTCGCTTTCACATGAGAACTGTCTGCACTTCACATATTTAGTTGAACACTCTGCTCTTGGTCTGTACAGTGTGTTCAAGGTCGAAAAACAATGAGCTCTGTTGACTTGCTTTGGTCAGTCTCACGTCCCTAGCCATAACATAGAACACAGCTGCAAATCTGGAAATCTGGTTTAATGTTGCCTTGCATTCATGTTAAGATACTTGGAGACACGCTTTCCAGGATAGAAGAGCTGGGCTAGTCCGGTGATGTAAATTCCAGCATGTGAACTCTGAGGTATGGGGTCCCCCTGACAAAGCCTGGAGGTCTTCTATTATTAAAATAAACTAGCTTCTAGCACGGGGAGGGTGACAAGGCATCATCATTTTAATATGATTTCCCCTTTTGTTCTATATGGAATTGTAACAATGCTGGTTTCTTTGATCTTCTGCATATTGCTGCTAGTATTGGCTAGTGTACTGCATTATAGAGCATGTTAGTTAAAATAAACATTTTGAGCTATTCCTTGACTCTATTTACTCATGTTGTGGACAAGTACGAGAGTTTGAACGAAAGAGTGTTCTTGTTCCCACGTATCCTGAGAGAGACGGAGTAGCATGTTCTAGGATGTCTAATCATTGGTATCTTCGCTGTAGCACGGAGAACGAATGAGACACTATAGCTAGTCGGATTGGGGTTCTGTGTACAGATGTGGGTATTTTGGTACACCACTACACACTGAGGTCCTGGTTTCCTGCGTATAGTTCTGTATATGTGCAGAATCCCTACAACATAGCGCACCTAACGTTTGGTCTGGTTCTTATTAACGAGGCACTTTAGTAGTACTTGTGCTTGTCCATGATACCCTTGCTTCTGTTTTCCGGTAAACAGCTGTGACGGCATAACCTACCTATATTGACGTTTTTATAGATTTCGTTTCAAACTTGATATATTAAATGGTTTTATGGTTCTTTTGATTTACTACCCTATTGCGCTGCCACGCTATAAGTTGTTGTTCTTTTCTACTCAATATGGCTGAGGTAGATATTGCGGCACATAGCCGCGGGGCGCTCCATCGTCATTTGACTACTTTTGGGGTGCCCAACGCGGGTATCTCACTCATTTTTGTTGTAGGGGCTAATCCAGCTCACCACTTTGAAGTGTTTTATTCTTGGGTGACGTTTCCGGCAGTGGAAGGAGATGTTAACTTGTTCCATACATACACTTCCACTG
This sequence comes from Triturus cristatus, assembly GCF_964204655.1. NCBI lineage: Eukaryota > Metazoa > Chordata > Amphibia > Caudata > Salamandridae > Triturus > Triturus cristatus. Next base: position 413,649,718 of record NC_140585.1, on the reverse strand, counting down.
CAACACCTGTAGCGTATGGGCCGTATACGACACTTTCAGCATGGCAACACCGTATTTGGTTTAATGGCGCCCTACCCGACACCGTGACCCCAGTCAGGTTAGGCCCTTTATCGATTCCAGGGGCCCCTTGGCCAGTTTTGGACGGGTACTCACCACGTCCACGGTATCTAGTAGTCACTGTAGGCGAGTTGCGCGTCTTACACACCTCCTTGATCGAGGTGCACAGGCCTCTAGTACAATACGTTGCACGCAATCTACAGGTGGGAGCACCTGTGGTTGCTGTGCAACCATCTGGACCAGTGGGACTAACTATTAGTCCGGTTACGGTTACTTCGGTTATGTGCAAGTGTCTCCAGAATAAGGAAGATTTACTTTACTGGCTTGCAGAGAAATTTGACCAGCTGGTAGCAGGATTTACGAATACAACTCCTGTGGAGAAACACAGGATTCTTACAATTAGTTTGCAGAAAGACTTAATACCGGAAGTAACTGATTGTGAAAATTGGGGTAAAGTGTTCGCGGTGGTGTATGTGAAATGTTTTGGCACACCATCCATGACTGTGCTCCCCTCCCTGATTAAGCGTGTTCAGGATAAACACGGACCGGAGGCGGCTGTGGAGTTGGGGATGAGGTTGGTTGGAGTGTTTGACGTAGTTGCTGATCTGATCCTTGCTAATGTCAAGGGAGATGCGGTTAGATTTCAAGTGTCTAATGCTTTGCGCCTTGTCTGGGAGGAGGAGAAACCCCGCAAATTACCAAAAATTATTGCAGAAGCTTATAGGACAATTGGGCGCAATAGTTTGGGTGTTAAACCTTTTGCTAGAAGTCCAGCACAACAGCAAACACAGGCGGCACAGTCTGCTAAAGACGACCGTCCAAACTTTCCAAAAAGGAATTGGAAAAATAAGAAACAGGGGAAGCAACAACAAACACAAGAGTCGCGTGCAGCGTCACCAGTTCCCGAACCTTCTGATTGCACCTATGATTTGCGCGACCGCGCGAGAATTAGGTCTCCTGACAGGTTTCAGGTTCCTGATCAGCGTTCTCGTTCTTCAAAGGCAACAACAGGCTCACAAGCTGGTGGAGGGGAACGCCAGGATCGCAGCAGAGGTCGAGGTACCCCGCAAGGTCGTGACCAGCTTCTCAAAATTGAAAGCAAAGGGAAACAAGACGATTTTTCTCATCCGCTAATGCCTTTTCAGAAAAAGAAAGTTGCTGCTTTAACAGCGAGATATGCCACAGATGGTGAGAATCCGGCTCCGGAACCTAACATGGGCAGTAATGCTGCTAGACAGCGCAGCGAAGGTTACAATAGTGCGGCAAGCACTGCGTCCATTTCTGGAGGCGACAGCAACTGAAACATTCATCGCAGTTGAAACGGCTGACAACCGAGTGGCTCCCCCTGACAGATTACATGATATAGTTCTTCTAATTGAAGGTGACATACAACGTGTAATAAAAGGAATTTTTGGGGAAAATCTGACTTCTTCGTATGACATACTTATGGCAGAGAAAGATTGGTCACTGCCTTTTGTTCTAGCCTCTCCCAGGAATGAGGAGGTTAAACTCCCCAGTTTTTCACATAACGTCTCCAAGGAGCAAGCAAAGGCTTTTGCAGAAGAGTGGGCTTTGGTGCTTGCACCTGCTCTGTGCCGTACTCAGGTGGGCTGGGATAAAGATTCTTCCCCGCATGAGATACCATTACGGTCTATGCCACAGCCACAACCCCAATATCCTCTCCGGCGGGAGGCAAAAGCTCCCGTTGCAAATATTCTGTATCAACTAGAGTATCAAGGAGTAATTGAGTCATGTGTGTCACCAATGAATAATCCTCTATTTACAGTAGCAAAAACCGATGGGTTGTACCCTTAGTTTTGGATTACCGACATTTGAACTCACATTGTCAGACTTGTGCCGTGCAGAATTCCCATAGTTCTGCATTAGTCGACAGTCTCGTTCGTAAAAAATATAAAACTATACAAGACATTTCTAACGGCTTTTTCACACACAATCTATCAACTGAAAGCAGTCAATGGACCGCCTTCACAGTGGGTGGAAAACAAAAAAAATGTACGCGTTTGGCAATGGGCTACAAAAATAGCCCTGGTGTTTTCGCTACCTGTAATGTCTCCTTGTTAGACAGCATAGACGAAGACACATACTCGTACGTTGATGATATCTATCTAACAGACGCCGAGTTATGGTCCCATCTTTGTCGTGTGGACCGCATCATAGTTTTGTTTGCTGATCATGGTTACAAATTTAACTGTGCAAAATCACACATTGCAGAGTATACAGTGTTGTTTTTGGGCTACGAGCTCAACAATGAAGGAAGAGGCTTGGCGCCTCACTTCTCGGAAAAATGTGCACGCGTGCGCCCTCTGATTACACTGAAAGAATTACACTCTTTACTGGGTTTGTTTAATTTCGGTCGAACATGCATTCCCGATTATGCCCAGCGTATCAAGCCTTTGTATGCTTTGATACAACCTACTTTTTCAAAAGCCTGCTGGCTTCCAGAACATTCTACAATACTGCAATCTTTGCAGTCTGATCTTATTGAATCAAAAATTCTTGTTGACTCATGATAACCATACTAACCTGGTGATACGAATGGTCCCAGCCCATGTGGGTTTCACTTACTTGACGTTTAATAAAGTTGACACAGTACCAATTGCTTACAAATCACATTTGTACACTTCAGCTGAATTGCGGTTTACCTCTATTGAAAAAGTTTTGACAGCTGTCCAGATGGAAATCCTAAAGGAACACGCACTGGTACAAGAGAAACATATTTTGGTTGTAACACCATGTCCAGCTTTGGAATCGGTGACAAAGGCAAGTGTACCAAACTCTAAGGCTTTGCATCCCCATTGGATACAATCGGCCACATCTTTGACCTCTCCAGATGTCATGTTTATTTTTGACTCATCATTGCGTGCACAGGAGTTCTTGCAGTATGAATTTGTTCATCTTCCTCCTTTTTCAATGCGCCCCCTTGAACAGTACCAATGTATCATTTACACTGACGGTTCGGCGCAGCCGGCTACCGGGTCGAATCATTCTTAGTGAGCGGCCTGTGCTATAGTGGCATTTACCATAGTGAACGGGTAGTTCAAGTCCAATGTTGTCCATACACAGGCACTAGGAGACTGTACAGCCCAATTAGTGGAACTGAGCGCTTTGGTACTGGCTCTGGAGTTTGTAGATCCAAATGTGACTACTTTATTTGTAAGAAATTCATATTACTGTGCTCAGTCTTTCAATGACAACTTATTCTTTTGGTCTCAAAATTACTATCGGGATTCTAAAGGCAGCGCAACTAAACATAAAATGCTTTGGGTTCGAGTTGCAGATCTTAAAGACTGTCTGCCTCTCACACAGGTAATTCATACTCTAGGTCATCAGCGTGTAGGAGTACACGCAGTCTGCAACAGTTTGGCAGATGAAGCTGCCAAATCAGCAGTAGCCACGTGATCAGTTGTAGCAGTTACAAGATCCATGAAAAAGATTGATAATGACATTTTGGCAGCAATAGCTGTTACAGAGAGGGGTGATAATTACCCGCAGGGTTTCCCTTCCAAATACTCTTATAATTTAAGTCCCGATAATTTTCCATACGCAAGAATTAACGACGTTGGAGACAGGTTGATTCCCAATGCAGACCGCAGACCTTCACTGATAACAGCCACACACAAAGGCATGGCTTCGGCGCATGCTGGGGTGTCTGTGACTGTTTCTATCTTGCAGCAGCGTTACTGGTGGCGCGGCTTATATAAACAAACCCGTAATTACGTACTTTCATGTGACATTTGTCAGCAGATTAAGCCGTCTACGGCAACGCGCCCACCACAAACACAGCTATGAATTTCTAATAAACCTTTCGGTTGTGTTTATTTAGATCACTGCGGTCCTTTTTCTTCATATACTGCCTATAAGTTTATCTTAGTTGCAGTTGATTCGTGCACACGCTTTCTATGGGTTTGGCCACAACGCAGTGCTGATGCCCGAACTGTCATCACGGATTTGTGTGTCTTTGTGGGAATTTTTGCCTGTGGCACCTTCCACTCGTACCAGAGTCCAGTGTTCGCCCCTAAGGGCGTACAAGGATACCATAAGGTCTTTGGGGGTGCAGGTCAAATTTTTGTCTCCATACTGACCTGAGGGCAATTCGGTTGTGGAGCGAATGAACCGTGACTTAAAGCAATCCTTGACAGCCAGGGTCATAGGGACTGGCAGGAACTGGTTTGCCCATCTGTATAATCTCCCTAGAAGATCTCTGGGTGGGCGGAACCCATACAAAATGCTCTTCGGCATGAAAATGTTTGTGCCAGACCTTGATGGTCTAGACATGGCAGCATCAGCCGCATCCTTTAACGTAGATAATCATTCTGCTGTATTACAGAAACTACAAGAGACCCGTGACAGTCTTGCAAAGGAACATTTACCCTCACCCACTGATGCTGCGCTGCAGATTCCAGTAGTCGGCTGGCTACCCAAAATCGGAGACCTGGTCCGAGAGAAGGTGGAGAACAAAAAAGAGTTTGGCCCCTCTTATCGTGCACCTGTTCCAGTGCTTGGAGTGAAGGGTACTTGTACAGTCATTTTACCACCGCTTCCTGGTCAAAAAGACAACAGATACATATCAGTGGACAATGTCAAGCTACAACATCTGGCAGATCCTGAATAGCATCACGCCAGCGGTCTCTACAACAACTGTATTGAGAGATCCAGGCTTATCCGCTACTAACAACACGCAGGATGACACCGCCATTGAGCTGGACTCTGTTAACAATCCTTTGCTGCTCCCGCCTGCTTCCACTCATAATGAAGTAACTGAATATGCTTATCCCACTATCGTGTCATTACCTGGTTTGCGACCTGAGGCCATTAATGAATCATGTTTTCTTTTGACTCACATTCCACATCATCAAAGGTCCCTTCCAAATTTTCTATTTTTGTCGCCTGGTTTAAACAAACTTGTTTGGTTCCGCCTTGGACATACATCTGGTTGGTGCTCATTGCAGGGTGACAAGGCGCTATAGTCCCGTTTCCACCATTATAATATGATTTCCCATTTTGTTCTATATGGAATTGTAACAATGCTGATTTGTTTGATCATATGCATATTGCTGCTAGTATTGGCTAGTGTACTGCATTATAGAGCATGTTAGTTAAAATAAACATTTTAAACTGTTCCTTGACTCTATTTACTAATGTTGTGGACAAGTACGAGAGTTTGAACAAAAGAGTGTTCTTTTTCCCACGTATCCTGAGAGGGACGGAGTAGCATGTTCTAGGATGTCTAATCATTGGTAGCTTCGCTGTAGCACGGAGAACGAATGAGACACTATAGTCGGATTGGGGTTCTGAGTACCGAGGTGGGTATTTTGGTACACCACTACACACTGAGGTCCTGATTTCCTGCGCATAGTTCTGTATATGTGCAGAATCCCTGCAACTGTAAATTTAAGTCATCTGAATAGCAATATTACAGTGGACCAATTTTCCGCTACCCAAATAAATGAAATGCTATCTTTGTTAAAAGGACCTAATTGGTTTTACACAATCAATTTATTTGCAGCATACCACCAAATTCCTATATCAAAAGACAGTAAAGACTCTACTGCATTTATCATGCCGCAAGGATGTTATCAATTTAAAAGAATGCCGTTTGGCTTGTTATCGGTGGATGACGTTTTTCAATAGTTAATGCACCAATTATTTGGAAAGATTAAATGTGCGAAATATTTTCACAACGATATGCTCCTCTTTGGAAAATATAAAATGGAACATGATAAATTGTTGGAAGAGGTATTGAACATCCTGCGGTTACATGGTTTAACTATTGAATATTCTAAATGTTAATATGGAAAATGATAGTGTTAATATGAAAAATGATACATTCATTTATGGAAACAAAATCACATTCTTATTAACCAAATCACCTGTTTTGAACGCTGACCCCCAACCCCAACCCTGACCCTGACTTGCAAATACATAGTCAGGAAACTCTGAGACCAGGTCAGGGGTTACTGATTTATAGGTCACAGGATGGCGCGTAGCTAGCAGATAACCCCACGAATAGGAGAGCCCAGATCAATCCCACAGATAGGCGTAGCAACATTACATTGGTCAAGGGAGAATAACCCCAATAAAGCACACATGGCCGGAGGAGGTACGCATGCTTCTAAAACACCATAAAGTCAGATGCCACACTGAGTTAGGAACATATAGCCAATCAGAACACAGCACATGCAGTGATCACACGCTCCCCATGCCGGACATTTGAACACGTTACCCACTGGCCACATTGTGTCCACACAAGGTTGAGGCACACCTGTAGGAACCATTTGACCATTAATTTATGACTCTAAGGCAGCAACCAACATTCCACACCTTATACGGTTCGCTGGAGAACTTTACAACCTGATGACAGTCCTCAGACCCTGCGCCTGTAACTGTTATCCCGGCAGCTATTTTAAATATTTAAACTGTTCCTGTTTTGACAAACACCTCTTGTCTTCTGTTTTCTTCAAGTTATTTCGTACTCAAGTAATATTTTGGCGAGCCAGATAGGAGAGAATTGGACCTCATACATGACTGCAGCTGAAGGAAGGTGGCCCCGCCAGGACAGATTCACATTGCGCATTGACAAAGGTGGGACGACACCGCAATTGATCTGAAGTTTTGTGGATTCCGCAGGCTGGAGGCCCATCCTGAAGCAGCCTTCACAAATGGTAAGAGATCACATCTGAGCATGAAAAATTGTGTATTTTCTTTTTAAGCACTTGGTGTATGGCAAACTAGGGTGAAGCGTAAAAGATAACCTGAGCGCCCGACCACTGACCGGGTCTGGCATATTACCTATTTTAATTGTCCCAACTGTATCAGTAATAAGTCGGCCTCGGAGGGAATCCTACAGATCTAATCTTTTTTTGATAGTCGGTATGCTAGGAAAGGTAACTATTTATTAATGTAGGCCTTTATGGCTCCCAGGATGCTATTTTTGTGATACAGCTATCCTGTATGGGCACCTAAATCTCAGTTATTTATTCGAAAAGGATTTCTCAGTGCTTCTGGTTTCTTAACACCGTTGGTACCTGAAAGGATTGAGAGGTGTTGGTCGCTTGGACCGCTGGGTGAGACACAAATTGTATGCTTGACCCCTGTGTGTGACACACAGTGTGATTCGGACTTTTAGGGAAAATTTGGACCTGGGAACTAGGCGTAAGTTGCATGTGGAAACATCTATTACAACCACCTTTGTCTAATGAGCGGTTAGTGGCAGACTATCAGTTCAATTAGGAAAGTGTTGCCACGCAAGTCTTCTCTTGAAATGAAATGTGTTGAAACATATCCATTCTTGTTTGGACAAAGTATTTTTTTCTCTGTCGATCATTGATGAAATGAATTATTGTGTACGATGTCATTGCATTTATTGTAATTGAAAACTGTATTGCGAGGGAATTGACGCAGATTTTGTGCTTACCCGTTCTATATTCACCCTGTGTTACAATACTATGTATGCAGTCTTATCTTGCTTTTATATAAATGCTTGTTTGAACTTTTTATGTCCCTGTATTACAGTACTATGTATGCAGTCTTATCTTGTTTTCATGTAAATGCTCTTATGAGCTGTTTTATGTAAGAAATTGTCAGCCCTGAGCTCATAGTACGTCAAATTGTAGGAGTGTATCACATATGTGTGCACCCATGATTAGAAAAAACAAAAACTCACAAAAGATTTAATTCTATTGGTCCACAATACTATTAAAATTGTCATGGAATCCTCATTAAAGTACAGAAACCAGGTTACCCACACAGGAAAAGAAACTTAATACATTTTGCCACAAATGGCACACAAGCATAAAGGCACACACATTTCCCTGGACTAATTTGACACCAATGTAATTGAGCATCCTACAATAAATAAATAAAAACTGAATATACAGGTCAAAATAGAGACAATAGAGAGGCATTATTAGAATTATGGGCTATCTTTGAAGTAGGCAAGAGCGATAGCCCTACAATGCAGGTAGCGATGAAGGCATTAGCGCATCGCCTAACATTTGTAGGAATGGAGGTGCTCACATTAGCTTCCCCGCATTAGGATATTCAAATCTGACAATATAGAAGTTGACGAGCCCCCCCACCGAAAGAAGGACAGTTAAGTCCAAGCAGGAGAGAGCAAAAAGCCAGCAAGCCCAGATGCTTCTAGTGCAACCCAAGTTCCTTGAAAAGGTCCCCAAAAGGTTTACCCCTCACTGCTCCATAAGGATAGACCTACCCCCAGGGAGATAGCAAGAAAGGAAGGCAAGAGTTTTGCAAACCCGTTTTGCAACCTGTTAGCAGACAGGACTGAGGAGAGGAACCAACATGACTGGTCCTGGCCTAGGGGAGGATTACTTGAGCCAGGGGACATGACTATAGCGGGAGATTGCATCCGACACGGAGGAGGAGACCCCAAGTGGAACTTCCCCTACATGCAGAAATACCTATAAAGATGGGAAAGCTATGTTGGGGCAAAATCCTTAGGAGCATATTATCAAGGACGGCGTTAAAAATTATCGCCGGTTTAGCGGCAGAAAACTGCTGCTAAAGCGGCGATAATGGGCTTGATAATATGCCGCAGAGAATTCCAATAGAAGTCCATGTTCTGGTGTGAACCTGGGCTTCTATTGGAATTCTCCAGGGCATATTATCAAGCCCATTATCGTCGCTTTAACGGCAGTTTTCTGCCGCTAAACCGGCGATAATTTTAACGCCGTCCTTGATAATATGCCCCTTAGAGTCACTTGAGATAAGAATGTTTCATTGCTACAGAGGGGCGAGGCAGGGATTGTACGTGTACCATGGGCCCAGATGGACAAAGAGGGGTTGAGAAAAAAGTTACCGTCATTGTTGGATGGGGTAGGGAAATGGATTTCATGTCTCAAGAAGAACAGGTATCAACCTAGCGATAGGTGACATTAAAAGCCCGCTAAGTAGCGTTATTGGAGAGCGAACTAACATGGTGTTTGCCCATGCTTGTATTCCAGCAATTATGCTAACTGATACCAAGAATGACGGGGTCACGTTTAATTTGTACAGGCACTGGATATGGACAGCAGAGAGATATATTCCCTGACCACCCAGATGTAGGAGGGTAAATGGCAGACACCATGAAGCCAGGGGAAAGCATAACAGATTTCCTAATTAGAATGAGGGAACGATGGGGACAAGAGACAGGACACCCATGGACCGATACAGGCCCACAAGTTGCATTTTTCTACAATATTCTTAAAAGGGGGTTACCTACCGAGATACAGAAAGGGCTGGACAGTGTAGCTGGTTTAAATATCAAACCATGGTGGGAGATACAAGCCCAAGGTAAACTAGTTATTCCAGTGGGGTCGCCTTCGATGTTGAAACTTTGTAAGGACACCTGGTCGACAGCTCTCAGTCTCTCTGAATTTCTGGATGCAAGTAAACATTTGAATTCCCACTATTTTTTGTTTGGCACAGTTTTTTGGGTGAAGAGGGTAAGTGGATGCTAGTTATTAACCACTAGGTTACCAATGTTTCACCACCCTCCCCAGATTTTCTACTCCAACATACTGTGTCTTGACTGCATTTGGAAAAAGCCCCCTAGACCCCTACCAGGAAGTTTATAACTGAGGTCGAGCAGATGTCAGAGACAAATTTGATTTCTGGCCATCTTGAATAGAAGTCGACTAAAATCGACTAAAACTAGAATGTATGGGGAATTCGTCTCTTCAGTCTCTTTGAACACTTTCATAAGCACTTGCAGAGCCAACAATTCTAGCCTTAATGTGTTGACGCATATAAAGAGCATTTGTGTATGTGTGAATGAGCATGTTTTAATGACAGAGTATTTGGCTTTGCCCATGCTTGTTTGCTCTTGTTATCATTTTTTTTTTTTTTTTACCCTGCCTACAACATGTTTGCTTTAGCTCTTTTTTCAATGATGTGTTCCAACCTCATATCATTCTCCCTTTTAATTGTAACCCTGGATACTAGGTGCAAGCTTCCATGCACTTTCAAAGGCAGTGAATTCAGCTATTCAGTAATGTATTTGCTCTTTGGTTCTCAGTCACTTTAAGGGAGTATGTTTGAATGACTTGGGCAACTATATATTAATATTTCATTGTAAAGACATCATAGGGACTAGGTGATAAGCATTCAAGTGGACAGTGACCCTGTTTATATTAAATATGTATCAACACACCTTCTGAGCAAGCATTGAGAAAGCTAATAGGTTTCGACTTTGGGACCTAATGGTTTTGATATCTTTTTGGTGATGCTGAATATCATTGGTAAATAGCAACAAAAAACGTATTAGTGACTGAAAGTGCATATGTTGAAGGCCAGCAGCAATTTGCTATCTGGGGGTGAAGTGGAAGTGGTGGAGTGGGTGGGGGAAGCAATAGGGAGTGGCAGAGGTAATGAGGGAAGAAGAAGTAACACGAGGTGTGGGGTGCAGAAGCACAAGACATAGACTTTAAAAGGTGAGCAGAAGTACATGGGAGAGAGAGAGAGCATCCACGAGGGAAAGAGCAAAGCACAGAGCATGTGGGAGGGGCAGGTATTTGGAGGGAGAGAGTGGAGAGATAAACACAAGAGGGAGAGAGCTGGAAAACACATTCACTCTGATGGAGTGTTTAACCAAAAAAGTAGTTCCCTAAAAGTGAGCAGTGGAAGGACACAAGTCAGCCATTCCAGAGGATGATAAAGAGGCTATGTTCCAGGGGAGGGAAAACACAAGATAGACCAGGAAAACCATTGAATAAGAAACGCGCAAGTGACAGTGACATAAAAAGCCAACCAATGGTGAGCAATGGGCAGGTTGTAAGCCCTGTAAGTTCTTGTTAAGCCCAACAAAGGTCTTTTGCAAGCAGGCAGCTTGTGATGTCAGTTAGGCTTGACCTAAAAAAGCGTCCTTATGGCTTTCTCACATTTAACTGAAGTTAGAGAAAAGAGGAAGTGAAAAGAGGTGGTGAACATAAATTATGTTCTTGTTCTCATATCCTGTAATAGAATTAAAAAAATGATGTTGCCTTTCAAGTACTACTTACATTTTCTGAAGTCTTTGGCAACCAGCTATACTAGGAACATCCTCTATTTGGTTGTAAGATATATCCCTAGAAAACAGAAAATATCTAATAAGTATCAATTCACAATTTTACGACAAATTGTTAAAGTTCCACAGCTCCTATCCTCATTCAGTACCAAGAGCATTAAGAAAAACAAGCATTTCTAAAGCCAAGTGGTCTGCTTTGGGAAGCTGAGTGATGACTATATTTTTTATTCCACACTTATACCACAAAAAAAAGAAAAACGAAAATGTGCCACTGCCTTTGGGGGCTAACCATTATAGTGAAAACAAGTTCTCTTTTCTTTGGCATGAATCACTAACAAACACCAACAATGAGCATTCTAGAATGTTGCTTTGATATCTGGTTGGCTATTGAGATGCATTGTGACTTTACTCTTCGGAAGGCCACTTTAACATGGTGGCCATATGCTTTCAATAAAAAATGTAAATAAAAAAAATAACATATGCATATACTTTTAATAAAACAATATGAGTGCTTCCTAGCAGACCGGTGTACTTAGAACAGGAGTGGAAACTCGTTTTAGTTTTGTCATAGCAGTGGAAATATGATTCCTTTGGTGCAAAAAAGGTACTTTTGTCTATGAATTATTGTAACAAACACGAAGATGGCATGATGACTGAATTTCTGGCATCTATGGGACATCTCTAATACATGGGCATGCAAGTTATATGAAAAGGATTATTGATACCAAGGGACCAAGCTTGAAACTGAAAGCTGGAGTTTCAGGACTTACTCCTATAGACGTCAATACAGGACTCTTGTGGAGATATTCATCTATATTGATAAAGCCTTTTATGTCATTCCACCAAAACCCGTCCGCCTGTCCCAGTCCATACTATGTGTCCCATCACAGACACCTCTTGAAAAGTCATGCTTCCATTTCCATTACTAAATCCTCCCTCCTTCCCCAAATGCTCCCTCCTCACCTTAAATAATGCTTTTCAAGAAAGCACAGCCGTATGAATGTACTGTGATTTATCCTGTTTAAAAAGTATTTTATTTTTTGCTCATACCTGTCGAAGCACATTAAAGTGCAGCTTCGTTTTAGCTCCTTTATGATAGGGGAAGATACTATTTGGGTTCGGTGAGCCTATCCAGTCCTTAAGTCCACATGCAGGGCTAGGACACAAAGCCTATAATGCTGGGTGACCATCCTTTCCTGCAGCATTACCCAAAGCTGTGGGGGAAATTAAGCTGGGGTTGGGCCCGTAGCACGCCCTATATCACAGCTTGGAGAGTACCAGAGACGTTTTTTCTACAGAGACCAAACCTTTTAAGAGGAAAGTTGTTCTCTATAGATACCCATGACAACCAAAAGTGTTTGCTGTTTCGGCAGTGATCACACTATCCAATTGGCAGCTATGGAAGGCCAAAAGGCTGCAGAAAAGAGACACCATGTGGACAGAGAGGAACAAGGGGACACTAACATGGTGACTATCTCCAAATTAAACCTCCAATCTCTTATTGATGAGGTAGTATCATCTTGTTTGGGTAAGGCTGCTGCTTCTGCAAAAAAGAAAAAAGAAAGAAAACAGGCTTTGGACTCTAATAATGAAGAGCAAGATACTGGTCCAAAAGGAAAGTATATTCAGGGAGTCAATTTTCAACATGTCATTACCCACATTAGGGAGGTTTGGGGCTTTGACCCTGCACCTACCCTTGAGGAAGGCCTTTTTGTGCAATATGAAGAGCGCAGTCCAGAGCAGATGCTATTTCATGATCTGAGGCAAATGCTGCTTAAAGAATAGAGAGATGTGGACAAATCTTTGATTCCATTATTCCTGAATAAAAGCTATTTATTGCAACAATTTGAAACAGTTTCATAGAAGTCAATTCTATGCTCTCTAGCATTGCATGCTCGTCTTCATTGGCTTCAGACTAAGTGTTACTTGTTGATCCTGGCGATAAGAAGGTGGAGAGTGCAGTAAAAATAGTAAATGCAGCAGCAAAATTTTAAAACTAGTGGCAATGCCATGTATGCGTCACAGACCGTATCAAAAGATTTCCATTCCCTTTCTGATTGTTTGCAAGCAAAAGAAGGCCCCACAACAATACTTGCTAGCAGAAAGTTATTGGCCAAGTTCTTACCTGATACAACCTTGGAACAAGTGTGGAATGTATCAACAGCGGCAGGTGCATCGATTGCACCAAGGAGATCATTATGGCTAAAGCTGTGGAATCTAGTGCTTGCAAATAGAGTGCATATCAAAAAGCTTCCTTTCTCTAGTCAAAAATTATTTGAGTTAGTGAAAGAGAATGGGGAATAGAAACAAATGCTACAACCATTGAAACCTTTTTTTGAAAATAAGTTTTCTTTCCCTAAACAGTGGCGGAAATTGTACAAATAATTACATGTCCCTTTTGTGGCCAGCCCCGCGGTCAAGGGGCTGCGTGAGGAAATAAAACCCAACCACAAGTGCCACAGAAACAAACACAAAAATCCTGACTCTATGGAGGAATTAGTCGAAGCATGAATTCTCCATTTCTACGAAATGTGGAAAAGTCAAATAACCAATAACTAGGTTCTGTCAATCATAAAACATTCAAAGATACACTAATGCCAAAAGATATGGTGACGAAGGAATCACTTCTAAAGGGATTAGAGATGCTTTTATCAAAACAGACAATAGCAGAAGTACCGGTGCCAGAAAGAGGTCAGGGTGTTTATGCTAACCTTTTTCTGGTGCACACAACCAGACAGATCGTTCACATCAATGATGGCCCTGAAGGGACTAAATTGTTTTGTACCCAAAACTAAGTTTCGAATGTTGAATCTCCAGGGGATGATAACAATGGTGTCAGAGGGAGATCTATTGATGGCTATAGCTGTCCAAAGCAGTACAAAAGGGGATGGTGATGGACGGAGCATCAGAACCAATCAAACACTCACACCCAGTCAACAGATCTGGGTTTGATCCATCACCGTTCTTTAGCCCACTCTGCCACCCCAGTTCAGACATGGCCATATGCAAATCAGTCTGACCCTGTGCCTCATGGGAACAGTCCAGCCCGAACTGCCAAGCCATGCCTTCCCTGGACCGGAAACAAGCTTCCTAGGACCGGTTTCTGGCATATCAGCCGTCTTCAGCCAGGCTTGCTTGAATCAAGTGGCAAAGTGAGCAAGGGACTCACGTCTGAGCATACCCTGCCAACTTATGGCGAACAAAGCAGTACAAAAGGGGATGATGATGGACGGAGCATCAGAACCAATCAAACACTCACACCCAGTCAACAGATCTGGGTTTGCTCACTACGCCACTGGAGTCAAGCTATCCTGGCTGATGACGGCTGATAGCCAGAAACCGGTCCTAGGATGCTTGATTCCGGTCCAGGGAAGACATGGCTTGGCAGTTCGGGCTGGACTGTTCCCATGAGGCACAGGGTCAAGACTGATTTGCATATGGCCATGTCTAAACTGGGGTGGTGTAGTGGGCAAAAGAACGATGGATTTAACCCAGATCTCTTGACTGGGGGAGAATGTCTGCATTGTCAGCATTCCGTCCATCAATTGTTTGTTGTAACGCTTTTCGCCCTAAGTGGGATGGGTATTCCCAGACGTGGGACCCGTGCTCACTACGCCACTGGAGTCAAGCTATCCTGGCTGATGACGGCTGATAGCCAGAAACCGGTCCTAGGATGCTTGATTCCGGTCCAGGGAAGACATGGCTTGGCAGTTCGGGCTGGACTGTTCCCATGAGGCACAGGGTCAAGACTGATTTGCATATGGCCATGTCTAAACTGGGGTGGTGTAGTGGGCAAAAGAACGATGGATTTAACCCAGATCTCTTGACTGGGGGAGAATGTCTGCATTGTCAGCATTCCGTCCATCAATTGTTTGTAGTAACGCTTTTCGCCCTAAGTGGGATGGGTATTCCCAGACGTGGGACCCGTGCTCACTACGCCACTGGAGTCAAGCTATCCTGGCTGATGACGGCTGATAGCCAGAAACCGGTCCTAGGATGCTTGATTCCGGTCCAGGGAAGACATGGCTTGGCAGTTCGGGCTGGACTGTTCCCATGAGGCACAGGGTCAAGACTGATTTGCATATGGCCATGTCTAAACTGGGGTGGTGTAGTGGGCAAAAGAACGATGGATTTAACCCAGATCTCTTGACTGGGGGAGAATGTCTGCATTGTCAGCATTCCGTCCATCAATTGTTTGTTGTAACGCTTTTCGCCCTAAGTGGGATGGGTATTCCCAGACGTGGGACCCGTGCTCACTACGCCACTGGAGTCAAGCTATCCTGGCTGATGACGGCTGATAGCCAGAAACCGGTCCTAGGATGCTTGATTCCGGTCCAGGGAAGACATGGCTTGGCAGTTCAGGCTGGACTGTTCCCATGAGGCACAGGGTCAAGACTGATTTGCATATGGCCATGTCTAAACTGGGGTGGTGTAGTGGGCAAAAGAACGATGGATTTAACCCAGATCTCTTGACTGGGGGAGAATGTCTGCATTGTCAGCATTCCGTCCATCAATTGTTTGTTGTAACGCTTTTCGCCCTAAGTGGGATGGATATTCCCAGACTTGGGACCCGTGCTCACTACGCCACTGGAGTCAAGCTATCCTGGCTGATGACGGCTGATAGCCAGAAACCGGTCCTAGGATGCTTGATTCCGGTCCAGGGAAGACATGGCTTGGCAGTTCGGGCTGGACTGTTCCCATGAGGCACAGGGTCAAGACTGATTTGCATATGGCCATGTCTAAACTGGGGTGGTGTAGTGGGCAAAAGAACGATGGATTTAACCCAGATCTCTTGACTGGGGGAGAATGTCTGCATTGTCAGCATTCCGTCCATCAATTGTTTGTTGTAACGCTTTTCGCCCTAAGTGGGATGGGTATTCCCAGACGTGGGACCCGTGCTCACTACGCCACTGGAGTCAAGCTATCCTGGCTGATGACGGCTGATAGCCAGAAACCGGTCCTAGGATGCTTGATTCCGGTCCAGGGAAGACATGGCTTGGCAGTTCGGGCTGGACTGTTCCCATGAGGCACAGGGTCAAGACTGATTTGCATATGGCCATGTCTAAACTGGGGTGGTGTAGTGGGCAAAAGAACGATGGATTTAACCCAGATCTCTTGACTGGGGGAGAATGTCTGCATTGTCAGCATTCCGTCCATCAATTGTTTGTTGTAACGCTTTTCGCCCTAAGTGGGATGGGTATTCCCAGACGTGGGACCCGTGCTCACTACGCCACTGGAGTCAAGCTATCCTGGCTGATGACGGCTGATAGCCAGAAACCGGTCCTAGGATGCTTGATTCCGGTCCAGGGAAGACATGGCTTGGCAGTTCGGGCTGGACTGTTCCCATGAGGCACAGGGTCAAGACTGATTTGCATATGGCCATGTCTAAACTGGGGTGGTGTAGTGGGCAAAAGAACAATGGATTTAACCCAGATCTCTTGACTGGGGGAGAATGTCTGCATTGTCAGCATTCCGTCCATCAATTGTTTGTTGTAAGGCTATAGCTGTCCAGGCAGCTTCTTTTCAAGTTACAATTCACACATGCGCCTATTACCATTTTGCCACACTCATTTTTGAATTAATGACGTCTCCAAGAGTATTTACATAGGTAATGGCTTTTGTGATGGCTCTTCTACATTTCAAAGATATGCACGTCTTTCCTCATTTAGACAATTAGTTAATTGTCTCTTCATGTCTTTCTAAGGCACAACTTGATGTGGAGAGGATGGTAACTTGCCTCAAAGAAATGGGATTTCTTCTCAACCTCAAGAAATCCCACCCGGAGCCATCACTTGAGAGACTTTTCATTGGAGTTCTTTTCAACACCCTAAAAGCAAGAGTATTTGTACCAAAATCGAGGATCTAGACATTACAGACTGTCAGCTCTGCTTTCCTGTTGTGAAACATTGGCAAGAAATTGTTTGAAAGTGCAGGGATTGATGGCAGCCAACATGGCTGTAGTTCCACTGGCTTGGAGAAGGCTCTGATCAATCACCTGTTATCTCATTGGTTGCCGCTTTCTCAGATGTACGAGAAGAGGGTTCCAATAACTCAATCTCCATCCCTTGATCTATCCCAAATGTAGATGACCCTGGGTTTTGAGATGATGTATTGCAACCTTGTATAAAGTTCAGAGAGTGGCCGACCATATGGTGCGGTGATTTTCATGTCAACCTCGCCGCCCCACTTGACGGTGATTTTAATCTCACCCTCGCCTCCCCAATTGACAAGTGAATGACAGCCCAGTGGACAGATTCGAAGGTGGGTCTCACCCTCACATCATGCAGACATATTGTCTAGCTGATGCATGGCGAGGACTGTACGCTACACAAGCTGAATACACTTTCCATACTTCAGTTCACGATTCCTTCTCTAGACTGGATATGTGGTTACTTTCAAATATTTTAATGCAACAGACTTATGATGTGTTCAAACTCCCCCGAGCACTATCGGACCACTCTCCTGTAAAGCTCATCCACAGTCAACCTAATCCTCCTGCTCAGTTTCATTATTGGTGTTTGAAAGGGACTGAATTACAGGATCAAGTTTTCGTAGCCCAATCAGGGACGCCATCATGGAGTATTTCCATCTCAATGGAATCTCTGTTTCTAGCGTAGCCACATTCTGGAAGACTTTTAAAGCTTATATCTGCTATCTCTAAAAGCTCTGGTGTGCTGAAATCAATACATGGCCACTTGGAAATGCTGAAAACACAATTCAAGCGCCTAGAACAAAGTTTTGCCGGCGGAAATGATGAGTCTATTAAGGGCAGATGCAGCAAATGCCGCAGGAATTCAAGGGCAAGGTGGAATGCGAAGTGCTATTCTTAGGCGGAGGTGCCCAGGTAACGGCTACAGGCCTGGCAGGACACTGACCTGGATTGACAAACATGATGGGGATGTGGCAGGATCACCAGCGTTAGTTTAGAGAAGGATGGCATCACTTCAGATCCCACTGCTATACTGTGGGAGTTTTCGATCTTCTATGCGCTTTTATACATGTGATGATCCCAAGTGGATCCTGATGATCTGTCCATGTACCTAGATCAGGTTGTGCTCGCCTGGCCGGACGAAGAAACAAGGGAAATTCTGAATTCCCCAATCACAGAAGAAGATGTCAAGACCACTATTGTGAACCTTTCTGGTGGCATGGCTCCAAGTGGTGATGGGCTGCTTATTGAGTATTATAAATCATTTTTAGACCATACTGCACCAACATTGCTCGATATTTATACTGAAGCAGTTAAATCAGAGAATCTCCCGCAATCCGCAATGGAAGCAATGTTTATGGTGCTGCTTAAACCTAACAAGGACTTCAATGAGTGTTCCTCATATAGGCCTTTATCACTGCTCAATGCAGATAACAAAACCTTCACAAAAATTCTCATGCAAGTTACCACCATTAATGCAATTTTTAGTACTGCCTGATCATTTGGACTTTATCCCTCAATGTTCCACCTCGTTTAATCTTCACACTTTAATGGCCATACTGCATCAGGTAGACAGTCAACTTCCATCTGCTGCTGTTCTGGATGCTGAGAAGACATTTGATTTGCTTTACTGGTTGTTCATGAAAGAGGTGCTGCGTATGCTGGGTCTAGGGAATTACTTCTTGTCGCTTATCAATCTGCTATACACAATTTCCAACAGTAAGGCTCCGTGTCAATGCCTTTTACTGTAGCATGTTTGTGATTGGCACGGGCACCCAACAGTTGTGTCCGCTATCCCCTTTAATCTTTGCCTTGGCTATAGAGCCTTTAGTCTGCTACATAAGGAGTTGAACTCGCACCAGGGCATATCTCTTGGAAACACGTCGTTAACTATCTCTTATACGCTGACCACATCATACTGTACGTAAAATGTCTAGAAGTAAATTTGGCTCCAATTGTCAGAGACATAATCCAATGTGGGAGATACTCCGGGTTGCAGATTAACTGGTCTAAATCTGAGGTGTTCCCTCTGACTGATGCCTGCGGGGCACCAACATTGGAGTATCCCTTGCAGTGGAGCCCTGATGGGGCGCATTACCTGGAGCTCTTGGTCACTCTGGATTTTGGCTAGCTGATCCACAATAATTTTGGTACCATTCTAGATAAAATCAAGCTGAGCATTGACAGATGGATTCAACTTCCACTCTTTGGGAAGGATCTCCTTAATAAAAATGATGATCTTACCTAAGCTTTAATACTTGTTTTTAAAATTCCTTGTATACCTCCCACTACACTTTGCACAGTGGTTGCACCAGGCCCTCTCTCATCTGATATGGTGAAGGGAACAACCTCAGATATCCTGGGAGGTGCTGACACGACCAATGCAACTCGGAGGTCTTGTGCTTCTGGATGTTTACATATATTACCTAGTTGCACAGGCCCATCATGTGTAATACTGGATACCTACGCAATACTCTCTCATGCAAATAAAGGCAGAGCAAGTACTAGCTTGCTCCCAATCACTGTTGGAAAGGATATGTGAACCGCCCCTAATGCTCAGGAGGGACCTGGATGTACTTGCCCTGACCAACCATGTACGGTAGGATCTGGCCCAGAAATTGCACTATGACATCCCTACTCACCTCATTATCAGTTGCTGACAATCTCCTTTTACCGCCTGTAAAGGAGAATACGGTCAAAGGGCTGCTGCAACAAGCAGATAAACTTACCATGGGGGATTTTTTTGATGACAACTTATTTATTTCACATAGTAGATTCCGTCCTCGCACTGCTGTTACTCCACATGCCATCTGTTGTTATCTCAGGCTTCAATCTGCGGATAAGGCTACACTCTCCACTTTCCCAACACAGTTGCCGGACATGCAGCTCCTCTCGACATACATATAGTATTTATATTCTGCCATCCTGGATGGTATGATGGACAAACTTCCAAAAGCCAGGCTCCGTTTGGAGAATCTCTAGGGCACCAGTTGACTGACAAAGTGTGGAACTTATTGCTATGCATAAGTTAAGAATATCCTGCTCTCCAACGAGCATAAACTCATACATTTTAAATATTTGCAGCAATATTACTACACCCATGAGCAAATAGCTAAATGTAGCTGGAACATTGACCCTAAGTGTGCTCAATGTGATCTTTCCTATGCTAATTTCCTTCATATATCCTGGGACTGTCGTAGGCTCACCACTTACTAGATGGGCCTATTCTCAGTGGTCTCTGAGACTGTGGAGATACCTATTGACCCTACACCACAAACAGCCGTACTGGGTTATACTTCAGTTACCTCCTGCAAATTGCCGTTTTACCTCTGTAGTACTGGTATTTGCCAATGATGTGGATGCAGACGAGAGTACCAACTGTGCAGAAGTGGCTGTGTGACACTGCTTACAGTGAAGACATGTCAGAATAATATGCTAAAACAGTCTGTCCCACTGCTCATTCCAGGGACATACAGGCTCTATTCTGTCTCTATTTGCAGTGCAACGTGGGTCACCCCCACCATCCTCACATACAAGTGGGGTTGCTGAGCTGTCTCCGCACTGCTTGTGCCCATTATAGCAATGATGTGGCCCTTGGTGTGCACTGAGCTAATTGTGCTGTTTATTACAGTCTAGTGATGTCAGTACAATGGATACAATACTTGAGGTGAAATGTATGCACTGTCTGTATTTGTTCTTCTATGCAAAATTTTAATTACAAAGAAAATTCCCTCACATGATGATGGATGTGTACCCATGCCCTGAGTGTCCTAGCTGCGGTGAAATCTGGATCCTTGGTACTAATTTCTGGTCATAAGCGAACATGTATAATGCGTATGTGCTTTAACCTAGGGCTGTATCATGGACTGGAGTCTGCTTGGACCTAGAGAGGCTTCTTAAAGCATTACCCTCAGGAGGTGTAAGGCTACTGCCTTCACTTGGATTTGAGTACCATGATCGCAGTGGTGGCAGTCTACTGTGTTTTTTAGTAATCAGTAGAGTGAACAGGTCGGATCTACCTGTGTCACTAGAGTGATTCCTCCTGGCCCACCTTAGTAAAGTTCCGCTGCTGTGCGCTTAACTCTACCCTTAGCCTGCACTGCGGTGTGTGGGCATCATGAGGATGTAGTGTGCCTGTGAGATAGTACAGTGCATGAGAAATAGCGCAAGCGTGTGCGCTAGGATGTACATGTGCCTGAAAGATGGCACAGTGCAGGAGGAATCGCGTGAGAAGTTGCCTCCTCCAACTCGCACGTGACCTGGAAATGGTACTTCTACTCCGCTGGGATATGGGAGCACTTATCCCGGTACTGGCGATGTGGGTAGGTGATCTACCACGGTCCCCCGCTGGACTTGTAAGTATCTGACAAGCATATAGGCTGCGATTCGCTTCCGTAACTCTCTGCATTTTGAGCGCTGTCGGCACGGCGAAGGATTTCGTACTTTTCACTCTTTCCGAACCTCGGAAATGTGCGTCAACATTAAGGATATCCAGCTGGCAACATAATCATGGATAGCCAATGAGGAATTTTTTAACCCGTGATTTATACCAAAAAAAGTGTATGCCTAAATAGCTGGACAAAGAATGTGTGTGAAGTGTGTATGCATGAGTATGTTGGGGTAGTTTGTGATGAGATGTGAGGTAGTTGTGGTATAAGGTGGATCACAGCACGGGGTTTCTATGTAAATTATGTATACAATGCATACGATGTTGAAATGATGGAATGATGAGTTGCATATAATAATACAGCAACACAAGATAAAAAATTGAAAAAAATGGAAATGCTTTTTGTAAAAAATGTTTTTAACTTTTGATAAAATGAATACAATAATAAAAAAAGAATGGTTTTGAATAAAAAAAACTGTTGTAATTATTGTGATAACGGGGAGCCCGGTGAGCTCTTTTAGCCACCAGTGAATTAGTGGGTGTGCTCTTGCAGCTCATGTCATTTTTCCCACTTTACAGTTTGGAGTGAGATCTTTTCTAAACCTTATCCAGGGGAATACCTGAACCAACTACAGCACCCCTGATGTGCTGGCTTAATGGCCTGAAACAGATCAAATGGTACAAAATTTAGGGAAACACCCTTGTGGCACGGTACTTTGCTCTCAAATGTCTGGGGCCTCAGCTGTTTTGGGGCTTGGGAGTTAATCTGCATTCCAAGATTTGTGATGTGTGGGCAGGTGGGCACATCAAATCATTTAAACACCTGGCTGGCACATACAGCCTGCACCAATCCCAATTCTTTTACCATTTGCAGCTCTGCCTCGCTCTCTCCCGACAGAAATATCTGCAAGGGGCTATCCCAGAATTCAACACGCTGCCGCCTAAAATTGTGAGGAAACCATTGGTCAAGAAAGTCATCTCCCTTAACCTTAATTACAGGTCACTGGTGGTGTGCTCCCCAGATCCTTTCATGCTCTTATGGGGTAGATGGCAGACTCGGGTTTTCCCACTGGAAGATGACAAATAGTTGGAGGACAAAATGGCAACTAGATACTTGGCTATATCAGCCAAACTTAGGCTGATACAATTTAAGTTCTTCCATAGGGTATATTATTACCTGAGTAAGCTCTAATGCATGGGCAGACTGAGGTCACAATATAGCCCTAGATGTCGGAAAGAACACACCAGTTTATTCCATATGATCTGGGTTTGCCCTGAGATTATAAGTTAGTGGGCTACTATACAAAAGCTGTTGAGCACAGTTATTGGTTACACCTCGAACCAATACCCCAAACATGGTATTTTGGGTATGGAGGTGGTGGGTGTTGACACTGCTGGAGCCCAACGTCTGGTAGTAACTGGCCTGCTGGTCGTAAAACTAGACAGCACTCAACATTGGGTTGACGCCCCCTGCCACTCCCACTGTGGCAGAGTAGACCCAGAACATGGACCTGTGTGCTGCAACGGAAAGCCCTATTCAATAGGTGCTTGGTTATTGGTGCAAATATCACAAAATGTGAGACACTTGGTGGAACCAAAACTGTTGCTTGCAATCAATATTTGGACAGGAGGGGGCATTGGAGTGTTTTGGTAATGCATGACATTGATGTATGCATTATTTATGATATCAAAAGCAGGCTTTTTGTGTTATTTCAAAATGCAATAATAAGATTGAACAAAAAAAGTGATGTTATAGTTAGGTGTTGAAACCTAACATTTAAAGATTAAAAAAAAAACACTAAAATTCACCAGAGTATAGTTTACTTAGCTAACTGTATCGTGCAACCCTGCCATGCATAGCTTATCATCTCACAATTTACATCACTCATGACATGTTAAATGAAAACTACTACCTATTTGTCTTTGGATCTCAATTTGTGTTCAACAAGGAACACTCTTCAATAAAGCTGTGATCTCCGATTGTCTGTCTTTTGAGGGAGGTTTAAATATTCCTTGGCTCAACTATATTAAAATAATGTTTCGTGACTTGGGCCGACCATAGTTATTCACTAGTCCTAACACCATTGTCAAATGTAATAGACACTGGGACAAATCTACATTTCTTCTCACTAAGATCAAGCTAGGAGAGAGGACAGAGAACTTTCTAAGCCATCAGTAAAAACTCATGCTTTAGTAAAAACCGTTTTGCATATGGAACCCTATCTCAGTTTTATCTCCAACCTGCATTATGGATTTTTAATGCCTCATTTTAGATTGGATATTTTGCACTTTTGTTTAAGTTTTCCTAGGTATTGGGCCTCTACTGAACACCTGCCTTGTCCCTGTTATCATCTTTCAGTACAGTCAACTACGCACTTTATTTAGTTTTTTAATGTTTTAATTTTGCTTGTCCACAATATCTTGCTGCTTATCTTATAAAGTTAAATTTTACCCAATCTAAACCTGCCTTGGTATTTTCCAACATGTTAGCTAATAAATTATGTAGCATTGTTGTAGTCAATTTTTGAACTGCTGTTAATATGAAATAAGGAAAGGTTTATCGTTTTGAAAGTTTCTTGGGACATTGTTTATCAGTGGGTAATCTATGACTCTTCTTCATTTTTGCACAAGTTTTTTGTTTGTATTAGTTTGCTTTTTATCTTGTATTTATCTATTGATCACATATTCTGAAGGGTTATAGATTATAGGCCCGTTTTATGAGTACAGCGGTCCTGGGGCCGCTGTGCAAGTGGTGGCAGTACGACTGCAACCACCCCAGCGGTCCGATCGTGGTATTATGATTGTGGCGGAGACACTGCCACAAGACTGCCGCCACTTCCAGGATCCCATGGCAACGGTGGGGAAAGCAGGCGGGAATCGAGATGGTGCCAAGCCCATCACCACAAAGCAAATGTCAACCTGCCTATCCACCAAGCATTTCATGGCGGGGAGCCGCTATGAAATGCTTGATGGAAAGGAGCCCCCAACGATGCCCCAGGGCAAATCTGCCCATGGGGGTGCGTGCGGGGACACATGATGTGCCCCCCCCAAAAGTGCACGGTCATGTATGCTCTATGTGGCACGCAAGACATGGTGCATGCCACACCGCGCACAGACGTGCTGGTGGCACTGTCACTGCAGCTGTATGCTGTCTAGGCTCTCCTATGAGCCAAGCAAATCCGCCACCTTGACACTGCCACACCACCAGCCCAGGATTCAACTTGGAATCCTGTGGGCAGGTTCAGCACAGGCTAGGTGGTCTACTTGGGAAAGCTGCAGTGGCAGTCCTACAGGAACGGCCGCCTAACTCGTAATCAGGGCCTTCGTTTTAATCTCTCAATGTGTATTTTTTTTATCCATATGATCAGTCGAATAATGATGTATTCAACTGATAACCAACTATTATTTGACAGACTAAGGTAAATCTTTATGAAAATGAAATGTATTTAATATTTTATAGTTTGTTTGGTTTATAAATAACCAAAATGAATTAAATGAAACAAAAAGGGAAAATAAAACATTTTCTAAAAGTTAGTAATCAGGCTCTTAGTGTGCACTTCCTCTCCATGGCTCTCTTGGCCAGGAGAGCCGTGACTTCCTAGCGGAGAAAGGACAAATGATCCTCCGTCAGCCGGTTGTGAGATGGAGGCAAGGGGGGAGTGGAGGATTCGAAGTGAAGGGAGTAGCCACTCTGAATAACCGTGTAAATCCCACCTGTCCGATGTTACGGACTGCCAGTGGTGGAGATAATGGCTGATTCTGCCACCAACTGAACGCCCATGATCTTGGAGGGCAAGATAAGGAGTCTGTGGCTGAAGGGGGATTGGTGGGTGTGGCAGACCTTGACCACATCCTCGCACCTTCCACAGTCTGGGACGATTGCGTGGAGCATTGGCTGGGATATGGTTGGCCAGTCCTTAAAGCGCTCCAGCATTGAGTCTGCCTTGTCTCCGCAGAGACGGTTCCCATCAAGGGGCATGTCAGTGAGTGAAGCCTGGACATCCCCTGAAAAACCAGATGTTCTTAGCCAAGCGTGGGGTCTAAGTGGGACCGTCGACAAAACCTCTCTGCCCAGCGAGTCAGTCGTATCCAAACAGAACTAATGGTGAACTTCGCTGCATCTCTCCTGTCCTTGATCGCTTGAGAGAGAATGGCCCGGGCCTCCTCCGGCACCTGTGGCAGCAATTGCACAACCGTGTCCCACAGAGTATAGGATTAGCAGCCCAATAAGCAACCTGTGTTCTCCAACTGCAAAGCAAGGCTGGTGTAAGAAAACATCTTCTTTCCCAAGCTATCCAGCCTCTTGAATTCTCTTTCAGAGGGCACGGCAGGGAACACGCCGTGGGATGTAGAGGCTTGCATCACCTAGCTCTAAGGGGTGGGGTGTTGGGTGAGGTAGTTCGGGTCCCCAGGTGCGGGTGGTTGACATTTGTCCTGTTTACAGGAGCCCCTGTGCTGGGCTTGGACCAGGTTCCCAGTAGGACATCTGTTAGCGCTTCATTAAAAGAGAGCAGGGGTTCGGGTTGTAGCACTTCCATCAAGATGTTAGTCTTAACTGCCAAAGAGGGCAACTTGAGATCCAGGACCTCCGCTGCCCTCTTCACCACCAGGGAATATGATGCTCCCTCCTCCATAGCCACAGTATGAGGAGAAAGCATACCAGTATCTACGGATGCGTCCAGACCACTGGCATAACCGAGTTCCTGACACTAAGTCCATACCTTCCTGAGCTTCTTAATCATATTCTAAACCAGGGGTCTCCAACCGGTCGATCGCGAGCTACCGGTAGCTCGCCGACCCTCTGGGAGTAGCTCGCCCTACTTTCTAATTATAGAAACGTAATTTAAGCATTTTATTTGTTATCCCTTCAATTTCTTTGCCAGCTCCAAGACCTTGCCCGCCCTCACACAAACCAGCTACTCTGATTAGCTGATGTGAGCTCAGTTGGGGCGGGGCGGGCCAAAGAACGTGACATGACGTTCCTCCTGAAGTCACGCGGCACCTGCCTTTTCCAGGCAGGCGCCGCGCTTCATTATTGCCATCTCATCCTCCTGGGAAGCTGCACAGGGAATGGTAAGTGTTAAACCCCCCCCCCCCCCCCCCCCGGTAACCGGCTAAGTGCATTGTTAGTCCTTTGATTTTAACATCGGCTGCCACCAATATTTACATCTGCCTTCAGTACCAAAATGTGGTGGCAGCCGATATTGAAATCCTGCAGGCACTGAGCAGCTACTCCGCTCGCAGCCGATTTAAACATCCAAAGTTCTTGCCTGCATGAACTGATTTCACTGACTACAGCACGCACTTAATTTGCCTTTGCGTGGTAGGCAGTGAAAGCTGCTCAGTGAATGCAAGGCCCTTTGATTTTAACGTCGGCTGCCTCCGCATCTTTACATCTGCCTTCGATAATAAAGTGCGGTGGCAGCAGACCTTAAAATCCAAGATCCTGCAGGCACTGAGCTGCTACCACGGCGGAGGCCAGTGTTAAAAATCAGAAGTCCTTGCCTGCCCTGAACTGCTTTCACTGACTTCTACACGCTTTAAATTTGCCTTTATGTGGAAGTCAGTGAAAGCAGCTTCTTAGTGCATGCAAGGCCCTTTGGTTTTAACATCGGCTGCCACCGTGCTTTATATCTGACTTCAGTAATAAAGCAAGGTGGCAGACGAGGTTAAAGTCTAAGGTCCTTGCAGGCACTGGGCAGCAACTGGGGTGGCAGGCAATGCTAAAATTAAAGATTCTTGTCTGTACAAACTGCTTTCACTTACTACTACAGCACGCTTTAAATTTTCCTTTGCGTGGTAGTCAATGAAAGCGGCTCAGTGCATGCAAGGCCCTTTGATTTTAACATCAGCTGCCACTGTGCTTTATTATATCTTCTTTCAATTTTAAAGCGCGGTGGCAGCCAATGTTGTAATCAAAGCGCTTTACATGTACTGACCCGATCCTCCCAAAACAGGCCCTTCACCTCTCTGTACTGTCACTCCCAGTCTCTGTCTCCCACTCTCTTCCTTTGTGTTAAGGCAGGCTTGTGTGACACGGAGCTGTGTTCTGCTGCACCATAGCTACGAAAAACAAATTGATTTGTTAAGTACTTCTACTGGTATGCGTAGTGGCAGTTTACAATTTTAGTGGCTGAGATGATGCAATTTCTTCTTGCGTGGGATTTTTCTAAGCAAGGTTCCTTAGTGAGTCCTTAAGTGATTTTACCCATGCACTTTGATCCCATTGATGTTCTGTGTGTATTTATGGTTCTTGAGGTGTTACTTAGAGGAATGTTGAATGGAGGACTCCATTACACTGATTTAGAAACTCATGGCCAATGTAGGAGGAAAGCAGGGTGGTGAGTGCAGTAGACAACTGGAGTGTGTGAACATGCACGAGGTGTGATCAGATTTGACATTTGTTTTTTAGGAACAAATTCATGCTCACTTGTCGGAGCGTTTTCAGTATTTCATGATGTGTACGAGTTTGAACTAATTTGATCTGGACATAAGATTTGTTAATGTATAAGTACGATTTATTTATTATTTCAATGGCATGTAAGGTTACCAGAGGCATTTTCAATCAATGCAAATAGGAGCTATAATGCAGCCCTCTTTATGCATAGTTACAGAAATGTCTGAGAAATATCAGCTTTCCCCGCGGTCTGGGCGGGAGATGAGAGCCCTTTTGAAATACCACGAGAATAAAGCATTCTACCAGTGTCCTATTTATTTTTCATGCTTATTTTCAGAAAGTTATGTTTTTTATATAAAAAATAATCCAGCTATCTGTTTTTTGAATGTGTTTGCATTGTTTGTAGGTGAGGCTGGACTAGATAAATGTATTGTATTCCTTTTTTTAATGGATTTCAAAGGGTCTTTCCTGGCTAGAACCTGTTATTGATCTGACTATGGAGCTTTCTGTTTATTGAGGTATGCACTGAGGGACATTGCCATATGTTTCATGCTACTATATTATTACAGGAAGTAGAAGAGGACTGTGCAGTGAGTGCAAGGCTTAGCAGACAGCCTGTTGCTGAACATTGCAGAACTATACATTTTCTGAAAATTGACTTTGCAGAGTTAAAGCATGTGTTATAGAACTGAGAAAAGTGCTTTATAATGAAAGTAAGGTTGCCACCTTTCCAAATATATGCCATTTGTTGTTCCAATAGTCTGGAAAGGCCCGGACATGAATGAAAATCATATGTATTCATTTGTAACAGAACTTTTCTCCCTTTCTTTTATTTTTTTGACAATGAAGAAAGGGGAAGCCTTCTATTGAAGCATTTTAATAGCGCTTACTAATGTGTGGCACTGAAGCACTTACCTACATGGTTAGCAAGCTATGGCATGTGTAGGGTGGGTGGTTCGAAGTGTTTTCTTTGGTTTTTGATCCTATGTTGGAAGTGCTTCCTTGTCTTGCCTGATAAACACCAAGGTGCAGTTATCGTTATCATGTTATGGGACGCATTGCATAGCAGTGTGGTGAATGAGGTGTGAGGCAGATGTACAGTTTACTTTGTTATGATTTTCAGTCTGCTGACAGCTTTGACCAGCTCTATAGTTGTATTTTGTCAAACCAACGTATGGGCCACAAAGAAATTAGGCTTAAAGACAATGAAGGAGGGTGTGGGAGGTGTCTCCGAAAAATGCGCGAGTTGCTTGGCCTTTAGTAGCTCACGACGATTTTCACTGATCAAAAGTAGCTCTCACTACAGAAAAGGTTGGAGACCCCTGTTCTAAACGGTCCAGTGATCCCTCCCATTCTTCCCCGAGGCCTAGTCACCTCAGACTAGGGCTCAGGCACCGACCTAGGAAACAAGGGTCATGTTGGCACCGGAATCGGCGTCAGTCAACTCCATTCCTGCTTCGCTGATATAAATGGGACTGGAGCCAGTGGCACTGGGAACATGGGCGTCGGTGCCAGCGTCAGGAGAGGTTGCTTTGGCATGACCGACGACGGTCCAGATCCATGAACGGATCTACGGGGGCCTATTGGAGCTGAGGCAGAAGCCACTGGCGTGGAACCAGGTGGGCCCCTCCAACCCTGCAGGGCCCAAAAGTGCGCCGGAGGAGTCAGGCGCTCACATATGAGACGCATGGCCTCATGAATTTTGTTTTCCCTGAGCGGGGGTCACTTCGGTTGTTGAAAAAGCTGGGAGGCTTGACGTTGGCACTGGCAACTATTTTGAAGAACCGTGCCTCGAACGTCCATGCTCCTTCGTCACATCAGCTGACGGATGAGGAGACGTCTGAGCATGCTTTGACTTCTTATGCTTCTTATGATTCTACCCCGAATATCTCAATGACCTGGAATGGGAGGAAGAGGACTTGTGGCTCCTGGAGCGGTCCCGTGACCTCCCTCCCAATCGGTACCAAGATCTCAGAGGAGTCGCATGACCCAGAATTGCCTGCTTCGCCGCTAGCAGCTTCAGGGACCGCTTCCTCAAAGCCTTCGATGCCATGGTCTGGCTGTCCGAGCATGACTTGGAATTATGGTCGTGCTCAAGACACCACAGAAACAGGAGGTGTGGGTCTGACACTGACATTGCGTAATGTCACACACTGCTTAAACTCTGTCTTTCTAATAAACATCCTCGACAAAACCAGGAGGAAGAATTCCTCAAAATAAATTAACAAAAATTCTCTCAAAAACCGACAGGAGGAGTAATCTTTCTTCGGGTCAGCGCTAACTGGCGTGGAAAGAAAAGAACTGAGGTCAGCACGCTGCGATGGCGCTTATATGTGTGACGTGAACGTCAGTTCTGGTGCGAACGACGCAGATGTTCGGAGCCAACTGACGCCACCTACATGCGTGAAGGGGTACCGATCATACAAAAATCTTCCTGATCCAGTCTGACACCTGGAAAATTCAAAGGTAAGCAATATGTAGCTAGATGTCTTTATCAGATACATTTTGCTTCATGGCTAGGATTTCTATTCTTTTAAAAGTCTTCAAACATCTCTGTGATCATGGCAAAATGGAACGCTGTTAAGATGCTATAATTGGACGATTCAAACACCTGTATTACAGCCAATGGATGCAAAATGTAACCACACCGATTTATCAAACATAGTTTCCAGTGCTTTGATTATATAAGGTGTATTTTATAATTTCATTGTGTTGCAATCAAATAGTCTTGTACATTTCCTAAAATAGCATGCTTTACTTGTTCTGCGTTATTGAAACGTACAGCACTTGTAGATTAGGCAACTGATCACAGACGCTTCTGGGAAGAGACACAATCTGAGCTCCAGTTAATGTCCTGTTTAAAGTAAAACACAAACAGCGTGTTAGCACTTTCAATCTACACACAACAAATACTGATTTTCGAAATGAATGTAATGCATGATAGTTTTTTCCTTTTGTTTTAAAGAAAATTAAAAAGATTGAACACTTACAGACTTTCAAGACTTGTCGTACCATTCAGATCAGGAAACTCATTAATTTGTGAAGCACCATTTAAAGTCCTGTAGTATGATAAATGTGAAAAGTCAGGCACACAACAGTTAAAGGATGTTTGCCAAATACTGTCCTGCCATATGCATTACTTAATCACTGACACACAATTGGCAGACAATTTGCATTCACCAAAACATTTTCAGAGTGTATGCTATTTATCACCAGACAAATGTTGTGTGCCATTATAGACTCCACAATAATGTTCAACTGTATTCTTTGATGGGATAAAAATGTTTGGTTTATGTATTATTTATATGTAGAATTATAGATAGGTACATTTCAGGGATGATTTTCTCTGAGGGGTTCTGAGCGATATCAAATATAGACGAGAGCGAAAACATCCCTGTAATTCACTTTTTACATATCCTTAATTTTATGTTCTGTATGGACCCCAGACTTATCTGCCACCAGTTTCAACAGCTATGCAGAGGCAGAAGAGTAATGGGTGATCCACACATAACATGGCCTGACACAAATCTGAAAAACAAAATATCTTTCTTGCCATCCTTAACCAACCCCGTAATGCAGCTATTCTTTCTCCTTTCAGAAGCGCATATCAGATAGGCTCTCTGAGAGATCTGTCAACCTGGCCTGGAAGACCTCTATGACATAGCAACCTTAGGCAGCGACTTTTGTGATCAACTGTTGCTACATTATAGCAGTATGTTACCAGATTTAGAATCTGGTATAGATGATAGGCATGGATTCCATGGGAAACCTCTAACAAAGGAATACATTCAGTGGAGAGCGTCAACATTCATATTAACCTTCATACAAGCGGGGGGGGGGGTCAGAGGTGCAGCACCATCATAAGTAAAAATACTACAATGGATTCTCCCCAAATATGTTTTTAGAGTCCTATAAACTCTAAGAAAAACAAAGAGACATGGCACATTGGTGATCCACCACAGATCCATAACAGAGGAAGAAGTGACAAAAGACATCTGTGAACTCAACAACGAGCACAAATAGGAGCCTGATCTCTATGTCTGCTACTTCAAGTGTCCCTAGGATGCATCGGTCGCAAGGACTCGGGTCTTATGCATCTATCCTAGCTTCCCATTTGCCCATGCACTAGAGATCACCTTAAGGTCAAGATCGTCTCTGTTGCCTGTACACGCATGCAGCAGCATTTCTTTTGCTTTTGTTCATCCTATAGATTTAGAAGATAGTCAAGTGTTGCAGAGAGCTGTAGGTTATTCAGATCTATCTACATCATCAGAAGGGACTTTTCTTTCCAAGAGTGTCTGGGCTGAGATTGAAGAAAAGGAGCAATCTACTCTTACCAAGAAAAACGTACTTCTGTTTAGTTATACATTGGGGTGCTCTGATGACCTCAGGATTATTATCACTATTCCTGTTGCAGAATCAGTATACTCTAAGCCCCTCGTAGGCATCCTGAAGATATATTAAATCAGATGGGACTCACCCTCACCATTCACCCTTCTCAAAGGCACCAGCACGTACTCCATATCTTGCTGTAGACTACCGATAAGCACTGTGAACCCCCAGAACTCGCATTGGAGAACCCATCTTAAATTGCATGGAACCTCAAATTGTACATCCATCCTCATGGAACTCTTGAATGCATACTCTCCTGGGCTCTCACTGCTTCTACTAGATATCACTCTAATGTCCCAGGTCATATTTGCAACTTCATATATACTTGTATCAATCACCCCATGATTCTTCCAATAAAACAAATGAGTCACCTCAAGCAGCTTGATTGCTTGTTTAATGGTAAAATTTTCAGTTTTTTAATCTGTTTATAAGCACTGATTGCCTCAAGCAGTGTACTCTCAACTGAAGTTGAGTGGGGAATACATTTCTTAGGGAATCTCTCCTACGGGATAGGGCTAACAAACTCCTCAGTGTTAGAATTTGATTTTCTCCATCAATGCTTGGAGTCTGCAAGGGTGGAGTGTGCATTTGGTGCAGGACTGGAATATTGACCCCTCTATGGCTGGGATCCACTTGCCTTCTTTCTCTGAGGGGCAATCCCATGCCAACTCCTCAAAAGGGATAGCCACCTGGCTCCTTGCACCTCCACCTGACCAATCCGCTGGGTCCCTAAATTATTAAACTGGCTTTTATTGTTCGAGTTCCATAGGGGGGCATGTGAGGCAGGGGCCAAAAACTGGACCCATTCCACATGCCAAAAATTGTCATGAAATGAAACGACTATTACATTGACTTGACGTGTTCACAGTTTAGCCCATTCCTCCTCTGTAACAAATGTCATTTTTGTGGGTCACCCATTTTATAAGGAAAATATGCATTTCGGGTGAAATAAATGTAGGCAAATCCATGCAAAACACCTCCATGAATGCCACAAGTCTTCAGTCTTTTGGGTCTGGTAGATTGTGTTCGGTGCAGGAGACTTTGGAACGAAAAACCTGCAGCCATAAAGCTATGCATATTTATGTAAAGTAAGTGCCTGCCTCTAAAATCCAGTATGTACTCTCATGCTCTCGGCTCCTTGTCTACATCTGGAAACTGTGTCAGTATGGACACGCTGTATCCCTAAATTTTATAGTTAATTGGTGCGCCCAGAGTGGGGTGGATCAATTTCATGAGGCAATGTGTCCCGGAGACAAGGTACAAACAGAATTTCAAAATACAGTCAAACGAAGAAAGGACTGACTCAAAAATTGATTTCTAGAGCGGAATTTAGAAAAACCACGAATGTTCATTACAAATTCAAAAGGAGTACAATACAGAAATTGTGTAAAGTGCAGATGTAGGATATATAATTTAAATGCATAAAATCATTGCCATGCCGATTCTCAATAACAAGAACAATGCAGAGTAAAAGCAAAACCAATGATGGACTAAGGGCCTGATTTAGATATTGGTGGATGGGCTACTCCGTCACAACGGTGGCGGATATCCCATCTGCCGAAATATAAATCCCACCGGATATAATGGGATTTGTATTTCGGTGAACGGGATATCCACCACCATTGTGACAGAGTTACCTGCCCGGCAAGATCTAAATCAGGCCCCAAGTCTCAAATGTACATCGGGGAATATGGATTACCATTAAAACTGCAAAGTCACTGTAGTGTGAGCAATGAAATTAATTTTGAACAAAAAAAATTCCAGAATTTAAAAACATCACATAATCCGACCACCTTTGCACTAACACACTACATGAAAATTGATTTATAGGATTCACAGAGGCTAAAGTAGATTAATGCTCTCTTTTGTGGTAGTGTGGGCGAGCTGTTCAGCTTATCAGAGGGCAGTGCTAAGCATTTATTGTACACACAGTGGCAATAAATGAGGCACACACTCACTGAATAAATGTGAGATCAACTAATAAAAATAATACTTGGTTATATTTATTTTGTAGAACCATAGAACTTTGTCTCAGTTTTGCAATAGAAATACTTTTCAATATCAAAAGTGGACACAGTGCAATTCTCAGACTTTGTAATGTTAACCTATGGGAGGATGAAAACATTCAGCATACAGATAGGTAACATCGACTTATAAAACCACTCTTCAGGAGTTAAGATCAGTATTGGGATGCTCTTTTTAGGTAAGTACCAGCAGCTTTGGGGGCCAGTCTCTGGAAGTTGAAGCAAGCACTGGGCAGGGTCCAAAGCAGCACTAATTGTACACCACCAGCGATAGAGGGACGGCCGGGTGCAGGGTGCCAACACAGCGTCGGGTACCAATTATTAGGCAATGGAGAGAGGCCAAATTCGAAAAGGACTGCAGGCTCAGGCCAGGAGGCCAGTCGAAGCAAACCAACAGCTGGAGAAGTAAGTTGCAATGCTCGGGGATGTAGGAACACCTTTTGTCCTCTTCACCAAGGCCCAAGGAGAACTGCTGATGGGGTGTCCTTGTAGAGGCTGCAGGCGATGTCAAGGAGTCCAGGAGGGGTCAACGCCTGATGGACTTGGGCTCTGGAGCGCTGGGGAAACTTGCTGGAACCCGTGGGCCACTTGGACTCCGGCCAGAGGCGTTGGGTGCAGAGGTGGAACCGGACGCAGGGTTTTGTGGTTCTTCAGGTCACAGAGGGCTTATGTAAAGCTTGTTGCTGGTGAAAAGATCCGCTGCTCTCAGGCGATCTTGATCTTTGTCGAAGGCAGGCAGTCCACCCAGGGTTTTGGAAGTCACTGGGCTGCAGGATGAGTCGTCTTTGGTACTGGATCGTCGAAGGTTGCAGACTGGTTGGTAGGGCTGGGCCAAGTCAGTAGTTCTCTGCAGTCTTCTCTGCTTTTGTGGTTCTCTGGTGTCCGGCTTTTCTTAGGTCATCAGGAGCTTAAGTTTAGGGTCTCGGGATCCCACTTAAATACTAGATTTAGGGGCGTTACAAGGGAGTGACCGGTAGTAGCCAATGGACCCCTTACCTGGGGTGTCTACACTCTCTATTGTGCCTACCTCCTATGAGAAGGGGACATAGCCCTAGCCCTGATTGGAAGGGTCCCACCATCTTCAAGATGGTAGGCACTGAAAAGTGTACTTTGCCTTGTCTTCAGCACCTGAGGGGTGGAGTTGGCCAAGGGGGGCACACCTCCTATTCTTGCTAAGATTTCCCACCTGTCTTCCCGCCAAAAGGGGGTGAGGACAGGAGGGGGCCTGCTCCTTCTAATGGGAGAGGCTGTGGTCACATTACAAAGGCGGCAAGACGTTTTTAGCACCCCACAACAAATGGCTCTTCCTGACTAGGGGTTGCTATGAACACCTCCACCCAGGACAGGCATTGTTCTCGACCTCTGAGTGCAAATACGCTCATTCCATAAGGTCAGAACACTGTCTGGTGGTAGCAGGCTGGCTTAGGCCAGTCGGTGACCACACACAGGGTTGGTAGGATTCAGGGTACCCCTCTAATGGGTGCTCTGTGCAGGTTTATCATGACGAGATGTTTGGTACCAAACATTACATACTTCAGTGAAGCCATCATGGATCTGGGAAACTTGCAATGATGAGTGTATAGCCCTTACACTTACAATATCCAGGAATCAACGTGGATATTGCAGGGGCATATCTGCTCAGGAAGGGTTCTAATAAGGAGTTGCTAATGATGCTGGGAGGCAGTGCTCTGTCTTTTCTCCTAATTAAGACTCATTCAGATTACTGCAATCTCATGATGGAAGAGAGAGCGGGGCAATCTCAGTTGATCCTCCTATGCCCTGTGTGGTTTCCCTATGCCATCAAGGGGTTCTGAATTTTGTTTTGAGCGCTTCATATGCTCTGTCTGGGGGGATGGGATTAGGGTTGAAAGTATAGCTCCTCAATTCTTTTGTTCCGTGGACCAAGGAGTGTGTAGTGAAGTGGATGATAGGCTACTCTAAAGGGGTGTGTCCAGAGCAGACTCTTTTCTGGAGTTTGAAGCACTAAGGTTGGTAAAAAGCAGTGACACCAAAATTTGGTTATTCATTCATCTACACCGACCCTGTATTCTAGAATCACTTTTGTATCACTGATTATTGCAAACCTGGTTGTGCAAAATTGCGATTACTTTTTAATTGAATGGGATGAATTCCTGTTGTGGAGCAGTTAGAGACCCCGGTACAACAACTGAATACAGCAAAAGAAAACAAGTCAATGGTGGTCGCTGCAGTGGGGCCTGGTAATGATTTCCAACAGGGGAGTCCTAATGACATAGTTGTCTCACTAGGGTAGGGTGGACGAGTGATTACAATTTTGGAGGGTCCCATAGCTTATTCACAAGTTGTTAAATCCAAGGAGGACCTTGAGGGGTGTTAGGTGGCAGGAGTCTTAAATGGCATCTGTCCCACATTAAAGAATGATGAGCCATTTGAGGTAGCTCTGGTGGGCTACTACTGTCTTGGAAAATAGCCGGACTGGGACATGAGGAGGCAAAACAGACCCTTTTTAAGTCTTTTAACCCATTACTTGTATGATTACACACATCATGGGCATGTTCAGAGTTTACACTTGCTGATTACTTTGCATTTTCTTGCAATGCAAGACATTCTGAAAGGGGCCATACCAGTGGGGGTGGCAATATTACTTAAGAAACTGTAAATTGGAATCAAGAAGTTTTTATTTATCCTTCAAACTTAAGCCTCTGTTTGAATATGGCTTTCCAAGATGTGAGAGGCTGCCCTTCCTGTTTCCTATTAGAAAATATGTAAATTTCTTCAGGGAAATCCTATTGACCACTTGGTGAGTTCATTTATTGCTGTTGTCTATGACATCAGTATGGCTGAAGATTGGCCCTTGGTAATAATCATGGGCGGTTTAAATGCAAAGTTTTTTAATTCTGCCTCCTTGACCTTTGCTAAATTTGAAAACGAGGAAGTGTGGTCTGGAGATTTTCTACCAGAAAATAATTTGAACAGATAAGCGCAGTTTTCTATTACTTGAAACTCTTGGAAAGCATGACTTCGTTATTCTTGGGGTTGTGAGGAATTTATTCGATCACTCAATCAGGCACTTCTTGTATAGCGCAGCTTGTCACCCCAAGGGGTCTCCAGATGCTGGCGTTCTACTCTTAGTCGAAGAGCCAGGTGTTGAGCCTCCTACTGAATTTCAGGAGGGACAGGCAGGTGCGCAGGTGGAGGTCGTTCAAGGACTTGGCGGCTATGTAAGAGAAGGAACACCCTTTGCAGCGGCTTTGTCGGATGCAGGGGGTTTTAGCCAAAGTGCGGAAGGAGGAGCGGAGTCCTCTAGAGAGCTGGCGATATCTCAGGCAGTGGTTAAGGTATTCAGGTCCGATATTATGGAGGGCTTTGTAGGCAAGGGTGAGGAGCTTGAAGGACCATCTTTTGTGTACGGGGAGCCAGTGAAGGGATATGAGGTGGAGTGACATTCTGGTGAGATTCTGGTTGTTCTGGGGAGGATGAGGATGAGCCTCACGGTGGAGTTCTGGATGGTTGTGAGGCGGTTGAGTAGCTGCTTGGTGGTATCAGGGCAGAGGGCGTTGCCTTAGCCGAGGCGGCTGGTGATGAGGGAGTGGGTCACTGTTTTCCTGGTGTGGGTGATGATTCAGCAGAAGATCTTGCAAAGCATGCAGAGGGTGTGGAAGCATGAGGCAGAGACGGCGTTGAGTTGCTTCTTCATCGATAGCTCACTGTCGAGGATGATTCCGAGAGTTTGCGCGTGGTTCGAAGGTAAAGGTGCTGGGCCAACGGGGTGGGTGCAACTTGTGCAGGGCAAATTGTGTTTGCAACTGATGTGAGTGATCACAGCTTAGTAGGTGCAACTGGTGCCTTCAATTTCCAAGAATTCGTTCCTGGGAATCTATCCTTGGGCAAGACCAGCTTTAATAATTGTACTTTTTGGACAGTAAGGAATACTGCAACCTTAAGTTCCAAAATCAATGTTTGTATCAGTTCTAATGTAGGGGACAACCCTATATCCGGTTATGTATCCCACATGGATGGGTTTTGTAAATTAGACTCAAGGGATGAAGGTCCCCGGCAGCCGAAAAAGTGTAACCCTTAGTTGAAGGTGTTAAATCAGGATATAAATTTATTGATAAGGAGACAGCATTTGTTGTTCTCCTTAACAAAACAGAATTAAATTAATTGTCTCTAGGGATTCAAGGGAATACTGGCTCTTAGTTGCTGAATACTGTGATTCTAGGGTGACTACACATGCAATTCGTATCCCTGAAAATGTCTGGGTGGGATATATTACTAAGTTGTATTCTAGCAACAATGAGGAAGTTGATCCAGTGGGGCTTTGTATAGATGAAGAGATGTTTGTAGCATATGGTGTTTCCTCTATAGATGAGATCTTTGGTTTCATAAAAAATGCCAGAACATCTGGAGCTATGGGACCCAATGAGGTTCCTACTGCGGTTATTAAAAAGGAGGCTGTAGCATTAGGATTCTTTCTTGGTCCACATATTGAATATTTCTATTGATTTGGAAAAATGATTTAATCTTGGAAGGGCAGTGTCATTGTACCGTTGTACAAAAAGAGTCCTAAATCTTCTCCAGCAAGTTTTAGACAGATAGCATTGTTGGATGCAACTGGCAAACATTTTTCTTAGGAGTCTACTCTCCCACTTACAACAATGGACTCAAGAAAATACCATCTTTCCTCCGGAACAAACTGGTTTTAGGAGCAATCATAGTGCTGCTGATAATATCACTGTCCTCCAAGAGATAATAGAAAAATATAAATTTTCTTGGGGTATGCGCCTGTCTATGGCTTTCATTGACCTCTCCAAAAAGTTTGATAAAGAAGATCGCCAAACACTATGAATAAAGCTTCTTAGGATGTCCCCCATTATCTCCTAATGTTTATTATCGAATTCCCTTCTCATACCTGGCGTCAAATATTCATGGGAGGGATGCAGGGTTTATCTCGAAAGGTTGAAATACAAAATGGTGTAAAGCAGGGCTGCTTGTGTGCTCCCCTGTTTTCCCTCCATATAAATTAACTTTCCAGCATCCTAAGTCAGGCGCAGAAGGACCCTCCAATAGTTGGTACCATGTCTATTAGTTCCCTGCCTCATGCAGATGACATGACTATTCTAAGTCGCCTCTGTGCCTTGATGTAGTATGCAGAAGCCCACTTTTTGAAAACACGAATTCAAAATGTAAAATCTTGATTTTCCGTAAGAAAGGTTCAAGAACGAGGGAAAGTTTAATTGGTATCTAGGGGAAGATAAACAATAAAAGGTGGACTTGTATCTTCATCTTGGTAAAAAAGTTTTGAGGATTGGACGGAATGATAATCATATAAATCTTTGCTCAAGCAGGGCCCTTTCTTAGACAACCGTCCTTAACAGATTATAAAAAACATGTGGGAGACATCACTTTGGTCACGTTTTGTTGGACTACAGGGTTAAAACTTTCCCTTCATTATGTTTCAAGTGTCAGGTATTAGATACAAGGCTTTGCCGCTTTTCTGAGGCAACTGAAGGACGAATTTTCCGTCAGATTTGTAACTTGAATACCTCATGTCCTTCGCTTCGAGTTCGTTTTTTTTGTCCTCCTACACTTTCGCTTTGGCTGCTCTTTGAGGTGGGGAAATTTGCATTTAAGCAGAGGAGGGAACACTTCATGCAGCTCTGAAGTTTGAAATCTTTCTCCTCCGTGGTGACGGCCAATCAACCACCTGCCTCCCATCATGCTCTTGTCTACACCCTCTTTCCCAGCATGCCCATACTTCCTTCCTTTTGACTCTGCTTCCCTGTGAGGGTCTTTTGAGTTAGCTAAAGAAACGTTCGGGCTTGATCTGAATATAGCCTCTTTTAAAGAGTTATATAAAAAAATACTCTGTTTAAAATAAGTCTGGCTGGAGACACTGCTTTGTGCCAGTTAAACCAACAAAAACCAGGTGGTACAAGAGAGCAATCTGGGGAACAAATCTCAGACTTATTTAACCTGGAATGTAACTCATGCTGTTAGAAGGTTTATCCTTTTAATGAGAATGGATGTTCTCCTCCTATGTGTCATTACTGGCATTTGAGATAAAGTCCAAAAAAGGAGAGAATCGGTGTGTTTTGTCAGCTGCATATTCAAGATCTGACCATTAAATATTCTTATGTCCTTGGTTGCACAATGCATGACATAAATTTCTAGGGCCACTTTTTTTTACACATATCATATGCTCTGCTTTAGAGGCTGGCAATTGCTTGATTTTTCTACCTAATGAAATGGCATGTAATAAGATCTTTCAATTATTTAGATATTTTTTAAATACGTAGTAATGAATCTGGTAGTATTAATAGTTTGGTCTGTATTGTACAATGCATGTTGTCACTCTCTGAGGCCATTGTTCTGTAGACAGATAGTGATCCATTTTGCAAGTTGCTCATTTAAGATCTTAAGTATGTAATATTTGCTTATTCTATGTTGCACAATTATCTATGTTGCTTTCTAAGACCCCTGCTCTTCTTTAAATATAACATACAATTTATATCAGAGGCTGGCAACTACTTGAAGTTTCCATCTAATGAAATGGCTTGTAATAAGATCTTTCAATCACTTTTGACATTTTTAGATATGTACTAATGTGTTGTTCAATGCGCATTGTCTCTTTTTAAGGTAATTGTTTTTCAGATATTTATTGATCTGTATTGGAGGTTTGGAAATGTTTCATGTTTCCTACTAATGACATTTTTTTGTGACAAGTTCTTTCATTTTAATCCTTTTATTTAATTTTTAAATATATCAAATAATTTGGTTGTGTGAACATACAAACTGTCAATCATGTAATAGTTGCGATGAGCTGTATTTAACTATGTTGTATTATAGAATGTGTTATCTATTGTTGTTTTTGGTAACTTTGTTATTTTGTTATGTGGACCTCCGTTGGAGTGTCATACAATAATAAAAAATTACATTGAATTGAAATGCTTCTGTCTAAAGACTAAGGGGTCCATTAGGATGGTGGGCTGAAAAGCACCCCGACCGCCATGGAAGCGGAAAATAACCGCCCGCCGGCACGTGGGAAAAACGGCGGCCAAATTAGGATCAACCGCCCAAAAAAACCGACCGCAGCGGAACGAGGCCAAGACAAACCACCCGTAGCGGGCGGAGATGGACAAAATCCGTCCGCGGCGGTCGGATTTGCGGAGGAAAAACACCAACCTGCCGCAAGTATGGCGGAGACACCGCACCGGAAATTAGGATATCCCCGACGGTCCTGTGGTACGCACCACTGTCTCCAACCGCTGCGGTCACACAATGGGATGAAT
The DNA here is from genome assembly GCF_964204655.1 of Triturus cristatus. Taxonomy (NCBI): domain Eukaryota; kingdom Metazoa; phylum Chordata; class Amphibia; order Caudata; family Salamandridae; genus Triturus; species Triturus cristatus. The sequence goes on along the minus strand of NC_140585.1, from coordinate 413,608,235 downwards.
GGGAGAGCCAGGGGAAGAGCTGAAGCACAGCCACCTCGGCGGACGATCCGTAAAAAATATGGCGGACGAAGCAAAAAACCCACAAGAAGGCCAAAAAGGGCACATAGAAAACTAGCCATGCCCCCCAAATACACAAAACACACTCCAATGACACAACCACATGGCAAAAAGAAAAATACAAACCTGTCAGCAACACCCCAATTGGACCTACTCACATAGCTGAGTATAAACCCAGCCCCTTCCCTGACCACAATCCTTTGCAATACTCCAGGAGAGAATCGACACATACCTCAGCTGACAGGAGAGGCAAAGGACACAACATCACTAGCCACACCACACACAGCACCACCACCACCTCCACACCTGCACAACTAACCCTCCTGCACAACACACACCATACACAGCACAACCACAACCACCACTCACACTCCTGCACCCACAACCACTTTGCACACCACACACCATGGCCACACAGAAAATGCCCAAATTCACTGAGAGTGAGTTGAAGGTTATGGTAGATGAGATAGTCAGAGTGGAACCACAGCTTTTTGGTACCCTGGTCCAACAGACACCATTAGCCACAAGGACACAAATGTGGACAAGGATAGTCCAAAGGGTCAATGCAGTAGGGACCACCCCAAGATCAAAAAAGGAGATCATGAAGCGTTGGCATGATCTGAAGAGGGTGGTCAAGGAGAGGAGGAGCAAGAACCGTGAGCTGGCTCAGAGGACTGGCGGTGGCCCTCCGATTCCACCAAAACCATACACACAATGGGAGGAGAAGGTGCTTGCCATACTGCATCCAGAGAGTCTCATAGGAGTAGCCGGGGAGTGGAGGCTGGTAAGTACAAACAAATGACTACCACCACTCTGCTATGTACTGTCTTGCACAACTACAAAGCTACACCACCTAAGACACATACCATCTATCTGCACCACACACTCACAAAAGCATGGCTTACAGATCCAACATTCACCCACTCCCATTCACCCCAAACATAGCCACCAACATAACCATGGGGGCATGTGTACAGGCAGACAGCACTAAAAACTCCCACCAGGCCCCCTGGCCCACAGCATCAGCAAGATGGATCCCTCCCCCCACCCCACCCAGAAGCATGTGTCAGCCATTACACAACCCACATCAAACTTACAGGTAGGTAGCCATCTTCACAGTGAGGGTGTTTGTGGGTGGGAGGCCTGCACTACTACTCCCAACATTCCCTCTGTCCCACACCTGAGTAGGATGGAGCACTCCCCCACCCAGAAGCAGTTGGAAGCCATTGCAGTACAACAAACAAACTTACAGGTAGGTAGCCATCTTCACAGTGAGAGTGTTTGTGGGTGGGAGACCTGCAGCACTACTCCCACCATGCCCCCTGTCCCACACTTGAGTAGGATGGAGCACTCCCTCCAGCAGTTGGAAGCCATTACATCACCCTCATCAAACTTACAGGTAGGTAGCTGTCAGGTTGTCAGCAGCTCAACAAAGGAATATATACAGCCCACTAACCTCTGCGTAGCAGCCAGCAGGGACGATGTCGTGAAGAATAGGATTCCTTCGCCACCGAACACCTTCACCCCAAAGTGTAATGGTTTTACAGCTCTGAGGGAACGCACCCGGGGGACAAGGAACAGAACAAGGGTCTCCGGGGTCTTGGGTCAGAGGGTCTGGTCTAAGAGGAGTTGCAAGCTGCCTGTAAGAACAATAGGAAACTCACATTAGAGAGGGGGGCACTCTATCTCATTCCTTCTCTACTTCCCTCTTGTCAGAAACGTACCTGAAAGGCTTATCCCTTCAGCGAACCTTTTTACCTCGATACAGTCTCGAGTGACACCTCTGTGCAATGTCGTCTCTGTAGTAGTCACAGCGACTGACGATAGTTTGCCCCAACTTCCACAGTGTCTAGGAAGCAGGCCGATGTTCTGAAGCTTGTGAAATGAACACAATAGTCAGGTCAGAAAATATACGGGGATCCTCTCTGAACTCGAGGAACACACCAGGAACGGGAAAGTTAGGGAAGATACTGAATTACCTATAAGTACTCACGTCTCCACCCGGAATGCAGGACTCGCAAAATACGAAGAAAATCGGAGGCTCCGGTGGGAATCCCTCCGCTCTTTTGAAGTCCTCAAGGGATAATGGTGAATGACCAAGGCAGGACGAGACTTGGAAATCGGAGGCTCCGGTGGGAATCCCTCCGCCCTTGTGAAGTCCTCTCAGGTAGTAAACCGATGATTTTGCTTCCTCTCTCAGTACTGCGGGAAAGAAAGCGTCCGCTTGAAGCCAGGGTCCGGAACGGATTGTCAAGCGCCGTTCCGAGGCCCCGGAAGTGTTTTCATGTGCTTCCGACATCGCTGAGTCCTTCCCCGGAAACGGCCCAGCCTCTGGGAATTGTAGTTTTTCCGCCTTGGTTGTGACGGAACGGGAGGAATCGACCTTCGCGTCTTTGTTTTCGGCTCCGTGAGTACAGGAGCATGACAGAACCCCCTCTTAAGGAACGTCGTCTCGGCGGTCGTCCTGGTTTACCAGGGTGAGTGTCATGGAATTTCTCTACGAGATCAGGGCAATTAAGATTCTGTACCGGTTCCCAGGTTCTATCCTCCACTCCATAACCCTTCCAGTCTACCAAGTACTGAATCCTACCCCTTATCAATCTTGAATCTAGGATTTCTTTCACCTCGTATTCCTCTTGTCCTTCGATTGCAATCGGGGGGGGGTCGTTCTGGCAATCGAATGTGAGTAGGGCATGATTGTAGCAAGGATACATGAAATACAGGGTGTATTCTCCATGACGGGGGTAAGGATAGTTTCATGGCTACAGGGTTGATTACTTCAACTATGTTATAAGGACCTATGTATTTCGGTTTGAATTGGTTGGCCCCTTTTAAATGTAAGTTCTTTGTGGCCAGCCAGACCATGTCCCCCGCCTGATATTCGGGTTCTTTTGCGATCTGCAATTCTCTTTTGCGCTTCCTGCGCCTTCTTTAGGTGTTGTTTCGCTTCTTGTAACACAGTGCGCAGATGTGTGTGATGTTCTTGTATGCTAGTGACCGGTGTTTGGATAGGCCAATCAAAAGAAAGCATGTTTGGGTGGTACCCGTACAAACAGAAGAATGGAGAACATCCCAATGTCGAATGATCAGAGTTGTTGTACGCAAACTCTGCCGTCCAGAGAAGGGTAGTCCAGCTGGTAGCGCTCTGAAGGGAAAAACAACGAAGGTATTGTTCCACTGTCTGATTGAGGCGTTCTGTTTTCCCATCAGTTTGAGGATGGAAACTGGTAGAGAGCCTGGCGTCGATATCCATGACCTTGCATAACTCTCTCCAAAACCTCGAGGTGAATTGGGACCCCCTGTCTGTGATTAGAACGTTGGGTATGCCATGGAGTCGCACGACATGCTGGAGGAAAACAAAGGCCAAGTCGGAGGAGGTAGGGAGCCCTTTCAAGGGTATGAAATGCCCCATTTTTGTTAAATGGTCCACCACTACTAGTACTACTGTGTATCCATTGCAGGGGGGCATTTCCACTATAAAATCCATTGATACTGTGTGCCATGGCCTGGGAGGGATCGGTATAGGGTGTAGGAGTCCCACGGGTTTCAGATGTATCGCTTTTCCTTGAGCACATATCGAACACCCACTAATGTATTCCTTGGTATCTTTCTTTACAGTCGGCCACCAGAAGGAGCGTTCTATACTGGCAATGGTTTTTGAGGTTCCCAAGTGTCCTCCTAACGCTGTATCGTGGGCCCAGGCCATGACCTGTCTCTGTAGACTCATCGTGGGTACGTATAGTGCTTGCGAGTGGTACCATAAATCCTTAATTATGACTCTGAGCTCGGGTTCCTCCTGAATCCAACCCCGTTCATCCAAAGCTGCCAGGGCCGTCTTAACTTCCTCGAGAAAGTTCTGGGAGGATAGTACTGCTAGGGTGGAGTCCGCTATGGTACCTTCTGCTAGTATCAAGGGAGGTTCCTGCGTTTCCAGGTCCCCCTGTGTCTCAAGGTCTTCAAAGCGAGAGAGCGCATCTGCTTTCCCATTTTGGGAGCCAGGTCTATATTTGATGACAAAATCATAATCAGCAAAAAACAAGGTCCAGCGAAGCTGGCGGGGTGTAAGAGCTCTTGCTGTCTTAAGGAACAACAGATTCCGATGATCAGTGTATATCTCGATGGTGTGTTGTGCCCCCAAGAGATAATGGCGCCATTCTTCACAAGCCCGTTTTATGGCGAGTAATTCCTTATCCGAAATAGAATAATTCAGTTCATTGGCTGTCAGTCTTTTTGAGAAGTAGGCCACTGAGTGTAACTGTCCCGTTTGGGGGTGTCGCTGGGATAATACCCCTCCTAGGGCGTACTGGGACGCGTCCGTTTCTACCACGAATGGGAGAGAAGAGTCAGGATGTCGTAGGATGGGGGCCTGGGTAAATCTAGATTTCAATTCCCGAAATGAAGTTTCGGCCTCCTCTCCCCACACAAATGGGGCATGTTTTCTGAGCAATTGTGTTATGGGCTGGATCACCTTGGAGAAATCTTTAATAAAACGCCGGTAATAATTTGCGAATCCCAAGAAACTTTGGACTGCCTTGACATGCTGAGGAGTTTTCCAGCGGGTGATCGCCTCCACCTTAGTGTCATCCATCTGAAAACCCTCTGCATTAATCACATAGCCGAGGAAGGCTACTTCCGGGACATGGAACAAACATTTTTCCAACTTTGCGTATAGGGAATGTTGTTGCAGTCTTTCCAAGACGGCTGTCACATGCTTGATGTGTTCGGTTAGGCAGGGTGATTAGATGAGGATATCATCTATGTACACCACGCAACAGACTTCCAGAAGGCCTCTCAACACCTCGTCCATGAAATATTGAAACGCCGCTGGGGCGTTACAGAGCCCAAACGGCATTACTCTGTACTCAAAAAGCCCGAATTTGGTTCTGAAGGCGGTCTTCCACTCGTCTCCGCTCTTAACTCTGACGAGATGGTATGCACCCCTCAAATCCAACTTAGTAAAAACTCTGGCGCCTTTCAGTTGGTCCAAGAGAACCGGGATCAGAGGGAGAGGGTAGCGGTTTTTTACTGTGACTCGATTTAATGCTCGGTAGTCTATGCAAGTCCGCAATTCGGCACAATCTTTCTTCGAAATGAAGAAAAGAGGGGACGAGGCTGGTGAGGAAGAGTGTGTGATGAATCCAGAAGCCAGGATTTCTTCTAAATACTTCTTTAGGTATAGTGTTTCAGGCTCTGTCAATGCGTAAACACGACTGCACGGAATGTCGGCGCCGGGAATTAAGTCAATCCTGCAGTCGTGGGTCCGGTGCGGAGGTAGGTGCGTGGCCTTCTGTTTGTTGAAGAGAGACTGGTACTGCTGGTAGGCCTCGGGTAGCCGGCTGGTTTTCACTGGGAGTGATGGGCTACATGCGAGGGCCACCAATACTGCGAGGGACGCGGTGTTGGTCTCTGGTTCGAAATTCTCTTCTGTGCAGTGTACCTTGCAATACTGGGAATTCAGAGAGACCGTGCGATCGGCCCAACTAATCTTGGGGTCGTGCAGAGTAAGCCACGGTATGCCTAGTATGAGCCGAAACTGGGGGGCATCAATTAGATCAAAAGAGATGCGTTCATAATGTTCCTTCCCGAGTTTCATCAGAAGGCGATGTGAATGGCTTACAACGGGTCCGGATGTCAGTTCGGAGCCATCCACAGCTCTCACGTTGTCAGGGATCTTCTTTCGTTCACTTGTTACTCCAAGGTGTTTTGCGTAGGTTTGGTCCATATAGTTTCCTGTTGCCCCGGAGTCGATTAAGGCTTCTACTTTCACTGGTTTTGACCCTATAATCCACAGGGAAACACCTACATACAGATGTGCTACTGCAGGTTGGAGAGTGTTTGCTATGAGGGAGGAGATCGGTAAATGTAAAGGACCCGACCCAGAGATCTCTGGCTGGCTCGGGTTTGCTAGTTTTCCGATGGTTCTGGGCTCTCCATGGATGCAACGGTCTTTGGGGAGCTGCTCCGTTCGGGTAGTTGAGCTCGTGCTCGGCATTCACATATAAAGTGTCCTCCTTTGCCGCAATATAAACAGAGTTTCAATTTTCTCCGTTTTTCTCGCTCTTCGGTCGTTAAGGGACCTCTGATCCCCCCTATTTGCATCGGTTCAGGTCCTTCGGTTCCTTTGGGGCGTTCTTCCAAGGTGTTTCTAGGGCGCGGAATTAAGGGACGCATCTCCCCACGACTCCGATCCCCTTTTCTCTCCAGCAGTCGGTGATCCAATTGGACTGTTAGATCTATTAGTTCTTCGCACGTGGAAGGTAATTGAACTACCTGTGCCAAAACGTCTTTCAATTCTCCTCTTAACCCCTGGTAAAAAAGGGTGTTTTGTTTCTCCGGTGGCCAATCCGTTTCAACCACTAACCTGTTAAACGAGGTAATGTACGTTAAGAGGTCTTGTGACCCCTGCCTCAGAGTAAGGAGTTCGCGATCCAGGGACATCATATGGGACTTTCTATTGAAAAGTTTCCTCAGCTCCACACAAAGATCCACAAAATGATGTAAGACTGGGTCGTTGCGTTCCATTAGGGGTATGGTCCAACTCGCCGCATTTCCTCCCATGTAGGACATCATGAAGGCGAATTGGCCGAGTCCTCTTGAAAGACTGTCGGTTTACATAAGAAGTGCAGGCGGCATTGATTGAGGAACGTTTCAAACTTTTTTGGTTCTCCATAGAAGCGTTCTGGTGGCGCTAAGGGTATACTGAGCTTTTGGATCACATGGATTGCAGGAGCAGTCTCGGAGGTTGATGGGGGACTTGGAGAGGCTGTGAAGAAACCACCCCCTCGAGGATCACCTACTGAAGGAAATCGGGTCGATTGAGAAGGGGGTGGTAGGGTTGCCTCCTTGATGTAGGAACTTGGACCCCTACGGGATAATCCAGCGACTTCTCTACGTAAGGAATTCACTTCTTTACGTACTTCTTGATTTTCTAACCGTGAAGTTTGTACCTCCTGTTGAAGAGCGGTTAGACTCTCCAACAGGGAGGACATCACAACATTGGTGTCCATCGTCCGGGCTGGGCGTCTTTCTTGGGCTTGACAATCTGTCAGGTTGTCAGCAGCTCAACAAAGGAATATATACAGCCCACTAACCTCTGCGTAGCAGCCAGCAGGGACGATGTCGTGAAGAATAGGATTCCTTCGCCACCGAACACCTTCACTCCAAAGTGTAATGGTTTTACAGCTCTGAGGGAACGCACCCGGCGGACAAGGAACAGAACAAGGGTCTCCGGGGTCTTGGGTCAGAGGGTCTGGTCTAAGAGGAGTTGCAAGCTGCCTGTAAGAACAATAGGAAACTCACATTAGAGAGGGGGGCACTCTATCTCATTCCTTCTCTACTTCCCTCTTGTCAGAAACGTACCTGAAAGGCTTATCCCTTCAGCGAACCTTTTTACCTTGATACAGTCTCGAGTGACACCTCTGTGCAATGTCGTCTCTGTAGTAGTCACAGCGACTGACGATAGTTTGCCCCAACTTCCACAGTGTCTAGGAAGCAGGCCGATGTTCTGAAGCTTGTGAAATGAACACAATAGTCAGGTCAGAAAATATACGGGGATCCTCTCTGAACTCGAGTAACACACCAGGAACGGGAAAGTTAGGGAAGATACTGAATTACCTATAAGTACTCACGTCTCCACCCGGAATGCAGGACTCGCAAAATACGAAGAAAATCGGAGGCTCCGGTGGGAATCCCTCCGCTCTTTTGAAGTCCTCAAGGGATAATGGTGAATGACCACGGCAGGACGAGGCTTGAAAATCGGAGGCTCCCGTTGGAATCCCTCCGCTCTTTTGAAGTCCTCAGGGGAAATGGCAAATGACCTCGGCAGGACGAGACTTGGAAATCGGAGGCTCCGGTGGGAATCCCTCCGCCCTTGTGAAGTCCTCTCAGGTAGTAAACCGATGATTTCGCTTCCTCTCTCAGTACTGCAGGAAAGAAAGCGTCCGCTTGAAGCCAGGGTCCGGAACGGATTGTCAAGCGCCGTTCCGAGGCCCCGGAAGTGTTTTTATGTGCTTCCGACATCGCTGAGTCCTTCCCCAGCCTCTGGGAATTGTAGTTTTTCTGCCTTGGTTGTGACGGAACGGGAGGAATCGACCTTTGCGTCTTTGTTTTCGGCTCCGTGAGTACAGGAGCATGACAGAATCCATCTTCACAGTGAGGATGTTTGTGGGTGTGAGGCCTGCACTACTACTCCCAACATTCCCTCTGTCCCACACCTGAGCAGGATGCAGCACTCCCCCACCCAGAAGCAGTTGGAAGCCATTGCAGTACACTAAACAAACTTACAGGTAGGTAGCCATCTTCACAGTGAGGGTGTTTGTAGGTGGGAGACCTGCACTACTACTCCCAACATTCCCTTTGTCCCACACCTGAGCAGGATGGAGCACTCCCCCACCCAGAAGCATTTGGAAGCCATTGCAGTACACCAAACAAACTTACGGGTAAGTAGCCAGTACGTACACCCACCCATTTGTCACAAATTAAATGGTGCCATATGACAACACCAGCCCTCTTATTGCACAAAGAGGCAAACCTACCCAATTGCCAAGCACAGTGTGCACACAGGTAAGCTAAGGAAACTGTCACAGCTACCAAAGTGTGACACACCAATGCACAAGTAGAAGAAAGTCAGGGCACAATCATGCACAGCACCTAGTTACATGTGCATATCCATGAGGAAAGTGCAACAAGGACCATTCGAAAAATATGAAAGCATGTGTGGTGGTACAAATCAAGATATGCACATGACAGGACAAAGGTATGCAGGAGATGACAATGGCCAGTCCATGGCCAGATGTGATGTCTGCCAGGTCAGGCAAATAAACACATGTTGTGCCAGGCTCTAGATGGCAACAAGTCCCTGTAATCCTTAATTCTACACGGGTCGTATGGTATGCTTTGACACCTCACACCATGGACAAGTAATGCCTGTACCACTGCGTCATGTTAGGAAGCACAGTAGTGCACATAGTCAACAATGTGATGACCTGTCAATTGTGCAGTATACAAAAAGTGAATGACACACAGCTAACACAAAGCTTGCCGGGTGCACTACAATGACCATTTCCCATCTGACCCACAGGTGACCAAGAACTCACTGCAGAGGACAACACCAGCACCCTGCAGAGCCAGTCTCCCCACCCCGGTACATGGACTCTCGGATGTTGGCTCCCAGGATTCCATGGACGATGAGCTCGAGGCCGGCCCATCTGGTGTGCCAGGGAGCAACAGGTCCCAGGACCCCATCGTCCCCCCCACCACATCTGCGCCAACAACAACTTCACAGCAGAGCCCTGCTGTCACGGCCTGTGGGGCCACTGCCACCACCACCACCTCCACCACCATCACCAGTGCTGCCTGCAACAACCTCCCTGTCCCAGAGGATGGCCAGCACACACCACCGACGGAGGAGGGCAGGGAGAGGATGCGGGTGCCCACAGTGGTGAGGCAACAGGTCCGTGGCAGTAGGGCAGGTGGGAGGGACAAGACCCATGGACACCAGGAGGCTGGGACCCAATCCCTGGAACACATCACCAGAGTCCTGGGCGCATACGAACAGGCCCAGGGACGAACAGGCCGGTCGAACAAACTGTTCCAGGAGCTCATCCTGCTGATGAGGTACATCGACACCCGCATGGGACAAATCGTGGTCCTCTTGGGCCAGCAAGTGGCGGTACTGAGGGACAGCTATGCGCCACAGACAACACCTCCACCTTCCTCTGGTGGGCCCCACGATGACAGTTCACCATCCTCCCCTGCGCCCACAGAGAGGGGTGAGTCCTCAGACCCCACTGGCCCTGCAGCAGGGCCCGCCCCTGCCAAACGACGAAGGGGCCGTCCCAAGAAGATCCTGCGAGTATCTGGAGGCCAAGCACCTGCCAGACGCCAGTCACGGAGCCAGCCATGATGGCAACCCTCTCCACCACTGCATTGACTTTTTGGACTGTGCTTCCCCACACTGCCTTGTGAATGGCATCTGTCTGTTGGACTGGGTCACCACAGCAATGTGGTGACTACTCGATTATCTCATCTACCACAACTGTCAACTCACTGCTCCACCCTACCCCCAATGGAAATGTACACCCCCCTCGCATCTCACCATTGCAAATAAAAAATCCTTACACACATGTTGTTGTGTTATGTTATGTTATACCTAATTTGTATAGCGCACGTACACCAGATTGGTTTCTTGGCGCTGCTCAGGAAGGTGTAAGAGTGATATGTTATTCAAATGCCTGTCTAAATAGTCATGTTTTGTGAAGTTTGCGGAAGGTCTGTGTTTGCTCCGTATTTAATGCAGGATGTACAGTCTTCAACATGATCACAATGTGCCAGGAGCATGGGCTGTATGTAGGCAAGGAGAAGTCGAAGGCACCTAGGGCTACACAACAGAACTACTTTCACTAGTCTGGGTGTGGCATCACAGACATCACACAACCCCTACCTATCAGGATAACCCAACATGCACATGTCACAATGGCCAACAAGTGTCAATATACACGTCCTGTTTATGTTCCCAAATGTCATGTCCCAGAAACATTTCCAACCACCACTGAGTCCACAACTGGCTGCTGCTACAATTCTCACATGCCCCTTCACGACATCAGCAATATCAGCAGACAATGGGTATGTTGCACATTGACACCCACCTTCAAGTGAAGTACCGGGTGATGAGCTGTTCACGCAGGTCAACACCTTCCTCCTCTCCACTGTCCTCATCACTGGACATGGCTTGGTTTGCAGGCTGGGGCCTTGGGTCCTCACCATCATCCAGGAGCAGGGGAATCTCCTTGCGAATAGCTAGGTTGTGGAGCATGCAGCATGCCACTACAATCTGACACACCTTCCTGGGCGAGTATGCCAGTGCACCTCCGGTCTTGTCCAGGCAGCGGAAACGTGACTTGAGCAGACCAAAAGTACGCTCCACCACACAACGTGTCCTCCCATGGGCCTCATTGTAGCGGACTTCAGCCGGGGACCTGGGATTCCGCAGTGGGCTCAGCAACCAGGGACGGTTGGGAGAAGCAGAGTCACCTAGGTATGACAAACACAAATAGACATTGCAATGTTGCAGAGGCTGAGGGCAGCAGGTCACACACCCAGCACGCCACACAACTAGGCATACTCACCCACAATCCATGCACGCTCGGGAAGAAGATTAGCCATCAGCTGGGGCATAATGCTGTTCCGCAGAATGGAGGAGTTATGGGCCGAGCTAGGGAATTTGGCACACACATGCGAGATGGTCATATCTGCCAGGCACACCACCTGCACATTGATGGAGTGGTAATGCTTGCGATTGCGGTAAATGTGCTCACTTGCCTGTAGTGGCACAAGCCCGACATGGGTGCAATCAATGGCCCAACATCATTGGGGATGTGTCCAAGGGGATAGAAGTCTCTCTTCACAGCTGGCAATTCAGCACCCCTGGGGAAATGGATGTATCTGTCCTTGTATAGCATCATGGCGGACAGTACATCATGCAGCACCATTCGCGGTAGCGCACACCGGGCATCTGCGATATGTCACCGCCGTGGAGGTTGCCCTAGTGCCAATGCTAAGCTCGATAGCGGTGGCATGATGCAATTTTGAAGATCGCGGTAGGCGTGCTCCGCCACCGCGGAGGTGGATATTGGCTGCATTTGAAAGATGCACCATCGCGGTAGTGCACCCCGGGCCCCAGCGTTGTGTCACCGCCATGGAGCATGCCCTTGCAGCCAATGGGAGCCATGATTGTGGGGACATGATGCAATTTTGAAGATCGCGGTAGGTGTACTCCGCCAACACGGAGGCGGTCATTGGATGCATTTGAAAGGGGCAGACCTGGACCACTAATTGCTGCAGCTTCACACCTTTGAAACTACCCCAGGGGGCTATATATGTGTGGGAGTGAGCCTCAGATTACCACTGCTCCTAGAGCCTGCTGCCTGAGACTCCTCACCTGCTGCTGCCTCCAGGGACTGCTGCCTGAGACCACTCACCACCAGCTGCCTCCAGGGTCTGCTGCCTGAGACCCCTCACCTGCTGCTGCCTCCAGGGACTGCTGCCTGAGAACCCTCACCTGCTGTTGCCTCCAGGGGCTGCTGCCTGAGACCCCTCACCTGCTGCTGCCTCCAGGGACTGCTGCCTGAGACCACTCACCACCCAAATCGGCTGCTGTTGTCTCATGTCCACAGTGATGGCAAGGACAGAAAAGATCCGTGCCAGTCCCTTCACGAGCGAGGAGCTGGAGGTCCTGGTGGACGAGGTGCTCACTCAGTACCCAAGGCTATATGGTGCCACAAATGTCGCGGTAAGCCTTCAACACTGGTGGGGTAGGGCAGGGGGGCCACACATGTAGTTGGACTGATGCAGTATGTGCCTGGGAGTGTGGGGTAGTGTCATGCACTGCCTGACATGCTGTCTCCAGTGGGAGGGTGTGTGTACCCAATGCCACAGCTTTCTCACCCTGCACATGTATGTATGAGTGACCTGTGTTGTGTTGTCAGCCATACAGTGACACAGAAGGTTGTTCATGCTGTAGTCAGGACAGTGATTGCTTGGCTGGATGGCTGTTTGTGCCCCTGTAGTCCATCTCAGTGTGAGCCCAGCTGGCCTGCACAGTCCCCACCTACAAAGACAAGGACAACTCACTTAACTTACAGAGTATGACATCAGTCTTTTCACATTGCACTCCAGCTATGGTCCATCTCAGAACTGTAGTTTGCACACAACTGCCCTTGTGAATGGCATTTTGTATTTGTGAGATCATGTCCATCTATGTGACCACCATAACACATTCATCTATTCACAGGACAGGGACATTGATGGCTGCGCAGTCTTGGACACAGTGAGTCCACCCCCAAACACAGGTTAACATGTGATGTATCTGTTGCTCAAGCCAACAATAGAGATGTGGGCAGGCTATATGGGTGTTTCAGTGCTGGCATCCTGCATGTGTGTGGGATGTGCAGGGACTGTGTTCCCCCTCACACCTGCATGCTTTAACATCAGCTTTTCCCATGCATGTGTCCCATGTGAGTTGTACTATAGTCTTGATTGACCTATCGTTGGATATGTGATGATTTTGTATCTTGCTGCTATACTGATAGATGTCGGTACATGACACTGTGACACTGATCATTTCCCCCTCTTGTCTCCCATGCCTGCAGCTCAAGGTACACCAGCGTAAGGCCGTGTGGAGTGCCACTGCAGTGAAGGTGCGAGCTCTGGGGGTCTGAAACCGATGGCGCACCCTCTGCCACAAGAGATGGGACGACATCAGCCGGCTGGCAAAGAATGTGGCGGAGATGACCTTGGGGCTGCTTCCTCGCACTGGGCGTCTGGAATGGCGCTGCATGAGACCACTAATGGGGCGCATCTTGGCGGTGACACAGCCTGAGCTGGATGCATGTTTGAAGGAGCATCATCAGCAAGCCAGGGGTGAGCATTTGGGGAGTCTGACTTTGACTGGGAGTGGCTGCATGTGTACAGAGCCTGTGCCAGCGCTGGCCTATGTGATGTTGGTAGTGTGATGCTGTGGCATGTAAGTGGCTGCTGGCCTGGGTGCCGGTGGCATGCATTTGCCCTACCTGTACTTACAAAGGTGATTTGGATGCTGTGCCTTCACATTACATTCTGAGTTGTGCTCTTCAGGTTTCTTCTGCAATGGGGTAGTCTTGGGAATCCCATGGGAGGGATTGGCAGTGTGCCCGATCTGACTGTGCGTACATCAATGCGTCCATTGCATCCACCCATATTGGGGAGTCCTACACATCTTACAGCAATGTGCAGCATTATATTGTCCCCAAGGTATGACATGATGGGTGGCATGGGCTAATGTCCATTGTGGACTGTCATGTTGTAGTCTGGGTCTGTGTTGTCCCTTCCTGTTCCATCCAGTTCTGTCATTGGCAACTAGCAGTGTGCCCCCATCATGTCCCTAGGTGTGCTCAGAGCTAGTTGTGTGTCTGTTTGAACAGAGCCACAAGCAGGGTGTTGTGCTGTGTGGTCATCACATGGCTCACTCATGCCCGAGTTTCCAGTTTCCATGCACTGCTTGAGTCTATATAGTGAGTTGGCACGATTTGATTGCACAGGGTGGTGTGCAACATGTAGATTTGGTCTTCTTTTGTGATGCATTTCTTGCATATGTTTGTTCTGTTGCTGTCACTGACCTGACCCTACATCTCTCTCTCTCATGCAGCATCACCCGTGGTCCCGGAGGGACAGGAGACGGACACCAGTGGGGGTGAAACTAGCACAACAGCTGCCCAGGAGCCCAGTGACACAGATGTCACCAGCGCCTCAGAGGGGACAGGAGCCTTCTGGAGGAATACCAGCCTGAGACGCAAAGCACCACATCATCCAATGCCAGAGGGGATGCATCCATGTTGGAGGGCACAGGGAAAGGGGACTCTGCATTGACTTCCACCACACAGCTGTCAGTGCCCACCTTTCCAGCCACTTCCTCTGGTGCTGCCTGTGTCTGCCTCAGTAAGAGGGGAAGAGTGTCCTTCATCCCTGGCACCGCTGCCCCTGTGCCGTCTGCTGCCATCAGTGCTGAGTCTGTGGACTTTTTGCGCCAGCTGTCTGTAGGCCAGACAGCTCTCCTCAATGCCTTCATTGACCACGACAAGAAATTGGCCCAGGTGGTTGCTTTCATGGAGGGCATACATTCTGACGTGGGTGGGCTGCACCGGACAGTTCAGGCTTTGTCATCAACAGTGACGTCTGCCCTGCAACAGGCACATACTCACAGTCCAGCTCCGGTCCCTTTGTCCACCCCCCTGGCAGTGGGCACATCTGACGATAGTGACCACGGTCCACATACGTCCAAGTCACAATACAGCACACGAAGCACACAGCAGCAGCAACCCAAGCGGTCCCGGGCGCAGACCCTATCCCCACAGAACACCAAAGGCACCCCAGAGCGCAGGTAGAAAAGCCCGTCAGGTGACACCAGTGGACAAAAAGCAAAGCAGCAGACCTCAGGCACACATGCCTCAGTGGCATCCCCAGCCAAGGACTCTCCTGCCCCTAAAGCATCTCGCAAAGAGAAGCATACAGTGCCTGTGCCCACCAAGGAGGTGGTGGATGCCAAGGGTACACCTAGGAAGGGCACCAAGGCAGAATCACCAACCACCTCGACTCCCATTCCAAGCCCAGTGAAGCAGGGGCCGGAGGGCACTGTAGGGGTAACACCTAGTAAACAGGGGAAGGGGGGACAGAGGCGGAGCCAGGGAAGGCATTCTGCTGGGTCCAGCACATCACCAGAGGGGCTGCCAGTGCCTGCACCTGCAGCAGCTGTGGTGGTGAGTGTGCCTGTTGTGCCCACAACACTTCCCATTGATCCACAGTCAGTCAAGCCACTTAGGATCCCCAAGAAGTGGAAGGGCACCCCTCCACAATCTCACAGCCACACCGTGTCTCCCATCTGCATGACTCCACCTCCACGTGCCACTACACCACCTGGTCCAAGCAGCCCTCATGTTTACCATGCCACTGATAGCTCTACCTCAGCTGTTCCGCTCTCTCCCCCGTCAAGTGCCCCAACAGTCCCCGAGACACAGCCAGCTCCCAGTCTGCCTGACAGCCAAGTCTGAGTGGTAGTCACCCTCACACACCTGTCTCTCACACAGGTGGGCCTGTACTGCACATTGTTGCCCCCTGACTGTGTTGCTGACCATGGAAAGGTACAGTCGCACACATTCCCTGTGCAGCTTCTCATGGACATACTCTGCACCCTGAACTGGCCACTGGCCTTGTGTTTTGCCCCTTGCCTGTGCAGCTTCTCATGGACTCAGTCTGCACTTTGTCCTGCCCACTGGCCTTGTTGTTCACTGCTGTGTGCCCCCTGCCTGTGCAGCTTCTCATGGACATGCCCTGCATCATGTGCCTTGCTCTTCTCTTCTCATGGTACCTATCTGTGCAATATGTGAATAAAGACAGTTGCTCCTGTTGTCTATTTTGTCAGTGTCTTTACTGAATAAAGTTATTTTGCTGTGTGTAAATGGTTTACTGTGCCACATGGTCTGTGTGGCACTTCAACATATTCAATGTTTGGGCTCACTTACTCTATTCTTTTCAGAGGTGACAGGGTCTTCAGTTCTTCTTGACTCAGATACTTGTGGTGGCAATGGTGTCAATTTCGAATGGTTAGCAGTAGTCATTTACTTGATTAGTTCATGTTGGCTATATTGTACACATGTCAGGTTGTGGGGCACTGCCAGCACAGAGTGGGTTTCTGCACACAGTTTTGCAGGCAGGCTGTCCAGGGTCATCATGTGTGTGTGTTCTTCCTTTATGTGTGTCCAGTGGTGTATGTGTGTGGTCATCTTGTGATGGCCAGTCATCCTAGTCCCATGGCTTACTTTCCATTTGTGCTCTTGGATGGCCAGGTAGTGTGCAGTGTGAAGGGGGTGAGTTTGTGGGGAGTGTTGATGTGTACATGCCTCTGCAATGTCAACTACACACGTGTCACCCAGGAGTTGTGTGCCAGTTGTTTTGATTGTTCATCCCTGTGGATGTGGTTGTATGCCCATGTGTGAGTTATATGTTGTGCACTGTGCAGTGTGTTGGTGTGTCCTTGCAGTTCTGTCTGAATCCTACTTGTTTTTGTCACTTGTGAGTATGCAGAGAGTGTTACTGGCAAGTCAGTGTTGTGTTTTGTTGCACATCCATGAGTCTGGTGGCTGTTTGTGGGGACTGTGCAGACCTGCTGCTCCACACTGCCATTGTGGTTGTGTTTTCTCATGCCTTGCTGTCACATGGTGCCTTCTTGCCTCCAGTGTGGCATGTTGTGTGTGTTGTCATGCCATCCCCTATCTGTGCTTCAGCTGCCTACCCATTGTGGGTCTGCACTCCCTCTCTTTGTGTATGGTACACTCCTGCCATGTCCCCTACTGTCATGCAGTGCACTTCACTTTGGTGTGAGCTGTCCTCTGTGTGTGTGCCTCCCCATGACTTCATTTGTGACACTGTGCTTTGTGGTGCAGTTCTTTGGCCAGGGTCAATGTGTCACTCAGGGCATTTCCCCAATGGGTCATGTGTGATGTTCTGGTGCTGTTTGTCAGTCATGGTTGCTCCTATGCAGTTCAACTGTGTGTACTGCCCAGTCCTGTGGTCAAGTTGTTTCCACCTTTGTGTCCCAGACTTGTGCATCTATTGGGTGTTGTGTTGGATGTATGTGTGTTGTTTGTGTTTTTGCTTCACTTCCTGGGTGTGCTGTTGTCTTTGTGCTGTGCCTTGTGATTGTCTGGTGTGCATCCCCTGATGTCCTGCTGTGTTTGCTATGTGATTGGTCTGCCTGTGCATCTGTTGTTTGTTTGCTGTGGCTGTGTTGTTCTGTGATGATGCACTTATTGTGTGTGTGGTGGTATGTTGTCTGTGCATTGTTCCTGAGTGATGAGGTTGTGCACTCCTGTTGTATCTGTGCTCCCATTGCCTTTCCCCAGTTTAGCTGCACAGGGCATGTCTGTTGTTGGTGTGGCCCTGTGTGTGTTTCTGTTGGGTTATGTGTTTGCCTGTTGTATTTGTTTCCACATTTGTGGTGGCATCCCTGTGTGTGTGTGTGTGTGTGATGTTTGTGGCTGAGCCCAGGGTGTGTGGTTGTATGTGTGTGTATTCACTGTCAAGTATTGCCAGCCTTCAGTGTGTTTGGCACTGGTGTTGTGAGGGAGGTATGTGTTTAGATTCTTACTGGTGTTTGTCAGTCCTGAGGTGTGTAGATGGGCCCTGTGTGTAGTGCTGCTGGTGTACTCCTGTGAAGTAGTTGTATGGATGTGTGACTGTTCACACTTTGACTTCAGGGCCTTCCTTTCATCCTTGTGCCTATACGTGGTTCGCCTTGCTGTCTCCCTGTGTTGTTGCACTGAGCTGTTTGTGGTTTGAGTTCACTGACTGTGCCAGCCATATGTGGTTTGATGGTGTGAGGGTGTTGTGCTCTGTTTCTTGTCTTGCATGTGATGTACACATGCTTGTTGTGTGTCTCCATGGCTTTCCATTTGGGTGCAGCCCACCTTGGTTTCCATATTTGTTGTGCTCCATTGCTGTTGGCATGTGGGGTGTGTATGTGTGTGTGTCAGTCTGTGGTATGTATGTGTGACTGTGCAGGCTGTGTGTCCATTTGGATGTTAATTCCTTGTATGTGTTCATTTGTTGCTTGTCCTCATTTATATTTCCCTGAGTGTGGTGGTGTGGTGTTGTGTGTGTTTCCCTGGCCCTGTGCTACTGTGCTGTGTGTTGTGTGTTCCTGTGCAGCCACTCCTGCAGTGTGCAGATTGTTTGTTGTGTGGTGTAGGGTGTATATTGACCTGGCTTGTTGTCGTGCATGGGGTGCACAGGAGGGGCATATGGCATGTGCCTTCATGGGGTGTGCTAGTGTGTGGTGGGAGGGAGTGTGGCCCTGTGGTCTTTGTGCCCTGCCCATACCTTGCACTGGCCCTGCCTTCTGCATTGTACGCATGTATTTGCTTGTGTTCACAGCTGCGGTGACGTGACCGGGACATTGCTGCATGGTGGCGGTAGCTGTGTGTCCAGGTTGCAGAGGGGTGACTTGGTGGCAGGTGGGTGATGTGTGGGTGCCCTTGTGGATGTGTCCCTGTCCCCTTTAGGGTGTCTGGTGTGGATTTGGACTCTGTGTCAGCCCGTGTGTTGTGTGTTGTGTTTGTGTTGTTGCATACCTGCGGCGGTGTCCGCGGCGGTCCATGAGTTCCTGGTGATGTAGCAGGTACAGCACCGGAAAGACGTGTAGAGCAGGGTCCATGGCGGTCGTGACCGGGACTCTGGTTTCGCGCTCCGCTGTCGAGCTTCTGCCGTCTCTGGTTGGGCAGTGTCTCCGCTGCGGTGCGTCTGCTTGCTTGAGTCATCCTAATTTGTGGAGCGGGGCGTACATCATTCCGCACGGCGGTGAGTCTCCATTGGCTCCCACCGCCGCGGTGCCAGACGCACTTTGATGGCGGTGCGCAACGCACCGCGGCGGTTGGGAAATGGCCTATGTTTGGCCATACTAATATGGCGGGCGTGAGGACCGCTGCTCGCGGGCGGAAAAGGGCATTTTTCCGCACCGCCAGTGCTGCGGTGGTGCCACTGCCCAACATCCTAATGGGCCCCTAAGAGTCCAAAGTGATAAAGTCTTCTCTTTATCAAGATCTATTCCCTGGCATCCCCATCCTAACCCCCTCACCCACATTTTGTTGTGGCTCACCGTCTGAGTTTATCACATGGCTGCTGCTCCAAGGTGTGGATGGGGAGTGGCTAAGTTCTACTCCTGCATATTTATCTTGGCCTGATATGTAGCATTGATCTTTGAATCTCCCCTCCTTCCGGCTGCCTCCCTTTTTTTGTAAAAGACACACAATTTTTTGTAGCCACTACATACATACTTTTTCACCCACTTCTTTGATTTCAACCCACACACGCTGTGGTATGTTCCACTCTTTTGCTGCCTGTAGAACTTCAGTTATGAGTGGGACATCTGTATGTCTCAACTCCTGTCGCCCTTTTTATTTCTGGTGTTTATCATATATTGGTCTTTTTATTCTTTTATCAATTTGATTTCCCGATTTACAAGAAGATTTACAAATTCTTCCGCTGTTTTACTATCCTTCTCTTTCCAGAATGTAACTTACTGCAGGTAAATGATGCAGGACTACCTTTTCATTCAAACCTCAATTCATTTAACTCTTGTGCATCTTCCTGCTCTAGATCAAGTATATTTTTAAAAAATGTTTGCCGCTCAGCACCCAAACAGTGGAGGTTTTCCGTCTGCACGCAGGTTGGCCTGACCTCTTGCATAGCAGTTGGAAATGTTTTCAATTTTTCCTGCTTCATGTTAGGCTATTTTTGTGAACTGAGCAAATATTGTGGAGTAACATTCAGCATTTTGCTCCTCTCAGCGCCTATAACACTTTTAAATTGCACAAATAAGAACGTTACTATACGGTTCAAGTACTAAAGAAAAAACACTACTAATCATTCTACTTCTATTATTGCCACCTCTCTGAAATCCCAGAACAGCGCCAAGAACCTAAGTGATTGGGGGGAAACATGGCGGCAGGCTAGCGGGCGGGTCGCAGGTGAGCCCGAGGAGCGCTTCGAAAACCACAAGCGCAGGTCGATTGTAATATGGAGTATAGATTGGAGTAGGAGAATATTTTGTGTCACAGATACGAAGGGCCAACTTACCGATATCGCAGATTAGCGAGGGTTCAGGGATTCTGGCGGTTCGTCAGCAGGAGCGGAGTTTGGCTTCCGGCATCACAGCAGAACAGCCGTGGGCAAGGGGCGGCGCGCTGCTGCCAGGTTTCTCTTCTGGGTGAGAGGAGGAGGAGGAAGCAGGGATAGTGATGCCGGCTTCGGGGAGCCTTCAGTGAGGCTGAGCGTGGCACAAGCAGTGGGGACAGCGCTGATGTCCCAACACAACAACCGAGGCTGGTAGCTCAGGAGCTGCTCCAGGAGGGGAGTTCAGAGACAGACGGTAAGAGAGGAAAGTTGGGCAAAAGCAGGAAGAGAGTGTTGAGAGGGGGTGCAGGTGTAGCACATTCGAAGGGAGTTTCAAGATACACCCTCAGGAGTATAGGGAGGAGTAGTGATGGGTCTGACCCTGAGCTGGTAAACCCCGTTTTTGAAATTGAAGAGGAGGCATGATTGGGAAAAGAGGAGGCTAAAGTAAAAAAAGTGAGCAGGTCTGGACGTCATAAAGAGTTCTCAGATAAATATGATATAACTTATAAGAGGTTATCAAAAAAGCCTAACCCTGAACAAAAGATAAAGGTTACTCCCTCGCTCAGAACATACTTTAAAGTGGTGCCAAAACCCCTCATTTTAAAGAATAGCGACCGGGTAGATACAAAGGGAGGACAGGAAGAATCGGGTAAGGACCAAGGAGCAGTAGGCAGAGTTATGGAGCCACTAAAGATGGGTGAGTGGTCCAAGCATTTGAGCCCAAACCGGTATCAAGCCCTGGTACCTGAGACTGCAGATATGGCAGATTCCCTGGATAGGGGAGAAGTCTTAAACGCTAGCCCTGAGGGGTTATATAACCCCTGGGGTAGTGTGGAGGGGGAACATTTTTGCTTGGAGGGTAGCCAGAGCCAGAATGAGAAGGAGACTAGCGAGAGAGTTGTTGGTGATGAAGCGGGGGGGCTCAAAAAGTACAGAGAGTGGGGATCATTCTATTAGTGCTCTTCTTACAACCCTAACGCTAGAAATAAAAAATAGATTTGAATCTCAGAGATTAATCAGAAAGAGATCAGGTCAACCTGTGAAATCTTGGTAAAAAAGATAGATGATTTGAGCAACAGAACATCGACTTTGGAGGGTGAAGTAAAACGCCTTAAAGAAGCAGTGAAGTCTAACACGATGGAAAAAGAAGGTCTCAAAACAAGGGAGAGAGAACAGCAGGAGAGGGTAGAAAGCTTGGAAAATTTCCAGAGAAGGAACAATCTGAAGATCTTGAGAATCCCGGAGGGCAAGGATGGAGAAGACATACAAGCCTACACAGTTCAACTGATTAAAAGGGAACTTCAACTGGAGGAAACTGAAGAGGAGATTACGACCCCTATAGACTCAATACAAATCGGACGAAGCCAAGGAGAATCTTAGTAAATTTTGTAACTTATACGTTAAAGGAAAAGATCCTGGCCAAGGCTCTGACTAAAAAGACAATGGAAGTTGATGGGGTTAGGTTTGAAATCAGATCAGACCTGTCCAGTTGTGACAGTGCGGTACATGAGGAGGACTATAACTATAAGGAGTGGTGGACTCCCAGACCGGTCTCACCTCCTCTTGTAACCCCACAGCAGGAGGACTGGTTCCCCTTCGTGGACCAACAGCAAGGATCGAGACCAGAAGGAGCAGGTCCCTTTAAGTGGAGCGAAGGCTACGAGATGCTGTACCCGCCCTCCTATGACGTCACCGAGTGGGAGCAGCCAAAACAGGAAGAACCGCACAGAGAGTCGGACGGCGTTTCCCGGAGGAGTGTTGGAGCGGAGCGGAGTGAACAAGGACGAGGAGAGGAGCGGAGCGAACAAAGACGAGGAGAGGAGCGGAGCGAAGAAGGAGGAAGCGAGACGGACTTCGGACGGCCAGGAGGCCCAGGACACCGCGCTTCGCCCAGCCACGTTCCCAGGGGAGGAGCGTGGCTCTGTCAGGTACGTGACCGAGTAGCGGGCTGGTTAGGTAAAGAAGACAGACCGCCGGTGTAGGAGAGGTGTTTCCCGTGTTCCCTTCCCTTAGTCAGCACTTGAATAGGCACAGCGTGAGGGGAAAAGGGGTCAAAGCACTGGTGGTAGTCTTTCCTCACACCCGGTCCTGGAGTTAGAGAACGAACCTAGCAACACGGTCCCCTGACATAGCCTTTGTCTCTTTGTTTCCTTCCGGCTGGGAGACCGCCTTGCTCCAGGGAGAACCTGCCCCCGTACCGCCTGGAGTCTGGACGGAGTAGGAAAGAAGAGGAGAGAAGATAGTAACAACAACGAGAGCCTAAAGAACTGTAAAATCATCTCGAACACTGGCTGACCGTGTATCTAGAAAGCACTACTTGTCAATAAAACCCCGTTTAAAAGAATGTTGCGTCCCGCCTGTCCCTGACACTCCGTCACACCAGTGTAACATCCAACAGACAGTGGGAGTTAGGAAAAAGAATAGAGCCTTGAAGGAAACTGGGAGCGTCGGTTCAATTGAAGTTCCCAGATTTCTTGAAAGTGATGTATAATAACAAAATGCATACATTCCGCTTTGTTGAGGAGGTAGATAAGTTTATCGAAGAACTCCAACCTGGGGGTTAGCAAGAAGGTATAAGCTGTATCAGTTTCTGGTGCACCAGATGCTGTTCCCTATTGAATTCGAGTCACTGATGTGTTAAGTTTAAGTCTAAGTTAGAAGTTAATCTAATTTTCTTTCATGTATGAGAATTATTTTCTTTGTTTTCCGAAGCACACTGAGGGGGGCACCTATAGGGATTTTGCCCTGGGAGCTTGGACAGGGTTTTCCATGAGGGGAGGGGGGGGGGGGTGGGGGGGGTGGGTGTAGGGTATACAGGGTGGGGAGCATAGGGGAGAACATGAAAAAAACTCCCAGATGTCTCGCTGGCATTATACCAGTGTTTACATTTTGATAAAAGAGGGGATGGTTGAGAAAAGAACAAATTAGATAAAAATGTTATCATGGAACGTTAATGGGTTTCAGGTAAGGGGAAAACGGGAGGGGTACTACAGTATTTAAAAGACTGTCCTGCTCAAATTATTATTATACAAGAGACGCACTTAACAGAGGGTGAGAGTAGGAAGATTTTTAAAGCCAAAAGATGGATTTCACAGACAGTTTACACAAGACAGTCGGCAGTTACAAAAGGAGTGGAAATTTTGGTGAATCAGGGGATGAATATCTCTGTGGAAGGTAGCGTCTCAAACATAGTAGGTAGATGGCTCATGGAAAAAATAAAAATCTATGGGGAGAATTACACGCTAGTGGGATATTATGGTCCAAATCAGGATGATATAGGTCCCTTAGAAGAATTATTTACTGAGCTCTTAAATTTTCCAGACCCAATCATCATGGCAGGGGATAATGCAGTGATGGATTGTAAATTGGATAGATCTTTCAACAGTAGAGCAGCTGTCAATCCCAAAATGTCGGAATTGATACGATTATTGATGGTGCAATTGGGATTGTGCGACATTTGGCGACATAGAGCAGGGTCTCAGAAGGGATTTACATTCTAGAATAAAAAATAGACACCAGCCGCGGATTGATTATTTCCTGGTAAATGATAGATTTAAAGACAAAGTTTCAGATGTCAAACATATAGGGGCACATATGTCAGATCATTCAGCAATATTACTGTATATGAGGTTTGGTGAGGGGTTGGCTCAGTCAAGGTGGACGTTAGATCGTACGATATTATCAGAAGAAGGGGTCATAGCCATTTTAAAAGAAGAAACAATGGAGTTTTTGGGAAATAATCTGGGCTCATCTGCTATTGGGGTAGTATGGGACTCATATAAAGCCTATCTGAGAGGTAGACTGGGTGCCCTAGCGGCAGCAAAAAGGTGAAATTATCATAAAAAAGGGTTGAGAATTAGAGGTGCAAATTCGGAATCTTAAAGAAGACCTAATCAATTCAGACAACCAGGCAGAGCAGGAGAAGATGATGGGAGAAATAACGAACATAAAAATAAATTTGACTGGAATTTTACAGGATAGGGTTAGGAAGAGATGGGAGTCTAGCCGGCTGACTCACTTTGAGTACGGGGAAGGATGTAGTAAGCTATTAGCTTGGAAGGGAAAGAACGACCAAGTTAGAAACACAATCAAAGAGATAAGGTGTGAGGGGTCAGAAGCCGCTGTCGAAGACAGTCAGGGTATTGGATTAGCCTTTTTCAAATACTTTGGGAAAGTGTACCAGGAAGATCTGGACGTCACAGAGGAAGAGGTGCTGGCTTGGTTGAATCAAAATCAAGCGGATCCCCTAACAGTTGAGAATAAGGAGAGGCTAAATGAGAAAATAAGCAGTAGGGAACTAAAAGAGTCTATAGGGGGAGGTAAGGAAGGGAAGGCGCCAGGACCAGATGGTCTTCCCATGAGATTTATAGAGCCTTGGCCATTATATTAAATCCCATTCTTGGTGAACTGTTTAATGCAATACTTTTGACAGATGCTGTCATGCTGGAATCTTGGAAAGAGGCTATTATATCCTTAATCCCAAGGGGCACTAGGCAAGGTTGTCCCCTGTCTCCACTCTTGTTTGACTTGTACATTGAGCCGCTAGCTAGGAAAATTAGGAGTAACATAGATATTCTACCCTTTGAATATAATGGCTGGAGCAGGAAAATAGGCTTATATGCTGATGACATCTTGATCTTTACCACTAATTTACAAAAAACCTTGAGTTGCGTCCTAACGTTAACAACAGACTTCGGCAACATTTCAGGTTATGACATCAATAAGGAGAAAACTGAGGTTATGGCCTGGAATACAGAGACTGGGGAGATAAAGTGCAAGAAAGAAATGAGATATCTAGGGGTTAAGCTCACCCAGGATATTGCAAACCTTACCAAAGAGAACTTCGGAAAGGTAAACCTTGCCCTGCTAGGTCGCTCCCCAGCCGCTGCGCTGCCCCCCTGAGTGCAGCTCTGGTTCGCCCGCTACCTGATTCTGACTCCCACTCCCTGCTCGCCCGATCGCCGATTCCCGCCGTTTTTTTCCCCGCCCCCTCGCTGCCAGGTTCCCGCCACTGCTCCCCTGTGGCCTCGCCCCCCGAGCATCCCATTCGCCACCCCGCTCCCGCCTCCCAGCTGCCTTTCCCTCCCTCAGCCCCTCTTATGGAGGCCGCGCAGCGGCCGCGGAGCGGACGCGTGCAGCGGGCATGCCGCCGCTTGTCTGCGCCCGTCCGCGCCTGGACCACGCCCAGCGCCAGAACCCCTGGACCCCACGCTCGCCACGACGCCAGACTCAGATACGACGCCGACTCCCTCCACGCACACAACGCCGGCCGACACAACACCTGCTTCCAGGCCGCCCCGAAACGGACCCACGGACCCTTCTCCTGCTGCACCTGCAGCTTCACCTGCGACAGACCCACCAAACCTCCAAGAACTGGACCCAACCACCTCCGCTGCATTCTACTCAACACCCGCTCCGTACGCAAACACGCCGCGAGCTCTGGGACCTGCTCGACACCTTCGCC
The DNA here is from genome assembly GCF_964204655.1 of Triturus cristatus. NCBI lineage: Eukaryota > Metazoa > Chordata > Amphibia > Caudata > Salamandridae > Triturus > Triturus cristatus. The sequence continues at coordinate 413,582,512 of NC_140585.1, read as the reverse complement.
CCAGACGTGGCCTTCCTCACCGAGACCTGGTGGAACGACTCCTCGACACCTGACATCGCCATAGCCATCCCGGATGGCTACAAGATCACCCGCAGGGACCACACCAACGGAATCGGAGGAGGAATAGCCATCGTCTACAAGTCCACCCTCAAGGTCACCACCCACGCAGACGACACCCTCAACACCGCCGAACACCTGCACTTCCGGATCCACACCGACCCCAACACCACCCTCAGAGGAACCCTCATCTACAGACCCCCCGGACCACGAGCACAGTTCAGCAACTCCATCGCCGACCTTGCCAGCACCCACGCACTCGCCTCCATGGACTACATCCTCCTCGGGGACCTGAATTTCCACCTCGAGAACAACAACGACACCAGCTCCGCCACTCTGAACGAAAACCTCGCCAACCTCGGCCTGAGACAACTCGTCACTGCACCCACCCACGCCGCAGGCTACACGCTGGACGCCGTCTTCTCCACAAGCACCCACGCCGCCTTCGACCACACCTCCGAACCCCACTGGACCGACCACCGCTGCATCCACTTCATCTTCAAAAAACCAACCACGCACCATCGCACCCAATAGCTGCCGCGCCACTGCTGGAACAAAGTCACCGAAGACCAACTGACCACCACCCTTGCCCAGAACCCATCTATCAACCCCACCTGCCCTGATGCCGCAGCCCGCAACCTCAGACAGTGGATCGACGACTGCGCCAACACCCTCGCCCCACTCAAGAGACCATCCAACAGCCACGCCAGCAGGAGAGCCACCTGGTTCACCGACGAGCTCCTGACCTCCAAACGCGCCTGCCGTAAGCTGGAGAAGAAATGGCTCCACAAACGAACGCCAGAAAACCATGCAGCCCACAAGGACGCCACCCGCAGACATCACCACCTCATCAGACTTGCCAAGAGATCCTCCTTCAAAGACCGCCTGGATAACAACGCACACGACAGCAAAGAGCTCTTCCACATCGTGAAAGAACTCTCCAATCCCGACGCCAGCGCCAACGACATCCCGCCCTCACAAGAACTGTGCGACTCACTGGCCATCTTCTTCCACCCATCCACGACAGCTTCAACTCCATGACCGCACCAATGATGCACGACTCCTCCCGCCCCGCGATCACCAACAGCGCCAACCGCCTGACCTCCTGGGCCAACACCAACGACGACGAGACACGCAAGATCATGAACTCCATCCACTCAGGATCTCCGTCAGACCCATGCCCACACCACGTATTCAACAAAGCAGACGCGGCCATCGCACCCCAACTACGGAAGGTCATCAACATCTCCTTCGAAAAAGCGACATTTCCGGAAAGCTGGAAGCACGCTGAAATCAATGCCCTCCTCAAAAAGCCCAAGACGGACCCCACAGACCTCAAAAACTTCCGACCCATCTCCCTGCTCCCGTTCCCGGCAAAGGTCATCGAGAAAATTGTCAACATTCAACTGACCCGCCACTTCGAAGACAACAACATCCTGGACCCGTCCCAATCCGGATTCAGACGTAACCACAGCACCGAGACAGCCCTTATCGCCGCCACAGACGACATGAGACGCCAACTGGACAACGGCGAAACATCAGCCCTCATCCTCCTGGACCTGTCAGCCGCATTCGACACGGTCTGCCACCGCACCCTACAGACACGCCTCCAAGAAGCCGGAATCCAAGAGAAGGCCCTTGACTGGACCATGTCCTTCCTCTCCGGCAGAACACAGAGCATCCGCCTCCCACCTTTCCGGTCAGAAGCCAGCGACATCATCTGCGGCGTCCCGCAGGGCTCATCCCTCAGCCCGATGCTGTTCAACATCTACATGGCCCCCCTCGCACAAATGGCCCACCACCACAAACTCAACATCATCTCCTACGCCGACGACACCAAGCTCATCCTCTCCCTCACCAAGGACCCTCACACCGCCAAAACCAACATTCACGAGGACATGAAGGCAATCGCCAACTGGATGAGGAGCAGCCGTCTGAAACTGAACTCAGACAAGATGGAGGTCCTCATCCTCGGACCCACCCCCTCAGCCTGGGACAAATCCTGGTGGCCGACCGCCCTGGGGACAGCACAGATACCAACCGACCACGCACACAACCTAGGATTCATCCTCGACTCCTCCCTCTCCATGTCCAAGCAAGTCAACGCCGTCTCCTCCTCCTGCTACAACACTCTACGCATGCTCCGCCGGATCTACAAATGGATCCCGACCGAAACAAGAAGAACAGTGACACAGGCCCTCGTCAGCAGCAGACTGGACTACGGCAACGCACTCTACGCAGGAATCCCAGCCAAACACCAACGGTGGCTACAACGCATCCAAAACGCCTCCGCCCGACTGATCGTCAACCCCCCCCGCCACATCACCCCCGTCCTGAGAGACCTGCACTGGCTCCCCATCGACAAGAGGATCACCTTCAAGCTCCTCACCCACGCACACAAAGCACTCCACAACGCCGGACCAGCCTACCTGAACAGCAGACTCAGCTTCTACACCCCCACCCGCCAGCTCCGCTCCGCCAACCTCGCCCTCGCTGATGTCCCCCGCATCAAACGTACGACCTCCGGCGGCAGATCCTTCTCTTACCTCGCCGCCAAAACCTGGAACACCCTCCCAACCCACCTACAACAGACCCAAGACCTACTCGCCTTCAGAAGACTCCTCAAGACCTGGGTCTTCGAGCAGTAGCGGCACCCACCCCCCCACCCCTCAGCGCCTTGGGACCCTCACGGGTAAGTAGCGCACTTTACAAGTACCCTGATTGATTGATTGATTGATTGATTAAAGAAAGAAGTGAGTGGCTGGATGAAGGGCTGGTTGCTTCTGCCGTTAACACTGTTCGGCCGAGTGAATCTCGTAAAAATTATAGTCCTCCTGAAGTTTACTTTTTTGTTCATCTCAAACCCTTTACCCTTTAAAAAGGAGTGGTTTCTTAAGATGCAAATCCAGATTAGATCCTTCATATGGCCACCTAAAGGGCCACGGATAGCTTGGAAAAAGCTAAGAAGGAGGCTGGCGAAAGTGGGGCTTGCGTTACCAGATCTGCTTTTCTACTCATGGGCTTTTCTATTAAAGAATGGTAGAATGCTTTTGGACAGACCCACAAACTCTGAGATTGGCAAAATGTTTGAGGCATTGTTGAAGAAAGAGAAGGGGGCGGATTGTGGTTTTATGTACAAATATGTGGATCAAAAATACTTTAAAAAAGTTAGGTTGAAGATTTTAAGGGGTATGGCTGAGACTTCGTATACAATTAGAAAGACTGTAAATTTGCTATATTTTAGTCAGCTAGCCCCTATCTGGGAAGTGCCAGGCTCTCCAGAATGGACCAAGGATGCTTTGGCACTCCCACTAAGAGAGGCTGGCATAGTAGGCTGGAAACAACTACTTCAGGAAGGTCATCTGATTACCTGGGAATGGTGTAAACAGGTAATGGGTCAAAGGTTCTCAAAATGTAAGTTTCTCCAGATTCAGAGTTGGTATCAGGACACGGACACAAAAATAGGAGAATCTAATGAACTTGAAGAGAAGCTGCTGTCAGGGGTCATACCGAAAAAGTAACGACTAACGGAACTGCAGCTTAATTCAATGCTTTTGCATTTGACTCTTGAGGGACACCTAGTAACCATGAGTTGAACTGCAGCTCTTTGTAGAATTATTTTGAGATTGGATACTATAATATTCACTACCCACTGCTAATCTCATTCCATAATGCTTTGCAGGGCCTTTGGTTGGGATTGTATTTTTGCCCATAATAACTGTGCTTGGGGTGGTCCTAAGAGTATGGGACCACCACTGAATCGTTCAGCATGATATGCTCTTTGTGTTCAAGGCATCTGCTTGGTCCACCCCCTAGGTTAGGAGGGACCCCAAAATCATCACCTCTCTCATTTCCTACTCATTTTCAATTTCATTCACTTTTGTGAATTGGTTATATGCTTTTTAACATGTAAAGTTGCTTTATCATAGTATTTGTGGGTGCAGTTTAGAAGCTGACTCTGCTACGTGGTGGAGCTTTTTGCCAGACTACGTGTTTTTCATGGAATGCGTAGTTAACAAATCTACGCAAACTCTGAGTGCAGAACAGAGTTCATTGTCCAGGGTTACCGTCACATTGATTTTCTGCGCCGGGTATTTGTCCTGCAATGCAAAATCAGCACAAACAGCACCATGTGCAGCGCAAGAGGGTGCTGCTTCTTTTCTTGCCGTTAAAATAGATTTTCTACCCAAGTGGAAGCTTTCTCAATGAGAACGGAAGGTTTCTCAACGTGAGCGGTCGTGTCCATCTGCTACCGCCCACGTTGAGAAATCTCACCGCCCATGATGAGAAATCTCACGGGATTTTGGAACTTGACGTTGGTGAGTTTTTCTGAACTCTGCATGCGTCACAGAGTTTTTCAGAAAAAACTCTGCAAACTCTGTGAACGGAGCAGAGTTCACCGCCCAGATCTAATTTTAATATGCTCATGCAATAAGCCTTCGCAAACAGCTAAGATGGCTACCAATGCTGTAAGCGTCAGACGTATTTCACTTGCTTTAACACAGCTGCACTGATGGGGGGTTTGCTGCTGAACAAACTGAGTACCAAGGACACTTTTGCAACAGCCACTGATGGAAATACCTTTGACAATGCTTCTGACTCAATTTAACTACTGTTTTTTCTACATTAGTTGTCAGGCCTCCAAAGTTTGCTGATTGGCTGTTTATCAGAAATGCACACTTCCTCTCAAATGCTCCCTTTGCACTTTTATGTTTAGACCCTGGATGATGATTGCATGCTTGTTTTATCACTGGAAAAGTGCAAGAGAACTAACAAAGACCATTAGATCGGAAAGTAGCTTTAAAAGAAATGATCCCATCCACCAGCCAAATAAACAGCGAATGACACAAAAGGAACACTGTCAAAATAAAACATTTCCAGCTCAACATTTTATACATCCTGCATTGCTAAAGCATTCAAAATGTGATATAAGACATTTCACAGGAAACCCTATAATCTTCCATATTTACATATTTGGCACACGCATCTTACCTCCTCAGAGCCAGTAAGAAAGTTTTAGCAAACTAGTGGAACAAGCTTCTTAATTCATGCAGTAAGGGAATCAATTTGTGTAGAGCATATTGGTGTCACATTTGATACATTATTTTCAATGTTTTTGTCAAAGCGTCTCTAAATAAAATAAACAACTTACAGTGTTCTTAGCTCCGGTAACCTCTGAAAAGCCGATTTTCCAACATGTTGGATTGGGTTGTCATAGAAATGGCTGTAAAAACAATGCAAATAAATATAAGGGGACACCAATGATGACATCACCAACATGGTGTGACATGTCTTTGACTCTACTTTAGCAATCTATGCAATAAGTCGATACTTGGAACTAGATAGAATTCTGAGCACTTTGAACTTAGTGATCCCACTATTATTCATTCATTTTTCAGACAAGTGTGGAGTCTTAAACTAGAAAGACTAGAAGTATAAAATATGAGAAAAAGGTTTTTATTTATCAGAGTTCACTGTACATAAACTCTCCACTGTACATCTAGCTAATTTCAGTTGTTGAGCATTAACAACCATGTTAGCATTCTGAAATTGTATAAAAGGCACCACTGTTCACACACACATTTTGATACTTATTGATACGCTCGAACTACAAGTCTCAGTGGTACTGCACATCACGTAATTTGCACATGTCAACCACAGACATGTATACACTTCCAAATACAGTGTCCAGATTGACCCCACTGGTGTGCCAGTGTGGGTCGACTAAGCAGAGCTCCCGGCGTACGAATAAGATTCTCCAGGCCACGGTCTCCTGAAACCATGTATCTTACAAGACCCAACAGTTGCTGTTGAACCAAAATAGGACCTGCGTCCTATCAGCCCCCCCCAACTTGGTGATCGTTGGACCAGGCCCTCTCTTCAGGGTCTCCCCCAAAAGTTTGCCTTTTTAGTTGTTACCCTACACTTTTTGCTGAATTCGTTTTTGTTGGACGTAAGACTCTGTGCACTTTACCACTGCTACCCAGTGCTAAAGTGCATGTGCTCTCTCCTCAAAACATGGTTCAATTGGCTTATAACCAATTGGCATATTTAATCTACTTGTAAGTCCCTTTAGAGTGGTATACTATATACCTAGGGCCTGTTAATTAAGTGCTGCCATTGGTCATCTTGCAGCACTTATTGTGCCACCACTTAAGAAACTACAATATCAACTTGCAATTTAAACCCCCTTGCCAAGCCTTAAACTTCCCTTTTATTACATATGTTACCCCTAAGGTAGGCCCTAAGTAGCCCAAAGGGCAGGGTGGTATTTCTTTAAAAGGTCGGACATGTACGTTTACGTTTTACATGTTCTGGCAGTGAAAAATTGCCAAATTCATGTTTTACTGCTGTGAGGTCTACTCCTACCAAAGGATAACATTGGAGATTCCTTATTACATTTAATAAGCTGTAATTCCCAATTGGGAGCAGGTGGATATTTTATGGTTGGTACCTATGAAATTGTAATGACAAACCCTCTTTAATGGTAAAGTCAGATTTGTCATTACATTACATTTAAAAAATTGCCTTCCTTAGCACTTTGTGCCTGCAACCTGTCTTGGGTCACATGACTGGGTGTAGCTGACAGTCAAGACTATGTCAGTTCATCCCAGTCACATAATAGAAGGGTTAGGTGTATCTCAATGGGCCACCTGCTGGCATGGCTGGGGGTGCCGAGCTGAGTATAGCCCCACTTACACCTGAATAGCATGTGCTCTATCTTTACATAAAGGGCCTAAGAACCCTTTATTGTTACTACAGTCAGCTTGGAGCCAGGGCAGGGGAGACAGGAACTTCTATGTACTTCAAAGAACCTTTCTGTAAACTTCTCCCACCTTCCAGAAAAAGGGCTCCAGGGTATGAAAATAGGACCTTCAGACCCACTCTTCAGTTCACTACTGGACTTGCTGCAGGACTCTCAGAGGACTGCCTGCTCCTGTGACCTACTGTGTACTTTGCCAAATTGCTGCTACCCCTGGAAGACTGCTTTGCTGCCTGAAGCCTGCTTTGAATCCTCAGATGCCAGCCCTGCTGTTGAGCTCTGCATTTTCACCTGCATCCAGGACTACCAGAAGTGACTGCACAGGCTAATTTGCTGGCCTCCTGTTCAGAGACACAGGGACATAAAAGGTTCCCACCATCTTGAAATAACACCTGAACCCAGCGTGATTAAGTCCTGAACCACCAAGAGATGTCTCATCAGTCATGGATCATTGGTTGTGGTGCTTAAGGGGCCCAGATGGGCAATTTCCAAAACTGAGGACTTAGACACAATTTGGGCAAAAAGTGTTCAGAGAACCAGGAGGAGACTGGGGCTAACCTGCTCGCCTATCTCCACGAGGTGCATCACTGGTCGGATTGACTACGTTCTCCTCCGCAGCAGAAAATCTGTTTCAACAGTCCTTCGCAAAAGGATTATCTGATCTCATGAAACTGTCTTCGGCTATATCCCTCTGCTTCGTCCCGCTGAAGTTTTCTTCCATTTCGGTGACTAAGTCCAAACATAGAAATATTTACCGCGGCTTCCCCCTCCCGCTGCCTTGCACAGTTAAACTTTACCTTCTCACGCATTTTTCTTTCAGACTTTTTCTAAGTTCGAAGGTAAGAGGTGACTGGGCCCAATCCACTTTTTGTATCTCTACCGCTGTCTATCGCGGTCCGCCTTAACTTCTGACTTTGACCCGGTCTCGCGCAACTAGGTGTCCGGGGTTGGCACTTTGATATTTTAGGCGCTAGATTTCACTTAAAAATAAAAAAATTAAAAACTCCAGTTCTACAGATTGGATTTTTGTCATTTTAGTCTCATATAATCTATTAACATTTACTCTAGTGTTCTAAGTTGGTTTGAGGTTTTTCTTCTGTTGTGTTTTCACTTTAATGCTGTTTGTGTGCTGCATAAATACTTTACACATTGTCTTTAAGTTAAGCCTTACTGATTTTTCTGTCAAGCTACCCAGGGTTAAGCATAGGTTAATTTAGTGACTTTTTGTGGTTCACCCTGCAAGCAATTGTGGCTGTTGCTTGAGGTGGGCTCACACCACAGTCAACCGACAACCCAATTTCTCACAGTGCTCTATGAACCATGCACATCCTCTCACAAACACTTAAAGGGACGGACTACTTCATGTAAAGGGGCCTTCATTTATTTCCCTTCTTGTGTGAGCTTTGTTTGAATTAATGTAAACTATTCAAAGATACCTTTTACTGGTTTATCTATGTTAACAGCCTGCACACCATCTTATCTCCACCACCCTCTTTATTTCCATACTACAGGATAATTCATGTACCACTTACCTTTCTCAAAATGTACTTTACTCTCGCTAGACATTTATTTTGGGCCCTTTTAGTGATTATATTCCTAATTACCTTTTTACAGATATAACAGCGTGGTGAGTTTCCTTTAGTGCCCAGTTAGTTCTCCCTTATTTTAGCCTAACTTCACGTTGTTGGCCACTTTCCTTTGCACATGTTACACTGAGCACGTTTGTTTTTGTGCCTCAATATTATTTTAGAAATACGCTGCACATGTTTTTATTATTCAGTTCTCCTTTCTGTGACTCAGTCTGAACATTTCGTATAAGGTCGGACATGAGATGCAGACCACCTAACTGTAACTGTCAGGCATGGGGCCTGGTTCTAATTGCAGAGATCTCTGATAAATCACTGTGCTCACATAGTGAGGATAGGCTTAGGCAGATATATCATCGGCCATGGTAGGGTTTTTCATTGTGTATAGTTTGCTCATAATGATAATACACTGCTCAGCTGTATATGTTTCCTAATTGCAGCACAGTTGCTTCATGGTAGAGCACAATAGTTTCAATAAATATTGTAAACTTTCCTTGTGTCTTTCTTTTGTTCAATATGGACATGCATGAGTGAGAAAATTAAAGGTGGCGAACTGTTTCCATGCTGCCCTGGGGACGAGAGTTATGTTCTGGCGTGCCAATTGACCTGTTACTGGTGGGGCCACCTGGCCAGCTCTTGCTATCATACATCATACCCTGACATTGCAAATCTTAATGCTCAACAGCTACAACAGTTATATACTGGTCAAGTTAGTCTATATAGACGCTTGACTTGATATGTTTCACACACCTTATTGGGTGTGCCAGCAAGGCCTGGCCTGTCAAGGCAAGCCCAGTAGACTGCAGTGCCTACAATAAGTCCTGTATTATTTCATTTGGTTATGGTCAAAATTCCCACTAATCATGAAGAAATCCCATTGTGGATCACCCAAATAAACTGACCAAATTGAAGCTGTATTTTCCTTCACGGGACCACAAGACAAACACACAATATTGACTATGTGCTTACCCCATGGAAAGGTTCCTGCATAGGTGACTGTAACACTTGGGGCACAGTCTTTGCCACTCTATATGCCATCAGTTATGGCACTCCATCCATGTCAGTCTTGCTGACATGTTAAAACAAATATAGAATGAACACGGGGCAACTGCTGCCCTGGATTTGAGGATGAAGCTAATGGGACATCTTACTGTGGTGTCTGCAATGATTCTGTCTAATGCCAACTTCAGGTCAAGTTTGCCCTATATAAAACTCAGAAGAAAAAAATAGGTGAAGAGGTCTCTCTGGCAATACGCCAGAGGCTCGCATCAGTTGCACAAGCTGACCGTGAATGTGAACTACCCTATAATTATTGCTGATGTATCTACATCTTTAGGATGTAATAATTTGGGAACCAGACCGACGAAACCACCTCTTAGCAAAACTAGTACTGACAAGGAAGCCAAGCAGAACCATAGGTCTGTTAAAAAACCATGGGATAAATCTAAACAGCCACAGAAAGGTAAACCTTGTGGAGGTTGTCCACCCCCAGAGCCCTCTAAGAGGTGCTACGATTATCGTGATCGCACTAAAATCAAGGATCCAGACAGGTATCAGATTTCTGACACATGTTATCTTCGTTCCTTGCAGTATTCGTCTGTAAAGCAGTACGAGAGAATAGGAAGGAAAGGTACGTGAAGCTGAAAAGAGACTCACAACGCTCATCTGACGTGAAGATAAAGAAGAACGAAAAATCTCATCCATTTTGCAGGAGTTGGGCAGTGACTCTCCTTGACAGCGCGGCAGATGTCACTATAGTATGCCGGAAACTCCAGGAGTTTTTGGCAGTGTGAGCAACTGATAATTTCATTACAGTTGAAACCTCAGATAGACGTTTAGCCCCTCCAGATAGGTTATATAAGTTGAGGGTGACATACAGCGCACCATTAAAACATTCTTATGGGAGAATTTAACTTTGTCTTATGACATCCTTTTAGTGGAGGTCGATTGACCACACTCTATGTCCAAACATGCCCACAAGGTGAGGATGTGATTCTTCCTTCATTTTCTGCTCTTGTCCCTGATGAAGTCAAATAAGCTTTTGCAGCAGAATGGGCTCTTTCACAAGGCTCAACTTTATATTGTAATCATGTCGGCTGGGATAAGAACTCTCCTTATCATGCCATACCCATAAGGTACAGTCCACAAGTGCAACCAAAAAACCCCATTAAATGGGATGCTAAAGCACCTGTTAGAGGAATACTTTCCCAATTGGAATTACCAGGGAGTATTTGAACCCTGTGTCTCACAGATGAATAATCCCCTTTTTTCTGTTTTAAAACTGCATCATTCATTTTGCATAGTCTTAAATTACAGACATTTAAACAGTCATACTCACACTTTTGCAATATAAAATACACACAGTACGGCACGCATTAATAATATAGTCCGTAATAAATATAACAACCTTGGATATTTCCAATGTTTTTTTCAGCCACAATCTAGCACCTGGAAGCAGAGATTTGACAGCCTTCTCGGAGCTTGGTTTTCAATGTCACTTTACACAACTTACAATGGGATATAAGAACAGTCCAGGACTGTTTGCTACCCGCATAATGTCAATTCTACATGATATTGACCTTGACACATTGTCTTATGTGGGACATTTATCTGAAGGACGATGAGTTAAACCCACACTTGGCCAGAGTGGATTGTATCATTTTAGAATTTAACTCCATGTGGCTATAAACTCAAGTGTCCTTTTCTTACGATATGAACTTACACATGAGGGGAAGAGGCTTGCACCTTATTTTTTGGAGAAATGCGCCCAACTGGATCCTCCAAATACTTTAAAGAAATTACAATCCTTGTAAGGATTCCTTAATTTTGGCAGGAATTTTATTCCCGATAATGCACAATGCATCAAACCACTTTTAAGAATTAATACACCCAAATTTTTCCACTTCAGGTTGGACATCAGAACACACAGACACACTCTGATCTTTACAATCTGACTTAATTGCAACACGTCACTTACATACACGACACAAGTAAATACCACAAAGCTAGTTCTCCAAGTTTTACTGGGTGCAATTGGATTAACCAATATCACTTTTATCAAAGATGAAACAATTCCAATAAAATATAAATAATATTTTTTTTTTGAGTGCTGAAATGCGTTTTGCATCCACCAAAACAATTCCTGACTGCAGTTCAGCTGGCTATTCTTAAAGAGTGGCCACTTGCACAAGGTAAACACATTATTGTTGTTACTCCCGTGCCAGCCTTAGAGGGTGTCATACAGGCTAGCATTCCTAATGCTAAAGCCCTCCATTCTAGATGGATACATTGGGCAACATCCTTAACAGCTGTTGATGTTGACTTTGTCTTTCACCCATCTTTACAGACACAAGAATTTGTACATATAAGCATTTTTATTCCATGCCAAGTACAATCTTACCTCTTGATCAGTATAAATATATTGTTCACACTGATGGTTCAGCCCAGCCTGCTATAGGCTCTATACAGCAATATTCGGCGGCGTGAGCCACCATTGTTGTAATGTTGGACGGCAAAGTCCAACCACAAAAAACAAGCATACAGTCCTTAGGGACTGCACTGCGAAGTTAGCTGAACTTAAAGCTTTGTTTCTTGCACTTGAGCATGCGGATCCTGAATACCCCACACTTATAGTGTGCGATTCATATTACTGTGAATAGTCCTTTAATGATAATTTACATTATTGGTATCAGAATAGATTTAAAGATTCTAAAGACAACATTATCAAGCATAAAATGGTTTGGGTAAAAGTGTCTGACCTCAATGATATGTTGCCCCAGCTAATGTTATACATATGTTGAGTCATCAGCGTGTGGGAGCACATGTTGTAGGGAATTCTCTGGCTGATGAAGCGGCTAAATCTGCATTTGCGACTGCTACTGTTGCTGTAATTACTCGTTCTGAAACTAGAATAGATTCTGATATTTTGGCTGCCGTTAATGCTAATAAAGACATCACCTATTTACTTAAGGGCTTTCCTCCTATTTATACCACTTAAGTGAACAAAACATTCCTTTTATAGTTGGTGAATGCTTGATTCCCAACCAAGACCGCAAACTAGCTTTAGTGATAGCTGCACATGAAGGTGTTGCTTCTGAACATCCCGGTGTAGCGGCCACAATTACACTGCTACAGCAACGTTATTGGTGGCATAGCTAATAAGATGTTCTTTGTTGTGACATTTGTCAGTAAATGAAAGCATTCACCGTGGCGCGTCCACCGCAGACACACCTGTTAATTTCCAACAAGCCTTTCGGCTGCATTTATTTGGACCACTGGGGTCCTCTTATTTCGGATACTGCATTTAAATGTATTCTTGTTGCAGTTGATTCTTGCTCCCGGTTCCTCTGGTTTTGGCCACAGCGTTCGGCTGATGCTCGCACTGTTATTAAAGACATGCAAGTCTTTTTTGGGACACATACATGCAGTACATTCCAGGGCCTGGCTTTCGCTTCTAAAGAGTACCTGGGTTTACAGGTGCATTATTCATCTCCATGTCGGCCCCAGATTAATTCTGTTGTGGAGAGATTGAACTGTGACTTAAAGCAGTCTGTAACAGCTAAAGTATTAGGCACAGGATATAGTTAGATCCATCACCCATATGGGGTACAACAAGCACTTAACAATCTCCCTAAAAGACCTCTGGATGGCCAGACCCCATACGAGGTCCTCTTCGGCATCAAAATATATGGTCCCATTCTTGACGGTCCAGACATTGTGGCGGCAACCATCCCCTTTGACGTATGTAATCATTGTGCTGTCTTACAGGATCTACAAAACTTCTGTGATGCCCAATCCAATGAGCAGTTGAAGATGTCTTTCTCTATAAGATCCAAGGAGAAACCAGAGCCTTCAGGTTGGATTCCAAATTTGGGGATCTTGAGCGAGAGAAGGTGGTAGTTAAGAAGGAGCTTAGCCCATCATACTGAGTACCAGTGCCAGCCCTTCTTATTCAAGGTACAAGAACAGTAATCTGGCCACCACTTCCTGGTTCTAAAGACAATCGTTTTGTCTCCATTGATCACATCAAGTTACATCATGGAGCTGATTCTAAACAGTAGGCCACGAGGAGTCCTTGGTAGTTCCCTAACTGCTCTCGCTACCACACAGGAAATTCCTCCACAGCTAGTGAGCACCACCAAAGCTGTTTCTCCCCAGCTAGACGGGGGTGGAGAATGCACTACAATTATTACCTGTATCCGCTACAACTGCCAGCAACACGACTGAAGTGAGTACTGTTTTACTACTGCATCTTCTACAGCTGATGTCGTTAAGACGGAATCACCGCTTCGGATTTCACTGGTTTAGCCACTGTTTTTTACTAACTGATTCTGGGTTTTATGTGGGCTGAGAGGATTTTTCTTTTGACTCTTTTGACTTTTCTTCTGTTGTCTACACTCCTCCTACATGGATCTGTGTTTTCTTTTCATGATTGAAACACACTTACCTCATCCCACCTTGGATATATGTTTGGATAACACTTTCCTTGGTTTTTCTATTCCTTTGGATTGGATTTGTGATTGTTATCTTATTGCTGATTAATGGCCATTACCTACCAGAACACTCTACTACAGAACTGGTTGATGAGGTGTAGTTGCCTCACTCATCTTCACGTAGGCTAAAAAGAGACTTGTCCCTCATGAATATTTCAGCGTTTTTAATTGTTTGTGATAAAGTTCCCTTTGATATATTCGGTCCTACAGCAATTCTGCAGATACCTTTGTGTTTAGGGTTTCTGTGGGTGATGTAACTGTACCTAGCTTACATTCTGATGATTGGGACGTTGAAAAAACTCCATGCTCTCAGAGTTGTAATACTACACTGCTTTTGAATCAGAGGTTCTAATCTATACTTAAATGCCGCTCTATGGTGAAATGTTCTTTTACCATCATTATAGACATCACTATTTACATCCAGCTAGTGTCCAATGCACACTTTTTAATTACACACAATGGAAACATTGCCCCACTCACCCACAAGGGAGCTCAAAAACATACAGGGATAAATGCACATATTTTTCTGGATATGACACATCTGACACAAAATCATATTATTTTAAACTTGTCCCTACACCACCAAAGAAGTATATGGTCACACAAACTAAAATATACGGATTAATTTGTCACCCAAGGAGCTGTAAGAGGCTACAATTATTGGAAGGATACTATTGACATGAAATCAGTTTTGGGTATCAAACCTGGCAGGGGCAGAGCACAGACACTTTATTCCAAGCCTGTTTAATTCCAACACAAATTATATTTTCCTGAATGAAAACAATCAGCAGACTACGTGTCTGGGACCGTCCAAAAATAAAAGACATGAATGCACCAAACATTTCCTCAATAACCCATTTTTATAATTGGCAACATTTCACAGATTACTCTGAAGAACAGCTCTATAGGATGTTGCAAAAAGGTACATTTTCATTCTACACTTTCAGATTCTCACAGGTGTTATTGTGGCCAGTAGACACAAATTGTTGTCATGCTCGTTTTTTGAATTCCACACTTGGGTTTAAGGCAAGCAGACCCGACCTCCGTTACTCCCACTCTCAGCATTCAGGTATTGATACCACTTAATCGGTGGGGAAATTGCATCAATAGTGGTTGAGACATTCCACACTGTCTGCAGTAAAACAACATGTTTCTGTTCTTTACGACGACAAGGACCTATCTGACTTCTTGTTCAGTCCGAATTTTTATTTATACCACATATAATGAAATTTGAAAACTGTCAACAATGGAAGCTGCCGCACGTTTAAGACAGATTGATCAAGATAATTTGGATAAAGTGCTTGCTGTTGTTGCTAATAGTATTAATACGTTGTCTTCTCACATTTCTAATTTAAATAACATTGTGTCATCTGTAATTGATATCATGCAAATTAACATGTCTACATTGGACCATGGGCAACGGCAGCTAGACCTATCATGCAGTTGAGCTGGACATTTCAAACCCTTAAAAATGGTTGCGTCCCATGGTGTTACCTTAATTCTAGCCAGCTATTCTTACCTTTGATGGCTAAGAAAGATGCCCCATACACCATGTTACATCTTGAGAAGTTAGAACAGCTCCCACTCACAATAGCAGAAACACTTTCCACTGTCTTCTTAATACATGGCGTAATATCATTGCCAATTTCAACATCCCAGTTCACATCTTGCATGAAACATTTCCCCGTCGGTGGATACAAATCCCTAGGAGGCAGCTTCATTCATGAGTTGGGGTCACTCCCACTTTCTTATCATTGTGAATGTGCGAACAAGGAGGTCTTCCTTACTGAAAAGGAATGCAACTCTTCTGTCGAACATTCACTCGTTTGTAAACAGGTTACTATTCATAGTGCATGTAAAGCGTTGGTAGCTAATTTAGCCTGTTTTCTAAAAGGAATACCAGCCCCTTCAACTGACCCCCATGTTTCATGTTAAGTGGGCACGATTTTTGTGGAATGAAAGCTGGGATACATAAATTTTATTGGTTTCCCAAATAGTGACTTGCTGCAAAACGTGCCCTTCCCTCCCACTCAAAGTGGGTTCGATAGCTCGTTGTGGCCATCCATTTCAACTTTGAAAGCAGATTTAAACAAGCTAAGCAGACTCAAAGCACTATTGTTTCAGAAAGATGTAGCACTAACATCTGCTCAAGAAACCTTTGAATTACAAGTTGAAAGGACATCGAGTGAAATATAGTCCTTGTTAAACACTAACCTCCCACTATATTTTTCGGCAAAATAGTTCAACGGATATTTAATGCATCCAATACTGCTGGAATAGCACACTTTTTTAAGGTTATTCGTTCTGGCTTCGTTCGTTCCAAACAATCTTTGGAGCAATACTGACTTTTATTAATTACCTTATTTCCAGTGTCTTTAGGGGCTTAACTTTAGTGTTATTCCTCATTTACAGCATTTTGATTCTATTTTTCCTCCTTCTTAATGGATGTTCTGTCTCAAAGCCCACTGGAACTACCACCGGTCCAGCTGTGCTGTGAGCGCATGCCAAGCATCTTTGGAATCTTCCTGCTCCAAGAACTGCACATTGACTGGCCATTGACCTTCCGAACGGTCTGGTTTACCTGCGTCCAACCCGTGTTAAATTGCCTATGGTGCCCCTTCGAATGGGCACTGGATATATGCCTAGCTCTGCAAATGTCGGTTCTTGTGGACATAAATCATTGATGAGTCCTCTAATGACCCATTTTCGAAGTTGTCCTATGGGCTTGCAGCTGCTGCACAATAAGAGGTACAAGCCCCTCCCTTCAGAGGAGATGAGTGCTTCGGCACAGAGAACATTGAACTGTGGCTCTTAACAACATGGATGCAGGTTGCCTGAATATTTCCTCAGCAGCCACTGCTAATGAAGATCATGTCTGTTCCCTGGATGATTTAAACTGGTTAATTGCTAAGTCATCGTCTGCGGAGACGCAATCCATCCTGGATTTACTTTCCATTGAACTCATGGAAAACATCAAGCATACCTCCGACAGACCTTAATTTGGCTATGTTTTCAACATTGCCGGAGCACACTTGGTTGTGCTGTGAGGGGTCTGTCGATACACGCCAAGGAATTGGTCGAGAGCTGTCTCTGCATCTTCTCCTTCATCCACAGTGATGCGCAGCGCTCGGTTGAGTGTCCGCATCAGACCTTCCACTTCCCCGTTAGCCTGTGGCCATAACGGGGTGATCTTCTGATGGTGAATTGCCTTGTTCCCAAGATCCTCCTGGAACTCTCGACCCTGGAACGGAGGTCCATTGTCAGACTTCACTTCTTCAGGCAGCCCCATCACTGCAAAAGTCCTGTCTAGGACCCTCTTCACCTGGGGAAATGCCCTTGACGTCACTACTTCGACAATGGGGAACTTCGAAAATGAGTCAACCATGACCAGCATGTGACGTCCAACTGGGAAGCTCCCAAAATATAGGCTGATGTGTGTCCTGGGGGTCTTGCTCGGTTCTTCAGTGATCACAGGTGCAGGTGCGGGATCTCCTCTAGTGATCGTGCAGGCGTGGCACTGCCTCACCATCTCCTCCACCATGGACTCCATCGCGGGGAACCAGACCTTGCTGCGCTGCCTGGCCTTTGTCTTCGCCATCCCTTGGTGGCCAACGTGTGCCAGTGTGAGGACCCGTTTCTGCAACTTCTCTGGGACTACTATCAGGTGCCCTCTTAAAACAACTCCTTGTTCCCCCACACTGAGTTCATGGCGGACTTGCCAGAGCTGACTTTGGGTCAGAGGACTCGGGCTCCATCCAGGAAGTGTGCTCATCCATTGCTCTCTAGCGCCTCTCTCACTTGGGACAGAGTGTTGTCTTCCTGGGTGGCCCGGGCAATTTCTTCGAGCGTCATGGCTGTGGGACATGCCACTTGCGACACCATGTTTACGAATGCTTAAGTTTTGCACACATCCGTCGATTGATCTGAGGGCGACGTCGATTCAGGGTGCCAGGAAAGATAATCAGCCGGGTTGTGGGCTCCGGGACGGTACATGACCTTGAAGTTGTATGACTGCAGCTGCACAGCCCATCGTTCGATTCTCGGGGGCGCCAGCCGGGATGAGCCTGCGAAAAGCGGGAGTAGGGGCTTGTGGTCAGTCACAACGTGGAACTCCTGGCCTCACAGATACAAGTGGAAATGTTGGCACGCCCACTTGATGGCCAATGCCTCTCTCTCGACTTGAGCGTATCTGGTCTCCGTGTCGGTGAGGGCTTTACTCGCGTAGGCGACCGGTCTCCAGGTCTCAGGTCCGTGTTCCTGAAGGAGGACTGCTCCCAGGCCACTGGGCTGGCGTCGACGACCAGTTCCATGCGCTGCCTTGGATGGAAGTAGGCCATCAGGTCTTGTCCAACAGCCCCGCTTTGATGTCATTGAACGCCTTGTTGGCAGCCCCAGTCCACTCCCATTTGTGATCATGGCATGTGAGGGTCCGTAGCGGTTCTGACAAGGCAGCCAGGTTTGGAATGAACCGCCCGCAGTAGGTGGCCATGCCAAGAAAACTCCTCACTTCATTGGGGTACTTCGGTGTGCTGGCTGCGCGGATGGCTGCGGCCTTCTTGGGGTCCACAAGGAGCCCCTCTCGGGTGAAAGTATACCCGAAGAAGTCAACAGTTTCTTGGTAGAACGAACACTTGGACTTGTGCAGGGTTAAACCACAGTCTGCTAGTCTCTTTAGAGTGGCTCGGAGATTACTGTGGTGGTCCTCCAAGGTGTTCGAGTACACTAGTATATCATCACTAAGGTTGATCACGCCTTGCAGCCCAGACAGTGCTTCCCTGATGGCATTTTGGAAGACTTCAGCTGCCGATGATACCCCGAAGCTGAGCCTCTTATACCTTCGGAGACCAACGTGCGTCGAGAAGGTGGTGATATACCTGCTTGCAGTTCCAGCTGATGGTAGCCGGCATTCAGGTCCAGCTTGGAGAACCACCTGGCTCCGTTTAGGTCTGCCACTATGTCATCCATTATGAGATTGATGTGGCGTTCTCTCTTCATGGCCATATTTGGCAGCCTCATGTCAACGCAGAGCTGGATGGCTCCAGGCTGCTTGGGATTGGGAGCCACGACCAGCGGGGACACCCACGGGGTTGGGCCAGAAACCTTTTCAATCACATCGAGATCTTCAAGCTTTTTCAATTCTTCCTCCACTTGCAGGCGAAGATTGAACGGCACCCTCCGGTGTCTGAGAGCCACAGGTCTTACAGAGGGGTCGATGTGAAGTTTGAACTTCTTGCCCTTGAGCTTCCCTAGTCCTTTGAAGAGAGCCGGGAATTCCCTCAACATCGCCTCAGCGTGGGAGTCGTGGACCTGGTTGGCAAAGAAAACGAGTCCCAGGTCCTCAGCCGTGTGGCAACTGAGCAGTGTCCCTTATCTTCCCTCGGTGATGTGGAACCTGGTCTCAGTGGCGTAGCTTCCGCTTGTGACTTTGGCCTGAATGGCTCCTCGAAGAGGAAGCGGATCAGTCCCTCCATACGTATAGATTCGGGCCTTGGAGGGCGCAAGCGGGGGTCGAGTTGACAGGCGATCATATTGCTCTGAGTCCATCACGTTGACGGACGCTCCGGTGTCGTTGAGGGCTTGTACATCAGTGCCTTCAACTGAGACGGAGCACATGGGAGGTGGCCTTTGGCGACAGTCCGTTCTACTGACGTACGACACCACAAACACTTCATCGTCATCATCTTCATACACCGGGCGTCGTTCCTGCGGCTGGTCCTTCATGGTTGCTGGCGAATCGTCGATCGTCTATGGCGTGGCTCTGAGTTCGACGAGGGTTGTCTGAACCGTCTGCCGCGGCATACCTTTTGCCCCACAGACGGCCGTCACGGGGTGATCTTCTCCACAGTATCCACACGGTCCTCCTGGTGACGGCCTGGGTGCTTGTCAAGTCACGGTGGGGCGTCTTTGGATTGCTTCCACCCTCCCCTCTTTGATCGGCGGGTGCCTGGGCGCATGTGAGGCAGCAACAGGCTTGTGCAGGGCAGCTTCCATTTCCTCCGCTCGGATGTCAGACAGCTCATGGGAGCGGGCCAGGACCAGGATATCGTCCAGCGAGATCCCTGTCTGACGAAGGATCAGCTTCCGCAGGAGTTTGAAGCGGCATCCCAGGATGATTTGGTCCCGTATCTCCTCCTGGTGGTCTGTGAACATGCATGTGCTGGCCAGCTGGCGTAGCACATGTCGACAGACTCCGAGTCCAGCTGCCACGCCCTTCTGAACTTGAACTTTTCAAAATCAGGGTTGAGTGCCCATTGAGCGCGGCGACTGCCGCATCGTAGTCATCGTCATTTCCCGTGTTGGGGAGCGTCGCGAAGATCTCATAGATTCCACGCCGCCATAGTAGATGAGAAGCGACCGTTTCACGGTGCCATCGGTCTCCCTTGTCCCCTTGAAGTAGTGGTTGAGCCATCCAACCCACGCTTTCCATCTTGGCGCAGCGGTGGCAGGGTCTGAGACTTCACTGTAGGGGGGTAGAGATGCGACCACCATGTGGCTCTGCCCTGGGGAGGCGCATTGGCACCCCCACATGGATTGTTTGCTCTATCCTGCTGGGCAGCAGTGCCAGCCGTCGGTGGGTTGCTCATCGTGGCCGTACGTTGAAACACCAGTGTGAGGGTGTGTCGAGGATCAGTGGCTGAGGGTGCACGTCAGCGCGTGGCCACGTGCCACTGACCGCTTCGTGACTCCACGTGTGTGTGTGTAGGGGGCGATTTGGCCTCTGGTGCTGTCCTGTGGGAAAAGAGAAGCGTGGATGTGGCAGGCTTCTGTGTGCCCTGTCCTGTTTTTCTCCACTGCCTTGCTTTATTACTTTACTCTCTTTTTTTCAGTCTGCCTCTCCTCCTGCTGTCCTCTTCACAACCAGTAAACCCCAGGGTGTAGTCTTGCCAGTATTTCCCCTGCAACACACAGCCCAGTCCTTCCTTCACCACCACCGGACGCTGGAAACATCTGCCGTGCACTCAGTGTTAAAGAAAGTCTATTGAGGCACGTGCAGGGGCTGGAGCAGGCAGCGGAAGGGGCAGCCCAGTCTCGGGGGCCTAGCTGGCAACAAGCAGGTGAGGGGACCAGGCACAGGCTTGCGGGCCCAAATACGGCACCGGCACCTCCGGGGGCGGGAGCGGACGCGCTCACAGGACGGACTCCGTGCAGGCGGGGCAGCAGGCACTTACCCCTCAGCGAATCCGGCGTTAGCGTGCGCCGCCAGCTGAACGTGCTCCCGTTGAGCAGGGAGATGCATGGGCGGGTGCAAGCTTTGCATTGGCAGCGGGGCAGGCGGAGCGGCTGCAGAAGCCGCGGACAGTCAGGCTCCAGCGAGCAGCAGGCGCCGGTCGGTGCCGCAAGCTCCTTGCAGGACACCGAGCTGCAGCAGAGGGAGTAAGACAATGAGGGTGGGCTCCGCACGCTCCCAGCAGGAACCAGGCAGGGAGGCAGGCACGCGTGGGGTGCGACCAGCCTCTTCTCCAATGTAGCGCGGCGGGGCCTGGGACTAACTAGGCCGCAGCAGCGCTTGAGTGAACACCCTGAGCGGTCTCCGGCCGTTTATTTATCCCCTCGGGTCGAGCCCGCCCCGAGGGGTGCGTGCAAACGTGATAAACTGCAACATTGTAGTAGAGGGCTCGAGTGGCTCTCTACAACACACAACCTTTGAAGGCGGAGTCTAAATACAATAAGCACTACAGGAGACAAGTGTTCACACTGTAATAGTTTAGTGAACATATCCATAGCATTACAGTTCATTTTCTGGCCCTGGTTGATTTTTTATTGCCTATGCTTATTGTAAAACAAGCTTCTTAACATTTTCCATATCATGCTGCAGCTAAGACTCATTGTAAACTTAATTACATTGAGACCCACTCATTCTTATGCCCGCACTTACCTCATGAGCAGCATTGTGAGAAAAGCGTTGAAGAAGTAATAACAAAATGACTTCCTCTAATTCCTTCACATGGCAGCTTATTTTCTAGAATTTTGTCGTTTTTATTTTGCATTAGCAATGTATATATAAACATCTTTGAGAATCTACCAAACTGTTAAGCAGCAAATAAACATTACAGACTGCCATTAAAACAGTGTAAAAGCACACTATTGTTTCAAGTGCTAGTTTCGAGCTGGTGGTAGGTTACATCGAGAGAAACGGATTGTGTCAAATATACATGTACTCTATTAAGTATTAAAGTAAAATGTTTTCTACTTACATGGTTATGAGAAATGGGTTCCCAACAAATGCTTGTTCTGGAATTGCTTTTATGTTATTACTATGAAACCCCCTACAATAAACAAAATATAAAATACATTATAAAAAGCACATACATCCATAAAATGAGAAGACTCTAATTAATGAACAGCTCCAATTTGTCGCTTTATCTGTCTCTCTCTCCATTAAACATGCACTGAAAAAACCTAGAGATTAAAGTGACAGTTGTAGTTAAATATTCAAGAAATCTTAGAAATTCACTGAAAAAATGTTACAGTGACACTATAGTTAGGTGACAATGTCAGTAGCAAAATTATATTTTAAAATGAAAAAACCCACTGAACTTCCCTACATACAGTTAACTGAAGTTACTAGAACTCTCGCTCTCAAGTAACTAGAAATTGCACCCTTGCCATGCACTGCTTATTCCCTCACATAGTACATCACTTATGATATGTTCTATGACATCAATGATAACATCCCTGCTGACATCTGAAATGACATATTTGGTGACAACACTGTGCATGGCGGGGGTATAAGTTAAAGTTACTTGAGACAACTATAATTGGCGAATTTCCGTGTTTTAACGTCCCTTTAACCTTAGTTTTTTTTCAGTGGATTTACAAAGGTTTTTCTAAATTTAAAGTAAAATATAAATACTACAATTCCTAACTATAACGTTATGTTATCCTTTGTTTTTTCCAGTGATTTTCCCTGTTTTTTCAAAATGAAGTAAGATGGGCATTGCCATGTATGGCGTGGAGTTAGGGGCAAGGCCTGGTCTGCAGGAAAGACCTGCACCCACCTTCTCACTGGTGTGCAATCTCCCACTGCACATGGCTTTTGGCTGGGTTCAGTGTCCGGTTGGGTGATCCCACCTCCCCCCCCCCCCCCCCGAACCCCCCCCCCCCCCCCACCCATGGTGCACATCCTTTGGTCGTGCATGGTAAGGGGAGGGGCACAGAGCCTGGCCTTTGGCCATGCCATGCGCCCAACCCCCAAGGCACACAAGTGTGCTGTTGACGGATGACAATTTGATGTAATAATATAAAGGGCAGTTTCACCACGGGGTGGATTTCCTCTTTTGGGTTGTAGCACTTAATTTAAATTTGATGGGCTGTTATGGACTGTTCGCTAGGGGATGATACGTCAGTGTCAAAATAGATGAAACTGCATGGTAAACACACAGCATTTCAATAATCACCACTGGATTATCGTGGGTGTTTGTTTGAGGAACACATGCCATCTAATGCTGATTCTGATGGAACTTTGGTTCTAATTTTCCTGTTTTAGTTACTCCAGACGAAAAAAATGTTTTTAGAAATGCATTGGGTGTATAATAGGATTGATGAAATTTGGACTGTTACATATGAAGCCATCAATATCATGGATTAATATACGTTCGAATTATCATATTGTCAATGAAACATGGAAGATGGGAATATTTACGTCCAGTCTTGTTTGAACTGGATTAAACATGGATTAAATTGGATAAGGTTGATTAAAAATGGATGGAAAATTATTACATCAGGTGCTGAAGTTTTCACAATATCCCACGTGCCTGTTTCAGGGCTGTGCACTTTAGGACTCATGCGCCTAATTAGGTCATCAGCTTGATACTATAATATAAAGGGTGTCGTTTTAAGTAAAGCAGGCCTACTGACTTTGTCAAAGAGTCAGAACACCAAAATATAAAAAAGTGGGCCTATAGGCTTTATTAAGGAATCAACACATCAACATATGGACCTATTGTTTAGTGCAAAAGAGTCACCAATAATTCTACTCAAATGTATATTTTATAAATTCACACATTGCAATTTTTAATAAAAGTGATTGTCGACATATTTAAAAAATAAATCATCATGTTTTGAGTCTTTCTTATAACATTCTTCATGTTGCAAAGTACAGCAATGGAACCCACCAGAAGGTGCCCCTGCATTTCAGGTAAAGAGCATAGAGCTCCAGCTCGGAATGCCTTAAGAAACATATGGTACGCTTCCCTGGGGTCATGGATTAGGCAGGGCGTTACGGGGCACCCTTTCTCTGGAGCAGTGAATAATAAATAAGAGGCTCCTGCCACTTATTTATTATTCCTTTTATGTCTTGTTTTATATATATTTTTAGGTGCCCACCCGCAGATCCCCAGTGTTTTTTTTAAGTTGGGGAGCGGCACGGAGAGCCCCAATGCCCTTGCGTCCCCTGCCGGCTACCAGGCCAGCACCCATTGTGGGAGCAGGCAGGACCCAGCATTTTTCATACAGATCATAATATTTGTTGGGGGCCACTGGGGGAGCACAGCACCAGCTCCCTTGGCCAGCACTATACTGGATGCTGGTGGTATTCAACTCTCTTAGTTTGCTCTCATCTGGGCCTGAGCAGTTTTTTCTCTAATCCCATGAGTAAAGTTGTGTTTCCTGCCCTGGTAACTGCAAGCAGGGAATAGATTTCTAGAACCTGCCCACACTCTCTCAGGCAGGGAACCACAGTGTTCTGGGGGATGGGGTCCCTGATACACTGTGATTGAGCTCTGAGAATGGGGTCCCTGGAGCAGAGCTTTGGAAAGGGGTCCCTCCATGCCCCACACCCCCAAAAAATACACTGGCCCGTGGATGGCATACGCAGGGCCTCATGAAGGCTCAGAGAGGGGGGTGCATGCTCCACCTCCACAAAATTAATCTGTTGGTCCCGGGGTTTCCACTGCGTTTCTATGTGGTTCAGGTAGGTGGGGCAGCACCCTCCTATTCCATTATATAAACAGTGGAGGCTGCTCCATATGGGCTAATAAGCTTCGCCCCACTGCAGGTACAGTCAAAGGGAAAAATAAAATGGTAATAAACTGAGTTTATTACCATTTCAGTTTTACCTCTGGCAGCCTGAGCTGCGAGGGCAGGGTGGGGTCTTTGCATCAGATTGGCAGCAGAGAAGAGTGGTGACAGCAGTTTAAAGTGTGTATGTCACTTTGGCCGTCTGTCTTGTGAAGGCCAGACTGACATGCGCACTTTAAACCTCTCCAACCCAAGCTGTCTTAGACAGCTGGGCGGAGAGAAGGCACAGGCACTCAGTGTCTGAAAGAGTGCTGAGCCATCCCACTCCAACCAATCCTGGTGCTTCTCTCATGCCGATTAACAGCATGAGAGCAGCGTCTGGACTGGTTAGGAGGGTTTGCTCTAGAGCTCCAGACGATTGGTGAAGAACACCAGGACCAGAGGATGTGCAGGCAGTAGGTAAGTAAAGATTTTATTTTTATTCCATATTTTTTAACAGTATAAACAGTGAGGCCCCGATTCACAGAACTAACAAGACAAAATCCTAAACTTACTACCATTTTGGTATTCACAGAATGCACTTACTACTTCTGGTATTCACAGAATGCACTTACTACTTTTGGCATTCACAGAATGAACTTACTACTTTTGCTATTCACAGAATGGACTTACGACTACTAACTTTACGTCTGCACTCGGGCCGGAATTTCCGTCCCCGAAGCGGAAATTCCGCACCCGGAGCGGGAATTCCTCTTTTGGGTCGGAATCTCCGCTCCTGGGTCGGAATCTCCGCTCCTGGGCCGGAAGCTCTGCTCCCGGGCCGGAATACACGAACTGTGGCCATTGATCATTTTAGCCAAGGGTAAACATCTGTCCAAGTACCTACCATCCCACACCATGCATCAGCTGACACCCTACAGCCAATCCCAGCCAACAGCTCCAGTTTGCCATGATGTTGCAAGTGCCTACCATCCCCCACCTCGCTCCAGCTGAAGCCAATTAACACTAATTGACCAGCACCAAAAAACATATAAAAGCAGCACACATTGAAGGAACAGGTTTGGCCACAGAGAGTTTGTATTCACAACGCTGACACTGCCAGAGAAAAATGGAACTATTGAGGAGGAAGAAGAACTTCACTGCAGCGGAGACCACCATGCTTGTGGAGTATATAGTGAGGCACCACAAACGCCTATATGGACTCCCACCCTACTGCACCAGTGGCACACAAAAGGCAGCCCTATGGCAGCAATTAGCCACTGCTGTCACAGCATTGGGGGAGGAGAGGCGCACAGTCCAGGACATCAAGAAGAAGTGGCAGGATGAAAGGCAGAGGGTGAAGGAGAAGTACTCCAGGATCGAATTAAACAGGATCCTCCCTGCTGCATACTCTGGACCCCGCATCTGTCTCACCCCACTGGAGGAGGATATCCTTACCACAAAACACCCCCACTTGGTCCATGGGCTACCTGTTAGTGACATCCGCTACGTGATACCAGGTAAATGGGATGAAATGAAAAAGTGCATGAAAAGATTGTCTGTGTTGCACTGTCATTGTGAGTAAGGAAGTTGTCCAAAGTGTATATAAAAATACAGTCAGTCAGAGACTCATGTGTCACCCTCTGTATGTAGCACCACAAGTCCCACAATCCTTTGCATTAGAAATGGCAAATCCATCCCCCACTTTTGAAAATATGGGCACTGTACTGTTGCCGTAATACACAACCCTGCTAAGTAGCAATTGACAAATATTAGCAGGGATGCGCCAGTAAAAATACGACACGCATTTCACCTCTTGCGCAACCACGGATGCGGCACATTTACAATGCGGTGCACTGTGGCGCAGGGATAGACAGATGTGTGTTGCGTCTGATGGCATTAGGGGGGTGCTTTGCTGGAGTAGTGTCGCAAGTGTGACACAACTCCAACAATGTCCATGGACCGCCCATACCTAACGTTCTGTGCCACTCATTACTTGTGCTTCAAGCAGGCGTAAGGTTGCATAGCAGCAGCCTATGAAAAGTGACTCCGTGAAATCTCGTCGATTACACTGCATCACTTTTACGAGGCATATACCAAAGAAACACCCACCCTGCCTACATCAAAGCTGACGCAGGTTTAATGTTGCTTAGGGCTTCACAACGTGAGGCATCCCCATAGATACATCACGTTGTGAATAAGTCAAAATGTGTCACCTGTATTACACCACCGCTGTGTCACAGAAGTGACGCAATGGCGGTGCAAGTGTTTTTCAAGTGGCTTGTAAACCTGCCACAAATTATCCAAGAAGTAAATCACCCTGTGCCAGCCTAAATCACAAAGCAGAAGGTGAGAGAATCATCAGATCAAAATAGTCATACACCTATTCTGTTGTACATTTCCCACCCTGCCACGCCATTACATCCCAAACGCACCACTGCTCCTACCTGCCCAGTCTGCGGCAGTACTGCACAACACTGTTAGCATGCAGAAGAAATGGGGAAATCCCTGAAAAGTTCCACAAGCACATTTCCCATTTGGTTACTTTTCTCTCTTCTCACCCATTGACACACTCAGCCAGAGCACAGACAACTGCAGTAGCAGAGGTCCCTGCATCTACTGGGAGGAATCGACATCGTACAGAGAAAGGCATACCACCCTCACCAACTGGTAAGTCAAACTGGCCAGGAGATGGTCAAAATGCATACATTGTCAGGAGACGACTGAGGGACATATTGTGCCCACATATGAAAGTCAACCAGAGATGAAAAAATAGCTGCATTACTATTGGAGTTGTCAATGGACATCCACCTTTACCAAATGATATTTGTGAACAGCGAAAGACAAAATATAACATGTCTTGGCTCATCATACCTTTGTAATTGTGGAACATGACATGTATTTCACCAACAGTCCCAGACCTGGGAATCCAATCCTGTAATCGAGTACCACAACTAGTCAAAAGGGTGTCCCCACTATGTTGTAATAGTGTCTGTAGACCTAATCAAGAAATCCAATTTGCACAAATATGGTAATGATGAACAAGAAGTGAGATACCAGGGTCAGTAGTATTGACAATGCATTCACTGTCCAACTTCGAATGTTTCCAATATAGATTAAATGCCCAGTCCACACAGCTGGTCATGTACCTCTTAAATTGGCTGGCTTTTTTTTGGCCATCAACAAAACACAATAGTGGACCTTACCTCAGGATTTGCAGACATGTCATTGTGATATAGGTTGCATCTTGGTAGTGGGCCCATTCTAAGTTATATGTGGGATCACTCATGATATTAAGTATAACACACTTCTGCAACGGTGGGGCCCACAACTGCTTGTGCTCATTCTTTGTGCCAGAAATTTAGTGCATCACATGTGGCTGCAGAAATTGTGGGTACAACGAGGTCCTCCCAGAATCAAAGACACACACTGACTTCTGCTACAAGGTTGGCTGTGACATCTGTTCAGGGACCACACACTGTTCCGGTGCTGGGCCAAGGTAAGTAAACCCAAGAATGTGAATGCTCATTAAATGTGCCTTTCACCTCCACCGTATGTTGTATGTGTTGTACAACACTGTTGTCCTGTGTCACAATATGCTCACATTTGGCATTTGAACCCATGCAAGATCAGACCCTGGTGGCTAATGAAAGGATGACACAAAATGTATGCCAAGTGAGTGCAGAATGGACATACAATAGTACAATGTGTCATATGAAGTGACCAAAACACAACAGGCTTGCAATTCAATGATAGGAAAAATTCCCTACCAAAATATATATGGTTAAATCATAATGAAATTGGTATGGCTGAGGCCAACACTGATGCCAGTTGTGTACCTTGGAGATGGATGTAGGGGCTGCTAAGGTGAATCTTCATGCAGTCACACCTGCAAAATAACTTGGCTGAAGAGCAACACGCTAATCCAGTGCAGGCGGAAGGCATCAAAGCTTCTCAGCATATCCGCAATGTGTGAGCATAAACAAATGTTGCATTCTGCTTGCCTCCTCTCCTACCGTATTCACATGTATAGGTGAGTGTTTGACATATGAGGTTTGGATGTCTGCTGCACAAGACACCAATCGTTGTCAGCTAAGTAGTACCATGATGTTGGAAATAGGGTATGCAAAGAGAGGACACTCAAAGGATGGACATACGAAATCTGTGTTCTCTCATTCAAAAATGAGCTGTGTAACTTCATGCGTAGGGAAGCACAAATGAGCAACATCATGTCCCTGACTATTGCACATCTCACACATGAACCCCTTTCTGACTTGTCAACAGACAACATTACACTCATGAAAAATGTAAGTCTTAATGGCAAAGGTGATATCAGTGTAATGCGGAGGAGTCCGGGTCATTTATCCCCTTCCTTGAAATATCAGTAACCTTCTCATACAAGTTTGTCTGTTGATGTGTCATCTCATTGATGTCAGTGCTGCATGGAGGTAACAGGTGGCAAAGGCTGCATGTGAGCAGGGGCCCACATGTAAAGTCCATGAGGTAAACATGCTGCACATTGTCCTGGATTACCCGCAAATGGTTATTGAGAATGACATGTTGGCTCAGAGCTACCATCTGTTGTACAAAAATATGGACATGTATGTCTCATCACAGCTGCTGACAGGATGACACCACAGCAGCGGACACCATCCCAGGGACTGCATGACATCCTGGCTGCAGCAGTGAAACCCTCGCGCACCTGTCCTTCAGGTAATTCTGGCATGAGGTGTGTCTGTTGATGTGTCATCTTATTGATGTCAGTGCTGCGTGGAGGTAACGGCTGGCAAATGCTGCATGTGAGCAGGTGCCCACATGTAAAGTCCATGAGGTAAACATGCTGCACATTGTCCTGGATAACCAACAAATGGTTATTGAGAATGACATTTTGGCTCAGAGCTACCATCTGTTGTACAAAAATATGGACATGTATGTCTCATCACAGCTGCTGACAGGATGACACCACAGCAGCGGACACCATCCTGGCTGCAGCAGTGAAACCCTCGAGCACCTGTCCTTCAGGTAATTCTGGCATGAGGTGTGTCACTAGCTTGAATTCCTAAGCCATGACAGAGATCAAGATCCCTCTCTCAATGGAATCAGCAGTTGTTGTTTACAAAGTGAAATACAAATCAGGAGTGTCATGTGCCTGTCTGTCAATTAGTGATGCAGATCAATGAGAATGTTGTCACTTCCCTCTACAGCTGCTGGATCAGGGACAGCTATGTCTACAACAGCTATGAGGAGACAGGTTCAGCAGGTGACACTAGGGGGGAACGCGAAGGGACCGAAAGTTGTGGCTGGAGCTGGTGAGTTTGCTTGTATCATGTACATCTCTGTGTAACACCTCAGTGCTATGGTGTGAGCTGTCATTTGTGGTGGTACCCTAAACAGGTCACACGATCCTCATCTGTTGATGCAAAGTACAGTTAATACAACCCTTGTGTTGCACCACATGTAATACCAGGTCAATCACTAATACGGTTGCAACCTCTGTGTTCCAGGGGATGCTGAGGATGAGGATGACAGACCTATGACCAGTGTGGGCCGACGGGGAATCAGAGGGGAGAATCCCCTGATCCTCCAAGCAGTTATGTCGGCAGCAAGTACTGCTCAAGAGGAGGAGGAGGAATTTCCGGAGGACGTCGACTTGGTGATGGTGACTACATGTCCATCCACTCCGGGGATGACGATACTGATGCCAATGAGAGCTATTGTGCCAGATTGCCCAAATCTGTCAGGGCATCACATCCTCCACCAAGCAACGTTCATCAGCCTCCTCCCAAGCAAACAATTGCCTGTCCCCAGCATCGAGCAAACCAGCCACAGCTCCCACGCATCCCAACACAGACATCACTCCCTCAGAGCCCTCAAGTCCAGGACCCACATGGTTGTTCCCCTATACGCTCTTCCCTATACAGTGTGTCCGTGCCATCCTCTCCACCATCTGGGGGAAGTACCAGCCCTGTTGTGGTGCAGGTATCCCCTGGGCACCATTCTCCTGCCCACAGGCTCCCACCTGCCACCCCCTCTCCTGCTGTTGGACCTGCTCGTCCCATCCATGGCAGACACCTGCACAGAGGGCCTGCACCTGGCTATTATGGCCAATGGGAGCAGGACTTCTTCCAACAGCAGACAGATGTGAGGCAGGACATTCGTGCCATAGGGGCTACCCTGTCCGACATGTCTGAGTCCCTGCAGGACATGGTCCAATTCCCTCAGGTGGTGGACAGGCTGAGCCAAGTTTTGGATAGGATGGATATAACTTGGCAGGGCATGTCCAGGAATATGAGAGACATGATATCCATCCAAAGGGAAGAGAGTGCAAGACACCATGCCTTGGCCATGAAGATGATAAAGGCATGCTGAAAGTGATCCAAAGTCTCCCTTCACGGTCAACGCAGGGAGGGGAGCCATCATATCTGCCTGCAGGACAGCACATCCACACACCTGTACCACCAACTGCACAGCACCACAGCAAAGGTAAACATCCACACCGGCGGCCTGAACAGGCACTCCCACCACCAACACCTGCACAGGCACTGCCACCACCTGCACAACCACCACCAACCCCTGTACAGGCACTCCCGCCACCTGCACAACCACCACCAACCCCTGTACAGGCACTGCCACCACCTGCACAACCACCACCAACCCCTGTACAGGCACTCCTGCCACCTGCACAACCACCAACCCCTGTACAGGCACTGCCACCACCTGCACAACCACCACCAACCCCTGTACAGGCACTGCCACCACCTGTACAACCACCACCAACCCCTGTACAGGCACTCCCACCACGTGCACAACCAGCCCTTGCCCAGGTACAAACATCAAATGTGCATACACCATCTGCCCCAGCACATGTAGATCACCCCGTACAGGCCCATGGACAGTACCCACCTACACGTAGGCGACGAGCCAGACCTGACCCCTCCGAGCGATCATCACCCCCAAAATTGCGATGTCGTAAGCACGATCACCAGTGACAAGAACCCCAAGACAAATTAACCATGTGAATATGTGTATTGAAAAAATAAAGATCTACAAAACTAAGATTCTGTTGTGTATCATGTCCTGTGTAACGATGTAGGTGGCCTAGAGGTGTGAGGAGGTATGTGTGTGTGTGACACAGTTACAAGTGTAACCCATCATTGCAACAAGCCATTATGTGCATAGCAGATGACTCACCAAATAT
This sequence comes from Triturus cristatus, assembly GCF_964204655.1. Taxonomy (NCBI): domain Eukaryota; kingdom Metazoa; phylum Chordata; class Amphibia; order Caudata; family Salamandridae; genus Triturus; species Triturus cristatus. The sequence goes on along the minus strand of NC_140585.1, from coordinate 413,550,478 downwards.
GTGTCCATATTCTGAACCCGACATTCAAAATGAAGTCAAACAAGTTAAAGTAATTAGAATTCCTCAAAGATATTTATGAATGAACAGAAGAACAACCGTCTGTTTGGAAGGGAGAAAGGAAAACAAATGATGATCTTAATGCAGATGGAGAAGGGAACTTGGATTGGGGTGGGGCAACAAAAATATAACACATCAGGGAGCGTCAGGTAAAACAGTCTATTTACAAGGGGAAAATGAAATAATTGTTCAGGATGACGACTCAGTCAAAAGTCAAATGTCCTTCTGGTCATCCTCTACTACCACAATGTCCAGATCCTCAGAGTCTGATGCAGGCACACGGCTGGCGGGTGCAGGAACAGGCACCACATGTGGTCGTGATACACGAGGAGTACGGGGGAAACAGTGTGGGGCAACGGACAGGGGAAGACATTGACGGTGGTATGGGAAGGGATTTGGGAGACAAGAGACGACATGACTGTGGCCATTGAATTGATGCTGGTGGTGAGGGTGGCCAGAGATCGGACAATGTCCTCTTGCATCATTGGCACCTCCAGACACACTTGTAGCATGATGCAAGCGGACATGTCTGACTGACCCTCACACATCCACCTCAAGTCCCCTGGCACAGCCACAGGAGGGACAACACCGGGAGGGGCCGGGGGGGGACAGGAGAGATGTGGTGCCTCAGGTCCCGTGCCAATGTTGTGGTCGAGCTGGCAGCTACGATGAGGGGGGACTGGTTGCAGGGGATGCAGCTGGAGCACCCGTTGGAATGGGGGACTCTAGAGGTAGGGAGGGGCTGATGGCAGGCCCAGATTGTGTATTGGCCTGCCCCGGGGACACCTCTTCAGGACCCACAGATGAAGAGTCTGGGAGAGAGTAGCTCTCCACCACATCATGGGCAGAGGTGTTGGATTCTCCCCCCCTTCAATGTCCGCAGCCTCCACCCGGGAGGTAGCAATAGCATCAGGGTGTTCCTTGTCAGTCCGGGCGGGCGCAATCCCCTTGCCTCCTGATGTTGAGGGTCCCTCCTCATCCTCTTCTTCCTTGCTGGTGGAAAGAGGGTGGCCTCGCGCTCCGGACCTGGTCCTGCTGTCCTTCCATTTTGCCAGCTGTGCCTGCTGAAATGTAAGCAAAATCCTAATGTGGTGGTTGTTTCATGCAGGACGAGACACATACATAGATGAGCCAAGGTCAGACTTTGTTTTCCTCTGATCACACTCTACAGTTGTCAGTGTCTATGAACTTACATTACGTGTATGTTCACTGTCATTTACTGAATTGAGTCGGACATCGACATCTCACGTGAATATTTGTGGCTTACACAACTGTATTGGCCAACCCTCAACCTTGGCATTCTTGTGATCTGTGTGTCCTGTCACTGCTACATGTGCAGGTTCCAAAAGGAGTCCACCAAAGGAGAACATGAAGAGTCCAGATTTATTTGAATTTGGCCATTGATATGGAGTCACAGCTATTTAACGTCTGGGCAAGTGTCGTCTGGTTTGTAGCATTGTATGGGACAAGACAAGTGCCGAATGTGGGTCACACATCCACATAGGGTCTGGGCTATGTGTTTAGCTACATTGTGAGTCTAGCCCTTTACTGTCCCCACACATAATCTGACAATCCAGTGGCGCATATTGGCTTTGGTGACTGATAAGGTAGTGCAGTACACCGGTGAACAGTGGGGGATTGTTTTGACAGCTACCTGTACATGTGAAATGTCATACAGGCCACTGAGGCTGAGACATTTGTCAGTGGACATACCTTGCAAATTTAGAAGCACTTAAGAGTGATGCAAGGATGTCAAAGTCTGTCTTGACTCCATGGCACATGATGATCTGTCTCAATTGGAACCCAAACTCTACAAATGCAATGCAAGTCACAGCATCCAATACCCTTTGGCCTGCCATGCGCACACTGGACAGTGTCTGTACCATTGCTCATCCAATGCACACATCAGTTATCATTTCCTTGTTCCAATTGTAGTGGTGCTGGCAGAGCAGATTTCAACATGAATGCACAAGTGTGGCTCATTTAGCCAGTTGTCATGAAGAAACTACAACTCCCAAAATGCACTCTGCCCTGTACAGTCCATATGCCACAGTGTGCCTTTTTAATCTTTGTGACTGCTGCATGGACATGGAATCAGTGAATGGAGGCATGGGACACACAATGGTACAGCACTGTTTCACTCACATCATACTCCCAGACACATATTGCATATGATGCACTTACCAGGTCCCTGCTGCTCATGCTCCTCCAGCTGAGCATGGCGGGTCGGCCAAGCTGCTCGCAGAACCCTCCTGTACAGTGGGGAGAGGCGAGGACGATGCACATGGTGCTGGGAAGACAGGCCAACCAGCTCCTCAGCCTTGTGCCGGGACCAGAGTTTTAGGTCCTCCCAGCACTTGCGGCATGCCCTAGCACTCCTGGTGTGGACTCCCAGTGCACTGCAGCGCTCCCCGATATTGGCCCATAGCCTCGCCCGGGCTGCATTGCTCAGCTGGTGTTCTGGGTCCCCATATTGCTGAGGATATTTGGACAGCACCCGCTCAGCCAAGATGTCTAATTCCCTTTCAGTGAAAGGGGTGCTTTCTCTTCATAACCCTCAGCCATTTTGGGGCAAATAAGAAAGATTAGAGCAGCAGGATGTCAGAGGATCTGATCTGTGATAGAGGATGACTCAGAATGAACACAAAATGGCTGCCAACTATTTCCTGTGATGTATTTCCTGCCTCCCACTTCCTGTAAAACATTTCCTGTATGAAATAATGTGTTCCGGGTCATTTTCGGAGTTTACGACCCGTAAATGCAGTTTCCGGTTCCGGAGCGGCGGGTCCGCACACGCGCATTACGCTCCGAAATCGGAAGTTCCAAATCCGGGCCGTAAACTCTGAAAAAAGTGTAGTGCAAGTTCTCTTTTAGCGAGCAGCAAACTAAGAGCGGCGAAACTACGTGTACGCTTAGGAAAGTTCGCTACATAGCCCAATAATGCAATCTCAGGAGTGGGGAGGAGGGTCAGCTCAATCATATCTCCCAGTGTTTTGTGCACCACCTCCCAAAATGGTAGTAGCTTGGGACATGTCCACGAAAGGTGGGAAAGTTCACGTAAGAGGCGTTACACTTACGACAATTGTGCGGTCTGGAAGGATCAAGTCTATGGGATCTGGCCAGGGTGATGTACATTCTACGCAGAAACTTAAAATGTAGCAGCTTGTGCCGACTATTCAACGAGACTTCCCTTGTTACCGTGCAACATTTGGCCCATTGGTCATCTGTGATTTGGTGACCTAAATCAGCCTCCCAGTCCTTGCGGATTTTGTTATCCTGTACTGGAAGGAGCCCGGAGCCGGCATTGTACAGTTCGGATATAAGATGTATCCCTCCTGGGCTCTTGATGATTATGGGCAAAGGGGTAAAGGAATCTGGTTCACTGGGAAATCCAGGCAGAGAGGCCCGAAGCGCCGAGCGGATTCGCCCCAGAACAAAGCGATCCATGAAAGTGGCCTCATGGAAACAGTCTTCGTCCTCAACAGAAAAGGCGTGTCCACCGGGGTATAAGTCCCCAAGTTTGGTGATGGAAAATGTTGCCAAGGTGCGCTGCACCAGTCTCTCTCCCGTGATTAGTAGCCAGTGGGCATTAGGAAGCGGGAGCGCTGAGGAGTAAAGAGTAGATGTGCCGGTGATCCGCTTCAGCTTCTCCCATGCCCAACGGTGGTGGAAACCGTTTGTATGTCATTGGGGTCTCTGGGTATGCCTCTGGGTAATACCGTTGAGAGCGTGTCAGGCAGTACCAAATCTGCCTCAGAGCGGAGATATGGGATCCTAGTGCCAGGGTGGAACCAAGCGAAGGCGTAACTCCATTGGGCCACTAAATAATACAGCTGACGATCAGGCACCCCGAACACCCCCTCTCATACGGAAGGGTCAAAATCTGCCAGCGAACCCGGGGCTGTTTACCTCCCCAAATCAGTTTTATAAGATGCAAGTGCAATGTAACGAAGAAACAAATTCAAATTTCAAAGCTTTATTCGACAGCATGTCATAAAAGCATGTTTACATCCTAACAATAAATATAAATACTACATTTAAAAACAATGTACAATTTTTAAAATTTCATTAAACCATAATGCTGGCGAATAGTTCCGATGAATTAATACCATCAATTTAAAACAAACCTTTGTAATAAAAGTAGAACAATAACCTGAGTGTCAGATACTCATTATCCAGCTTCTAGCATTTTTAGGGTACGCGAACGTATTACCCAGGCCCACCCCAAGAATTTTGCTACAGCAATAACCAAGCATGGAGTGCAGTCAGATTCGAGTATCCTTAGGGCATCCTTGTATCTACGTATTCCCAAATTTAAACATACTGGTGTTATCCACCTACGACGTGGAATAACATACAATGGACAGACAAACAGTAGATGGCCAGCATCTTCGATCAAATCTCGACAGTGAGGACAACAATTATCATGATTGGGTAACCAATTTTGGGTAAATGCTTTGACAGGGAGAGACCCAATTCTAAACTGAAAATACAGTTTTCTATCAAAAGGCCTCTCTATGTAATCCCAAAATGCCTCACAAGATGGAATACATTTAATGTCGAGGTATCGTCCTGTTAGATTGGCATTCTGGCCAGTGTTAAAAGCAGATGTTAAAGTCATGTCCCAGTACATTTTTTTGAGTGCAGGCTTTGGAGGAAATTTTGACCCATTTGGATCATTCCATAGATGCCCCAGGTCTAGTTTTATTAACAAGTCTCTGATTTCTTTAAGCCATGCTATAGAGTGAAAATGGTCAGCCCTAATAATGTCTTTTAGGGCGGTAGCATAGTGCGCAAGTTCCGGTGTGACCATGATGCGACGCCAATAAAGGAGTGGGCGCAATCGTGCCAAATCCTCAACTCTTTTCCTACCAAGATCATATGCCAACGGAATCATTGGGGTACTTCGGGGAACTCCCGTTAAGCAACGTAAGAACTTATTTTCAGCTAAACTTAGTTGTTTCAGGTTGCCAAAGCCCCATAATTCCGATCCATATAGTACAGCACTAATAGCCTTCATATTATAAATCTCTAAGGCTGGAGTGATAGGTTTAGTCAAGGATAATTTATATTTCGAAACAATTGCTCCCGCTAACTGGTGAAATTTTAGGGCAGCCATATCAATGTGGTTTGTCCACTTCATATTGTTCTGAAGGGATATCCCTAGGTATGTAAATGCCTCTACTTGTTCCAGCGGGGTGCCGTTGAATTTAATAACACCTCTAAAATTTTTCCTCTTGTTTAAGCACATAAACTTTGTTTTGGAGGTGTTTATTTCAAGACCACGTTCTCGACAAAAATAACCGAATGCATTTAGCGCCTTCTGCAGGCCACTAGGTGTCCGTGAGACTATCAGTGTGTCGTCCGCGAACATGAGGACAGGTACGCGAGTCCCAGCCAATACTGGAGCGTCTGTGGGGGAACGGCTCAGATATTCTACAATGCCATTAATAAACAGGGAGAACAACGTGGGTGCCAAGACACATCCCTGCCGAACACCACGCTCTACAGGGAATGTGTCAGTAACTTCCCCCTGCGTTCCCCACCTAATTCGTGCATAATTGTTCTCGTGCAAGCGGACGAGTAATGTTAGCAGTTCTGGAGCTATCCCTGCTTCGTCAAGAACCCTCCATAGTTTGGTGCGAGGCACTAAATCAAATGCGGATTTTAAATCTATAAAAACCGCATAAAGGGTCCCATTAGTTAGCTTTACATTCCTCCAATAGAGTGCTAGAAAATAAAATACCTGGTCAACCGAACTAGTACATGGTCTAAACCCAGCCTGAAAAGGGGACAAAATGTTGTTTTCTTCAATCCAGGTATGTAATTTATTTTGTACTAATCGACCTATCAGTTTCTGGGCAGAATCTATGAGACTGATAGGTCTATAGTTACTGGGTAACGATTTGTCCCCTTTTTTAAAAACTGGGATTATTTCAGCCCCTTTCCATGAGGGGGGTACGGGCGCCCCATAGCTATAGAATTTGCTAGGTATTGAAAGTACTGACACCAGGATGATCTATCAGTTAAAAATACATCCGCAGGTATCCCGTCCATCCCGGGGGCACGGCCCCTGGTTATACAGTCTAATGCTAGATTTACATCTTTGATCGTGAACACCTGCGTATGAAAATAAATGGCCGGAGGGGGTGGGCGCTCACCTTCTCGCAAGACTGAAGCATATTGTGGTTTGAAAAAATCAACCCATTGGTTTATTGCCACATTATTTTGGGGAGATGGTGCAACCCCGCCTCTATCCCACTTCACTATCGCCCAAAACTTCTTTTGATCCTTGGACAGACAAGCAGTTTTCAAATCCTGCCAGTGATCCTCGTCCCATTCCTTTTTTGCCACTAGCTGTGTGTGTTTATATAGCTTTCTAGCAGATCTCACATTTTCCATATTTTTGGATCTAAGGGCCAAACTTAAACTCTGGCGAGCTGTTCTACAAGATTTGTTGAACCATCCCGCCATAAGTTGTTTTCCCTTATTAGATTTCTCACCCACTAGGGGCTTTTAAAATTTTTTTTGGAGATTTAGAAAAAAGGTGGTGTGGACCTCGTCCATTGATGATAAAAATTTATTTCCAGTCGCTTGTGTGTTTATAATATTATGTCGAACTGGTCGACAAAGGTGTACCACTCTGGACAGTGCATTTTATTGCCAATTCCTGCAAGATTCCAGGATAAGACGGACAGACGTGACTTGGGTTTAATAGGACTAGTAAACTCATTTAACGTTAGTGAGTTTTGGGTCTCATCTCCAATCCTATTCACATAATCAACCCTGCTGCTTGGATTACCTAATGATTCATTTATTGGAGCCTGGGGTTCAATATCTCCAAATCCTAAATGGATGGGTAATGTTGATCTATAAGATTCCTTCACAATGGACTGGGTAAAGCTTGGGTTGCTTATTTCTATACTGTCTTTGCAACTGGCTGACCCTATAGGGATAGATAAAGTATCATGCAAAGTTGATGCAAGATCCTCAAATCTAACATTCCCATCAAGTCAATCACAGTCGTTCAGATCTGACAGAACCCCAAATCTGTTTTCTGTGTTGATGTTCCACATCCTATTGAGGTCGCCCCCCCCCCTATACTAGGCAATGGGGTCCGCCCTTTCCTCACCGTAGCTTGATTTACCTCCCATTTCTTTCTACAGTAGAAAAAGTTAAGTGTTAAGGGAATGATAGTGCCATATCTCTGTTGTGGGGGAAGTATATTATGCAGGATATTAGGGAGGACAGCTGGGTTAGAAAAATTGATAACCACACAATCCCCAGCATACTTTTTACGATCATGGCCTAACCATGAGACCCTTCTTGCCATGATGATTTCGCCAGCTAGTTGTCTCTCTCCCCAGGGAGACATTCTCATATTTTTTGTTAACCAGTGTAAAGATTTACTGATGAGGGAAGATGTAGTTTCTATTTTATCAGGTGGTAAAATGGGCACATTGACAAGAACCAATGTGGTAGGAAGAGCCTCAACAATACATTGGAACTGATCATTCGCTGGGCGTTGAGCGAGTCGATCAATAGGAGGGCCTGGTTTGAATGCCTTATGGGAATTCTCGTCAGTTGTAGATTGCAAAAGTGGGGGATTCACTATCTCTTTTTGTGTAACCCTTCCTTCCCCTCTGTCAGGTAGTGCTGTCAGAGTACGGCAACATAATGCCGAAGGCTCAACTCTAGGTGCTTCTTCTACGGGTCTATTTAGCAAGGAATTTAATCTGTCTACCTCTGTCGTTAATTTATCAATTCTGGCTACCAGAGGAGTAATAACACTCTCAATTTTAGTATCAATCATGTTTGCTATTTTCTTGGACAATTCATTCTCAGAATATTTAGCAAAGTGAAACTCTGGTGCCTCAGCTTTCCTCGCAATTTTAGGTGCAGAGGTAGCCTTTTTTTTCCCTGGGCGGGAACCATTACTTTTAGCCTGAATTTTCCTACAGGCTCTAACTTGCCTGGTTCTGGGGGGAGGGATGGAAGAATCGGAATCAACTAATTCGGTGGCCGTGTGCAAATCCACATCAAGAATAGGTTGTGAGGTGACTGTTGGATGGACACTTAATTCAAGAATATCACTCTCTAACACATCAATTTCAATTGGGGTGCTAGTGTTAGCCAATAAAGGGGAAGCCAACAGCGAATCAGACAAGGGTGCTGGCAAAGGAGAATTTTCAGGAGGATTTTGAGAGCAATTTAGCCCCAATGAAGCCCTCCTGTCGTTATTAATTTTACTAACGATTTGCACCATGTAGTTGTCCATAATGTTCACACTTGCTGTCTTTTTCGACTTTGGCATTTCACCACACAGCTATGACAAATATACTAATAGTTCACAGCGGCTTGATGTCAGCTGTAGTTGGATCAATTAGCAATGGAGCCCAACTAGGTAGGGATCAGTAAGACACTCACTCAGTCACTTTCAGGGAGAGAAGAGGTCCGTCCCGTCCTCTGTCGTCCTCGGACGGCCTCAGACGGCCCGCCCTTTGCCCGGGCTTAGCCCGGCGCCGACCCGCGCGCGGACCCGCGATGCGGTGGCGGTGATCAAATTTAAGCGCCTCCAGGCGCGCGAAAGGGTCCGGCGGCTTCCGGGTCCGCCGCAAGTGCTGCTGGGGATTGTAGTCCGTCTCAGGCAATGATGGAGCAAACTGCCGGGGACCACGCCACACACCAGGGGATAACAAATGCCACAGGTAGCGGGAAGCCAACAATACAGATTCTGCTAAAGTCGCCCGCTCTGTCAGCGGCGGTGATCAAATTTAAGCGCCTCCAGTAACGAAGAAACTGTTAGGGAGGGGTATGGAGATGTTGTTGAAGAGGTATAAGAATTTAGGGAGCACGACCATCTTGATGAGAGCCGCTCTACTAGCGATCGAAAGCGGTAAACGCAACCAGGGCCTCAAGGGCGTTGATAGCTTGACCATAGTTTAGGCGGATATTGTGAGCTGTGTCCAGGTGTATATGAATGCCCAGATATTTAACGGAGTTTGTGCACCACTCAAGGGGGAATTCACAGTCCCATCGCAGTGCTCTACGGGTTAAAGGAAAAATAACTGACTTATGCCAGTTGATGCCCAGGCCAGAGTACAATCCAAATCGAATTATTTCCCTGATAAGGGGTTCCAGGTTAACACCAGGCTCCCGAACATAAAGGATAGTGTCATCCGCATAGAGGGAGGCCAACAAGGGGCCAGTGTTGAATTGGAGGCCCCTCTATAAACGTTTCTCCTGCAATTGTCGGATTGGGGGGTCCATTGTAAGTATAAACAATAGTGGGGACAGGGGGAAGCCTTGACGAGTGCCGCGGGATAAAGAAAAGGGTTGTGAGAGGGTGCCGTTTAGGCGGAGTCTTGCTGTGGGGTGCCTGTACAATAATTCAGTGGTGGCAATGAATCCCATTGGCATCCCCATTCGGTGCATGATCTACACAAAAAAGGGCCACTCAAGAGAATCGAACGCTTTCTCCGTGTCTAATAAAATGGCGGCTGCTGGGACCCCAGGGATGATCCTGTGAAGCACTGAGAATAGCGTTCTAAGATTCAGGGAGGTGGAACGATGGGGGACAAAGCAGGATTGGACTGGAGAAATAATGAATTCCATCAGTAGAGATAAGCGCATGGCGAGAATTTTGGCTAGGATTTTATAGTCTAAATTCATTAAGGACAGGGGGCGATACGACCCTTATAAGGAAGAGTCCCTGCCCGGTTTGGGGAGGAGGATAATGACAGCCTCGCAGAAGGTGGGGGGTAGGATTTGCCTCTCAAGTGCTTCGGCATATACCTCGATCAGCTGAGGCGCTAGGAGGTCTTTGTATGCCATGCAAAAAAAAGCAGTGAAGCCGCCAGGCCAGGGGCCGAGGATCCACGGAGGACCTCTATGGCATAGTGACGTCCTCAATTGAGATTGGTTCAGCAAGGAAGTCTTGCATATGTTTCTCTAGGTATACCAAAGCAATCTCTGAGAGGTAGTCTTCTTGCGCTGTGGGATCCTGCCCTAGTCTTGAGGCGTATAATGAGGTGTAATAATCGAGGAATTTGTCACGAATCTGAGAGGTGGATGTAAGCATCTGACCAGTGGAGGAGGTCAGCTCGGTGATGTAGGCTTTGTTGTATGGGGAGCGGAGCAACTGCACCAGGACTTGGCCTGGCCGTTCTCCTTCGCCATATCGCCGTGCGGTGAAATAGTAGCCTAAAAACAGTATTTTCCGGTCAGCAGTCTCTTTGTATTCGGCGATGAGGGCCAGTCGCTATTTGTCGACTCTGTGGTAGGATTGTTAGTTATGTCTCTATCTATGTCCTTTAAGTCACGCTCAAGGCGAGAGAGTGTGGAATGGAGAGCATTTAGGACCCCGGCGTGCTTACCAATGCAAACACCCCTAATGTATGCCTTAAAACCTTCCCAAAGAACTGCCCAAGAGTCTACCGAGCCCGTATTGATGGTAAAATAGTCTTCAATAGCCTCGTGTACCTCTGAGTGCAAGAGGTCATCGTTAAGGGCCCAACTTGGAAAGCGCCATTGTTGTTCGTATCCATCGGGTCTGGGGACATTAAGAAGAAGTTTAACCGGAGAGTGATCTAAGTATGTTCTCAGAAGTGGGACAATTGAGTGGTACCTGCAAGTGACGCCAGGGGAGAGCAGCCAATAATCTATCCTGGTCCAGGTGTTGTGGTAACTGGAATAATGCGTATAGTCGGTGCTGGAAGGGTGCTGTCTAAAGCGGGGTTGACAAGGTAGAGTCTAACTTAGCGAGCTAGGCCTGTAGGGAATAGAAGAATTCCGGGGAGTCAGTGTTCGGGGCATAGACGCATAGCAGGGTGACGCTGTGGCCCATTAATAGGCCCGTGACTATTGTAAATCTACCTTCGTCGTCCCCAATGATGGAATATAGACTAAAGGACACCCTTTTATGTATAATAATAGCTGTACCCCGGGAATAGCTAAAGAAGTTGGAGAAATATCTATGAGTGCCCCAGCTTGAGGCGAATCGTGCGGGGTCAGTTCTGGGCAGGTGTGTTTCCTGTAAAAAAGCAACATCGACATTATGACGTAACAAATAATGAACAATCTGCAGCTTCTTGCGGTTGTCATTCAGGCCCCAAAAGCAATCATTGATAAACATCTAAGAGGACCGTGAGCATGACAATAACTAAGTCCAAATTTCTGCAGAAGAACGGCTTTCCCCTCCCCTCCGCCCCCAAGCTCACCTTGAAGGAAGTGAGGCATAACCCAAATCAAAAAATGAAGCATTGTTGTAAATTGGAAGCGATTGGGTTAGCATTAGCGGAAGCCATCTTGTATTTAGAGGCTATCTTGTCCATTTTGTGGATCCATTTTGGATTTCTGGTAGCCATTTTGTTTGCCATATGCTGCCACATGCTCACCATGTGCTCTGTCCTCTCTCAGTATTATCTGCTCTTGTAATCTGCCTAGAAACGAACTATATTTAGCATCTTCCACCTTCGCACATGCCCAGTTGAGTTTGCAGCTGTCCTTGCAGCTGTTAGTAGTATGTAACTGTCAGGATGTGTTTACTAGCATTGGCAAACTGTTAACTCCTCCTACTTGTTGACTGTGCATTTCTATATGACCTTATATGTACTTAAAACCTTCTTCTGTACTTGTACCGCCTTCATTTGAGCCCCTGTGTGGGTATAAAAGGACCATGCTCCTTCTGTTCGGTGTGCTACTTCATTCATTACCGAAGGGTGCTGTGTGACTGTAGTTCCACCTTATGAGGTTTATTAAACTTTGTATTTTCTATTCCAGTTTCTGTGCCAACTTCTTCCTATTGGTCAGAGGACTCTGTGCAGAGAAGGGCGAACCCCTTGCACTGGTAGGCCTAGCTGAGGTCCTCTTCTACAAATTGGCACCTGACACGTGGGGCTCATCGGCGACTCGGATGCCCGAAGGATTGGTCGCGACGAAGGATTGGACTCTCGCTCTGGACGCGATCGCTGCCCGATGAGTCCCGAGTCTTGGCAACCACGGCGTTTTTCCTTTCTTTCCGATCTGACCATCCAGGTGGTGCCGGTCCTCGACTGAGATTTCTTCTGTCGATTCGCCGTGCAGTGACCATTTGGTCGATTTAGAACATGGCAGTTGGAACCTGGACACCAAGTGATTGGTAAGAGTCGTTCTGCGGCGCTTGCTGTTGGTTTTTATGCCTGGGATTGGTAAGGTAGATTAGTAACACTTACTGCGGCTTTTGTATTTTGGAATTTGTGTTGGCCAACTTGGATTTCTATGGGATTCCTATATAAATTGCAATTTATATAGGCAGTTAATGAGGAGATTTTTCTCTATCTGAATTGATTTGAACGGCACATCGTACTAAAAGTACCTTAAGTGCTACTTTGATTATAATACTGCATATTCTGCACTATTTTTGGCATGCCTGTTTTTAGCACACTTCGTAGGATGTGTTGCTTTTGTAGTGGTACCAATTTGAAACTCGATGAAGCACAACCGGCCCCCCCCCGGAGGGGACGCCTAATAGGGATATGTATATTAAGTATGGTCTTTCTTCTATAATGTACAGCACATTATGGAATAAATACACTCGTAAGGATTCTGAGTTGCGTTGGCCTATGCATGGGTCATTTGATTTACGAAAGATTGAGTATGTGGAACAATGTATGTTTAAGCGAAAGACTAGGCAAGATATGTTTGACTGTGTACGAATGTGGGAGAAAGAAGTGCGTGAACGAATGAAGCGTGAGCAAGCCTTGATTGAAAAAGAACAGCGAAATAACATTTATGCGAAAGCATTAGAGTTGATAAACAAAGAAATAAAAGAGTTAAAAGAGAGGGAAGATAAGGAGCGCAATTTACAGGTAACTGGCCAATACGTGGTTCGGCGGCCCCTTTATCCTATACTTAATAAACCACAAGATGATTTCTTATTATTAGATCGTCCTCCACCTCCGTATACTGTTCCTTCTGCCCCTCATGAGTCAGATGAGGACTCTGGTTCGGAGGAACACAAGGCACGAGAAACTCGTTCTATGTTGACCGCTGAGCGTGCGTCCCAGCTTAGATCTGCTGCTCGTAAAGCAGTTCGTAGCACTGCCCCCGCCTCTGAACTTCTAGATAGTATGAAAGGGTGGTAGGAAAGGGAGCAGCTGTATTTTACTGAGGTGTTTGCCGCAGAAGTTCTTGAGCTGTTTAGGAAATATTCTGAGGAGTTAGAGCCCGACGATGTAGCAGATAATTGTAAGCAAATGCATGATGGTCTTTTTGTTTTCTCCCAGGTGACTGATACAATCAGGCGTTTGGTTAAACTGCGTGTTGATGCAGTCCGTTTGCGAGAGGAGAAAAAGGCTGCAGACGTAGCTGCACAGACATCTCAGACCGGCATGGCACAAGCTTCTATCTTCGGAACAGATAAGACTGTGATAGTTCATGCGAAACCTATGCGGGAGGCCGCGCCTTTGTATGTTCGTCATAAAGGAATGGGTACAAGTGATGATAAGGCTTCTATCGAGGGAAAGGGTTATTTTATTTATAATTGTGTTTACGCTCCTTGGAATAGGACGGATGTCATGGCACTTAAATTTGCATTGCCTGATCCGCGGAAAAATGCAGCCACATTTTATGAGGAAGTTGAGGGTGCTATTAGGTCTTGTACTATGACTTTGCCTGATATTGATTTATTTTTCGGATTGATATTACCGCCTGATATGTGGAGAACTGTTCGTAAAATTGATGATCGTGCAGCTTTTGGAGCGTTATGGAAAGACTTAGAACAAATGGATGTACAAAGGAAACCCCCACAGAAGCCATGTCAGTTAATTTGAGATCTTCCCACAGCTATATTAGTTAAGTTAAAAACGATTATTCCCCCTAAAAAGATAGATTGGACTGTTTTAGCGTCTTGTAAGCAAAAGGCAGATGAATCGGTCTCTGATTTCTTTACACGCTTTGAAGAAGCATTCCACGATTTTAGTGGCCAGTCATTGACAGATGACACGGGCAGACATCTGTTTGTCGATAAATATGTTGCAAACCTGTTGCTAGAAATAGCTAGTCACCTAAAAGCCAGTGAGAGTTCATGGACTACCTCTTCTCCGGTTTCTCTCTTGACTATGGCTCAGTATTATGAATGCTAGGAATTAGAAGCAAAGGGTAATGAGGATAAGAAGACTAAAGAATTAAAAACAAAGGTTATGTTGGCTCAGGCTTATGGTCCGCCTTTTAGAGGTAGTGATAGAGGTGGACGTGGATCTTATGGTTCGTCTTTCCCTTCCTATACTCGTTCGAATTTGTCTGTTGACCAGTGCGCGTACTGTAAGAAATTTGGGCATTGGGCTTTCGATTGTCCAGCACTGCGTGCTCAGCAGTGTCCACGTGGTCGGGGACAAATGAGAAATCGTTCAGGATATTCAGGGCCTAGAGGAAGCACAGGTGATCGTGCTAGGTTCGATGCTAATATACGTGGGCAGGATGGGTTTAACACTTTTGATAGAAGGAACCAATATCAAATGTCCGACTATGTGCCGTCTGATTTTCAAGATTCTGCTTATGCATAGGATTGCCTAGGATGGGGTAAGGAATCAGTTGAAGTTCCAGTAGATCAGAGGGGTCCCTATGTTACAGCACATGTTTTGGGTTCTACTGATCAGTTTCTGGTTGATACAGGAGCTACTCGTAGCGCCTTGTCTAAACAATTGTTTCCAAGGGCTCCCCTGTCTGGCTTAACCATCACAACGATATGTTTCGATGGAACCCCTTTCCTTAGCCCACTGTCGCAACCACTTGCATTCCATGTGGATACATTTACTGCTCCATGTCCATATTTGCTTTCCACGAATACACCACAAAATATTGTGGGTCTTGATATGCTCAAGTATTTCAGGACTACGATACGATGTTCTCCAGAAGGTGTACGTGTTATCTTGAATGACAACCATCTTGTGACGGAGAGAGCTTGTCTTGTTAAAGAGGATATTGCATTAGCTTCACTCCCTAGTACTTTGTGGGCTACTTCAGACACTGATGTAGGGCAAATGGTTTTCCACCATTACATATTAGTGTCAAGGAGGGCGCTGTGCTGCCACGTTTGCCTCAATACAAAATTTCACAGGAAGGCGAAGAAGCACTCATACGTATTGTCCATGATCTCATTGAAGTGGGGGTTGTTGAGGAAGTTCCTTACAATGTTTGTAACAGTCCGATTCTTCCTATTCTGAAAAAAGATACTGACACTAGGATTTACCGATTCATTATTGATTTGCGAGAAATTAACGAGATTGTAGTACCACAATACCCCGTGGTTTCTGACATAGCGACACTTCTTACTTTGGTTCCTCTGACAGCAACTACATTCTCTGTGATAGACTTGAAGAATGCTTTCTTTTCGATCCCTATTCATCCTGATAGCCGATATTTGTTCGGTTTCACTTTGAATAATCGACCGTATAGATTTTGCAGAGTTCTTCAAGGCTATACTGAGAGTCCTAGTATTTACAGTCAAGCATTAAAAAGACAACTTGATTCTTTCGTTTTGCCTGAAGGTGTGGCTCTCATACAATATGTCGATGACATCTTGTTGGCAGCCGAAATCCCTGAGCAGTGTGAAAAATGTACTTTGTTCTTGCTTTCTTTTCTTGCTTCCCATCATCACAAAGTGTCACAAAAGAAATTGCAATATTGTAGACCGAAGGTAACCTACTTAGGTCACCTTCTGTCTAAGGAGGGACGTGCACTCACACCAGATCACATTCAAGCTATTTTAGACACACCAGTGCCCCGTACTCAGAAAGATGTCCGTCCGTTCATTGGTCTTACTTCTTTTTGTAGGCAATGGATATTAGGGTTTTCACATATTGTTAAACCCCTGTTGGCTCTTTTGACTAAAGATACTCCAATGCCCCTTCCATAGACGACTGAAAGCCAGAATGCTTTCCAACAATTGCAACAAGCCCTTTGTTCTGCACCAGTATTAGGCACTCCGGATTACACCAAGGCTTTTACACTCTATGTACACGAAAGAGATGGTTGCGCACTTTCAGTTTTAGTGCAGACACACGGTTACAAACAGCGTCCCTGTGCATATTTTTCAGCAGTACTTGATCCTGTTGCTCGTGTGTTGCCTGGATGCTTCCGTTCAGTTGCAGCAACAGCTGTGTCAATACGTCAGAGTGAAGGGATAGTTTTGTCACATAAGCTGTTGGTGCTAGTACCCCATGCGGTTGATGCCCTTTTAAATCAGACAAAGACGCAGCATTTAACTAGTGCTCGTCTGACAGGATACGAATTGACATTGTTGGCCCCTCACATTACACTGAAGAGATGTGCGACACTAAACCCAGCCACTTTGTTACCATACCCGGTGACTCAGTCTCAGTCACAGGAGTCTCACGATTGTAAATTCCTTACTGAGGAACAGACAAAGGGTTGTGTCGATTTGCAAGACACGCCCCTTTCAAGTGTTGATGGGGAACTATGGGTTGATGGGTCCTGTTTGAAGTTACCAGATGGTACAACGTCAACTGCATATGCAATTACAACACTTCAGACGGTAGTTGAGACAGCTCGTATTCCACAGAAGTCAGCTCAGGCAGCTGAGCTAATAGCTTCGACACGAGCGTGTGAACTTAGTACTGACTTATCTTTGAACATTTATACAGATAGCCGCTATGCTTTCAGAGTGGCTCATGATTTTGGGCTACTCTGGAAGGAGAGGGGCTTTCTAACATCCCACGGGATGCAAATAATGCATGGAGAATTAGTACATAATCTTTTGACTGCTTTAACATGCCCGAAGAGAATAGCAATTGTTAAATGTAGCGCACATATAAAAGTAATTGATTAGATAGGACAAGGCAATTCTTTTGCAGACCAAACAGCCCGTGAAACTGCCATGCAG
The DNA here is from genome assembly GCF_964204655.1 of Triturus cristatus. Classification (NCBI taxonomy): domain Eukaryota; kingdom Metazoa; phylum Chordata; class Amphibia; order Caudata; family Salamandridae; genus Triturus; species Triturus cristatus. The sequence goes on along the minus strand of NC_140585.1, from coordinate 413,533,539 downwards.
CGAAGCACCACGTCTATGTACGTAGTGAAGTCACAGGCTGAACGCTGGCATGATACCAGACAGGAAGTGCTAGATATGCAGAGATCTGCTTCTACAGAAGAAATTGAGCAATGGTCTAAGGAGGGAACATTGGACGATGAGGGCTGTTGGAGGAATAAAGAGATGAGCAAGTGGAGATTGCCTACAGCCCATTTACAATCTATGATTCATATGGCACATGGGCCGGCTCATGTTGGAGCCTCCTCGATAACGAAATTGCTCACGCAAGTTTGGGAGCATCCAGAAATTGCCGGCACAGCTAAAAAGATGGTGCAGTCTTGTCTGATTTGTCTTCAGCATAATCCTGGTAAAGGGACACGAACTCCTACAGGAGGGTTTGCTATGCCAACTGCACCTTTTGAAGTTTTGCAAATGGATTACATCCAGCTTGAGCACTGTAACAACTTAAAGTATGTTTTAGCAGTGGTATGTGCCTTCAGTAAATGGATAGAGGCATACCCTATGAAGGACAATACAGCTCTCACTACAGCAAAGGTACTTTTGAAGGAATTCTTCCCTAGATTTGGTGTTTGTAAACTTTTATGGAGTGATAACGGACCCCATTTTATTGGGCAAGTCGTCGAATATGTCCTGAAGGGATTAGGGATCAAGCAGAAATTTAATGCTGCTTTCCATCCACAATCAGCAGGGCTAGTGGAAAGGTATAACGCCACACTTAAATTGAAACTGGCTAAAATACAGGCTTCCACGTCTTTGAAATGGCCTGATGCACTACCCTTAGCACTGTTGTCCATTAGATCAGTGCCACATTCGCGATCTGGTCTTACACCATATGAGGTGGTATTCGGAAGGCCTATGAACATTTGGGAAATTCCTAAACCACCTCCCATACATGATGTACCATGTGTATTGATGAGTAACTACCTATCAGAATTGACTGACAGTTTTATTTCTATTCATCAACAGGTTCGAGAAGCTCTTCCTGATAGGTCTGCAGGTAAAGGCCATGGACTTCAACCTGGAAACCAGGTGATGATCCGATCTTTCCAGAGGTTGAGCAGCTTGGAGCCGAGGTGGCACGGCCCGGCGCAGGTGCTCCTTTCAACGAGAACTGCGGTCCGAGTGACGAACAGGAGGAACTGGGTGCACTCCACCCACTGCAAGAAAGTGCCGTCTACCTTGGTGGATCCTGCTGCCTTGATCGACCATGGGGACATCCTGGATACAGGGAGAGGCCAAGCCATATCACCTGACGAACCTGAGGAAGTCTTCCCGGACCACACGATTCCTGGAGTATCCCGATACCAACTGAGACAACGGAAAGAGCCTGCATCGTCGAAATGGACTGGTTGAGCAACCGACCTGGGTTAGTGAAAAGGAATGCCGATGTGGCAAGGGGGGGATCAGTCCTGTATAGTGTAGCGACACCCATCTTGACCCTCGGTGAAGAAACCAACGGCTGCCCAGGGATAAGAGCTCCAACGACAAGCTGATCATGTCCACAATGAGATCAACTGTTGCTAAGAGAAAGATCATTTGTGCTATAGGGTTTGTTGTTGCTATGGTGGTTGTAGCAGTAATAACCTGGTTCGCTGAGAAAATGGCTCCTGCTCGAGAGCTTTTGATCGCCCCTACTCCAGTATCAGTTGAACACCACTACTTTACGCTTCCCTACCATGAGCAGAAACATCGACAATCCTACTTAAATAATACCTTTAACCAGATGTTGCATCATATTCATAATGCCAAAAATACTACCAACTGTTGGGTGTGTGGGATGATACCTGCACATCAAAAGAAAGGAGGAACACCTTTTATTCCTCTTCCCTTTTCTCATAATGGTTCTTGTCAAGCTTGGTATGCGCTTTTGTTTGCATCTGGAAGACGTACAGTAGGCGGGCTTCTTTTTCGCCTTATTAAAGTATGCTACCAAGATAAAGATGGTTATCCTCAAGCCAAAGGGACCAAATGAGAATGGGAAGAGTATCAACCGGACAATATTTGAACACCATATGTCTTCACAAATTTGAGAACTTTTACAAGTAATGAACAATTTGTGATTCTGTTAATAGAGCTAAAGCAGATATATGTATAAGCAGTATTGGGAGAATTCCAGTGGGGAAAAGCGAATGTACTGTAAGTCTGACTATTGAAGGTGTAAAGAACAGTCGTTTTATAGCCTCACATAATACTTACTTTATCTGTGGTAGCCAAGGATATTATCAACTACCTGCTGGGTGGTCAGGTGTGTGCTATGTGTCCTTTCAATTGCCCCCTATGTTTCTGGCACCTGCATCATACCACCGGGACCTTAAATTATTCGACGATATCTCTAGAAATAGATACAAAAGGACAATAAGTGCTGACGAAGTAGACCAAACTGATACCACTCTGCAACAATATGTCGATTTTAATTTAGGTTTGTTCTTCTTTGTGGGTGCTGCATTAAACAGTAGGAAAATAAGACGATTGACTAGAGTTGTGGAAGCTGTTACCAATCAGACAGCTATGGCACTTGGGAACATTACGGAGGAGCTGCAAATTGCAAGGATTGTAGCTCTCCAGAACCGAATGGTTCTAGATGTGGTTCTGGCTGATCGAGGTGGTGCATGTCGCATCATCGGTAGCAGCTGTTGCGTATTTATACCGGATCACGCACCTTCAGTATATGACGCAATATCAAAACTGCATATGATTGCTGCAGAAATTCATCCAGAGACTGGTACTTGGACTTTTGCTGGATGGTTTTGGACTCTTGTTTCTGCTTGGGGCTGGAAGCTACTGACTATCCTGTGTGTAATGATTATGATACTTTTTACATGCTGTGTATGTATCCAATGTGGTCCAATGCTTTGCTCCATTTGCATCTCTGTCTATATACCTGTCAAAAGGAATGTTGCAGAAACAAAGGCCCAACAAATGTTGAATAAAGAGGTGGCCGAAATAATGCTAATAGATGTATGGGATGCATATTTAGATTACCCCAGAGGAACGAATGTCTTCAGCTAATGCTAAAAGGGTCGTCTGTTGTAAATTGGCAGCGGTTGGCTTAGCATTAGCGGAAGCCATCTTGTATTTAGAGGCTATCTTGTCCATTTTGTGGAATCCATTTTGTATTTCTGGCAGCCATTTTGTTTGCCATGTGCTGCCACGTGCTCACCATGTGCTCTGTCCTCCCTCAGTGTTGACTGCTCTTGTAACTATATTTAGCATCTTCCACCTTCGCACATGCCCAGTTGAGTTTGCAGCTATCCTTGCAGCTGTTAGAAGTATGTAACTGTCGGTATGTGTTTACTAGCATTGGCAAACTGTTAACTCCTCCTACTTGTCGACTGTGCATTTCTATATGACCTTATATGTACTTAAAACCTTCTTCTGTACTTGTACCGCCTTCTTTTGAGCCCCTGTGTGGGTATAAAAGGACCATGCTCCTTCTGTTCGGTGTGCTACTTCATTCATTACCGAAGGGTGCTGTGTGAATGTAGTTCCACCTCATGAGGTTTATTAAACTTTGTATTTTCTATTCCAGCTTCTGTGCCAACTTCTTCCTATTGGTCTGAGGACTCTGTGCAGAGAAGGGCGAACCCCTTGCACTGGTAGGCCTAGCTGAGGTCCACTTCTACAGCATGATATACCAATAGACTTTAAGCTGGAATGAAAGAACCCTAACTCGGTACATCCGTATCCCTAGAAACAAACCAAAGGTGTACACCATGAGGGGTGGCAACGCCACGCCAGTCGGTCAGCCATTAGAAACATTATGAAGTGATGAACGTTAATATCCCAAACTAGTTATGCCATCATTGTGTCGCCATGTAGGATAGGACAGTCAGCCAGTGCCATCACTTGAGAACAGTTTCATACTTGCGTTGGAACCTCTGCCCCGGGGAGATGATCTGGTCTCATACGCAATCGCCTGGTTGTTGGTCTGTTTGTATGTGTGGCAGAATTCCTGCACCTCTGTCGGGGAGTCAAAAATGCGAGACCGGCCGTTGATGTCGCCACGCAGCCTGGCCAGGGTAAAGCATACCATATTTCAGTCCCAAGTTCCTGAGGGTGACCTTGACCCCATTGTATTTACGGCGGGCTTCTTGCATCATGAACGTGAAATCAGGATAGAGCGCTATTTTGGAGCCTTGCCATGCAGTATCCCCTCTTTCTCTGGCAAGGCGCAGTGCTGTATCCCGGTAGCGAAGGTTCATAATGCGGGCGATGATAGGCCATGGGGGGAGGCCCGGATTGGGTCGGGGCCCAGAGCTGGTGTGCACGCTCCACCATGAAGCTTGGGGTGAAGGAATCCCTCTCAAACATGTCAGCGAGCAAGGTCTCAACAAAGAGGGCCAGGTGTCCTGTTGTAGTGGCCTCCGACACCCCTAAAATGCGGATGCTGTTGCGCTGATTGCGCGCTTCAAGGTCTTTGTTTTTAATCGCCACGTCTTTAAGGATGCGCTCCACGCGCTCTAGGCTCTTGAGGGATTACGCCGTTCCATCTTCAATGTCGGATATACGAGCCTCAGCAACATCCAGGGGCCTATCTTGAGTTTGGATTTTGGCCCCCATATCTTCCAGGCGCTTGTCCAACATGTCAAAGCGCCCGTCCAGGGCACGGAAACCCGCCCTCATCTCCTGAAGCGGGTCTGAGCAATGGGGTCATCTGCACAATCTGCACCCTGGCCGCTCTCCGCCATGGTGGGGCTGTCGTCACGATTCTGCTCTGCGACCTTTTCAAATGGGAGGGTCCTTTGTTTAGGGTCTTTACGGTCCATGCTGCTGTGGGACAAGGCTTTAGGAGAGGCAGTAGTGTCGTGACTGCGCCACTGGCAAGGAGAAGGCCTGGCAGACGAGTTGGCAATTCGGCGAGGAAGGGAGGCGGGGGGGGTGCATGCAAAACCTCCAGAGGCTAGTGAGGCCGGTGAGCCGCTACCCCGAGCAACCCGACAGGGGAAGGGGAGTCACCCCAAGAAGTGAGCCAGGAGCTGGATGCTCAAGTGACGTTCAGGCCCTGGAGGGAGCGTATGGGTGAATCAGGGCTTCTCCCTGTATGAGGCAATGTCCTGCAGAGACTGAGGATTGGGCGCAGGCAGTGTGGCAGCGATTCAGGCCCTGCAGGTCAATGAGGCGGAATAGCAGGCAAGGCTCTGGATTCCCGGACTGCAGGCAGGTTGGGTGCTCGTTTCTGGAGGAGCCACCGGGCGCCAGGTACAACGGCCCAGCCCGTATCGCCCCCCAATCTGCACCCTTCAGGGATCGAGTAATTGCCTCCTGGACCCAGCGCGGGCCCTGGCCCTGCAGGGCCTATGGGGGGGGAGGGTCAGATGGTTCAGGCCTTGCTTGGCCACACAGGCCAAGCAACCGGTGGTGTTGGGTGTGATTGGGGGGAGAGCGCGGAATGCAACCTGCGCCACGCGGACTCACCCCAGCCCTTGTCCTCTCAGGTCGGGAGACAGACCTAGTCCGCGTCCACTCCTCAGGCGAGCCATGCTGCCAGAGGGATCGGCGCCGGCCGATATGCACTCCTCCCCTCAGGCCATCGATTCCTGGGAGGCCTGTTCAAAGGCCATCTGGGCACGGTCTGGCTGCATCTGTGTGTTCGCCCCGATGACAGCAGTCTTTTGGTGCCAAGCTGTATTGTGTATGCGCTGCTTTATCACTGCTGGGCTGAGGACGGCTGGCGGAGCTTCAACGTCGCGCTGCCATGTTGGTCGGCGGCTTGGCCACGCCCCCCAACTTTCTCCCTAAATTGACCATGGTGGGTACTTTTATACATCCACAATTGACTATTGGTGTACCGATGTAAGTCCCTAGGATATGGTACTTAGGTACCCAGGGCATAGGTACACCAGGGGACTCCCATGGACTGCAGCATGTATTGTGCCAACCATGGGAGTCCACTTAAACTGTGACTACAGGCCTGCCACTGCAGCCTGTGTGAGTTGGTGCTCACACCTCTAATGATAGATATAAGCTTCCTTATATCTGAGGTCACTGCACTTAAAACCTATGTCACCCCTATGGCAGGATCATTGGTCCTGAGGGCAGGTGTTTGGTTATAAGTGTGAGGGTGTCCCTGCATGAGCAGGACGCCCCTACAAACCCTGTAGTCGATTCTCCAGGCTTTGTCAGTGCGGTTAGCCATTTTAATACATATAATGGACATTACGAGATGTCTAACTATATAGTGGCTGCACCAGACCTGGTCATATTTGGTATGAAACATGTTGGAATCATACCACAACACCAATTCCAGTGTTGAAAGTATGATACCATGTGGTGATGGGCTCCCTTTTGGGTACCCCGCTGTACTCCCAGTAACAGCCTTTCAGAGTCTGACAGCAAACTAGTGCTGCTGTCAACTACAGAAACGATTCTGCCCTCCTACTGCTGAGCCAAGCTCAAGCAAGGGAAGGTAGAATAATAGGTTTTCTGTCACACGGAGGTGTGACCACCTACCAGATAGGACTTAGTACATTGAGCTGGGGTGGGGGTGCTTACCAGCGCCACCAGTCTGCTTTGAAGTGCACATTTGGTGCCCTCCTTGCACACTTCAGTTTGAGCCAGTTCAGGGAGCTCTTAGCTCCTGCTCTGGCATGAAACCGGACAAAGGACAAAGGAGTATCCTCTCCTCTGTCCAGCCCCTCCTCTGGAAGGGACGCCTGAGTTGCTCTAACCCTTTACCTAGGGTACTTAAGGGCTTACCTGTGGGTGGTTCCTTAGACTCATCGTGGGACAAGACTCAAGACTGAAACCAAATCACTCTTCGACCGCCTGGACACTTGGACTTCGTTGGACTTTGCCTGGAACTGAGACTGCACCTAGGAAGACAACTGCTGCTCCTGGTCTCGCTGTACTGCAAGTCTTAGCATCATCTGTGTCTGTGCTTCTTCCAGGTTCTTCCACAGACCTGTAGGCATCAAGGACACACTAAGTAATCTCCTTTGAAGTGAAGGAGTCACTCCCCTGGGTCTGCAGGCTCGGCAACGAAGCTGACCGGTCTGCTGCTCCTGTTGTCCTATGACCTTCCAGAGGCTCAGCAACACAGGTGGTAGTTCTGCAACTGCAAGGCCAGTATCCCTCGTCAGAACCACAGGGATCGAACCCCTGTGCATTGCCGCTGCCAAGGCTTGTTGGCTTTGCACTCCAGAGATTTTATGGCAACAAGAAGCTCCAGCCTCCAGCGTCTTTTCCCTCCAAGCTCAGCATCCCTACATCAGCCTTCATACTTGGTGAGCTGCACGAGGTCCTCGCATGACTCCTGTGCCTTTGGCCTATGGGTCCTCCTTTGGATCTTCTACTGCTACAGTAGGCTCCCCTATTTGCTTCGGGCCTGCTCTGACTCTTCTGCTGTTGGTGAGCCTTGTAGACCTTACCCGTCTCAAAGTTGCTCCTTCTTCTTTCTCCATGCCAGTTGCGGCTACCAAGGCTTGTTGGCCACGACCACCTAGTCACAGACATCCAATGTGGGACAGCTCGTGCACATCTCATGGTCTTCCTCAGCATTGCCTAGTCCTCACAGCTGCAGCGACAAAGTCATTGTCACCTCCCCTGAACCACCCATCTCCGGTGGGCATTGTGTCTTCGTGCCTCCTGGTCACGTCCGAGAAGCATAGACTTTGTACCCTTTGCTTGTAGGTTCTTCACTTCCAGAATCCACCCTTGGGATTCCACCGGACTCCTTCCTGAACTTCTCCCAAGGCATTTTCTTCTAAGTCTTCCACTGTCATCTACGGAGGTTTCTGACGTTTCTTCACCCCCATGCACCCGGCTTCCCTGGAGTAGGTAACCTGGTTCCCGGGGCATTCACGGGTGAGGTGGCTCTCCAACCTTCCATCCTCCAAGGGAATTCTTAGGAGCCCTCTGGGAAGGGTCCTTCATTTGCAATCCTGCAACTGCCACTTCTCCATTGACTTCCACTGGTCAATCGGCTGTGTTTCTACTCTGCACACAGCCTCCGCGGTGCTCCTGGGTACTTATCTTGGGTGGTTCCTTGTGTCCCCAGCTATTATGGGTCTTCTGGTCCAAGTCATACCCTCCTTTGCAGTTTGCATTCCAATTGCTTAGTATATGGTTTGGTCTACCCCTGGAGACCACTGTATGTTGTGCTACTTACCAGATTGCTTTTGAAGTATTTTGGTGTATTGTGTTGATATCTCTGGGTAAAAGATATAACAATGTGTTTGTGAGTTGTGTAATAGAAGTATTTTGATATAAACACTGTGTGGTTCTTTTTTATTTAACTTACACTATTGATTAAACTGGTTAAACAAGCTGCTTAACACTCCTTCAAGATAAGCCTGAAGGCTGTTCTCCACGGCTACCACTTTGAGAGCTTTCTGTGGTTATCAAAGACCACTAAAATCACCTAAAGGGTTGCCTGGATTAGTGCACTTAAATAAGGGTGCACCATATACTAAGCCAGCCTCCTACACAGTGTTTCCACATCCTGGACCTCAGGACAAAAACAGGATTGTTACCATATGTCTGCCAATAGGATGGCTCCCCCGGCGGAAGACTGTGCCACTTGGGGAACAGTCTTTGCAGCAGTATATACCAGAACACACGGTACACTGTCATTAGCTGTTTTGCCAGAGGTGTTTAAACAGATCCAAAAAGAGTACGGGGCAGCCCTTGCCCTGAATTTGGGGATAGTACCGATGGCAACTTTTCCGCAGTATCCACCATAATGTTGAGTGATCTTAAAGGGGAAGAAGCAGCGCTGAGGGTACGCCAACAAATCATAAACTTGACTCCAATAGAGCAGGAGCGTGGGTTACCAAAATTTATTGAGGAAACCTATGTAATAGTAGGTAGTTAGGCTTTGGGAGCCGGACCTAGTAAACCACAAATTAAGAGTAATTCTGAAAAGGATAAATCAAGGCAGGAATCAGATTCTTCTTCTAAGAAGAAGTGGGCTAATAAGAAACATAAAGAAAAGACTAAATCATGGGCGGATCTCCTCAACAGAAGGCCACTAAAAAGCGCTATAATCTCCGCAAACTGGATAATATTAAAAACGCATGACCGGTATCAGGATACTGATACACATCTATCTTGTTTCTTTCAGGAGTCATCCAAAAAAAGCTCGGAGAGAGGTGGATGATCAGAGCGCATATCAGAGGAGTACGTGAAACCGACTAAGGACTCGCAACGCTCTTGTAACTACTTAATAAACAAGCATTTGCAATGCAATAGCTCACGCATTTGCGAGAGTTTAAGCTATTGGTACTGTAAATGACAATGCATTTCATTTATGTTTTAAAAACCAACACATAAATAAAAGGCATTGTCATTTTTAATGCCAATAGCTCAAAGTTTCGTAAATGCAATACTTATTGCATTGCAAATGCTTTGCTTTATATTGCAGCGACATGGTGCAAAAAAAACAAACAGATGTCATGCTGAGACCTAAAAATGGTGGCTATATACTCCCATTATAAAATGTTTAATTACAATAATTACAATAAAAAGAATTCACCATTGCAAATAATTGTAATAATACTGTACGAGTGCTTCTTAGCGGACAGGTGTATTAAGAACGTGCATTTAAACCATAATTTAGCTTTAAAGCACAAAACAGGAAAAGATGACTCTTAATAATGCACAGAAAAAGAACTATTGGCTTTGAACCTTTCTGAAAATATATGTTTTAACACACAAGAACAAAAAATTAAAGCAATAACGAAAGGAGGCAGGGCTTTAAGTGGGCCAGGACCTGAGCACCAGCAGTTGCTTCAGTGAAGTAAAAATAAATTGTAACTCTGCAGCAGGTCCACCCTTCACTTCCTTTAATGTAACTTCAAAGAGACTGGTTATAGGTCTTTCAAAGTCTCATCATTTTAGAACTGAAGCATTTTCAATATTATATACAACAAAGCTATAGTTGTTGCTTTTTTATCTTATGCTACTAACAGCCATTGACAAAGCCAATAATCCTGGCTTGTTGTAGGTGTGATGTTACTTGTTGTATTATATTTGTGGATGCAATGACAGCAGCAGCAAAATACCGGTCAGGCGGCACACTATGCTAAGCACAGATTTTTAGCTAGTGTTTTAAGCCACGCCCTTAATTACATCGGCCACGCCCCTTTGAGAGACCCCATAGTTTTTTCATCCTACTTAAAGCCCTAAATGGAGGGAAGCAGCTCCAAGTAATGTATTGGTCCACCTATCCTGGCCCTAAAGCGTACATCTTTTTAGGTAGATGTGAACATGTTGAGGCAAAATACATCGCCCACAGTGCAAGAGAGCCAATGACTTAACCCCTTCGACGCGCATGACGGAACGATTCCGTCATGCACGTCGGTTGCGCTGTGCGCATGACGGAACCGTTCCGTCATGGCCCCGCCCCCGCACGGAATCTTCAGCGTGGCGCGGAAATCCGCGCCGCGCTGAAGAGGTTAAGTAAGCTGACCATGAATTACCCCATGTTGCCTGCTGCGTTGGTAGAAGCAAGATTTGATATGACACTGAATAGAGCAATGAATAAAGAGGGCTGTTCCAAAGCCACTTTATATGTATGCTAGTATTTTTGTATTTAATCATTTTTTATTTTAATTATACGAAGCTGGCTATCTCTAGGCTAGGCCGATAAAGGTTACGTATGAATCACGAAACCTAAGAAATACAGCAAGGGACATCCTGGTTAAATCTCTTGAAGAGAACCCGCACACCAACACACATGTCCGTCAAAACGAAGGACGTATATTTCTGTTTCTCTGAAACTGCAAGTTATTCATAAGCTGTCAAGCACCAGTTGTTTACAGATTTTGCTGCTTCAAGCATCCTTAGAATCTCCCCATCCTCCTCCAACCTCAACACCTCACCCTGCCACTCCAGTTTTCACTGCCTCACGTGACGGAAACGATCGGGCTGTGTGTCTTGCAATAATAACACGTGTCCCAAATGCACAATACAATCTCCCGTTCTGTGAAAGGAAAGTTGATGGCCCAGCTTGAAAATATATTTATGACATCGATCTGGCTTCCTTCATCACCTTTCAAGTCCAAGAAAAGCGCATTTGGAAAAAAATAAAAATACAATGATAAGTGTGTTGTCAAAGGGTCTCCCTGTTCCCTAGGCCTCGATTAGCAACCACCCAAGACAAGTACTCTTCTCTCCTACATTTACACACACGCGACCCCCAGCGCTGGCTGTGCTGCTTAACAGGATTCTAGCGTCTACAGCCTGAGCTTGTGGCTAGCGGCGCTATACTGGTAGGACATGTCGTGCAAGCCACATAGTGACCACACCATCATCCGCTCCACTCAACACGCATGCACAGACGTCACCCATAGATTACACTGACACTTTCATTGTGGGTGAAGAACTGCTGCAGGTTTATTTCATACAACATAAGTATGACGATAAGTGGGTTATCTTACGGGCGATCCAGGGCAAGCAGCCCCTCGCTGCTCCGCCCGCCTGTCGAGCCAGCACGCACGGTGGGTCGATGCCCTGCAGTGCGGCACATATTTTCAGATCATCCTTTGGATCACGTGATCTGTTGCATACTCCCGCCCCTTTTGACGGGGACGGAGCATGTTGTGGCACACCCCCGGTTGGTCAGGCCCCCCAACCGCCCGAAGGACTAACGTGGCGCCGTCGCGGTCTTCGCAGAACCTCCTTTGGCTCCCGGACCTTGGCTCGGGCACCCTTACTGTGCCGGACAGGGGTACCCTTACTGTACCGCCTGTCGCAGAGGTACCCTTACTGTACCCTTCTGCCTCCAGATCGCCCTGTAACTCCGCCTGCAACGCAAGAAAAAACATTAAAACATTCCAATAGCGCGCTACCTCCGCTGCGCAGGGTAAGCGGAAAGGGTGGGAATGCGCGTGGCCAGGAGGAGCGCGCCGGAAGCAGAGGAAGATCAGAGGGGGTGAGGCGCCTAAAAAGGGGGGGCTAGCCTCGCCCACCCTAGTGGCACGCCTCCCCCGGACAATCCCATTGGGGGCCTCCCCTCCCCGAGGTGCGGCCTCACGCGAGGCGGAGCAAGGGGGGGGGGCTCCGACGGGCGGCCACTAGAAGGCAGCCCTGCTGATGTCCCCCTGCGTGGGACGCGGGCAGCGGCATAGTGACCACACCGTCATCCGCTCCACTCAACACGCATGCACAGACGTCACCCATAGATTACACTGACACTTTCATTGTGGGTGAAGAACTGCTGCAGGTTTATTTCATACAACATAAGTATGACGATAAGTGGGTTATCTTACGGGTGATCCAGGGCAAGCAGCCCCTCGCTGCTCCGCCCGCCTGTCGAGCCAGCACGCACGGTGGGTCGATGCCCTGCACTGCGGCACATATTTTCAGATCATCCTTTGGATCACGTGATCTGTCGCATACTCCCGCCCCTTTTGACGGGGGCGGAGCGTGTTGTGGCACACCCCCGGTTGGTCAGGCCCCCCAACCGCCCGAAGGACTAACGGGGCACCGTCGCGGTCTTCGCAGAACCTCCTTTGGCTCCCGGACCTTGGCTCGGGCACCCTTACTGTGCCGGACAGGGGTACCCTTACTGTACCGCCTGTCGCAGAGGTACCCTTACTGTACCCTTCTGCCTCTAGATCGCCCTGTAACTCCGCCACAGCTCTGGGGAGGCTTTCGTCGCTGCCAGAGCCCCCCTTCCTCCCTTCGCTGATATAGGTGCCCTGCCCCTGCGAGCCAGCTTTTTGTGGGCTAAATTATGGGTCCTGTTCTGCAACCCGTAAATGACGGCATTAATTTGCAACATTACTCAGGAGCCCAGGGCAGACTAACAAGGATGTCTTTTGGCCCCACTGCCGTTCAGCTTAGACGTTACTGGTGTTCCTAACTTTCTTAGCGATGCCACTGCAGATCTTCCTAACGTAATTATGGGAAGATCTAGCACCTACATATGGAGCCAGAACTGAACCATAGCTGAATTCGTCAATCCATCGATCCCCTTCATATCCTAGCACGAAGAAGGTTTTAATTTCCACTTTGTCTACAAAGGTGATGTACAGATAGCGTCATGGTTCCTGAATTGTTGCTGCTGCTGCGAGGGGTGCATGATTTCTCAGCCGGACAAAACATTTTAACGTAACTGCTAAATGGACGGCTTTTATCATGACTCCGGACAAAGCCAATATGACTGACTGAGCTGCCGAAGAATACATCTCTCAGCTCGAGGACCAAATTTGTGAACGTTTCCCACCTCCCTGGCTCCAAGGAGAGGCTGAGCGAGAAGAGCAACACCTAAATCTGTTTCTCAGGCTGGAAAATATGGCATGGGTAACAAAGCATTGGTGAAATAGGCGCTATGGACCTGCAATCCTATTAAGATTTTTCAATTGGCCAAATTAGGTGCCTTCCTGGCTTGGAACTGTGTTCCCAACAGCTACAGCACAATAAGCAGGGTGAAGGTAACGTGTGAGTTAACCACTTTACCTACGTATATAAACACAAGCTGACTTCACGGGTATCTCAATTTTCTTCCTTTCACATCTTATTATCCTATTGTTTACTACAAACTGACCCATATCTTAGCAACATCTCCTCGTTTTCGCCTTTCTACTTGCAAATTAAGTTACATTAAATTGGACGATAGTCTTATACTAGTCCCGCTGTTTATCCCAATCTTTTCTTACTCTCCACTGGGACAGCGTATCCAATTTCCTTGCTTGTTGAATAGAAGGTAGCTTTTTGACTTTATTGCTGCTGAAAGGAGTTAATAGGTTTGCCTACAGTCCTTGTTATACCGGTGTTGCTGTGCTATAGGTAATTCGTTGCACCGACATCGTGGCTTGAAAATGAAACTTCTTATTTCATCAACTAATTTGTTGTGAGCCCCAGTTATGATTTCGTTCATATCTCCGTAGTTGGCAGTGTCTCTATCCTGCCAATACCTGGGGCACGTCCGCCTCAAATGATGACAATACATCTGGCTTTTCCGCTAGCCTTGCCCATTAACCTGTCAAATGTCAATGGAGAGCAGCACATCTCTGGTCATGCTCATTTCAGAAAGTGTTAAGCCCTTTCCATTACTAGAAAGTTTAATTGCAAAATTCAAGAGGTATGGTCGCTCTCTGCTCTCTCAATTATTACCACGTAGATGAGGGCATGCCATTCACGGGTGTCTGGTTGAAGTATGCACAGGTAATTGACACTCATTCTGGGGTGTCTGGTTGAAGTATGCACAGGTCATTGACACTCTCCCACGTGCAGTGCTGTGAAACGTTTGAAGTAGTTCATCAAATTCCGCCAGCCACCCCCTAGGTGGAGGCTTGCACTCCCAGACTTCTGCTAGTGTAAAAAAAAAAAAATAGAAAAAAAAAAAAAACCCGGCCACACCTCCAGTTCAGTTAAATTTTGTAATTCACGACACTGACAACCCCAGGGGCCAAATACTGGGCTGTGTAAATGCGGCCCAATATCACCATGAACAATTAGCTTGGAGTGGATGGGTGTTAACCTAGACTGGCTGAAGGCAAAACCTTTGACAATCACTCCTGGCAAGATGTGCCAACGCAGGTAGAATAAAGAGTTATCCAGCCCGCCTTACTTCCTTTACCAGTTCGACACAGGTCGAAGAAGCATGCCCCTTCCAGAAAGGTCATGGCCTTATCCCTGAAGCTTATCCATACAGCATTCTACCGGAAATCTACAGCATTGCTTTGTAAAGCTTTTTCTGGTTCCACAATTAATTGTGGTCGATATGCTCTCCCTCGGTTTGAACAAAATCTTAGCTAATCGTACGCCTGCCTAATTCCCAGGGCTGTCTGGCTTAATACTTAACGCCTGGAATTGCCCCATCAAATGTAGCCTTGCACTGAAACTTAACTTGGTTGTCTCAACTTTCCTTTTAGAGCTAGAAACGCCCCCCGTGCTCCTTGTGCTTACTAAATGGACCCGCTCCTTCGTTTCCAGCACACAATGCACTTAAATGTCATCTGGCTCTGGTGCCTATCAAACAACAGTGACAGCTTCTGTCACCTTCATACAATCCATAAACAAACCTCACAAGGTCGCAGAAGCGGCAAGCCCGGCTAAGTCTCGGTAAACCATGTCACTCTGTGCTTTCCCTGGCTTTCCACGGCTAGGCAACGACTAGTACAACCAGACTAGACACTCTAATAAAAGGCTTAACAAACGTGTAGTGTATAACAAGCGCCGCCAATTTGTACACGGCTAGTACAACCAGACTAGACACTCTAATAAAAGGCTTAACAAACGTGTAGTGTATAACAAGCGCCGCCATTTTGCACACGGCTAGGCAACGACTAGTACAACCAGACTAGACACTCTAATAAAAGGCTTAACAAACGTGTAGTGTATAACGACTCAACAAAGTCCTTGCTGCGCAGTACACATACAACTATAATCAGACGTTCAACGTGGTGTTGAAAATGTCAAAATTAATCTCACTAACTTCCGCAAATCACTGTCCCAGCCTTTTTTTTTTAAAAAACACTCGGGAATAAAACCAATACTAAAACAAACCAGGGCGCGAAAACAAAATTTGATAGACGTACAGGCATAGCTGGTTACCTTTTTGACACAAACACTAACAAAGACAGTCAAATCGAGGTTTGTATTAAACCAATGAATTCCCTATCTAACGAGTATGAGCACAAATTGGCAGCACGGATGCGAAAAATCAAGCACCATCTAAACGCGGGCAATGCACTTTTAGTGGATTTTACCGTAGAAGTCTGCTAACGTCAATATAAGTGTGTTAATAAAGGAAGAATTAACCAACTAACCACAATTTATAATCAGGGACACACAAATACTGCACAGGTCGATATACATTTTATGAATACTTGATGTTAACATATATATGCTTTAGCTATAAAGCAACGGAGCTTGAGACAGGCAGAAATAAAGGTTTTTTGTTTTTTTTTGCTTAGCCTCACATCTGATCACTCTTGCGCCATCCAAGAAATTTTACTGTAAATCTACTGTCATCGTAATCCCCACAGGGTAAAGTTTTGGTAATTTTAATGCTGCACCAGTGCTGTGTCATATATGCCACACCAGGGACACACTCATTTCTTATTAGGCACGGGGAGATTAAGTGATTTTCCCAGAATCACTGCATATTGATAAGGCGCTGAGACTTCGGGCCTGGTTCTCTCCAGCATATAGTAATGGGCCATGCACTAGCTAGTCGTGCATGGAAAGCATAAGTTTCCGTAGGTAAAGTTTGAAGTCTGTTATTTTCTGCCCGATAAACAAGTTTCATTGGGTATCCCTAGAAAATTATTCTTAGTTGCCGGAAATAACTTTGGTTTGTATCCTGCGCTATGCTGGTTATGATTAATGTAATTCAGCACGCCCCTAAAAGTGTTGTAGAACTCTCGCGGTAAACGGCGATGCCGGCCTTGGCGATGGTGGTGCCCTGTGCAAGAACGTTGTTGGCGCCCCCCCAATGCCGCCTCCACCACAGATTCCCTCACTAGCCCCCTTTAACAGTTGACCAAGTCTCCATAACCACACTCTCAGATGCATTTAATTAGTTATATAGCGCCACTCCTACCAGTGTAGGGTGTCCGCGACTTTGCATCTCACACAAAATCCGCCGAGCCAATCAATCATATGCATATGAATCAGTGTATAGGAAAGGTTACCTGAGCCAAAGGACTCAAAGTGTAGGAGACTCATGTCATCCCCACTGGCAGGCAGTATAGTTTAAGGCTGCTTGGTGTGGAGAAGCACAAGCTCGGTCGAGTCAGCCAAATTAACCCTCTTTGCAACACTAATCAATGTTCTAATGATGTCTGCTTAGTGGTGTGACTGCAGCTCTAGGATGAGCGTTCGTAGCTCACTGTTGACTATTAGGGCTGTAAGATATACATTGCAAGTGACAAAAGGATGCCTCCTTTGAACACAGTAACCTGCTGACCTATTTACATCATACGCACTCTGAAATCTACTTGGCACACGTTCTTTGCAGCGGGCATATTTAACCCTCTGCACTAACTACACCGAAGTCAAAACCTCCACTATACAAATTCTTGATCTTTCTCCAGGAAGATAACGAATCACACGAGTTATCCTGACATTTATGTGAGGCCTGGAATTGCCGCGGAAAGAAACGCAGCATCCGGTGCTTCAAAGCAGTATCTAGATCAACATTAAAGACACCGACATATCCCGCCTCTGCGTGTTAGGCAGCAAAAGGCAACCATTCCAGTACGTATAATCGTGAAGCACCAAAATGGGTATGTACGACAAAAACCAGTGCAAACCGTTTTTCAGCAAACAAGAGCCTCAGAGGAGTCCACCAGCGGACATTGCAAGCGCACCTCCACATTTCCATAGTACAATGCAGACACACAGGTAGTGCCGTCCATGACATCGCGCCCGGTACCAATCGGGGGTGGGGGGGGGGGGGTGGGGTGGGGTGGGCATGGCAGCATTCGTGCAATGGCGGGGGCTGGCCCGAGCTCCGCCGGTTGCACCAGCACGAAGCAGCGCCCCACGGCCAGCGGAACCCATCACCAGTTCCAGATGCCCCGACACCCGTGCACGCCAGCAGCGGCCGCCCGAATGTCCCCCATGCCGCGAGGCTGGCGCCTGCGTGAAGCGGGTCAAAGCCCCGCATGCAAATTCAGAGGCAGGGGGGGGGGCACCCGGGGCCTCAAGCACGCCCGGCCAGCACCCAAGCACCGACTGCGAGCCCCCCCTCAATGGCTTATGGCCACGGGGCTGCCGGCGAGACGGTGTGCAGACAACTGGGCACAACAACCGAGACAAACTGCCCCCGTGTAGCGGCGACACGCACAAACAAGAAACCACACCTGTAAAGCCCGAACAATCACGCGTCAGGGCCTCCAGGCGCCAATTTGCCGCCGGCTCCGGAGAAACGCGAGACCGATTGCATTGCAAATGCCAGCCCCTGTTAGGCAGGGGTAGATAAGGTGATTTGCAGAATCACAGGATGCTCAGCGTCATTCCCGAGACTCGAACCCATATAGCGCGAACTCGACCCGAAGGCAGCGGAGCGCTTCACACGAGCACCATATTTACATTACACCAGCAGGCACGGAGAGACCAAGCGACCCGCCCCAGAATCCCGGGAAGCGGAAGCGACCCGAGACTCGGACTCCGGCACTCAGCCCCAAAGTCGGCCGGCTAGCCGCAGCGCCACATCCCCTCCCCGACTCATCCACGGGTCCGATCGTCATACATAAAGCGCGATTCTGCTGAACCGCCCCAGAGCGGGCCCTGAAAGGAGCAAGTGACACCCTTGATAAATCCCCCCGTAAACAAAGATTAGGAGGTAAGGGACATAGCAAACAACTACGAGCCAGGGTATAGACACCAATTAAAATCAGCGAGCAGTGTGAAATGCAGGGTTAAAATACATTTAAAATCACAGGGAACGAACCACACAAAGCTTTGCTTGGATGTATCATTAGTTACTAACCAACATAATTTCTGGTAGATTAGTGACTGCACTCTGATTCTCTGCAAAGGGCCCCTCGTCCATTCATCTCCCAAGCACACTGATCTCCAGCACCCGGGGCGCGACATTTTAGGTCTTTCTCTATTGTTCCCAACCTAAGGGAACTCTGACACCTAGTGGCAGAAGTAAAAACTGCTATTCAAACCTGTTCGAACATTATATGAACAGGATCACGCATACCTTGTGGCATAAGCGTGGCCTTGGACCCATCATCTGTGCACCAGCTTGTTTAGGGACTAACACCTGCTACTTAACGATACTTAGGGACTAACACCTGCTACTTAACGATATCGGACCCGCAGGCCAGTGCCTCACATTTTTCTTTGATTTTGTTGATTTTTTCCCGTCTTGAATTCAGTCTGTGCTGCATTGCTCTTAATTCTTGACATGTGAAAAGGGACGTATGCAGTCTGCACAAATGACCTACATACTGATTGCAAATTCCCGACTGGGAACCCACCGTCCTGTGTTTTCCTGCGCGCTCTGTCCCACCATCAGGACAGGGCCCCCGAAAAGATAAATGGCATTTCTGATCCGAATCCTAGTTATGAAGGACACTGAGGCTGATCGGCTCTGTATTGATCACCTCCTTGGTCAGTGAAGAAGTGCGTGCTCCTACCCAGAGACTGGGAGAGCATACCCCCAGTGGCCAAATTCAATTGGAAGATCAGAGAGGGTGAGGCGCCTAAAAAGGGGGTGCTAGCCTCGCCCACCCTAGTGGCACGCCTCCCCCGGACAATCCCATTGGGGGCCTCCCCTCCCCGAGGTGCGGCCTCACGCGAGGCGGAGCAAGGGGGGGGGCTCCGACGGGCGGCCACTAGAAGGCTGCCCTGCTGATGTCCCCCTGCGCGGGACGCGGGCAGCGGCATTCATTGAGCCCATCTTACATTGTGCAACAGCAGCGGCATCACCAGAGGCCACGAGACAGAGGGGAAAAAAGAAAACAAGGAGGTTTTATGATTTCCTTTTTTAGAGAGTTAGTGAGGATGTGGCTTGATTACTAAAGCGGACGACTTTGAAGCTAGAGAACCAGGGGGCATATTATCAAGCCAGGCGATAAAATTATCGCCGCTTTAGCAGTAGAAAACTGCAGCTGAAATGGCGATAATGGGCTTGATAATATGCTCTATGGAATTCCAATTGCAGCCCATGTTAGATATGAAGGACATCTGACATGGGCTTCAATTGGAATTCCATAGAGCATATTATCAAGCCCATTATCGCCATTTTAGCGGCAGTTTTCTGCCGCTAAAGCGGAGATAATTTTATCGCCTGGCTTGATAATATGCCCCCAGGTTCGAGTCAGGCGGGAGGCTCAAACATCCTGCAATTGCAGACATATTACTTAATCTCCCAATGTCATTTTTAAAAATAAGAAGAAATGAAGGAGTCTATCTGTTTAAAAATAAGAAGAAATAAAGGAGTTCATCTAAAAAGTGCTGCTAAATAATCCATCTGTTTAAAAATAAGAAGAAATAAAGGAGTTCATCTAAAAAGTGCTGCTAAATAAACCGGGTGAAAAGCAGCAGAAAAAAATAGTTCTCTTAAACTAATAGAAAAGCATTGCAAGGTTAACGATACTGTACTTAGCCGGTGCTCCTTTGCTGAACAAGTGAAGGGACATTTTGCTGGCTGTACCAGGTATGAGGCAGTTAAGAAGAGCGAGGCAGGAGTCTGAGCAATGGTGAGCAGCAGGAGGGAATAGAGTGGTATTATTAATCACAGGAGGTCTTGCAGACAGCGCATGAGCACTGATGCTAAGCCTAAAAAGGAAGATAAACCTCTACAGTCCAAGCCTCAATTCAAAAAGAAGAAGGTGGCTGGCATTAAAGTATAGTATGCCACCGATATTGTGGACACTGCTTCTGAGGAGAGAGGGCTCTGACCATACTGGACAGCGCAGCAGAAGTCACAATATTTCACCGGAGCCTGATAGATTGTCTGGAGGCAGTAGCACTGAGTGACTAGGTCCAGGTGGAAACACTGGACATGAGAGTAAGTGTTCCGCATCTCTTATACGAAATGCAACTCCAACTGGAGGGGTACATTCAAAGATACATCAATGTTCTCTTTTGGGAGAATTTGTAATTTAGTTATGATATTCTCTTGGCTGAAAAGGATTGGCCACCAGAATTTGTGATGGATTTCCCAGAGGGAGAAACAGTAATTTTACCTGCTTTTTCTGACCTCGTCCCAGATGCATTCATACGCCAGGGAATAGTCTTTAGCGCTAGCTCCCGCGTAATATTGCAGAAATGTGGGTGGGATGACAGTTCCCCTTATCACATTATACTAGTGAGGTCAACCCTACAGCCTCAAAGACAATACCCCATTAAAAATTAGGCTGAAAAAGAAGTTAGAGTGGTACTCACACAACTTGAATGCCAAAGTGTAATAGGAAGTTGCACCTCCCCTATGAATAATCCTTTGTTTACAGTAATGAAACCTGACCATTCATATCATCTAGTATTCGATTGCAGACACTTGAACACAGCTACAAATAAATTTGCTGTACAAAATTCGCATAGCACAGCATTTATGAATAACATAGTGCGGAAACAATCCAAAACAACTTTAGACATTTCAAATGGATTTTTCAGCCAAACATAGCACCTGAAGCAGGTATTTCACCGCATTTAGCATGCCCAGGTCTCAAAAGCAGCTCTGTTGATTACCCCAGGGATATAATAACAGCCTAGGGTTGTTTTCAGTCTGGTTTACAGAACTTTTAGAAGGATATGATGACCAGGCATTATACTATGTCGACGACATATAACTAACAGATGATGACCTTTCAACACACTTGGATAGAGTAGATCGCATAGTGTTGGGATTTGCTCACATTTGCTACAAATTCAATTTAAAAAAAATCAAGAATAGTCAACCTCAATGTCCCAATTTTAGGATACAAGTTGCCAAGTGAAGGGAAAAGCCTAGTGACATATTTCCTCGAGAAGGGTGGGCTTCTACAATTACCTTACACCTTGAGGAAACTCCAATAAATATTGAGTTTCCTGAATTTTGGCAGAACATACATTCCAGACTACGCAGAGTGGGTGAAATTATTCTACGACTTGATATGTCCAGACTTTTCAAGCACACATTGGACTACTGAACACACACACACACAAACTACATTCAGTACAAGCTGACAAGCCAGCTTCCAAACACTTACACATGTGTAAACACCACCAACCTGGTCATCTATATAATTGCAGGGGCATCAGGGTATACCCAAGTTACATTAAATGAAGGGAATGCTGTACCAATTGGTTATAAATCGCATTTATACACCAATGCTGAGATGCGTTTTGCACCAACAGAAAAGATTCTAACGGCAGTACAGACTGCTGTAGAGAAAGAAAGATCTTTGGCTCAGGGTAAAAATGCATTATTGTCATGACTCCGGTCAAAGACCTTGAGGCTGGCACAAAAGCCAGTGTTCCTAACAATAAGGCTTTACATCCATGTTAGCTACAATGGTCCAACTCTCTCACCCCAAAAGATGTAGACTATGGATTTGACTCGACACTACAAACACAAGCATACCTGCAATACGAAAATGAATATCCTCTGCCTAATGAAGTCCTGCCTCCTGATCAGTATGATTACATAATTTATACTGATGGTTCAGCACAACCTGCCGTAGGAAAAGAAAACACCAATACTCTGCAGTGTGCGCAACTGTCAAGGACAATTGTGAATTCCGCCCTCAGAAGACCTAAACGCAATCCCTAGGTGATTGCACAGCACAGCTATGCAGAACTCAGAGCTCCAATTCTGGCACTTAACAATACGGATCCCAGTTTCCCCACACTTATAACGTGTGATTAGTGTTATTGTGTCCAGTCTTACAACAAGTTCTTACCCTACTGGAGCCAAAAGGGATTCAGAGATTCCAAAGGGTACAATATAAAGCACAAAATGCTCTGGGGACAGGTGGCAAAACTCAAAGAGTGTTTGCCACGGAGTCATCAGCATGTAGGAATACACATTGCAGGGAATTACATGGCTGACTAAACTGCAGAAGCACAGTGGGCGGAGCACAATGTTTTTTGAGATGAAGGATAAAGTGGTGAGGTAACAGAGAGGAAAAGGGAGTTTGACAAATAACACAAATAGTGACTACAAAAACAAAGCAAGGACAATATTCCCTAAAGAAGGGACCACAAAAGTGCAGACATATATATTAAAACTATCTAGGAGGGGACTATCTTTAATTTTATTCCTGACACCCCCTGACAGGATTAAAAATGAATAATCGGGATTAGTTCGGGGAGGTAAAGGCCCCTAAATCCCTGCTGCTATTACCAACATGTTTCTGCCCAAATCAAACGCTCATAAGAGTCGCGCTGGCATTCATCAGGGTGTTGGTCCCTTGGTTTTTTTGGTCTACCCCCAGCTAGGGGATTCGTTACCTTCTACTGACAAACAGCCGATTGCCATTTATGCTTCTGTACTCTGAATAATTTCCGAGAGCGAACAATTATCTGAAAAAGAGTAGAACATGTTTTATCGTTCTACTTCTCTCCAATCCTTTCCATCAATTAAAGAATAAGAAATTTCCTCTAGCCTATTATGCCACAAATTATCGTGTCTCCCAAGCGTGTCCACCACACAACACCCCTCCGTGACTTTGACACAGGTCGCAAAACACACGTATTCATAGTACACGTAACGTGAGGGACAGAGAAGTGTTTCCCAAATCCCCATCACCACGAGTGTACATGTCTTCGTAATTTAAAAAGGTGGCATGCTGTTACTTGTATGCCACCCAAAACACATGCTGGTTCAGCTGAGTATGAACAAAGATAGAAAATGGACTTACAAGGGTTTATTGGAAAATCTCCGAACCCGGGACCGGTGAGGGACCGTGGTCCTATAGTCACACTCTATTTACAAAGAAAGGAAGGGACATAAAAAAGTGTATCTACATCCATTCCACTTCTCATTCACTCGTTATTATGCCATGAGAGCTTCTCTGTCATACTCTGACCACTAATATGACTTACTACTCCAAGAACGCACGGCACTCTTCGTCCCCACGGAGGTCCTCCGTCGATAAAGACGGGATCAAGTTCCCTTCATTTTAAAGGTGGCGTATTGATTCCCTATTCCGGTAGGGGAACTCCGAGTTCAATGTTAGCTCGTAGTTCCGGCCGTCAGGCACTACGCAAATGAAAAGAAAAGACGGACAACTCATACGTGGGAGTCTGTTAGTGGAAAAACTACCCGCAGCCATCTTAGAGATCCTGAATTCCCCGTCAACAGTGGCGACTTCTACATGGATGTCTGTATTCCCGAGAATGGGAGTTACCTCTAATCGTCATCTCTATGTCGTGCAATGGTATTAGGCACAATGAGCAAACTATCAATTTTACACCAACCAAAAAAAATGAAAAGATGTAACCCTGTTTACACCCACATCGAGTTAGGAAAGTGACCCAGAGGCACTATACCATCCGCAAGTCAGTGATGATTGGATGTGATGGTCAACCAAATCATGATTCTCTTACCGATGCAAATCCATTTCCTAATGGTGTTGTTGTATCAAATGTTAAGCTTCACTGTATTGGAAATACTGTAAATTCACACTGTCTTCACTCAATTGAATCATTTTTTGCCCAGCCCATATAAATGGAACCATGGGATGGAATCATTTAAACCCACTGTACTACTTTTTAGTCTATTAACCCAACGTTGTTCCCTAAAAAATAGGAAGTTAGCGATATTTACTGTGTTGGGTGGTATAAAGGGTTTGTCCAGCACTGTCCACCTGAGGTCTTGTTCACTATGTTTTTTATGATGAAAGTGCGCAGTCAATTTAGTATTTGTTTTCCCGCATCGTATTGTACTGAGATGTTCCAAGATGCGTGTTTTTACTCTGCGCGTGGTCATTCCAACATACAAAAAGTTACACGGGCAGCGAATCAGGTAAATCACGTTCTCAGTATTGCATGTGGTATGTTTTCTCTGCTCCCAAGGTTTTGACATCCCAATGTCAACCTTTTTTCCATTTAGAGACAAGGGGCATGCTCTACAGGAGCCACAGGCATAATGTCCCATCACTGGGGGCAAAAAATGTTCTTGTTGGCGAACACTATTGCCAGCCATGATTGCTCTCGGACGTGTGTTAACAATAGTATCTTTTATACTTGCGCTCTTTTTAAAAGAGAATAGTGGGAGGGGTTGTTCTAATCCATTGGAGTTCAAGATCCTCCAGTTCTTTTGTACTATCTTTTTTATATGGTTGGATGCTGTATTAAACGTCGTGACACAGATACTGCTCTCAACTCTTTCTTTGTCCTGTGTTTGTAGGAGAGAATCCCTATTGCAGTTTCTCGCTCTTTTTTGTGCCTTAGAAATGACTTGTGCAGGATAGTCTCTGTGTTTGAACACTATCTCATTTTCAAAATTTGAGACATAGAGGCATGCCAGACTAGGGGCACAGGAACTGCCCATGGAAGTTCCATGGGTTTGTAGGTAGAAGCAGTCTTCAAACTTAAAAAAGTTTTTGGTTAGGGCCAGTTCTAACAGGCTCAAGATAAATGCCCGTGGGGTGTTGTAATTCCATTCCTCAGCAAAGAGTATGTTCTCAATAACCCTTAGTGTTTCTTGCTGAGGAATGTTCGTATACAACGACTCAATATCGAGTCCCACCAACAAGTCTTTATCAGGATCTAATTCCAAGTCTTTTATCAGGTTTAAAACCGCTCTAGTGTCAGTTCCTGTGCCCCTAGTCTGGCATGCCTCTATGTCTCGAATTTTGAAAATGAGATAGTGTTCACAGTAGCCAACCCTTTTTCAGAACACATTAGGGTATGGCGTAGGTACATCGATGATGTGCTCATCATCTGGAGAGGCAGCAGAGACCAGGCAAACTTTTTTATGGATTCGTTAAACCATCAAAACCCATTTCTGATTTTTACCAGCACAATCACTAATGAAGCATTACCATTCTTGGATCTTTGGATTAAAGCAGAAAATGGAGGCTTAGCGAGTAGTGTTTTTCATAAACCTACAGACAGGAACAACTTGCTTTCATTTCAGAGTTTCCATCCCCGTTCACTGAAAGAAAATTTGCCGTATGGTCAGTTCCTACGTCTCCGCAGGAACTGTTCCGACATCGGGGATTACAAAAAAGAGGCAAGGATGTTGAGTGAGAAACTCAAACACAGAGACTATCCTGCACAAGTCATTTCTAAGGCACAAAAAAGAGCGAGAAACTGCAATAGGGATTCTCTCCTACAAACACAGGACAAAGAAAGAGTTGAGAGCAGTATCTGTGTCACGACGTTTAATACAGCATCCAACCATATAAAAAAGATAGTACAAAAGAACTGGAGGATCTTGAACTCCAATGGATTAGAACAACCCCTCCCACTATTCTCTTTTAAAAAGAGCGCAAGTATAAAAGATACTATTGTTAACACACGTCCGAGAGCAATCATGGCTGGCAATAGTGTTCGCCAACAAGAACATTTTTTGCCCCCAGTGATGGGACATTATGCCTGTGGCTCCTGTAGAGCATGCCCCTTGTCTCTAAATGGAAAAACGGTTGACATTGGGACGTCAAAACCTTGGGAGCAGAGAAAACATACCACATGCAATACTGAGAACGTGATTTACCTGATTCGCTGCCCGTGTAACTTTTTGTATGTTGGAATGACCACGCGCAGAGTAAAAACACGCATCTTGGAACATCTCAGTACAATACGATGCGGGAAAACAAATACTAAATTGACTGCGCACTTTCATCATAAAAAACATAGTGAACAAGACCTCAGGTGGACAGTGCTGGACAAACCCTTTATACCACCCAACACAGTAAATATCGCTAACTTCCTATTTTTTAGGGAACAACGTTGGGTTAATAGACTAAAAAGTAGTACAGTGGGTTTAAATGATTCCATCCCATGGTCCCATTTATATGGGCTGGGCAAAAAATGATTCAATTGAGTGAAGACAGTGTGAATTTACAGTATTTCCAATACAGTGAAGCTTAACATTTGATACAACAACACCATTAGGAAATGGATTTGCATCGGTAAGAGAATCATGATTTGGTTGACCGTCACATCCAATCATCACTGACTTGCGGATGGTATAGTGCCTCTGGGTCACTTTCCTAACTCGATGTGGGTGTAAACAGGGTTACATCTTTTCATTTCTTTTGGTTGGTGTAAAATTGATAGTTTGCTCATTGTGCCTAATACCATTGCACGACATAGAGATGACGATTAGAGGTAACTCCCATTCTCGGGAATACAGACATCCATGTAGAAGTCGCCACTGTTGACGGGGAATTCAGGATCTCTAAGATGGCTGCGGGTAGTTTTTCCACTAACAGACTCCCGCGTGTGAGTTGTCCATCTTTTCTTTTCATTTGCGTAGTGCCTGACGGCCGGAACTACGAGCTAACATTGAACTCGGAGTTCCCCTACCGGAAGAGGGAATCAATACGCCACCTTTAAAATGAAGGGAACTTGATCCCGTCTTTATCGACGGAGGACCTTCGTGGGGACGAAGAGTGCCGTGCGTTCTTGGAGTAGTAAGTCATATTAGTGGTCAGAGTATGACAGAGAAGCTCTCATGGCATAATAACGAGTGAATGAGAAGTGGAATGGATGTAGATACGCTTTTTTATGTCCCTTCCTTTCTTTGTAAATAGAGTGTGACTATAGGACCACGGTCCCTCACCGGTCCCGGGTTTGGAGATTTTCCAATAAACCCTTGCAAGTCCATTTTCTATCTTTGTTCATACTCAGCTGAACCAGCATGTGTTTTGGGTGACATACAAGTAACAGCATGCCACCTTTTTAAATTACGAAGACATGTACACTCGTGGTGTTGGGGATTTGGGAAACACTTCTCTGTCCCTCATGTTACGTGTACTATGAATACGTGTGTTTTGCGACCTGTGTCAAAGTCACCGAGGGGTGTTGTGTGGTGGACACGCTTGGGAGACACGATAATTTGTGGCATAATAGGCTAGAGGAAATTTCTTATTCTTTAATTGATGGAAAGGATTGGAGAGAAGTAGAACGATAAAACATGTTCTACTCTTTTTCAGATAATTGTTCGCTCTCGGAAATTATTCCGAGTACAGAAGCATAAATGGCAATCGGCTGTTTGTCAGTAGAAGGTAACGATTCCCCTAGCTGGGGGTAGACCAAAAAAACCAAGGGACCAACACCCTGATGAATGCCAGCGCGACTCTTATGAGCGTTTGATTTGGGCAGAAACATGTTGGTAATAGCAGCAGGGATTTAGGGGCCTTTACCTCCCCGAACTAATCCCGATTGTTCATTTTTAATCCTGTCAGGGGGTGACAGGAATAAAATTAAAGATAGTCCCCTCCTAGATAGTTTTATTATATATGTCTGCACTTTTGTGGTCCCTTCTTTAGGGAATATTGTCCTTGCTTTGTTTTTGTAGTCACTATTTGTGTTATTTGTCAAACTCCCTTTTCCTCTCTGTTACCTCACCACTTTATCCTTCATCTCAAAAAACATTGCGCTCCGCCCACTGTGTTGGTCTGCACGGGGGCGTTCGACGCGGCCCAATGATGAAGCATGACACTGCAAAGTGTGTGAGGGCAGTATTAAAAGAATAATGTCTTTTCCTTCTAAAAAATACTCGAGGTTTTTTTGATAGTAGGGATAGTACTGTGTTCTTCACTATCATAATAACCGGTGACAAATAAGTTCTGTGTGGAGTTCTTCTCTGTGTAGTGAGTTTGAAACTTTAGTTAGGGGAGTCAGAGAAGGCTCAATCTCTCCCTTACCTCTCTTTTTTGTGATATTATAAACTGCAGAAGCAACAGTGCAAACTGCTGCAGTCGCTGTAAATACTTGTCCAGGTATGAGGATAGATCGAGACATCGTGGTGGCTGTCAACGCTGTGCACGATGGCACTGACCTGCCAAAGAGCTTTCCCACAAAATACTACCAGTTATGCGAGCAAAACTTTCCATTTGCTCAGATTCCCAGAGAGGGGGATCAAGTGATATCTAATTCAGATCGCAGGTTAGGGTTAATCCTAGCAGCACATGTCGGCCTAGCATCTGCACCTACAATTATATTATTGTTGCAATGCTATTGGTGGCCAGATCTTTACAAACAGACTAAGAATTTTGTCTTTAAATGTGACATCTGCCAGAAGATGAAGGGTTCCACCGTGGCGTGTCCACCACAGACACCTCTATTGATCTCAGACAAGTCTCTTGCTTACATTCAATGGGACCATAGCGGCCCCTTGCAGTCAGATGGGGCTTACAAATACACCATGGTTGAAGTGGATTCCTGCTGTCAATTCCTTTAGGTTTGGCCACAACGATCAGCTGATGCCCGAACAGTTTTAAAAGATCTGCAAGTCTTTATCATGACATTCGCAGTAGCCACATTCCATTCGGACCAATATCCGGCATTGGCCTCCAGGGCTTACAAGGACACCATGGGAAAATTGGGTGTGACTTTTCGGTACCCTCTATCATCCTGAGGATAATGCAGCAGTGGAGAGGAAGTCCCGGGACTTAAAGCAGTCTTTAACAGCAAGGTTACTAAATTCAGGTCGCAGTTGGGTCCATCACCTATACGGGGTTCAGAGAGCCCTAAACAATCAGCCTTGAAAATCTCTGTGTGGTCGCCCTCCCTATGAAGTCCTGGGGATAAGATGTGGGTTCCTGACCTTGACAGTCCCAGTTCAGTGACTGCAGAAACGCCATTTGACATCAATAAACGTTTGGATATTTTACAGGATCTGAACAAATTTCGAGAAGCTTAAAGCAATGTCCAGCAGAAACCTTATTCAACTGGAGAAGTGAAGGAAGCACCAGTGACTCCTGGTTGGATCCCCTGTAGTGAAGATTGCTATCTATATACTTACAATGCTAAGTTAGCACAACCGCGTTAGATGTTAGAAAGCCATCTTTCCGCTTTTGCACACGACACTGTAGTCACATGTTATTAATTGAGAAATGCTTCACATGAGAACGGTCTGTTGTTCACATCGCTAACAGTGAGCAGCGACCTTGGTCTGCACATTGTGTAAAGAAACAGTCTGGGTCGCTAGACGGTGCATGTTGTTAGGCTCAGGTTGATCGGCCCACTATTTAGCCATAACACCCACGCAGCTGCAAATACCTGAAAGTCGAGTGCTTTTAATATTGCAGGCTACATGCTTTAGACACATTCGGAAGAAGAGCTTTCCCAGGAGCAGAGTCTAGCTGATCCTGTGATGTGATTCCACTAAGCTGATCTTTACGGTATGGGGTTCCCCATTCAAGCCTAGAAACCTTTTATTAGTAATAATAATAATCTTAGTTTACTAGCGAAAGGAAGGTGGCTGACATCCCCTGTCATTTTATTATGATTACTCCTTTCATTCTCTATGGTATTGTAACTATGCTGATGGTTTTGATCTTAATCATTTGTCTGCTTATGTTAGCCAAAGTACTGCATCTTAGGACACAAGGTTTATAAAATAAACTCTTTAAACTTTACAGTGTCTCTGTTTATTCTGTTATGAACTGATATGAGAATAATTACGAACAGGTATTTCTGATTCCCACCATTCCTGAGAATACCCTAAGTCGCTTGTTCTGGGTTGTCTATACATTGGGACCACCGAGATAAAACTCGGATAACGAATGGGACACTGAAGCTGGTCGGATAAGGGGTTCTGAGGTGAGTTTTTGGTACACCACAATTCACTGAGGTCCTGGTTTCCTGTGCAGAATCCCTGCAACATGGCGCACCTAACGTTTGGTCTATTGATTTGAAACGCCTTAGTAGTGCTTATATTAGTCCACAACACCCTCACTCTAGTTTCCGGTTAACGGGAGTGACGGTTTAACCTACCTGTGTTTCGACTAATAGGTTCTTTCAAGCTTGATCATTAAAAAGGTAATTTTTTACTGAGCCCCAGTGCTACTGTTGATATCGTTGTTACTCTTTAGTGTGTCCCTATGGCGGTTGATATTGCCGCACATAGTAGTACACCTCTGCGCCGTCATTTGATGACGTATGGGGTGCCAGATGATGGGATGGCTGTTATTATTGTGGTGAGCGCTGATGCGTCTTACCCATATGAGTTGTTTACTCTTGGGTGACTTTTCTGGCGGTGGATGACGATGATACTTTTCATTCCTTTACTCCCACGCAGCTACCTGCGGTCTATACCCCGTATAGGACACAAGAAATTCCTATCTCTGCCTGGCAGCATACCATTTGGTTTAATGGCGTCCTTCCCCATGCGGTTGCACCGGCTAGAATGGGCCCGTTGTCTATTGCAGGGGCTACATGGCCGGTGCTGGCCAGCTTTACGCCTCATCCCCGTTATCTCACGGCGGCGGTGCCTGAGTTGCGGGTGCTACACACAGCCCTGATTACAGTTCATAGGGCTTTAGTGCAGTACGTGTCACGCAACGTGCAGGTGGGGGCACCTGCTGTTGCGGGACAACCAATGGACCACCATGCGGTGGTTATTAGTCCTGTTATGGTTAATTCGGTAATGGGCAAGCGCCCCCAAAGTAAGGATGATTTTCCTTATTGGCTTGCTGAGAAATTTGACCAACTGGAGGCCGTTTTTCCGCATACCACTCCTGTGGAGAAACACAGGATTCTCACCATTAGTTTGCCGAAAGACTTGGTCCCAGATATGGCCGATTGCACAAACTGGGGCAAGGTCTTTGCCGCGACCTACTCGAAATGCTTCGGCACTCCGTCTATGTCTGTACTACCCTCCGTCATTAAACGTGTTCAAGAGATCACGGTGCGGAGGCTGGTGTTGAATTAGGAACGAGGCTTGTCGGAGTGTTCGATGTGGTGGCTTCCATGGTAATGGGCAACCTCAAAGGCGATGCCACGCAGTTCCAAGTAGCTAATAAGCTGGACCGCGTGGATGAACTCGACAGGCCCAAGGAGTTCGCTAAAATAATTGAGCAAGCCTATAGGACCGTGAGCCGTAGTGCCTTGGGTGTTAAACCAACCGTGGTAGTTCCTGATATAGTACAGCAAACTAAGGCGAGCTCGTCTACTAAAGACGAACGCCCAAATTTTCCTAAACAAAGTTGGCGAGCAAAGAAACAGGGGAAGCAGCAACAGAAACAGGGATCTCGTCCTGCCTCGCCCGTGCAGTCGTCCACCGAACGCACATATGATCTGCGCGATCGATCTCGTATTAAGTCACCTGATAGATTTCAGGTTTCTGAACAACACTCCTCGTTCTTCACAGGAAACATCGGCTTCACAATCCGGTGGCGGAGACCGTGGGAAATGAAGGGGTGCCCAAAGTCGTGAGCAACCCCGTCAGACTGACGGCAAAGGCAAGCAGGACGAGTCTGCACGTCAACGACCCCCGTTTCAGAAGAATAAATTTGCTGCGCTAACAGCGAGGTATGCCACAGATGGTGCGGACGCAGCTTCAGAACCTGACATGGGCACTAACGCTGCTCGACAGCGCAGCGGAAGTTACAGTAGTGCGACAAGCACTGCGTCCATATCTGGTGGCGACAGCAACTGATACATTCATAACTGTAGAAACTGCTGACACTAGAGTGGCTCCCCCTGACAGACTATATAATATTGTCCTTTTAATTGAAGGTGACATACAACACACGATTAAAGGGATTTTTTGGGATTATCTGATCTTCATATGATAGTCTATTGGCAGAGGCTGATTGGCCCCCGGCTTTCATTTTAGATCCTCCTAGAGGGGAGGAGGTGATCCTCCTGTCCTTTGCGCACACAGTGCCAAAGGACCAAGCTAAAAAGTTCGCAGAGGAGTGGGCTCTGGTGCTTGCACCTGCGTTGTATCGTAATCAGGTAGGCTGGGATAAATTGTCCCCCAGCCATGAAATTCCGTTGCGGTCCACGCCCCAGCCACAACCCCAATATCCCATTCGTCGCGAAGCAAGACCTCATGTCGCGGCTATCCTTGAACAATTGGAATATCAGGGTGTAATTGAAACATGTGTGTCACCAATGAATAATCCTTTATTCACTGTGACGAAGCCTGACGGGTCGTACCGCCTGGTTTTGGATTACCGGCATTGAAACTCTCATTGCCGGACATGCGCAGTACAGAATACCCACAGTTCGGCTCTCATCGATAGTCTCGTGAGAAAAAGATTTAAAACCACACTTGACATTTCCAACGGCTTTTACAGCCATAACCTGTCCTCTCTCAGTAGTGAGTGGACGGCATTTACCTCGGGTGGCAAACAAAAACATTTCAAAAGATTACCGATGGGCTATAAAAACAACCCTGGTGTCTCTGCCGCTCGTGTAGTCTCTCTGTTAGAGAGCATAGACCCTGATGCGTACTCGTATGTGGATGATATTTATCTCACAGATGAGAGTTAGGGCCGCATCTGCGTCGCGTTGATCGCATCATAGTTTTGTTTGCAGACTTCGGTTACAAATTCAACTTTCCGAAGTCTCACATTGCGGAATATACAGTGTTGTTTTTGGGATACAAACTCAACAATGAAGGTCGAGGATTGGCTTTGCACTTCCTAGAGAAATGCGCTTGCCTACGTGCTCCTATGACACTGAAGAAATTACAATCTCTGCTGAGCTTTCTGAATTTCGGTCGAACGTACATTCCTGATTATGCTCAGCATATCAAGCCGTTTTATGCCTTGGTACAACCTACTTTTTCCAAATCATGTTGGCTGCCAGAGTATTCAGCTATATTGCAATCATTGCAAGCTGACCTTCTTGCTTCAAAATACTTACTAACGCGTGATAACCACACTAACCTGGTCATAAGAATTGTGCCGGGCGCGGTGGGTTTCACATACTTAACGTTCAATGAGGGCGACACCGTCCCCATTGCCTACAATTCACACCTGTACACTTCGGCTGAACTGCGATTTTCCGCTGTCGAGAAAGTTCTGACAGCAGTGCAGATGGCGATTCTGAAAGAGCGAGCGCTATCGCAAGGTAAACGCATGTTGGTGGTAACACCATATCCTGCCCTTGAGGCGGTGACAAAAGCAAGTGTACCTAATTCTAAGGCTTTGCATCCAAGGTGGATACAATGGGCCACTTCCTTGACATCGCCCGACGTCACATATATCTTTGACGCTGCTCTACAGACTCAGGAGTTCTTGCAATATGAATTCGTTCATCCAGCTCCTCTATCTTTGCACCCGCTCGAGGATTACCATTGTGTCATTTACACTGACGGTTCTGCGCAACCGGCTACTGGATCGAAGCATGCCTATTCAGCGGCCTGCGCAATTGTGGTCGGTACTTTCGTGAATGGTGAATTCCAATCCGATGTCGTGCATACGCAGTCATTGGGTGATTGTACCGCACAGTTGGCGGAGCTTCGTGCTCTGGTGCTTGCATTGGAGTTTGCTGATTCCCGAGTCACTACTCTTATAGTGAGTGACTTGTTTTATTGTGTTCAATCTTACAACGACAATCTACATTTTTGGTCTCGAAATGACTATCATGATTCCAAAGGTAGCACAATTAAGCATAAAACACTTTGGGTTCGAGTGGCAGAACTTAAGGAACATCTGCCTCTCGTGAATGTTATTCACACTCTTGGTCACCAACGAGTTGGTGTCCATGCTGTCGGCAACAGCCTAGCTGACGAGGCAGCAAAAACAGCAGTGGCGACATACTTAGTAGCAGCAGTTACAAGATCACAAAGTAAGATCGATGATGACATCTTGGCAGCTATTGCTGCTACGGAGAAGGGAACAAAATATCCAAGAGGTTTCCCTTCTCGTTACCATTATCGCTTAAGTCCTGATAACGTCCCATTAGTGAGATTTAACGACGTTGGTGACAGATTGATTCCCAACGCGGACTGCAGACCATCTTTGATATTAGCAGCTCACGAGGGCATGGCGTCCGCGCATGCCGGCGTTGCAGCTACTGTATCTCTGTTACAACAACGTTACTGGTGGTGCGGTTTATATAAACAAGCTCGCGCTTATGTTCTTAATTGTGACATTTGCCAGCAGATAAAACCTTCAACTGCGGCGCGCCCACCACAAACTCAGTTGTACATATCTAATAAACCACTGGGTTGTGTTTATTTAGATCATTGCGGTCCATTTACCTCTGATACTGCGTACAAATACATCTTGGTTGCAGTGGATTCATGCACACGTTTTCTGTGGGTGTGGCCACAAAGGAGTGCTGATGCCCGTACTGTTATCAAGGATTTGCGTGTCTTTGTTGGAAGTTTTGCATGTGGTACCTTTCATTCTGATCAAGGCCCTGCGTTCGCCTCTAAGGCGTACAAAGAAGCCATGAGAAATTTGGGGGTCCAAGTCAAATTTTCGTCTCCATACCGACCTGAGGGTAATAGTGTGGTGGAGCAAATGAACTGTGACTTAAAGCAATCTTTGACAGCCAGGGTTTTAGGTACTGGCCGGAACTGGCTAGCCCACTTGTATGACGTGCAACGTGCACTTAATAATCTCCCTAGAAGGTCTCTGGGTGGGCGGACCCCATACATGATGCTCTTTGGCATACAAATGTTTGTCCTGGACCTTGATGGTCTAGACATGGCAGCGTCGGCCGCACCCTTTGACTTAGATGATCACTGTGCTGTATTGCAGAATCTTCAAGAAGCCAGAGACAGTCTAGCGAAGGAGCACGTACCCTCCACATCTAATGCTGCGCTTCAGATTCCGGTAGTCGGCTGGCTACCTCTAGTTGGTGATCTGGTCCGTGAGAAGGTGGAGAACAAGAAGGAGTTCTGCCCCTCTTATCGTGCACCAGTTCCGGTGCTTGGAGTACAGGGTACACGTACAGTCATTTTACCTCCACTTCCTGGTCGCAAGGATAACAGGTACATCTCTATTGACAATGTCAAGCTACAGCGAGTGGCCGATTCTTTTTAGTATGACACCAGCAGTTTCTTGCCCTTCGATGCTGAGAAATTCTGTTGTGGCCCCAGCTTCTACCACCTTGCCTGATGTTGCCGTCGAGATGCATACGGTTACTGGTCCTTTATTGCCACCGACAGCTGGTGGTCTACCTGAAGATATTGAGTATGCTTATCCTGCGGATGTCCCGTTGCCTGTTTTACAATCCACCACAGTTACCCAGTCACCATACTCCTTTGACACTAATTCAATGACTTCCATTGCCCCGTCAAAAGTTTCAATTTTTGTTGCCTGGTTCAAAAGACATTTTTTAATTCCCACTTGGACTTACATTTGGCTGGTGCTCATATGTATTTTTTTGTTTATGTCCATTGGCTTTGTGGTAGTGTTTTTTAGACTTATCAATGGACACTACCTGAAAGAAAGATCTACAATTCGACTAATTGATGGAACTTTGGCCCCCCACTCCTCATCACATATCATGAAAAGGGACCAGACTTTTGTGAACATTACTGCCTGGCCTGTACGTGATGGGATCGCTTGGGATGCTGTAAAATTTCAAATTCATGGCCCCACTGAAGTAATCAATGTGCCAAATGTATTTCGTGTCTCTATGGGTGATGTAGTTAAGCAGAACATCCACATCGGATGATTGGGATGTACAAGCAATAGAAGCACTGTTTTCTGATTTGAAATATTATGCTGCATTTGATGCTGAAGATTTGTATTTAGATACTGCTAATTATGATGAGCAATTCTGCTATCAACATTATGGCACGCATTTCCTACACAAAGCAAATACGTTTGGAAATTTTGTAAATTATACACAATGGGAACACTGTCCAGCCCCTAGGCTGGGCAGCTCCACTACGTTAGTGGACAAATTAACATATTTTTCTGATTTCAGTGTGTCGAATCCGGCCTCCTTTTATTTTAAGGTTGTGGCTGAGTCTGCTTCTAAAGTTAGACTGACACACACCAAATTGTTGTATTCCAAGTCCTTTATGGACAAGTTGGCAATTGGAGGATATGATCTGTGGAAAGCTACTATCGATCTTAAATCGGTTTGGGGTTCTAAACCGTGGCAGGTACAGGGAACAGAAGCTTTGCATCGTGCCTGCCTCATCCCGAACCACATGTTATTTTTGAATTCGTCAATTTTTCAGACCACCTGTTTTGGATTGGCTACTTCTAAAAATGTAAATTCTCCCTCCACTCCAGGTCTGGGTGCTTATCCTAATTGGGATAATCATATGGATTTGTCCCTTGCTACGTTGCAGTCATACATTTCCAACACATCCTTCAATATTTCTGAATTGAATCCGGAAGGGTGGTTAGTGTGGCAAACGAGCTCAGATTCCTGTCAACATCGGTTTCTGGATTTAGCACCGGGGTATACACAAGTTCGTGTGGACCCCCGTTTTGAATCTTCTCACACTGTAACTACCTACTCAGTAGGGAAGTTATGCCAATCTTGGCTGCAACATTCCACCTTAGCATCTGTTAAACTTCATTTATCACAATTGAACGATAAAATAGATTTGAATGATTTTGTTAAGGGTCCTGCGGTTGGCAGGTCCAAAAAGATGGGTATATGCTATTTACAACGAGGTTTGGAAGCTATCACAGATTGAAGCTGCATCCAGATTACGAGCTATTGACCAATCCAATATGGAAAAGGTATTGGCTGTAATAGATAATAGCATTAACACCCTGTCTTCCAGAATTTATACCTTAGATAATATTGTTTCATCTGTGGTAGACATTGTGCAGGATGATTTGTCTGTATTGTATCATGGTCAAAATCAATTGCGTTCCATTATGCAGTTTGCATGGACATTGCAAATGTTAAAGGCTGGGAAAGTCCCTTGGGATTACATGAATACTTCATCTTTGTTCCTCCCTTTTAATTTAACTGCGAAACAACAATTCATGTCCATGAAAGATGCAACATATTCATTGATGCACATTGAAAAGTTAGAACCTTTACCTTTCTCTGTTGCCGAATTAAACTCCGCTGTGTGGCTTATCCACGGGTTGATAACGTTACCATTCCCCCTGTTTAAGTTCAGTTCATGCATGAAACATTATGCCCTTGGCAGATATGAAAAACTTGGTACTGCCTTCCTGCACGAAGTTTGGTCACTCCCATTCACGTATAGATGTGTGAGGGATGGAAAAGAGGTATACTTAAAAGGTGAAGAGTGCACTTCCACTCCGGATCACTCTGTAGTGTGTAGGCACATTCAATTGCATGGTGCATGTAATGTGCACACTCCTAATTTAGCTTGCGTCCTGAAAGGAATCCTGGTGCCGGTTAGAACACCGTCTTTTATGCTGCTTGCTAACGGTAGTTATTTGCTATTAAATAATGAAGCTTGCTGTGGGATGTTAGTGGGAATTCCCTACATAGTGACTGTATCACAGAGAGTAGTTTGCTGTAATAACGTCCTTTTCCCACCCCCGCATGGATGGCTCGATGTATCCATCTGGCCTTCCATTCCAACCTTGAAAGCAGAGTTCAATAAGATGAGCAGAATAAGGGCTCTATTGTCTCAAAAAGAAGTCGTGTTGACTTCGTCCCGGGAAACATTTGTCCTTCATGTAGCAAATACGCGCACAGAGGTGCAAGCGCTTTTGAATACTGATCTCTCACTTCATTTTGGGGCCCTGATTCAGACTATCTTTAATGCCTCGTCAACAAGTGGCCTGGCTCATTTTTTTAAAATTGTGGGCTCCGGCCTCGTGACCTCCTTTCAAACTATTTTTGGTGTGATCCCGGCATTTTTTCATTCTATTTTTTCCAGCGTCTTCGGAGGTCTCCCTTTGCTTCTCGCCCTCGTAGCTGGGGTGCTTTTGTTGATCTGCATACTACGCTATGGTGCACAACTTGCGTCACAAAACAGCATGTCCCAGCTGCTCCATCTTCGTACCCGGATGCTTGACTACTATGGCACTTTACCACTGGCGACTTTAAGCATAGCCTATGGATTGTGCTTCCGGTTTCCCTACTTTACTTGTGTGCAGCCTGTCTTTCATTGCCTAGATTGTCCATTCCAATGGGCTCTGGATTTGTGCCTGTCGAACTCGGTGTCTCCTGCCCCGGATTATGATCGGCTAATGAGCCCCTTAGTGGCTCATGAGTTGGACTGTTCTGGCGTCAGGATTATGGCCTGTGGAGCAGCACATGGAGTCCTAGGGAATTGGGACATCGGAACGGCTGCAGCTGAATTCTTAGCGAGAAGTTATCTTGAAGAACACACCAGTTGTCCTCGAATGGTGCTAGAGGCTCCGGTTGTCGAGGAACATGTGTGTTCCTTCCCCTTGCTGAACTGGATGGCAGATAATTTTGCAGAACG
Organism: Triturus cristatus; assembly: GCF_964204655.1. NCBI lineage: Eukaryota > Metazoa > Chordata > Amphibia > Caudata > Salamandridae > Triturus > Triturus cristatus. The sequence goes on along the minus strand of NC_140585.1, from coordinate 413,494,898 downwards.
TTCCAATGATTTCCTCTTGGAAGCTGTTGCAACTTATTGTGCTTATACCTTGATGGATTGACTTTTTTCCCCCCTTCATTTCGTTGTACATCCATCGATGATATATTTTTTTCCCTTTACATGGTTTTTAAAAATTTGTTTTAATTTTTTCTTTTTTCTCTTCGAACTTTTCACTTACCTTATATGGACTTCCATTCCATGCCCGTGGTTCCGTTCTATCAAACTTGAACTCTGCGTTCTTGCAAGTGCGCCCCTACTGGTTAGTGGTCCGATCAAGGGGGGGTGTAGTGAAGATTGCTATCTATATACGTACAATGCTAAGTTAGCACAACCGCGTTAGATGTTAGAAAGCCATCTTGCCGCTTTTGCTGCTTTTGCACACGACACTGTAGTCACATGTTATTAATTGCGAAATGCTTACTCGACTTTGCTTCACATGAGAACGGTCTGTTGTTCACATCGCTAACAGAGAGCAGCGACCTTGGTCTGCACATTGTGTAAAGAAACAGTCTGGGTCGCTAGACGGTGTATGTTGTTGGATTCAGGTTGATCGGCCCACTATTTAGCAATAACACGCACGCAGCTGCAAATACCTGAAAGTCGAGTGCTTTTAATATTGCAGGCTACATGCTTTAGACACATTCGGAAGAAGAGCTTTCCCAGGAGCAGAGTCTAGCTGATCCGGTGATGTGATTCCACTAAGCTGATCTTTACGGTATGGGGTTCCCCATTCAAGCCTAGAGACCTTTTATTAGTAATAAAAATAATCTAAGTTTACTAGCGAAAGGAAGGTGGCTGACATCCCCTGTCATTTTATTATGATTACTCCTTTCATTTTCTATGGTATTGTAACTATGCTGATGGTTTTGATCTTAATCATTTGTCTGCTTATGTTAGCCAAAGTACTGCATCTTAGGACACGAGGTTTATGAAATAAACTCTTTAAACTTTACCGTGTCTCTGTTTATTCTGTTGTGGACTGATATGAGAATAATTATGAACAGGTATTTCTGATTCCCACCATTCCTGAGAATACCCTAAGTCGCTTGTTCTGGGTTGTCTATACATTGGGACCGCCGAGATAAAACTCGGATAACGAATAAGACACTGATGCTGGTCGGATAAGGGGTTCTGGGTTCTGAGGTGAGTTTTTGGTACAGCACAATTCACTGAGGTCCTGGTTTCCTGTGCATAGTTCTGTGCATAAGCAGAATCCCTGCAACACCCCAAGATTGGTGACTGGAAGAAGATTGCAGAGAAGAAGGAATTCAGGCCATCCTACAGAGGGCCTGTACCTGTCCTGGCCGTTACAGGTACGAGAACAGTACTTCTACTGCCCCTTGCTGGTTGCAGAAACAAGAGATTTGTGTCAATAGATTTGTCAAACCACATTATGTGGCCGATTCTACACAGTAGGGCAAGAGGTCTTCTAGTTAGTTACCTGCCTCCTCTCACTACCGTACTGGAAGCCCCTATGGAAGAACTGATCAATGATGAAGACTCCTCTGCCCTCCCAGGGACAGCTAACACTGAAGTATCACTTCTTTCTGTTTCATCAACAAACTCATTACAAACATTGTGCAGAGAAACACAGATTTCTATTAGGCAAACAGACAAAGATGGTATCTACAGAAACGTACCACCACTTGAATCTACTCCCAGTTATATACAGCTTTCCGAGCTACCAAATATAGATCCAACGGCCTTCGGCTACTTTATCGATTATGATGACTTCTCTTTGGATTCATCTGACTCACCACCACTACCACCCAAAGGTAGACTACGTGAAAATGACTTTTGGCTGAAAAGACATATTTTATCCCTCCTTGGATATACATTTACATTATAATTTGGATTGGTTTTGTGACAGTCTTTTTCTTGATTCTGAATGGACATTATCTCCCAGAACTTGGTTTTAACACCCCATTCCTCATCACATAAAAAGAGACCTTTCCTTGGTGAATATTTCTACTGTTCCAGTTCCTGATGGAATTGTTTGGGATAAGGTCTCTTATGATATATTTGGACTGACTGAATTAATTAAAATTCCTTATGTGTTTAAAATTCCTCTGCAGGATCACTCCAACACGATTTCCGATGATTGGGACGTTGACACAGTGCATGAAATGCTGGATGATCTGCAGCATTCAACTGATTTTAATGATAACGCAATGTATGAGGGCATACCTAATCCTGAAGAAATGTTCAGTTTGTGCCATTATGGCCACCATTTCCTGTATAAACCAGGTACTCCACATGCAGTATTCAATTACACACAATGGGAACACTGCCCTACACCACCAAGTGGTAGCTCAAAAGCATTTGCACAGACATTTACACATTTTTCTGGTTACAATCCAGCTGACCCAGAGTCTTCTTATAATAAACTCACACCCTCACGGGCTCAGAAAACTATGCCCACTGACACCAAGCTGATTTATTCTGCATCTTCCATTTCCAAGCTGTCTGCACAAGAGTTTGACTTTTGGAAAGAAAATTTGGACTTAAAATCCATTTGGGGAACTAAGGATTGGAAGGTTCAGGGGAATTAGGCTTTATTTAGAGAATGCCTTATACCACAACAAATGATTTCCTGAACAAAATAGTGCAGAAAACTTCTTGTCTTGGCCTGGACAAGATAAAAGATTCAAACACACCAAACACACCGGTTTGCAAACTGACAACAATTCACAAATTACACGGAGGAAACATTGGACACCATGCTTCGCAATGGCTCATACAATTCTTCATGTACTAATCGGAAGGGATGGTTAGTGTGTCCGTTAGACACTAATGGATGTCAGGCTTTTTTTCTGGGTGACACCTACAGGTTTAGGATCAGTAGGCCTGACCCATGATACGCGCAGACACAACACTCAGAGGTGGTAACAACTTACAGTGTTGTGAAGTTATGCCAGGATTAGCTAAAAACCTCAACAGTGTCACAGGTGAAACAACACTTGTACCTTCCTTCTGATGACATGGAATTACAGGACTTTTGATTAGCACCCCGAAGACTACGTTCAAAGCGCTTTCTGTATGCAATATACAATGAAGTGTAGAAGTTTTCACAGCAGAAAGCTGCTGAGAGGGCAAATTTGTTTCAGCCGAGTAGACGTCGCCTTGACAGTTAGATAGCCCACCTTGGCTTGGCTCGGAGAGTGCCTACACTGCCACTCAAACAGGGCGGGTTATGTGCTCTGGATATGAAGTAGTATCATTACTGTACCCAACACACAATACCTTCTACAATGACTTCTGATACCACCCTATGCCTTTTCAACCTCATGGCACCATTGAGATTAATAATATGGTATTGAGCCCAGTAAACACGTCTCTCCATTCTTTCAGCAACCACCCGAGAGGGGACATTGACATGGCCATATGCACTTTGGTATGGGATCGTCTGAGATGGTGAGCCAAGTTTGACTGCTTGTTTGCTGCAGGACTTCCCATGCTCCAGAACCCAGCACTGCCATTGACTGTGAACTGAAGTGTGTTGTCCCAGTTGGAGCATCTGAAACTGACTTTGTTTGGTGACCTATTCCCCAGTGGCCAATTTGTTGCACTGCAGGCCCTTCTGGAGCGGGCCAACTGAACATCTTTTGATGGCTTTATGTATCATAGACTTAGCTACATGCAAGACTTTACAAGGTACCTTCTCTGCAGCCTTGGCACCCCTACCAACATTGGAGAACCTTTTGGGCTCTCTACACTAAGAAAGGTCACCTGCTAATACAAATCCATATAGGAAACTGCCCCATATGTACTACCAGAGCTTGAGCGGTGTGACATGTAGACTTCAAAGCCACCCCCCACAGACAATGTTGTTACTACTGTGCCAGATGAATGGCCTTTGACCCAACTATAGGCTGTGACTAATACAAGCAAACTTCCTCCACAGACTACCACACTCCAATGCAATTACATAGAATGGGCCTTGTGGATACCATGCAGCGCACACACTGTGGGGCACCAGATGCAGACTTTATACAATTGAGTTGGAGATTCACATTGGTAGCAAACTTCTGGGCATTCATTTTTGACACCATTGGCTGTATAATTGACTCTTCGACTCCTAGGACCCCATTGATTGGACTTCTGGGGTGTAATGAGGATACCCTAGCTGACACAGGACGATTCACAGCTATACTGCTTCTGCCTGCCAAAAGCTGATTGGCAATGCATTGGGAGCAGAGGTTAGCCCTATTACTCTCCGGTTAGTTGAGGGACATCGCCTATTGAAAGAATAACTCAATACCTATTGGTCCCTTATACCTAGAAAATCTTGTTCTAAGGACATTTGGAGACTGGTTCTGATTCACCTGATCCTACAAGAAAAGCGCCTGCCCCTCGAGCCAGCCTAGGCACCTAGACACCTCCTACCCTTACCTGGATCTCCAAAATATCAATGCACATGTTACCCATGACTACATAAAAATACTCTTTCCCTCTGTTGCAACCCCATGACCACCTTGACGAGTAGGCTAGCCCTCCCACTGGTAAGTAATACTGTGGTGAGATATGTGGCTTAAATCAATGATCCACTTGTGAATTGCTGCTCTTGCAACAGTGCATGCCCTACATGGTATCTACTCCAGTGTACTGCTCTTTGCATTGTACTTTAGGTAGTTGCAGTACAAAAGGCTGTTTCACCATGTGCTTCTTGCCTATCAATATGCTGAGTAGATGCGCTGGAGTTCTGTATCATTACAGTGCACACCCAGCCCCTGTACACTACACCTTTAATTTGGACTTCCTTTTGGTTTTCTCAGTTCCCAACTTTCTAGTTCCTCATTCCTTACCTTTTGCACTTGTATTATTGTTTAGGACCTCAGCTCCTTCCTGCTGTGCTTTCCTATTGCAGTTGTTGACCATCTCCGACATTTGCGCGGATGCTGGAAAGCCTCACTCATAGATGGGTAAGCAGCATCCCAATGGTCTTAGTAATATTCCGAAAAAGGGAGGGAGGGCACTCTGCTCACCTGCTTGCTGGACTCAAGCTTGCACTACTTTTGTTGATATACAATTGTTCAACCAATTTATATCTTGTACAGTTCATATAATTTAACATGACAAAACAATATTCTTGACAAAAGATCTGTACATATTTCAACATAGATGAATTAAGCCCAATGCATTTCGGGACTAGTCTGTCCCTTCTTCAGGGGTAACGCTGTAAGAATAAAAAGTAAAAAACATGCGTCATATGTTGCACACTGTTGTGTCTCTTTCAACACCAATCCCCATGTGAGAAAGTGAATTGACTTGAACAAAACTCCAAATAACATGATTTTTCATTTTTTTTATAAAACAACACCTGTTGTGTAAGTGACCCTATATTTGAACAAAATGAAAATAAGCAGATGAAACATCAAAAAGGAAACTGGACAGAGGAAGAAGAAAAATAAAGAAAGAAAGAAAGAAAGAAAACACGTAAAGCCATCACCCCACACAAGAAATAATGATACCCGACATTTTACGCACTCTATGTCAATCTTTGTAAGTCAATGTAACCGTACGGACAACGGCTACCAAAACGCGTAAGGAATTCTCTGCAAGAAATAGTTTAAAAATCACCAGAATGAAAATGCAGGTACCTCATTATTATAAACGTGCCGCATTATATGCACAAACGATGTAACAATCTCTTAGCCGCTGGTGCCGTCAAAACTAAACCCCTTGTTCCTGAAATAAAAGAGGGATGAAAGTAAGCAACTTCTTGCCCCAACAACATAATTGTTAAAAGAAACTCGACGTAACCCTCAACTACTTAATCTTACCGTTATGTGTCTAAGACTGCTCTGTCGAATTGGCGTGCCAGCTTCACGTACTCAGCCTTCCGCCCGGTCTTCTCGGTAAAGAATGATCACATGACAAAAAACGTCGCTACGTAAATCTCTTAATCCTGACAGGCTATTAAGAGTCATGCTCTACATCACATGACAAAGGATTCCAGCCTCAACTATTTTCACTCGATAACTTTACTGTTACCTAAACAACCACGAACACCACAATACTCAGTGCTACGTCGTAACGTAAATCTCTTAATCCTGACAGGCTATTAAGAGTCACGCTCTACATCATATGACAAAGGATTCCAGCCTCAACTATTTTCACTCGATAACTTTACTGTTACCTAAACAACCACGAACACCACAATACTCAGTGCTCAAGCTTCCGTGTTGTGATACAGACTATTCACTTAACCACTATAAAAATACAGCATCAGAGATTACGCGTGCAGCTCTACAATCGGCCATGAACCAATCACCAGACTAAAAAGAGATCTGCCATGTCCAAACTTACATCCATGTATGAGTATACACCCAAAGATCGTGTGAGAATTAAAAATCAAAACAAAAGAGAAGATAGCAATAATCAGAAACACTGAAAAACTTCATGAAAAAATAGTGAAGAATAACATTACAATAAAATTAGAATAATTGAACAACGTAACATTAATATCACAATTTGGAGTAATCAGAAGGAACCATTCATGTCTTTGTTCAAGACAAACCGCTACATACATGATATACTACCACTTCACTAAATGACTCACATACAGTGTGTTATAAAAACAACTCATTTCTATTCGGTCATTAAGACCTCCTGGATTTAGTGTACCTAAGCGTTTTATCCAAAACGTCTGTTTATTCACATCCAAGCCTGGAGTTTCTGATAATTTTTTCAATTATCTGGAATCGTATCTGAGCTATTGTGTGATGGTTATCAGACCAGTGTGTCGCTAAAGACGAAGTTGTATTTTTATTACGTATTCTGCTTTTATGCTCAGAGATACGTGTCTTCAATTTTTTTTCTGTTTTGCCTATATACAGCGGACCACACGGGCACTTGATTGCATATATTACATTATTCGTGTTACAGTCTCCTGTGTAATGAAGCTTCAGTCGTTTGCCTGTGTGTGGATGTGAAATCATGTTTCCTAGTATTACATTATTGCAGTGTACGCAGTTCAAACATCTGCGCATTCCTGCAGCATCACTTGTTTGAGGGTGTGAACAGGTACACACCATAGAGCTCTGCACACTGATCGAAGTCTTTGCTTATATTTAGATTATTTGAAAATAGGTGTGCATAGCCCACAATCAGTACATTCATTCTTATTAATATTCCTTCATATGCTTTTACCTTACTAGTCTGTTACATCTCATTTAATGAGAAGACTTGTATTCCACTGAAGTGAGGTCTTGTACTGCATGAGAGAGACACCTGTGAGTATACTAGTGAGAGAACACAGTTTTTCTCTCTCTCACTCAGCCTCCGTTTTCCTCCAATAGCAGTTCAGCCTACAGTTGGATTAGGGACTCTGGGAGAATGAAGATACTGATTAGGCTACTGCTTAGCATTGCAAAATATGACAGTATGGTCACTCAAGTGGATCATCATGTGATGCACCCTAGGAGGTTGATCATAATGTTATTGAAACTTTGATGTATCAAAACATGACAGAACTAATTTTGTCCATGAGGTTAAGTAGAGTGGTTGAGCCCAACAACTTACATGCTCCGGTGTTGAAATTTAATGTTAATTGGTGAGCTCACCAGTTGCTTCCTTTTATTAGTGAGAGTCTCTTAAACCTGTCACCGTTAAGCTGGTCTTGCCCAAACCTTTTGCCTTATTCCTCCTGCTTTTGCGAAATTTGTTTTTGTTGGCCATAGGACTCTGCTCACTTTACTAATAGTAAACAATACTCAAGTGCGTGTACACTCTCCTTTAAACATGGTGAAATTGGCTTACACACAACTGGCACATTTAATTTACTTTTATGTCCCTAATAATGTGGAACTACATGTACCAAGGGCCTGTAAATCTAAATACTATCCAATCACCAATGATCGGACCACCAGACTTACCACCAAGATCACCAAACTGGTGACTGAAGCAAGTACAGAGGAATGGATTACCAAACAAGAATCTGAATTTTTCATGAATTTTACGCCCCAAACACCATACTTCTAGATACTACGAAGATTCATAAAGGGACCACACCACCACCGGGACGCCCCATTGTCTCAGGTATCAACTCAGTACTGGAACCATTCAGCAAATTCTGTGAAAAATGTCCTGAGACCTTTGGTTGCAGAAACAACAACGTACCTCAAAGACACCACCAATGTTCTTAATCTGCTCAAAAATTTGGAGTATCCACAAGAAATTGATCAACTGGTGACCTTAGATATAGAGGCACTTTAAACCAATATCCCTTAAGATGCTACCATAGAGGTGATGGAAACTTACCTACAGGCTATACCACACTGGGAGTCAGCAACCCCGGTCAACATCACTGTAGAATGTGCGACTCTAACTTTGAAAGAAAACGTCTTCCAATTTAAGGATCAAATATATCACCAGATACAGGGCACGTCTATGGGGAGCACCTTCGCACTTATCCTAGCGTGCCTGTATATGGCTGACTTTGAAAACAAACACATCACTGCAGAGACCAACCCCTACCGTGGCAACATCAGAATGTGGTAACGATTCATTGATGATATATTGATCCTGTGGCATAGCGAAGTTGGGATATGCGAAACATTCTGTATATGGATCAACAGTCTCAATCCGTACTTACACTTCACCTGTACCGTGTCGAAGCAAGCTGTACCATTCCTATACTTGCTGATTTCCCGGAGTCAGGATTTACAACAAGCATTTGCAATGCGCTAGGTCTCGCATTCGCGAGGTTTTGAGCTATTGGCATTGTAAATTACAATGCCTTTTAATTATGTGTTTGAAAACCTACAAGGGGTGTGCAAACACACACTTTCTACTTATGGTCATTGCTACGAGAAGCAAAGCTGGCAATAACTGTGCCTCTTTTACTGCCAGCCTTGCTTCTTATAAGCAACGACTAGAAGTACAAACTGCATGTTTACGCACCGCTTTCAGGTTTTCAAAATATATTGAAAAAAAGGCATTGTTATTGACAATGCCAATAGCTCAAACTCTAGCAAATGCAAGACCTATTGCATTACAAATGCTTGTTAAACATAGTTGCCTTACTGTTCAGTGTCTTGTTTTAAATGAGACTAGCATTGTGCTGGAGTGGATGTTATTGTGTCTGTATATTGAGGTCAGAGTCCCTGCCCCCACACTACTTCCATGAGACGCTTCTGACTAGTGATGCCCACTACTACTGAGAGTGATGTGCAGAAAAGTGTATACTTGGCCCAGTTGCCAAAGCTATAGTTAAGACTGACCCCAGTGGCAAATTACTGCAAGCCCCATGATTGTGTCTAGTGTCTCTTACTTGCTGGCCCCGTGGCCTCCTGCTGACCCCAACCACCCCTCCCTCTCAATCGTTGTCTGATACATGTCTGTGCAGGGTGCTTACTGTTCACTTAGGACCAAGATTGATTTGCATATGGTTGCTTCAGGTCTGGAGTGGTGCAGTAGGCAAAAAGATAAAACATTTTCCTCGGGACAGGTCGCGGAGTTAGCATTAACCAGTCTGCCTGAACCCTAAAAGCGTACCCGTGCCACAGAGGGGGGGCATGAATACGTTTTCTGCATTGCTTAGATTTTGATTAAAGTGACACGGGGGAGAGTAGATGAAACTCTGGAAACTTGTGTTGATAAATTAGGATTTTTTACAGTCGTTGGATCTTAGCATAATATTTTAAAATGAAAATACAAAGAAATCTGGTAAGAAAAATTCTAACCTAAAGAGAGGAAATCAGAAATATTTGAGAAACATGGAAAACTGCTAGAAAGAGTCAGGAATGAGGGGAGAAGGAGAGAATAGAGGCATGAAGCTGAGGAATGAGGGAGTGAGCAATATTTTACATGAGGCAGGGGGAGAGGAGAAATGAATGAACTAGGAGGCAAGTGATGAGGAGAAAGGAGTGATTCATGAGGCAGGTGGTAAGGAGTAATGAGTGATACATGAGGAAGGTGGTGAGGCGAAAGGAGTGATACACGAGGCTGTGGTGAGGAGAAAGGAGTGATACGAGGCAGATTCTAGAAGTGGCCCACTTTGCCGTGCTCACATTAAAAGATCCCCTGGACCCCATCAGAAATACACTGGCAAGTTTAGACGACTTTGGGAGTCTATACAATACTTGCACGGGTGTAACTGAATGAAGCTCACTGGTGGCTTCAGCAATGGTTGATTAGTTGCCCATCCTCTTTTTTCTCAGGCTCATGTATCCTTAGAGCCCTGATGATCCTTCAATCTGTCTAAGGGATATAAATGTCATCAACTAGCTCTGTGGACCTAATTTGATTGTACATAACAATAAAATGGGGAGTGTTCTTACTTCAGTTCATGCCACATGTTCGACCGTCGGGCTTTGTGACTCTTACCGATGCACAAAATGTCAGTCGCTAAACATGATGTACAAAAGTGTCTCAGACACTGTTTGTGATTTCCAAATGAGTTGCAAGGGACCTGCCTCATTAAATATTCATGAGGCAGGTGGCAATTTGCGACTCATTGGGAATAGCTGGCACTCACAGGGATGGTGGCCTGCTGGGGTCAGCAGGCAACCATGTCTGGGACTGCTTTTTAAATAAAGCAGCTTTTTTAAATGCAGCCCGTTTTCCTTAAAGGAAAACAGGATGCATTTCAGAAATGGAAATAAAAAGTTTTCACTGCCTGATGTGAAAAAAAATGTGGTGTCCCCATTCACAAAGGGGAGGGAGACCCTTGGGGACCTCTTTCCACTTGCAAATAGCTTACCACCAATTTGAAATTGATGGTAATATGCAAATATTTTGCGACCACATTCCGGGTTCCAAAACATTCATACATACCAGTGCGACTCCCTATTAGGAAGGGACGTACTTTACACGCCCCTTCCTAATGCCGACTCACAAACCCTATTTTGCGAGTCGGTAATAGGTTACTGACTTGCAAACCTGGGTTAGTACATAGGAAAATGCATTTTACTGGTCACAAACGGCCCAAAGGGCCGTTTACGACTAGTATAAAGCATCATACATTTGGCCCTTCATTCTTTTATTTTGGATTGATTGAACCATAAAAGCTACATAAACAACAATCATAACAATGAATATTTCAGAACAACTTCAATACAAAGACATATGACATACCCTATTAAAATACTATTTCATCCAATAATGAAATTATTTGGTGTACATTATTGTCAAAAGTACAATCCAATGAGATTGGTAAGGATAGGTGCTCAGTCCTTAATCAAATAACCTCCAAATCGAACTAGGTATACCGATCCACATTCACAAGTAAAATTATAAAAACAAATCGTTCAAAGCTGGGCTCATGTATAAAATACTACTCACAAATTTAAAACTAGGAATTGAATAAAAACATCTTATTTTCCTGCTTTCCTTCTGGTGTGCCATATTGAGGACAAATAGCATGAGTTTGAGTAGACAATGCAAGCATTTGTATTAGTTTTACATAATCTTAACGCAGTATGGTTGTTGCAAAAACCAAGCGATTTACATAGAGGGATGATCCAGAATGTATTAGGTGAGATTACTTTTTTGTTCCAAGAGCAAGTTAGGGAAGCCAAGGGTGGAGTCCCCAATCTGCATTTTATGTAAAGTGCCCATGTAGTAGGATCAATTACAAAATTTGTAAAAGACTCAAATTTGTGTACACATTTAAACATCAAATAAGATTCTACAAGGCGGCCCAGAGAGACATTAGATGTCTTGCCTCCTAATCCAAAGATCCAGTAGATCGTTCTCAGTTTCTCTCGGGCATCTCAGGTTAATGTGGTAGGGTTTAACCAAAAATCGTTCATACCCAACTTCACTAGCCACGTTTTTATTTTTAAGGGCCAAGGAATTTTACTAACTGATTGGCTTCCAACTAATACCCTGATACAATCCCTATACAGATCCAAGTCCTCATTTACCCACAGACTAATCCAATATTGAATGTGTCTCAGGGTGGCAATACAGAAATATACTTAAAATTCATATCAAATCTTAATGGAAGCATGGGGGCGCTGACGGGAAGTCTCAGTACAGCTTTTACAAAGGCATTTTCAGCTTTTTCCAGAGAAGCAATATTGCAATAACCCCACAAGTCAATGACCCCACAATGACCACACAGGTCAGCACCATACAGGGCTGCACCACAGACTTGACTCTTATACAGCTAAATAGGGGGTGAAACAGCAAAAGCAGATGCCCTGTTGAAAAATTTTAGGATAGCCCCTGCTCTTTGCTTTAAGGTCAATATGCTTTTCTCAATCTGGGGCTGCCATCTATGACAATTGCTTATTCTTGCACCCAGATAGTCAAATTCATTGACCCTGCCGTGTCTCACCCTCTCGAGGACTACCTTACTCTTGGTTTTTCTGTGGGCACTAAATACCATATATATTTTATTTTATTACTGTTTATCTCTAAGCCATGCTCCTTACAGAAAAGATTAAATTCATCTAAAAGAGTGGATAGACCCACTGCAGGTTTGGAAAGCAACTCTTGATCGTGTATTGTCACACATATGTATCACTTGTATGAGAGCACCAAAGACGTTTCTCAACACACGCCCACCGTACCGTCACAATGTTTTTAATGTTTTTTTATATTCAATTGAATAAATCGATCTTTTGATGTATTTGTACATTGATTGTGGTATTTATTGTCTTGGGACCACTGATCTTTATGCACTAGTGGGCCTGCAGCGCTAATTGCACCACCCACTTAAGTAGCCCTTTTAAATACGTCTCAGGCCTGCTATTGCAGCCTTTGTGCAGCTGTAAACTGTCATTTCGATCTGGCAAAATAAAGCTTTCACCAGGCATAAGCTTTCCTTTTTAATACATATAGCTAACCTCTAGCGTAGACTCTACACATCCAATATGGCAGGGTGCAGTGTATTAAAAAAATTGAACATGTACTTTTAAGTTTTACATGGCCTTCTATGTGAAAAAGTCATGAAAACTCCTACATTCGTTTTTCACTACTGCAAGGCCTACTTCCCCTGTAGTATAACATTGGGTTACCTTATTACACAGAATACGTGATAACTTTCAATTGGGAGCAAGTAAGACTGTTGATTTTGGTCTCTAAAGAATTGTAATTTAAAACGCTCTTTAATGGTAAAGTTGTATTTTAAGTCAAAAGTTTGAAAATGCCACTTTTAGGAAGTTATTATGCATGTCCATGTTATACTCAGGTCACTCCACTTTGTAAGTTGTATAAATTGTCGTTTGTACTTTGTTTACACTCTTCTTTGAGTGATTTCTTGTAGTGCACCCGATGTCTAGGACTTAGTCCCAGGTCTTATTCCCTCTTTCTGAATCAGGAGGTTTGGACGGACCCTTCCCTGAGCGTGCACACAGTGCTATTTCACTTTGGTTAACATTGTTTACTTGGCACCACACTTTACAAACACGAGTGCATTAGGCTGTTTTCATTTTTTCACACTTTTAGAAAGTTGCCATTTTCTTGCCCTAACAGTTTAGTGACTGCAGCCTGTATCTTGAGTCACATAATTACTAGGTATAGCTGGAAGTTGTTTTTTGTGTATTGCCGGAGGCAGCGAGACAAAAGGGAAATAGGTTTTGCAGGATGGGGAATCTCAGACTTGAAAGGGAGAAGGCTATGTCAACCTCCCACACTAACACATAATAAAGCATTTGCCTCAGCACTCTTACAAAGGGTTCCACACTAGTCTTTTGTGCCCCAGACAGTTTGAAGCCTGGGCAGAGAGGAAGGAAATTGCAAACACCTCTGGGGTGGGCCCGGCAAAAACATCTCCTACTTCAAAGGTGGCACCAAGGATAAATGATGAACCCTCAGATCCAACTCTTCAGTACACAGCTTGACCTGTACAAGACTCAGAAGAAGGACTGCTGTGCTGCTCTGCTGAAAGAAGGACTTCTGCTCTGCTACTCTGCTGCCCTGCTGTGGTGTCTGAGTGAGGACTGGACCTGTATCTTGAACCCAGTACCACCAGGGTGACCCCAAGGCCTAGTTGGCTGGTTCCAGGTCAGAGCCTTAGGGACAGAAAAGGCTCCAACCTCCTTGTACCCAGCACCTGTACCCCCAAATGGCACCACCCAGTCCTGGACCCTAGGAAGTATGCCTCATGGTTCTCTGCCGGCTCAGCTGGGGTCCAAACAGAACTGACACAGCACGGCGCATAGATTCACAGTGAAACAGCTGCTGCGCTACGCATGCCCAAGACAGGACCTCACATCACAGCCCCGCAGTTCCTTGGAACCACTGCTGCGCAACACATTCTCAATGCAGGACCTCACACTGCAGTTCCGAGTCACGCTGAACCTTGTAACACTCTCTAACCAGGATTTAAGGTGCTTTGTTTAGCGGACATAACTTGGTCCTTATTTCCTGCCTACACTCCATCGACTTCGGCCTAAACTTTGTCCAGCGTGACCAGATGATCGGTTTGGCGCTTTGTGCTTTTAAGTACTATATTTACCGAAATCTTTAAAATTCCATATCAGTGGTTTTACTAATTGGATTGGATTGACACGTTGGACATTTACTTTTTACTTGTCCTGGTAGTGAAAAGCTCCTAAAGTCACTTTTCACTACTATGAGACTTAACTCTCCCATAGAATAATGTTGAATTAACTTACTGCATTTAATAAGTGATAACTTTCAATTAGGACCGGGTCGAGATGTTGAGTTTGGTGTCTAAAGTATTGTATTGTTTATTGCATGCCAATGATTTTGTCATATTGGACTATGGGCTATTCGACCTGCAGAGAAAATTGTTGACATTGAAAGTATACTGTGTAAATAACTGTCTCATGGTAAACACTGATAAAACACAAACACTGTCAGTAGATAGTAAATGTTCCTAATGGCTTGAAGGAACCCACCTAATGCAGTAAGTTAACATTATCCTATGGGAGAGTTAGGCCTTATAGTGGTGAAAAGTGAATTTAGGAGCTTTTTGCTAACAGGACATGTAAAACTTAAAAGTAAATGTTCAGCGTTTTAAATATACTCCACTCTACCCTCTGGGCTGCTTTGGGCCTACCTTAGGAATGATATATATGCAATAAATGGGAAGGTTTGGGCCTGGAAAGAGCTTTATTTTGCCAGGTCGAAATGGCAGTTTAAAACTGCACACACAGGCTGATATGGCCTGAGACATGTTTAAAGGGCTCATTAAGTAGGTGGTACAATCAGTGATGAAGGTCCACTGGTAGCATTTAATTTATGGGCCCTGGAAACTTGTAGTACAACTTTACTAGGGGCATACACTTAAATTACATGTACCAACTGGGTGTAAGCACTGGTTAGCATGTTAGGCTCAATTGAGAGCCTAATATGCAGACCGCCGCTGTGAGAGTGGAGGTGCAAATACAGGGGAGCACTACATATGCCCACCAAATGCACTCCCAGGCTCAAATCTCCTTTGTTGCCATTCAACCACCCTTTTCATGGCGGGTTCACCACTTTGATGAGGGCTGTGAAATTCTAAAAATGCTCGCCCTTGCCGACTACGGCACCACCAGCATGTTGCTGCTGGTAAAGGCTGCTGGTTAAACACCGCCGACCCAGCTTAATCCTTGATATCGGCAGTCTTGTGGTGATCCGACCGCTGCTGTCGTAATACTATGGGCAGTCCGCAGTGTGGCAGTAGTCGGACCGCCACCACGGGTTCTCATAATTAGTTCCTTAGGCATAACCTTCTCTAGCACAGTGAACTGACCAGACAATTACTGATAGGTGTCAGTAAAGTTTCACTGTGATTATGGTGGGTTATTCATCACTGCTTGACTTTTAAGATAGTACATGTGGTTTTGTATGTTACAGTTACTAGCTTGCAATAGTAGAGTTTCCTGGGATAAAATTGAGAGTCGCTGTTTGAAATACGTCCTAAATTCCCTGTTCACCTCGATCCAAGCGTTTAGGCATGCGCATGACATGACAGACACTCGTGTATTAAGGTTTATACATTTTTTGTGGTGCCGGGAAGAAACAAAAATCTGTTTCATATTGGAATGAGGTATGAAATAGTGAATGATTATGGTCAATGGATGTTTTAAGGCAGCATAACATTTATCAATGCTTTGCATGGTGGTTTTGTTTTAATATTGCAGGGGCTAATTTTTTTCCACCCCTGCTAGGATTGAGACAATAAATTCTGCTGGTGTGTCAAATAACGTATATTCTCCTTAAACTGTAAAGACTATTGCTTTCATACTGTGATTCCTAGTTTTTATTTAAAGACCTTTATTTATGAAGCATTTTAAATTTGGCAATTGGCCGTGGTAATTTTTATTGTTAATAAAAATGATTCATTTTGATTTATGAATGTTATGTTTTGGGATTGTAGTTAATGTTTTTGTGATTGTTTGGAATACATTTTTCTAAATTACCATTCTTTCTTTCGATGATGATTATGAATGGATGCTTTATATTTTACATCTAATAATGTTCAACTTCAAAACATTTTTAGATACTTACAATTCTTTGAGGTTTGTTAGAGTACTGATGGCAGACGGAAAGAAGTCCAGGTTGTTGTGATTCAAGTCTCTGGTGAAAGAAGAGCATTTGTTACAAAAACGTTTCGTGTCCCGAATTCCTTAATTTCTTCCACAGTATTGCTGAAATTCATTCCTAAACATTCATAATGTATTTGCAAAAGAGGCCATTTTAACTTTAAGAGAGAAAATCAGTACATTTGGGAAAGTGTATCTTTTCTTTGATCCTATTCTTTTTTAACCACTCGATATATATACAAATGGGCCCTCAAACGCAAATCGAGAGTTGCAAAAACACTGGAGGGCTAGTCCAAACCACCAAAGATATTGCAGCAATTCCTAACTAAAATTACGGCAAATGCAAGAGAACTTTTGTCATTTATCCATTCTAGATATGAAGGGGGTTGGGTAGTTCAGGGTGCAATGGGACTAGTTTATTTTTAGGGTACATGGTGTCCCTTGGTCCCCACACTGTGCGATCACAGATGCCTCATGTTCTTGAAGTGTGGGGGGAATACAAGTGGGGAAGTTACAGTTTCATTTGTGGTTGATGTTTTTTATTTGATGAAGACACACAGCAAACTGAGGACTTTTCTGTGCAGCGGTCCAGCCAGATTCCCTTACAGGATCCATGCCAGATAGCAATGGGTGTTATCTCTGACATAGGGCAAATGAGAGTCCACTCCTGGAATGACAGTGGGCTCCTGGACTGCAATAAGGGAGGTGCAGTTCTGTGAGCGGTGAAACACCATAATCCAGGTATACTATTTTTACGAGGAAAACCATCTACTAGATAACAAATGTCCCTTCTTGAAATGAATGGCCTTCTCCCACATGTTTTTATGTTGCGTTATATATTCTAAAAGCAATTAATGTAAGGAAAGGAATTGTACCTGTAAAATTGATCAAAATTAGAAGTTATGCGTGTTCATACCATGCTCTTATGAAACTTGTTTTCTTGATTTTAATGATTATGGAACATGTTATCATGTCGTGTTATTGATTTTAAAAGTATGTTACTAACCCTGTTCTTATTGATCTTGGTATACCATCATGCAGTGTTACTGTTTTTAAAAGCATGTTGTTATTGTGTGATCTCTTTTTTGGTTGTCCCAACGTACCGAA
The DNA here is from genome assembly GCF_964204655.1 of Triturus cristatus. Classification (NCBI taxonomy): domain Eukaryota; kingdom Metazoa; phylum Chordata; class Amphibia; order Caudata; family Salamandridae; genus Triturus; species Triturus cristatus. The sequence continues at coordinate 413,477,343 of NC_140585.1, read as the reverse complement.
TAAAGTAAACTGAAGATGAAGAATAATGGACTTCTCACAGGTATACTGTTGTGACTTAACTGTTGCTATTCCTTCTCCTTAGCTACATCTTCCCTACTGCTCAGCCAGGATGAGTGCTGGAGTGCTTGGTGATGAAAGGAATGCTGAATGCTTGGTGATGCCATAGAATACATGGGTGCCTTGTGATGTGTTGAGTGTCAGTTGGAGTGTGCAGTCTGAGCAGCAGGGAGGCTGCTCCTAGTGGGGCTATCTGTTATCATCTACTTACTTACCTGGAACGTACCTTGTAAGTAAGTTTAAATAAACCATCTATAGAATATACACCTTGGCTAAAGGAATTTGTATTACAACATGTACCAAGTTGGTTTCACTAGGGGGAGGAATCAGGGTTGGGGAGGGATATGGCTATCATGCTCAGTAGAGGACTCTTCTTGAGGTTGGCCGGGTGTGGGATGACACTCTTGGTAGATATGTGGGCATAACCAGAATCCTGCATGCAGTGTTAATATCCCTGCTTTGCTTATATGCTCGCCCCACGTTTGATGGTGACTTTTCCTGAAAGTACATGGGCACTCTTGTCACAACTTCCCCTGGTACCATGAGTACTGGGTAGGGATTTCAATGGAATAGTCAGCTTGGGATGGGACCATTCCAGAGGTAAAACTAGTCAGTCACGGGGCAACCCCATTGGCCTCACAGACCTTTAGAGGGCACTACACCCACAGAGGTGTTGTTAGACCTTTTACTCCAGAGCCCATAAATCCTTCTCTCAGCTGGATTATTTTTGATACACAACTCGGTTACTGGGCTTGCGGGTGCTAAGATTCTGGCACATGGTTGTTCTGACCCCTAGCCCTTGGAACTCCAGTAAAGGCTAGGCCCTATCACTGAAAGACAAGAATAGCATTTAGATACTTGACTCCTGGTAAACCCTGAACATGAACAGCATGTCATAGACTCGATGAACACTTTTATTCAGCTCAACTTGGGATACGTAGCCTCCCCAGGGATCGTTTGAGAGACCTTCAAGGCCACCCTCCATGGGAGAATTATTAGCTACCAGACTGGGCTGAAGAGACAAAAGCAACAAAACGTTTTAGACTTGGAAACCCAGGTGACAGAACTATAATCTCAACAGCTGCCTCCTATTCATCAGTGGTCCTCAGCAATCTGTTACCAATAAATCTGCATCCTACCATGCCAAGTTACACTCTGCAGGCACCCTGTCAGCTGGAAGGGGACTAGAGAGCTCTATTAGGGACCTCCATCTTATCGGCATAGACCCATTGGGGAGAGAAGCTCTAGAGGGGCTCATCAAAGTAGAGGAGATCAAAAAGGCCCCCAGATTAGACATAACAATAGGAAGTTTTACAACGCATTGGGAAAGGTGGCCTGACTTCAGGGTCTGCAGGCATTCTCCTTGCATACTTCGAGAAGGTTTTCAACTCAGTGTGATTGAACTATATCTTCCTCCTAATAAAGAGGCTCAATATCTGACCCCAATTTTGTCAATATCTGAGACTATTGCATACGGATCTAGTGGGACAGGTCAGGATTGGGAGACCTCAGATATATATCTGGTGCGGTGGAGCACCAGGTAGGGGTGGCTGCTTTCTCCCCTACTTTTAGTGATAGCAATAGAGCCCCTGGGGCAATGGATTTGGATTGACACCCAGATCAGAGGGTTTGAGTGGGCACCAGATAAGAAAGTTAAGGTTGTATTATATGTGAATGATGTGTCCTTGTGTTTAGGACCGAACTTCCGTGGTCCGGCACCCGCTTAATGTAGATCTTCTGAACATTTGGCACTTGGATGAACAACATTGACAGACTTCTGGCAGAAGTGACATTTTGGTAAGTGCTTCCCCTGTCCCTACTGGGTAGTTCAGGGAATTTCAGGATGGTGTCTCTACATTGAGTGCTATATCAGCTATAGAAACACCCCTATGTGATTCCCCGAGCTTCTTTATTAAAATTAGTACTATCTTCAGAAGCTTCCTTTGAGAAGGAGGGGGTAGCCAAAATTGCCTTATGCACATGTCAAAAGTCTCTATGGGTGCATCACCACAGGCGATGTAGACTTTTATTATAACGCAAACCACCTAGCAATTCTTAGTGAATTGTGATATGATTTAGATAGAGACCCAGGTTTGACTCTGAACAATAAGTTCAGCTACATCACCTCCTCCATAGGGGTATGACTAAACTGGTTCTTCCACTGGCCAAAGAGAGTGGTAATAAAGATTTGGTGCGACACAATGAAGACTCTAGAGTGGAGGGAAAGAGTTTCGGGGAGGACAGCTTTTTGGGATGGAAACAGGCTCCCCCAGGTGACTCACCTAACACAATTTTGACAATGGGATACAATAAGAATATCCATGTTGGGGGACGTGATGCAGGGAACAACCTTGAAATCCTTTTGCTTGCTACAGGCAGAATCTGAACCTCTTCGTAGCCAGGTTTGTAGATAACCCCAGCTTTGTCAATCCCAGACACCTTAAGGAGAGACTTGCTACATACTGTGTGGAGTTGCAGGGTACAAGCCCCCATCTGGGAGAGAATACTTTCAGCAATGGGTGAGGTCCTAACTGGAAAATTCTGCAGCACCCCAAGATGACCCTCTTACATACTCATATAGACCTAGATAGCAGCAGATATAAGATGGCACTGTTGTGTACTGCTCTCCAAGTTGCAAAGAGAGGCAATGGTGAGAATTGGAAAAAAACCAAGACCTTCTTCGCTGGAGGGCTGGAGAAAAGGTCTGGCCCACTGCATGAGTATGGAAGGCCTGATGTCTGCAGCAAGGGGATGCCTCACAAACACTTGAAGATCTGGGGGGATTGGGCCCAATATATAGGGACTCAGATTGAGCCTAGATTGTGTACGCCATGGCCTTTATATCAGGAGGTTTGAACCTTTTCTACCATAAACTTAACAGGTATTATTTAAGTCAATCCCAAAGTTAGGTGGAAAATGTTTGGGGCTGGTCATGATGGATATGCTGTTGCAGAATGAATAGTGCTATGAATAGACTGAAGAATATGTCTGTCTTTCCCTTTTGTTTTGGAGGTAGCTAATTTGAAAAAATACTTTGACAATCCCGTCAAAGGGACTTCTAAAATTACTCACAAGCACTGGAGAAGGACACAAATGGTAACTCTAGAAATGCAGACAGACTTTTTAAGGTGAGGTGAGGAAATTATCTGAATGCCTGTATAGCAAAGCTATTTGGTGAATAGTGCAGAAAGGCACATCCTTCCATGCAAGCATCAGAAAAACAAAGGACTGTCGGTCATATTTAGAGAGCACTATGACTTCAAAGCACAGAAGAATGCCTAGCAGCTACCTTGTTAGTTTGGCCTGCTGGGCATTCATTTTTGATTTTCCTGACACAAACTCCCAAAGCAAAAAAAAAAAATTGGCCCTTCCGCACAGTAAGTTTTTTCCCTTTGTTTTGGGGCCATTGTTTGTAACCCTATTCAGGCACAACATGGCAAACCCAGGTAGGAAAATCAGGGGTCGTACCCCCGTCCTAAATAGTGATAAACAATTGTTACTATGATGTGGTCGCCCTGTAATGGTTGGGTTACCAGGTGGAGCGTATCTGATGATAGAGCCAAATAAAACTCTGCCATCAGAATCCTCACACTTATTCAACTCTAAATGAGTTGGAGCAACCACAGCTTTATAGTGGATGTCCTGTTCCATCATTGTAGTCTAAATGTGGCCCCAAAAGATGTTCTGGTAAAGATGACATAGTTCCTTCTAAAAGCTCAACCTCTTAGGAAAGTCAGAGTTCTAGGTGACATTAGATTCCTGGATAATATTTCCTGCTTTGTCAAGGAGTATTGGGCGCTACACTGCTCAGAAGGAGGCATTTCCATCTAATAATAACTGAACTGAATTAAAAATATCCAGAAAAATGGATTAGATTAGGAACCATATTCAAAGCTATGGGTGAGCCAAAAGAGGAACAGGCTTGGTATTGGGGCAGGGGTCCCAGAGGTAGATGAAGACTACGATTTGTGTCACCAAATCAGGGTTTATTTTGGGGTTAGAAATATATAGGAAGCACTGTATTTACTAAGGGGTGCTAGGACCTCACTGCCATCCCACTTCATGTGACAAATGGGGCTTGCATGCAGTAACATCCTGGCATGAGGAATGGTACGAAATTAGTTTGATGGCTTATTCTTCTGGCTAAATTGGGGGTATACAGAAGGCAGGCAGTGACGGATGGTGGTGAATGCACATTTTACAGTACTCCATGTTTCAATCAATCAATCAATTAATGAATCAATCAGTCAATCAGTATGTAGTGGTAAACTACATACACAGTGAAAGTAGAGATGGAATAACGTTATTCTTTACAAGATAAGGAGCTGTAACAGGAGTACACACACATACGCTAGGCTTTCCCACAAAACCAACTGTTGCACGCCCAATTCAAATCAGCACAAGACTCATAGAACCTACAGAGAGTAGCATTCTGCAGTACCCATAGAGCAACATTCTACAGCACGCATTGAGCTAAGACATTTCAAATAAAGATTGCCCTTAAGAAATATAAAGGTACGAAATAAGATATCTTACTCTCTTAGCACTTTGACACTTCCCCAATAAATCCATAAAACAAACACAAGACAAGAGCAAGAGAGAAAAGAAATGTATGAAAGCTATACACATAAACCTCCTGAACTTACAAGTAAAACAATAAAAAAAAACACGATCCTACCTTCTAAACCTAATTGGTTTATTGATTTTATGTGAACCACTTTGCAACGGTTGAATAAAATTACCAGTAGAGAACTTGGTCTCCCTTTCACTGAAAGGCTGAGCAATTTGATTTCTGGGTTTATCATCAGACTCTTTCTTTCTAGTATTGGAATTGGACTCTATATCCCTCACTCTCACCACCCTTGAGAAATTCCACAAATGGTCACCAACTACTCTCACTGCATTCACATGAATTTTTTCATTCTTCATTGGTTCACCAAACTTGTTTTTCCCTTTTTGTACATGAGTAGCTGTGTCGCATTGTAATGTCCACTGCCTAATGAACTTGGAATAAAAAGACTAAATTAAGGAACACTTATCTGTCTTTTCAATTGGATTTGGACTACATATATTGTCTCATTTGACTGCTTTTCACAAATGTGTGGTGCATCTTGGCTTTTCTTTGATCTGTTTGATTAAGTTCCCTTGGGAACTGGCATTGTAACAGTGGGTGCTATTCAGAATGCACACACTTCCTTAATTTATGTGTGATAACACTCTATTGGGGAGAACACTTCAAGGGGTGACATTAGAACAGGTGCTGTAAGCTAGAAGGTTCCACTGTTAGCCCTAATAGTACTCTTGATTTAACACACACTACATCTCCCCCTGTACCATTGCATTTTTCACACCTTTCTTATGATCATACCAACATTTTCATTTTTTCTGTGCTTGACAAATATTCTCTTTGACCAACAACATCAATTTTCCAACATCAGATTCACTCTACAACCATCTGGCCATCCAAGCAGGTCGAAAAGTGGTGTTTTCCTTTCAACCTTTTAACAACTTGAAAGGGGAGAACTTGGTCGACGAATGAGGCAATGTCCTGTAAAACCACAACATACTCCTCACAGATTTGACAATGTTGTGTTTTCCACTTTGTGCCGATTTCACATACTCCCCCATGACTCGATTCATCCTCTCATCAAGGCAGTTAGTTTGGGGATGGTATAAAGAACTTCTATGATGTGTCATACCACATGACTCCAAGAAATTCTCTACACACAAATTGTGTGCTGTTGTCCGAAATTAAAATTTCTGGAAACACCTCCCTCAGGAAGATTTCCCTGAGAAATCCCACCAGGGAACAAGCACTAGGATCTCTTACAAACTTAGGTTCTGGCCATTTAGAACAGCAGTCCATGAGTACCAGAATTAACCCTGGGCGTAGTACTATGCTTCGCTCATGGGAGCATGCGTAGTTTGCACTACTACGTACTATGCAAAATGCACTGCACGTAGCACAGTGCAAAAACTGTGCTACAACATGTAGCGTAGCAACAATATCAACAATACCCACAAATGCTTTGATAAAGCAATTTTACATGCTAAAAAGCATATAACCAATTAACAAAAGTGAACTGTGAATGAAAATATTAGGCAATGAGAGAAGTGATGATTTTGGGGTCCCCCCTAACCGAGGGGGAGGACCAAGCAGATGCCTTGAACACAAAGAGCATATCATGCTGGTGAACGATTCAGTGGTGGTCCCTTCCTCATAGGACCACCCCAAGCACAGTTATGGGAAAAAATACAATCCCAACCAAAGGCCCTGCAAGCATTATGGGACGAGATTAGCAGTGGGCAGTGAATATTATAGTGTCCAATATCAAAATAATTCTACAAAGAGCTGCAGTTCAACTAGTCGCTACATCAAGCTGCAGTTCCACTAGTCGTTACTAGATGTCCCTTACGAGTCAAATGCAAAAGCATTGAAACCCTTTCATGAAGCTTTTGCATTTGACTTGTGAGGGACATCTAGTAACGACTAGTAGAACTGCAGCTTGATGTAATAATAATTTCAATGCTTTTGCATTTGACTTGTGAGGGACATCTAGTAACGACTAGTTGAACTGCAGCTCTTTGTAGAAATATTTTTATATTGGATACTATAATATTCACTGCCCACTGCTAATCTCATCCCAAAATGCTTTGCAGGGCCTTTGGTTGGGATTGTATCTTTGCCAATAACTGTGTTTGGGGTGGTCCTACGAGGATGGGACCACCACCGAATTGTTTAAGAAGATGTGCTTTTTGTTTTCAAGGCATCTGCTTGGTTCTCTCCCTAGGTTAGGGAGGATCCCAAAATCATCACATCTCTCACTGTTTGCTAATTTAACACTTTCACTTTTGTGAAATGACTCTATGCATTTTAGCATATAAAGACAGAGATACTTATTTTATCATAACTTGCACTGTGCAAGATGCTGTTTGCAATTATTACTCAGAGCAGACAAGCACACAGTGCTAACAGCTAGAGTAGCTGAGCGTAGTTCAAAGTGTACTTTGTGTAGCTACGTGTAGTGCTACTACGCAAACTACGCCCAGGGTTAGAATAAACTTAGTACCTCCAGGTAATGAGTCATAAGGACCCATAACATAAGTTCCTAGCTTAGCCAAGGACTGGGTGGAACTTCTATGGACATCAACGGTGGAATTGATACTTGAAGATTCAGTTGGCGCTATTATCCTTGGTCACACAAAGATAAACGTTATCTTTCTAAATCTTCCCTAACACTAAAAGGTACCCCACATAGTCTGTGTTTGACTGGGAATGCTCCTTCCTTGACTTTTCATCCTGTGCTTGCTTGAATCCTTTAACCTTACCAAACTTCTCTGAAAAGACCTCAGGGAACATGTGATTCCACTCCTTTACATCATTATTGCATTCTACCACCAACACTTGTTCTTTATGCCCAGGTCTCAAAATCATGTCAAAAAGACCCTGGTGGAACTATCCAAGAATGTTCAATCCTTTTATGGCAACATACATTTTTCCTTCTATCCTTCTGCCTCTAAATTCTAGAACATCCTCAATAAAGCCCAGTAGCTCTATTTTACGTCCCTCATAGGATGCCGGTGAGCGGTCAGGTGGGAATAATTCTCTATTTCCTATGTTTCCTTGAATATTTTTGAGTTATCATAGTGATTCTTGCCCCTGAATCAACCAATAATGTTAAACTTTTGTCACCCACATCAATGCCAACAATAGGATTGACACAAGAGGAGGGATCTCCTGATACTAGACTTTTGTCAATAGAACTAACTACATCTTCCCCCACACTCAGTACTAAATACTTAAAACCTTCCACCCACATCTGATTCAGTGTCATCCTCACAATCTGATTGCATCACACATGCCATAGGACTAGTGGCAAACCTTGGCAAAATGCCCTAACTTCTTACAGTAGTTACATTTAACATTTTCAAGCAGGACATGATTTACCATTCTTAACATGTGGGGGTTTACCACAATGATAACACAAGTTACCCATAGAAGAATCAGGTTTGAGTCCAGACATCTTGGATCCAACGTTTTTCTGATGAATCTCAGATATTTTTGCTGATCTTTTCCATACTCAACCGCATTCACTGATTCTTGAGGTTTCTCTTCTAGCTCCTTTACTGAAATTTGGGATATGTTTATCCTTTTTGGTGTTTTGATGGTGTCCTCCAAAGATGGGTTACCCATGGACAAGACTTTTTGTCAAATCAGTTTATCTTTACACTGGGAGACAAACTGGTCTCTAATTAACTGATCTGTGAAAGTGTCAAATTGGCATTCCGAAATCAGTCTTAGAAGAACCACTATGTATGAATCAACATCTTCATCCATTTTTTGTTTACGTTTAAAAAACTTATGTTTAATCACAATTAGACTGGGTTGTTTATCAAACCTGATCTGAAGCTTCTTTACAGCTTGCTGATACTCATCAAGATTTTCACCCTCAGCTAACAATGTCTGATAAGTGCTTAAAAGTAGACCCCTCCTCAAAACCCAGTGAGTGTAAAAGCAAAAACCTCTTTCTCTCTTGCCTGAATGTGGAGGCCCCTATTGCACCCAAATAAGTTTCAAACGCATCAAGCAAAATTGACCACCTAACTGGAGGATCTCCCTGTGTGTCCTGAAAAGATGGTGGTGAGGCCACCGACTGCATTATGACAGCGAGTAAACAGAATATAAAAACCGTTCGGATTGTATTTTATTTTCAAATTAAAAAAAATTTCAACCCAATAAATATGTCTAAATATTATATACATATATATATATTTTCCAACAGCTGCCACGAACAAGAACAGATGCAGGCACTCCCGGTAAGCAAAAATGTATTTACTGATAAAGTCATAAGGCGATGTCCGTCCTTATATATATTTATTTTACCACTTCCTCCTTCTGTAAAAAGAGTCCTTGTACTCTAGGGAGAGTTTGCCTCCTTTCTTTATTCGCAACCTTTACACAGAGACGCATTTCGGCAATTAGTTGCCTTTTTCAATATGGATTTACGTCATGATTGCTCAATAAATGCAACATCAAGTACCTCCCATTTGAGAACAATCTGAAAGCCAGACATATCACAGCACCTTTGAAACCCTTCAGATAGCAGGATAAATTTGCCATGGATGCATTACACGCACCATGAACTGAAACCTACCTACACACTAAGGAATGCCCTCTATTCTCGGATTCAGTCCACCCAAGAAAGACTTCAGTCTCGCCATTCCTACGGTGATACCTAAAAGGTAAATTCCATGAAGCATGCCCTAAAAGCACATAACTGTTGGCCAATTTAGGGGTGCTGAATCTATGACTGTGCAATTCTAATCCCACACATATAGCAGGCCAACCTTAGATGCAATTTGCCTGATCTTAGTAGTCACCCTGCTTTTCCCTTACCTTGGTCCGATCACTTTGTGGTGCCGTTCACACTGAAAAATGCGGCCGCCCAAATCCCGCCTTGTCCAAACCCTGAACATAAATCGAGGAATTGGGCCAGGCTTGATGTCGCTACTCTCAATAAGACGTTGATCAACCACAGATCGAATCTCGATTTAATTTCCATTAAAGATCACAAGCTTATTCACTGGCTTTCTGGAGCAGTAGACGTATGCCTCCCTCTCTCCACTAAAAGCTCAAATAAACATTTGCCTCCAGCTCCCTGGTTTACAGAAAAGTAAAAAAGTAAAAAATCTAGGTGTAAAGAGCTTGAAAGGCGCTGGAGGAAACACTATAATGAAGACATAAAAATATTATACAAAAAGGATTCAAGCGCATATCATAGATTGTGCGAATTGGCCTAGGCAAAGTTTTTCTCACAGCAAATTTTACAGTCACAAAACTGCACAAAAACCCATATCAAAGTGGTTAAAGAACTTTCTGGCACCGAAAAATTGACAAAGTCTCCCGTTCTTTCACATAGTCAATGCGAAGAACTTGCTCTCTTTTTTATTGATAAAATCGATAAAATACACACGGGCTGCACATAACAAAAAAACCTGAGATTAGGGCAGAAGTAGGAGAATCATCTAATACCAGAGACTTTCTTACCATATCAGATTCCTTAAGCAATCCCAGCTCCCCTCTCAAATTGTCTGCCTGGGCCGCCATGGACTTCTCTTTTAATTGCCTTCTTTCAAATACTAAATCTGGATCCCCAATTGATCCCTTCCCACCTCAGGTTCTTGGCCTGCTCGATGCCTCCATTTTAATAATGATAATGGAGCTTCTAAACACCTCTTTAAAGGACGGGATAGTTCCACATAGCTGGAAACATGCTATGGTCCTTCCCCTCCTTAAGAAAGCCAATTCTGCACCCTCCATCCGGTCAAACGTTTGACCTATATCGCTGCTCCCTATTCTTGCAAAGATTTTGGAGAAGCATGTAAATGGCCAGCTGACCGCATTTGTGGAAGCTTGGAACTTTCTTCACACCTCCCAATCAGGTTTTAGAGCTGGTTTCTCTACAGAAACCACACTGTTGGGAGTGACTGAAATGCTAAGGCATCGATTAGACGAAGGCGAAACTGCAGCACTTATTCTATTAGATCTCAGTGCCGCTTTTGACACAGTATCCCATCATATTTTGCAGAAAGCCTTACAATCATTAGGCTAGGAGGGAATGGCACTAAAATGGTTTCTCTCCTTTCTTAGTGATCGGACCTTCCAGGTCTCTTCAGCCATGGCCTGTTCGAATTCCCACACCTCCTCTTATGGTGTTCCCCAGGGCTCAGTGCTGAGTCCGCTGCTATTTAATATATACATCCGCCCATTAGCGGATGTGGTTAAAAAAGCAGGATTGTCTCTCTTTTCCTACGCTGACGGCACACAGATTATCTTTTCTCTCTCCTCATCACAAGGACATGCGCCCTCGGATCCTAATCAAGGACTGAGCAAAGTGGCCACATGGATGCAAAATAACCTGCTTAAATTAAATGGCGACAAGACAGAAGTCATGATCCTAGGCAAAGGACATGACCTCTGGGGCCCTCAAAACTGACCCCATGAATTAGGCTCCTTACCCATGCCAGTGAGCAGCGTTCGGAACTTGGGTTTCATTAGTGATGAACACCTATCAAAGAAACAGCAAGTGGCCAAGATCTCCTCCACCTGCTTTGCAGTCTCACGCTGGCTAAAGAAGATCTTATGGCAGATTCCTCTCCCAGTCCAGAAAACAGTGGTCCAGGCTCTTGTTATCTCAAGACTGAACTACGGCAATGCCCTCTATCTGGGAGCAGGTAAGTCAACCAACCAAAGACTGCAATTAGTTCAGAATGCAGATGCAAGACTACTGTTCGGATTGCCTAAGTTCTCTTCTGTATGAGGGTGTCTCCATGAGTTACACTGGTTATCAGTGTCAAATCGGGTCAAATTTAAAGCTCAGTGTTACATGTTTAAAATCAAAATAGGGTTGGCCCCAAAATATCTACAGGACTTGATGATACGGCATAGGTCACTTCGCCCCCTGCGCAGCAAATTCACTTTGTTGTCCCCAAAATCCGGCAGGCCCGTATGAAAGGCCGGTCCTTAGCCTATCCAGGACCAACCTTATGGAATTCTTTACCCGCTATTCTGCAAGTTGAGACCTCTCTGCTTGCCTTTCGTAAAGGTCTGAAAACATAGCTGTACTTAAATTAGTCTGATTTATAACCTTCTCTGCTAGCCTTTCTTGCTCGGTGCCGGGAAACCCTTCTGGGTAGATGCGCACCTCACAAATTCGAAATAAATAAAATGAATCGTGCACATACTCTTCTCCTAGAGCTTTGTATCTACCTACTTGATGGCGTTGTAAACAGTATTGGAAGCAGAATGTCGAAATTGGCAGCGAAATAAACCTGTGGATATTCCAATCCACAGAAGGTATTTTTGCAACAGTGAATGGTAATTTCTTTAACTTAACTTAACTAAGTGTAATTTGGTGTACATTGTTTCCTACCTTCCCATGATGGTTTGCTGTTTTGTAAGGTTGTAAGGTAAAAACAAGCTTGTGGCATTAAGATGTTGCCGTGGTACGCAACCGGAACAAAGTATTTGCAGAGTCCAGCTTAATAAAATAATCGATCTAAGCTGTAACTGACCAAGTTGTAAAGAGGACATATCATTCTCCTTGATGTATATCACATATGACACGATGTTATCCAGAGAGTATATTCTAGTGGACAATTTAGTCATTCCATTATCAACGTCTGCTAGAACCCTTTCTAAATGTGCTCTGTCAATCACGCACAGTTTCTCAGCAGCCTCCTGCTGGGAAGCTTTCACACTTCATTGTATATTCCAGGCAAGAAACGCTTTTGACGAGGTTTTCTTTTATTTTTTTTTTAAATTTGTTGATAGAGTACACAGTGAGTCCCCTATAAGGGGTCATATTGCACACACAGGATTACTTACAGCACAAGTCTTTTATGTATCTCTAAGATCCCTACAATACAAGAAAACAACCCTCAGAATATCCCACCTCCCACTACCCTAATCCCCCATGGCACTAAAAGAAAGATGCAGTGACCTCCATATAATCATCTCAGCAATGCTACAGCACTAGGCAGCCCCAAGGGATACAAATCGAGGACATCAAAGGACATCAATTACAATAAATCAGGGTAACTCGGAAGATACACAGTGAGCGGTGCCCAAAAGTCCTTAGGGCGTGATGTTTCCAGCAATTCCAGCGTAGATCTCTAGTTGCTCCTTGCAATAAAGTAAATCTCGGACCCATTTCTTTATTGTTGGGGTGAGTTTTGGAACCCCAGCACTGTGACACTGCTCTCTTAGCCAGCAAGAGAGAAACAGCCACATGTCTATGATTACAGGGTTTAAGAGACTTCACGCAGCCTAATAGGCAAACCTCTGGTGAGCATGGCACCGGTTCCAACACCACTTTCGTAAGCACAAAGTCCGCGTTCCCCTGCCCACACCTAACACAACCATCACTCTCTTTCAGACCAAAGCGCATCAGTTGTGTCAGGTTATAGTATAGCTGATGGAGGTATTTGAAATGTATAATGAGGAGGTTACAGTTTGCCGTGAGTTGGCCTGTCAGGGCGCAGCAGAACCTCCACACATCTGGCGTCAGGGAAGTATCCAGTAGCGCCGCCCATTTAGTATATGAAGGGGAGTCACACTGTTCTTTTTCCCAAAGGGGAGTATTATACAACTTCGGTATCGGGCCTGCGTGGTCCGTGCCTGCCAGCACAGCATTCAGCGCCAGCAGCGGCATAGGCTCCTCCGGGTAGTCGGGATATGTGGATCGTATAGCTTGCTGTACGCGCACATAAGTGAATTCAAGCATCAACCCCCGGTCTTTGTCCCCTTGTATATCTGAGAGCGATCTGAATCGGCCCTGCTTATATAGGTCACCTAAGTGTGTTATTCTCACCGCACCCAGGGCTCTAAGCGCAGCTGGCTCCTGTGTAGCTGAGATACCGGGGTGGCGGCAAGCGGTAGAGTCGGGGAGTACAGATACTGAAATCAAGTGCGAGCCGCAGTGGCGTAGCTAGAGCTTGTGGCGCCCGGGGCTATCCCTCAGATTGCCGCCCCGGTGCGGGGGGGGGGGGAGGAGAAAGGACAGCACGCACTTGAAAGAGGTCCGAGAGACACGTAGCATCGCCGCTAATAGTTACCTCGATCATGCAAGTTACATGCACATACATGACACGGTCCAAGGCTACACAGTTGAATACACCAGTGACCGGCAGTACAAAGGAGGACACACAGACTGCATGATCTATCTGGGGACTCAGAAAAACCACGTACGACATCTATCAGAAAGCTGCGTGAACGATTACCTGGTTATCACCTCAGCACAATGTAAACATGCACATACATGACACTGTTCGGGGATCCGTCATTTACAGCTGACAATAAATGACCAAATATCATGGTCCCCCCCATTAAAGCAGTGGGGACGTGCACAAACGTGATGTGCTCTAAGGACCCAGAGCCAACTTAACAGTGTCGAAGCTAAGGGTGGGCGTAGTTCGCGAAGTAGCACTTCGCGAAGCTACGCAAAGTGAAGTTCGCACTACGCGAGCTACGCGTAGCACTTCGCGAACTGCGAAGTAACATGTTCGCACTGTGCAAGATGTTGTTTTCAATGATTGCACAGTGCGGACAAGCAACCGGCACTGTGCAATCATTGAAAATGGCATCTTGCACAGTGCGAGCTGTAGTTTTCTGCTGCTCGAGTAGATTTTTCCTCGAGCTGCAGCTTTCTCAACGCAAACTGGTAGTTTCTCATCGCGAGCGGTCGCGAGCATACGCGACCCCTCGCAATGAGAAACCTGACCTTCTCGCGTTGGGAATCTCGCCGGGAGGTTTATTTTCCATGCTCGCGATCGCGAACAAGGAAAAAGTCTCGCCAGGATGTCATTTTGCTTGCTCGCGGTCGCCAACTTGACGTTGAGGACCGCGAGCAAGCAAAAAATGACCGCAGCACTTCGCAACACTACGCTACGCGTGTTCGCACTGTGCTACGTGCAGTTCGCGTAGCGCGAAGTAGCGCGAACTTCGCAAACTACGCGAGCGTAGCGTAGTGCTTCGCCCAGGCCTAGTCGAAGCCTGTAATTCTTTATCTTTCAAAAACAGCAAATTAATTATTCACAGGTAATGACTCACTGTGTGCCCTTAGAACTAAACGCAGCACAAAGGGGTCAGTCAGCTCCACAACCTTGCCAACACAGACCAGATACAAAGCCCTCTCTGGTGGCCCAATGGCAACAACCAGGGATCACGCCCTGTCATTACTTCTAAGCAGCAGCAACCAACTCCCTGGGACCCAAAGCCAGCTTGTAATAGTGCATCTCTCCTTAAGAGCAGCCTCAGCACACACATGGTGCACAGCCTACCCAGGGGGCCCAAAGCTAAAATATAGGGAGTGGAGACACATTGTCATCACAATCCTTAAACACAGCTGTAGGGGCCATGGGAATATGTTCAACCCTATCCAGGGACTCCGTGAATAATCAGAAGAAACAAGAAACATTACATTTTTCTGCAATTTTGTTTTCACATTACTTTCATGGTAACCAACAGTGTTAAAAGTCCGCAAAAACAGTAAAATCATAATAACGTGTCTAGTATGGAACGCCAAGGCTGTGTAACACACGTCCCTGTAACACACGTCTTCAGCTGCCTCCCAGACCCGAATGTAGGCATGGCAGAACCAAGGTCTGGAGAAAAATAACCACTTAAAAGAAGTCCGGATATGAAGTAAGTTATGTGTGCTTTTACGCATGTGTGTTTCAAAATGTCCACGGCTTAATCATTGGACAGTGGTAGCTTGCTACTACTGGTATCACTCTACTCACAGACATCCGGGAATAAAGCCCTTCATCAGATCCCTTACGCATTTCAAAAGGTTCATAACCTTAGTGGACACAGACCTGGATGCGCCTAGACAACTGCTATCAAAATTTCACAGGCACTTTTGTAAAATGCGAGGCATTTTTACAAAAGTGTTGATATTGTGATTTTTTTTGCAATCATGACATCCTGAAGGGTTTGATTTACACCTTAAACAATAAGCATGCTAAATCTATTCATCGGTTTCTATGAAATGGTAAATGCAATTCATCCCGAAAGTTTCCAACAGTCAGTTTATGTGGCATTTAACCGTTTTTCTATGAAATCACATACAACCCTGTGGAGCAGGTAGGCACAGACTATGGCTGGTGCTTTGAAGAGACAGCCATTGTCACTTGGTGCTGTGTATCTGTGAAAGCATGCAGAACTTCCACAGATCTGACCCAGTGATGGCTCTCTGTGATCTCACTTCCAAGCAATCACCTGCTCGCACACAATCACCTGCTCACTCGCACGCAATCACCAGGCCTCGGGTCATCTACTGCATGCATTAGCTAGGCTGTGAAACAGTGGCGGTCTGTAGCCAATCAGTTCATGGACTGTCCAGTGCATCACACGTGAAAAACTATTTCAAGATGTTATGCACCTACCACATGTTTACTGCAGAATTTGTAACGTCATGCATATGGTTGCTAGATATCACAGCTCAACACTGACACACAGGCTCACCATAAACCCATGGCAAGTTTAATTCAAGAAACTAAAGAAGCTATAAACATATCACAAACACACCTTCCTTCACCCCCACTCAGTGGAGTGTGAACACGGAAGCACATTGGAGCAACTGTGCTTATAGCAGAACTCACAAAACTTGTGTACTTTGACATTTTTTTTTTTTGCATATTTATATAGCGCAAACTCGACCCGAAGGTATTAGAGCCAGGGCCGGCTTAAGTGCTGGTGGCGCCCTGTGCGACAATGTTTGTTGGCGCCCCCCCCCAATGACCACCTCCACCACCACAGGTATCTCTCGCTAGCACCCTTTAACAGTGACCAAGTCTCCATAACCACACTCTCTCAGATGCACTGAATTAGTTATAGCGCCACTCATACCAGTGTAGGGTGTCCGAGCACTTTACATCACACACACATTACACAGAGACAATCAATCATACGCGTGTAGATCAGTGTGTAGGAAATGTTACATAAGCCAAAGGACTAAAAGTGTAGGAGTCACATGTCATCCATAATGATAGGCAGTATAGTTTAAGAGTGCTTGGTGTGGAAAAGCACAAACTCCGAGGCGAAAATGAAACCGCATAGTTGGGAGTTTTCTTTAATAATAAGAATCGATTTCAAGCCAAATTAACCCTTTTTGCAACATTAATTAATGTTCTAATAATGTATACTTTGCAGTCTGTATGCAGTTCCAGGATGAAAGTTAATAGCTCACTATACTATATATTAGGACTTTAAGTTATAAATTGCAAGTAACAAAAGGATGTCTCTTTTGAAAGCAGTAACCTGCTGATCTGTTTACATCATACGTACTCTGTAATCTACTTGGTACACGTTCTTTGCAGCAGGAATACTAACCATCTGCACTAACTTCACCTAAATCAAAACCTCAACTATACAAAATGCGGATCTCTCGCCAGGAAGGTAATTAATCACACGAGTTATCTTGACATTTATGTGAGGCCTGGTAATTGCGGGGGTGGGGAGAAGAAATGCTGCAGCAGGTTCTTCAAAAGCATAATAAAACTCGACTCAAACACGGCGCCCCCAGGAAGCCAGCACCCGGTGTGGTGACCTCGAGGCTCGAACACCAAAGGCGGCAGTTTAGGCCGGCCGACGGACCACATCCTCTACCCTTAATCTAACATCACTTACTTGCGCCCGGCGTTCTGTATCTCCTCTCTGCTTGCAGCTCCGTCGGCCTGCCACTACCTCCGCCCGGATCGCTGTCAACCTTGCAAAAGCTCGTGTCCTGCGACGTCACGGGCCTATGCTGGGTGGTGACGGTGCGCATGCGCTTGCATTTCAAACAGGGCCGCGCGCGCGGCGCGGCACTGGTGGCCCGTTGCGGCGGCCTTTATAATTTATTTGGGGACACTGACTGACACTACTGTAACAGTAGTGTCAGTGTCCCCAAATAAATTATAAAGGCCGCCGCAACGGGCCACCAGTGCCGCGCGGCTGCCGCCCCAACAATAGTGCCGCCTGGGGCGGACCGCCCCCACCGCCCCCCCCTAGCTACGCGCCTGGCGAGCCGCAAGCATTTTTCATGCCCATGCGGTGCAAACTGAAGGATTTATTTCCGTCCTGGGTCTGCCCCCACCACCAATCAGGGCAGCCGCAGCAAGTGCCAGTAGAAGTACAGCATCAGCCTCGACAGCCACGTGTGGTTGGAACCGCTGTGGGAAGTACCAATAATGAGCGACATGGGCCTGTGCGCAAAGATAGTACAGACGCAGGTCCGGGGCCTCAAATCCTCCTCATTCAAACGGCTGCACCAGCACCTCCCAGCTACACCTAGGCTTCCTGCCCCCCCACACAAAGGACACCAGCGCTGACTGAAGTGATGGGAACAGTGCAAGATTGAGGAAATTGGGAATGTTGATGAACAAATAGAGTAGCATGGCAAGAATGTAATTTTGACCACCGCGATGTGGTCCGCCAATGAAAGCGGGAGTTTAGCCCAATGCACCGCTCGGTCAGTGATGTGGGTCAGGATGCGGCAGTAATTCTCAGAAATAACCACCTCAGGGTTCCTGTGCAGCCATACTCCTAGATATTTTAATGGGTCTGTTGACCATGCCAGCGGAAAATCTAGCTCCATGCGCTGTGTACCCGCTATGAGCGGGAATACCGTTGATTTTGCCCAGTTTATGCCCAGCCCAGAAAAATGCTCAAATTTGATATATTCACGGAGTACGCCTGGGAGAAATGTTTCAGGTTCTCGGACACATAACAACATATCATCGGCGTACATGGAGACCATCAACGGACGCTGTCTAAACCGTAACACTGCTGAAGAGTGGCCTTGGCGAAGCTTACAGGCCAGTGGCTCCAATGCCAGCGCGAAGAGCATCGGCGACCAGGGGCAGCCCTTCCGTGTGCCTCGCCGAATAGGAAATGCATTTGATACCCACCCATTAATTTGAATACACGCCGCAGGTGCCTCATACAGCAGGTGTATCTACTTAAAAAAAAAGGGTGGTACTCCCATTCGGAGTAGAACTGTGAACATAAACTCCCAATGCAGGGAATCAAATGCTTTTGCTGCTTCAGCTCAGCAACCGCTTGAAAGTCAGTCTCGAAGTAATGGAGTGTGGAGAAAACTGTATGTAAATTATGCGCCGTCGACCAAGCGGGGACAAACCCCGACTGATCCAGGAGAACCAGGTTAGGGATGAGTGGCTGCAATCTAGTGGCGATCATTTTCGCCAATATTTTGGCATCTATGTTTATGATAGAGAGGGGGCGATAGGAGTCGCATCGATTAGCAGGCTTATCAGGCTTAAGGAGCATAACTAGGAGGGCTTCCTTGAACATCGGGGGGAGTTTACCTCTATCATACGCCTCCGTAAAGACGTCTAAAAGTCTTGGTGCAAGGTCATCCACATAGGCCTAGTAAAACTCACTCGGGAGTCCATCTAGGCCTGCAGCCTTACACGTGGGCAGGGACATAATGGCCAATTTTACATCTCCAACATCAAAGGGCTGTGTGATGTATTCGCGTTGGTTAAGGGATAGCCACCCTAAAGCGACGTCATCTAAGTAAGTGTGTATGTCAACGGCCGGTGCGTGCGCCCGGTCCCCATACAGATGGAAGTAGTAGTCCAGCACCACCTTGCTAATTTCAGGGGAAGTATAATGCGCCTGACCCTCAGGGTCTAGCATCTCTGTGATGCTGTCTTGGCTGCGTGGAGTAGCCAATTTCTGAGCAAGCGAGCGAGCGACTAGGGCAACCCCCCTCCCCATAGTATCGAGCAGTATAACGCCGAGACCTATGTGACACTGCTTGGCCCACCATATCATTATGCTCCGTGACCCGCTCCCGGATAGCAGCCAGTATGTGTGAAGATGGGCTTTGGGCGTATTCGCGCTCCAGCGCAGAAAATTCATCCGCTAGCTTATTTATACGCCGGCGTAGGTCCTTCAAACCCCTGGCCTGTGCCCCCATGCAGATGCCCCTAATAGTTACTTTAAACGCCTCCCACAGAACCCCAGCACTGTCCACGGAGCCTGTGTTCTCTGTAAAGAAGTTACGGATAGCCACGCCCACTGTGCACCTGAACACCTGGTCAGTAAGGGAGGAGGGTTGCATTCGCCATTGAAACAGGGGGCGCACGCATGCAGGCGCCTGTACCTCCAGCAGCACGGGGGAGTGGTCTGACAGTGTTTTGGCAAGATGACGCACGTCCAGTACCCAAGTGCATGCAATCTCTGAGAGAAGCCAATAGTCCAAGCGGGACCATGTGCCATGCACCGTGGGAATGAACGTACTTTCACGGGTGTCGGGGTGTCGCACGCGCCAAATATCTCGTATAGCACCTGCATCCAGAAAACCTAATAACACCTCCGAGGCCAGGCTACGACGCGTTGTCCCGCTGCCCTGTCTGTCTAATTGCCCATCCAGACAAGTATTGAAGTCCCCCCCAGATCAGCTCAGCCGGAGGGAATTTAGAGATACGGCACCAAACATCTGCAAAGAAAGTGGGGTTGTCGACATTAGGGCTGTAGACATTCACCAGAAGGACTCCTGTGTTACAGAGAAGACCATGAACCAGCGCTACCCTGCCCTGAGTATCCGCCTCAGTGTGAAGCACAGTGAATGGGACCCCTTTCTTTACCAGTATCATCACTCCCCGAGCATATGAGGAGTACGAGGAAGCCACCTTCAGACCCGCCCAGCGGGAGCCGACATTTTTCTCTGAGTGCTGCGTAAGATTTGTTTCCTGCAAGAGCGCCACCTGGACGTCTAGTCTGTCTAAGTGTGCTAAGACCGATCGTATCTTCTTGGGACTATTCAAGCCACGCACGTTCCATGTAAGGAACTTTATGTTACTGCCCATGAAAGCGCAAGCTTAAACGTTATCAGTAGCGCAAGATAGTGCATGGAGATCAATTTGCACAGGGACAATGAGGGTACAAAATGAGAGTGCCAACTTTCCCAACATGCCCTCTTCAGCCCCCCACCCAAAGACATCCCAACCCGAAATTAACAATCCCCAACAGGGTGACAAAATGAGCATACATTTCGTTAGGGAACACCCATGGGTGGAACACCAGAGTGCTACAAACCTCCCACAATGTAGGAAGTGGCTGATCAGGGCGATGACATGTGCTAGAATATTCTAACAGTAGAGCACTGCATCGAATAACATCAGTACAAATAAGGCTGCGGTCCCTATAGAATGGCCGGTGAGAGGAAAAAGGACCACAGTGCATCACTGCATCAAAAAGTGACCCAGCCGGGGAGCAAGCAAGTATTACAGTGCATCCCCGTGTGAATAACCAGCGCTTGAAGGCAGGTATCAGAAGAGGCACCAGTAAACAGAATTGATCTCCCAGCCGTCCCGCCATGCCCCGTGACATATTAAGAAAAAGAAGGTCACACCTCAGAACACTATGTTGGGTCTGAGCCCTCAGAATGAGCCAGCGTCTAGAGCGGGGACCATATCCCCTGGCACAATCGGATCCTGCCAGAAAGGAGGGTGAGCAGGTGATCACACCAAGTGTAGCAAAGGAAATCAACAGGTGTTAATAAGTTACTAAATCACCAGACTTATAACCAGTATTATGAGCATCCTGGCTTCAACCAAATTCAGAATTTGGCACAGTTGCCCAGTGGTGCCCACTATCGTGGAGAAGGGCCAGATATATCATCATAGCCCCCCGTCGTCCTGATCCACGGTCGTCGCAGACCTCCTCCGCCTCAGCTTCTTGACGTGCTCCATCGCCGCCTTGGGTGACGTGAACATTTTGCAATCCCTATCTGGGCCCACTCATAAGCGGGCTGGATACAGCATGGCATACGGAATGCCTTCAGACTGCAAGAATTTTTTTACTGCCCCAAACTCTTGCCTCGCTGACTGGACAGCCACCGTAAAGTCAGGGAAAGAGGACAGAGTATTCCCCTGGTGCTTGATCGTGCCCTTTTCTGTCGCGAGCCTCAAGATGGCATCGTGGTCCTGATAGTTCAGTAGGTGGGCGATTATAGGGCGAGCTAGGTACAGGTCTTGCAGCCAGTGAGCGATGGGCACTCTCCACTATAAACATTGGGGAGAGATTTTCAGGGCCAAATATGTCCTTGACCAGGGACTCAACAAAGGTCTCCATCCTGCCAGTATTGGTAGATTCAGGAAAGCCCGTGACGCGGATGTTGTTGCGGCGCGACCTCGCCTCCAAATCTTTGTTTTTTGCTTGGATGAGCGCTAAGACTTTTTCCATGTGGAGTGCCTTGTCCGTCACATCGCCGAGGCCATCTTCAGTTGTGGAGATGCGCTGCTCAAGCTCCCCCATCCGTGCATTCTGCTTCTCTAGCTGGGATGACATATGGTCCAACCTGTGGTTCACCGCCACCATAGTTCCTTCAATAGATTGGAGACTCTTCTGCATGGCGAGCAGAGTTGCTACCAGTATGGGGGGCCCTCACCCTGGGCATCCGCCTCAGAATCAGAGGCCGCCCTTTGCTGCGATTTAGTGGATTTGCGCGCCTCAAATGTGAGGCGAGGCTGCGTCTTGTCAGTTCTGCCCATTTCTGCTTCTGACAGAATGAGGGAGAGTCCCACTTATCCGCAACCAGGCCCCTGAGGCTCGAGCCCCACAGCTAGCAGTTATAGCCGTTGCACACCACAGGCACAATGACACACTCTTTGGGGCTCAACCACTCCCAGGGCAACTCAGATTTATCAGGCTCAACAGCGAATCTCCAAATCAGTCCCAGGTACTATATTACATGCACCAGGCATGGAAATTATCAGCACGGAGCAGCCCAGTGCACAATGCCGCCTACAGGATACAGCTGCTGTGTATACTAGTACTGCTACACCTCCAGAGTCAATGCACGACTAGTCGCCAGGCATGCATGGAGATACCCCGCCTCAGCCACACTCACAGGCTGCAGCTTGCAGAGCGTGGCAGTACGCTCCAGCCCCCACCCACCACCGCAGCTGAAGGCTAGGAGCCTGGCCTCTCCCCACTCACCACAGCCTGCAGTCGGCTCCACCAGCTCTCCGGTCCTCAAGGGCAGAACACAGCGGAGGTCTAACGCGCCTCCATGGAACCACCAGGCCCAGTCTGCATCGGTCTATCCAGCGAGGTAGGCCGCAGATCTTCAGGTGCCAAAGAGCGCAGCAGCGTCAGTCCGGGCTCCGCGGATGCTCACCGCAGCAGTGGCAGCAGACCCAGGGCTCGGCTGGCCAGCGCGTTCAGCTGAAGGCCCCCGGTTAGTCTTGAAGGGCACGAAAGTGAGTCACCTACACCCCCGCCCTTGGGCAAAACTGTCGATCGGTCCAGCACCCACCGATCGGCAGGATCGTCACCGGCAGATTAATCCCTCGCTGGCCGCGCATAGAGTTGTTGCAGTGGGGAGAATCCTTGTCATGCTTCGGCAGCCGCCATCTTGTCGTTCGCTAGGCAGAGCACGAGAACCGAATTTTCAGCCGTCACACTGCCAGTAGAGAGCCAGGACCCCTCCACAAGTTGCAGGGTGTTAGCGCAATGTGGGACAACCGTTTACAGGCTTCAATATTAAGTCGATTCTAGACAGATGAGAGATCAGCGGGGCCGATCTGCACTAAAGTGCGGCCATCTTGCCTGGCGCCCTCTAGCGCCCCCCCTTTGACGTGGTTTTCGAGGACCTAATGAAAAGTCCTGTAGTTCCAGTCTGTCGTTGCAAAATGCATTTTAGGATTGGTGTATGAATGCAATATGTATCCAATTGGTACAGTGTTTCCTTTGTTGAATGTAATGTAGGTATATCCTGATGCAGCCGCCATGATATAGATTACCAGGTTTGTAGTATTCATACACATGTGTGTTTTGAAGCTAGTATATCAGCTTGTACTGAATGCAACAAATGTTTGTTCAGTGGTCTAGTGTGTGCTTGAAAAGTCTGGATGAATCAAGTCGTAGAATAGTTTAACCCATGCTGCGTAATCTGGAATGCATGTTCTGCCAAAATTTAGGAAATTCAATATGGAGTTAAGTTTTTTTAAAGTGTTTGGGGATTGTAAAAGCGCAAACTTTAAGAAGTGTGTCGCAAGGCTTTTGTCTTCACTTGACAGCTTGCACCCCAGAAACAGGACATTAAGGTGGGCATTATTTTGTTTATTAGTGCTGCTTTATGCGCATGTTGTATTGTAAATGTTTGTGTAGCTGTGTTTAAATGTTTGTACTCCAATACTAGATGATATGAGTGATCTAGTTTCATTACTGGAAACAAGGGATTATTCATAGGAGAGATGCTACTTTCTATTACACCTTGGAACTCAAGTTGTGTGAGAATCTCTCTAACATGTTTTTTAACCTCATTGTTAATGGGGTTTTGTCTTTCAGGTTGTGGGGTTGACCTCACTGGTATTACATGGTTGTGGTATAATGGAGGAGGCAGCGCTAATGGCCACTCCTTGGCGTATGACTTTTATTTTTATTTTTTAAACATGACTGTTTAACTGACTCATTAATGATTTGTCCAACATATATGGACACATACCATTCAGAGGTTTTGCCTGTACCTCCCCCACCATATCCTTCCACTCCCCTTACGACTTCATTAGTAACTAGTGACCCTTTGTCCTCCCCGATGAAACCCCCCGGATCCATGTATCTATCCAACACTGCCACCCATACCTCAATATCTTCCTGTGCCCTTTCATCATCCCTGCACCACTTCAAATGGATCTCCATATCTATGGCCCATTCAGCCACGTCCGCTGCCCATCTCCCCTCACTCGGTCCACACTAGCCCATCCATGTAATCGCCACCCGCCTATTGCAAAGGAAAAACATCAGGTGAAGGAATTTAAAGCCCATTTTTAGGCCTTTTGGCTCACGGATTTCGCCCGACAGGCAGACATCAAGTTGCATATCCACAGAGATCAGCACCTCAGACCTCACTAGAGTCATCACTTTACCCCAATATTAATTTACCTCAAAGCACTCCATTCCAAGTGCAAAAACACTGTAAAATATGTACGATGAAAGAAGTGAAAGTGTAGAAGTTTGAAGCGCGCATTACTTGACATAGTCTTCACCAGGGCACACACCTGCTTCCATTGGGCATCCTTAAGTGGAGCCCCCAGACCACCCTCTCAGGGCCACGGCACAGGGAACAAATCCTGCCTATGATCCACCAACATGGGCGTATACAGACGGTATACTAAGTGTAGGCTCCCTTGTAGCTCCAAGAGGCCTCTAAAATAAAATTATGTAGTCGGGGCAATCGGAAAGTGGGTTATATATCCCACACAATAGCTGCAATGCTAACATGCAGCAAAAGCTGGCCCAGCTCTATATGGAAGCTTGCCTGTGCAGCCTCAAAAGCTATAAATTCCTCCTTAGGAAACAAATTGCTCAGCACCTTGCAACCTCCCGTCCTCTAGGCAGACAGGTTCACAGAGACCCTCGGTGTTTTAAAACCAGCAGATTCCAGAATACATAATCCCGAGCAAATGGGGCCCTGCTCAAAACTCCTTTAATTGTTCTTTTCCACAGGGATGCAGGATGCCTGACCAGATATGGGACATATACCACATCCCGGCCCACGTCACCGGGAGCTGAGGTAGGGAAGAGCCCCCACATGTTTCCTAAAAGTGAGTTTTTCCAAGTGCCCTCCTCAACTAACCAGTATGCCACATGTTGCATTTGGGATGCCAAATAATATTGCTCTAGATTAGGCTCGGCCAGGCCTTCTTCTTCCAAAGGTTGAGACGTAGGCCATAGCTACCCTGCTTCGTCCCCCAGCCCAGATCAATGATGTCATAAGGAAAAGTAACCTACGAAAGACATCCTGGGGCAGAATGTCAAATTAATGTTGAAAAATGTAGAGGCAATGAGGTAGAAACAACATCTTAGTGACAGCCACATGACCCATGAAAGAGCGGCAGGGAATTTAAAAACTGCACTGACAAGCGAAGGCCCTCAGTGACCGTTTCTAAATTTTATTGCCTACGACTTTCTGGTGTATGGGCTACAATTATTTCCAGTTACCAGAATGTATCTGATTCTCAGCAAAGGGGCACAGGAGGCAACTTCCCTGGCTGATGAGCAGCCAGAGATCCCAGTGGAAAAACAAATGACTTTCCATAGTTGAGGTGAAAGCCAAATAGAGCCCTAAATGTAGTTAAGTACAACAGCAGGATGGGGAGAGATCGCCAAGGGTAAGAGAGATAAAAAAGAGATCGTCTGCATCGAGGGACACTAAGTGAGTGACACATGTCACCCTCATCCCCCATTTGGCCATATTTTGATGGATTTGAACTGCAAATTGGTCCAGTACAATTGCAAAGAGGAGGGGTGACAACGCACAACCATAACATGTGCCCTGGCCCACCTCCTACAGGTCGGAGCAAAGCCTACCCACCCTGGTAGTGGGCTGTATGTACGGCAAGCATACCCAAGAACCAAAGCGGGCTCCGCATATGCAACACCTGCATGAGATAGTGCCATTTAACTGTGTCAAACACCTTAGCTATGTCTATGATACCAGTGCCAATTCCTCATCTCTATTCTCCAACTCATGCAAGATGTGCATCAGGTTCCATAGAATCTATGGGCAAGTACCTTACAAAGTATTTTAGTGTCCTTAAGGCAGTATGAATTTCCTCCAGAGTGAGGGCCGCCTCCAAACCACGAACATCAACGTCACCCAGCTGCGGGAGCGGTAAAGAGGCAAGGAAGGTTTTGACAGGTACTAGCGTGAATTTTAAAGGTGTCCCCTATACCACCTTGTGTATAAACCGCACGCCCTTGAGGAGAACAAATGTGTAGGATAACAGAGTGAGGGGTCACCCCCTGAAGAATTCAGACAAGGAGGAGCCCGGTTCTGTCCCTCTACCTATGGAGAGTTAGAGATACGATTTAAGCGGATACCTCTCCAACCCATCCCGAACCCTAGAAACCAGCCGTTGAAGTTGCAATTCCTCCCTCCGCCCATCCTCACCATACGGAGATAATTGCTGGGCCCACGCAAGTTTATCTTCCTTCTGGAGGAGCTTGAACTGCAAGGTACGCCGCATCCCACATGATAAGCCGATACACTGCCTTCATTGCGACCCACATAGTCGCCCGCGATGGGGTCGTAGACCCGTTTAGCTAAAAAATGTCTGTCACTGCCCCAGGCAGAATTTCTCCTCCTTCGGGGTCCTGCAGGACCTCAGGAGAGATCCTCCAAGTCCCTGGGGTCCTCCGATTCCCCCATGAAAACTTGCAGTAAATGAAATTAAATCCAGTATTTGTAAAGTGCGAAAAATTACCCAAGGGTGTCAAGGCGCTGAGGGCCATCGGTAAGATTAAGCGAGCTATTGCCCAGAGTCACATGGTGCTGGGCTAACCTACCACCGGCAATCGAACTGTGAGCCCCTGTGTTCCGGAGTCAGAGGCCCTGGCCGCTGCGCCACACCTCTTCCGTGAACAGGATGGTCTGATAAGTAGCGAGAGAGATGCGATACCTCAAATCTCAAAATGAAACCTACGTACGCGAGGCCCCTGCTCTGTCATTCAGGTGTTTTGAACTGTTTGCTGGCACCTGGCTGCCCCTATGATACTTTCAGATAGTTTCACAAATGTATCTGTATTTTAATGATGTCCTTCTGTATAACTCTTAAATACTAGGGCACCCAAACTGTTTTGGGTGTAGGTTGTGACACGAGTGGTGGAGGTAGGCTATACTCACCGCTCCCTTTTGCTAAATCTTTTGGTAAAGAACCAAGTTCTGCAATCTCCATCCAGGGAAATCGAGTCCGTTCATTTCACTTGCTGCTGAGATAATGTGAAAGGTGTTCTTATTGCTCGGTTCTCCACCTATTACAGATGCTACAATAACTTTTTGTGGAAACCCGTAGATATAGTAGCAACATCTTTGTAGTGTGCAGTGTTTTCTGCCATCAGTGTTGCATTTTTGAGTTATGTATGTCCATATCAGCCTCTTTTATATTCCAACATACAGAGTGTACTTAATGCTGCTAAAGATTTTTCGGCCTCTATAGGTTCTTCCTGCATAACAAATATTGACCTTTAAGAAATCTCATTTTGTACATTTGAGATGACTGAAGGCTTGTACTCTATAGCATTTGGTTTTCAAAGAGAATGATGGCCTGCCTATTAAATGCATAAAATGTATGTAGGTATATGTCAACATAAAGTAAAAACACTTCAATGTTTTATACTGGTAACACAACAATGTTTATATTTAATGTAAAACGGTGTTTTGTTGCATGGTCCCTGTAAACAATAATCCATGACAGTGAATCCAGTAAAGAAGGCGGCTTTGCCTGTCAGTCTATTTTTGCCTCTTAGAATATCAAGGTGCAGCTGAAAAGGTTAAACACACAAATACACATAAAAAGTCAACTCACAAAGTCTCTAAGTTGTGGAGTCCATCGAAGCAGTTGTTCCCCATGGAGTGGATGCGATTGTTATGGAGATGCCTGCAGAAACATATGAACACAATCAGGGAATACTCGTGGACACAGTGGAGCGTAGGAAATGCGAGGAAGGATGAGTACTTACCTCAACAGAGATAGATCAACACATCATCATAGCATCATATAATCCATAATAAAATCATAATAAACGTAGTAAATATTCAAGTAGATATAAAAATGTAAAACTATTGAAACTAATAAGCTCATTTTGGGGATAATAAAAAAGTCTGTGCGTTGTTCACCGACGATATGCCAAGTTTAAGAAAACCGGGAGTAAAAACTGTCTTTGTTGTGGTATTAGCGAACGGTGGGCAAAAATAACGTTATTAAAATCTTGGATTCCATTATTGCTTAAAGTGCAAGGGCATCCATTGTAAGCTAATCCACCTCATACCCAGTTACAACTTTCAATGGAAGGGCATTTACCTTCAGCAATAATATACTTCTACGTACTTTATGGTTGAGATATAATTCAATATAAGTGTGCATTCTTTGTATCCACACTGATGTGTCGAGTTGCCAAACTCTCATTCACTCTTACACTCTCACTCATTGATTCACGCATTCACGTGTATACGTTCTCACTCTGACTTATTCTCAATTACTTTAACTCACTCTACCTAATGTTCTCACATTCTAACACTTCTTCACTCTCACTCTTAATCATTCTAATTGCCCACTCACTTGAAGACACTAGTACTTTCATGTACTCATTCTTACTCACCCTGACTTACCCAAACTCACTTGCTGACACTAAATCTAACTCATTCTCGCTCAGTGCCTGCCACAATCCCTTTCACTCACACTCACTCGTACTGACACACATACTCTCTCTCCTGAAACAAACGTCCACCCAGAAGCCTGCACACAACATACATTTAAAAGAACTATTTAAGTTAACTTAGCTGCCAGGAAAGGTCATCACGTTCTAGCTCGATGCTTCATTTTGTTATTACACTATTAGTGAATAATATGCTATATTAACTATTAGTACAGTAAAAATGGCATAAAGCATGGATGATGCAGACCCAACACTCATATGGGCGAGCGCCTAGTGTACTTGG
Source organism: Triturus cristatus (assembly GCF_964204655.1). Lineage (NCBI taxonomy): Eukaryota > Metazoa > Chordata > Amphibia > Caudata > Salamandridae > Triturus > Triturus cristatus. Next base: position 413,448,268 of record NC_140585.1, on the reverse strand, counting down.
CACTGAATTTGCCATCTCTGAGGCCAGGGGTCGCTAAGGCAGTGCCCACGGGGCAAACCAGGTGCAGTGCCAGATTAAACCCTGTGCAGACCGCTAGGCAGTTGAAATTTCGGGGGCCCACTTGCTAATTATCTGCTAATACCCAATGCACCAGATATTTTTACTAACTGACAGCTGCCAGAAGATGAGCTTGTAAGAGACAAACTGTTATGTGAATCTGATGTCTCTGGTTTATGTACGTTAAGTTGTTAATGGGTACATTACATTAATACAGTATTTTCTTTATAGAGTCTTTAATGTAAAGTTTTCGTTTCTTTGAGTTGATTCGATTTTTCTGTCTTTTGAAAACAATATTTAGGAAAGCTTGATTGTAATTTTCTTTCAAGATCAAATCAATATTAATTTGATCTGTTGACCAAGAGCCCCTAAAAGGAGTGAGGCCCATAGGCCAGTGCCTACTTTGCCTATTTGGTAATCTGGAACTGGCCGGGGGCTCAGCGGCAATCCCTGAATGACGTTCATAGGTTGCCAGAGAGTGCCCAGAGGGTTGTAAAACATAGTAAAGATTTTTCTGGAAGGACCTGTGTGTACCCTTCCCTCTAAAAGTGTCTTTATTCATCAGTTCTCTCAGGGAACCCTCTTGGGGCAGCTCACAAAAAATACCCTAATGGATCACCAAAGCCAGGCCCACAACAAAAGTACTCAGCAATCCATATTCAAGTCTCATAGCTCGAAACAAAGCTGAAGAACTAAATGCAGAGTATTTACAAAGTTTTACCTCTATTTTATTGAGAAGCATCAGGAGTTATACAGGATATATTTCATTGCATATGTTAAAGTTAAATTTGTTGTCTTAGAAAAGGAGATTAAATGTTTAAAGTGCCTGTGCCAAGGCTTTGCAACCTGCTGGGATATACAGTGCTTGTTGCTTAGATAGTACTGGAACATATTCTCTAAATGAGGGTATACTTTTGCTCTTTCTATTTTTTCTTACTTAATGCTCACGCGTCATGCACATTTTTTTATTTGTGCTCCTAAATCGCATCATCTTACTTTTTGAGGATTTTATGTGAAAAATATGTCCTGGTTCATAAGATTTAAGTTCATATAAACATTTTTTGCAGCCCTTTCGCATTTAGATCAAAGAACATTATTAATTTTAACAATCAGGGGGAAACTCGAGAACCATCAATTATTTTCCTTGCGTCGGTCAATCACCTCTGTCAAAGTCAATTGAGAAGTCGACAAAAGCCCAACTGACTGACTGACATCTCAAAACATTGCCGAAAGTGTGGGCTCCCTTTTTATTACTATCATTGGGTCCTACTCAGGACCAATAACCCTGAGTATGTGCATGTGGTTCCATGAATAAAATCAGCTATCAAACTTGTTGATGGGGACTCATAAACATAAGGGCTGGTGAGGTGTATTGATTGTCCCTTGGAGATAGGGTTATCCGTGATGTAGGTTTGGTAGTTTCATATTTTTGTAAAATTATCCACCAAAACATGTTATATTTCTAGACACTAGTGCTTCGTGCAGCTAAAACTAGTGAGCAGCAGAATTGTCTTTACAGAGCAGCCTGATATCTAGCTCTCCTCTTCCTCAATATCCCATTTATTTGAGCTTGTCTAGGGAAATGTTGCTAAAGCCTGCATTCAAATGAGGCCATTAATTTCTGCAGACGTTTTCTGCTTAGCCCTATCCCTGACAATGCGGTTATGTCTCTTTGGCTCATGCTGCTTGGCTACTATTGTATCTACAATTTTCTTTAACACAAGACTCAAATTACTCAATAATATTACTTTCACAGCTATTCCAAAAATCAACTACATTAAGTAACAGATCTTGAAAGGATAGTATCATTCAAGGTCTCCTGCATATTTGATTACAACATTTCTGTATAAAAACGTGTCTACTAAACATGGTTCCACTGTGCTGGTGCTTCTAGGGACAGGTTCACTTTAAAGGACAGAATACAATAGTCACTTAACCCGTTCTCCCACAGAGGCCATTGAGCAGCTCGCCCCTTTAAAAAATCTACCCAGTAAGCCTAGGCAAGCTCAGGCGGCTTGGTTCACACCCGAGCTCTGCAATGAAAAATGCCACTGCAAAAACCTGGAGAGGCGATGGCGACGTACCCATCATGGGGATGATAAAGAGAAATATAGGATATCTCTCTCTCAGTATCATAAAAATATAAAAATGGCACAGGAATCCTTTATCGCCCATCAGCTAAACCAGGCAGGGAATGGCCCCAAAGCTTTATTCCAGATCCTTAAATCTTTTACTAACCCCAAGGCTTGTGATCTGGAGGAAGCCCCATCTCAAGCCCTCTGTGACACTAATGCAGAACATATAATACAAAAAATTGATCTAATTTATAACAAGATTATCACTGCAGATAGTTCACAGTCGGTCCACGTGACCTACAACTCTTCTCCCTGCTCGAAGGGGCAATTGCTGGAGAACTTCCCCCCCCCGACTCGTAAGGAAGTGGAAGCCTTATCACGCACTGTGAAGTCAGGATCGCCTCTAGACATTATACCAGCTAAAATCGCCTCCTCTCTTGCCAAACAACTTTCAGCTCCTATTTGTTTCCTTCTTAATCTTTCATTGAAGGAGGGTCATCTTCCACTTGAATGGAAGGCGGCACAAGTCATTCCAATTTGTGAAAACACGAAGGCCTCTATGGAAGACCTTTCTAATTTGAGACCAATTTCCCTTCTACCTCTCCTGAGCAAACTTTTGGAAAAGTATATCAACAAACATCTGTCAGACCACGTCGAATCTTCAGGCAGCCTTGACGCATCACAGTCAGGCTTTAGGCCAAAGCATAATACGGAGACAGCCCTGGTGGCTGTCATGGACAACATCAGGCTAGCATTAGATAGGGGCCAATCCACTCTCCTGGTGTTGTTAGATCTCTCAGCCGCATTCGACACAGTCAACCACCAGATTCTGCTCAGGAGACTGGAGGAATCTGGAATTGGTGGAATGGCCTTGCGGTGGATGACAAGCTTCCTTTCCAACCGCTCTCAGACAGTCAACCTGGGACCTTTTCAATCTAAAACTAAGGAGCTGACCAAAGGAGTGCCTCAGGGCTCATGCTTAAGCCCCACTCTGTTTAATATCTATGTCGCTCCCTTGGCCGACCTCCTGAGTACTTATGGGTTTACGCCAATATCATACGCGGATGACACCTAGCTTACCTTCTCATTTAATAAAACCACCCTCTCCGCTCAGTCTACCTTCTCCTCCGGCATGTTAGCATTCTCCAAATGGATGCGTAACAATTTTCTACAACTAAACGCCGGGAAGACCGAGATTATGCTCTTAGGAGAGGTTTCACTGCTGTAGTCACCAGAATGGTGGCCAGGAGAGCTGGGTGTCTCCCCCATGCCTAAGGCAGCAGTAAACAATCTAGGTGTTCGCATCGAGCAGGCCTTGACCATGAAATAACACTTGACCCACACTGTCAGCTCCTGCTTCCATGTGCTTAGTTTGCTGAGACGAGTTATCCCTTTTCTTCCAGACTCTACACGAAAAACTCTTATCCAGGCTTTGGTATTGAGCAGACTGGACTACTGCAATGCCTTGCTGGTCTCAGCTAATGAGTCGTCGCTGGATCATTTACGGGTAGTCCAGAATACAGCGGCTCATTTGGTATTAAATGCCCCTTACAGAGCGGCCTCTTTTCTGCTTCTTCAACAGCGCCATTGGCTGCCAGTGTGAAAACATATAAAGTTTAAAGTTTGCTGCATCGTCCATAAGGCGGTGTATGGTAACTGCCCAGTTTACCTCAGGGAGAAATTCAATTGCTACATCCCCTCTAGGGATCTCCGCTCCGGTTCCAAATCTCTTCTGGTGGTTCCTCGGGTCAAGAAGTCAAGGACTGGTGGGAAAGCTTTCTCGCATCTTGCTCCCCTGTACTGGACTCAGCTTCCCACCTCGCTGAGGCAATGCCCGGACCATCGTCAGTTCAGAAAGTCTCTGAAAACTGCTCTGTTTTAGACTCACTGATGAGCCAGCCTTCTCTTGTATGTCCGCAAGCACAGAGATACCCCTTCGGAGGTGATTCAGACGCTATACAAAACCTATAAATAATTAAATAAATAAATAAAAGGTATATCAGAAAAATACTGAAATGTTTCATAGGGAGATATAAGATAATCAACTACAGGGATGCCTTTTGGAACTGTGGGAGTTGGATTCGCAGGGAGATTATCTCCCAGACTACCATTCACAATCATAAATCCCATTAGCCTCAATTGCTCCAGAACTCTTATCCCTTGTTTATCAGCTCTAGAAGTTTATGCCCCCGACCATGCAATAAAGGTATCTCATTGTCGCCTGGGATAGAAAGCTTTGGCACCAGTCTGCCAGCCGGGTCCGGTTGCACACAGGAAACAGTACTCCATTGGGCGGTCTTGGGTTGAATACCTGCTTTTCATTGGGGAACCTTGGACCAGATACAGAAACTGGAATCACATCAATACTTGTAATGCGAAAAGTGTAGCATTATTTCAAAATCAGTACAGGAATTATCTTAGACAAATTTTACCCTGGATCATGTACCTAAAGAGCCTTGTTGAAGAGTTACTAGCTTAATGTCTTCGTACCTTTTTGATTTTAATACCTTCAAGCATTGTAGTAATTTTAAAATTCATGATTATTAAGTGGAATTCTAGGATCATCAAACAGATTTATAAAATCAATTGTCTTAAGTAAAGTGAATTCTCATGGCTCAGAAAATAGACCCAATGTTTAAGTAATTTTCTGCTAGTTGAATTAACATTTATGTCAGAGTTCTGCCCAGCTGGTGATAATGAAGGTATACTGAATTTGCTGATGGTTCGCTTTGGAGCCCGGAAAATTATTATGCTTAGAGTATCTTACAATGTTGTTTCTTGGAAGTGATGTGTGGAGCTGCATATAAGCACCACCCATGCGGCTGATATCTATTACATTTTAGCTGTCCACGCTGCCAGATGCAGAGCCTATTAGCAAATTGGTTGTGGCGAACGTGCAGAGTTCTAGACTCTGGATTTGTTTACATGTAAAAAAGGAGACAAAATCACAGAATGTGGAGGTGGGAGGGTCGGCAAGGAATCGAGTATACACTAGAAAGAGCACTACCCATGGTAACTAACTTGTTGTTTTGATGGATACTCTTAACCGAAGATTACTCACATTTTTGAATAGATACCAAAGAAGTACCCTCACAATGGTGGGTCTGTGAACTGGCTTACACAAACACGTCCAGCAAGACCAAACGGGCAAAGTGCCTTTCGCAACAGACGAGGCAGTCCAGGCAGCAGTGCTTTGTGAACATATGAAGGCACATCCACATAGCAGCTTCACAAATATCTAGAACAGGCACTCAAGGGGCCAATGCTGTGTGGTAGCAGCATTTGCTTCCGTGCAATTAGCCTGTGAGCCTTCTGGGCAATGCTTATTGGCCAGTGTGTACCAGATTTTGATACAGAGCATGATCCACTGAGAGTTGGATCTCTTCTCTACTGCCTTGACTTTTTTCCTTCCACTGAATCTAACGAAGAGCTGATTGTCATTGGTATGATTGATGCAAGAACTGAGTGTCCTCATTTGATCTAAATGATGAAGCCATTTATCCTCCTTGCCAGACATTAAAAGATACGACCACATTCGGAAGAATAGAAGCTGGAGTCCTCAAGAGCAACTTGTCTGGAAAAAAAGTCTAATATAGCTTATTGTTGGAAAGGGATTGAAGCTCGCTCACATGTTGCACTGATGCTATGGCGATGAGATGAGGAAAACTGACCTGAGAGTGAGAAGCTGCAATGTGCAGTGGTGTAAAGGTTTAAGGGTGAACATAATAGAACTTTGAGCACCAAATTCAGGTCTCACTGAAGTATAATAAAGGGAGTAAGCAGATATGTATGTTGCAAACCTTTCAAAAAATGCAACACAAAAGGGGATTTAAACAAAGAAGGCTGATCCAGCAACTACAAAGAAGCTACAAGAGCTGACAAGTAACCTTTCAGTGTGTACAATGCAAGTCCTTGCTGGGCTAGGGACAATAAAAATCAGTGTTTCAGAAAGTTTGACCTGGAGTGGATCGGTCTGTTGAGTATCGCATAAGGCCACCAATCTGTCTCAATCACAGGTGCTTACTGAATTAGTGGAGGCATGCCTGACTGCCAAGATGACATCCACAACATTGAGTGAGGGAGGATAAATGCAGTCAACCATCTCCGCTCAATCTCCAAGCATGGAGGTGAAGATTGCAGAGGCATGGGCAAAGGACCCTGCCTGGCTGTTGCCACAGAAGATCCTCCTGAATCGGCAGCCTGATCAGAGGACAGATACTCATATTCCGGAGTTCCGGGTACCATACTCTCCCAGCCTAGTCCAATGCCACTAGGGTGACTTGGGGCCAATCGTTGTTGATCTTCAGAACTCGGGGCAGGAGAGATAGCGGTGGAAAGGTGTATAGGAATTCCAGATCTGCTCTAGGCAAAAAGTGTCTCAGAGAGAGAGAGCCAAGTGGCAAACTCCAGGGTGCAAAGTGGTGACAATGCGCATTCTCTGGGTGGTGGTGAAAAGATGGCGCTATGGTTTTCCCCGTTTGTGGAAGATATATTGCGCCACTTCCTGGTGCAACTGCCATTCATGATTCGCTAGGCACCAGCAGCTGAGTTTGTCTGCCCTGGCGTTTAGAGATCCCGCCAGGTGGTGTACCACCAGGCAATCCCCCTGGTGTTCCAGCTACTTCCAGACACATAGTGCCTCTTAGAACAGGGTCCACAACCCAACCCAACCCCGCCCTGCTTGTGGCAGTACCACATGGGAATGGAGTTGTCTGTGAACACATGTGCCAGTCTATCTTTTTTGGATGACAGGATGGTTTGCAACTCCAGAAGGTTGATATGGAGCCAGCCTCCATTTGACACCAGATGCCTCAAGATTCTGATTACTGCCTCTCCCAGGTGGCCTCCCCAACCCAGAAGCGATGCATCAGTCACCACTGTTAGCTCTGGGGGGGTAAAGAGAAGGGTCTGCCATTGACCCAATTGAAGTACAGCAACCAGTACAGGAGGTAATTTTCAGGCTCCTCCAAATTCCGGACATAGTCAGAGTGATCCCACTAATGCTGTGTCCACTCCATATCTCAATGCAGAGCCTGCATACATCATCTGGAATGCCTGACCAGCAGGATACAGGAGGCAATCAGCCAAGCCAACTCTTAGTGATCCTCTAAGCTGGGAGACGGGAAAGGCGAAAGAGGGAAAGGACACTGCAGGGGGAGGGACCGCGGGGGATAGCAGCAGCCAGGGTGACAGCTGGGAGGTGGGAAAGGCGAAAGCGGGAAAGGACACTGCAGGGGGAGGGACAGCGGGGGATAGCAGCAGCTAGGGCGACGAGGGAGAGGACAAGATAAAGGAGGGGAAAAAAAAGGAAAAAAGCAAAGCCAAAAGGCAGAGGCAGAAAAGTGAAAGAGAAAAGCAGAAAGAGGGACAGAAGGGCAGTCAAGCAGCAGAGCAGTGATGCTCTACCACTGGACCACCAGGGATGAGGCGCAGGCAGGAGCCTTAATGACTGAATATTACTATATTTTTCAAATTTGGTGTGAGATCCTTTGTGTGTGGTGTTTTTCACTTAATTACTGTTTGAGGTGTTGCAACAATACCTAACACATTGCCTCTAAGTTAAGCGTGACTGCTCTGTGCCAAGCTACCTGAGTGTTGAGCATAGCTTAATTTAGATTTGGCTTGTGCCTCTAACCATGGATTCTAACGACCCAACAATGACCATGGAACACCTCCACTTCCAGATCCGGAACAACCCCAACACCACCCTCCGAGACACCCTCGTCTATAGGACCCCCGGCCCGACCCGCTTTCATCGACGCCATCGTAGACCTCATCGCACCCCAGGCTCTCGAATCCACCAACTACATCCTACTCAGAGACCTCACATTCCACATAGACTACCCCCAGTGACCAGAACACTGCCTCCATTCTGCAGAAACTCAACAACATCGGACTCAAGCAGCTAGTCAACGCACCGACCCACACAGCCAGACACATGTGCGACCCCGTCTTCTCCACCAGCTGGAACATCAGATACAGCCACACCACCAAACTCTCCTGGACTGACCATCACTGTATGCTTTTTTGCTTTTGCCATGCCCACCGTACACCACCATTATCATAGCCCCCCGTCGCAGCTGGATCAAGGCCACCGAAGAACTTCTTGTCAACTCCCTCAGCACAACCACTCCACCAACGGACACCAACACTGCAGCACGCAACCACCAACGATGGATCTCCGACTGCGCCAATACCCTGGCACCCCTCAAGAAAAGACCAGACAATCAAACACTCCAAAAAGGCCAGCTGGTTCACTCCCACCCTCCACGAGTCCAGACGCACCTGCAGGCAACTCTAGAAGAGATGGAGGAACAACAAAACCCCGGAAACTCGCACAACCTTCAAATCTGTGATCAACACACACCACCTCCTCCTGAAAACTACAAAGAAAACAGCCCTCCAAGAGAGAATCAATTGCAACACAAACAACATCAAAGAACTCATCCCCATCATGAAGGAGTTTGCCAGATCCAACAGCAAGACCACAGACGTTCCCCACTCCCTCATCTTCCCCCTCACCCACAGGTCCAAAACCGCCAAAACCAACTTCCACAGTGGAATGAAGGCCATTGCTACCTGGATGAAAGACTGCTGCCTCAAGCTCAACTCGAACAAGAGAGAAGTACTCATCCTGGGACCAAACCCTTCAGCTTGGGATGACTCCTGGTGGTCAGCCACTCTGGGATCTCACCCCACAACAATGGACCACGCATGCAACCTCGGCATCATACTGGACTCATTAATTACTATGAACCGCCAAATCAATGCAGTTTCCTCAGCCTGCTTCCACATGCTCCGCCTGCTTTGAAAGACATTCAGATGGATCCCCACAGAATCCCATAAGACGGTCACCTACACACTCATCACCAGCAGACTTGACTACGGTAACACACTATGCCAGCATTACCCAGAAACAGCTCAGGAAACTACATAACATCCAAAATGCAGCAGCCGACTGGTAGTCAACATCCCCTGCCGCAGCCACATCACGCAAACACCTCCGACAACTCCACTGGCTCCCAGTCAACAAGAGAATCACTTTCAAGCTTCTCACTCACTTTCGGCAGCACAGCAGACCTTATTCCTGGCAGAGTATCCACAGGTCCAAAAGTATACTGTAGTGGTGGTGTTTGAGGTTCAGTATATATACGCTTAGTTATGCCTTCGAAGTGGGCAGAAGCTTCTAGAAGCATGCCTTTGAAGTGCACAGGTGCCCTGCCTCCCTGACCCTAGCTCCAGACAGGGGGTATGGAGCCCTTTATGTGGAGACAGGACACAGCCTATTCAAGTGTAAGTGGGGCTGGGTCCAGCTTCTCCCTCTCATCCTGCCAGTGATGGCCCATCCAGTCATATCTAAGCTACCAATTGTGTGTGGTTTGTCTAGGGGGAATAAACAAAGTCCAGCCATCACCCACACCCACGCATGTGACCCAAAGACAGGTTGCAAGCACCAAAGGCTAAGGCAAAAAACATGTAAACTTTCTAAAAGTGGCATTTTCAGAATTGCAATTTAAAATCCACTTCACCATAATATAAGGTTTTAAATTGCGATCCCAGAGGCTCCAAATGTGAAGGGGCTACCTGTTTCCATTTGAAAATTACACTTTAGAAAATGTAATAAGGTAACTCCAATGATATTCTATAGGACAGGTAGGCCTTATAGTAGTGAAAAACAAATTTAAGAGTTTTTCACTACGAGGACACATAAAACGTAAACGTGCATGCCCTTCCTTTTAAATGCATTGCACCCCGCTCTCGGGGCTGTCTAGGACCTACCCTAAAGTTAACATATGTATTAAAAAAGGAAGGTTAGGGCCCGGCAAAAGGTTTATTTTGCCAGGTTGAAATGGCAGTTTAAAACTGCACACACACAGCCTGCAATGTCAGGCCTGAGACATGTTTAAGGTGCTACTTTACTGGGTAGCACACTCAGTGCGTGCTGAAGGCCCACTAGTAGCATTTAATTTACAGGCCCTGAGCACAAGTAGTGCCACCTTACTAGGGACTTACAAGTAAATTAAATATGCCAATTGGTTATAAGCCAATTCCATCATGTTTTAAGGGGCGAGCGTAAGCACTTTAGCACTGTTTAGAAGTGGTAAAGTGTGCAGAGTCCTAAGGCCAGCGAAAACAATGTTTGCAAAAACAGGAGGTCTGAAAGCAAAAAGTAAGGGGAAAAACACGCAAAGGATGCCATGTCTAACAATATTTAGTACAAATAAATACAATGAATATATAAAAGAAGCATATTCATATTTAACACAGTTTGCTTTGATTACACTATATAAAGCAATAAATATTTTCAAAAGTATTACACAAAATTGCAAAATTAGAAATTCAAACATATCGAAACATTTGATAGTAAATAAATACTAAGGGCCTAATTACGATGTCGGCACCGTAGCGGTCTGGAACTGTCCGACCACAGGTCAGCGTTCCGACCTCACAATTTGGTTTGAATGCAACTGCCCATAGGGCGGTTGGAAACATCCATTTTGCTGTGACAGCTGGTGCAGCGGGTGGAAAAGTCCCACAGCACAAGCTGTCATAGCAAAATGGATGTTTGGAAACATCCCTGCACTGTTTGGTAGGCACCTGACGTTGCATGCCACATGGTGCAGGTATGTTTAGGGGGGCACCATAGCAGATGGCCAGGGCGCAAGTGGGCCCTGCTAGGGGCCCCCAAAGTTACTTTTCACCTGCCTTTTCATGGCGCGCGGACCAACATGAAAGGGCAGGCGGAAAGTGCCATCATAATTCTGATGGCAGAGCCAAGCCTGGCTCTGCCATCATTACGGGTTTATGGTGCCTTCCGACGCACCGACGGGAAGTGCATCGCAATCCCCCTGCAGTTTCACTCTGACCACCGTCATGCTAATACCATGGTCGGACTGAAACCTACGATGTCAGGCAGAAAGCCTCCGACAGCTGGTCGGAGGGTTTCCGCCTGACATCGTAATTCGGCCCATAATGGTAAATTAAACACATATCTCAAAACACATACTCTAAATCTATTAAATAAAACGTAATATTTAAATTATTAAACATTTTGAAAAATTTTAATAAATTGCATAAACCATCTATGTTATTGGTCAATAATCAATAAAATAAAAAAGTAAAAAAATATATTTGAATGCAATTCTACAAACATTATAAAAATATGTATAATTTAATGTGGGATGAGTTTTTCTGTTCTTTATCCAGCTCCAAAAGCATTGTGGAAAGTGCAGATATTTTGGGTGTGGGGAGTTCAGGTTTACTATTTAAACTTCAGTCCAACAATCTTTAGGGAAAGTGAATATATTGTAGATAAGCAGATTTACTATTTTAACTCTAGTTTTACCAACATTGGAGAAATTGCATGTAATTGGGTGAGGTCAGAGTTACCATTGTTACTCTAACCTCACAAACATTGGGAAAGAGTCACATAAATGGGAGGGGTCAGATTTACTGTTTGGTCTACAGTCCCACTAAAATTGAAGAAAGTGCATATACTGAGGGTGTGATGGAGTGTACTATTCTAACATCAGTCATTTTAAGATTGGGGAAAGCGCATGCTTTTGCTGGATTGGAAGTTCAGATTGGTTGTTCTAACTCCAGTGTGACAAACATTGAGAAAAGTGCATATATTTGGGGGTGGGGAGGGGTTGGGTGGTAATTACTATTCTAGCACTAGTCCTTCAAACATTTGAAAAGTGCATATATTTGGTCCATGGGAGCTCAGACTTGCTATTCTATCTCCAGTCCCAGAAAAATAAGGAAAACTGACTATAATTGGGGGAGAGGGAATTACATATACATTTGGGGAGAGTGTGAATTACTATTCTACATCCAGTAACATTGAGAAAAGTGCATATCATTTGGGACATCAAATTTATCTACAGTCTCACAAACATTTGGGAATGCACCTATAACTAGGGCAGTGAGGGGGTTAAAATTACCATTTGAAATCCTGGGATAATAACATAGGGAAAAGTGCATGAATTACTTTTATAACTTCAATAAAACTTATATTAGAGAGAGTGGATATAATTGGGGGTATAGGGATCAGATTTAATATTCTAATTCTAGTCCTACTTACATTAGGGGAAATGCATATTTTGAGAGTGGTCAGATTTACTATTCTAACTCCAGGCCTACTAATATTGGGAAAAGTGGGTGGGGCAGCTTTAGTCTAACAATTATTGTGGAAAGTGCATATAATTGGGGAGGGGGCTGGGCCAGAATTCCTATTCAAATTCTAGTGCTGCTAACATAAGGGAACATGTATATAAATTAAGGGGTCAGATTAACTGTTCTATATCCAATGCAACACACATTAGGGAAAGAAAATATAATTGAGGAGATTAAATTAATATTCTAACTCTAAAAACATTTTTTATTTGTTAATAGTGTAAGGAAATTGAATTGCGAAATTGAAAAATAATCATATAAATGGCATTTCAAATATGACATTATAAACATGACATTAAATATATTGAGAAAAGATGTAAAAGTAATAGTCTAAAATGTGGTTTTTACCTGTATGCTCTCATTATGGTGCATATATAATATGTATTTTTGTTTTATTTGGAAACTAAAATACAATAAAAACAAATAAAGTGAAATAGTTCTGTACCCAAATGTTTTTAAAAATAAATTTAGTAACTATACACATATATAATTAAATAATTACAGTCAATTTATTTAGTTTAGTAAGTTAAAAATAACAAATAAAAGAGTAATCAAGCTGTTTGGCTGAGTCTGCGCCTGCTTCATACCCATTTTCGTTGCATCCGGAGGCCAGAGCGGAGCGGAGCACTCGGAGCACCCAGAGCACCTGGAGCAGAACCGCCGAGCTGCCGTGCCGAGAGCCGCTGGGAGCTATTGCGGCGAGAGGAAAACGCCCAAGGCAGGGCAGGCGAGGCGCGGGAGGAGGCTGCGGGCAGCGTGTGAGCCGTGCCGCCGCACTGAGCCGCCGAGAGCCGCTGTAAGGAAGGAGAACGCGGCAAGGCAAGGTGCAGGAGCAACCGGCGAGCAGTGTATGAGCCGGCGAGTAAAGCCCCAGTCACCAAACCAGAAAATCACCAAGCCGTCACCCGTCATCGTCACTATCAAAGCCGACGATGCCGCAGTGAGAGCCGAAGTTAGAGCGAACGCGGCTGGAGGTGAGGCGAGGCAGGAGTGAGCTACGAGTGAGTTGTGAGCTGTGAGTTGTGAGCTGCAAACAATGTGTGGTGCTAGCATCAAGGCGGAGTTGTGGGAACTGACATGCTCTTGGGAGCTCTGAGGAGCTGAGTTAAGTCGAGCAGGACAGAGTAGGGTTGAGCGGGGTTGAGTGGAAGGGCCCCCTCCACACCCCGCCCCCCTCAGCCTTCTCCCTTCAGCCCCCTATCCAGTCTCCCTTCTCAGCTTTCCTATCAACAAGCATCATCTGCACCTTTCAATGGGACATGTAGGTCGGATTAGTGGAGCAGCTTCAGCCCCTTAAAAACCGCACCACAGGAGTGACCCCGATCTGGTTGTGCCCACTCGCAAAGGAGGTGGAGTTCCCCGGTGCAGCAAGTAGTTGGCTGTAGTCCACCAAGGCCAAAACCCATACTTTGTAAGACCCAAGGTGAGATTCTTTACTTCACAAGGAGGTCAACTTCAAAAAAGGGAAAGCAGCTACTCAAAGCTATAGTTATATCACAATGCGGTCTGGAAGGCTTAAGAAAGAAACAGCAAAAAACCGCAAGAATTTGAACAAAGAAATCACAGACCCGCTTGGAGAATCAGAGGTGGTGCAACCACCCTCCCAGGCACCATTACCACTTCTTTCAGAGCATCATGATCACGAAGCTGGCCCCTCCGGCCATACTACCAAGACGGAAATAATAACCTCTCCAGTGCCTTCCACCCAACATCCTAATACGCAGGACGAAACAACTAATGATGCAAAAAAGACGACCCTCAGAGATTATTTTAAGGAATATGGAACCAAAGTCCAAACTCCAACTAACTCCAATGAAACGTCGCCCTCATTAGTTCAGCCCCTTCAAACTCTTCCCAACATTGATCTAGTTCAGATTAAAGTGCAGGACCTGAATCATTTATAATCAGGCTAACATCACATCCCCAAACAGTCATTCCACAAGGGATGAACCCCGCACGCTAGGAAAAAAGAAGTTAAGATCAGTTATCCAGTCTGGAGACATGTCTCCCACCCTACAACAAGTTCATCAACCAAACAATGATCAATGTTCATCGCCAATATCAATCTCAAGCGACAACACTCCCCCCAACACTAGACTACCCTTGCAGCAGGAAATCATCTCTCACATAGATAACCCAGTCTCCCCCGGAAACAAAATAAATTCTACTCCTCAAGCAGCACAGTGGACCAGGACCACTCAGGGTACCATTAAACCGTTAACGCCAACAACGCCACCTGTCTTGGTCCACCATAAATCACCTGAAGCAAAGCCAGGAGAACTTAATGATCACTCCCTCCTGGACTTATCACTTTTCAAAACTGAACCAAACAAAACAAAAGACGAGACCGAAGGTCACGACTAAACAGCGCTTGAACCTACTGCCGTCTGGACCCAGCTTTTACAAACCCTACAATCTACAGTATCTGCATTAAATTACCACTCGGATAAACTCGATTTACAAGTTGACCTTTTAAACACACTAGCAGTATACACGGCAGGGATTGACAATAAATTTGAAGGCTTGAATACCTTAATCACAAAAGCACAATCCAAAGTCAACCTGACCCAAGCGATATGCTGCCGCTCACCAATCATCGATAGTCTGTCCACGCTTCCGCAGTTCCTTGCTATGGTCCTGACAGAAATAAGGAAATTACCATCAGGTTTACAAGACACACCACATCACCCACGCCCACCTACAAACAATGCAATTATTCAGAATGTTAATGACCAAAGCACAAACCATAATAAAACCAGCAACGGAAACAAGGTTTTACCAGCAAAAATCGATACTCGCCCGACCAATGTCCCAGCAGAGTTATCGTCTCCTGATAACCAAGTGTCTCCTAAGGAGTTCAGTATCTTTCAAATTGCCAAATCAAACAATAAAAACAATATCACGTTAAAAACAGAAACATTGTTTACGACTGAGACAAAGCAAGACACCGACACTCGAGATGTCGACCCGAGGTCGAGACCAATGAATAAACCTCCTCAAAACCAACATCTAAGCAAAAGGGAAAGGAAGAGACTAAGGAAAAACATAATAAACGCAGTACAGTGACCCAAAATACGACTAGTGTCCCCCACTATGTCGAAAAGGACAACACACAACATGGCTCAACCAATTCTGTTAGTTATGATAGCATCTTTTCACCATCACAAAACTCATCTCCGCAAGCAACCACAGAGTCAATCAGCAAGACGCTATCATCACCTGGTCCTAGCAAAAACTATAAGGATTCATCCATGGCAAAGATTGAGGTCCTAGTAAAGTCCCCAAACCATTTGACTTTAGACGAGTCAGGAAGAGCTATCAAGTCGGAAACATTGCCTCACATGGTTAAAACCGGACTTGAAGACCCGACAGCTTCAACAAATATGGCAAACTTACCAAGGGAAAAAAAAAAAACAGGGAAAAGGTAGATCAGCACGAGAATGAGGACTACCAACCTCAAGAAGAACAAGTGGGACATAAGCAACAATCACACCATACACAAATGAGAATTGATCTACCACAGATAATAGATCATAAGACCCTTGGTCTGGTCTCCACAATAACAAATCTAAAAACTAACTTGTTATTTATCCCCGAATATCACACTCAAGGACCACATGACATCCTGAATAGAGGGAACATTTTGAAACTCTTTAAAAATATCCCTGAACTGCATCATATTGAATCCACCGATATAATTTCGATCGAATTCAAACCCATTGGAAATAATCAACTCACCGAACCAACGTCAATCACCTTTTCAACTGTAGTAATCGAGGAGCAGGTTCTACTAATGTCTGATTTACTTAACACATGGGGAATTAAAATAGTTCAACAAGCAGAACCACGGTACCCATTGGTCCTTGCAAAATCCCCGGCTTCATTAGATCAACTAGGACCACCATCACACTCAATACTAAGATCTGCCAAAGGCCGATCCCCAGGAAGGGCCATATGCCCTGAAATAGAGGAGATCAAAATAACGGCGTCTGACTGGGCCTGGCTGCCAGCGGCCCTGGACGGGGGAAATCATAATTGAGCTGGTATTCTACCCGGTCTTTCAGTATGCTCATGGAATATCAACGGTCTCACTCTGAAACTTCAATCTACCGACGTGATAAAGTTCTTAAAAACTCACGAGGTCACACTATTGCAGGAAACATGGTCCCTGGTCAGTCTTCCAATAGAAGGATACCTGGAATATAGAGTCCCCGCTCAGAGGCTGCATTAATCTGGCCGACCCAGTGGCGGTCTCTCAATCTACATTTCAGCAAAGCTAAACGTCAATATCGCTCAACTGACATTCAAGGAAGATTAGATCTCCGGCGTAAGGATAGATAACACCAAAAACACAGACCAATTGATCTTGATCAACGTCTATATCTCACCAAGTACCAGGGAGAAAAAACCGAAGTTTAACCACCTAATTAAGACCCTGTGTAGTATAGAAAGTAATTACAAAAGACCTGCCTGTCTAGTATCTGGTGATTATAACACAAACCTTTTTTAAGAACTTCCCGAAGAATATGCTGCACCATGGCCAGATGTCCTAGAATAAACAAAACCTGTCAGCACCAAATACAGCAAACTCGGCGAATATATGGTGCTACAATTCAGTGCTCTGGGCTACACAATCTTGAATGGTCGTTTCCCTAAGGATAATCCACCGAACTGGACAAGATTAAATGGTCATACTCATTCCTTCATAGACTACACCATCTGTAACAAGGAAATCATCCCCATGATCGAGAATTACACCGTAGCTGCTCGAGGTGACAGTGATCACCGTCCCCAAGTGATCACCATGTCATTTCACTTAGCACATCATGCTGTGACAAGCCAAACTTCAGGAGGAGATTATACCGAAAATCTCAAAAGGTTGAAATGGTCAGATCCAATTATACCAGCAACAATGAGTAAATGCAGAGCCTTGCAAGACCTAAGGAGTACTGACGAGCTATCGCCAATTACAGCATGGGATCTCTTCTCCCGAGAACTGCTCAAAAACTTTTCACGTACTTCAGGAAAAACCAAAAATTGCAACCCAGTAATAATAATCAAGAAATCAAAATCAATAAGTAACAGTGCATTAAGACAAGTACAACGGCACCCTGGGGAAGATCACAAACTCAATAAATACAAGGAAGCCCAGAAAGCTCTTCGACAAGCAATATTCCTTGAAAAAAACAAACGTTCCGAACAGTTTTGGCTAAAACTGATACACGCAAGTAGAAGTCATAATCCAAAATCCTTCTGGTCACTCGTCAACTCCAAAATACATAAGCAAGGAGGACAAAGTAGCGCCAACATCTCCGAAGCCGAATGGGTATTCTACCTAAAAACTCATTTCGAGGAACAAGAAAAAGAAGCCAGTCCACTGGCCAAGCCCCCGGTAATGGCCCAACAACCCAACGGCTGCCAACCGCCAGGTACAATGGATGTAGGCTCCCCAAAGAAAAAAGTTGAATCAAACATAAGGACGCTACTGGCAACTAATACTAAAGCCTCGTTCCAATCCGCAGAACCAACCCAACATTCATGCACAACATTGGGAATTACTACGGAAAAAATAGTTCAAACTATAACTGAGGGCCGCTCAGAGGGAGCCCCAGGGCCAAATGGCCTACCCCAGTCTTTGTTTAAACAAGACACAGAATTCTGGGCCCATCAACTGGCACCCCTTTTTTCCTACTGCTGGACCAACCTGGTATTACCAGAATCGTGGCGCGGTGCCATCATACATCCAATTTATAAATTAGGCAAGAGATCAGATCCAAAAAATTATAGGATGATTACTCTACTGGACGTAGAATAAAAATACTATGCCAAAATGCTCCTTCAAGATCTGGTATCCTAGGCAACAAAAGATCATCTAATACCTTATAACCAGACAGGATTTGTGCAAAAATCAGGCACCATAACAAATTTGCTTGCCATATCTGTTCTGTTGGACAAAGCGGCTTCCTCAGGATCGCTAATGCATGGCTGCTTTGTGGACTATAAGGCCGCCTTTGACATTGTACCCCGAAGCCTATTATGGCTCAAGTTGCAGAAATGGGGGATTCCACCAATGCTTCTTCGTGCCATAATCGCGCTTCACACCAACACATGGATCCGCATAAAACTTAGGGATGGATCATATACCTCAAGAAAAATACAAACATCATGCGGAGTGAAACAAGGTTGTGTGTTGGCGCCCCTTCTTTTCAATCTCTTCATTTCCGACCTGTCAGAGTCACTCGATTAAGTTAATTCTCATCCACCAAAACTCGCCGGGTTAAGAGTTAGTAATCTGTTGTACGCGGACGAGTTAGTCCTGCTAAGCCACACCAGGGTCGGCTTGAAGAGACATCTTGATCGATTGTTCCTTTATACCACCGGAAACAAACTGGAATTGAACTTAACAAAGACAAGGGCAATCACCTTTGGGTCAAGGAAATACCGAGGCGGTGGTTGATTATACAATGGTAAAAGTGTTGATAGAGCCGTCTCATATAAGTACCTGGGAGTCCACATGGACAGAAGGGGCTCATTCTCCAAACATAGAGATGAGGTAGAAGCCAAAGCCTTGACAATCCAGGTGGCATTTAAGACCCTTGCCAGGCAACTGTCTGGGCCCAGCCTGATCCCACTCATAACAGTTTTGAAGGCAAAAATTATCAACTCCCTTACCTACAGCCAGGAGATCATGCAAGGGAAGGACAAGAGCCTTGTGAATAAAATATCAACATGAATATTCAAAAAAGTGTTGAGCCTTCCGAAATCTTCATCTCCTGCTCAAATACGTCTCGAGTTTGGCCTTCAAGACCACAAAGCAGTAGGAGCCGGAGCATTCATCAGACTGTGTAATAAGTTGCGTACCTCCAGAAAAGGAAGCCTGGAGGCCCTCTTGTGGCAGGAAATCTCAGCCGGTCAACTTGGTAGATCACACTGGCGTCATCTGCAAGACTCCATAAAACTCCTGGATTCAGAAGAAATCTGGAGTTCGAATCCATCGTAGCAGGCACTCAAAATCCACATCAAAAGGAATGTCCGTCTTTGGTCCTTCTACTCGGATAGAGCCCAACTGGCCCAACGTAAGCAAGCCTGGACAATTGTATCACGGTTCAAGCCAGGAACTATGGCCCCATATCTGTCATGCACTTACTCCGTGCTGTGGAAAAAAAGATTCATGGCCCTCAGAATGGGCGAATGGCCATTCTTGTACCATTTGCCGAGCTGGCAACGCGTAAACATCAATGTAATGTGCAGAGGGTGCGGGAGTAGCAATGAAACAATCGAGCATGTGGCATGTCTCTGTCCTACATTACTCAATGACCGGAAGATCTTGTTAAAGAGCGAATGGAATAAACTTGGCATTCGCACATGCCGACAAGCTATCCTTGCATCAATGAATCCGGATAACTCACTGCTCAACATCCGGTTCACAAAGTTTTTGACAAGAGCATCAAGAAGATTCATAATCAGAGAGAGCCAGCAAGCAAACAACGGTCAACCACAAAAGGGAGGATTAAGTCCTCTGCTCCACTAAACAGCAGATGACCATGGCCACCTTCATACGGATCACTTCTTGCCCTCTTGTGCGCCCCAGGATCATTCAAACCACCATATGTAGGGATTTTACGATATTAATGGAACCGCGCTACCAGTGGTATTAATCACTAACTTTTAATGACTAGGGTCCTGTTCTGTGGCCCTAGTAGACACTAAACCAGAAGGGCCAACCACGGCCCCTAACTGCTTTTTATTTGTCCCCAATGAAGTTGTATTGCCTAGATGAAGTCAATATTTTCAATATTTTATTATATCAACAAACATAGATTTTTAGATCTTTTTTTAATTATTTATAGATGAACTCTATCTTTCAATTCACTGTGACGATACAAACGGACTACTTGGCCGCTCCTGGGAAGATTCTTAGATAGGAAAAAAAGGGGGTGGGGGGCGGGTTTGTAACTAAAACATAGTACTGAGATAAAACACGTGTCTCCTGCACCATGTGTAAATATTTTAGCAATATCGATACATCTTTTTATTATTATTGATGCATGTTTATCATTGTAATGATTTTTATTAATCAAACAATAAAGTTCCTACCTATGAATAACAAATAAAATATAATCAAAATCCCCACTATGCACACTTATTCTTCTTATAATAATAAAGCAATCACCAATTCCCCGTCAATTAAAAGCATGATTATATTTATTAATAAAAAAGAAATTAATGAACACCAACATTTAATACATTTGTATTTTAACTTATTCTAACCACCCATTCCTCTGATGGCCCCACAACCAATGAAAAATGACGCAAATGTATAACATAGTGAAATAACTTTACATAATTAAACATGTTCATAAATCCTAGAATTAAAAGAATTTAAATAATTATCATGAATTTGAACTGATAATATAAGATTAATTAATATCTGTTCTAGAAACACAAAACCCATCCAAACCTCTAAATAACACCACAGATGGAAAAACATAACATATATTTTTTTCAGAGTTTTATATAGCGCAAACTTGACCCAAAGGTATCAGGTATCAGAGTGCTTTACATGAGCCCCAGTTGCGTTACATAAGAACACATTTTTTTTTGTTAGGCACGGGGAGATTAAGTGATTTCCCCAGAATCACAGAATGTTAAGTGTCGTTGCCAAGACTCAAACCCGGTTCCCCAGATTTGAGGCTGACCCCCTTAAACATCAATAATGTACTGATACTTTTTTCTGAATTATATTTGAGCCTGTGCTGATTTGATGTCGATAGGGATGCTATTCCAGACACTGTGTACTCAAATTGTAGGGTGAAGCCCAAATAAACTTATGTGATCCAGAGCATATACAGAAATTGTCACAAAAAAGGTCCTCTGTAGGGATAAATTATAAAAAATCATTAGATAGGCAGCAAAACAGTAACATGGTTTACTAATGGAGAAGTATATACCCAAACATTACTTATACAAATATAATCTCTAGTAGCCACAAAAAAACGACACAGAAAGTTTTAATCAAACCAAGGCAATTCTCAAAAAGAAATTACCGTGACATTTATTGTACATCAATTATTGTTTCCAATTCATTAAATGTTTTGATACATTTTCTTTCTGTGACTATGAAGGTAGCTCCACAAGAGTTTAATATATGAAGTCCACCCAGTGGCAGTTCCATTGCTCCAATGGTTAGCAAAAGCTGTGGACTCTTTTACTATTTCTCAGTCCATAAATTGAAGTTAAAGGATTTCAAATATTCCGTATGGTCAAAAGTGGAACTCCTCAAATGATGTTGGCCATTGGGTTTTAGCCTGTTAAATTGGACGTCCTCATGACAAACCACAAGGTCATAACATTTTCCAAACCACCACTCATTGGGTAGGCGCTAGCTTCTACAGCATTAGTCAGCGCGTAGCCACTCTCTGCATTAACTAAAACCAGTAAGATAATAAAATCCCTCATTTCATCTTATACGGGATACTTTTTAACATGGACCCATTGTACCAAATACCACAGGCCCCGCTGGACCGTACAATTCGGCAGTGTGTATGCAGCCACCGAAGGCATACACGGGGTATGAATGAAGAAAGCTTGCCTTCTCATTTTTTTACTTCTTGCAATATTTTGTCTGGCAGTACACAGATTGTTGGTCCTCCATTGGCCCCACTGTATCGAAAATCAAAACCTTTGGGGTATATTTTTGCTTTTTTTCAATGCCCATGGAACCACACGTAAGAATAACGTGTTCCATTGTATTTTTTTTAAAGCATCAACCCATACATAAAAAAAGATCATCTTTTAATGATTGTCAGGATTGTTGTTGTAGAGGCAATAGTCAATCATAGAAGTTCCATATATGCTGTGCTCTCGCAACAGCTCCACAAAGGCTTCAAATGATTAAAAATTCAAAATCCGATGACATGCATATTCACCAATACTGTGACAATGAATTTGCCACATGTTGTTCATCAGCTATATTAGCTTTTAATGACTCATGCAAGTCCAAACAACAGAGGCTTCAGCCACGACCGGGGGGACCTTGCTGTTGCTTCCTGGTGCCCTGCCTCACCTTCACTGCTGCTGTCGCTCCTGAGCTGGAAAGCTGCGTTGTCCCCCGCTATTGCCGCCATTGCCGCTACTGCATCTTGCGGGAATCACTCAGGGGAGACTACAACTCCCAGGCGTCTGAGCGCCCGTTGACACCAGCTACGCGCCCGGAGGCGCACAAAAGTCCGCGGCTTCCTCCGCGTCGCGGGACGCGCGCGGGCGGCGCCGGGCTAAGCCCGGGCAAAGGGCGGGCCCTCTTAGGCCCTCAGAGGCCGATCGAGGCTGGGCTGGGACTACCCCCCATCAATCTAAGCTCTTGGACTCCGACTGCTGCACTAATAAGGACTACATGGTATCGGTAACGTTGTGAATAATTCCTGTACACTGAAGTTAGGTGGGTGATTGTATTTCTACGGCCCTGTTTATCAAACTATTTTTGCAGATCATGAATACCAAAACAAGCAAAAGAGTTGTGGGCCTGGGGACTTTGGATAGCTATCTTAAACAGGCAGAATCAGCCATTGTTAAAGAAATAGCCTCGGTGGAACGCAGACTGTCCTTAGAACCACCTAGACAATCTCTGTCTGTTACACCTTCTTTGGCTATAGCTGCTAGTGATGCTAGTGATGTACCCCCTGAGGTTGCTTACTCTCATACGTCCCAAAATGGGTTAGGTACTGAAGATACTCCCAGGGTTATATCAACACTTTTGCCCAAAAAGAGTTCTGCCCCCTCCCCCGTGGCTATCCGCACAAGACAATCAAGAGCTAAATCGGATTTGACACTAAACGGGGATAAAATTATGTCAGGCAAAAGAAAGGCTAAGAAAAATCCTTCGGGAAACCGGAAACAGGCGAAAATCTCGAGAATTAGCAGTTCTGTACCAAGGCTGGCCCAGGATAATACTAGTGTTCCCCAGTTTGTTAGAGAGACACCGCGTGAGGGAACAACTGATTGTTTAACCCGGGGCCCTGAGATTGTTACTGAAAGTTTAGGGCCAGAGCTAGCGACAATCATAGATGACCACCTTAAATTATTTACTTTACCGCTAATGGCGACCTTGAAGCGAATAGAGGATCGCATCACCAAAATTGAGTCACATCTTAACATAATGGCCTTAAATGTCGGGCCAAGTACTTCGGCAGTTGACTCACTAAATGTGCGCTCAGCCACAGTTGATAATCTTTTGGATTCTATGATTACCAAAGCTAGTGGATGGGAAACGGGAGCACTGGACCTCCTTAAAAAATAAGGCCCTCCACTATCTTTCAAATAAAACTCTCTTGGGGCAACACCTTCATAGTAATTTTCTGATGATAAGAAGAGTCCCATGGGTGGGCAAGATTAATAAGTGTTTAGACGGTGATTGTATCGTTATAAGTTTTAGATCTCCTAGGTTGGTTGAGGACATTTTGAGGCAGGCTGGTTCAGTTAGAATTCATCATGAGTATGTCAATGTCCTTCCCTTGGGCTTTTTTTATCCCCCAGCTCATGATAGGAGGGCGATCATTGATTACCCAAAGAATAGTGGCTCTCAGGATTATACAGTTCCTGTCTCAAATAGGTTTTCTGCCCTCTCCACTTTAGATGAAAACGAGTGACTAGGGTCACAAGAAGCAGTGATACCAGTAATTAATGGGTTTGATCCTGGGCCTTTGGGCCCCTTAACAAAACTGGTTACCTGGAACATAGCTGGTCTGAGAAATAAAACAGATGATCCAGCTTGGAGAGATCTTATATGCTCTGGTGAGGTCATTTGTTTCCAAGAAACCTGGGACATTGATAATACCCTGACTATAGATGGGTATACAAGCTTTTTAGTTTCTGCGTTACCATCCAATATGGGGAGGGCCAAGGGGGGGTTGGTTACTCTGATTTCTGCAAGTATATCTGGCTCGCTGACTCAATTAGACACAGGTTTGTGTAACTGTTTGGCAGTTAAAATATCCCTGAATGGGGGAAGTGAGTTCTTAATTGTTAATTTTTATAATTCTAATTATAGAGATACCACGATTGAACACCTCACCGCATTAAATTGTTTTTTGGCAAACTTTAAGGAGGATAACGAGAATAACTGTATTATTATCATCATGGGCGATTTTAATATTCACAGATGCCCAGAAAAATGCCTATCCATAGATCCCCTAGGGCCCATAGAGTCGGGGGAGGCCCATTTTGAGCATTCAGTACAGGGTGACCTTTTGGAAACAATACTCGCTGACTACGGCCTGATACTTCCACCTAAGATGGATGATAATATTCCTACATTTAAAGGGAATGGCAAGCATTCTGTGATTGATTATATCTTTGTTAGTACAGCATTGGGGGATAGGATAAACGGATATTCAGCTGTTTGGACACAATATAGTGACCATATCCTGTGGTCCTCACTTTGCCTGACCTTTTTTTAAAATCTGTTATAACCCATGATAAGGTGGATAAATCCAACTTCCACCTCACAGACCAGGACCGTAGGATCAGGTGGAATAAAGTCATCCCTGGTGATTTTTTCCTCAATTTAAAAAGGAAGGTTGGTTCAGAGTTGATCACGTGCCTTGACTCAGAAGCTGGGAATGTGGAAGTATTAGAGGCGTACTCTGCAATCTGCTCACAGATTTCAACAGATCTTCGGTGTCCTGTTAAAGTAAAGATAAGGCCGAGTTGGGATGGTTTGACAAAAACTGTTCACTGGCTAACAGAAAGTTGAGACCAGCTTTGAACTGTAAACCAGTGAATCGGCCCATCGTAGCCCAGCTTAGGAAACAATATACTAAAACTCTGGAGCTTAGGAAAAAAGAGATCCGGGAGGACGCCTGGGAAGAACTATCTTCCGTTGACGTCCTCCGCAATAGTGCGAAGTTCTGGTCTGTGGTTAATAAACCATTTTTCCGCGATCCCTGCAATGACCAATTAGATTGCGGTGTTGGGGAACACCAGTGGTGTTCTCATTTTAAGTCAGTCTATGAAGTGGAAACAAATGGAGGGCTGAATCCCCCTCTCCCCACTTTAAACCATTATACTTTATCGGTAACCAAGGCTGAGGTGGCTGAGGCCATCGGTAAGATGAAGAGCAATAAGGCTCCAGGACCCGATGGCGTCCCAGCGAACCTTTTTAAAGCAGATATTGAGACTTGGTCTACAGTTCTAATGAATATTTTTAACAGGGTCTGTGTCGCAGGCATTCCGGACACTTGGTCCGAGTCCGTGATCATACCCATATTTAAAAAAGGCAAACGGGGGGATCCCAGTTGTTACCGCCCTATCTCCCTCATTGATTCCGCAGTAAAAGTCCTGGGGCGAGTAGTCTTGGGTAAAATAACAGAATGGTTGGAAGATACTAACACCCTTTCATGTTTACAATATGGGTTTCGAAAGGGTCGGGGTACCATAGACCAAAGCCTGAATCTTTACCTATTAATAGGTAAATATACCATAGCCAAGAAAGGGACGCTATATCTTGCCTTCATGGACCTATCCTCGGCTTTTGACCGAGTGAATCGGTCGAAATTATGGGAACTTCTGCTAAAGCGTGGCTTAGATGAAAACATCGTCTATTTTTTAGCAGATCTACACAGAGATCTTACTGCCACCGTTAGATTCGACCGCATGGGTAACTGTACAGGCAAGAACGGAATTTCTAAGGGAGTTAGGCAGGGCTGTATTTTAGCCCCCTTGCTTTTTACCCTTTATATTAATGACCTAGCCACTGCCTTAATCGAGTCATGTAAGGATATCCCGAGGGCAGGGAAGTATTGTATTCCTGCATTATTATATGCAGATGACGCTGCGTTGCTAGCACGTACGGCAGTAGGGCTCCAAAGTCTTTTAGATTCTTTTGCTGATTTTATGAAAAGACTTGATCTAAGCGTGAATTTCGCCAAATCCCATGTTATGACTGTAGATTGCAAACCCAAGAGAGCTAAGACCATGCTCTGTGAGGGCCATGTCCTATCTAGAATTACCAGTTTCCCATATTTGGGGGTTATTTTTGATGATAAATCTTCATGGGTCCCTCAATTAGCAGCCAAACGAAATGCCTTTGCCAGGTCAATCTCAGGTGTCTTGGATTTTGCCCGTAAATTGGGGGTAAAGCCAATGCAGGCTATGTTGAATATTTACGCAGCTAAATGCATTTCCATAGCTATGTATGGTGCGGACTTCTGGGGTATTAAAAATGTAAAGGATCTTCAGGTGGTAGAGGACAAGTTTCTTAAATCCATTCTATCACTTCCCCAGGCAACCCCCGGTTATATTGTCCATCAAGAATGTGGGGTTGAGTATTTAACAGACCGGATAGCATTGGCTCCTCTATTAAAATGGCTATCAATCTGGCAAAACCCGGAACTCGAGTTAAACCGTGAAATTATAAAGGATTGTTTATCCCTTGAGTACGGCAAGGCTATCCCTTGGCTGAGCTATGTTAAGAATTTAACTAATGAATTAGGTCGCCCAGAATTATTCGACAACCCAAACAATCTGTTAAAGGGGGACACAAAATGGGTGAAAGACCTACACAAACATCGGACAACCCTAGCCAGGGAGGAAAAGGAGCTAGTTAAACCCACAGTAAAGGCTCATCAGCTAATTGTGACTTCTAGTAATATCGAACCTTATTTGACTATTGTGAATAATATGAACCATCGTTTCTTATTGACCAGGTTTAGAGTGAACAAATTCCATCTTTTGCTCACTGAATCTCCAGGGTGGATGAAGGACAGGGATTTGGAGATCTGTTCTTGTGACAGATTCTCCATTAAGGATACTGCCCATTTTATCTTTTTTTGTGAACATCTGTCCCCTCTCCGCAAAAAGTTTATCATCCCCCTTATCAAAAATAAAGGATTTAGACAAGTCAAACCTGCTCTTATGTATCTCCAGCTGTTAGGCACTACTTGGGAGACATTCAATATAGCTAATTTCCTGGCTATTGCGATGAGATTAAGGAAAAAAATTGAGTGGACATAGTGTTGTTCTTAAGCATTTTTTGAACTCTGATTAAATCTGACTAAGTCTTATTTTTATTATTGTTTTAAACATATTTGTAAATGTCTATTTTTAATGTTATTTATTGTATGTATTGTACTTTTATGGTTTTTGAATTGAACCGAATAAAGTAATTTTGACTGACTGAATGACTCATGCATTCCATTCAAAATCGTCTGGTTCATTGTACAAGATAATTAGGCCTGGGTAAAATGTAAATTATGCAGGTGTAGCTTGAGTAATTTGGGAAATTTTAGGTTACACTTGTTTCCCACATTGTAAACTATGCAGTGTTCTTGGCAGTATTTTACCACAAGTTCTCGCAAACAACGCAAACACCCAGATTACGATCACTTGTGCTTTTAGTGCTATTTTAAGTGCAAAATGTCTTGCCTCAAAAATGGACAGGAGGATACATTTTGCCCTAAAATATAGCGCTAAAGGACAGATTTGATTTTGCGCAGTTACACATAGTTTCATATTATTTTGCAAACATTTTGCATAATCACACAAAAGCAAATTATGCGAATTTCAGACAACACTAATGATAATGTACCCTTGTACCTCAGAAAGCTTATTACATTATATCAGCCATTGAGCTGACTTGGGTATTCGCCAAATATTTGCTGAAGGTTTGCAAAATCAAATGTGTACGAGCTGCAGGTAGGAGGGGCTTTACCTATTAAGCAGCCATGAGATTTTACAGACTACCAAATTAACTATGTAGAATTGGTAGTCATGTGATCTTTAGGAAGCATTTCTTAGCTTCTTAGACTAGGTTGATTTAGGTGAATTGCTGCTATTATTATGGAGCTGCTTTGTAGATCATAGGCTTTTCCCTTTATTTACTTTTGCTCCTGAATGGGCTCTCTTTATTGTAATGGTTGGATATCATGTCAACTCATGCACTCTATAAAACTGAAAATGTAATAGTATGGATCTGTTAGCTCTTTATCTATCAACAGTATTATATTACATTTCTTGTTATGCCACACCCCTTTGAAAATGACTGAGTTAAGTCTAGGGGCTCGACCAAGCTGCCAAAATGTCAGCTAAGGGACATCTTTCTGGGCAAGATTGGTTTATCTTTGTGGTTTGTTTTCTCGGTCAGCCTTAGTGGGATCCCAGTGGCAGCTTACATCAAGACTTTGGTTTTAGTCATGTTAGCCAATGTGGGAGCTGTTTTCTATTTTATCTTTAAAATTATTAGAGATTGAACTTGCCCTAACACAAACCAAGATATGTTTTCCTCCATCTTGAATTGATGTCACTGCGTACTACGTGGTCCTTCTTATTGGTGCTTCTTGGCTCCAAATAAGAATTGTAAGCTTTTCACTAAGAGACAGTGAGCGCTCCCAGAGGATCATCACCACATTGTACCTAACCAAGGACATTCCAACTGAATTCAATGCAATAGTATTTTAAGAGAATCTTCTAAAGTATTCTGTGGTGAAATGCTTCTTCTTGCTTGTTCCTTGTTGGAAATGGCCCTTTTTGCAGGGTCATCCCTAAACTTTTTGCCTTCCTCCTGTATTTTATCTGACCTGTTTGTGTTGATTTTATGACTCTGGGCACTTTACCACTGCTGATCAGTGCTAAAGTGCATATGCTCTCCCTTTGTAAATAGGATATGTGAATTGGTATATCCATGATTGGCTTATTTGGTTTACCTGTTAGTCCCTAGTAACGTGGCCTGTGTGTGCCCAGGGCTGGTAAACCTAATGCTGCTGGTGGGCCTGCAGCGCTGGTTTGCGCCGCCCACAGAAGCAGATTGTAAAGTGTATCTCAGACCTGCCACTGCGGTGTCTGTATGCAGTCTAGAACTGCCACCTTGGCTGTGAAATGCACCCACTTCCCAGCCCCTGAACCATCCCTTGGCATCATGTAAGCCACCCCTATGGTAGGGTGCATTGTGTGTGTAAGGTAGGACACGCTCTGATGTGTGTAGCATGTCCTGGTAGTGAATTACACCCAATTTCGTTTTTCACTACTATAAGGCTACCTGTTCTCCATAGGACAGAATGGGCAGTTTGACTATTACACTCTATAGTCCTAACTGACCCCAGGAACATGGTAGAAAAACGAGTTTAGTATGCCTGAGCTCAGAATATTAAAATACATCTTTTAGTGAAGGTTATTTTTATATTCTGTGTTTGAAAATACCACTTTTAGAAAGTAGGTATTTTCTTGCCTAAGCCTTCCAGTGTGCTCTGCTGTTATGTGTATTGGCTGTCTGGGTTTGGAGTGACAGGGCTGGGGAATTCCAGGAGACAGGGTGAGGAGTCCCAGTGGTGAATGGAGAGATCTGCATCTAGATGGGTGGGAGGAGTTGCACCTGGGACCTGAATAGGGCTGTGCCTTCCCTCCACAATGCTGGCTCCACCTCCTGTGGTGCGTCTGATGTCTCTGCCCTGCACCCTGAAAGGAAAGAAGCAGCCTGGTAAACAAAGTGCTCCAGGACTGAGCAGAACTGGTTCTGGCTGGGTTCAGTGACTTGTGACTCTTAAGAACAAAGACTTTGGGGGTATAAATATCTGTGCTGAAACCCCTACAATTTGTATTGCCCCTGGATCTCAAGACCAACCTCTGTCCGTGGAACTGAAGAAAGCTGCAGGAGAGGACTGTCCTGGTGTTATATGCTGTTCCCTGGATTAGCCTGAAGTAGTTTTCATTGGACTGGAAAATGGAGGGAAAAGGAGCTGTAAGAGAACTTTTTAATCTTGAACCTGCAATCACCCAAGGGCTAGAGAGAGAGCTAGCCCCCTGACTGAAGTCTCAGGACCAGTAGACTTCATTTCGGTGCTAAAGCCTCAAAATTATCGCTAAAGCCTAAAAAAATCCATTGCTACACCTACAGAGCGTAAAGAAAATCATCGCATCGCTGCCGCTGAAGGCTCGCTGGCCTGATCATCGCCCCGCACGTTTGCGGCCAGAAAATCATCACTATAGCAGCTGAGCGTAAAGAAAATCGTCACATCACTGCCGCTGAAGGCTCGCTGGCCTGATCATCGCCCCGCATGTTTGCGGCCAGGAAATCATCTGCTACAGCTGCTGAGCGTAAAGAAAATCGTCGCATCACTGCCGCTGAAGGCTCGCTGGCCTGATCATCGCCCGCATGTTTGCGGCCAGAAAATCATCGCTATAGCAGCTGAGCGTAAAGAAAATCGTCGCATCACTGCCGCTGAAGGCTCGCTGGCTTGATCATCGCCCGCATGTCTGCGGGCAGAAAATCATAGCTACAGTGGCTGAGCGTCCGGAAAATTGTCGCTAACCCCCGTTAGCGAACGGCCGTGACCAAAGCGTGAGGAAAAACATCGCTAACCCGCCGGAGCGGCATTTCTTGTATATTATTAAACAACATCTCAGAACTGTGAGTAAAAAGGGTCGCAGAGACCATTGCCCTGAACTAAGCTTTACCTCCCCCATTGGAACTATTTTTGCAGCATCCGGAGAGAACTATTTTTTTTGTACAGTATTGTGGTTTCCTCGTTATTTGGTCTTGTGATAAGCCTCTGTATAAAGATAACTATTTTTTGATAACTACCTGTGTTGTGTCCCTTTGTAGTGTTCCTTACTGTATTTGCTGTGTATGATCATCAACGCTTTACACACTGCCTCTGAGATTAGCCTAACTGCTCGTGCTACGTTACCATAGGGTGGAGCAGGGGTTGTCAAGTGGGTGCAGCTCTTCACTCTGACTTAGAAAGAAGGGTCCCTGCTTGGACAGTGGACATCCACTGCCAACCAGAGACCCCCAATTCTAACATTCCTCAATGGTGCATATCCTGAGAATCATGTCCCTGTGTCGTAATGTATGAAATCCTTTGTTTAAATTCCTATAAAACGACATACATTTCCTCTGTAACCAGGATCTCCATTTTCCACTTTACAAGGAGAATCTATGCTGGTTTTTCCACCTAACTTTACTGAGTTCTTTGTACTTATGATCTATATTATTTACTGTCAACTATACTGATGATATATTTCATGTATTTTGCTCAATAATTCTTTATACAAGCTCCTTAAAATGTTGATCCAGGACTGTCATTCTTACTGAAAATGTCACAGTTCCTACTATTGATTTGAAGTAATAGAGGTGAGTCTGTTCGGGGGGCACCAAAGTCTGTATAGGGACTACACCGCTCCTGGTATGAGCTGTTGGTGTGTTCTTGGTAAAGTTATGCGAAACTGGTTTGTGCGCCAACACCAACTAGGTGGAGTTCTTACAGAATCAAATTCTTTAAGTTTCAAAGGCATAGAGATTTAAACCAGACACAGCAACTACTACACTGTGAACGAAAGTCCAACGGAACAAATTCCTAAGGACTGCAATTGCTGAAGATATATTTATGGAACCAGGTTCTTGAGTTGTTGAATAGAAATCTGCAAGAAGAGACACATATAAATCATGATGTTACAACTTAGGCCCTCATTACAGTGGTGGTCAGACAGGCATCCGACCGTCATCGGCATGGGCAGGTGTCCATCTAACAATGAGTCGGCGGTCCCACCTGCCCGATTAGGATAGGCTTGGAATGTGCCTTTTTGTACTGTGGCTTGTGCTGAGGCCCAGGAAAAGGACTGCAGCACAAACATGCCCTTTTCAAACATCCATGGACCCTGTGTCAGGCACCATGTGGCGCCTGGTACACGTTGCGTGTATGTTTGTGGGGGGCACCACGTGCTCCCCTGTCCACTTAGGGGCCGATTAAGAGTATTGCAGTCACGGCGGGATGGCGGTGGTGGTCTTGCGGCCACCACATTATGCCCCTATTGGTCGTGCCTCCCTGGGACCGCCGACACCGCCATGGAACCACTATCCCCTGGTGGTGGTGCGGTGGTCCGGAGGCATGGTCCCGCCAAGTTTATTAGGAGTTTCCTCTCCACCAGGGTTTTCATGGCGGTTCCTCCTCCATGCAAACCTAGGCAGAGAAGAACCAACCATGTGCCTCACGCCCTGTGGATGCACACGGGGGGGGCATAACATGTCCCCCCTGTGTGCATGCACAGATGTTCCAGTACGGCATGGACTTTACGGTCCACGCTGTGCTGGAACTGTTTATGACGTTCCCATGGCGGTGCCTAAAAGTCATTATACGGCAGACGGTTCTCATGCGGGTTTGGTGGTGCGGAGGCCGAGGGGTCCGGCTGTCGTACCGTCAGAACTGTAATTGGCTCCTTAGCGGTGGCCCACAGGGGACGGGGCACTGCTTGGGGCCCCCACAGTCCTTTTTCATCCGCCTTTTCATGGTGGTGTGACCACCATGAAAAGGCAGTCGGAAAGGGATATCCTAATCTCTATGGGGGTGCCAGTGCAGGCGCTGCCTACATTGTAGAGATCAGTGTCCGACCGTAGAGGCGGCAGTCTTCCCCTCAAACATAATCGCTCTGACTGCCAGTATTGTAATCTGGTGGTGGAACAGATGCCCTGGAAACTAACACACCTACAGAAGCAAAGTCAGAAAAGATCTGCAGTTTGGCAAAATCCCAGTCCGCAAGGATTGTTGGCAAAATTGGAATAAAAAATGAGGCTTCTAAGGAATGCATGTGCTGAGTCAGAGGACTGCATTTGTGCTCTTTGACCTGATTTTGGAAATAGTGCGAAATTCCAGTTTGAGAATTCTGGAATTTGTGCAACTTGGAAAGCATTCCAGGGTGCGCAAATTAGAATTTAATGCTATTTGGCAAAAAATATCTTCGCTAAATTTCACTTGCTGAAAACTTGTGGGCAAACAATGTAGTGTACGCAATTTGCACATGTGCAAACAGCGTGTGCTGTTAGCAAGTGGACAAATGCCACCCAATATCCAACTGTGTTTTGCGTGCAAGTTGTAGTTTGCACCTGAAACAGGATTAGTCCTGACTTACTTTATTTCAAATTTTTTCATAGAGTACCTAAATTAAGTCAGTGTTCTTTACAGAAAAAACAAGTAGAAACTGCATCTCCTTACATAATAGTGAACTAAAAAATGCAGTCAACTCGGTGTCTGAGAGGGCTTAAACAATGAACTACATAGAGGATTTAAGGTTTCAAAGTGTAAAGGCAAAGCAGTTAAAGATGACTGATAGCTTTGCAGGAGAGAGGGATTTGGGAAAGTGGATTCCACAGATAAGGAAGAAGAAATAATTATTGATGTAGAAGGCATGTAAAAAGAGAGGGATAAGGCAAGATCAGCAGAAAAGGTGCAACTAGGGTCACAGTCATGTGTTTATAGCAAGAGGTGACAACACATCCTTTCAGATCTGCCCCTCAAAGTCTAGCATTCTTTGTCTCCAAGAACTGTGAATTCTTCTGAAAAGAAATCGACTAAAGAATAACGATTAATAAAACTCACAGAACCACCAGGCTTGAGAGATTTCCAAATGCATGGTCCGGTATATGTTGTATCTTGTTCAGTGCCAATGTCATGGCCTGCAAGGCTGACAAACTTTTGAGTGATTCCACGGGAATTTCTGTTAAAGAATTGTCATCCAGCCAAAGGTGTCGCAGGGAATTCAGTCCATCGAAGCAGTTAGGTTGTAGAATGTTGATGTGGTTTGCATCTAAACGCCTAGCAAACCAAAAAGAACAGAAACCTGAGGGTCAGTAAAATCAAAGTAAACAAAATGAGCCTTGCAAAAAGCCATGTAAAGACACATTTAGCGGAATGCGGTATTGCCATACTTTCGGAACTGTGTATCAATTGGTGCTTGCATTTTGGTTCAATGGAATTAACGTTTAAGTGCTTGGAAGCTCACTGCAAAAACAATAAGGTGGAAGAAAATGCTTGAAATAACCTTACACACTGGCGATTGTGCGGGTCACATACAAGACCACTGTTTTTCACCCACTGTGCTGTTCTAGACAGAGACTTGCCTTATGCGGAGTAGTCTTGGTCCTGCTCCATTAGAAGCTGACTAGAGGGTAATGCCAGGACGGGTCTCCTCCAGATGGGAACACAAGGAACCCCAGACCAGTTTCGACCTACTTAAGTCTCGTTGGTGAGGTATAGCTCGAGTCCTATGACAAAGTGAGCATAGGACTGTTCCTTTTGGAGCGGGATCGATGCTGATTTCCATTTGGGTGCCGATGGGTGGCTCTAGTCTGAGGTGGCATGGTGGACAAAATACAATGGATTGAAATGTGTATTAATGGTGACAGCTGCAGGAGCGCTGATGGTGGTGATAGTGGTGGTTGGTCATGGTGAAGGCAACAGTGGTGAAGGTGGTCGTAATCATAGTTTATTTGTAAAGTTATTAAAAAAATGATAAAAATAAATTGAATTAAAATGTAATTAGCACCGCATAGCTCTAGTTCCACTAATAAATGCAGGGTAGCAGTGGTGAATGCAGTGGTGATGGTGGTAATAGTGTCTGTGGTGATAATGTTAGTGCTGATGGTGGTTGCAGTGGTGGTATTGGTAACAGTGGGGAGAACTGTGACAGTGGAGGTGAGAGTATTGGTAATTATGGTGGTCATATAGTGTTCATGGTTGTATTAGGTTTCATTTTGATAGGGGTATTAGTGATGACAGTGGGAACAGAGGTGACAGTGGTAATAATTGTGGTGTAGCTCAGTCCAACTACTCCTCTGCATGTATATATGTATATATATATCTCCACTCCTTAGATTTGCAAGAGCACAAGCAACTTCTTACGGTGGGGTACCCAACCCCTAATATCCACACTCCTCCGGTCACCAAGTCGGCCCGAGAGAAAGGAGAGCAGTTACCTCCGAAACGCGTCAGCATTTGTGTTGCCAATAAACACATTGAAATAGTGGCCGTGGCACTGGTGTTTTTTTTGTTGTTTGAAGGTAACGACTTGGTCACCGGAGGAGTATGTATATATGTGTAGATGTATATATGTATATGTGTGTATATATATTTTTTTAAATGTTAGCCAGTGGTTCAAAAAATCTGATATTTCCTAGAAGGGAGGTCTGATTGTGAATTATTTCCCGTAATTGACAGTACTGACTTAATTTGCAGGACATTTAGCTTCTCTTAACAAATAAAAAATGTAAGCACATCATTTTGTCTTTCTTTCAGTGCTGGTAACAAACAATTTCACAATGACAGTGCTACTCTTAAACCATTAATCAGCACACCAGCGAAGCTCACCCTTGCAGGCCCATCTTTGATGCAAGCATTTACCAATGGATCCTCCCCAGTGTTCGAAAATGAACATTGTAAATGCAGAATCTAGTCAGAAAAAAAGTTTCTGTCCAAGTTTGCACTTTATTTTCTTCCTTTGTATATGTCTTGTTAAACCTAATCTATAGAATCAACATTCTAGAATGCATGTTTTTCACTCCCTTCCAGCACCCTTTGCATCTAAAATTCGATTTACAATAATACACTGTTGCATAAAATACATTTTAGCACATTATCTCCAACAAAAAAACACATTTAAAAATAAATTGAAAGACATGCCCACAGTCTCTTGCAAAGAATGAATACTAAATGGATGTTGCATAAGAGTATAAAAACCAGTTGATAACATATGTAATATGAACCATACATAACTAGCAACATTTCTACAGTCCTATATTGCAATCTCTGGGTTCAGGTGACATTTAAAACCGTAAATTCAATCAAAACACCTCAATGGCAATATAGGCCCATATTACACAGTTAGCTGTTATGTAATATATATATAACTATAACATCCCTGAATTAAGTTCCCTTGAATCTTGAGGGTCCCTGGGGGCCAACTAGCCCACCAGGTACGTCCAGTAAGCGCCACAGAGTTGCGTTGCAGAGAGGTGTAAAAAGGGGCGTGGCCTTGGACCACCTCTCTGCAACG
This sequence comes from Triturus cristatus, assembly GCF_964204655.1. Lineage (NCBI taxonomy): Eukaryota > Metazoa > Chordata > Amphibia > Caudata > Salamandridae > Triturus > Triturus cristatus. The sequence goes on along the minus strand of NC_140585.1, from coordinate 413,412,146 downwards.
CAGCTCTGTGGCAATTACTGGAGGTACCTGGTGAGCTTGTTGGCCCCCAGGGACCCTCAGGATTCAAGAGGAATTAATCCTGCAAAGTAAAACCCGCCAGGGGGCGCGTTTGCACAGTGGTGAAGGAGGGGGCTGGGCCTGTGACATGTGTGTACTTATGCAATCACTCCGCCAAAACCCAAGCACTTATAATTCACCATGCACTCTCCTTGCAGTACTCTAATCATCCAGTCACTACCCATGCACTCATGCAATGACCATGCACTAACTCGTGCACTGCTACAATACCCTTAGCAGTACCCATGCAGTCCAGCCATCGCCCTGTCACTACCCATGCACTCCTCCAATCACCCAGCCAGCACCATGTACTTATCCAATCACTTCACCAACACCCAGGCACTTATACATTCACCATGCACTCTCCTTGCAGTACTCTAATCTTCCAGTCAGTACCCATGTACTCATGGAATGACCCAGGCACTAACACATTGCAAATACAGAGGCGGTTATGCTAATTACAGGGGTACCTCAACGCATAGTGTTTCCTAGTGTATGTAGGTGTTTTCACTCCATTCTAAGTGTCTTTTAGCATAGCACTGGCTCCTACAATCCCCTGTGCACTACCCATGCAGATCTCTAACCACCTACACAGTACTGTTTCACTCCTCCAATCAACCAGGTTGTACCCATGCACTCCAGAAATCCCTCTGTCACTACCCATGCACTCCTCAAATCAGCCATCCAGCATCATGTACTTATCCAGTCACTCTGCCAAAACCCAAGCAGTTATAAAAACACCATGCGCTGTCCTTCCAGCACTCTAATCATCCAGTCACTACCCATGTACTCATGCAATGACCCAGGCACTAACTTATTGCAAATACAGAGGCGGTTATGATAATTACAGGGGTACCTCAACGCATAGTGTTTCCTAGTGTATGTAGGTGTTTTCACTGCATTCTAAGTGTCTTTTAGCATAGCACTGGCTCCGGTCCTGGTTAGTAAGAGTCAGTTACCACCAGTACCAGTCACTAAAAAGTTGGGGGCACAGGAGGACTTTCGGCTCCTCTGTTGGTTCTTTCTGCACATCTATTGCTTCTTCCTGCACTTTTCTTCGTCTTTCTGGACTTCTGTTGTCTCTTTCTGCATTTTTCTTGCTTCTGTCTGCGCTTTTCTTCCTCTTTCTTCACATGTCCTAACTTTGTAGGCATAGTTAGAAATTAGCATTTAAAAAACCATTGACAGTCACTGAAAAAACCATAGGTTTCAGGCACGTTATAGTTAGAACTTAGCATTTAAAAAACCATTGAAATTCACTGAAAAAACCATAGGCTTTAGACACGTTATAGTTAGAAATTAGCATTTAAAAAACCTTAGAAATTCACTGAAAAACCATAGGTTTCAGGTACGTTATAGTTACTTGGACATTTCACTCGTACCAAACCATAGAAATCCTCCGTCACAGTTAGTTCAGCTAACTATAACTTGCGCCCCCGCAATGTACTGCTGATGACATCACATATTACATAATTCATGACATGGTCAGTGACATCACTGATGACATCACTGTTGACATCACTGATGACATTATCGACATCAAAATCTGATGCACCTCCTCACACTCTAATATAATCTTTGATACACCCACTGTAAAATACAGACTACTATTTTCGAAACCATTGACATACCAATACCAGTTACTACATATGCACTCACTGATTCCTAGGTCTACACACACATCCACTCATTCACCCATACAATCACTCATACATAGAGTCACTCATCAATACAACACTATCATATGCACTCATACACCTATACAGACACTCACACACCGCCACTCCTCCATGGAGTTACTCACACACCTAGTCAGTCATGCAAAGAATCAATCACACTCCCATTTCCTCACCTATACAGTTATACACACACCACCTCACTTATTCAAACAAATACTAACACATACTTACTCTCTTATACAATCATTGCTGCAAGTACACACTCATCCATATAGTCACTCTCACAATCACTGACTCTCACGTATAGTCATTTATATACTCCTAGTCTGAGATACACTGCCTTTTACATATGTAGTTACTCGAACATGTACCACTGAGACATCCAATCTCTCACAAACACACCCATACACACACTCACCCACCCATACAGCTGTTTCCACATGTACTCTTGAACCCATACACCCAGTGAATCAACCACTCACACATCTATGCACAGTCACACCCCCCCCACCCACCCACTCAGTCTCCCATACAAATACTCAGGCAACCAATCAATAACCCCTATATACACTCATGTAGCTACTGACCAACACATGCAGCAGCTTACACAACAACAGACATACTGATACACACATTCAGACAGTTTAGTCACTAACCCATGCATTCAGTAAGACACATTTAATCACTCACCTATACAGTCAGTCACGCACCTACTAAATCCTCCATCCAGACACTCATACACCCACTCATTCTTCAATACACCTTGGCATATATATATAAAACATATTTAAACTTTAGAGAAACACACAGTCAAATCAAATCAAAGGAAGGCTTTATTCGATTGTTATATCAGACAATCATAAAAGCAAGTTAAAAAGAAAACATTTTTCATTACACACAGTCACTGGATGATGTCATCAGTGATGTCATTTAAGATGTCATAAGTGATGCCATCAGTGATGTCACTGACCATGTCATAAATGATGTAATATGTGACGTCATCAGCAGTGCATTGCGGGGCCGCGAGTTATAGTTAGCTGAACTAACTATAATGGCGGAATTTCTCTGGTTTTGTATGAGTAAAATGTCCAACTAACCATAACGTCCCTGAAACCTATGGTTTTTTCAGTGAATTTCTAAGGTTTTTTAAATGCTAATTTCTAACTATAACGTCCCTGAAACCTATGGTTTTTTCAGTGAATTTCAAAGGTTTTTTAAATGCTAATTTCTAACTATAACATAGCAGTCTCGTTTTCATAGTGGTGGAGAAAGGTGAGCGTGGTCTCTAAACACCTTTTAGCAATCACATTGTGTGGGATTTACTGGAGGTAAAAGGAGGGGTAGGTAGCCCCAAACGTCAACCTTGGGGGCCAACTACCCCTTTTATTACCTCCAGTAAGTCCCACACAGCAAGACTGCTAACTTGTTATATCAGGCCCCGACCCTCCCTGCACCACTTTGCAAACACGCCACCTGGCGCGTTGTAAGTTAAGGGATTAAGTCCCCTTGAATCCTGAGGGTTCCTGGGGGCCAACTAGCCCACCAGATACCTCCAGTAAGCGCCACAGAGCTGCGTTGCGGAGAGGTGTTCCGAGGCCACGCCTCTTTTTACACCACGCTGCAAACACAGCTTCTAGCGCACTGCTGCTCGGAGGATGAAGTCCACTTGTGTCCTGAGGTCCTCAGGACACAAGAAGACCTCATCGCCCCACCAGCAGTGCACCAGAAGCCGCGTTTGCAGAGTGTTGTAAAAAGGGGAGTGGCCTCGGACCACCTCTCTGCAACGCAGCTCTGAGGCACTTACTGGAGGCACCTGGTGGGCTAGTTGGCCCTCAGGGACCCTCACGATTGAAGGCGACTTAATCTCCCAATTTACAACACGCCAGGGGGCACATTTGCACACTTATTTTGTTAGGCCCGCCCCCTCCCTGCACCACTGTGCAAACGCACCCCCTGGCTCGTTGTAAATTGGGGGATTAATTCTCCTTGAGTCCTGAGGGTCCGTGGGGGCAGACTAGCCCACCAGGTACCTCCAGTAAGCGCCACAGAGCTGTGCTGCAAGGAGGTGTAAAAAGGGGCGTGGCCTCAGAACACCTCTCGACAACGCAGCTCTGTGGCTCATACTGGGGGTACCTGGTGGGCTAGTTGGCCCCCAGGGACCCTCAGGATTCAAGGGGACTTAATCCCCCAATTTACAACGCGTCTGGGGGCACATTTGCACACTTGTTTTGTTAGGCCCTGCCCCCACCCAGCACCACTGTGCAAACACGCCCCCTGGTGCATTATAAATTGGGGGATTAATTCCCCTTGAGTCCTGAGAGTTCCTGGGGCCAACTAGCCCACCAGGTACCTCCAGTAAGCACCACAGAGCTGCATTGCAGAGAGGTGTAAAAAGGGGCGTGGCCTCGGAACACCCCTCTGCAACGCAGCTTTGTGGAGCATACTGGAGGTACCTGGTGGGCTAGTTGGCCCCCAGGGACCCTCAGTATTCAAGGGGAATTAATTCCCAAACTTACAACGCGCCAGGGGGCGCGTTTGCTAAGTGCTGCAGGAAGGGGGCGGGGCCTCCGGTGCGATGTCGTCTTTTTTTAAAATTTATTTTTTGTAGATGGGGCTGTGTGGCTCTCCTTCTTTTACAATATTTTGGGCCCTGGAGACCCCATCCCCCAGGCCCTGACCCATTTTTAACTTCTTTTTTTTAAAGAAAAAACGGGAAGATGTTGCCCGGCCCCCCTCCTGAGGCCATTTCTGGCCCCGGGGACCCCATCCTCCAGGGCAGGGCCACAACATGTTTTAAAATATATTTTAAGGAGAGGGGCTGCGTTTTAATTATTTATTGATGGAGGGGTGCCTTGTGGCCCCCCTCCTGGGCCACGTCTGGCCCATGGGAACCCCATCCCCCGGGGCCGGCCCTTTGTGATGGGGAGCTGCTGACATGCAGCTCCCCTTGATCAAAAGCAATTCTGCTTTGCTTCATTGAAGCGAGAGCATCTTGTTTCAAGGAAGCAAAGCAGCGTTTGCTATGGCAGGGCAGGAGCCATGATCCCGCACTGCCATAGCAAACAGCAGTGCCCCGGAGGTGGGCACCCCGGGACACTGCAGGAGCCGGCCCTGGGGAGTGGCGGTCCCCGGGGTACGGGGGTCCGTAACGAAGCCACGCATTTTCTTACAGAGGGCCCCGGGGAGGTGGTGGTCCCCGGGGCAGTGTGGAGGGGGGCTTTTTGGGCGGGATTCGCAACCTCAACATGAATTCTGCTGAAAGTATTTTAAAAAAATGCTTTTTTGGCCCTGGGGGTCCTTGTGGGACCCCATGAGCAGGCCTAGAGGGTCAGGGTGTTTCTATCCTGCCCCCTTTTCTTGTTTTTTATCTTTGTTTTACTGTTTTCTTGTGACTCGGTTCTACCGAGTCACAAGATGGCTGCCAACAGTTCCTGGTTTGGAGTGTTGGCAGCCAATGAGAATGAAGCTTGTGCTCTGGAGGGTTTGCGAACCCACTGTGGCCACAGATAGCAAAACAATTTCTTTTTCTAATTTCTCAGGAACTACTGAACGGATTTACACCATTTAAAAAAAAAGGTCTCTTTCTGAACCAAGGGCTACCTTTTTGCCAGATTTGGTGTAATTCCGTTCAGCAGTTCGAGCTGTAGCTTTGTGTAAAATTTCCTATGGAAATTAACATGGGGAAAACGTGTTTTGGGATCCCCTTTTTTCCTGGCCCCCGCTTGACGAATCACCCCAAAACTTTCAAGACAGGAGCTCACCGGAGCGCCCCACTAGTTTTGAAAATTTTGCGAAGATTCGGCTACCAGCACCAAAGTTATTGAGAAAAGAAAAAACGCTTTTTGAATAGAAACGTGGTCCTAACTATAACTACCTACTGGCGAGGAAATATATATATATAATATATATATATTCCTTTTATTAAGTGCACAGTTACCCAAGGGTGTTCTATCACTGATATAATGCAGCTAAACATTGCTAATCTAGAGAGGGTGACCGGAAATTCAGAAGTAAGTACAATTACAGTTAATTAAATAGGTATATTTTTATGGCCTTACGAAACTTTAAAATGTTGGGGCAGAATGAAGCTCAGTGGCATGTGTTCCATGCCTGTGTTGTGGCTACTGAGAAGGCATGTTCACACATTTTTGTCCAGCAAAACTTGGGCACAGTAACTAGGGGAACAAAGGAATCTTGAGGGAGTATGTTTTTTTTAACAAAGAGGAATTATAGTTAACACATTTGGGGTAGCAAGCCTAATGGCATATACAGGTTTAATTGCAGATAATTAGCGTTCATCCTGTTGGCTACCTTAACGAGACAATGTTTAAACTGGTTTTACTGATTACTGAGATTACCCTCTATGAAGATACTCATCTGAGTGTCATCTGCACAGCCAAAAAACTGGAAGCTAAAAGATGGAATCATATCTGCCAATGGAGCCTTGTAAATATTAAACAGTGTAGTCTTGAGGAACTCTGCAGACTAGCACATTACTTTTTTTTTTAAATACTTTATTACAATGTCATTTAAACATCCTGCAATCTACTTTTCAAAAACCTTTCCTTGAATGCCAATTTCACACAGTCTCTTCAAAAGTGCCACATGAGAGACAGTGCCAAAAGCTGGCAACAGATCAGAGAAGATGAGATCAGCAGAACTCCCATCATCTAGGATCATACAGATATAATTTGTTGCAGTAGTAAGCAGTGTTTCAGTGCTAAATGGAGGCCTAACAACCAACTGAAATGTATTAAAAATGCTATTTCCATATGCCTCCTACTCTGCTTCTGCATAGGCAAGTCTCAATGTTCTTTCTAACATTTTACACTTCATTTTGGCTAACCTCATGTCCTGAGAGTACCATAGAGCAGATGGGGGTTTACGATGTGTCTTGACAGTTTTTAAGGGAAGTACCTCATCTAGGGCATTTGAGATCCATTCTTTGAATTGGTGAATGGTTTCAACGACACGGTTATTAAACTAGACATAAAAATAGTGAAGTTCAGATAGATGTTTTATTTTTCACTGTCCAATTTGGGCCTGGTCCTATATGGTATGTTCCTGGCTGGTGGTGCATGATGTTTATCCTTTTCCACCAGCATATGGAAAAGTATAACCTTGTGATCTGAACAAGAGTTATTTACTACATGATTCACTTTTGCATAGATATCATTCAAAGTGTTCTCTGCCTTATGAGTGGGTGCTAAGACTTGTTGTGAGAGCTCAAAGACTGAGCATATATGTGCCAGCTCTGACATGTTAGACTCCTTAATACTATCAAAATGTGTGTTCAGGTCACTCAGTATAATAAGAAAGTTTGACTCAAGGTAGGCGGCTGGAAGTGCCTCCTGAAGTGAGTATAAAAATATTTTTGTCAGTCCCAGTGGTCTGTAAATCAGTAGAAATTTTACAGAACAGTTATTTCAAGCTGAGAGCGACACAGGTTTTTAAAAATTATTTTTATTGTTTGTAAATAAAGATACACACAAAACAAACATGTTGTAACCTAACCCCAAAACACCACTGTCACCTCCATGATCTGGATACATTACACGGAAAGAATCAAGGTTCATCCCGTCCAAATTCCATTGTACAGTTTCCCATACCGCACCCATGGCCCACTACCCATCAAATGAGCTGAGTGACTCCTCTACCCATCTCACTCATCCTACAGAAATTTCAGAAGCCCTTATTGTCCCTTCCGTATTGGGTGGCAAGCCCTTCTCAATCTCCGCAAATTCTGTCAAATATCTTCTGGCACTCTGTCATTGAAAACCTCCTTCTCCATAATTCTGCAGTCAGCAAACCTTCTCTGATCTTCATGTAAAAGTACTAAGTAAGGGTCTGGGCTGGGGGGCAGAGCTAGTCACGCTCGAAGATGGCCGCTTGCTAAGCGAGCTCCTTCGGTTACTTACACTATCCTAAAGATATCCTGCATCAAGACACTCCATCCGTGGTCTCACTGCAAAAATGTGCAACCGGAATCTTTTGTGACCACGATGCGCTGACTTGCATGCTCTGAAACAGAGTATAACTGCCGAACCAACCGTCTGCTACATGGTTTGACTGGGCCGAGAGCGTGCCTGCAACGCCACATCGGAGAAGGCCGCTGCGCTCTGGCACTGGAATGACACTCGACTGCTGGGCGGAAGACTAAAGGAATACTCTGCGAGCCTCGCTCTCCCAGGCTGGACCCTGCTGCTCGTGAGCCCCGGTGCATACTGCTGGGTCATATCGACGGCGGAGGTGAGTGGGGCTGCGATCTCAGGGAAGTGCGATCTCGCGCTGCTGATACAGGACAGGTGCTGCCCGGAGCTTTCCCCCGCGGTGATTAGCACCGCCTGCATAATTATGTGATAGACGCAGCTCAGGGGCGCACAATTTAAAAAGGCGGATTTGCAGCGTTTACGAAGCAGCTGCAGGATTTTTTCAGCGTGGGCCCCTCTACCACGCCAAAACACTACCAGAGCGGCGCGCACACAGCCCTACTGGAAAAACCAGCGCTGCGGCCCAGATTTTATAAACATATCCATGGATATTACAGCATTAGCTAGAACGCAGCAAACGGACAGCACTACCACTGACTAACTGTATTTATCCAGAAACAAACAAAACAGACTGTAATTGCGGCGTAATCTCTCTACTGTCACCGACATCGAGTTTTGCATACCTGAAAGTGCACCTATGCCCTGGTACTAATACAAGAGCGCCCTATCATAAGCTTGCAACAATCACTGTGGCAATATGGGGAAACCTGATAAGCATCAGCCCAGGCTGATATTTGACCAGCAAAAGAAGCCTCCTGGACAAGAACCAGACACACACCAAGAAACAAGCCAGACGATGCCAGCCACGGGTGGCCTGCCAGCGGAAGAAGTCCAGACTACGTTCACCTCGATACAGAATACACTCTCCAATATAGACAGTAAGATAGATAATTTAACTTATTCGAATGTCTGAACGCCTAGACCGCCACACGGAACGTATTGATATGGCAGAACAACGCATATCTTATGCAGAAGATACGCAGCGCCAAATGGAAACCAAGCAAAGTCAGATAGAGAAAAACATGAATGCACTAATGGCCAAGACAGAGGACCTAGAAGCGAGGTCCCAACGCAGTAACGTTTGCCTCATGGGAATAGCGGAAACGACCAACACGGGGCCCATGGAGAAATACGTAGAACAGCTCCTCACCACACTCCTCGGTAGGGATACTTTCTCTGAGGTTTTCATTGTAGAAAGAGCCCACAGAACATTAGCGCCTGCACCACCAGCCGGAGCTAGACCGCGACCTATTATTGCCAAAATACTAAATTACAGGGACCTTGATGCAGCGCTTCGTAAAGCACGAGAATTGAGGAAATTGAATTACCAGGGCATGGACCCATTCATCTACCCAGACTTTACGCCGCAAGTGCAAGAGGCAAGGAAAAAGTTTGTTGCGTTAAACAGAAATTGAGAGATCAGAACATTCAGTATGCAATGCTATACCCAGCTAGACTGAGAGTATCTGATGGCGGAAAGGATGTAATATACAGTACTCCAAAAGAGGTAAAAAATACTTACAACAGAAAGGGCCTAATGCAACACGCCGAAAATCACGCAGGAATACGGCTGATGAGCATGGTGAGACCTCAGATGTTGAATGACCGAGATGTCTCCAGCACAAAGAAAATGGAACAAAGCGCGATGAAACTACAGGCTGGTGATGATAAGTATTACAGACTGTACTGTGACTCTGAGGCTCTACTACACCACTGTCATTTTTAAAAGGGTATATAGCACTGAATCCAGAAAGATCCAATCGGTAAAAATGTATCAGTCAAATTTGACCAAATGATTGATGGAGATTAATGTAGTGGGAAATTACGCTAATGGATACTAGAGTAACCTCCTAGTGGACAATAGTCCTTAGGGTATTCAGCTGGCAGCGTCCGCCCACCCGTGTACACCACAACCAATTCATTGTTCTTTCTCTTCTTTTTTTTTTTTGGAGGGTTCAATGGGGAAATGGGGGATGATGTTTTTTGCTAAGGGGAACTGTCTTTGTCATAACTGGGATGTTGAAGTGGGAGGGCAGGGTGGAGAGAACACTATAAGCTATGCAATTATGTCATCAGGTCCTCAAACCAGTACTGCAAATACACAGAACCAGATACAAAGATGATGTGTGCATGTCACACACATACATTGAAACATCCTTACTTGCTTTGTACAGCTTACACGCATCCTTCTCTAAGTACTACTGGAGTTATGACAATGCTTACTAATAGCACGCCTAAACCTTTAACGCTAGCGACCTGGAATGTAAGACGATTAAATAATCCCAGGAAAATTAGGCAGGTCTTTGCTTATTTAGATAAGCATGACATTGACATAGCCATGCTTCAGGAGACACACCTGCTCCAACACAAAGAGGAGGGATTCGGGAAAAGATGGGCGGAATTGACGGCCTTCTCCTCCTACTCTGCCTATGCGCGAGGAGTAGTGACATTAGTGAGACGGGGAACCCAATTTGTAACGGAGCCTATGTTTACAGACATATAGGGGCGATAAGTCATTATTGTAGGTATATTGCGGGGCACTAAGGTAGGACTCATTAATACATATGGTCCAAACGTGGACGATCCTGACTTTTTCGCGAAAATACATGCCAAGTTGCGGGAATTTCAAGATATACAACTCTTTTGGGGTGGTGACATGAACGTTGCACTGGATAGTGCATGCGATAGATCACATGGTACATCTGAGCAACACCAACAAGCAGCTACCGCTCTTAAACAGGGTATGACTGAGTTTGACCTACAAGACATATGGCGAATGCGTAATCCTACTATACGAGATAGCACTCACTCCTCAAACTGTCCATAATAACTGGTCCAGAATTGAGTACTGGCTTATAACGCAACAAGCATGCACATGGACGCAATCGGTCCAACATATGCCAAAATCGTTGTCAGATCAGAAGCCGGTTTTCTTAACCATACAGATCCCCACATATGTCCCACCACCGTTTCTATGGCGGTTTAATGCCAAGTCCTTATTAGACCCTCTATATGCTGAAACGATACAGCTAGCAATAGAAGATTACTTTGCCACTAATAAGACATCAGTGGAAAGTGCGGGCACGCTCTGGGAAGCCTTTAGGTGACACTGAGAGGTGTCTGCATAAGCACAATGGTAGGAATATTGGAAGATATCCGTACCCAACTAACTAATTGCGAGCAATGCATTGGAGAACTGGAAGCAGAATTTGATGACACATACAGAGCGGATACCTTAAGTGCAATAAGAACTGAAATAGATACATATAATAAACTGGCAGACGATGAAGTGAAATACTTAACAAAACGGCATACCGCACGTAGGCTGGGTGAGGGAGGTAGACCGGGGCGGGTACTTGCGCCGAAAATTCGCACTGAGCATAAACAGCATATTATACTCAAAATGGTAGATGATAACAACATAGAACACTATGATACGTCTGGCATCCTAAAAACCTTTATGGATACATATACCACATTATACAAAACACGGGATACGGCGCACACACAAGAGATCCTAGAATACGTGGAGGATGTGGCGTTAGTATGGCTGTCTGACACACATCGGGAATACCTGGCACAACCCATTACTATAGAGGAGGTGCAAGATGCCATAAAGACATTACCAAATGGTGAAACGCCAGGACCAGATGGCTATACAGCAGAGTTTTATAAAACCTACTCTGAACTAATTAGTCCATACCTCTTAGAAATGTACGACGAAGCATATAATGACAAAATACTTCACCCGACCCTTCGTGAAGCCCTTATAGTTGCTATACTTAAACCAGATAAAAACCCAGAAAAGGCAGATTCGTACAGACCGCTCTCACTGATAAATACTGACGTCAAAATATTAGCTAAGATAATCGTGAGACGGCTCCAACCACTAATGACTACCATTATATTACCGGACCAATCGGGATTTATGCCATCCAGATCAACTACACATAATCTGCGTACAATATTTACACTATTGCACCAGTTGAACCCAGAGATGGAAGCTGTGGCTGTGTTATTAGATGCAACCAAGGCCTTCGACTCCGTAGAGTGAACATACCTTTTTACTATCCTCCAGCGGATAGGACTGCCACCAAGATTAATACATTGGATTACATTATTATACATGAAACCCGCTGCACGCATAAAAGTTAATAAACATATATCGGATACATCCCAATTCAAAGAGGAATGAGACAGGGCTGCCCACTCTCGCCGTTGCTATTTGACATTGCCCTAGAGCCCTTGGCTTGTAAAGTAAGACAGCAGTATGCAGCTACGGCTTTGCAGTTTAATTTGCGACCCATTGCCATATCATTATATGCAGATGACTTGGTGCTCTATATCAGAGACCCTGAAACTAACCTTTCACCACTGCTGCGAGAATACATAAAATTCGGAAGACACTCAGGCTTACAAATAAACTGGGAAAAGTCAGCGGTGATACCTTTAACGACTAATACCAAAGCTCCACCAATGGATTTCCCACTGATTTGGCAAGAAGACCCTATAAAATACCTTGGCATTTGGATACACCGAGACTCTGATTTAGTGATACGGCATAACTATGGTACAACCATTGATAAATTAGAAACGCAAATAGACCGCTGGATCAACCTAACCTTGTTGTTAGCAGACAGAGTATCATTAGTTAAAATGGTCCTCCTCCCTAAATTACTATATTTATTCATTAACATACCTATACCTCCCCCAGCTCCAGTCTTTCACCGACTGTACTCCCTTGTGAATAAACTGACATGGGCGGACAAACAAGTCAGAATTAGCTTGCGCACAATGACACTAGATTGTACTGCAGGGCACTTCGCAGTCCCTGATCTTTATGTATATTATCTGTGTGCACAGGCACAATATGCGTACTTTTGGTACCATCCAGTGAGGTACCTTCCGCACCTTGCAGTGGAGGATGGAGACGCCCACCCTATCTCCCTAGCAAATGTATTACCACACTCGAGGCCACACTTGACCAAAAAGGAAATTAATACAGTACGCACGACGTCTCTAGCATGGAAACGCATTAGCCAGCTCACAAGTAAAGATCCACTGTACGCACCGAATTTATCTTTAGCACAACATCCTGCCTTATTGGTGACACAAGAAAAGAATAGTATGGACCTATTCGAACAGATTGGTATCACTACAATGGGTGATTTATATCCCAATGGACAATTTCTGACACGGACTGACTTATTGTACGTAAACAACTAGAAGCTATTGTTTAAATTTGCTTATCATAGACTGCGGGCGGCCATCCAGGTGTTATATCCTACATTCCCGGACGAGCCCCCCTCCCTAGAAATATTGCAATTATTGATAACTGCGAAAGATAATAAACATATAGTGGCTCTTCTCTATAAAGAATTGCAAAAAGAAATTGGCTTGAATACACAAAAAGCGCATGATCGATGGAATACGGTGTTGGATATACCACTGACAGCAGAGGAATGGCAGACATGTTGTGCATTAACTACCCTCTTAACACCGAATGGTAACCTACGCATAATACATTTTAAATACATACACCAAGTATATCACACGCCATTACATCTACATAAACACAGACTGCGCGCTGATGCCAAATGTTAACGATGCAAGGATGATGCCGCTGATTTTGTACATCTAGCATGGCAATGTGAGAAAGTAAGGCTACTCTGGGAACAAGTGGTGCAGATACTGAATGTGATTTTGACCTGTAAACTAGATTGCAAGTTACAACTCTGTATACAGGGACACCTAACACATTTAAAATCTGCAAAGAAAAAATTAGCAGCAATCCTGCTACTCCTGGGAAAGCGGATGGTAGCTATACATTGGGACAGTAGTAAGAACCCTACTATAACTCAATGGATAATGGACTCAATGTATTGTAAAGATAATTTTTCGATGTATGCAGAGGAATTACCTACAGCAGCTAAACCAACCAACTTCTGGGAACCTCTCATCACCTACTTACAGGAACACCCTGACATGTTAAAGGTTGATAGATAAATGTTATATATAGTAAGCTGATGTGATGACATGATGTACGATGATAGAACAACTGTACTGCGAGAACGTAATACACATGACAAGTATAAGGTGGAATGACCTGATGATATGTAAGACTATACACTGTTATATTTGATGGAAAATTGATAAATAAAATATAAAAAAAAGTAATGGTCTGGGCTTTGTACCCAACCCCATGGCCAGACATATTTCAATAGAGACAAGAAGTAGGTGAGTTTTTCCTCTGGATCAACCTTTCCGTCTTTTTCAAAGAGCAAGCTCCCCCAGAGAGTGAACAGAAGAAGAATGCAAGGCTAAGAAATAGATCAAACTTCAACATGCCTGCAAGTGACATGCCTCCGGCAATTCTAGCTTTTGAAAAGGCTGTTTCACAACAGATTGACAACCTAAAGGATCATAATAGCCACACTTTCAACAGCCTGAGTAATCCTGAACACCAGGCGATAAAGGGAATTAATGAGATGGAGTCAATTATAATAAAACTGTGTAGGAGGCTGGATTAATATATGGTACACACTTATTTAAGTGAAGCACCCTGCACTAATCCAGACAACCCTTATGATGATTTTAGTGGTCTTATACAACAATAGAAAGCTCTCTAAGTGGTAGGTGTGGAGAGCAGCCTTCAGGCTTGTTTTACCAGAACTAATCATATGGTGTTGGTTAAACAAATAAGAACCACACAGTGTAGTTTTAAAAATAAGTATATCACTAACACATTGGTATATATCCTCCCATGAGATATCAACACAATACACACAAAATTTCAAATGTAAACAGAGAAGTAAGCACAAATACACTGTGGTCTCCAGGGGGAGACCAAACAATATACTAAAGAAGTGGAATGTGAACTGCGACTGTAGTCGGGACTTACACCAGAAGACTCAGGAGAGCTGAGGACACAAGTAATCAGCCAAGGTAAGTACATGGAACCCCATGGAGGCTGTGCGCAGAGTGGAAACGCAGCCACATACTCAATGCAAGTCAATGGGAAAGTTGCGGTTGCAGTTTTCAAGAAGAAGGACCTTTCCCAGATGACCCAGAAGAAACCCTGTGGAAGACCCAAGGTTTGAGAGTCACCCCATCTGTGGCTACCCCAGGAACCAGGATACCTATACACGGGAAGCCGGGTGCATAGGTGCGAAGTGACGTCAGAAACCGATGTGTGCCACAATGGAGGACTTCAGAAAAGATACCGCTGGCGAAGAAGGTGAAAGAGTCTGGTGGAATCCAAGAATGGATTCTTAACGAGGAGTACCTGCAAGCAGAGGGAACAGAGTCTATGCCACTCAGAGGTGAACAGGAAGCACGGAAGACCAATGACCACCAATGACGGAAGACGCACGTGACCTTGTTGTAGCAGCTGTGAGGATCAAGTGATGCTATGGAGGACCAGGAGCCATTCACGAGCTGTCCCACGTCAGAAGTCAAGAACCAGGGGGTCGGTGTCCGGCAGGAGCAGCAACAAGCCTTGGCAGCAGCAACAGACGTGATAAAAGAAGAAGGTGCAATGTTGGGACCAGCAAAGTTCAAGGGACTCACCAAATGCTGGAGAATCAGAGCAGGCTCCGAGCAAGCAGGAGAGCCCACTGAAGCCAAAGGCACAGGAGTCGCAAGAGGACTTTGAGCAGCTCACCAAAGATGCAAGCCCACGGTGCAGGGGATGCACCGTGGGCTTGCATCTTATTTAGATAAGCATGACATTGACATAGCCATGCTTCAGGAGACACACCTGCTCCAACACAAAGAGGAGGGATTCGGGAAAAGATGGGCGGAATTGACGGCCTTCTCCTCCTACTCTGCCTATGCGCGAGGAGTAGTGACATTAGTGAGACGGGGAACCCAATTTGTAACGGAGCCTATGTTTACAGACATATAGGGGCGATAAGTCATTATTGTAGGTATATTGCGGGGCACTAAGGTAGGACTCATTAATACATATGGTCCAAACGTGGACGATCCTGACTTTTTCGCGAAAATACATGCCAAGTTGCGGGAATTTCAAGATATACAACTCTTTTGGGGTGGTGACATGAACATTGCACTGGATAGTGCATGCGATAGATCACATGGTACATCTGAGCAACACCAACAAGCAGCTACCGCTCTTAAACAGGGTATGACTGAGTTTGGCCTACAAGACATATGGCGAATGCGTAATCCTACTATACGAGATAGCACTCACTCCTCAACTGTCCATAATAACTGGTCCAGAATTGACTACTGGCTTATAACGCAACAAGCATGCACATGGACGCAATCGGTCCAACATATGCCAAAATCGTTGTCAGATCAGAAGCCGGTTTTCTTAACCATACAGATCCCCACATATGTCCCACCACCGTTTCTATGGCGGTTTAATGCCAAGTCCTTATTAGACCCTCTATATGCTGAAACGATACAGCTAGCAATAGAAGATTACTTTGCCACTAATAAGACATCAGTGGAAAGTGCGGGCACGCTCTGGGAAGCCTTTAGGTGACACTGAGAGGTGTCTGCATAAGCACAACGGTAGGAATATTGGAAGATATCCGTACCCAACTAACTAATTGCGAGCAATGCATTGGAGAACTGGAAGCAGAATTTGATGACACATACAGAGCAGATACCTTAAGTGCAATAAGAACTGAAATAGATACATATAATAAACTGGCAGACGATGAAGTGAAATACTTAACAAAACGGCATACCGCACGTAGGCTGGGTGAGGAAGGTAGACCGGGGCGGGTACTTGCGCCGAAAATTCGCACTGAGCATAAACAGCATATTATACTCAAAATGGTAGATGATAACAACATAGAACACTATGATACGTCTGGCATCCTAAAAACCTTTATGGATACATATACCACATTATACAAAACACGGGATACGGCGCACACACAAGAGATCCTAGAATACGTGGAGGATGTGGCGTTAGTATGGCTGTCTGACACACATCGGGAATACCTGGCACAACCCATTACTATAGAGGAGGTGCAAGATGCCATAAAGACATTACCAAATGGTGAAACGCCAGGACCAGATGGCTATACAGCAGAGTTTTATAAAACCTACTCTGAACTAATTAGTCCATACCTCTTAGAAATGTACGACGAAGCATATAATGACAAAATACTTCACCCGACCCTTCGTGAAGCCCTTATAGTTGCTATACTTAAACCAGATAACAACCCAGAAAAGGCAGATTCGTACAGACCGCTCTCACTGATAAATACTGACGTCAAAATATTAGCTAAGATAATCGTGAGACGGCTCCAACCACTAATGACTACCATTATATTACCGGACCAATCGGGATTTATGCCATCCAGATCAACTACACATAATCTGCGTACAATATTTACACTATTGCACCAGTTGAACCCAGAGATGGAAGCTGTGGCTGTGTTATTAGATGCAACCAAGGCCTTCGACTCCGTAGAGTGAACATACCTTTTTACTATCCTCCAGCGGATAGGACTGCCACCAAGATTAATACATTGGATTACATTATTATACATGAAACCCGCTGCACGCATAAAAGTTAATAAACATATATCGGATACCATCCCAATTCAAAGAGGAATGAGACAGGGCTGCCCACTCTCGCCGTTGCTATTTGACATTGCCCTAGAGCCCTTGGCTTGTAAAGTAAGACAGCAGTATGCAGCTACGGCTTTGCAGTTTAATTTGCGACCCATTGCCATATCATTATATGCAGATGACTTGGTGCTCTATATCAGAGACCCTGAAACTAACCTTTCACCACTGCTGCGAGAATACATAAAATTCGGAAGACACTCAGGCTTACAAATAAACTGGGAAAAGTCAGCGGTGATACCTTTAACGACTAATACCAAAGCTCCACCAATGGATTTCCCACTGATTTGGCAAGAAGACCCTATAAAATACCTTGGCATTTGGATACACCGAGACTCTGATTTAGTGATACGGCATAACTATGGTACAACCATTGATAAATTAGAAACGCAAATAGACCGCTGGATCAACCTAACCTTGTTGTTAGCAGACAGAGTATCATTAGTTAAAATGGTCCTCCTCCCTAAATTACTATATTTATTCATTAACATACCTATACCTCCCCCAGCTCCAGTCTTTCACCGACTGTACTCCCTTGTGAATAAACTGACATGGGCGGACAAACAAGTCAGAATTAGCTTGCGCACAATGACACTAGATTGTACTGCAGGGCACTTCGCAGTCCCTGATCTCTATGTATATTATCTGTGTGCACAGGCACAATATGCGTACTTTTGGTACCATCCAGTGAGGTACCTTCCGCACCTTGCAGTGGAGGATGGAGACGCCCACCCTATCTCCCTAGCAAATGTATTACCACACTCGAGGCCACACTTGACCAAAAAGGAAATTAATACAGTACGCACGACGTCTCTAGCATGGAAACGCATTAGCCAGCTCACAAGTAAAGATCCACTGTACGCACCGAATTTATCTTTAGCACAACATCCTGCCTTATTGGTGACACAAGAAAAGAATAGTATGGACCTATTCGAACAGATTGGTATCACTACAATGGGTGATTTATATCCCAATGGACAATTTCTGACACGGACTGACATATTGTACGTAAACAACTAGAAGCTATTGTTTAAATTTGCTTATCATAGACTGCGGGCGGCCATCCAGGTGTTATATCCTACATTCCCGGACGAGCCCCCCTCCCTAGAAACATTGCAATTATTGATAACTGCGAAAGATAATAAACATATAGTGGCTCTTCTCTATAAAGCATTGCAAAAAGAAATTGGCTTGAATACTCAAAAAGCGCATGATCGATGGAATACGGTGTTGGATATACCACTGACAGCAGAGGAATGGCAGACATGTTGTGCATTAACTACCCTCTTAACACCGAATGGTAACCTACGCATAATACATTTTAAATACATACACCAAGTATATCACACGCCATTACATCTACATAAACACAGACTGCGCGCTGATGCCAAATGTTAACGATGCAAGGATGATGCCGCTGATTTTTTTACATCTAGCATGGCAATGTGAGAAAGTAAGGCTACTCTGGGAACAAGTGGTGCAGATACTGAATGTGATTTTAACCTGTAAACTAGATTGCAAGTTACAACTCTGTGTACAGGGACACCTAACACATTTAAAATCTGCAAAGAAAAAATTAGCAGCAATCCTGCTACTCCTGGGAAAGCGGATGGTAGCTATACATTGGGACAGTAGTAAGAACCCTACTATAACTCAATGGATAATGGACTCAATGTATTGTAAAGATAATTTTTCGATGTATGCAGAGGAATTACCTACAGCAGCTAAACCAACCAACTTCTGGGAACCTCTCATCACCTACTTACAGGAACACCCTGACATGTTAAAGGTTGATAGATAAATGTTATATATAGTAAGCTGATGTGATGACATGATGTACGATGATAGAACAACTGTACTGCGAGAACGTAATACACATGACAAGTATAAGGTGGAATGACCTGATGATATGTAAGACTATACACTGTTATATTTGATGGAAAATTGATAAATAAAATATAAAAAAAAGTAATGGTCTGGGCTTTGTACCCAACCCCATGGCCAGACATATTTCAATAGAGACAAGAAGTAGGTGAGTTTTTCCTCTGGATCAACCTTTCCGTCTTTTTCAAAGAGCAAGCTCCCCCAGAGAGTGAACAGAAGAAGAATGCAAGGCTAAGAAATAGATCAAACTTCAACATGCCTGCAAGTGACATGCCTCCGGCAATTCTAGCTTTTGAAAAGGCTGTTTCACAACAGATTGACAACCTAAAGGATCATAATAGCCACACTTTCAACAGCCTGAGTAATCCTGAACACCAGGCGATAAAGGGAATTAATGAGATGGAGTCAATTATAATAAAACTGTGTAGGAGGCTGGATTAATATATGGTACACACTTATTTAAGTGAAGCACCCTGCACTAATCCAGACAACCCTTATGATGATTTTAGTGGTCTTATACAACAATAGAAAGCTCTCTAAGTGGTAGGTGTGGAGAGCAGCCTTCAGGCTTGTTTTACCAGAACTAATCATATGGTGTTGGTTAAACAAATAAGAACCACACAGTGTAGTTATAAAAATAAGTATATCACTAACACATTGGTATATATCCTCCCATGAGATATCAACACAATACACACAAAATTTCAAATGTAAACAGAGAAGTAAGCACAAATACACTGTGGTCTCCAGGGGGAGACCAAACAATATACTAAAGAAGTGGAATGTGAACTGCGACTGTAGTCGGGACTTACACCAGAAGACTCAGGAGAGCTGAGGACACAAGTAATCAGCCAAGGTAAGTACACGGAACCCCATGGAGGCTGTGTGCAGAGTGGAAACGCAGCCACATACTCAATGCAAGTCAATGAGAAAGTTGCGGTTGCAGTTTTCAAGAAGAAGGACCTTTCCCAGATGACCCAGAAGAAACCCTGTGGAAGACCCAAGGTTTGAGAGTCACCCCATCTGTGGCTACCCCAGGAACCAGGATACCTATACACGGGAAGCCGGGTGCATAGGTGCGAAGTGACGTCAGAAACCGATGTGTGCCACAATGGAGGACTTCAGAAAAGATACCGCTGGCGAAGAAGGTGAAAGAGTCTGGTGGAATCCAAGAATGGATTCTTAACGAGGAGTACCTGCAAGCAGAGGGAACAGAGTCTATGCCACTCAGAGGTGAACCGGAGGCACGGAAGACCAATGACCACCAATGACGGAAGATGCACGTGACCTTGTTGTAGCAGCTGTGAGGATCAAGTGATGCTATGGAGGACCAGGAGCCATCCACGAGCTGTCCCACGTCAGAAGTCAAGAACCAGGGGGTCGGTGTCCGGCAGGAGCAGCAACAAGCCTTGGCAGCAGCAACAGACGTGATAAAAGAAGAAGGTGCAATGTTGGGACCAGCAAAGTTCAAGGGACTCACCAAATGCTGGAGAATCAGAGCAGGCTCCGAGCAAGCAGGAGAGCCCACTGAAGCCAAAGGCACAGGAGTCGCAAGAGGACTTCGAGCAGCTCACCAAAGATGCAAGCCCACGGTGCAGGGGATGCAGTGAGGACAAAGATCTTGGCAGGAAGAGATGCTGGAGCTTCTTGTAGCCCAAAAATCTCTGGAGGACAGAGTCAACGAGCCTTAGGTAACAGCAAGTCCATGCGGTGCACAGGGATTCTGTTCCAGTGGTTCCAACGAGGGATTGTGGCCTGAAACTTGCTGAGAGGACAGGTCAGGCCTCGACGGAGTTGAAGAACCACCACCTGTATAGCTGAGCCTTTCAGAGTCCGTAGAACGTCAAGAGCAGCAGCCCGGTCAGCTTTGTTGTGGTGCCTGTAGATGCGGGGCAGTGACTCCTTCACTCCAAGGAAGAATCCTTTGGGTGTCTTTGATGCCCACAGGCCTGGAGAGGAACCTGAATAAAACACAGGCACGGACAACAAAGAAGACTTGAAGAAAAGTGAGACCAGCAGCAGCAGGAGTCTTCCTTGGTGTAGACTCAGTTCCACGCGAAGTCCAGCGAAGTCCAAAGTGCCCAGACGGTCGAAGGTAAAGTGGTTTTGGCTTTGAATCTTGTCCCACCATGAATCAGAACAGCCACTTACAGGTAAGCCCTTAAGTTCCCTATGAAAAGGATTGTAACGATTCAAGGGCCCCACCCAGAAGAGGGCAGGACAGAGCGGAGGATACTCCCATGTCTATTGTCCAGTTTTGCGCCACAGCAGGAAGCCAAGTGCTCCCTTAACTGGTTGCAACTGGAGAATGCAAGGAGGGCACCAAAAGTGCCCTCAAAGCAGTCTAGTGGTGCTGCAAATCGTCCTCACCACAGCCCAGTCCTATCTGGGAGGTGGTCACACCTCCCTGTGACAGAAAACCTATTGTTCTACCTTCTCCTGATCAAGCTCAGCTCAGCAACAGGAGGGCAGAATCAGGTCTTGGGTCGGCAGCAGCACTAGCTTGCTAGCAAACCCTGGAAGGCTGGTAAGGGGAGCACTGGGGGCTTTCCAGAGGAGCCCCCTGGTGCATGAAATCATGTCTCCAACACCGGTAACAGTGTTGGGGTATGATTCCAACATGTTTGATAGCAAACATACCCAGGTTCGGCAAAGCCAATATATAGTTAGCCATTGCTTAATGACGCATGGCCACTATATGTATCAAAATGGCTGAGTGCATTTACAAAGTCTGGAGAATTGACTCCGGGGTTTGTAGGGGGTGTCCTGCTTGTGCAAGGTACCCTCACACTTATAACCTAGAACCCTGCCTTAAGGAGTAAAAGGCCTACCTTAGGGGTGACTTATAGGTTCTAAGTGCAGTGACCTCAGATATAAGAAAATATATATCTGTTGTAAGTGGTAATAACACCAACTTACAAAGGCTGCAATGGCAGGCCTGTATAAACAGTTTGAGTGGTTTCTCATGTGTTACACAGTACATGCTGCAACCCATGGCAGACCCCTGATGTACCTATGCCCTGTGTACCTTAGTACCATATACTAGGGACTTAGGAGGGTACACCAGTAGCTAATTGGGAAGGTACCAAAGTACTTACCACAGTCCACTTTAGGGAGAAAGCACAGTGACTGGTGTACTAATTAGCAGGATCCCAGTCAGACTAGTCAGAAAACAGAATAACACCAGCAAAAAGTGGGGGTAACCATGAAAGCAGATCCTACTTTCCTACAAACCGTCTGATAAAGGTGGAAAGAGATGGAAAGAGACCCCACCAAAGACATATCGGAAGACATAAAGTTTATGGTAAATGAAGCTTAAGACAAGAATTGGGTAACCGCCCATGAAGCAGATTTCCTTGTTGACCGAAATCCCAAAGTGCCATACTTTTATATTATTCCAACAATTCATAAGGGAACCATGCCCCCACCAGGAAGACCAAATGTGTCAGGCATTGGCTCCCTACTGGAACCTCTGTCCAAGTTTACAGATTATTTTTTGAGACCTCTTCTGACCCAGGCGCCATCCTATGTGAAAGATACAAAAGACAGTCTCACAAAAATAGAGGGCCTCACATTTGAACCAAACATTGATCTGATTGTGACCTTGGATGTTGAGGGTCTTTATACGAGCATTCCCCAGGAAACATTCCTGAAAGCCTTGGGATCGTTACTGAATGAGATCTAATGGGATTCCATCACACCTGTGCTGGACTGTGCGCACATGGCACTCACCCAGAATGATTTCAAATTTGAAGAAGACTATTATCTGCAAACATACAGGACCTCCATGGACAGCACATTTCCCCCAAGTATAGCCTGTCTCAACGTCCACGATTTTCAATAGAAACATATTGACAAGAACACCAATCCTTTCAATGTAAAAATTTCAAGATTTGGAAGTGTTTTATCAATGAGGTACTGTTTATATTGCGAGGCAATGAAGCAGAAGCCTTATGTTTCCTAGACTGGCAGAGACAAATTCCTGCGATTCACAAACACCAGCCATAGGGAATCAATCACTTTTCTAGACCTAAGAATCTGGTCTCAAGATAATTTTTTGAAGATTGAGGTTTATCATAAACTAACTGATCTGAATAACTTACTGAGATATGATAGTTTCCATCCAAAAGCCTTGAAATACAACCGCACAGATAAGGATACCTATGATGATCTTGCTGTACATCTAACAAAAAAACTTGAGGCAAAATCATGCCCTCAATATCTAATTAAAAACGCCAGAAAGAGAGCAAGGAATAACCTGAGAGAATTGTTGTTAGAAACCTTTGAAAAACCAGAGAATGACCGACTGGTCTGCATAACCACTTTTGGCACACACTCCAACCAAATAAAAAATATAATTTCAAAAAAAGGAAGGTTCTCTTGTTTGGATCATTCGACTTCAAAAAACCTGTTTGCCTTCAAGAAAGGGAAATCCCTATGACACCTTTTGGTCCACACGAGACGTAAAAAAAGAAAAACACCACTAACCCCCAGCATTCGTGCCATGTGGCACCGGCAACCAGTACTTGGCCATTTTCCATGTGGGCCCTGCAATATCTACCCCCTAACAAAAGAAACAAAATAACTTAAAATTGGCCTCCGGACGCCTTGGCTTTTAAAGAAACACAAGCCCTGTAAGAGCAGCAATGTAATATACATTTTGATCTGCAAGTGTGGCCTACAATACGTAGGCATGACAACAAGAAAGGCGAGGGTCTTCATCAATAAACACTGCAGCACGTTTAGGTGTAAAAAAAAAAACACCAGGCAGATACGCTGTTTCAAATCAACTGGACACACTGCAAATAACTTCTCATGGTACATCATAGAATTATTTTACCAATTCATAACAGATCAACAGCTTCTAAGATATTAACAGAGATGGTCTTACAGATTAACAAGCGCAACCACTGGGCTGAACGACGAAATCCCATGGACAAAACTGGCATCTAGTTGAAGTAGTCTTGCCACCTGGGTATCTAATAAGCCAAAATGCATCATGGATGATAATTCAGTTAGACACCCTATTGAAAAAGTAATGAACGGGGCACCACTGTATATGGGAATCGAACAGGGAACAACTGGGACAAGGGTAATACATCTGCAGGCCTCACAGATAAGAGTAGACACCATAGATAATAGGGCGAAATTGGAACTATCCATTGCTCACATGGGTATTCCATGAAGTGCATACTCAAAAAGGACCTGAAGAACGTTTCCTTGATAATCACCATTTGATGTATGGAGTTCGATATGCAGGAATACACCATTATCCAAAGTCATACAAGGGTGCACATGTAGAGAATGGATGCTCAAGTTTGCTTTATATCTATATCAGTCAATATTAAAGAAGACTGGATTAGAACACGTGAATCTAGCCCCAATCATTGAAGGTGACGGTAGCATATAAATGTGCCACATTTCTACCAATATATTTGTACATACACGCATTTTAATTAGCCCTCAAATGTACCTCATGGAGCTCTGCCCACGCTATGAGTCACGTTGTGAGTGATTATGCCTGAGCGAAGGTTTGAGCCAATTATATGTAGGAGGAACTACACCTCCCAACATCCCCGGGTCCAAGCAAAGGAGGACATCATGCAGACGCTCTTCTTCCGTGGACTTAGCCCCTTCATAATTAGCTGCGCTCCAGCACAGGCCAGTAGGCTGCGGTTCAGAAAGCTTGTCTTGGTGAAATTGGGGGACCAGGTCCTTGGAGTAGTAAGTACCTGAAAAGGAAGTGTGGAGCCTCATTTTGTACTATGTGTTTGGTGGATCATGAGAAGTCTCTCGTTTTGAACATTGTCGGTAACTCCGGTACTCGGGGATTTGGTAGGCCCATCACGAATGTCGTGTGGTATGATTTAAAAAACAAATTTAAACAGGAATCCTTGGTGGGAGCTGGGACTCAATAAGATTGTGTCAGCTTAAATGTTTCCCCCAGAGGATTTAGTGCACGAATAACGGCCACTCCTTTTTTAACACAATTCATCACCCATAAAACTCACACAAAGTTATTTGTAATTGAAGTCCAGGTACGCTTGGACAAACAGAAGTTGGAGTCCCGCGGGGGGAGCTGCAACTTAATGGAGCCATGACTTTTGTGCACTAACCGTCTAAGAGCTTGCAGGCTAATTGAGAAAAGATTAATACTAATACCATTGCTTAAATAAACACACAATGGTTTAACAAGTATGAGATATATTCACAGAGAAAGACGAGAACAGGAAGCCTTGGCAGGAGCTTTAATTATGGGTGCCTTGGTCCTAGACTACAATGATTTTCATGACACCATTTTAATAAAGCACATTCCAAAGAATGGCATCGAACTTGAAGAGACAGGGCTGACAGCTATTGCCTGACACTAGCGAAAATGACTTTGTATGGATAATGGTGATTACCCGCTTAGAGAACTTACTGGTTAGTTTTACCATCAAAGGCACTTTTATCACCTACTGATTAGGAGAGAGTTTCACTGGCCCTGAATATCAAAAATATTGCAGTCACTTCAGAAATAGGATGTTTAACTATCCAAAAATTGAGCCATAACCTGTACAATAAAATACAGATATATGTACTCTCTTTTACGACTCGAATGTGTGGTCCCCGCTGCCAGACACGCATGAACCCTGATATTGGATGAGACAGGGTAAGAGAGATGAGTGTGAAAAGTCACAATTATTTTTATGTTCCTCGTGCATGCATTTATTTTGGTGAATATCACACATATTTTAAAGTACACTTCACATACAGAATTTGGTATAGATTAAGGAGGAAATTCAAAGAATTGAAGAATAAGGATTTCTTACTAGAAAACAGGGTGAAGTCATTTCCAACCAGATAAAGAATTTCAAAATTATCGGTGGATTCTGGGTCTTAATAGTTATATACATACACAAGACCCCACAAGAGACATATATTGAACACTACTCTACTGCATGTTTTTTTTATGGAAATCTATTTCATACATCCACAGGTACTCCTGAAATACAGAAGGGCTCTAGCTTGTCAAGTGAGAGTCTTATGCCTTATTACAATTGCATGGAACGCATGCTAGAACAGGCAGGGACATAGATACTTAGCAGTGAGGAAGGCCCCAGACCCAATTGGACACATTGTGAGGGCCAAAACATGTTGGCAATAAATCTGGGGCGATTGAGAAATCTCAATATTAACCCACCCCCAGTTCATTTGTCAACTACACTATCTGACATACCTTTTGATAGTTGCTTTATTGGGGGTAGGTTGTTACTTATGATCGTTCGCGACAATTACTACCTTTTTAACTTACTTGCATTTTACCCATTTTGAGGTCTCTTTGTAAATGCTGCAGTGCTTGGATGGCAAGTGTCAATGTCTCATTGTCTGCGTCATTCCCTGGAATGAAGGTGCAGCAGGCCATACTGATCTTGGCCCACACCCCTCCCTCCATCAGAGTCAAGTCCAAAACATATAGATTCTGCATTACCATGAGGCGGATTGCTTGAAGTTCTTCCTTGATTGCATTAAGGCAGAGCTCAGTGCAGTTCATCATTTTAAGCTTTTCCCACCTGATTATTTGTACCCAGTAGGTGTTGGCTTTTGTCTGCAGGGTGAAGAAGGGTATCGACCCTCTTGCCATTGCTTGTGTATCAGTAAACAGTCTGAATTCTTCAGGAATGTCCTTGTACTGAGCCCAGCCAAAATAGTTTGCAGTTGTTTTCTCGCGAGCCTGGTGCTGCAAGGTTGTCGTCTTCCTTGTTTTTTTCCTTTTACAAAGTATAAACAGCTTTGTAACCAGATTTTGTGCAAGCATTACTATTTTAATACAGCTTTTGTTACACAAGCCAGATTCTTAAAATGATGCAATTCCAAGACTCATACACAACAGATTATGCTAAAAAGCTACAAAACATAATAGAAAAAAACGAGTGAAGTAGCCGTTCCCATTTGTCAAAAAATTCAAATGTGATTAACAGTAGTCACAAATCACTGAGTCACGACTTTAAAAGCAGAGCGGAATAAAAATATTTACCCTTTCAAGCTCACCCGGTACCTTTTTCAATTGATGATTTCTTGACAACTGAAAAGATTTTCACCACATTAAATCAACAAAATAACTCTTGCTTGGTAAAGCTCTACTATCAATCCAAGAGCGGTGAAAATCTTAATTTTTTTTTTTGCAATAGGCATGGGCAAATAATTTCTTCTATGAGAACTAAAATATTTCAAAACATATTTTTTTCATCCTCCCTTAACTTTTTTCTGTGCACTGATCTGCGGTAACATTTGGAATGGGAGAACATTTCAAAACTACTGAACCAAAATAAAGTCCTTTTCTGATTAAAGTTCTAGCCGTAGTTTCATGGCCAGTATGGTGTAATTCCATCTAGAAATGTTTGCTACAGCAAGAGGCATGAAACTTATCAGTTAAGGAACAACCTTCACCTTGTGTCCTGAGCCCACCATAGTAAATCATTCTCGACCCATGTTATTACTTGAGACAGCTTAACATGAGAGGAGTTTCAGAGAATCGTTGAATATGTTTGGAACATGCAAAAGGATGATGGTCTGACTTGCTTACTTACTTCTTGGAATGACACTGTAATGCATTGGTAAATAATGACTTGTTTGGGTCCATGATGGTCGGTGTGTTGGCATACGATGATGGGTGTGTAGATGAATGTTGATGGATATTTGGATGCATGAATATAGATGTGGTGGTATATGATGGTGCCTGTGTAAGTGTATGATGGTGGATGTGTGGGCCTATGATGGTGAGTGTATGGATTTATGTTGATGGGTGTGAACGTATGAATGTGACTATGTGGTTGAGTGATAGGGTGTGGGTGCATGCTTAGGTTGTGCAGACATTAAACCAGACAAGGTGTTTGGAGTTCCTGCCCTATAGGACAAGAGCAGCCCTACACTACCAAGTTGTCAGAAAGAACTTTCCAAGTGTGCTAAATGTGCTAGTCCGGGGATCGGGTGACTCTGGTAAGGCCTTCGGCTAATATATATGTAAACGTGGGCCTAGGAATGAGGAGAATGCGCTCTCGTGTTTTACTGGTTTGGGAGATGAGTCCACGTGCGGGTTCACCCCTTTTATTATAACCCCGCAGGCCAAGCCTGGTCTGCGGGTGACGTGGATACAGTTTCGGCTGGCGGACTAGAACGCCAGCACTCTGAACACTACACTAAACAGCATATAAGAAAATGAGATACATTTCAGTTGGGAAAGTTTGCAAAAGGTTTTATCATCCAGTGCCCCTAAACTTAAAGCAGAGAGCACCGTTCTTACTAGCCTGATACAGTCAGGTTGTGCCATCCACATCTTCACCCAAGGTAGTGCACATTTACCAGTTGCTCCAGAGAGGCAGTCTGGTGTGTTCAAAAGCCTTTATATTTTGTGACTCAAGCCAATAGATAGGTTAATTATTTCCCTCTATAAGCACTTTGTATCACGAATAAAATCTTGAAGATTAATCTGATTCGGTGAGCCACAAAAAACAATTAAGTGATTCGTTTTAAAACGGAAAGTTTATTTATAATTGCACAATTATCCATTCAAATTATTACATTTCACCAGAAAACACTACGAATAATAAGCCTGTGGTATGCTTCAAAGGTTTCCAAGATATTTGTTAAGGTTTTGCAGGAAACAAAGCAGGTTTGTTCGTTTGTCCATTATTTATTAATCTGTTGTCACAGTAGCCTACTTTAATAATCTTAAATATACACAAATTGTGATTTAAGTAGGCAAACAACAAATTCATGGAATAATCGGCATTCGCATTTTCTTGTACAGCAGCAGCTTTTACCCCACAAAATGTTTACCTGGCTATGTAGAACAAAGAGAGTGAATTAAAAAAAACAACACAAAAGCTGAAAAGCATGCGGAACCTTTCAGCCCTTCTGCGCTTAGTGGCGCCCCAATTATGTACCTGGTTTCAGGAGTCGAACTAAACAGGCAATGTAAAGGACACCTCCTGAACAGCAAATTGCTGGACCGTATGAAACAGGAAACTTCTTGCTCCGCACACTGTTATCTGACAGGTAAAAGAAGGTGCTTGAATGAACAAGCGAATAATGGGTTACTGATGCCTAAAGAGCTCACTTTGGCAGTGGCCATCTCTCTCCCGATACTTTCTTTTCTTTATTAACTCTTATCGTACCATCTTCTATCTGCTACAGAGCTGTGTAAAAGTTCAAACTGCCCATATTCATTCTTTCTTTTTAGTCACTAGATAGCTGTTTTCAACAAAACTGGAGCGTTGTCTCCTTGCGTTTTGAGGTAAAGCATTTTTAAAACAAAGGACAAGAGATAAGAGTGGTCTTGTTTGGAAACACGAGAATCTCCAACGCAAGACAGAGAGCCTTGTGTGCTACAGATGTTGTCCTTTCTATGATTTACTTATTGGAAATGCCACAGCCTAGGTGGAAATACTACGAACTAGTAGCTTTTTGGAGATCTTTCGTTAAATCTTTTGAGAGGCAGTAGAGACACTGCATTTTGGGATTATATCACTTTCCACAAATCTCTAGTTAATAGTTCACTGGCATATGGTGCAAGCTATAATTTTCAAACAATAAAGCCCAACATTTAGTTTGTAAAGTCCACCAAAAGTCAATAGAGAAAGTTAAGGGTTGAAGGTGGTAAACCGCTCACCTTTCGCAGTATGCAGAGTTTAGGAAACGCGCAGGCACAGATACACACACACATGCAGACATGCAATCACACATATATAGCCTCTTTGTGTGCACAGTGTATTATGCTATTTATTACGGTTGTTGCAGGGGCGGGAGTGATCATGACTCGTAAGGGGGTGAGCTCAAGTGGATTATGACACCCCTCTTCTCCCTCAGAAATAGCAATAGAATATTACACTCTGTGCATCTGCACGTATGCTTTGTGCCATGTTGTTTTGTTCATATGTACTTCTATTTTTTTTTAAGGTATTTAAACAACAGCAGGATGCA
This sequence comes from Triturus cristatus, assembly GCF_964204655.1. NCBI lineage: Eukaryota > Metazoa > Chordata > Amphibia > Caudata > Salamandridae > Triturus > Triturus cristatus. The sequence continues at coordinate 413,381,905 of NC_140585.1, read as the reverse complement.
AGGGGCTAAAGTCGTGCAGTAAAGAAAATTGCATTACAGCGGGCTCCAGGGTTTACTAAGCTACTCCAACTTTTCATGATGGAAGGTTTTCCGCACAATATTTTTCTATGAGAGATTGTGGTGGTGCACGTAGGATCAAGGCAGCCTTTCCTCCGGCATCCATGACATTCCTGAGTTCCTCTACTGCCGTGAGTAGTGCCGTTTCCGTTCCATGTCCCTCTCGGAAACCAAATTGCGAGTGGTCTAAGGCATTTGTATCCGAGAGGAACAGGGACAGCTCCTTATTCAATAATTTCTCGAGAACCTTTGCGGCAAAAGGAATTCTCGCAATGGGTCTGTAGTTCGCGGGTATCTGTGGGTCCAGATTCGTTTTTTTTTAAAAGTGGCAGCACAGATGTCTGGGAAGCAGGCAGGATTTTACTATTTGTGAGAATAACCTTCCTAGTTGTTCGCTCACCAGCTCAGGAAATAGATGCATAACCTTCGGTGGGCAAGGGTCCGTTAGACTACCGGACTTAGTCGTCTTAACTGTTTGAAGAATCTGTTCGACTGAAGATGGCGCAAAGTGGAAACAAGGATTCTGCTCTAGTGGGCGAGATTCATCTTTGGGTTCTGAGTATGACTGTATAGTGGAGTCGTTATCGGTCAGTTTGAAGGACTCGTAGACTGAGGTCACTTTATCTATAAAAAATTGGCCCAGAGTGTTACAATATTCAGAGCTAATTACTACCTGTTTGTCGCTGTCGATTTTTGTCAGTTTTTTAACAGTAGTAAAGAGTTCTTTACTAGAATCTTTTGCCTCATCTATTTTTCGAATAAAATATTTGCTTTTTTCTTCTAATATTAATTTTTTGTAATTGGCCAGGGAGGTTTTATATTCTTCTTTCGACCGTGAATCATAGTTGGACCTCCATCTCCTCTCAACCCTTCTGCAATATTGCTTTTGTGCTTTTAGTGAGTCAGAGAACCAGGGTTGGGAAGGGGTTTTTCTCCTAGAAGTAGCTTTTTTTGAGGGACCAATTCCTTAACGGCTGCCTTTATCCAGCTCGAGATTTGATTTGTAGCAATGTTAATGTCTAGTTCCATCTCAGGGATTGTGAGTGTGAGCTGCTCCTTTAGTTTAGTGGAATCTAACCTGGCCCAGTCAAAATATGAAGCACTCTTAGGTGGGGGGGGGCAGGTGTACTTGGAGCTTTTTTTACATTTATGGTGAATGTTATAACCTTATGGTCTGACCAGGGAACCGGTAGGATATCTAAAAGCTTGATGTCAGTATTGGAGGTGAAAATCCCGTCAAGAGTATGCCCAGCTTTATGGGTGTTCTGATTAACAATCTGGTCCATAGCTAAGTTGGCCAATGCATCTCTCAGTGTAGCTGTGTCTGTGTCTGAACTTTTTTCAAGATGCAGGTCACCCAGAACGGTAAAATCAGCGCCTTTCACACTGGATTCCAGAAATGGGCTGAGCAGTTGTGTCAATGGTGTTCTCGCCCTAGGTGGTCTATAGATCAATAGGCCCTTAAACGTGTAGTTGTTTGTGATGTTGATCTGAAAGAAAAGGGTTTCGCATTCTGGGTTGCTGCCCTGGTCCGAGCCCTTAGTCTTTAGTTCGTTTCTAAAAATAATGGCCAAACCTCCACCCCCTTTCCCTTTCCTGTCCGACCTGATGATTGAATATCCCTCTGGGATTGCCAGTGTTAGATCTATATCCGAGGCGTCATCAGCCCAGGACTCGGTGATGAAGATGAGGTCTAGTTTTTGAGTTTCTATTAAATTGGCCATTTCTATGTTGTGCTTGACTAAGGATCGTGAATTGATTAACCCAGCCTTAACGATTTTGAAATTTGACCTGATAGGGTGATTCTGGAATGGAATTGACCTTCTGCTGTATGAGAAATCAAAGGAGAGTTGACAGCTTGGGCATTGTTTGACTTCTTTCATCATCATCAATGTATGGCAGCAGGATTTGGACCTGAGTGAAAGTAACTCATGGCTAGTATAACTTATCCTCGCTAGGATTGACTCCATTTGAGTAGCGGTTGTGGCCCTGGGCCCGGTCGAGGCGCAGACGGGCTTGCCTTTGGAGCGCCGGCGGCGTGCCCGGCATGGCATTGAGTAAAAATAAGTATGGGACGTTGAGCAACTAGACCGCTCAGCGCCGGAAATGCCCCCAGCCCGGAAGTGTGTCCGCTCTAGCCTCCTCTGCACCCTCTGTTCAACCGGCACTTGCCGTGACGGACCGGGGTGCCTGGGGCCGAACTAACACCAGGATATGGGTACAAGATTATGCAAAATACGCAGTGAGGTAAGAGAAATATATCCTTGTTAAAAAATCAATAAAATATCCACTAAAATAGTGCGGCAATCACCGTAGTGCAACAGCAGTTCTGATTCGGCCGAGCCGCGTAGTCTCTGTCATCTGAATGAAAAAAATCTAGTCAACAATGGAAAAAGTTCAGTAAATGAACGTTCTTTCATATGTTACATGATTTGGTAGGATAATAAAGAAAAAAAAGCGACATACTATACAGATGTCGAATAATGAACAAAAAAGTAAATTATAGAAATCAAGTCATTTTATTCCTGCTATTAACCCAGCTTCCTTACTCAAATGATATCTCTTTGTAGAAGTTTTCTTATGTCCTTTTCTTTATCATCATTTATTTGTGCTCAGTATGTCTCACATGTCTCCAAGGGAATTTCACGGTGTAAACACAATTAGAACCATCGCAGGTAGTGAATTGCTTTAGATTAGTCTTTCTTCCGAATCTGAGAATCAGTAACGCTTTCTCCTTTGATTACATTCTTGCAGTGAGTACAATGTAAAATGGAGGTGTTCCAGCAATTTTGCTGTTGGATGGATTGTTAGATAATTTTTCCTTGGTTACAATCTCTCTTATGTTCATTGATCATTTGTATGTAGAAATGAGTTTGTCTTTCTGTAACTCCCTGGGCCTCCTGAGTGTCTGGATACCTGGCAGGCATGGTTGCATATAGGGGTCCACAGGTGTCTCCTGCACAGAAATGAAGCCATTTTAGTCCAGAGTTGGCAGCTTTGTGGCTTTTAGTTCCTGATTTCTTTGGAAACAACTCAATAGCCGTACGGAAACTTACCAAAATTACATGGTTTCCACATCTATGCATCCTATGTTTATTATCAATGGGTGTCAGACCTCATTTGCCCTTACCGGCTGTGCGGGAGTCCACAGTAACGATGCAATTGCTATGTTATTTGCAAAGAGCTTCCACAAAGCAACGGATTTTCTTTTGTCTCCTTGTCTCAGTAAAATGTGCATTGGCCTGGCTGGTACATATTTCTTTTCTTCAATTTTTCTTTGGTTAAAATCTTGGTTATGTTGATTGATCATTGGTATGTAAAAATGGGGCTTTCTTTGTATAAACCCCTGTGTCTCCTGAGTGTCTGGATACCTGGCATGTAAAGATGCATATAGGGCTCCAGGTCTTCCCTGCACATAAACAAAGCCTCTTCAGTCGAGATTTGGTAGTTTTGGGCCTTTAGTTGAGTTTTCCTTGTTTCTTTGGACCACAAGGAAACTTAACAAACTGATATGGTTTCTGCATTTTAAGCATCCTAAGTTTAGTATTAGTGGAAGCCTGACCTACTTCTTTCTAACTGGCTGTCTGAGTTTTTACTAACAAAGTGGTTGCTATGTTTTTGGGTCGAACATCAGCGTGCATGCACTGTCTGCAAGACCTGTTGTCATCAATACCACCAAGTTTTTCCCGCCTCTTACTTACCATTGGCTCACTCCGATGTCAATTTTCTTTGGTGCTTCCTAACTCGTTCACTTTGGCCATACGTCACGTCCGTTTAAGGCTCTGGTGTACTGGTCAATCAGTTTCCTTATGCATTCCCTCTTCAGATGCTGTGTGGGAGAACTCTTTTTTACTTTCTGCCACCACTCATTGAAAAACATGTGAAGAAAAACGTGTTTTCATTTGAATATTTAATTCTTGCATTATGTTTGCTTTTTGAAACAATAATGAACTGTTGTAAATGCCATCCACGGCCCGCACTTCAGATTTCAGCTGGCACGCATACCTGTACTTTCATTTCCTCAGCAAAATGCCATGTTCCAGGCACCTTCAGCAGTGAGCACGGCAAAGATGAATCAGTTTGTCAGTGGAAATGCTTGTTGTTATCCTGCATGCGCCCCACCACAAATCGCTTGTTTTTAAAGCTCTTTGGCAGCGGGGGGCCTCCGCTGGTCAGTGGAAATGCTTGCTGTTATCCTGCACGCGCAACACCCAAAAGAGCGTTTTCTTTTAAAGCTCTTTGGCAGCGAATGGCCGTTAAAGCACAGATGTCTGGTGACCAAGATTAGGAAAATGTTGATATTGACGTATGGCTGACAGAAAGGCGATAGGGATGGGCAAGCAGCAACAGGGTGGGAGAGGTGTGGAGGATTCTGGGAACTCACTCTGGCCTTGTGGTACAGAGACCTTTTGTTTCAAGGAAACATCTGTTTTTGGGTTGTGTTTAGAAATGTAGGCACGCCACTTGCACAAGGTCTTCCGCATGTTCCTGCGCCTAAATAGAGATAGCGCTTCGATATTAGGCATGCTAGCAAGCGCTACCTACAATTGATCAACAGGATTGGCAATAATATGCCAACGGAACAATCAATGCCTTCTCTACGTCCTCTCCTAGACCCTCTGCCATTTAAAAGGACAACATAAAAAATCAGTCTGCTAAAGACAATTTTTTATAGCGCCGAGAGGACATCCAGTTGTACAGAAAAACTGAGAATAATGGCAATAGTATATTCTAATAAACTAGTGCCGTGGGTTTATGCACCAAGCTCATACTTATGTGAACTGCTGTTTACAGGACCACCCTGCTGAGATGCCTGAGGGGGTTAAAGAGGTTGCTGTAGAGATATTGGTCTATAACCTCCAAGATGCAGGCTTTAACCCATGCAATACAGTCTCTGCATTTGACAAGTCGGAAGCAGATAAAATGTATAAAATTCAGCAAGGTAATAGCATCACTTGCTGTACAGTGCTCTGAAGCGGCAAGAATATAGTGACAGCAAGCATTATGAAAACAAGAAGGTACAAATACAGTTTTAGACCTTTTTTAAACATTACATTGATGTTAATTTGTGCAGAGTCCATGTTTACTACCACTTCTGCCCAAGTTTCTTTTGCTTGCTTGCATATACACTTTTGACTGTCCGTGCATTTTTCTTACTTTCTTCCTCTGGTGCCTCACCAACAACCTAGAGGCCTTGGAGCCTTGGAGCCAGCCAACTGATTACCATTGGTCGGCTTTCCTTGTCACTCTCATTTGGTTGCTTCTTATTCAGACCCCAGCTTGTCAACTTTATGTTTGTCCCTCCCATGGAGCATTGTCTCTTTACCAGCGCTTTGATTGGCTGGCATCTTTGCTTCCATTGTTTGCTGTCCAAGCCCTAATTTTTAGGTCGAGCTCGGGCAGCACAAGCGCTGCTCTGTGAGGCGTGCTGCATTGAGGTAGGGGCTTGAAGCTCCGCCCACTCCCTGGCCACATTTTTCATTGGCTTGTGTCATTGTCCACTGTAAACTGTGGCTGTTCATTGGTCAAAATGTGTTGTCGTCCATCCTTTTCTCTTTTGTAACATCCCATGGTGACACCCCGTGTTACGTGTGTTGTTGCTTGGTAGGCTTTAATTACAGCCTCCAAGCACTATTTTCTCAAATAGCTTTGACCTGCCTGCTGTTGCAGGCAGGACACGCTCTCTCCTAAAGCTTATTTTTATTTTTAAAGCACGCTTTTGCAATGCAATAGGTCTTGCATTTGGGAGAGATTAAGCTATTGGCATTGTAAATGACAATGCCTTTCATTTATCTGTTTTAAAAACAACACATAGATAAAAGGCATTGTCATTTACAATGTCAATAGCTCAAACTCTCATAAATGCGAGACCTATTGCATTGCCAATCCAATCAGAAACTTTATTCGGTCATTACGACCATTAAAGTACAAGTGAGTACAGTACAATAAATAATATTCGATATTACATACGTCGCCATTATTCGTTGTATAGACAAAGTTAACTGAGAGCTCAGGAAGTACCAACTTCATATAAAAAATTAAAAATGCAATTTAAAAAGTGGAGAATGAACTAAAAAGAAGGGCTCACACAAGTTGGGACCCCTGTAGGATTGCATGAAAGTGCAAGTGCGTATTGTGCAAAAATATAATGTTACATACGTGAAGATAATACATTGTGAGCACAACATACATTGTCCAATCGAATTACCCTGCCAAAATAGAGCAACTTAACCAGCGAATAAAAACAGCAATTTGCAAAAAGCGGTACGTGGCTAAAGTCATGGTAAAAAGTATCACAGATAATCAGTTTACATGTTCGCAATAACGTAAACGCTTTTCAAAAAACTATTGTAACAAAGAAAGATAAAATATAATTGTGGACTAGCGAAGAAACAATCAATAAAAGATCTAAAAATGTGCTGTAGCTGTTCTGTGGTGCATATCTCCTAATGACCCACATTTTCCCCAAGAATTTGGCCACTGCACAAACTACTAATGGCCTTGAGTCGGATTTTACAATACGTAATGCTTCCTGGTGGCATTGAATTCCCATCAACCTACAAACAGGAGCTAGCCATTTGAGTATCGGGGATGAGTATTGAGGACAGGCAAAGAAAATGTGCTTGATCGTCTCAACTATCCCGGGGTAACATGGGCAGTTATATAATGCGGCAGAAGGTCCCCGCTGCCACGCCACTGTGAATGATTTCAGAGGAAGGGAGCAGAATCTAAATTGAATATTTAGCTTTCTGTCATGCGGGGCAGTGATGACCTCCATGTTTTGCTTGTAAGCACCTAGCAACTAGAACTCCATAAATTCTAGTGTGAGGCGGCCTCCTATTGTATGGGTAACATTTCTCTGTGCCACCAAATTCCCGGAATGGGTCTTAACATGTTCTCTGCTAGGTAATAAACTGGGGTCCGACACGTCCCACAAATTCCCCAGGCCTTTAACAGTAAGCAGTTTCTGGATTTTTGTAAACCACCCAATTTTTTTTAAAACAATCAAGTTCACGGACATCTTCAAAGGTGACTGCACAGTGAATAAGCTCAGGTGTTTGTTTTAGGCGCAGCCGGAAAAGAAGGGGGTAGAGCCTTGCCTTATCCTCTATAGTGGTTCTACCCATATCTAACCTTAATGGGAGAAGTGGGATGCTCTGGGTAAGAGAGTAAAGTGACCTCAAGAACATATTTTCTGTATAGAGGAGGCCCTCTAGATTGTCAAACCCCCAGATTTCAGCCCAATACAGAGCTGAACCTACCACCTTCTGATCATATATCTGGAGCGGAGCTGAAATCGGTCTAGTTTGCGAGGCCCTATGTTCCTTAATCAGCACTCCAGAGGTTTTTCTCTGCTGAAGGATTTGCTTTGAGATGTAATGTTTTCATGCCATACTCTCCGAGAGGGTTACACCCAAATAATCGAGAGGGTTGTGGTCGCTGTCTATGGTCGTCCCGACTACCATTTCCAACACTTCAGGCCACAGTCTCACATCTATCAATATATAATTGAGTTGACTCATATTCACAGTTCTGTTGAAGGTATTGCATTGCAAATGCTTGTTTCCTAAGTACTTCCACAAACCAACTGCTTCACTTAGGCCTCCTTTTCTCAGGAAAAAGTGCTTGAACTGCTGAGTACATATATTCTTTCCCTTGTGACTCATGGGTGTTTGGATATCTAACAGGCATAAATGGCTTGTGTTAGACCTGACATATCTTGCCGTGTTTCCCCCTGACATTTTGCCTCTACCTCCTTTTGCTTTTAGATGCTTTGGGTACTTTGCCACTGCTGAGCAGTGTCAAAGTACAAAGGGTTCCAGGTGTAAAGTGTAATGGTAATTGGTTGGCCATGATTAGTATGTTGCCTTACTAGTAAAGTCCCTAGTGATGTGCACTGTGTTTGCCAGGGCTAGTAATGCAAGGGTGCGCGGAGAAGGGAACACAGGCCTGCAGTGTAGGGATTGCGTGCAGTTTGCTATGTTAGCATGTGTCCTGACAAGTGCAACCACTTGTCAGGGATTACTTTCCCTTTTGCGTACACAGTGGGCACCCCGGTGGTAGGTCGCAGGTAACCCCTGGGCAGGGTGCAATGTAAGTAAAAGGCAGGACATATACTGAGGTGTGTGTTATGTCCTGACAGTGAAAAACACTCCATTTCGTTTTTCACTGGTGAAAGGCTTTTCTGCCCATAGGACAGAATGGGGGAGGCTGGGTATGTGTTTGTTAGCCTAGTTTCCCATCAGATTAAAATGGAGAGGTGAAGTTTAGTATGTATGAACTCACAGTGTCATAACCCATCTTTCTATGAAAGTGGTTTTGTCACTGTGTGTTGAGAAACCACTCTTTTAGAAAGTGGCTGAGTTTTGTGCTTTAGGCATTTCTGCGTGTCTCTGCTGTATGCGGATTGACTGTCTGGATCTAAGAGGGGAGGGGTGAGATGGCACCAGGCTGACCTGCATCTGAAGAGGGGGCGTAGGAGAAACCCCGGGAGGTGAAGAGGCCTGGGTTACAGCTATAAAACAATTGACCCATCTCCAGCTGAGTGATTAAGGATCCAGACCCCTAGTATCAAAGGGAGAAAGGTGACACTGGGAGGGAGACACCCAGAACTGATTTAGGCAGGGGTCAGGGACCCCTGAGCACAACGAACTTCAAAGACATTTAGGGGTATAACTATGAGAGCTGAGGCCCCAGAAATAGATTGAGACTGAAAACGCTTGGACCCATTTCGTGGTCAAGAAGTACCTCTGCTAAGGAAGGAACAACTGGAGACTGCTGGGAAGGACCAACTCTTGCTTCGTGATCTGGGGCTGGTCTGCAGTTTGCTGTTTTAACCAAGGAAGAGGCTGTTGGGACTGTGCTTCGTGTGCATGGGTCCCCTGCTTGAAGAAGACTGTGCTTTGTGCTGCGTCTTGTAACCCCAAGGGCCCGAGGTGAGCTGGCTCCCTGTTTGGAAACACGGGAACATAAGTTTCCGGAGAAGTTTCAAGCGACGCGATGAGTGCATATGGTGGCAGCTTGAGACCCTAGGAAGGTGCACCCTGTGATCTTGGACACACGAAGGAGAAGTGAGACTCTGACGCTCTGAGTGCGTGTTGTGGTGCACAGGAGGGGTTAGTTAAGAGCGCCTGGTCAACGTGTGCATCAAAGGTGACGTGAGTCTCGGACGCGCAGGGTGCGTGTTGTGGTGCACAGGAGGCGTTAGTTAACCCCTTCGCTGCTAGGCCTTTCCCCCCCCTGTGGGCTATTTGGGGTAGTTCACGCTTAGGCCCCTGTAACTTTTTGACCACAAAAGACATCCACGTCAAATCTGCGTCCTTTTCTTCCGACATCATGAGGATTCTAAAGCTACCCAGGGTTTGTGGATTACCCTGGAGGGGACTCAGAAATTAGCTAAAATACAGCAAAAATGTAGTTTTGGGGGGAAAATGGGAAAAAAGGGCTACAGATGAAAGCATCTGGCTTTTTCCCTGCAAATGGTATCAAAAAAGGGGTTGTGGTGCTGAAATCACCATCTTCCCAGTTTTCAGGGACAAGCAGACTTTTGTCAGAAAACCAAAATATTTTACACTGTTTTGGCATTTTTCTGGGACATAGCCTATTTTTGCTATTTTTTGTGCTTTCAACCCTCTTCCAGTTAATGGTAGAAATGGGAATGAAAGCAATAATGAATCCTGGAAAGCTATACATTTTTAAAAAGTAGACAATTCTGAATTCAGCAAGGGGTCATTTGTGTAAATCCTTCAAGGTTTCTTTATAGAAACTAACAGTTGAATATAGGAATAATTGAAAATTAGTTGAAAAAAGCAGCCATTTGTGCCAACGTTTTCACCTGTAACTTCTTCAAATTATGAGAGCTGTTTGAAAGCAATATACCGTTACATCCGCTGGACCTTTCTGGTTGTGGGGATATATAGGACTTGTAGGTTCACCAAGACCCCGACGAACCCTGAGCCAATAACTGAGCAGCGTCTTGCAATGGTTTTTTATTATGAATCGGGTATAGAGCACTTCATTTGGGAAAATATATACATGGAAAAATCGGAATGAAAGACACCTATGTATTTATGAAATAGGAACAAAATGTAGAGTTTAGAAACAGTAGCTATTTGCACATTTCTGAAATTGTGAGTACCCATACTAGCATAAGAATTATAGGTCATTTTTCAAAATGACTTATTTTTTACACATTGTCTTTCATTTGGAAGGCAGAAATGCATCGAAAGTCAAAAGATAATAACAGTTGCTCTACAATTCTGTGTTACCCTAAGTCTCCCGATAAAAATGGTACCTCACTTGTGTTGGTAGGCCTAGTGCCCGCGACAGGAAACGGCTCAAAATGCAACATGGACACACTTTTATTTTTATAGTAAATCTATAATTTTTTTTAAACTAGACACCCAGGGGAATCCAGGGTGTGGTGACTTGACTGGCTCTCACCAGGTTCTGTTACCCAGAATCCCTTGCAAACCTAATAATTTGTCCGAAAAAACACATTTTCCTCACATTTCTGTGGTGGAAAGTTCTGGAATCTGCGTGGATCCACAAATTTCCACCCACCCCACCTTTCCCACTGTCTTCCAAGAAAAATGGTACTTCACTTGTGTGGGTAGACCTAGTGCCCGCGACAGGAAACGGCCCAAAACGCAACATAGACACACCACATTTTCAGAGTGAAAACTGACCCTTTTTTGCAAAGTGCCTAGCTGTAGATTTTGAACCCTAGCTCTGCCGGCACCAAGGGAAATCTAGCAAACATATACATTTTTTAAAACTAGACACCCCGGGGAATCCAGGATGGGGTGACTTGACTGGCTCACACCAGGTTCTGTTACCCAGAATCCCTTGCAAACCTCAAAAAAACACATTTTCCTCACATTTCTGTGGTGGAAAGTTCTGGAATCTGTGTGGATCCACAAAGTCTACAGAGAAAAATGGTACCTCACTTGTGTGGGTAGGCCTAGTGCCCGCAACAGGAAACGGCCCAAAACCTATTGAGGAGACATCAAAATTAGCTATCACAAAACAACCTGGTTTTGCAAGGGGGGTCCCATGAGTTTTTGGCCCCAGGCTCGGCGGGCATCTAGGGAAACCTACCAAACCCACACTGAAAACTAGATGCCCAGGGGAGTCCAGCGAGGTATGGCTTGCGTGGGTCCCCCAACGTTTTCCTACCCAGAATCCCCTGCAAACCTCAAATTTTAATGAAAAAATTAATTTTTTTCTCAAATTTCTTTGTGGGAAAGTACTGGAATCTGCGTGGATCCACAAATTTCCTCCCAAACAGCTTTCCCCAAGGTCTCCCCATAAAAATGATACCTCACTCGCGTGGGTGGGTCAAGTACCAGCGACAGGCAAGGGCCCAAAACCTATTGAGGCAACATCAAAATTACCTATCACAAAACAACCTGGTTTTGCAAGGGAATTTTTGGGCCCGGGCTCGGCGGCCATCTAGGTAAACCTACCAAACCCACACATTTCTGAAAACTAGACACCCAGGGGAGTCCACCCTGGGGAGGTTTTGGGGGGTGGGGTTGCCCCGATATGCCCCCAAGGGGGCAGAAGCACTGTAGCTATTTTTTTGGGGGGGGGCATTGGTATGCTCATTCTCGGCAGCCCACACGCATAAAAAAAGCCACCGTAATCGTAGGCGTCTAGTGGGCTTTTTGCAGGAGGGTGGGGGCATTGGCATGCCCATTTTGGGCAGCCCCCACCCTAATTCAAATTTGCCCAAAAAATCCCTGGCATCTAGTGGGCTTTTTGCCCCCCGGGAGGGGCAGATTGGGGGCTACTGCCCCATATGCCCCCCAGGGGGGCAGAAAGGCTGTCATTTTTGAGGGGGAGGGGGTAGGGGCATGGGCAAATTTGCCCCCCAACAAAACCCTGGCATCTGCTGGGCTTTTTGCCCCCCCGGGGGGCGGATTGGGGTCTAATGCCCCCATCTGCCCGCCGGAGGGGGCAGAAAGCCCACTAGATGCCAGGAATTTATTGGGGCAAATTTTAATTAGGGTGGGGGCTGCCCAAAAGGGGCATGTCAATGCCCCCACCCTAATTAAAATTTGCCCAAAGAAATCCCTGGCAGCTAGTGGGATTTTTGCCCCCCCGGAGGGGGCAGATTGGGGGCTACTGCCCCATCTGCCCCCAGGAGGGGTAGAAAGCATACTAGACGCCAGGGATTCTTTTGGGCAAATTTTAATTAGGGTGGTGGCTGCCCAAAACGGGCATGCCAATGCCCCCACCCTAATTAAAATTTGCCCAAAAAAATCCCTGGCGTCTAGCGGGCTTTTTGCCCCCCGGGGGATCACATTGGGGGCTACTGCCCCATCTGCCCCCCAGGGGGGGCAGGAAGGCTGTAATTTTTGCGGGGGAGGCTGTGGGGGCATGGGCATGCCCATTTTGGGCAGCCCTCACCCTAATTCAAATCTGCCCCCAAAAAATCCCTGGTGTCTAGTGGGCTTTTTGCCCCCCCAGGGGGGCAGAAAGCCCACTAGACGCCAGTGATTCTTTTGGGCAAATTTTTATTAGGGTGGGGATGCCCAAAACGGGCATGCCAATGCCCCCACCCTAATTAAAATTTGCCCCCAAAAATCCCTTCCTTCTAGTGGGCTTTTTGCCCTTCCGGGAGGGCAGATTGGAGGCTACTGCCCCATCTGCCCCCCAGGGAGGGCAAGAAGGCTGTAATTTTAGCGGGGGAGATGGTGGGGGCATGCGCATGCCCGTTTTGGGCAGCCCCCATCCTAATTCAAATTTGACCCAAAAAATACCTGGCATCTAGTGGGCATTTTGCCCCCCTGGTGGGGCAGATTGGGGGCTAATGCCCCCATCTACCCCCCCAGGGGGCAAAAAGCCCCCTAGATGCCAGGGATTTTTTGGGCAAATTTTAATTAGGGTGGGGGCTGCCCAAAAAGGGCATGCCAATGCCCCCACCCTAATTAACATTTGCCCAAAAAAATCCCTGGTGTCTAGTGGGCTTTTTGTCCCCCCCGGGGGGCAGATTGGGGGCTACTGCCCCCATCTGCCACCCAGGGGGGGCAGGAAGGGTGTAATTTTTGCGGTGGAGGGGGTGGGGGCATGGCATGCCCGTCTTGGGCAGCCCCCACCCTAATTCAAATTTGCCCAAAAAAATCACCGGCGTCCAGTGGGCTTTTTGCCCCCCCCGGGGGGCAGGTGGAGGCTAATGCCCCATCTGCCCCCGGGAGAGGCAGAAAGCATACTAGACGCCAAGGATTCTTTTGGGCAAATTTTAATTAGGGTGGTGGCTGCCCAAAACAGGCATGCCAATGCCCCCACCCTAATTAAAATTTGCCCAAAAAAATCCCTGGCGTCTAGAGGGCTTTTTGCCCCCCGGGGGGGCACATTGGGGGCTACTGCCTCATCTGCCCCCCAGGGGGGGCAGGAAGGCTGTAATTTTTGAGGGGGAGGCTGTGGGGGCATGGGCATGCCCATTTTGGGCAGCCCTCACCCTCATTCAAATCTGCCCCCAAAAAATCCCTGGCGTCTAGTGGGCTTTTTGCCCCCCCAGGGGGGAAGAAAGCCCACTAGATGCCAGTGATTCTTTTGGGCAAATTTTTATTAGGGTGGGGCTGCCCAAAACGGGCATGCCAATGCCCCCACCCTAATTAAAATTTGCCCCAAAAAATCCCTGCCTTCTAGTGGGCTTTTTGCCCTTCCGGGAGGGCAGATTGGAGGCTACTTCCCCATCTGCCCCCCAGGGAGGGCAAGAAGGCTGTACTTTTTGCGGGGGAGAGGGTGGGGGCATGGGCATGCCCGTTTTGGGCAGCCCCCACCCTAATTCAAATTTGACCCCAAAAATACCTGGCATCTAGTGGGCATTTTGCCCCCCCGGTGGGGCAGATTGGGGGCTAATGCCCCCATCTACCCCCCAGGGGGCAGAAAGCTAACAAGACGCCAGGGATTCTTTTGGGCAAATTTTAATTAGGGTGGGGGTGCCCAAAACGGGCATGCCTATGCCCCCACCCTAATTAAAATTTGCCCAAAAAAATCCCTGGTGTCTAGTGGGCCTTTTGCCCACCCGGGGGAGCAGATTGGGGGCTAATGCCCCTATCTGCCCCCCAGGGGGGGCAGACAGACTGACTTTACTCTGGGGGGGTGGGGGCATTGCCATGCTTTTTTTGGGCAGCCCTCACCCCAACGTCAATAAAAAAGAATAATCCCTGGTTTCCAGTGGGATTTCTGTCCCCCTGGGGGGGCAGATTGGGAGCTACTGCCGCAGTCTGCCCCCTGGGGGGGCAGAAAGACTGACATTTCTTGGGGTGGGGGCATTGGCATGCCCATTTTGGGCAGCCCCCACCCTAATTCAGATTTGCCCCCCAAAAAATCCCTGGCGTCTAGTGGGCTTTTTGCCCTCCTGGGGGGGCAGAAAGACTGACATTGCTCTTGGTGGCATTGCCATGCCCTTTTTGGGCAGCCCCCACCCCAACATCAATCAAACAAAAAATCCCTGGTTTTTAGTGGGATTTCTGCCCCCCCGGGGGGCAGATTGGGGCTGCTACTGCCGCAGTCTGCCCCCTGGGGGGGGGGCAGAAAGACTGACATTTCTTGGGGGCATTGCCATGCCCTTTTTTGGGCAGCCCCTACCCCAACGTCAATAAAAAAAAAACTGGTTTCTAGTGGGCTTTCTGCCCCCCAGCGGGGGCAGAAAGACTCTAAATGTGCATGAGGGTGGGGGCCATGGCGTGCCCATATTGGGCAGCCCCACCCCTATTTTGTAGTAAAATAAAAAATCCCTGGCTTCTAGAGGGCTTCCTGCCCCCCCAGGGGGGGCAGATTGGGGGCTACTGCCCAATCTGCCCCCCAGGGGGCAGAAATACTAAATTTAGCTAAAAAAACATGGGGGAGCAAAGGCCCTTGCCCAAGGGGCTGCTCCCCCCTCACTGGTGCTAGTGGGTGGATCCCTGCTTGGGGATTGCCCTCCTAGGGTGATCCCCAATCAGGGATCCACTAGAGAAGGGTACCATTGGAAAGGGGAGATTTTCCCCTTTCCAACGATACCTCTCCCAAGTGTTTCGGTGCTCGGGGGGCTGAGATAGCCCCACAAGCACTGAAACACTGAAACTGAAACTAAGTTGTTTTTGTTTTAATGACGATAGCGCGTCATGCGCACAAATGTCATTGCAACAAAATCTAAAAATAGGCTGGGGAGGTTGGGGGAGCTCTTCCGCCACCTCCGCAGGCAAAAAGAAAAAAGGGAATTCTCTGAGCATGTACTCATGACAGAATGGTTCCGTCATGAGCACAGCAGCACTTGTGCTCATGACGGAACCGTTCCGTCATGAGCACTGAAAGGGTTAAGAGCGCCTGGTCAGCGTGTGCATCGGAGGTGACGGGAGTCTCGGATGCGCAGGGTGCGTATCATGGTGCACCGCAGGTGTTGGTGAAGAGCGCCTGGACCGCGTGTCCATCGGAGGTAACATGGGACTCGGACACGCAGGGTGCGTTTCGTAGTGCACGGCAGGCGTTGGTGAAGAGTGCCTGGTCAGCGTGTGCATCGGAGGTGACGGGTGTCTGGGATGTGCATGGTGCGTGTCGTGGTGCACAGGAGGCGTTGGTGAGGAGCGCCTGGACGACGTGTGCATCGGAAGTGGGGTGAGTCTCAGACGCGCAGGTTGCATGTCGGGGTGCACAGGTGGCGTTGGTGAGGAGCGCCTGGTCATCGAGTGCACCGGAGAAGTGATGCTCAGACACAGCAAGCGTGTCGAGGTGCGGCCCAAGGCGTTGGTGAAGAGCGCCTCGAGATCGGTGCACCAGGAGTTGGAGTAAGTCTCAGTGAAGCAGCGTGCGTGCTTTGGTACAATCTGGGACTGTGGAGATGATCGGCTGATCATCGTGTGCACCGGAAAAAAGTGAGTCTCTGCAGCGGTGGGTGCATGTCTTGGTGCCAACTGAGAGCGCAAGAATGAGTGCCTGGTGAGCGGGCACTCGGAGTCGACAAGGAGACTCATCAGCGTTGTGTGTGTGGCTCTGTGCCAGGGGAGGCCCGGAGGGTGCTGTGGTGAATGTGCACCCGGAGTAAATGCAATCTCAGAGGAGTAGGTTACGTGTGCCCCGTGGCCGCCTCAGACCTTCCTAACAGTCACGGCCCGGACCGGCAGCCCCGGAGGAGCTGAGCTGCCAGGCCGAGCCGCTGAGGCCCATTGAGAATGTTCTACACGGAAGGCCCAGTTTGCGGAGAGAAGAGAGGAGAGTGGGGTTGCGCCCCTAGGTAACGTGGAGCATTGCCTGGGCGGGGTGCGGGCTCGGAGGGACACTCTCTCAGCCTCTCAGTCCTTCTGATGATGTGAGCCTTTGCTTCGGCTCAGATTGGGGCCCGTACTGACCAAAGGAGTGGCGGTACTGGGGCCCGAGTCAGAAGCGGTGCTGTATGTCATTGTTGATCCGTGTGGGTGGCAACTGTTATCGATGAGGAGAGGCTGACTGTCGTAATACACATTGCCAAATATTGCTGCCAACGAACTGCCGAACTGTCTTATGACGCCTGATATTTCTGCATAACGAAGTACATGATTGTAGCGCTACGCATTGCATTATTTCTCCCTTGCAAAATACAGGATTGTAGCAGCCCGCATTGCATTATTTCTTCATTGCAAAGTACATGATTGTAGCTACGCATTGCATTATTTCTTCATTGCAAAGTACATTATTGTAGTGGTGCACATTGCATTGTTTCTTCATTGCAGAGTATGTGATTGGGGTGTGAAGCATTGCATTATTCCTTCATTGTGCAGTGCATGATTGTAGCGGTACGCATTGCATTATTTCTCCCCTTGCCAGGTACCGGGGTGTATCGTTACGCATGGTATTATTTTTCCTTTGCCCAGCACATGAGTGTATCATTACGCAGTGCACTATTGTTTGTTTATTGCAACGTGTGTGATTCTAGCATTACGACCAGCATAGCTTTGCGAAAGCGGTGGTTGGGATTTGAACCTACCAACCAGCCGGAACGAATATTACCCTTTATTATATGTTGGCTTTTGTCAAACTCGTGTGGAGTCCATTGGTGGTGTCATCAGTGGGGTGCTATAGGTGTGATTGCACATACTGTACACTCGTGCCTTAGAGATAGACCTGGCTGCTTGTGCCAAGGTACTAAGGGGTTGAGCAGGGCTATCTCAAATGGTGTCCTTACTTGGCCTAACGTTGAGTTGGGAGTCCCGGGTTGCGCACCTGGTGACAGTGGGGTGTGACTGGGACTCCGGCTTCCAACAGCTTGTAATCAGCAATTTGACAAAAACTTGTGCCACTCTTGTCAATTCAAGAATGCTCCTTATGCTCCGCAACACTACATATGGAATGTAAATATGTGAAACTGTACTGTACGGTTTTGTATTGTTCCAATAACATATTTTCACGCTTGTGCAGAACTCTGTTATATTTTGGAGCTATGTCAACAGTATGTAAAATACCTACAATAAACATGAATTAATAACTAATAATATGAGCTTTATTATCTTTGCTTGGTAGGGAGTAAGTTTAAGTAAAAAACAGGTGTTAAGGCTTTGAAAGTAAAACTAATAGAAAGTATATCTAATAATATTTTTCACAGTGTCATACCTTAAAGGAATTGTCTAAAACAAACTGTTGTTGTATTCAGTTCTCCATTTTGGTATGCTGAGTCCCAGATCATGCATCAATGCAAATGCCAGTCATTGAAGGGCTTTAATAACAACACAATAAAGAATCCCTCCTTAGTCCAAGTCCATGCTTTCAACAAACTTAGCAGGTGTTTTGTGCATTTGCTTAATTTGAGGTGGGCGGCACCCTTCTAGCATAATGACGTTCTGTAAGGCATTCTCTCCCTTTCCAGCTCACTCCAAAACAGCTTTGTATCCTCTGCAAATAATGAATGCCTTTCTTAACTCTTCACTGCAAGTGGGCCGCATTCCTAAAGCTTGGAAACACACCATGATTTTGCCCCTTCTAACGAAGCCCAATCTAGATCCTACGAATTGGTCCAATTACAGACCAATCTCACTTCTTCCCCTGCTCTCTAAAATTCTTGCAAAACATGTGAACCAGCAAATGTAATCATTTGTGAAAACTCATGGTCTCCTTCAGCCATCACATTCAGGATTCAGGACTAGCTACAGCATTGAATCCATTCAGTTGATAGTGACAGAGCATCTTAGACGTCATTTGGATAGTGGTGGTACAGCTGCGCTAATCCTGCTTGATCTTAGCATGGCTTTTGGCACTGTGTCTCACGAGCAGCGGCAGCTGGCAACATTACAAAATGGTGAGCGCAATGCTCAAAACACTCACCATATATGCTGGCCGCAGATCTCCATTCAGGCGCTCTCCTCAATGACACTGCCTCGGGCGGAAAGGGAGGGACTTCCTCCCTTGTAAATCCCAAAACCAACCACTCCTGGAGCTGATTGGTTGGTGAAGGCTCACTCTGCATAATTTTGAGACTGGTGGCCTGGGGCTGCAATCCATTGGCTGTTTTTAAGCCTTGGGATTGCAGGCTTTGAAGTACGCATGTGAGATTGGCCGGATGTAGACAGCCGGGCAATCTCACATGCGCACTCACTGTCAGGGGCCTGCATCAATAGTGCAATTGCACCAATCAGCCATGCTCCTTGTTATCGTGCTTTAAAAGGGCGAGCCTGAGATACATTAATAAAATTTTATTTATTACCATTTTATTAATGTGTGTGCCTGCTGCGAGTGCAGCAGGCGAGGCGGCGCTCCTCTGCCATAACAGAAGAGCTGCTGCTGCTCTGAGCTACTCTTAAAAAGACTAGAGGACATGGGTCTCCAGGATATAGCTCTTCCCTGGCTGATTTCTTTTTTGCAGGATCAGACTTTTTCGGATTTCTCCACCAATTCAACCTCCAGGTTTCATTCTCTTCTTTCTGGGGTCCCCAAGGGGTCCTCTCAGCCCGATGTTGTTTAACATTTACATGCGTCCCCTGGCTGATATTGTTGAAGGTTGGGACCCCCCTGTTCTTCTATGCTGATGACACCCAGCTCATCTTTTCCCTGTCACCTAGTGAGGCTCACGGCTTGGACAGTTTTAAAAACTGTTTCCTAAGGGTTTCCACCTGGATGAGTAACTATTCTTTGACACTAAAAGGAGATAAGAGAAAAGTTTTGCTAGTGGGTAACAACCAAATCATTGGACTCCTACACTTGGATCGCCTCCAGTCCCTGTTTCCAAGGTTAAGAACTTAGGTTTCTGGGTTGATGGCAAACTTTCAATGAAATCTCACGTTTCTAAGGTAGCCTCTACCTGTTTTGCAGTCCTCCTAAAGGGATTAAAAAAGATTCTCTGGATACTTCCTTTTTCTGCTCAATGAACTGTTATTCAGGCTCTGATTTGTTCAAGGTTGGACTATGGCAATATTCTATATCTTGGGGCTGCTAAGACTTCGCTTAAGCATCTGCAGAGGGTCCAGAATATGGCCGCCAGACTATTATTCCCAGGGGCGGCTCCTCTGTAATGGCGTAAGAGCATCACCCCACTGCCCGGCTCAAAGCCAGCAAATGAAAAATAAAACAATGTTCTTAAAGGAGAGACTACATTACGAAGACAAATTGCCAAAGAATGAAAATGGAAATAGCAGAGTGTTGACAAGATCTAAAAAGTCAGAGACCACTAGAGATGAAAGAGAACTGGAAGAGCAAGAAAACATAGAACGGATAGGGGTTAATGACAGTGAGCAGCCAGCAATAAAGAGACCTGGAAAATTGAGAAAACTGAACATGCAATATTCAGGGCCTAACTGGACCTACTTTGTGAGAGTGTTATTGACTTAGAGGAGGATCATCAGATTATCTGTGAAATGTAGAGGCTGTAATTCAGGTCAAAGGAATTATGTCTGATAATTTTTGAGCTTGCAGAACTTCACTAAAGGAGGAAACAATACATTTTTTAGATTCAAATACATTAGACCAACAGTTAGAGGATTTTTGAAACCATTGGTATCCAGCTGAAGAAGTTGAGGATCACCTTTTATTGTTTCAGATAGGGTAGAGATTTTAGTATAGCGTGTGGACCACATTAACGAAAACAAATAAGTGAACTGATACAGAACATTGACAAGGCAAATGTTTATTTTTCAATGCTTTGAGTTGTAGAGAGAGCTGCAAGATGGATGACACTCTGTGAGGCTCTGCCGTCCAGAGGCCCATTATTATGCTTTTATCCGCCATTTCAGGGGGCATCGGCACTCGCTGGCTGGTGACAAGGCACAGCTGGCCCTGCTGCTCATCTTGAGATACCTAATATTATGCAGGAGGCGCAGAGACGATAGAAACTGCCATGATGACTCCTGGTGAGGGTCAGCCGTGTGGAGCGCTTGGCGTGTGGCTGCCAGAAAGGACATGATAACTGACTCCCTTGTGAAGAGTTGCTCTGCTGGAGGTGAGGGGGACTCTGGACACCAACCCATGAGAGGTGGGTGTGGGTAGCTTAGAGGTGTGGCTGAACCTGTGTGCGCTTCAGCTGGAACTGGCAATCTGCTGGTGTTGGCATAAATGCAGGGACCCAACAGCGTTTGCGGACCACAACTGCCGGTGGTTTGGGGACACTGAAGAGCCCTGGAGGATTGGCGGCTGCCTGTCGCCTAGGGCAGGCCCCGGCTCGAAGAGATTAAGTGGAGCAGCTGCCTCTGTGAAGTTGCGGAGTTCACTGCCACGTGATGAGGCGGTGGCCCAGCTCGGGCCACAGAGGTAGGCCCTGGGAGCACTGGGAGGCCGGTGGTGGAGAGGTGCTTGCCTTGAGTCCCGTGTGGGACACGAGCGACTGAGCCTACTATGTGGCCTGGGGGTGACCTATATTGCCACCTGCTTACTTGTGCTCTGAGCTGCGTTGTATTTTAGGCCATGCCCCAAGCGGGTTGCCTGGAGCATGGGAGACATACACAAGATTGGAGTCGACTGGTGTAGACACTTTACAAAGTTTGCAGTGAGCTCCTGCCTGCACTGGGAAGCACATGATGCCTGAGCTAGCGGCTCCCCTGGTGATGGCCGCATTCATGTTGGTATATTGAGGACAGAGGCCTAGGTAAGCTGAAAGCCCCTTGGAGCCTGGGGAAGATACATTGAGAGTAACCTTCGGCCTACATTTGTAAAGACCCGGATACCAGGTACGAATATCTCAGTGGCTATTCTATACTGGCCTGCTCGTACCCCCTGACAAGATCTGCCGGGGTCTCCTACACCCCACTGATCGCTTCCTCCTGCACAGAAATTGCTGCTACCTCCCCCCGGGTTGCCTGGACTTTCATCTTAATTGACAGGTGTTCCTGCAACACTGGGTCCATGGAGGATCGACAGAAATGCCCAGAAGACGGAGAGGCCTTTTCCCAGGTGCCAGACATCTGGGCAATGTTCTTGGACCTAAAACACAGCCTAACTGCTATCGACTCCAAAATTGATCTGCTGGCCGACGGAATTTACCACATCAAGGAATGAGTTGACAACCTCGGTGACCGATAACCCATGTAAAGGGTCGCACTTTGGCGATGGAGGACGACAGCACGGCAACCAGCGAGAAATTGCTTCAGATGGAAAAAGTCTTGGAGGCCATCCAGAGCAAAAAGAGCATCTTGAGCTGTGCTCAGTGAGAAATAATCTCAGGATAATCAGTGCCCCGGAGACGCACGAAGGACTACATAGAGACGATGCTCCGCACGCTCTTTGTAGATACACTTTCCACCATGCTGACAGCGGGAGGATCGAACAGATCACTGGGCCAGCGTCCCTCGGCCGGGACACAGGCTTGTCCCATAATTGCCTATCTCTGAAATCACATGGATAGAGATACAGTGCTGCAGTTGCAAGAGACCAACAAAGGCTCAATTATCAGGGCAACACCGTATCCTTTTACCCAGATTTCACTGTGGCTGTACAAGCGGCCAGGAGAGAGTTCCTGCACATTAAGCACTCCCTGCAAAAGACAGACACTAAATATTCCTTGTATCCAGCTAAGTTGCGCATTTTCCATGCTGGAAAGACTACGTACTTCACTGATCCCAAGGCAGCCCCCAAGTTTGTTAAGGGCATCCAGCTGGTGGCTATTCGGCCACAAACTCAATGCAGCTTCAGGCCACCTCAGCAATAACGATTAAACACTAGCACCACTGACACAGTCCGTGCGCTGACCTGAATGTGAACTGATCCTGCACAGCATTGGCCCACTTCTGCTGCCCGGCATTGTGACTTGGTGCACAGGGGAACTATTTTGGACCATGGAGTAGATATATGCTGGGTGTCTGCGTGATGGGCACGCACGGATTACCTCCTTAACTCTCCTCTGGCCTCCCAACTACCCCATAGCTGGAAGTGAGTCGGGACTCTAGTTGGTCCCTCTGAAATGTTTCCCTACCTGTTTGCACTGTATGGCCTGTTGATGCCCTGTTTGGGGTGGGATGACTGCATTCGGTCCAGGTGGGGCTGAAGTGGGTGTTGGGCAGGAAATGTGTGGGTTTGCTGCTTACGACAGTTTAATATGTGTTTGTAGTTCTTTCCTCCTCTCCTCTACCTGTCACTCAGCGAGTAGCCGGTAGCCCAGTGGCGCGGCACCCACCGAGAGCCAAGTTAGTGTTTGCATGTGCTATGCTCACAGTAGAACTGCTATGGTGCCACTAAAATGTGTGATGTGGAATATCCATGTCTTAAACGATAGACGCAAGGCACAACTTGCACTGGCATACCTGCAGCTGCACGGCACAGATATTTACTTATTACAGCAGCTGCACCTGACTAAACATACAATGGCACACATGTGTGTGGGATGGATAGGGGAGCGACATGTTACTCAAACTATATGCAGGGAGTGACTATACATATTAGGAAGGGCCTGCCCTGGCATACTTGGCAAACTCTATGCGACAAACAGGACCGCTACGTGATAATCATGGGCAGATTGCAGGGTCACCAGCTTAGACTCACATCCATTTATGGCTCCAATGTAGATGACCCTTGTTTCTTCACGGAGGATTGGAGACTGGCGCGCACACTTGACACTGGGGTGGTCCTGAGGGGGAGATTTTAATGAGGTATTGGGCCCATTGGTGGACAGATCTAGTGACTCTAGACAACATTACCCTAATGAAGCTGCTTTACTGCAATCCACTATGGAGGACAAAGATCTCATTGACCTTTGGAAGGCCAGACATGGTGACAGTGGGGAGGGTACTTGCATGGCCCCTGCACATCTCACATGGTCGCGCATCAACTATTGTCTGGCTTCACGAGACGTTGATGCGTGGACCGGTGAGGTCCTTCACCTACCGCAGACATTATCGGACCACACTCCCATGCTGCTTCAATTATCCTCACCTGAATTTAAGTCTTACGCCTTCACGTGGTGCCTACTGGTAGGAGCGCCGTGGGACTAGATATTTGAAGAGGACATCTGGGCAGCTTTTGTGGAAAACTTCACACACAGTGTGGGTAGTGGACACTAGTTCCAACCTGTGGGAGGCCTCCATGAGGTGTGCATGGCAAAACAGGCTGGAGTATTGCGTGCATTGCGGGGGGGTCTGATGGGCCTTGAGGCGGAGATCCGCAAGCTGAAACTCCAATTTTTCACAGATTGTAGCGTGTCCATGCTAGAGACCATAAGGAGCAAACTCAATGACTTTGAGGATGCTGCAGAGAGAAAAACATATTATATGAGCAAGGAAGCCCGGGTGCGGCGATACAGCAAGGGTCGCAAAGTGAGCAAGACACTTGCCAACATGCTGCGCAAGCCCTGGGCTAGCGACTATATCGTGGAGCTGAAAACTGATGATAATGATGTTGTAACTAGGATGGAAGCAGTACAGAGGGAGATGACTAGTTTCTACTCCTCACTGTACGGGACCACTCAGGCCACTCTACCGTTGGGCCCTGCGTCTTTCTTCAACTCAGTACAGCTGCTATGGCTAGAGGACGAGCACTGTCAGTTCCTCAATGAGCCGTTTACTTAAGAGGATATCATAAAGTTAATAAGTGCAATGCCTGGAGACAAGGCCCCTGGCTTGGATGGCTTTACTGTTGCATTTTATAAAACGTTTACCACACCTGGCCCCGCACCTTCTTGCCATGTAAGAAGAGTCCCTGGTGAGGGGAGTGCTACCCCATTCCCTATGAGAGGCACTGATTATCACTATTCTAAAGTCTGACAAAGATCTGCAGAGATGCGAGTCACACAGGCTATCCATGATTAACATGGATAATAAGATCCTCTGTTATGATTTATAATGTACCCCAATGTAGGCTTGGTTAGTCACCTAAACGTTCACCTACATTTACCGTGTCGTTGTACTACATAACGGGTTTGTGCTGACCTTTTATCTAGTATAGTGCAGCATAAATGTCATATGGTTTTCTCCGAAAACTAGCCTCATTTATTATGCATGAGGATTCTCAGAATCACAGGAGGACTACCATCTTCTGTATCTTCTGTATAATAACTATGTATAAGGGTCATCCCTTTCGTCATCCTCGGCCGACATGACACAGCAGGGTAGAACCCCTGAGAGTACCTTTTGGGTATATAAACACCATATCTTTGCTGGGTAGGGCAGAGGAGAAAGACTTCCATGCTGATACAAGACGCTGAGGTTTTTGCACCCAGACACTCCAGCACGCAGTGGTCCGACATCCCTCGCGGGTTGTCCGTCTCTAGACCAAGACGGGGTCCTTTGTTCTCTCACACCAGGTAATGGGGTTGGTTTTTATCCTAGGGGGATTTCTTGGCTCTACACCTACATACATGCTAGGTACACTTAGGTACATCTAGTTAGGGTTGGCATCGTAGGAGTACGCATTCTCATTGTCATGCATCTATATACCTGGATATAGCCATTGTTTTAGCACTATCCATTTACTCTGTTGGTGCTTTTAATTGTTTATATTTTTTTCGTCTTATGGTTGTCGCAACACACATATTTTACACTAGAATGACGCTGGCTCAATAAATGCTTATTGAAAACATCCCCATTGTTTATTCTGTGTATCTCTCTGAGACAAAGTGAGCACGAGTGACTGAGTGAAAAGTACTGTACTGTTTCTATGATCCCTGAGGAGACAGGGTTGTCATGTTTGATAGTTGGCAGAAACTATTCTCTCCTTGGTAAGAGGGGTTCATAGTGGCACTGTGAGCTTGCTGGTATCCAGGCGAGATATTAACTGTACGTCTCTATTCTCTGCATATAATCTATCAGACAGAGTGACGAGAATAGCATAAAGAGATGCAAAATATACAATGCTACACATTGAAAAGTTATACCAATTACCTTTCACCGTGGCAGAGTCACCATCCACAGAATGGTTAATTCATGGCCATATAACATTGCCGGTAACAATTTTCCAATTTCAATGTTGCCTAGAACACCACCAGGTAGGCAGATATGAAGCAATGGGTAAGGACTTCATTCATGAATCTTGGGAATTACCGTATAGATTTAGATGCAGGAATGTGGACACTGAAGTGTTTCTCAGCGGTACAGACTGCGAGACTTCAATAAGTGCATCTCTACTTTGCCAGGATGTTATGCTTCACGGGCCTGTAACGGTTAAGTTGCAATCCTATCCTGTCATTTGAGGGGTTTACCAGCAGCTGTGATTAATCCTGTGTTCAGGCTGCTCTAAAATGAGAGTTACTTAAGAAGAATGATCAAGGTTGTTGTGGGATGCTTCCAGGCATCGCACATCTAGTCACGGTAAGTTCCAGGGTTACTTGTTGTATGCAAGTATTGTTTCCACCGACCCACACAGTCAGTGAGGCTGCTATGTCCTTCGTTGAATATTTCCTTTATACGGTTTGATACTTTGAGCCGGATGAAAGCCATGCTTTTACAGAAGGCTGTGCCCTTAACCTTAGCCCAAGAGACTTTTGATCTTCAGGTTGCAAGGTCCTCAGCTGAGATACAGGCACTAGTGTGAACTGACTGGCACCTCCATTTTGGAGAAATGGTACAGTGTATCTTTAACATGTCTGATGCGAAGGATAGAGTACACCTATTTAAGACCATAGCTTCTGAACTATTAAGCACCTTTCAGACAGTCTTCGGAGCGATTCCAGCTTTCATACACTCCGTATTTGGAATCATTTTTGGAGGGCTTCCACTAATCCTGCTACTGGTAGTGGGAATCCTGATTAAACTTTTTCTGCTACTCAATGGACGTCCCAGTCACCAAGGAGATGGGAAAATGCTCTTGGAGTGACATTACCGTGACCGCATGGTACTCTATCTGGGCACACCTCGACTTCGGGAGCTAAGCGAGTCTTGGTTCCTATCATTCCGACCTGTCTGGATTGACTATGTTTTGCCTGTTCTCCACTGCTTGCTCTGCGGACAAGAATGCGTGTTGGGACCTCTGTCTAACACTTCCATCGGTTGTGCCACTGGATGTGGATGTATTGCTGGACCCATTAAAGGCCCACATAGTGCAGTGTCCTCAGCGTATTCGCATGTTGATGTCAGCATTCTTAGAGCCATCACAGGATGCTTCAGCACCTGTTGGATTTGATACTGGCGCTACTACAGGCACATTGGCTTTGGATGTTTCAAATGCTTCCCCAGCATCGGCTGTGGGAACTGAAGATCATCTTTGCTCGATTGACCTGATCTGTGAGGTGTTACAGGGACTGTCATCTGCGAAAGCAAGCAGGTTTGATGTTGCATCTCCCACACAGGACACAAACATTTGGCTCTCCGTGTGCTGGGAAGAATTCGGCCTTTTTCCAAAACAACCAAAATTCGAATAAAAAAAAATATATATATATTTCTTCTTCTTTACTCTTACTGAGCACCATGGCTTTCAGACGCTTTCAGTTACTCAAACTATATATATGAACACATTTTAAAGGACTTATAGGGCTTTATAACATATAGAAATGATTTATAGAACTTTTATGCATTTTTTTATATCAACTTTTAGATATTTTTATTCTAAACATTTTTTAACAATGTTGTATGATTGATTAGAAGGACATTCCCTTTCTTAGTATGTCGTCCGGTCGGATGAGGAGAGGGTGTTATGATTTAGTGGAGTGGTGTGGCTCACTGGTTAGAGGCAGCAGACCCGGAAGCAGAGGACGGTCCGGGACCAGGGTTCAATTCCCGACGCGGCAGGGTCGTGGACTAGGGCCAGCGGACTCGATAATTCTCGCCTCGGTGCCTACTCTAACCAGGGATCACACTCAGCAACTCTTGGCATTAGCTTGCCTCATCTCCGCAACGGCCCCCCACATTCGCCGGGGATGCCTGGTTTCACCTTGGAGATACCCAGGAGGGACCATCTCACAGGGATAGCCAGGACGGGTTCCCCAGCGGTCTACAGCGCCAGGACGCCTCAGGGCAGCAGTGCGCTTTACAAGACACATACATTTACATTTATAATGTACCCCAAAATAGGCTTGGGTAGTTACCTAAACTTTCACCTACATTGTAGGATCTGCTTCACATGGGTACCCCCACTTTTTGCTGGTGTTTCACTGTTTTTCGACCTTAGTCTGGCTGTGGCACTGCTAATCAGGACCCCAGCCTAGCTGCTTCCTCTCTAAAATGGATTCCATGTACATTAGGTACATTTCTAATTGGATTCTGGAGTGCCTTATAAGCCCCTAGTATATGGTATACTATGTACCTAGGGCATAGGTACCTCAGAGGCCTACCAGGGGCTGAAGCATGTATTATGCCACCCTTGGGAAGCACTCCAAAATGACACCACAGGTCTGCTACTGCAGCCTGGGTAAGGTGGTTCTTGCACCCCTTAATGTGGTATAGGCTACCTATATCACTACCATTGCACACACATATAAAACATAGAAGTCACTCCTATGGCAGGCCTTAACAATCCTGAAGGCAGAGTGCTTGGTTTTTATGTGAGAGGGTGTCCCTGCATGAGCAGAACCCTTCTGCAGCGCTCGGAGTACCTCCTCTGATGCTGTTTGTGGTGCAGCCTGACCATATACTCTTAAGTGCATTATAACTTAGCGGTAAATGTTAACTTTGGACTGGCTGCACGGAAACATGTCGTGTTTGGTGTCAAACGCTTTGGAATACTACCCCCGCTAGTTCTGGTGGCGGGGGTAGCATTCCACCCTTCTAGAGGGAGAGACATGTTCACACGGGTCTACCCGGTAAAGACTTTCTACAGCCCTGGCATCACAAAATGGATGCCTCTGCCACAGACACAGGTCTGGCCTCCTGCTGCTGACCGAAACTCCGGCAGGGGAGGCCTGGACAATAGGTTTCCTGTCCCAGGGAGGTGTAAGCACCTCCCCAGACAGGCAGATGTGTATTGGGGCTGGGAGGGAGCACTCTCTGGTGCTTTGAAGTCCTGCACTGGGGGCACACTTGGTGTCCCTGTGCATAGTCCAGTTCAAACCGGTTGCAGGGGCTGCCTGCCCCTGCTCTGGCGCTAAACTGGACAAAGGAAATGGGTGTAACCACCCCTCTTTCCAAACCCTCCCATAGGTGCGTCCCTAGAGTATGTCCAACCCCCAAACTTGGTATAAGTATGGGAAACCAGTCCTTGCGACTTTAGATTACCCTGGACGAAACTCTGCAACATATATCCTGGACCTTCGATGTTCTACTTTAACTAGAAGACAGAAGAAATCTCCCTTGGGGTCAAGGAGTGACTCTCCTGCTTGGCAGGCACCAAAGAAGCAACTGTCAGGTCTGTGATTCTGAAGCTCCCGCCGGATGCCAAAGTCTCTGCATCCCCAGAGGTGGATTTCCAGACTTCCCCGAGGCTACCCTGAGTCCACAGCAAAGCTGAGGCCCGTGGCTATCGTGGGTGACGTGGAACCGTGACCCCTGGACACCGTGATCTTTTGCTGATCCATCATTTTCCTGGTCTTCCTCGAAGTTGTGCTTTGGGCTCCGAGTATCCCCAGCCTTGAGCACCTCCTGCACTGAAGATTTCTGGCCTCCACTCCACGAGTGACCCGTGGGCCAGTTTCCAGTGCGACCGCTCGAGGCTCCTTCGCGATCGCTAGCCTGTTGGCGAGTAGGTCCCCATGAAGGCAACTCCTCTTCTGATTGGGCTTTCCTGGTAGCTCCAGACGTGCCCTGACTTACACTCGCTGGGTGAGTCCCCCAGACCTTGCTGATCTGCACCGACATCCTTTTTCTATTTCCAAGTGACTTGCTGTTGCCAAGGCTTGTTGGGTCCAATCTGGTCGCCGATACTGCAGCATTCGACAGACTTGGTGGGACAGCTCGAATCCAGTTCCTGGTTGTCGTTGACGCCTCCTGGACCTCGAAGCTGAAGAATCAAGACACCTGTCAACTCACCTGAAGCACCCAACATCTGTGGGCATTGGACTATCGTGCCCTTGGTCACTAGTAAGTGACCCAGACTCTGTCCCCTCCGCTTTCAGGTTCCTTCCATCCTAGATCCAGGCTTGGATCTCTCCGGACACTTCTCTTCTTCACGGCAGCAGCACTTCCTGAGCAACTTCCATTGAAAACAGCGACGCGACCCGACACCATTTGACACCTATGCACCCGGCTTCCCTGGGTGAGGTAGCTTGAGTACTTCGGTGCTCCCGTGGGTGTTGGCCCTAGACACCTCTAAGTCCAAAAGGGTTCACTCGTAGTCATCCTGTAAGTGTCCTTAAACTCTTAATTTCCAACCACGACTTTCCCCATAGAAGTTAGCGGCGATTCGCCGCTGTGTTCTCACACTGCACGCGTCCCCCGTGGGTCCCCTGTGTCACTACCTTGGGTGGTTCCTTGTGGTCCAAGCACTTCTACAGGCTCTAGGGCTCTAGGCCTTGTGTCTAGTTCAGTAGTGGTTCTTATACCACTTTATTGGTATATGGTTTGGTACGCCCCTAGGGCCCAAACGTGTATTTGTGCTTTTACTGTTGAATACTGACTTGTAACTTAAGCACTTCGAACTCCAGTCTCATAAAGAGGCTAGAGAGGTGTGTTTTATCTTAAATATATATATTTTAAATATATACCTGGTGTGGTTGTCTTTTCATTTGGTCATTCAAGAGATTATAGACTGGTAAAACAAGCTGTTTTACATTCCTTCAAGACTTAGCCTGAAGGCTGCTCTCCATAGCTACCACTAGGATAGCTTTCAATAAAGGTTGTCTTTAACCTATCACACTAAGGGGTTGTTTGGACTGATACAGGGCGCCCACTATAACTAGTGGACAGCATATATCAGGCCAACTCTCCCATTGGTGTACAGCATGTGGGATTCCAGCTTGCTATTGTTTTTCCAGATAATCTCAATTGAGTTGATCAACTGAAAACCACTAAAGGTACCTTAGGTACAAATAATATCAGGTTTAGTATACAGTAAGTTCTACTGAACTTAGAGTTGTGTGTTAAGGGATAGCACACCCTTCTACAACTCGAGAGTTTAGTAGGCCACACTAGTGTAGGTAGTGCAATACACCACACCACACCA
This sequence comes from Triturus cristatus, assembly GCF_964204655.1. Classification (NCBI taxonomy): domain Eukaryota; kingdom Metazoa; phylum Chordata; class Amphibia; order Caudata; family Salamandridae; genus Triturus; species Triturus cristatus. The sequence continues at coordinate 413,351,446 of NC_140585.1, read as the reverse complement.
CACTAGTAATGTCTAATCAGCCAGGAACCAGTGGGTCCCTGCCAGAAGCCAGTGGGCTTCTCCTCTATAAATATGAGGATCTCACCTTTGCACAGCTTAGGTCCTTATGTTCCATTAGGAAGCTGAAGACAGGCAAAAGCCCAACCACCCAGCATCTTTTACAGATACTCGGGCTGGATGATCTCTCAGGGCCTAGTGGGCCTGCAGGGGTAGGCAGAGTGGGTGGGGCAGCAGCTGAGGGTGGATCTGGGGGTGGAACTTCCCCTGGCCCAAACTCTGCTGCTGACCAGACTGATGACAATGATCAGGATCTGGTGACCACAGCTCAACTGGATAAGGATGATGAGGAAGAGCCCAATGCTTCCCTCTTTGTCCCTCCAGGAAGAGTTGGAAATAGGGTTAGAAGGGATAGATCTCTCTCAAGGGAGTCTGTCCAGTCTACCTCATCTGTAGGGACCTCTGTTTCTTCTCACAGAGGGAGGGAAACCTCCCAGGAGAGGAGAGAGAGACTGCTGAAGTATGAGCAAGATATGTTCAACCTCAGAAAGCAGCAGATGGCCCTAGATAGGGAAGCCCTAGAGCTCTACAGAGCTAGCCAAAAGGAGGGACTAGAGTCCCTTGGTGGCAGCAATTTCCCTAGAGATAGGAGAGGTCTTATGACCACAGAAACCTAGGTAAGATGGTCCCTCCCTACCAGAGAGGGGATGTCATCCACAAGTGGATGACTGCCTTGGAGAGGGCCTGTAAAGTACAGAAGGTCCCCCAAGGGCAGTGGGCAGCAATCTTATGGCTCTCATTTGCAGACAAAGGTAGAGATAAGCTCCTCACTGTAAGAGAAGAGGATGCTGATGATTACCAGGTCTGGAAAAGTGCACTGATAGATGGGTTTGACCTAAACACTGAACAATACAGGCTAAAGTTCAGGGATACCCAAAAGGCACAAAATCAAGACTGGGTGGACATTGTTGACTGTGCTGCTAAGGCTCTGGAAGGTTGGTTATTGGGCAGTAAAGTGTGTAACTTCATAGGATTGTACAATCTGATAATGAGGGAGCAGATTCTTAATAACTGTCAAAATCAGCTGTTAAACCAGTACCTGGTAGACTCTGATCTGACCTCTCCCCAAGAATTGGGAAAAAAGGCAGACAAATGGATCAGAACCAGGGTGAGGCAGAAGGTACAGAACCAAGGTGGTGATCCAAAGAAGCAAGATTCTAAGAACTCTGACATGGGTGGGGACAAGGGTAAAGACCAGAAGTCTTCACAAGGGCCCCAAAAATCTTCTTCAGGTGGGGATTCACAGTCCAACAAAGGCAAAGGCCAAAAGAAACCATGGTGCAAAGTTTGTAAGCAAAAGACACACTGGACCAGTGATTGCACCAAGTCCAAAGAGAATACTCCAGCCCCCACCAATGCCCCCAAGGCACCTGCTCCCCTAGTGCAGTTACAATTGGTGGTGGGAATACACAGCCAAAGGGTTTAGTAGGGTTGACCCTGGGTACTGAGTTGGGCTCTGGCCTAGTCAGAGAAACCACTCAGGCTGTTCTTGTCTGTGATGGGGGCATGGATATGACCCCCTCTGTGTGTCTCAGTAACTTGGGCAAGTACCGGCAACAGCCTTTAATCAATGGAGTACAGGCTTTGGCATTCAGGGACACAGGAGCAAGTGTCACTATGGTGAAAAAAGATCTTGTGGATCCTGGTCAGATCATACTTGGTGAAATGTACCAAGTGACCAATGCTAGCAATGTCAGAACAGACCATTCTCTGGCAGTTGTTAACTTCTCCTGGGGAGGGGTAACTGGCCTTAAGAAGGTTGTGGTGAGTGCAGACCTACCAGTCGAATGCTTGCTTGGCAATGATCTAGAGACTTCAGCTTGGGCAGAAGTAGAGCTCAGGACTCTTGCAGAAATGCTGGGCATCCCTGCAGATGTGTATGCTGTGACCAGGTCACAGGCCAAAATGTCTGAAACTGAACAGGCCTTGGATTCTGGAATAATGGACCAAGTGCCATCCAAGAGGAGGAGCAGAAGTGTTAAGGCAGAGCCTTCCCCCCTGACTTATAAGGAAGATCAGTCTCTTGAGGGAGATGATCACAGTCCTGAAGAAGGAACTGTCCCAGAGGAGCTTGAGGCGATCAGGTTGAGTTCTTGGGGACAGGGGGCCCTTCCAGGGTAGATCTGAGCCAGGAGCAGCAGAGCTGCCCCTCTCTTGAACCCCTCAGACAGCAAGCTGCTGCTGAGGCTGCTGGGAGTGCTAGTGGTACCCATAAGGTGTATTGGGATGATGGACTCCTGTACTTAAGAGTGTAGAGACCACAAGCCTGTTGCCACCAGGAGGTTGGTAATACCTCTGAAGTTCAGGAGCTTCCTATTGACCCTGGCCCATGATATCCCTTTAGCAGGTCACCTGGGCCAGAACAAGATTTGGGACAGACTTGTCCCTCACTTTCACTGGCCCCACATATCTGAAGACACAAATGAGTTTTGTCGCTCCTGTATAACCTGCCAAGCCAGTGGCAAAGCAGGTGGCACTACAAAGGCCCCCCTGATACCACTACCTTTGGTGGGGGTGCCCTTTGAAAGGGTAGGGATTGACATTGTTGGTCCCATGGATCCCCAACAGCACCTGGGCACAGATTTATCCTGGTGGTAGTGGATCATGCTACCAGTTACCCAGAAGTTATACCCCTTAGGACCACTACAGCACCTGTGGTAGCAAGAGCCCTGTTGGGAGTTTTCTTAAGGAGGTGGTATCAGACAGAGGTACCAACTTCATGTCTGGTTACTTAAGGGCACTGTGGAAAGAGTGTGGAGTGACTTACAAATTCACCACACCCTATCACCCACAATGCAATGGTTTGGTTGAAAGGTTCAAAAAAACCTTAAAGGGCATGATTAAAGGGCTCCCAGAAAAGCTTAGGCGAAGATGGGACCTTGTCTTGCCCTGCCTTTTGTTTGCATACAGGGAGGTGCCACAAAATGGGGTTGGCTACAGCCCCTTTGAACTTTTGTTTGGTCACCCTGTCAGGGGTCCATTGTGTTTGGTGAAGGAATGATGGGAGTTACCTCTCAAGCCCCCAAAGCAAGACATAGTGGACTATGTACTTGGTCTCCGCTCCAGGATGGCTGAGTACATGGAAAAGCCAACTAAAAACCTTCAAGCTAGCCAGGAACTGCAAAAAGCCTGGCATGACCAAAAGGCTGTACTGACTGTTTACCAGCCAGGACAGAAAGTGTGGGTGTTGGAGCCTGTGGCCCCAGCAGCTCTCCAGTACAAATGGAGTGGACCCCACACTATTGTTGAACAGAAGGGAGAGGTTACCTACTTAAATGGAGTTGACCCCACACTATTGTTGAACAGAAGGGAGAGGTTACCTACTTAGTAGACCTAGGAACTCCCAGGAGTCCCCACAGGGTTCTCCATCTCAACAGGCTAAAGCTATATGTTGACAGGGCTGACATGGGCTTGCTCATGGCTACTGATGAGGGACAGGAGGAAGACAGTGACCCACTCCCTGACCTCCTCTCACAGAACCCTGATGATGGGTCAGTTGATGGTGTGGCCTTGACAGGCAGCCTCACTGCCCAGCAGCAAACTGATTGCAGACAGGTGCTCAATCAGTTCAGAAACATGTTTTCTCTGACTCCAAGTCAGACTACCTGGTGCACTCATGAAGTGGACACTGGGGACAGTCTGCCTATTAAAAATAAGATTTATAGGCAACCTGACCATGTCAGGGACTGTATCAGGACAGAAGTCCAGAAAATGTTGGATTTGGAAGTGATTGAACGCTCAGATAGCCCTTGGGCTAGTCCAGTGGTCCTTGTGCCAAAACCTCACACCACTGGTGGGAAAAGAGAGATGAGGTTTTGTGTGGACTACAGGCGTCTCAATGCAGTCACTAGGACTGATGCGCATCCAATTCCAAGGGCAGATGAGCTTATAGATACTTTGGCCTCAGCCAAGTACCTTAGCACATTTGACTTGACAGCTGGCTACCGGCAGATCAGACTAGCTGATGATGTAAAGCCAAAAACTGCATTTTCGACCCCCAGTGGGCACTACCCGTTTGTGGTGGTGCCCTTTGGTTTGAAGAATGCACCTGCCACTTTCCAAAGGTTGGTGAATACAGTTCTCACAGGTCTAGAAGCCTACAGTGCAGCTTATCTAGATGATATTGCTGTCTTTAGCTCCACCTGGGAGGATCACCTGGTCTCACAATCAAGGCTACCAAGTGCCAGATAGGGCAGAGTCAGGTTGTGTACCTGGGCCACCTTGTAGGTGGAGGTCAGGTTCAACCACTGCAGAGCAACATCCAGACCATCATGGACTGGGTTGCTCCAACCACCCAGACTCAGGTGAGAGCCTTCTTAGGCCTGACTGGGTACTATAGGAGATTTGTCAGGGGGTATGGATCAATAGTGACACCCCTGAATGACTTAACTTCTAAGAAAATGCCCAAAAAGGTTCAGTGGACAGTTAGCTGTCAAAAGGCATTTGATGACCTGAAGCAGGCCATGTGCACTGCTCCCATTCTACAGAGTCCTGATTACTCCAAGAAGTTCATTGTCCAAACAGATGCATCTGAATTGGGGGTAGGGGCTGTACTGTCACGATTGAATGATGAAGGTCAGGATCAGCCAGTAGCTTTCATAAGCTGACCCCTAGAGAGAAATGTTGGTCAGCCATTGAGAGGGAGGCCTTTGCTGTGGTTTGGGCTCTGAAGAAGTTGAGGCCATACTTGTTTGGTACTCACTTCCTAGTTCAGACAGACCATAAGCCCCTCTTATGGCTAAAACAAATGAAGGGTGAAAACCCCAAACTGCTTAGGTGGTCCATTTCCCTACAGGGGATGGACTTTACAGTGGAACATAGACCTGGGAGTAACCATGCTAATGCAGATGGACTCTCTAGGTATTTCCACTTAGAACATGAAGACTCAACTGGTCAAGGTTAGTTTAATGTCCCTGCGTTTGAGGGGGGGGGGTTGTGTAGGAGAGTAGGATCTGCTTCACATGGGTACCCCCACTTTTTGCTGGTGTTTCACTGTTTTTAGACCTTAGTCTGGCTGTGGCCCTGCTAATCACGACCCCAGCCTAGCTGCTTCCTCTCTAAAATGGTACAAAAGGGGGTGGTGATGGACGGAGCATCCGAACCAATCAAACACTCACACCCAGTCGACAGATCTGGGTTTTATCCATCACCGTTCTTTATCCCACTCTGCCACCCCAGTTCAGACATGGCCATATGCAAATCAGTCTGACCCTGTGCATCATGGGAACAGTCCAGCCCGAACTGCCAAGCCATGCCTTCCCTGGACCGGAAACAAGCTTCCTAGTACCGGTTTCTGGCATTTCAGCCGTCTTCAGCCAGGCTTGCTTGAATCCAGTGGCAAAGTGAGCAAGGGACTCACGTCTGAGCATACCCTGCCAACTTATGGCGAACAAAGCGGTACAAAAGGGGGTGGTGATGGACGGAGCATCAGAACCAATCAAACACTCACACCCAGTCGACAGATCTGGGTTTTATCCATCACCGTTCTTTAGCCCACTCTGCCACCCCAGTTCAGACATGGCCATATGCAAATCAGTCTGACCCTGTGCATCATGGGAACAGTCCAGCCCGAACTGCCAAGCCATGCCTTCCCTGGACCGGAAACAAGCTTCCTAGGACCGGTTTCTGGCATTTCAGCCGTCTTCAGCCAGGCTTGCTTGAATCCAGTGGCAAAGTGAGCAAGTGACTCACGTCTGAGCATACCCTGCCAACTTATGGCGAAGAAAGCGGTACAAAAGGGGGTGGTGATGGACGGAGCATCAGAACCAATCAAACACTCACACCCAGTCGACAGATCTGGGTTTTATCCATCACCGTTCTTTAGCCCACTCTGCCACCCCAGTTCAGACATGGCCATATGCAAATCAGTCTGACCCTGTGCATCATGGGAACAGTCCAGCCCGAACTGCCAAGCCATGCCTTCCCTGGACCGGAAACAAGCTTCCTAGTACCGGTTTCTGGCATTTCAGCCGTCTTCAGCCAGGCTTGCTTAAATCCAGTGGCAAAGTGAGCAAGAGACTCACGTCTGAGCATACCCTGCCAACTTATGGCGAACAAAGCGGTACAAAAGGGGGTGGTGATGGACGGAGCATCAGAACCAATCAAACACTCACACCCAGTCGACAGATCTGGGTTTTATCCATCACCGTTCTTTAGCCCACTCTGCCACCCCAGTTCAGACATGGCCATATGCAAATCAGTCTGACCCTGTGCATCATGGGAACAGTCCAGCCCGAACTGCCAAGCCATGCCTTCCCTGGACCGGAAACAAGCTTCCTAGGACCGGTTTCTGGCATTTCAGCCGTCTTCAGCCAGGCTTGCTTGAATCCAGTGGCAAAGTGAGCAAGGGACTCACATCTGAGCATACCCTGCCAACTTATGGCGAACAAAGCGGTACAAAAGGGGGTGGTGATGGACGGAGCATCAGAACCAATCAAACACTCACACCCAGTCGACAGATCTGGGTTTTATCCATCACCGTTCTTTAGCTCACTCTGCCACCCCAGTTCAGACATGGCCATATGCAAATCAGTCTGACCCTGTGCATCATGGAAACAGTCCAGCCCGAACTGCCAAGCCATGCCTTCCCTGGACCGGAAACAAGCTTCCTAGGACCAGTTTCTGGCATTTCAGCCGTCTTCAGCCAGGCTTGCTTGAATCCAGTGGCAAAGTGAGCAAGGGACTCACGTCTGAGCATACCCTGCCAACTTATGGTTTCCATGTACATTAGGTACATTTCTAATTGGATTCTGGAGGGCCTTATAAGCCCATAGTATAAGGTATACTATGTACCTAGGGCATAGGTACCTCAGAGGCCTACCAGGGGCTGAAGCATGTATTATGCCACCCCTGGGAAGCACTCCAAAATGACACCACAGGTCTGCTACTGCAGCCTGGGTAAGGTGGTGCTTGCACCCCTTAATGTGGTATAGGCTACCTATATCACTACCATTGCACACACATATAAAACCTATAAGTCACTCCTATGGCAAGCCTTAACAATCCTGAAGGTAGAGTGCTTGGTTTTTATGTGAGAGGGTGCCCCTGCATGAGCAGAGCCCCTCTGCAGCGTTCGGAGTACCTCCTCTGATGCTGTTTGTGGTGCAGCCTGACCATATGCTCTTAAGTGCATTATAACCTCGCGGTAAATGCTAACTTTGGACTGGCTGCACGGAAACATGTTGTGTTTGGTGTCAAACGCTTTGGAATACTACCCCCCACCCCCGCCAGTTCTGGCGGCAGGGGTAGCATTCCACCCTTCTAGAGGGAGAGACATGTTCACACGGGTCTACCCGGTAAAGACTTTCTACAGCCCTGGCATCACAAAATGGATGCCTCTGCCACAGACACGGGTCTGGCCTCCTGCTGCTGACCGAAACTCCAGCAGGGGAGGCCTGGACAATAGGTTTCCTGTCCCAGGGAGGTGTAACCACCTCCCCAGACAGGCAGATGTGTATTGGGGCTGGGCGGGAGCACTCTCTGGTGCTTTGAAGTCCTGCACTGGAGGCACACTTGGTGTCCCTGTGCATAGTCCAGTTCAAACCGGTTGCAGGGGCTACCTGCCCCTGCTCTGGTGCAAAACTGGACAAAGGAAATGGGTGTAACCACCCCTCTTTCCAAACCCTCTCATAGGTGGGTCCCTAGAGTATGTCCAACCCCCAAACTTGGTATAAGTATGGGAACCCAGTCCTTGCGACTTTAGATGACCCTAGACGAAACTCTGCAACATATATCCTGGACCTTCGATGGTCTACTTAGACTGAAGAAATCTCCCTTGGGGTCAAGGAGTGACTCCCCTGCTTGGCAGGCACCAATGAAGCAACTGTTTGGTCTGCAATTCTGAAGCTCCCGCCGGACGCCAAAGTCTCTGCATCCCCAAAGGTAGATTTCCAGACTTCCCCGAGGCTACCCTGAGTCCACAGCAAAGCTGAGGCCCGTGGCTATCGTGGATGATGTGGAACCATGACCTCTGGACACGGTGATCTTTTGCTGATCCATCATCTTCCTGGTCTTCTTCGAAGTTGTGCTTTGGGCTCTAAGTAGCCCAAGCCTTAAGCACCTCCTGCACTGAAGATTTCTGGCCTCCACTCCACGAGTGACCCGTGGGCCAGTTTCCAGTGCGACTGCTCGAGGCTCCTTTGCGATCACTAGCCCATTGGCTAGTAGGTTCCCATGAAGGCAACTCCTCTTCTGATTGGGCTTTCCTGGTTGCTCCAGACGTGCCTCGACTTACCCTCACTGGGTGAGTCGACCAGACCTTGCTGGACTGCACCGTTAGTCCTTTTTCTATTTCCAAGTGACCTGCCGTTGCCAAGGCTTGTTGCGTCCCATCTGGTCACCGACACCGCAGCTTTCGACAGACTTTGTGGGACAGCTCGAATCCAGCTCCTGGTTGTCGTCAATACCTCCTGGACCTCGTGGCTGAAGAATCAATACACCTGTCAACTCATCTGAAGCACCCGACATCTGTGGGCATTGGACTATCGTGCCCTTGGTCACTAGTAAGTGATCCAGACTCTGTCCCCTCTGCTTTTAGGTTCCTTCCATCCTAGATCCAGGCTTGGATCTCTCCGGACACTTCTCCTCTTCACGGCAGCAGCACTTCCTGAGCAGCTTCCATTGAAAACAGCGACGCGACACGACACCATTTGACACCTGTGCACCCGGCTTCCCTGGGTGAGGTAACTCGAGTACTCCAGTGCTCCCGTGAGTGTTGGCCCTAGACACCTCTAAGTCCAAAATGGTTCGCTCGTAGTCATCCTGTAAGTGTCCTTAAACTCTTAATTTCCAACCGCGACTTTCCCCATAGAAGTTAACGGCGATTCGCGGCTGTGTTCTCACACTGCAAGCGTCCTCCGTGGGTCCCCTGAATCACTACCTTGGGTGGTTCCTTGTGGTGCAAGCACTTCTACAGGCTCTAGGCCTTGTGTCTAGTTCAGCCGGGGTTCTTATACCACTTTATTGGTATATGGTTTGGTACGCCCCTAGGGCCCAAACATGTATTTGTGCTTTTACTGTTGAATACTGACTTGTAACTTAAGTACTTCGAACTCCAGTCTCATAAAGAGACTAGAGGGGTGTGTTTTATATTAAATACATATATTTTAAATATATACCTGGTGTGGTTGTCTTTTCATTTGGTCATTCAAGAGATTATAGACTGGTAAAACAAGCTGCTTTACATTCCTTAAAGACTTAGCCTGATGGCTGCTCTCCATAGCTACCACTAGGATAGCTTTCAATAAAGGTTGTCTTTAACCTATCACCATAAGGGGTTGTTTGGACTGATACAGGGTGCCCACTACAACTAGTGGACGGCATATATCAGGCCAACTTCTCACATACATTTACCGTGCCATTGTACTACATAACGGGTTTGTGCTGAACTTTTACCGAGTTAGGTGGTACATAAATGTTGTGTGGTTTTCTCCTAAAACTAGCCTCATTTATTATGCCTGAGGATTCTCAGAATCACTACAGAACTACCATCTTCTGCATCTTCTGTATAATAACTATGTATAAGGGTCATCCCTTTCATCATCCTCGGCTGACATGACACAGCAAGGTAGAACCCTTGTGGGTACCTTTTGGGTATATAAACACCATATCTTTGCTGGGGTGGGAAGAGGAGAAAAACGTCCATGCTTACACGCTGACACAAGACGCAGACACTCCACCACGCAGTGGTCCCATATCCCTCTCGGGGTGTCCATCTCGAGACCAAGACAGGGTCCTTTGTTCTCTCACACCAGGTAATGCCGTTTGTTTTATCCTAGGGGGATTCTTGGCTCCACACCTACATATATGCTAGGTACACATGGGTATATCTAGTTAGGGTTAGCATCGTAGGAGTACGCATTATTATTGTCATGCATCTATATACCTGGATATATCCATTGTTTTAGCACTAAGGTAGAAATCTACCATCCATTTACTCTGTTGGTGCTTATAATCGTTTATATCTGTTTCTGTCTTATGGTTGTCGCAGCATACATATTTTACACTAGAATGACGCTGGCTCATTAAATGCTTATTAAAAACGTCCCCATCGTTTATTCTGTGCATCTCTCTGAGACAAAGTGAGCACGAGTGACTGCGCGAAAAGTACTGTACTGTTTCCACGATCCCTGAGGGATCAGGGTTGTCATGTTCGATAGTTGCCAGAAGCTATTCTCTCCTTGGTAAGAGGGGTTCATAGTGGCACTGTGAGCTATCTGGTATACAGGCGAGCATATCCGGTGGGGGTCTCTGGAATCAGTCTGGACATCAATCCCACAGTTTATGCTGTCTAAACGCACAGATCCTATATAAATTTATAGGAACTAAACAACACCTCGCCAAGCTGTTAGCTTCCAGACTACTTCAGATGTTGCCTCTTATAGCAAGATGGGATCAATCTGGATTTGTGCCTGGGCCGACCACATCCCATAATCTTCGTACGTTCTTTGAGGTACCGCACACTTTTGCACCCACCATCAATGCTGCCGCAATTTTCTTGAATGCAATCAAGGCATTCAATTCCCTTGAGTGACCGTACCTTTCCGTGCTATTTGTCCTGCATCAGCCCCAGGTTCATCACACCAATTGGCCTTCTTTATGCACAACCCGTGGCTAGCCTCCAGGTCAATGGATGGATCACTCCTCCTTTTGCTGTGTCCCGCGGCATTCGCCAGGGGTACCCCCTGTTGCCCATTTTTTTTGCTATCGCAATGGAGCCCCTTGCTGCTCGACTCTGACAACATCACTCCCACCGTGACCTGGCTTTCACACCCGAGTTGTTCTGGTATCTATGTAAGCAGATGATGTCACCCTGTACGTCAAAACAAACCTGTGACAGCCTAGACCCCTAGATTTGGTGGGCTTTCTGGAATTACCATAAATTGGGCAAAATCAGTGATATTTCCACTTACCCTTTGTGGGTGGATGCCTGGATGAAACTCCCGCTCTCAATGTTAGGCATGTTGATCGTATTGCCCAAATTACTCTACCTGTTTATTAACCTTCCGCTCCCACTGCTGCAGTGCTTTAGGTGAAATCTCTGACCGCACTTGGAAGAACTTGCATAGGCAAGAAAATAACATAGAATTGCATAGGAGGTACTTACAGTCCCCTTAGAGCAGGGCGGGTTGGCCGTGCTGGATATGGACCTTTACTATCACAGCACGCAGGCGGAATTCACACATTATTTTCTCTATCCTACGCCGTACGTGCCTGAACACGACCACGCTGCCCCATGACCCCTCAGGTCCCCCGGAGTTGCAGAAGTTGACTGCACTCCTGCTTCTGCTTGCTAAACGGTGAGTGGGAATGCTTTGGGGTCGCTGCCGCGTTCCGCAGAAAGATGACTAGTTCAAAGATGCAGCATACTGCCAGGAGAACATAACCGCTTATTGTGAACTGATGACACTGAGGTCATGGCCTAAAGATACCTGGTCCCCCCTTCAGCTGTGCTTAGGTATGCAAGATATGGAAAGGGCTGAGAACACCGCTCTTGACATGCAGGGGGCAGACTAGTAGGTGCTCTATCAGCCACCTGGGGGGCCTCCTGTGGTCGGCGCTTTGGGCTGCTGTGTGCCGCTCTATGAACTTGATCCCCTGGATTTGTTTCTGCTCCAATAAAGCTAAGTGGCTTCTTTCCCCTCTCTTCCTGACCCTCCTCCTCTACCTTGGTTTCTCCCTGATCATAATCGGGAGAGGTTTTGGCATTGTCAAGCTAATGTCTTTATGCTGAAATTATTATACTTGTACCGTGCCGTATGCTGTATTCTGACATGACTTGCAATGCCTCCTCTTGGTTTCTTCTGTTTCTGTATTTGAAACTTTAAAAGAAAGAATGCAAGAAAAAAACACACCTCGCCCAACCTCTTATTGTGCAGCTTAAAGGTTCTGATCTTACTGTCTCCATAGTCATTTGTTTTCATGAAGGTCAGCTCCATTGTAAAAGATTTTCTTTTGAATGTTAATTATTTTCATAAGCTGCAAGGCGGTGCTGGCATATAGAGTTCTGGGACCAGTAGGGTGGACAAGTAGCATAACCCTTTAAAAGTGATAGGTACTCCTTTCACTCAGACTGATATGGAGAGAATGCCTGACCTTGTAAACTGGTACAACAAATATGGCACAGATGTACATTGCTTCTCTTGGTCTAGCAGGCCAGTCTCCCCAGTAATTGGCAAACAGGGTTTTGGATTATTTTGGTTCCTGTGTCGACTAAGCTGATGAGAACCTTATTGTGTTTTCTTGGTGATAGGTTCATGTGTCGTGGTGTCCTGACGTGCGATTTCCCTAGAGGTGAGGCCTTCTCTTGGTTTTGTTGGCTCAGTAACAACAACTTAGATGGAAAGATCCTCAGGTTTGTTGGTCTCAGGGTATTGATGCCCCCCTGAGTTACCAATGATCACCCTGGGTTCCCTCGGTTTTAGATTCCTGTGATGGGTGCTCCGGAGGAGATCCCTGCGTGTTGTTGTAATTAAGATTCAGGGAACCAGTGTTCCCGAGGTTAGCACAATTTTTCTAGAGTTCTACCAATGGGTCCCAGCTGGAAAATTGCATGGGGCTGGAGTCGTGGTGGGGGCTATCCATGCCTGCAGGGGATGGGGTCCCAGCTGGCCTGTCATTGGGTGGGTGGCCAGAGCTGCAAACTTTTAAAATGTTGTGCGTGGTTTGAATCTCGGCGTTGGCTCAACATTCCGGTAATCCTGGGCAATTCACTTAATCATAATAGTGTAGGTGCTTTTGTGTAGTTGTTTGTGATGTGTGTCTACATACATGTTTTTGTATATGTGAGAATGTGAGATGCATTTGTGTGTTTGCGTTTGCCATCATTAGATGGCTTGTTTAATTGTGATATTTGCTGTGTTTTACACAACATGGCAAATGGACTTTTTATGTCTTGAGCGATCCAATTGGGGTTGGAGGGGGTGTGTGAGTATGTATATATGTGTGTGTGTGTGTTGGGGGGACGGGCTGAGTTGTGCACTATGCATAAAATGTTCTGTCCAACCGATTACAAATATTGTTGGAGTAATTCATAATCAGCAGCAATATGCTGACAAGCCACAAGAGCTGGAGCCAAGGTCGGGCCGGGCCCCGGCGTCGGCTCAACATCCTGTGACTCTGGGTAAATCACTTAATCTCCCTGTGCTTAAAAAGAAAGACAAAGGCAGACCTTGTATAATGTAACTGGTGCTCCTGTAATGTGTTTTAATGCCTTCAGGCTAAGTTTGGAGGCACATTTTCATTTGTTCCAAATTTTGTATAGTAAAATCTTAGTTCAATATGTGTTGACAGTTACAGCCACAACTCCAGTAAGTCTCATACTTGCATTGCAAGCAGATATTTGGGCACCTCAAAATTCATATTCACCCACACTGGTTTCAGGTTTTTACAGATATTCCAAATATTAACCAAATTCTGTGATCTCAGGTAATCCGTTTATTTCACAGAGCCTCCTATTTGTTCACTACTGCATGTGAGAGCACACTCATTTGCTTGAATTCAGGACATGAAATGCTGCTTTACGCTGTGTAATAAAATCCAGGGCACACATGGGATGCATATGGCAAATGATTTGTCTTTTATTTCAGTTACGGAATTATCATCACTTGCTCGCCTAGTTCTAGAGCTCTGGTTTTTAGTGGGTGTTTATAACGTGCCAGGACAGAGTGCTCTAAGAGTTAAGGCTGAAGGCAGTGCAAATTTCGGACACTGTCAGTGAGCGATAAAAGGTGTATGGAATACTTGCTCGCCCAATCTAGTTTAGGACATACACATTTTGAAACACTTCAACTACTCAATCAATCAATTAATCAATCAAGGGTATTGTGAGCACTCTACTTACCCGTGAGGGTCTCAAGTCGCTGGGGTGGGGGAGGGGGGGTGTTCAGCAGATCCGTTTTAGCCGAAGACCCAGGTCTTGAGGGTCTTCCTGAAGGTGTTCAGGGAGGGGGCGCGTTTGATATCTGCCGGGAGCTCGTTCCAGGTTTTGCCCGCGATGTAAGAGCAGGATATTCCACCTGCTCTGGCTCTGTGGATGCGCAGGGTTTCGGCCAGTGCGAGGTTGGCTGATCGGAGGTTTTCTTTTGGGTACGTGGAAGGTGATTCTGTCATTGAGGTATTTGGGTCTGTTGCTGTGTAGGCATTTGTAGGCGTGGGTGAGGATTTTGAAAGTGACTCTTTTCTCCACGGGGAGCCAGTGGAGCTTTCGTAGATGTTGGCTGATGTGCTCGTGCCGAGGGATGCCGAGGGCGAGTCTGGCGGCGGTGTTCTGTATCGTTTGGAGTTTGCGGAGAAGGGAATCGTTTATGCCGGCGTAGAGTGCATTTCCAAAGTCCAGTCTGCTGCTGATGAGTGCGTGGGTGACTGTCTTCCTTGACTCAGGGGGAGGGATCCATTTGAACGTCTTTCGGAGGATGCGGAGGATGTTGAAACAGCTGGAGGCGACGGTGTTGACCTGTCGTTTCATGGTGAGGGATGAGTAGAGTACGATGCTGATGTCTCTGGCATGGTCAGAGGGGGTCGGTGGGCTGCCGAGGGCGGTGGGCCACCAGGTGTTGTCCCATTGCCGAAGGGGTGGTTCCGAGGACGAGGACTTCTGCCTTCTCGGCATTGAGCTTTAGGCAGCTGTTGGTCATCCAGACCGCGACGTCCTGCCTTCCTTTCTGGAAGTTGAGTCTGGCGGTGGTGGGGACTTTGGTGAGGGAAAGGATGAGCTGGATGTCATCAGCGTAGGATATGATGTTGAGGCCGTGTTGTGGGACGATGGCGGCGAGGGGGGGCATTGTAGATGTTGAAGAGGGTCGGGCTTAGTGATGACCCCTGTGGGACTCCGCAGGTGGTTGCCATGGGATCGGAGAGGAAGGGTGGCAGTCTAATCCTTTGGCTTCTTCCGATGAGGAATGATTGGATCCAATCTAGGGCGATTCTTTGTATGCCGGCGTTGTGTAGTCTGGCGACGAGTGTGCGGGGGGAGACGGTGTCGAAGGCTGCTGATAGGTCGAGTAGGATCAGAGCTGCGGAGTGGCCTTGGTCCAGGAGGGTGCGGATGTCGTCTGTGGCAGCGAGTAGGGTGGTCTCGGTGCTGTGGTTGCTTCGGAATACAGATTGGGACGGGTCGAGAACGGCGTGGTCTTCGATGAATCTTGTCAGCTCCCCGTTGACTGTTTTCTACGCCACTTTAGCAGCAAAGGGGAGGAGCGAGATGGAGCGGTAGTTCTTGAGGTCAGTTGGGTCCGCTGAGGGCTTCTTGAGCAGGGATCTGACCGCTGCACATTTCCAGTCATCTGGGAAGGTGCCTGTTTCGAAGGTAGTGTTAATGGTGCGTTGTAGTTCGGGTGCAATGGCGGTGGCGGCTCGGTGGTAGATGTGTGAAGGGCAAGGGTCATGGGGACCCCAGAGTGGATGCATTTCATGGTTGAGGCAGTGTCTTTGGCATTGATCGGTGTCCAGGTGGAGATGGTGGGCTGGCTGAGGTGTCCGGTGGATGGTCGACAAAGTTGTCGTAGAGGTTTTTGATCTTGAGGTGGAAGTAGGTTCCAAGCTTATCGCAGCGGTCTTGGGATGGGGTGATGTCTGTGGCTTTGCTGCGGGGGTTGGTGAATTCCTGGATGACACTGAAGGGTTCCTTGGAATTGCTGGAGTTGGCGAGGGTTTTGTTGTGGATGAAAGTCCTTTTGGTGGTTCTGACTCATTTGTGGTAGTCCACCATGGCTTCCTTGTAGGTGGTGTTGCTTCCGGGTGTCTTGTTGTTTCTCCAGTTTTTCTCCAGGCGTCAGCAGGTGTGTCTGGCATCTTGGAGATCGGTGGTGAACCAGGCGGCTTTCCTGGGGTGCTGTTTGTCGGGGTTGCGTAGCGGGCGTGCTTGTCTGCAGCATTGCAGATCCACGTGTGGAGTTCCCTGGCTGCTAGGTTGGCGTCGTTTGTCGGGGTGTGGTTGTCTCGGATGAGGGTGGAATTGGGTTGTCGTCAATTACTTTGCTCCGGTTCCTTCGTGGTGGGCGTGGGGCTGGTTTGGGTGGTTTGGGTTTGTCGACAAGGAAGTGTACGCAGTGGTGGTTGGTCCATGGTGGTTGCGTTGTGAGACTGAAGTGGACGCTGTTTCCTGCTTCGAAGATGGGGTCAAGGGTGTGTCCTGCCCTGTGGGTTGGTGTGGTGACGAGTTGTTTGAGTCCGATGTTGTCGACGTTGTCATGAAGCGTGGTGGAGTTGGGGTCGCTGGGGTTGTCGAGGTGGAAGTTCAGGTCTTCGATCAGTATGTAGTTCATTGAGGTGATGGCGTGGGGTGCGATGAGGTTGATGATGGTGGCGGGGAAGAGGGTCCGGGGGCCAGCGGGTCTGTAAGCGAGGGTGCCGCGGAGTGTGAAGTTGGGTCAGGTCTGGATCTGGAAGTGCAGGTGTTCGGCGGAGGGGAAGGTTTCGCTGGAGGTAGTGAGGCGGAGGGTGTTCTTGTGGGCGATGGCGAGGCCCTGTCCCAGTTGGTAGGGGCGGTCCTTCCTCGGGATCTTATATCCATCCGAGAGGGCGCTGTTGATGTCGGGGGCGGAGGAGGCATTGGTCCAGGTCTCCGTGAAGAAGGTGATGTAGGGCGAGAGAGAGTCAAGCAGGTTCCAGATCTTCAGGGCGTGTTTGTGGATGGAGCGCACTTTGAGGATGATGCATCTTAGGGTGTCGCAGATGTTGTTGTCGGCGGTGTTGGTGGCTGGGGTGGTGGTGAAGATCTGGCAGCAGTGGAGGCAGGAGAACTGGCCGTGGGTCATGTTTGGCATGGCCTGTTGGCAGTCTCTGAGTCTTCCAGGGTTGACTGCGTGGAGGGCGGCTGTGCGGTAGCGGTGGATGGTAGGAGATCCAGGGTCCCTGGCGCTGGTCGCGGTCGGGTCGCGGACAGGCGTAGGCGGGCTTGACAAAGACAAAGGCAGGCCTTGTATAATGGAACTGGTGCTCATGTAATGTGTTTTAATGCCTTCAGGCTAAGTTTGGAAGTACATTTTCAATTGTTCAAAATTTTGTATAGTAAAATCTTACTTCAAAATGTGTTGACAGTTACAGCCACAGTTACAGGTACAACTCCAGTAAGTCTCATACTTGCATTGCAAGCAGACATTTGTGCACCACAGAATTCATATTCACCCACATTGGTTTCAGTTTTCTACAGATATTCCAAATATTAACAAAATTGTGTGATCTTAGGTAATCCGTTTATTTCACAGAGCCTCTTATTTGTTAACTACTACATGTGAGAGCACATTCATATGCTTGAATTCAGGACATGAAATGCTGCTTCACGCTGTGTAATAAAATCCAGGGCACACATGGGATGCATATGGCAAATGATTTGTCTTTTATTTCAGTTACGGAATTATCATCACTTGCTCGCCCAGTTCTAGAGCTCTGGTTTTTGGTGGGTGTTTATAACGTGCCACGACAGAGTGCTCCAAGAGTTAAGGCTGAAGGCAGTGCAAATTTCTGACACTGTCAGTGAGCAATAAAAGATGTATGGAATACTTGGTCGCCCAATCTAGTTTATAAAATACACATTTTGAAACACTTCAACTAATCAATCAATCAATTAATCAATCAGGGGAATTGTGAGCACTCTACTCACCTGTGAGGGTCTCAAGGCGCTAGGGGGGGTCAGCAGATCCGTTTTAGCCGAAGAGCCAGGTCTTGAGGGCCTTTCTGAAGGTGTTCAGGGAGGGGGCATGTCTGATGTCTGCCGGGAGCTCGTTCCAGGTTTTTCCCGCGATGTAAGAGAAGGATATTCCGCCTGCTCTGGCTCTGTGGCTGCTTGGTGTGACCGCGCAGCGGCCGCCATTATGAAGGGAAGGGGGAGGAACGTGCAGCTGGGAGGCCGGACGGTCAGGAGGAAGGGGCTGCAGGGGCAGAGGCGTCGGCGGGAAACTGCGGGAAAAGACGACCCAATGAAGGATTTGAGCGCCACACGAAAACTCATAGAAGTACACACAGGGCACAAGAAAATAAAATACAGACAAAATGGGCACGAGAAAAAATGAAAAACAAAACTGAAGGGCACAAGACACAAGAGAGCAAAACCGCCACCACCAATGCCACCACCACCAATACCACCGCCAGTAACCGGGAGAGTAGGCAGGCACAGAGCGGAGCGGCCTCGAACTCTACAAGGAGGCGGGTGTCTGGGGATCGACGGCGGTCAGAGCACAGCGGAGCTCCTGGGAGAGAGCGGGCCCTAGACCTGAGGTCAGAAGTCTTGCTCGCGCTTCCCCGCAGTGGCCGCCATTAAGTAGGGTGGGGGGGGGGCGTGCACCTGGTAGGTGGGGACTGTCAGGGTGGAGGGGCTGCGGGGCCAGAGGCGGTGTCGGGAAACGGCGGGAAAAGACGACCCTATGAAGAATTTGAGCGCCACATGAAAACTTGTAGAATTAAACACAGGGCACAAGAAAATGAAATACAGACAAAATGGGCACGAGGAAAAACGAAAAACAAATCTGAAGGGCACAAGAGAGCGAACAAACTAAACTGAATGGGCACAAGACAAAACGAAATACAACTGAAAACAAGCATTGGCATAGCTAATAGGTCTCGCCTTTGGGACCTTATAAGTGTTTAGCCATGCAACAGTTGCATAACTAAATACTTATAAGGTCCCAAAAGCGAGACCTATTGGCGATGCAAAGCGGCTGTGCGGCCGCGAAAGTTAAAGTGATCACGATCAAACATCAAAGCGGCAGAGCATAGTACGGCGGATCAGAGCACAGCGGAGCCGCTGGGGAGACAGCTGGCCTCAGACCAGAGATCAGAGGTCTTGCTCTCCCCTGCGAACCTATTAATAAAAAATAAAAAAAACACATGTCCACACCACATAAATTATGTTTTTATGCTTTCATCTCTACCTATCCAATACTAATTTGCAAATACAGGTAGATCCTTGTGATACAGGAGTACTTATCATAAGTTGCAATGGTACTCACTCTTTCTTTTCCACCTGCAGCAGAGGCACAGAACCTGCAGTGGGAGAAGCCAGAGCTGAAGCACTATACTGGCCAAATAATTAACTTGAGGTATGTTTTGTGAAGACTTTAGTATGTGCTAGATGTGCTAGAGGGCATTGCTCATGATTGTTTCACAGGTCACACCACTCCAAACATTAAATTGTGTTGTCATGCTTTGTTTTCTCTACCTATCCGAGAAATACCTCCTGAGTCGAGGTAGGTCCTTGTGAGGCAGCAGTGCTCAAACTGTTTCAAACATGCACTTTTAGTCCCTGCAAGCAAAGTTACACAATGCCCCGCAGAGTGCTGAAGATTATTCAATAGAACATAAAGATTTTGTAGTTGAGGAAGTGATGGAAAAAAAGAGTGGCAGTCCCCATACTAACTGGAAAGACAGCGAGACGAATTGCATAACATATAGTATCCAAGAGCCATTCGAAGATTATAGTCTCTTAGATTTGAGGGTGCACTGTACCAGATGTCCCTCCAAGTAATAATTGCCCATTTGAAACAGAAGCGATGTTGCACATGAGTTCGCTCATGCTTTAGTGTAGCCTGGCACCAGCTTCAATCAGGCTGATGGCCCCATTGGGAATCTGTTTCACAAACGTGCACCAGCAGCCAAGACACTCCTAAGATCTACGCAAATGCATGTGCAATACCTGATGTCTTTCAGACTGACATAGAACATATTATTGCCTTAATACATGGCGATGTAAAGCTTTCTGTCACTGTGGATGAAACCCCAGAGATGCAAGGAGATCCAGCAGTTGCAAAACATTTCACATTTTGCAATGCAGAAAATGGTTGGGGCCGTCGGACTATAAAGGCTGATCTGGATGTTTTAGACATCTGCCATGCAGCTTCAGTTACAGCATTGTTCCGGAATACACTTAACATGTTTGGCAAAAAAATAGAGCAATGCTATGTGCATCTGCAGTGATTCTGATAGTTACCTGAGAAAATTGTGTGGTGATCTATCACAGGTGAGGATGGAGTTCAAGGCCTTTCCAGCCAGGGGTCCATGCCATCTACTTGACGGTATTTAGAAAGCTGCTTTAAAATCTTCACAACTAATGAAAGAAACAATTGACTTTGCTGTTAATTGTGACACACTCTTTGAGAGTCCACAGGAGCTGAAAAGAAAATATTTCTCTCCGTTTAAGCTTCTATAGCATGAGAGAAAAACAGATCACAACATTGTCTTTCAGTAGGTGTTTTTCTGTTTTGTTTCAATGTGGTGACCACTCACAGACTTTCCACCGGGCGCATATTCGACAGGCAGGAAATGTGAAGACCTTAAAACACACATCAATTGTGAAGTTAAAAAAAGTACCGTGTACTGAACCTATCGCTTTTTGCATGAGTAGAAGACTGACTGTAGTACTTCTGCTTGAAACAAACCTGGGGGATACATTCAACGACGTTGGAACGGCAATATGCTCACTGCTGGGCACCTGGGAGCCAAAGCACTGTAGAAGATAGGTTCTGTACATTTTATGCAACAATGCATGATAAATGCAAGCTATAATGTGTTGCAGTTTCCCCTTGAGAATGCCATTTGATGTCAATAAAGCATCTTCATGGTACTCGGCTCAAGATCTTGATCTCTTTCACAACGCAGAACTTGCTTCAGATTTTCAAATGTATCAGTTCATTTCTGACCGTTTTGATGACCGCAAATGTATAAGTAACCAGTTCTGTGTATATATTTGGGAGCCAGTCCCTAAAGATAGCCAGGTCGAGGTACACGATTATTGGCTTGGAAAGCCACACCAGTGGGCCCAGATCGCAGGCTGTGTTTTGAGAGTCCTTGGACTGCCAGTCTCTAGCGCCAGCGTTGAGAGGTCCTTCTCCCCGGTCGGGGGTTTTCATGAGCAGGACTGAAAGGGCCAGGCTGAGCAGTGATTCGCTTAAAAAAAGCATTGCATGGTGTACTATCGAAATTCGACTTGTAGGGTTGTAGTACATTTCCATGATAAACAGTGTGTGGAGTACACCAGTCCATCAACAACAATTCATCACTGCATTCCTCCGCAAAGTATATTCATGCTGTAACGACTAATAAGAAACTGTATATGTCCTGGAATATTGGTGTGATAAGCCGCCACTGCAATAAAGCTGTTCTGTAAACACTGGATAAACATGGTCTCTGCACTATTTTTTCAGTATCAAAATATATAAACACTGACTTTGACACCTGCACTCAGCCCTGTCCCTCCCACTTCCCCAATCTTTCCCATAGATTTTTGGAAACGGGCCCGACTTCAAAACGTTCTGCTTAGGGGGTCTCAGAGCGAAAAGGTTGAAAGAACTTCTACTTCAGACGTTATTTACGTCATTGCATGCTATGTCCGTGCAATTAAGTAAACGGTAGGTAGCACTGAGCTCAAAGGTACTGTGGATCAAACAATTAGATGTGTTGGGGATCTGCAAGGTTTTCTTTTTGTTTAGAAGTTTAACTTTTACATCTATTTTACAATTGCTAAAACATTACTTTAACATTTACTTACAGGGATTGGAGACTGTGCAGCCCAAGGAATACTTCACTGAGAATCTCCCTTAATTCATTGTTCTGCAGCATTCTATGCAAAAAATGAAAACAGGCAAAATATGTTCACATAAATAAAGGATGAAGTTTAATCAAATATTTGATACAGGAAAAATATTTCATACAACACAAGGTCTCAGAATTCAGATTCCCTACACTGTGCTGCAGAAGAACAAGTCTGGTAAAATCCGGAAGAACGTTTCATTTTATTTAGGGCAATCTTGACCCCTAGGGTGTCTGGATGCTTTTGACAGGAATGGACTGGTCTGGGACTCAAAAGTAGCTTTGGAATAAAATGAAAACAGACCCAAACTGTTCCTCCTCCTTCTTTGCCTCTTCTATCTTTCCATCCATGCATTCTCTATCTCCTTCTCCCCCACTCTCATTCTGCCTTCCTAATATTTCTCTCTCGCACTCTCCATTTTACTCGATCACTCTCCTGAAGCCTCCACAGTGCATGCTGTAATTTACTTCGGGGAGATGGGGTGACTGGTAGGAACGCCTGGGACTTCAAAACCTGGCCTCCAGCGGATCAAGTTCCCGCAGGGAATGCCAGATGCAGTAGATGGCCAATCCAGCCAAGGCTTTACATAAATATATTTTCCATTTCAACAGTTTTTCACATAAGTAAAGGTATGCATACAAGCACGTTTACAAAAGAACAGTGTTACCTTTCATCCCATCTTAGTACGACAGACATATTTGGTGATGTATCTCTGCAATTATTAGACGTGAGTCGGACAGATAATTATGAAAATCTGCACAATTAATAATGATATGGACCACATATAAGAAAGCTGCTTCTGTTTCACAGGAAGTCAAGCAAGAGAGACAAACAAAAAGAACTGTTGCAGTCTAGATCACAATTGTGCAAAGAAAGACAGCTGCTGCCAGCGCGTGCTATGGCCTAATTCATGATTAAGGCTCCCTGTTTTCCGTTTTTACTGATTTTTACAGATAAATACAGACAGAAAACCACTTATTTTCTTGTCTGTATGTATTTTTAAATGTGGATAAAAACGGAAATTGTGTGCTTAAATACACTTTGCCATGACTGCCAGGCCAATAAATGTGTGGATTGATAGGTAAGGGGGTTAAAAAAATAAAGGAATTTTAGTAAAGAGGCTTAAACAGCAGTAGACATGCACAAGGCTGATGTTGAAATGTGCATATTTTCATATAAGTGCATTGATTTATCTTCTGCGGTTATTCATATCACTGAAACCTGGCAGACATTCAAGCATGAGTGCATATTTATTGGTTAAATAAATGTGCAAATATACCAGTTTCAGCTTTATTTTTTCACAAAACCCATAATAAATGACAAAAAATAAATATGGATAAATACAGACAGAAATGTCAAAAAAATAAATACCATAAAACTGTGAGCCCTATTTATGATTGCAGCATCTTAGTTTCTCTTATGTATAATATTCCTTGATCATTGAAGGGTGCATTGCAACGCTTTCGTATCCTGACTTTTCGTTGTGATCATTGCCCATTTATATGCTATTTCTCTCGAATTTTTACTCTTTTTCGCAGCAGTATTCCTTATTGGATTCTCTTACCTGGAGGACTAGGGGCCCGATTCACAGAACTAACTTAAAACAAAATCCTAAACTTACTACCATTTTGGTATTCACAGAAGGCACTTACTCATTTCGGTATTCACAGAAGTTAGGATTCCTAACTTTAGGACTCCTAAATGCCTTCTGTGAATACCAAAAGTCTTAAAGTTAGGATTTTTCTCAGTTTAGGAGTTGTAACGTAATTTTAAGACTTTCGATATTAACAGAAGGCATTTAGGAGTCCTAAAGTTAGTAGTCCTAACTCTACTACTCCTAAACTGAGAAAAATACTAACTTTAAGACTTTCGGTATTCACAGAAGGCATTTAGGAGTCCTAAAGTTAGGACTCCTAACTTCTGTGAATACCGAAATGAGTAAGGGCGAATCCAGAAACCTCGTGGCATTTCTTTACTATCCGCATCCTAGCACATACCTGGTCCCAGCGCACCTCCTGGCTTCCCACTGAGCCCTCCTGCCGCCGCCGCAACAACACCCCACCGCGGCCGCAGAGTGCAGGACCACAGCGGCGGAAGTCCGCCTACGTAACAAGCGCGCACGGAGGCGCATAAATTTGAACTTAGCCCCGGCAGAGCGGGCGAATCCAGAAACCTTGTGGCATTTCTTTACTACCCGCATCCTAGCACATACCTGGTCCCGGCGCATCTCCTGGCTTCCCACTGAGCCCTCCTGCCGCCGCCGCAACAACACCCCACCGCGGCCGCAGAGTGCAGGACCACAGCCCCCAGGAGCCTCAGCGGCGGAAGTCCGCCTACGTAACAAGCGCGCACGGAGGCGCATAAATTTGAACTTAGCCCCGGCAGAGCGGGCGAATCCAGAAACCTCGTGGCATTTCTTTACTACCCGCATCCTAGCACATACCTGGTCCCGGCGCACCTCCTGGCTTCCCACTGAGCCCTCCTGCCGCGGCCGCAACAACACCCCACCGCGGCCGCAGAGTGCAGGACCACAGCCCCCAGGAGCCTCAGCGGCGGAAGTCCGCCTACGTAACAAGCACGCACGGAGGCGCATAAATTTGAACTTAGCCCCCGCGACGCGGGACGCGCGCGGGTGGCGCCGGGATAAGCCCGGGCAAAGGGCGGGCCGTCTGTGGCCGTCAGGGGCCGGAAGAGGCCGGGCTGGGCCACAGCTCTTAGTTGATTGATACGGACATTGTGCACGTGAGACTTTGTCAGTCTGTGGCCCTTGCCTGACCTTGTGTTGGAGTAATTATAAATGATATTGTGTAGGCTCCTCTCAAAAACAGGAC
This sequence comes from Triturus cristatus, assembly GCF_964204655.1. Taxonomy (NCBI): domain Eukaryota; kingdom Metazoa; phylum Chordata; class Amphibia; order Caudata; family Salamandridae; genus Triturus; species Triturus cristatus. The sequence goes on along the minus strand of NC_140585.1, from coordinate 413,327,038 downwards.
ATCCTCATTAGCGCTGTTGCCCCTTTTTGGTTTATTACTGTTGTATTAATTGTAATACCCCACTACTGACCATGCCCATTGGCAAACATGATAAATCTGCTGCTGGAACTGGTCTAATTGATAATTACCTAGTCAAAGTGGTTAACAAAATCAATAGTGACCGGAGAGCATCTCTTGGTAAAGGGGGCCTTCCTGCCTCTCCTGACATTATCTCCAATTCTGTGGTTGGTAGCCCAAACAAGGATATAACTGGTATGAGCACCCAGCCTGTCATAACGGTCGAAGCTCAGGTTCACCCAGAGCCTCTGATGGATCTTCTGGATAAAACCACTATTGATCTAGAGGAAGCTCCCCCTAGTCCTAGACCTGTGAGAGCTTGTAGGAAACAACCGAGCAAAAGGGGGGGAAAGCATACTAAAAAAAGAGCGGAAGCTCTGCACCAAGCCCCAAATAGTATTGCCCATGGAACCGTATCGCAGGAAGGCAATAGCTCAGCCTGTATTAATGTATCACCAGACCAATTTGCATTACTTGTATGTACCTTAGAGGCTAAATTTGAAGCTAAGCTAGCCGAGCATACTCAATCCTTAATGCTTCAAATTAATACGGCTAACTTGGAAGTCAAGAGGCTTGGAGATCTCATAGAGAATCTTTTGTCTGGTAGCGAAAGATTTAAGGCACTAGCTACAGGTTCTGCTGCTGTCTCTGAGGGCACAACATGTGATTCTTCTCAGCGTCCCACCCGGTGCCCCGTTATACCAGAAATCACCCCCTTTGACTCAATACCATTTAACGGTTTAGGTAAGCAAACTTTTATGGGACAAGGAGGCACATCAACTCTTAGACAGAGAACAAATATTGGTTTTACTAATCTTCCTCCAGACTGCGCGCCATACGTGGTTGTCCTGACAAATGTGCCCGCCTTAGAAAATCAGCATGCCCAGCCCCGTGAGGAAACACATGAGTCTCTAAAAAACAAAACTGTGTCTTGGCTCAATAGAAGATGTGGTATCCCGACATACCTCGCAGACCACATTTTATCTACTAGAAGGACGAAGTGGGTTGGCCCATCCCGAAAAAGCTGTAGTGGGGATTGTGTTACCCCCAGCATGTTAACAGTCCTGCTACGTGCAGCCTCTTTGATGGGTGATGCCAACAGTGTTAGTGTGCGCCCTTTGGGCTATTTTTATTCGCACCTAATTAGTTCCTCGAGTCGGGTGAGACTCAGACCATTTATTCCCAGGGAGCACCAGACGCCTGTAGCCCCTCAAGTGTCTAATGTTGATAATCATTGTGGGTATGGTCCTAACATCACCACCCATAATAGATTTGGGGCACTTTCGGGCCTGGAGGCCTGTGATTGACGAGAGGTCCCTGAGATTCAGGGAAGTGCCAGCCCGGCTGTTCTGGGTTATCAAGATATTGTAGAACCAATAATGAAACATGGAAACTCACAAATTAATTTTGATAGCATTGTAACTGATACAGGGGAAATGGTAAAATTGCTAAATTGGAACATTGCGGGCTTACGGACTAAAAAGAATGATAGTGGTTGGCTAAATATTCTTAAACAATATGACATTATAGCCCTCCAAGAGACTTGGGATAAGGACTGTGATTTCTGGATTGATGGTTTTACTTCCTATTTTGTTCCGGCCCAGAAATCTATAGCAGGAAGAGATAGGGGTGGTCTCATGTTTTTGATCTCAGTAAATATTATAGGAAGACTTAAGAAGGTTGTATGTACTTCCTATAATTGCCTTATTCTGGAAGTAAGTCTGGCAAATAACACCAAGCTTATATTAATTAACTGTTATAATTCACAGCAAGAAGAGTCCCCTAATGAGCATATTCACTGGCTGTCAACATTTTTAGAATTCTATAAAGACAATCAATCCACTTTTTGTTATTATATCCTGATGGGTGATTTTAATGTGCATTTATGTAATCTAAATTGCCATTATAGAGATAAGGATGGCCCACAATTCACAACCCCTCAACATTTTGAACATAGTTCCAAAGGGGAAGCCTTGGAGTCCCTTTTGAGTAATAATGAACTGTATGAAGTAGGGTTCCCGGACAAGAATTTCCGTGTCCCCACGTATGATGCTAGGGATTGTGAATCTATTATAGATTACATATTTTTATCTGCAGGGCTTTTAAGGTATGTGATTTTTTATAATGCTTTACGTTCCTGTTTTAGCCATCATAACCCGGTGGTAATGATATTAGCTAATGTTTTCCCCCTTATGGATAAATCAGCTCTGAGTCCTGCCTTAGTTACCGTGAAAGCTAAAGATCAGGGGAGGAGATTAAAATGGAGTAAGGTAATCCCTGAAGATTTTTTTAAGTTAATTACCTTAAAGGTTGGCCCACATTTAAGCATATGTGCTGATCCGCCATCTTATGGCAGGGATGTAATAACTGCTTTCGAAGCTATTTGTTCACAAGTGGCCAATGAACTCACTACGAAAGGCAGTGTTAATAAAAGTAAACCTGCCTGTGGTTGGTTTAATTATAATTGCTCCGCAGCTCATAATCGACTTAAAAAAGCCCTTAATGACAAACCTAGAAATAAAGGGCTAGTTATCCTCTTAAGGAAAGAGTATTCGCAAGCAATTCAGGCACGTAAAAGGGAAATTAAACAAGATGCATGGGTAGCCCTAATGGATAAAGCAATTCTGAAAGATAGCTCTAAATTTTGGGAAATTATTAATTCACAATAACAACAAGAGGGTGAGGGAAAATCACTCTTGATCCCCCTGGTTAATAATAAATCAACAACAAAAGAGTGAGTTAGGTAAGGAGCAAACCAAGAGAAAAGGCGTGGGCAAAAACCAAAATAGTGTTTTAAAAGAACCCTCACTCACCAACCTAGTTGGTGACATGCTTCATCATCGGGTTCCCACCAGAGAGGCCGAATGCCTCTCTGGTGTGCTGCAACGCCTGAATTACAGCGGAGCTGGTTGTGATAGAACGGAAGGTGAAAGTTTAAAAGGTAAATGGTTTTAACCAATAGCCAATTTAATTCTGGCAAACCAAAAACCGGATAAAAGCAAGTGAGTCGGACAAGAGCCGGCCTATTAGGTGGGACAAGGCTCGTCCTAATTATGGATAGGTCAACATGTTTCTGCTTAACATGCCTAGTTGGCTAGGCATGTTATACCGCAAAAAGCCATCCTATAATTCAGGGGCTAGTAACGCTCAGTACAAAGGTATTGTTAGCGTCATGGGTCCGAGAGGGGGGTAGTGAGCTATAGTATTTCCATGCTCGCACACTCCCGTGGAATACCTGGCTTCGTCCTGCTCGGACCCTTTGTACTGAGCGTTACTAGCCCCTGAATTATAGGATGGCTTTTTGCGGTATAAGAGTAAGTTGTACCGTATAATAACACCACTGGTTAGGGTGCACCTTAGCGTGTGCATACCGCCGTGGTGCTCCCCATGGTCCTGACGAATGCTTAGCCAACTAGGCATGTTAAGCAGAAACATGTTGACCTATCCATAATTAGGACGAGCCTTGTCCCACCTAATAGGCCGGCTCTTGTCCGACTCACTTGCTTTTATCCGGTTTTTGGTTTGCCAGAATTAAATTGGCTATTGGTTAAAACCATTTACCTTTTAAACTTTCACCTTCCGTTCTATCACAACCAGCTCCGCTGTAATTCAGGCGTTGCAGCACACCAGAGAGGCATTCGGCCTCTCTGGTGGGAACCCGATGATGAAGCATGTCACCAACTAGGTTGGTGAGTGAGGGTTCTTTTAAAACACTATTTTGGTTTTTGCCCACGCCTTTTCTCTTGGTTTGCTCCTTACCTAACTCACTCTTTTGTTGTTGAAATTATTAATTCCCCTTTGCTATCTGGCTCCCAGAATTCTGTGCTAGAATTGAATATCCCAGAGGAGGATTGGTTAGGTCACTTTGAAAAAATCTATGGGAGTAACCTTGAGCTGGAATCCTTTGTGGTACCAATTTTTAGTCCTCCCCTTCCTCTTATTAGCTTTACTATTGAAGAGGTGGAGAAAGCTATCGAGGGTACGGCCGGGCGCAAGGCGCCAGGCCCAGACGGGGTGCCTTCTGATATGTATAAGGCTGACTCTAAGTACTGGGCTAAAATATTGCTAAATGTTTTTAACTCTGCGGCCGTAACAGCTCTCCCGAAGTCGTGGTCCCAATCGATTATAATCCCTGTGTTTAAAAAGGGCCAAAGGGGAGACCCTACATGCTATAGGCCCATATCCCTGTTGGACTCTTCGTTTAAAATCCTAGGAAAGGTTATTTTGGCTAGGATATCAAACTGGGCTACAGAGAAAGGAGTAATCTCCAACGCCCAGTATGGTTTTAGATCAGGGAGGGGAACAGAGGATCAATGTCTTAATTTACACCTAATCGTTGCAAAGTACACAAAAGCTTCAGGGGGCTCGATTTTTCTAGGATTTATGGACCTGTCCATGGCTTTTGACCTGGTTAACAGGTCTAAGCTTTGGTCTATGCTCCTGGATTTGGGTCTGGATAGGCCCCTTGTGTACTTTCTGGCAGAACTACATAAAGATTTGAAAGCCTCAATAAGGATGACTCAGGAGGGGAAATGTACTGCTAGTTTTAAATCTGGTAGAGGGGTACGCCAGGGTTGTATTCTTGCCCCTATGTTATTCACATTGTACATAAATTCCCTTGAAGATAATTTGCTATCTGCATCTCTTGACATTCCACGGGTAGAAGGTACTCCTATACCCGTACTTGTTTTCATGCAGATGACACAGTTTTATTGGCCCGGACTCCGCTCGGGCTACAAAGATTATTGAATTCTTTTGGGGATTTTATGAAATCTTTGGACCTTGTGGTTAACAATGGTAAATCCCACATTATGGCTCTGGGTAAGGGAAAGAACCTCCCCAAAACTTTTTATTGCAATGGAGAAGTTATCACTAGAGTGAAAGTGTTCACCTACCTAGGAGTCGTCTTTGACGATAAAGGTACCTGGGCACCTCAATTATCTATCAAGGTGAATGCGGTGTGTAGCTCCTCGGCTGCAATATTGGGTTTTGCGAAAAGGTTGGGAGGGAAACCCTGTGAGGCTATTTTAAATATATACCAAGCTAAAAGGGTTTCAATAGCTAGGTATGGGGCCGCAATTTGGGGGTACATTAAACCTGATCCCATACAAACAGAAGAGAATAAATTCTTACGTGCTCTTCTTGGTCTCCCCCAATCCACTGCGACACATTCGGTCCATCTTGAATTGGGGACAGGATATATTTCTGACATTATAAAAATTGCTCTAATTCTGTTATGGATCAGAACCTGGTTGAATTCGGATCTTACGTTGAGCCATAGTATCCTGAAAGATTGTATTAAATTAGATAACATGAAGGAAATTCAGTAGCTGTCCTATATTAAACTGATATCTAAGAAAATTGGACGCCCGGAGCTTTTCACCAATCCCGAAGGCCTATGTAAAGCCGATTTAATGTGGGATAAAACTTATTATATTAAGCACTGCGAGGTTGAGCGAGAATCCCAGGAGTTATGTAAACCTACAGTAAGGGCTCACCTCTTGCTTATTTTAACTATGGCTATGCACCCATATTTGTCAACTTTTATCATAGATGGCTATTGACTAAATTCTGTTTCAACCAGATCCATTTAGTATTAAGTGTCCCCCAGGGTTAGTCTAGGCCGGAAGATATGGCCCCTTGTAAATGTGATGATTTTTCTCTCCAAGATACAATGCACTTTATGTTTTTTTGTCCTTTGTACCTGGACGCTAGGAAAAGGTTTATTTTCCCTATTCTGAGGGGAAAGCCTTTGTACAAGTTAAACCTGCATTGTTGTTTCTACAATTATTGGAATCCCCTGCAACTATGTTTGGTGTTGCCAGCTTCCTCGTTGCAGCCATTAGGTCAAGAAGGAATAGACAGGCAGCATTGGAGGAAATTAATTAGCTTTTATAAATCTGATCCACTGAGATAAATTATCTTTTTTAACTATGAAACTGTTGGAATGTTTTTAAACTGTTAATCATGTACTGTATACTTTTATGATTTTAAATAATCGAATAAAGTGGTTCTTGATTGATTGATTGAGTAAGGGCCTTCTGTGAATACCAAAATGAGTAAGTGCCTTCTGTGAATACCAAAATGGTAGTAAGTTTAGGATTTTGTCTTAAGTTAGTTCTGTGAATCGGGCCCTATGTGCAGAGCTCTTTCTTAACCGTGTTTAAGTGATTGATAGTGCCTATCTTATCTCTTGTACTGTTTATCATCTGCAATCAAAAACAATCAGCATTGCCAATGGTGATTTCCCTCTCCGTATGGCTTTGTTCTCCATTCTGGGACCCTCTTAAGGAGATACTTGGCGTTTTGCATGTTTATACTAAAAGAAGGCCAACACTGTGGCTAATGGGATGAGTTCCCCTTTCCCAGAGCAGCCAAGAACAAGCATTTGCAATGCAATAGGTCTCACATTCACGCGAGTTTGAGCTATTGGCATTGTAAATCTCAATGTCTCTTATTTATGTTTTGGGTTTTAAAACATAAATAAGGCATTGTCATTTACAATACTAATAGCTTAAACTCTCGCAAATGCGAGACCTATTGCATTGTAATAAAGGGCCTTCTCAACCGCTTGTTAGATTGTAAATATCAGAGGAAGAGACTGGCCTGCGATGTCTTCAAAGTAGCGATAAATAGTGCAGTGAAAAAGATGTGTAAGTGTTGTAAATAACACAGACACAAAGTGTGAAGTAAGACTTACATATGATCCGAGATATAAACACTAACAACGCGGTCCAACACCTTTCGCTCTGTGATTACACTGTCATGGCTCAGGGGGAAGGGAGGGCTATTTCCTGCCCTCTCCGTGACTTGAGTGTGCAGTGTGGCATTGATAATGTCATTGCTATCTTTGGTCTAATAAAAAATACTCCCGCTGTATTAGGGCTCTGGCTTCACCTCCTGGTGCAGGGCGAGCTGTGCTTTATGGCAGGAATGGAGGAAGGGATGGTCTCGGCTGCAGCTCCGGCCTCGTACAGTGCCCCTGCTATTACTAGTGAGCGAGAGGCGCTGAGATGGTTGTATTGGTATTGGTGGTGGTGGTGGTGGTATTGGTATTGATGGCATTGGTGGTGATGGTATTGGTGGTGGTGGTATTGGTGGGTCTGGTACTGGTAGTGGGGGTGGAATTGGTGGAGGGGGTATTGGATTGGTGGTGGTGGTATTAGATTGGTGATGTGTGGTGGTATTGGTGGTATTGGTGGTGGTGGTTGTATTGGTGGTGGTATTGGTGGTGATATTGGTAATGGTGATATTTGTATTGGTGATGGTGGTATTGGTGATGGTGGTATTGGCGGTGCTCTTGGTATTGGTGGAGGTGGTGGTATTGGATTGGTGGTGGTGGTGGTATTGGATTGGTGGTGGTGGTATTGGATTGGTGGTGGTGGTTGAGTGGTATTGGTGGTGGTTTTGCTATTGGTGGTGGCATTGATACTGGTGGTGGCATTGGTACTGGTGGTGGTGGTATTGGTGGTGGCATTAGTACTGGTGGTGGTATTGGTGGTGGTATTAGTGGTGGTGGCGGTATTGGTGGTGGTATTGGGGGTGGTGGTATTAGTGGTATTAGTGGTGGTGGTGGTACTGGTGGTGGTAGTATTGGTGTGGTGATATTGGTATTGGCGGTGGTATTGATGGTGGTGGTATTGGTGGTGGTATTGCTATTGGTGGTGGCATTGGTACTGGTGGTGGCATTGGTACTGGTGGTGGTATTGGTGGTGGCATTGGTACTGGTGGTGGTGGTATTGGTGGTGGTATTAGTGGTAGTGGCGGTATTGGTGGTGGTGGTATTAGTGGTGGTGGTGGTATTGGTGGTGGTAGTATTGGTGTGGTGATATTGGTATTGGTGGTATTGGCGGTAGTATTGATGGTGGTGGTATTGGTGGTGGTGGTATTGGTAGTGGTGGTATTGGTGGTGGTATTGGTGGTGTTGGTATTGGTGGTGTTGGTGGTATTGGTGATTGTGGTGGTATAGGTAGTGGTGGTGGTATTGGTATTGGTGGTGGTGGTGGTTGCTATTAGTGGTGGTGGTATTGGTAGTGGTGGTATTGGTGGTGGTATTGGTGGTATTGGCATTGGTGGTGGTGGTATTGGTGGTGGCGGTATTGGTGGTAGTGGTATTGGCGGTGGGGGTATTGGTGGTGGTGATAATGGTGGTGGTGGTATTGGTGGTATTGGTTGCGGTGGTGTATTGGTGGTGGCGGTATTGGTAGTGGTGTTGGTGGTGGTATTGGTGGTGGTATTGGCATTGGCGGTGGTATTGGTGGTGGTGGTGGTATTGGTGGTGGTGGTATTGGTATTGGTGGTGATGGTATTGGGGGTGGCATTGGTGGTGGTGGTGTTGTTGGTGGTGGTGGTATTTGTGGTGGTGGAGGTGGTAGTATTGATGATGGTGGAGGTGGTATTGGTGGTGGTGGTATTGGTGGTGCTTGTGGTATTGGCAGTGGTATTGGTTGTATTGGTGGTGGCATTGGTGGTGGTGGTGGTATTGGTGGTGGTGGTATTGGTGGTGTTGTAAATAAAACAGGCTTTTGAAAACAACCCATCAGGTGCCTTTAGAACAGAAGACATGTAACACAGATGTGCTGTTGTCGGCTTGAACCCATTTGCACAGGATTATGTGCTACCTGGAATTCACATTACTTAATTCCCTAATCATTTCTAAATCCATTTTACTTGGGGGCTGAAGGGGTTGAAACAGACACGAGATAATGCAGGGTTAAAGTGATTGAAAGCAGGCGGTGGCATTGGTACTGGTGGTGGCATTGGTACTGGTGGTGGTATTGGTGGTGGCATTGGTACTGGTGGTGGTGGTATTGGTGGTGGTATTAGTGGTGGTGGCGGTATTGGTGGTGGTGGTATTGGTGGTGGTAGTATTGGTGTGGTGATATTGGTATTGGTGGTATTGGCGGTGGTATTGATGGTGGTGGTATTGGTGGTGTTGGTATTGGTAGTGGTGGTATTGGTGGTGGTATTGGTGGTGTTGGTATTAGTGGTATTGGTGGTGGTATTGGTGGAGTTGGTCATATTGGTGATGGTGGTGATATAGGTAGTGGTGGTGGTATTGGTGATGGTATTGGTGGTGGTGGTGTTGGTGGTGGTTGCCATTAGCGGTGGTGGTATTGGTAGTGGTGGTGGTATTGGTGGTGGTGTTGGTGGTGGCGGTATTGGTGGTAGTGGTGGTGATATTGGTGGTGGTGGTGGTATTGGTGGTGGTATTAGTGGTATTGGTGGTGGTGGTATTGGTAGTGGTATTGGTGGTGGTATTGGCATTGGCGGTGGTATTGGCATTGGCGGTGGTATTGGTATTGGTGGTGGTGATGGTATTGGTGGTGTTTGTGGTGGTATTGGTGGTGATGGTATTGGGTGGCATTGGTGGTGGTGGTGTTGGTGGTATTTGTGGTATTGGTGGTGGTGGAGGTGGTAGTATTGATGATGGTGGCAGTGGTATTGGTGGTGGTGGTATTGGTGGTGCTTGTGGTATTGGCAGTGGGGATGGTAGAGGCATTGGTGGTGGTGGTGGCATTTGTGGTGGTGGTGGTATTGGTGGTGGTAGTATTGGTAGAGGTGGTGGTATTGGTGCTGGTATTGGTGGTGGAATTGGTGGTGGTGTTGTAAATAAAACAGGCTTTTGAAAACAACCCATACTGTGACTTTAGTACAGGAGGCATGTAACACAAATGTGCTGTTGTCGGCTTGAACCCATTTGCACAGGATTATGTGCTACCTGGAATCCATATTACTTAATTCACTAATCATTTCTAAATCCATTTTACTTGGGGGCTGGAGGGGTTGAAACAGACACGAGATAATGCCGGGTTAAAGTGATTGAAAGCAGGCGCCCGTGTTACGGGGGTGGCCGTGCAGCTTGAAGAAACACAAGCGGTTTGAGATGAAGCAGCACATGTCCGGCCTGCAGCAAGACAAATTCAATAAGGTAAATAGTGCTTATAGACTAAATAACAGGTCCTGTGTAACAATCGAAGTAAAAGAGCTAGTCGCCATGGGAGGTAGCAAATGAAGACAAGGCCATACTAAGGAGGGACTAACAAGCCTATTAACAAATCCCAAGGCAGCATTTATGAAAGACAATGACACAAGCCAATGAAAAATATGGGAGGAGAGTGGACGCGGCTTCTCTCCCATACTCTACTACAGCAGTCTCGCAGAGCGAGCAGCACATGTGCGCTGCCGCTAGACTCTACCTAAAAACCTAGAGAGATCTTCACAGCATAAAGTCCTTGTATTTACCTCATGAAATGCAACGATCTATTGTGAAGAGGGCATAGGACAGCATCCGGGAGCAGCGAGTGGGGGCCCACTGATGACGCAGATTTACTACTCTGTGCCTAGAGTGCACCAATAGTAGTTGCCTTTAGTGGGAGACCAGGGGTAACGGTAGTGGGTTGACCTGTGAGGATATCCATATAGGATCTCCAGCCCTACTGCCATCTTCTTGGTTTTCCAGGTAGTTTTCTGTGCAAATGTTGTGGCATTCAAAGGTCATTGTCCACCACAGTCAAGTCAGATTTTTAAATGCCCAATTTCTTTTGTCATTTGTCCTTCATCTGAACGTGACATTCACAGAGATATAAAATTTGATTTTGTACTGCAAGTGTATTTCTTAGAGAGAAGGATAATGTGTGTTATTTACCAATGGGTGAGATTAGGTGATGTTGGTGAAGGCACCCGACGACAGGCAGAGAAGTTCCTCTCCCTTGGCAGCCTAATTGGAAGTGTGTAAGTGTCAAAAGTGATATTGTTTAGCTCCAGGTATTTCCAACTCTTCTGACAAGAGCAGGCAATGCAGCACTCAAGGGGCGTCACTGGGATTTAGGGGGTGTGAATCTCAAAATTTCCAACTAAAAAAGTGGTAGGTGCAGGTTAGGGGGACGAGATGACCAAGGTTCGTAATGGACTGTTCCCTTGGGAAGCAGGGTCAGTACTAATTTGCATTAGGTGGATCTCGGTCTGCTGTAGCGCAGTAGGTGAAAACAATGTGTTGGGATGCTACACAGAGGGATTGCCACTGGTTACACCCTTTCCAAGCATTCATCCTATAACCTTTTGAGTGTTTGATTACCAGTATTATCCCTGGAAACCTGAGACTGGCGCAACTTTCCAAGCCTACCACTGCAATGCTTGTGAATTTCAAAAAGTAGTAGATATGCACATATTCAAAGAGTACTTCTATAGTTGCAGATTTACAACTTTTTGGGTAAACCAGACCTTGTATATATTTAATTTCAGCAACAAAAAATTCAGGCTAAAAGCTCCTACTGAAATGAGAATGACGATAAAAACCAATACAGACATCGCAGCCTGACTCTTTACCCTCAGTCTCAACTACAAAACCAAAAATGCATTTGGGGAGTGTCACATCTCTACCACTGCCCTGGAAGCTAATCCCCTACGCATCCCACACGTGCCTGGTAGTTATCTATGGGAACTCTTGACTACTGTCACATACAGCACAACAGCCTGGAATTCCTGCCTTGGAATCACTTATTTTAAATGTATTTTCACTACATGCACTGTTCTTTGTCTCTGCCATGAGAAGCCTTAATGGTACAGTTGCCAAATCGGTGCATGTAGGCAGGGCTCCATGTTTCCTGTATTCGCCTTTTACAAATCATTTTATCAAGTGACTGATGGCCCTATGTACTGAGCCTGAGACACAAATAGAGGTGAGTCACCAGCAAATTAATAGGGCAAGCCGAGCCAGAGCTCAGTAGGGATCTGCCTTGGCTCTAAGAGTCCATACAAGAGCCAAGCCATGAAAATGTTTGGCATGTATATTGTGCAAGACAAATAATATAAATATATGATATGGGCTCTTCAAAATTAAAAACAGCATATTTCTTTAACATGAAGAAACATTTCACCTTATTACATCAGATTATATAACTGCATAGACTGACATTATTTTTTTTTACAAGTGCTAGCTTTTAAACATGAACTTAGAAACCTGAAAGGCTTAACTCCTAATGTATTTCAGGCAACGATAAGAACAGCCATTGAACAGTAGCTTGAGGACAATGCAGGGACAGCCATAAACCCCATGATGGAATGGGACGCATTTAAAGAAGTGATTAGAGGCAGGTGTATTTCTGAAGTGGTGGGCATACGAGGGACCCTAGTGAGGGACACGTTGGAAGCAGAACAAAAACTCCGGGAATTTGAAAAAGCCAGACCAGAGAATAGAGAGCTCCAAGAGGGACTACTGGCTGCTAAAGAGACAGTGGCAGACCACATAGAAAGGCTGCACTGCTTTGATTACAAGAACTATATGGCCCGAGCGCATGCAGAATGGGACAACCCAGGAGCAATACTAGCATAGTTAGCTAACCCAGCTAAAAAGAGGGTCGATCATCCTAGAAATTAGAGAGAACACAGCGGAGTACACTTCCATCAGCATGACATTAATAAAGTGTTCTTTGAGTACTATGCTTAGCTGTATAGGAGCAGAGTAGTGTCCACGAACGCAGACATTGACTTTTTTATGGGACCTGCGGGATTACCAACCATAACTGAGGAGGAGGCGGAGACCCTGGGGAGGGATATAGAGTTCCACGAGGTTAGGGCTGCTATTAAGTCAATGGCTAGGAATAAAACTCCTGGCACGGATGGCCTACCTGTGGAGCTGTACTCTATGTATGTAGACATATTAGGGCCACGCCTGGTTTAAGTAGATAACCAAGCGAAGCAAGGTGGAACACTACCAGGTTCCAGGAGGGAGGCATTGATTATCCCGCTATTAAAACCAGTAAAGTCAGCAGCTAACAAGACAGTGTACAGACCCTTCTCCATGCTCAAGCTGGATAATAAGACTCTGAGTAAAATTTTAGTTATGCGTCTCCTACCCCACATGACGGGTCTTATACACCAGGACCAGGTGAGTTTATACCCAGCCACAACAAAGGAGGCTACTGCGCATATTGGAAGCAGACCCCTACTGCAAAGAGGAGGCTGTCATCTTCGCAGTTGACATTGAAAAAGCCTTCGATAGCCTCGAATGGCCATATCTCTTTCAGGTGATGCAGAAGTTTGGGCTGGGACAGTGGACGTCCTTGCTATATTCAGACTCCAGGGCTAGAGTCAAGACAGGAAGAATAACATCGGGCAGCTACTAAGTGAGTAGGAGAAGGCAACCGGGGTGCCCACTCTCATCTCTTATTTGCTCTGGCTATAGAGCCACTCGCTGCTAGGGCCAGAACAGGGATCCCGTATTGGGGCCTGGAGGTATTGGGCCGGCCTTAACATATAGCGTTATAAGCTGATGACCTATTGTTATTCCTCCGGAATGTGAGAGAAGACTTTGACGGAGCAAGGGAATTACTTGCATCTCTCTGGAGGGTATCGGGCCTACTGCTCAACTGGAGGAAATCCGGTCTAAGGCGGGATGGGAGAAGCAGCTGGACCTAGACAAAGTCATATGGGAGAACAGGTGCCTTCCCTACCTGAGGGTCAAAGTCTACCACTCAGGCGGACCTCTTAGAGGGTAAGATAGGTAAAGCTATAAGGAGAATGAAATCAAATTTAGATTTTTGTGCACCCCTGCCCATATAAGTGATGGGAAGAGTGGCCCTGCTGAAAATGATGACCCTTTCGCGGATATTATGCCTGTTTGGGGTGCTAACAATCTGGATCCTGACGGGAACATTCTGCCACTTGCAATCCTTGGTGACATTGTTCATCTGGGGGGCGGGAAGAGGCAGAGTGGCATTAGACAACCTCTTGAGACCTAAGGTTGCAGGGGCAGGGGGGCTGGCACTCCCAGACTTCGAATACTATTACCTGGCTGCGCAGTTACAATGGCTCACGAAGTGGGTGGCTAGTCGGGTGTGAAGAATGGATCCTATGGACACTGCAGTACTGAACTTAAGCTTGCTATCACGGATGGTGCTGAGGCTACCCACTAGGGGTAGAGAGGTCACCACTGAAATAAATGTCATTAGCAAATGCGGGGCCAGAAGCTTACAGAGATCCAAAATTAGACATCCATATGCCCCAGTCATCCCATTGGACTTGTGTAGAAAGTTGCCACATGGGGGTGACTGGAGAGAACTAGAGGCATAGGTGGCAGCAGGAGTGACCACTGTTGGCATGCTGTATGAAGATGCGTCATTATTACCATTTGACGAGTTTCGAGAATGATTTGATGTGCCACAGGGCCATTTCCTGCTACACAGAGCTCTCACGACAGCAATACTGCACTAGGAAGGGGTTCTAGCTGACCCACCAACATCAGGAGGGTGTCAGTACGTAGTAACTGCCTCTGTGACATTCAAAACAGTCACCTGCCTATACCGACGCCTTCGGAATGAAACATTACCAGCACTCCATCACTTAAGATTGCGATGGGAAGAAGATCTGGGGGTACCCATAGAAGAGAAAATATGGGACAGGGTAGTTGAACGCACAACTAAGATCTCCAGGAATGCCAGGTTTCAACTAATACATTTTTACGTCCTTCACAGAGTGTACCTCACACCGGCACTCAGAAATAGATACTTTGAGACACAAACAGCTGCATGTCCCCACTGCGGTGAGGTTGGTCCGAATTTATGCACATGCTTTGGAGCTGCCCAATGTTGGAGAACTCCTGGAGGGAGACGACGACCGTGTTAACAGAGGTGACAGGGAGTTAAGCACCGGACACCAGGGTACTGTCTTTTGCACTGGTTTCCTCATACTTCCAAAACGGAGGTAACAAGTAAATTTCAATACCAGGCACTTTTGTTGGCCAAGAGAGAGATTACCAGGCATTGGAAGTCCCAAGGGGGCCCAAGGACAGGCAGGTGGAAGAGAGAGCTCATACGTTGGGCGGATTATGAGGGAGCAGTGTGACTGAGAGAGTCTAGAAGGGGCCGGGGATCCCTGGAAGCAGCCAAGGTATGGGAAGCACTGGTGACATTAATGAGACACCCAGAGCTCAACTCAGATGATGAAATCCAGGAGACGCCATAAGGCTTCAAGTAAGGCAATAAGTAGGTCATGAACGTCTGGCATGTAGGACAGCAATAACCCCCAACAAGAGTCAGTGAAGTGGCTTGGATGGGGACAGAATACACGAGCCAAACTCGCTCACCAACCCATGTTATTAGAATATCGCACCCTGTAAGGGGGCACCAACTTCTGCCATAGCACGCCTAGCCGGAGGGACAGGGACAAGGGAGGGGGTGTATTGTTTTGTACTCTGCAGGTAACAGCAAGATGTAGACTATGTTATACGTCGCTTAGGGCATTAATGGACAATGAGTTTATCAACCAGCTACAGCAGATGTTGGAGAAAATAAACTTTCGCGCTGTTCCCGATGCCTTACAATGCAGACTGGCAGATGGGCTGGTGATTGATATATGCGCTAAAGGACTATACTATGATGCCAAAATGTAATATGACATGTGAAAATGTATAATAAAATGTTTTTTTTTTTAAAACAGTAGTCCTTTGCCTTTCTCAGATCTAGCACAACTGCACGAGCTCCTTAACTTGAACTTTTATAGATTTCTGAAAACAAAAGTAAAATGATCTAAGCTCAGAAGGGCCGAATTTCAGACTCTTCCTTCTCGTTTGACTTCTTGGCTTTGTGTAGACCACATTGCCTCCAAAATTTACAAAACACTCTTCGATCCTCTTCGGTCTAAACCCTTGTTACAGTATACAAAGTGTATTAGAGGTGTTTGAACACATCTCAGAAGAAACCTGGCAGAATATTAGCAAGCTATCCTTGAGCAATAAAATGACTTCTTCTCTCCTCCAATCAAAATTATTTTCCATGACCTTACTACACTGGATCCCAGCTAGATTACATAAACGAAACTTAAGGGAGAGTTATTGTTGATGGATTTGCAATAAGGGAACTGGCTAATACAAACATATGCTTTTCCAGTGTCCTCTCCTTTCTCAGTATTGGGACAAAATTCAGACCCACCTATCTGCTATCTTCAATATCCTGATCTAATTAAATTTCTCCATGGGGATTTTAGGTCCTTGGGCTTCTAGGACTAAGATGAACCTTTGAAGCATGGGTATGGCACTGCTTGATTTCCTACTGGCGATCACTGTGTCATCTTGTCTGAGTGGAAAACCTTCAACCGTCTTTCTTTTCACACATGGTGGGCTTGGGTCTCTTTTACAAGAGGAACTGCTAGGTCACAAGCCAACCGCCTGATATATCCCCAGATCTAGTCTGCTGTCTGGCCTTCTCTTAATAAGTTCAATGATTTGGAGAAAATCAAACAATTGCACTTATCACCACTAAATTTGGGGTCTTAGATACTGTCCCACGCCTAGACTAGGATATCACACTACCCCTAGTTATCCTCTTCGCCTTTCTTCCCTTTGCATTGCCCAGTCCTTCCCCTGGTTACACTCTTTTTTGCCTTGCGTTTCCCTCATGCAGCAGCTGTCTCTATACTCCAGATGCATAAGACATAATATTCTTTGTTCTCCTATCCTAGGGGGACTTATCTCATAAAGGGAGGATGATCACTAGTTACACTCTGGTGCCGATTACGATCCGGTAAAAATATTCCCCGTACGACTCGTATCCGGTCTTTTTACCGTACGAATCGTACAAGTGCCGTACAAACTGGCAATCACGATTCGCATGGGAAAAAGTCCATACGAATCGCATTGGGAATTATCCCCCACACGTCCTCGGGTCGGAAAATGTGTCCGACACCTCCTCGGACGATTTACCGTACGAATGTGAAAAGTGAAGTCCGACCGAGGAATTACGATCCAACCCGTGCGTCCGACCGTACAACCGTATGGTAAAAACACCGTCCGCACCGAACTCCTATAGCAACCATGGAGACGTCCAAACAGGTGCCCGGTACGCGCCGTACCCCCCCCCAGCCCCCGCATGTACGCGCCGTACCCCCCCCCAGCCCCCGCATGTACGCGCCGTACCCCCCAGCCCCCGTACGTTCGAGTCGACCCCCCCCAGCCCCCGCATGTACGCGCCGAACCCCCATGTATGTACACCCGAGTACGTGTCGAACCCCCCCGTGTATGTACACCCGAGTACGTGTCGAACTGTACGTGTCGAACCCCCGTGTATGTACACCCGAGTACGTGTCGAACCCCCCGTGTATGTACACCCGAGTACGAGTCGAACTGTACATGTCGAACCCCCGTGTATGTACACCCGAGTACGAGTCGTACTGTACGTGTCGAACCCCCCGTGTATGTACACCCGAGTACGTGTCGAACCCCCCGTGTATGTACACCCGAGTACGAGTCGAACTGTACGTGTCGAACCCCCCGTGTATGTACACCCGAGTACGAGTCGAACTGTACGTGTCGAACCCCCCGTGTATGTACACCCGAGTACGTGTCGAACCCCCGTGTATGTACACCCGAGTACGAGTCGAACTGTACGTGTCAAACCCCCCGTGTATGTACACCCGAGTACGAGTCGAACTGTACGTCTCAAACCCCCTGTGTATGTACACCCGAGTACGTGTCGAACCCCCGTGTATGTACACCCGAGTACGAGTCGAACTGTACGTGTCGAACCCCCCGTGTATGTACACCCGAGTACGAGTCGAACTGTACGTGTCGAACCCCCCGTGTATGTACACCCGAGTACGTGTCGAACCCCCCGTGTATGTACACCCGAGTACGTGTCGAACCCCCCGTCTATGTACACCCCAGTACGTTCGAGTCGAACCCCCACCCCTGTATGTGTCGTACCACCGTCTATGTACACCCCAGTACGTTCGAGTCGAACCCCCACCCCTGTACGTGTCGTACCACCGTCTATGTACACCCCAGTACGTTCGAGTCCAACCCCCACCCCAGTACGTGTCGTACCAACGTCCATGTACACCCCAGTACGTTCGAGTCGAACCCCCACCCCTGTATGTGTCCGACCCCCATGTATGTACACCCCAGTACGTTCGAGTCGAACCCCCACCCCTGTACGAGTCGTACCACCGTCTATGTACACCCCAGTACGTTCGAGTCGAACCCCCACCCCTGTATGTGTCGTACCACCGTCTATGTACACCCCAGTACGTTCAAGTCCAACCCCCACCCCAGTACGTGTCGTACCAACGTCCATGTACACCCCAGTACGTTCGAGTCGAACCCCCACCCCTGTATGTGTCCGACCCCCATGTATGTACACCCCAGTACGTTCGAGTCGAACCCCCACCCCTGTACGTGTCGTACCACCGTCTATGTACACCCCAGTACGTTCGAGTCGAACCCCCACCCCTGTACGTGTCGTACCACCGTCCATGTACACCCCAGTACGTTCGAGTCCAACCCCCAACACAACCTCCTAAGTACGGAGCGCACCCCAGGCCCCAACATCACAACCTCATGTACGAGTCGTACCAAGCCACACACAAGGACAGCACCGTACAACCAAATGGCCCATGTACACACCGTACACACGCTCAAAACGCACGTACACAACCAGGACAAAACAAAACTACACAAGAATACACTATTCGAATGGCACAAAGCCACTAAACATGGCCAACAAACACTAAAAAAACACATCCACTGACCTGCAACTGCCAAAAACAAACAGAGGCCCAAAACACCACCATTCCTTATAACACACCCACCCAAACTTCAAACACAGCCACACCCACCCATGGACCAATAAAAAGGGCCCACACACACAAACCATGAGCCTTTGCAACAGACTCACTGCTGCCAGACACCACAGAACCATACTACAAGCCTCACCACACCTTACACTTGCAAACCTCCACACAACCACCTCCACAAACACCCCCTCATCACATTCACACACACACACACCTGCACAACCACACCCACACACCCACAACCATCCACACCCCCCCCCCACCATCCACACCAACACCCCTCACCATGCCCACTAACAAGAATCCAAAGTTCAGTAACCGAGAGTTGGAGGTCCTTGTTGATGAAATCCTCAGAGTCGAGCCACACCTCTTTGGAACATTGGTCAGACAGACCAGCATTGCAGCAAAAACAGCCATGTGGCAGACCATCGTCGATGCTGTGAATGCTGTTGCGGACACCAGAAGAACCAGGCAGGAATGCCAAGCCAGGTGGTACGATCTGCGGAGGAGGGTCCGAGCCAAGATGCTGGAGGAACACAACCAGGCCAACGCCACCGGAGTAGGGCCCTCCCGCAGACCCGTACAATACCAGCCCTGGGAGGAGAGGGTGATGGCCATACAGCCGGTGGAGGCAGTCGAAGGATTAGGAGGACTCCGAGACCCGGGTGAGTACACGAACAACGCACCTCACATGGGGGGGACCTCATCCACAACCAAAATCACTAACAGGCACGCAACCACCCCAACCGATCACATGACTCAACCACACTCCATGAACACGCACATGCCACTGCTGCCACCATGCCCCATGCACCCAGCTGGACAATGTCAAGTCACAGGCCACAGAAGACACCAACACATGACACGGTAACCCGGATGGCGGGAGGGTGGGCCACAAAAATCACATAGTGCAACTCAGAAGCAGACAACAATGCCCTCTGCCCACATGGCCCAGGTCACAGCCAGACAAACAGTGTGTCCCCACACAGGAAAGACTCGCCAGCAAATGGCGGACGCCTTGCATCAACACATGGGGGTGAAGGCACTTTTTGCACATGACAGCAGCTAATGAACAGCCAACACTGTGAAAGAGTGGCAGCACACACAACCACAGCAGCAGCGCACACACAGACACCACACCCAATGGGTGCCTGGAGATCAGAAACAAACTCACAGCAACAAGCCAAGGGCCATTCAAAGGACTGGAAAAAGTGTGTGTCTAGGAAGCTGGGCTGAGGTGACAGAGGGTGACACACAGTGGGAGGGAGAGGGGGACAGAGAGCGGGAGGGAGAGGGGGACAGAGAGGGAGGGAGAGGGGGACAGAGAGGGAGGGAGAGGGGGACAGAGAGGGAGGGAGACACAGGGACACGGACAGAGGGAGGAGTCTGACACACAGAGGGAGGGAGAGGGGGACAGAGAGGGAGGGAGAGGGGGACAGAGAGGGAGGGAGAGGGGGACAGAGAGGGAGGGAGACACAGGGACACGGACAGAGGGAGGAGGCTGACACACAGAGGGAGGGAGAGGGGGACAGAGAGGGAGGGAGAGGGGGACAGAGAGGGAGGGAGAGGGGGACAGAGAGGGAGGGAGACACAGGGACACGGACAGAGAGGGAGGGAGACACAGGGACACGGACAGAGGGAGGAGGCTGACACACAGAGGGAGGGAGAGGGGGACAGAGAGGGAGGGAGAGGGGGACAGGGAGGGAGAGGGGGACAGAGAGGGAGGGAGGGGGGACAGAGAGGGAGGGGGAGGGGGACAGAGAGGGAGGGAGACACAGGGACACGGACAGAGGGAGGAGGCTGACACACAGAGGGAGGGAGAGGGGGACAGAGAGGGAGGGAGAGGGGGACAGAGAGGGAGGGAGAGGGGGACAGAGAGGGAGGGAGAGGGGGACAGAGAGGGAGGGATACACAGGGAGAGCAAATCAGCCGTGTGGTGTGTGGGAATGTCTGCTCGTCAGCAGGTAGACTGCGTGCATGTAGCCAAGGGTGGCCAGTGCCAGAACCCCCCCTCTTCACCATGGCAAAACACAGGGCCATGTCACAACCTGTTCACGAGCACAACGACAGCTACCTGCATTATATAAGTGTGTGGATCCACTCTATGTGCACATGTACAGTGCCACACGGAAGGCGCCAATGCATGGCTCGCCACACCTGCCCACTCCACTGCTGACTGCAGTCACACTTGACGCAGCACGTAAGACTGTGCCACACATATTTAAAGGGGCCAAAGTGGTGTCCAAGGGACACACCCATGCACAAGTGCACTGTGAGTGGAATGCAAGACAGATCCTAATTCGAAGAGGAAAAGTGCCAACTTTGACACTGATGAAACATGGATGTTGCATGGACCAAAATTAACATTGTCTCTCTCACACACAGGTCAACGTCGTGGTTCACCCCCCAACACTGGGGGGGAAGACTCACAGGACCCGGATCTGCGGGAGCCCGATCCCACCGGCAGCGACCACTCTCACCACTCCGTGGACGACCCCGACCGACCCGGCCCCTCTGGTGTCCAACCATCTGCAGCACCTGCGTCAGGTACAACTGTGCCAACTACCACCCCCACTCCTGCCACATCCCAGGAGACACCCAGGATCCCTGCCCCAACACCACAATGCAGCCAGGAAGGCCAGGAGGGACACGGTGTCCCGGGCACCCAGGAGGAGGCAGGCGACAACGCCAATGCCACCCCTCAGGGGTCCCGGAGACCCGATGTACCCACAAGGGCAGGCCAGGTGCAAGTGGGCAGGGGTAGTGGGAGTGGAGGACGGCGGAGGCGCGAGCCTGACCAGTTGGCTGGGGAACCGGTATTTGCCCATGTCCGTAACATCATGGACACATACCGGCAGGACACCACGGGCATGGCCCAGGTTGTGTCCGTCCTCGAGGGGATCAAGACCCAGCAGGCCCAGCAACATGCATCACCACCCACAGGGAGGGATCAGGAGGAGGAGGAGGAAACATCCGATGGAGCATCCCAGACGTCGTCACGGCCTGCTGCTGAGGGTCCCCGCAGGAGGGCGGGTCGTCCACGTAAAAGACCGTGAGGGTCGGCGCAACATCACCATCTCCCAGGACACCTGGCCTGGCACCTGGCCCACTGGAGCAACAGCAGCACAGCATCAAGAGACATTCCCTGCCACATGGCCCTGCTGGTCACTGTCTGACCAATGTTGACAAAGACTGTGGCATGGACTCTGAGGATTTCAAATGGCAAGGACACCAACTCCCCTACTGAACTTTGGATTCCAAACTCCCGGAAAGCCCCTCACTTTATCCCCCCCCCCCCCCCCCAAATAAAAATTCACACCATGAAGAGAAGATGCCTGCTGGTTGCATTATTACCTTACATGTGTGTTGTAAAGTCTAAACATGCCTGAGCTCTCTTTTGACTCCAAACATCCGCACCCTGGGGCCTGAGTCTGGCACAGGACACACGGGTCACAGTGTATTAGTCAAGACAGACATGGAGCACCATACACACCCGTGATGGGCCCAACCAGCTGAGGGGGTGGCCGCACAACCGTGCTGACAGACACATTGAGTACAGCAACAGTCATGCGCAGAGGTCAGGGATCCAGTCCAGGGTCCGGGGGGGCACCCAGGTATGTGTAGACAGGTGGCAGAACCATGTCCTGCAAGCTTGAGTCCGGTGGATGCAGAGAATGGGGGCCTGGCCAATGTTGGATGCATGGGGATGGCACATGTCACAATACCCACACACTCATGGACATCATGCACAATACACAGTCTCAGCCCACACACACAGCTTGCATCTTGCTACTCGACACATCGACACATAGCCACCATCAGGGAGGACACCCATAGTGATAGGGAGCGTACAGGCGTGTGTACGTCCCGTACCACTACGAGTACGCATACGCGAGGACACCCATAGTGATAGGGAGCGTACAGGCGTGTGTACGGCCCGTACCACTACGAGTATGCATATACGCGAGGACACCCATAGTGATAGGGAGCGTACAGGCGTGTGTACGGCCCGTACCACTACGAGTACGCATACGCGAGGACACCCATAGTGATAGGGAGCGTACAGGCGTGTGTACGACCCGTACCACTACGAGTACGCATACGCGAGTACACCCATAGTGATAGGGAGCGTACAGGCGTGTGTACGGCCCGTACCACTACGAGTACACATACGCGAGGACACCCATAGTGATAGTGAACGTAGGCACGCGTGTACGGGCCGTTGCAATGCATTTGGGGTGCCCTAGGGCCCCGGAACGCACCGTACCTGTGTGTGAAGCTCCAAATTACATAGGGGACACATGAGGGACAAGTATTAAGGCCTACATGCATGCTGGTTGTCATGGAGACCAAGTTCAAATTTTGAATTTGTTCTGGAAGGTGCACAGCAGAAGTCAGTTGGAATTAATCTACTTTGTTGCAATGTGTTTGTGGGGCTGACATCATGCAGGAGAATGAAACCGATAGAGTACACACAGACTGCTAAGTTTGAAGGGATTGGTGGAAACATAGGATGCAAATGTGAGTGACCAATCACTCTGTACTCCTGTGCATGAGACAGGGCAGAAAGGCAGATATAAGGCAGCCAGGTCCCATGAGGGAGAACTTGCCTGCACATCTTTGAATTCGTCGACTCAGCTGCTGCTACTGATTCCCTGGAACCATGTCAAGGGCTGTGGAGAGGACACAGCCATTCACCCTGGAGGAGAATCTGGCATTGCTGGATGTGATCCTCCCACAGTACCCCCTTCTGTATGGGCGACCAGGGTATCAGGTGAGTGCATAGGCCACTGGCACAGACTGTCCCTTTGTTGTGACTGTGACTTCTGGCATTGTGTCCTGGTGTGACACACATGCTATGTACTGTAGGGGGGGTCCCAGGGGGGGGATGCCTGATGTCTCCCAGCCAGAGCATGCTGTGGTGCATGTCTGCTCTCCTCACTTGCATTGTGTTTACTGTGACATTCACTGCATGTGGCATTACACATTGTGCCTGTCTAATCCTCCAGGGTACGGAGCTACTACAGTCCTCCTGTGATTCTGTGGTTACCCCAGTGTGACAGGTGACTGTACCTACAGATGTGTGTTTGTCCACTGTACCTATGCTGAGAGTGTCCACATGATGTGTTCGTCCCCTGGACATCTGTGTGTGTAAGTCCAATGTCATTTGTGTGGGTGCATATGTGTAGTGGACCACCCCAGATGCATGAGGCCTGGATATGCCCTGCACATCTCATGTGAGCAGGGAGCAGTGCTGTGTGTCTGACGTGCAGAGCCAGCCCCACACCTGTGAGCCCCCCCGATCTAGTGGCACATGTGCAGTGAGGTTTGTATCTGCATTTGGCAATGGCAGGTGAATGTCCTGTGCCTGTGTGTGTCCGTGTACTCTGCTGAGGTGGCGTCAGTGGCCTGTGGCATGTGACTGCTTTGAGGTGCTGGCCAGACACAGGAGGTGTGTGTGCAGAGTCCTCCCAGCAGTGCCCTGAGACAGGAGGGGTGGGTGCAGAGTCCTCCCAGCAGTGCACTGAGACAGGAGGGGTGGGTGCAGAGTCCACCCAGCAGTGCCCTGAGACAGGAGGGGTGTGTGCAGAGTCCTCCCAGCAGTGCCCTGAGACAGGAGGGGTGGGTGCAGAGTCCTCCCAGCAGTGCACTGAGACAGGAGGGGTGGGTGCAGAGTCCACCCAGCAGTGCCCTGAGACAGGAGGGGTGTGTGCAGAGTCCTCCCAGCAGTGCCCTGAGACAGGAGGGGTGGGTGCAGAGTCCTCCCAGCAGTGCCCTGAGACAGGAGGGGTGTGTGCAGAGTCCTCCCAGCAGTGCCCTGAGACAGGAGGGGTGGGTGCAGAGTCCTCCCAGCAGTGCACTGAGACAGGAGGGGTGGGTGCAGAGTCCACCCAGCAGTGCCCTGAGACAGGAGGGGTGTGTGCAGAGTCCTCCCAGCAGTGCCCTGAGACAGGAGGGGTGGGTGCAGAGTCCTCCCAGCAGTGCCCTGAGACAGGAGGGGTGTGTGCAGAGTCCTCCCAGCAGTGCCCTGAGACAGGAAGGGTGGGTGCAGAGTCCTCCCAGCAGTGCCCTGAGACAGGAGGGGTGGGTGTGATGCACAGTGTGAGCCTTGATCATTGATTGTGACATTGCCATCATTCCACCTGTGTACCTACAATGGCACGTACTGCTTTTTCCCTCCCCAGAGGATCATGTCCCTATGACAAAGGTGCAATGCGTTGGCTGCATGACATGCCTTGTTGTAACCAGCTAATTTGTTCTCATATGTCTCTCTGTGACATGTGGCTGGTGTATTGATGTGGTGTCACTTGTTCTTCCTCACAGGTAGGCGCCACTGCCAAGGAGCAGATCTGGCTGACCGCCGTCAGTGCCGTGAGGGGTGTGGATGGTCAGAGGCGGAGCCTGTCCCAGGTGAGGAAACGCTGGCAGGATATCCGGTGCTGGACGCAGAGGATCGCACGGGTCCTGCTGGGGGACTCACCTGTGAGCCACAAGAACCGCGGGCGCCGCCGTCTGAGCCACCTCCACAGGCGTGTGCTGCCGGTGGTCTTTCCAGACTTGGAGAGGCGCTTACAGGAGATGCAGCAGCCGGAAGGGGGTAGGTACATGTGTGTTTGTTGTGTGTCACCGGCATTTGTAAGGGCACAGTAGCATGAATTCACTGCCAGGGTTTAAAGGTGCTGTGCAGATCCAGTTTGCCCCAGTATAGCGCTGCACTCCTGCCACCCTTCCCCTCCTTGCAATGTGTTCCCTGGTCTGTGTGTAGTCACTCCTTCACAAGGTAATGTAGGCTGGCGCTTTGTCCACGAGAACTATGCCTGTAGCATAATGTGTGGGGGTGGTGTGTAACAGGTTTTGGGACCTTGCCTGTGCCCTGTCCAGTTCACTGCATGTGGGTTCCATGTCAGTTGGCACTGATGCTGAGTCCAGACATGGGAGTTAGTCTCTCAAGTGTCATGCCTTACAGCGCGCATGTCCTATGTAGTGGCCTGTGACATGATGTGCATGAGTGTGCGATACGCATAGTGCAGGGATGGTGGCGTGTGTTGCAGTCATTACCATTCAGGAGCATGGAGTTGTGTGGCCACTACTGTCCCCTGGGGAACCTTTTCCTCGATGTTGTATGTGTCATCACAAAACGTGGACACTCTCAGTGTCTACAGCGTAGGTTGTGCTCTGTGCCATTGTCCCCTGGCACCATGTATATAGACGTGAAATTTAGTACAGGTGTCCACTGTGCAGCCTGACCTGAATGTCCTTCTTCATACTCACAGTTGCCAGTGCCTGTGTGTCTTGTTATACTCATCTGAGGATGGGCACTGGTACCTCATTATTTGTACAGGCGCACCTTGGGTGTTTGGCGTCCAATCTTGCATTTTGCCTGCCCCTGTGTTTATCACCCAGACTATGAGATGTTGGTGCCACCTGTGTCTCAACAATTTGCCTCGTGTAGGGGGTGGTTGGGGCGGGCAAAGCCTATATGTCAAATCCTGATTTCTACTTGCTGGGTCTGGGCAGTGTGAGATGTTTGTCTGGACATACACTCAAGGTGCAGTGACCCAGTCATGTTGGGCATGTTTTCAGCATTACCTATGCAGCATGTGTCTCAAGTTCATGGATATGGTCCCTGGTCATCCCTATTTTCTCCAACGCTGTGTGGTGCAGATGCAGTGCTGGATTGTCCCCAGGGCCTGGGTGCAATGTCAGACTCCGTTTCCTGTCATTTGCTATTGTCTCATGCTCTCCATGGTATTTCAGTGGCATGGTGGCTCAACCAACTGTGTGTTTCATGCCCTACATCGGTACCTTGTTTAGTAGATGTTAGGGATCTTCCTTTTCAGGCTATGCAATGTAACCTATGTAGATTGGACTCATGTGACAGATGTGTACAGGTGTCTGATTAATTTCTGTCTCTCCACCCTGCCCACAGCATCGTCGGGGGACACAGAGGGAGACATGGACACAGACCAGGCGGAGGGACCGAGCACCAGTGCCAGCCGTGACATCGTGGCTGGCACATCGAGTGGGACAGAGGCGGAGGAGAGTGCGGCCGAGGACCTGTCGACTGGCACGTCAGAATACGAAGCTGACAGGTCCGAGGAGGATGTCTCCGAGTGGGCGGAGGCTGCACCAGCAGCTGACAGCGGAACAACACCTTGCACCGCCCCCTCCGTTCCCATCAGCCGCCTCCCACTTGCTCGTGTCCCTTCCCAGCGTGCCCGGTCACCGCATGTCTCCTTCATGCCAGGCACCGCACCCCCTGCCCCTGTCTCCACTGCTGCCGCCAATGCCGAGTCTGTGGACATCCAGCGGCAGCTGCAGGTTGGTCAGGCTGCGATCCTTAATGTCCTCCATGCCCACGGCCAGACCCTCAACAACATCGAGGCATACTTGGAGGGCATTCATTCATCGCAGGCTGACCAACGCAGCTTGCTGAGGTCGATAGACTCGACACTGACTGCAGCAGTGAGTCTCCTGCAGCGCGACCTCCCACCACCTACCCCTGCCCCATCCACACTTCCCACTCCCATGCCTGTCCCACGTACACCCAGACGTCGGCATGCACCCACCACAACAGACACAGGCACCACACCAGCAGGGAAGATCCACCGCACTCCTCCTGACACGCACACACAGGGTGAGGTAGGCACACCCACTGGGTCGGGGGGCAAACGTGTGACACGCAGCCAGAGTGGGAGACCGCATTCCACCCAGTCCACTCCCTCCAAATCCCCTCCCCTCAGCTCTCCTGGCCACCTCTCCCCCAAAGACTCCTTCATGGCCGCTCTGTCCCTGAGCCCCACAGTGACACCACCCCGCAAGCGGTCAAGGAAGTCCCCGGTCAGGGTGGTTGCGTCCCCCCCCCTGTCCACACCCTCTCCCGGTGGCGCTGCGACCCATCCCTCTGACCCCCCCCCCTCCTTGGGGCCTGTGGTTCCTTTGGGTGCAGGGGAATCCCTGGAGGACCTTGCAAAGGTGTGTAGTGCCATCCTGGCCTCCGCCTTTGGCCCTGCCCCACCCCCTGTGGTGGAGTCCTCCATCCCTGCACCCACAACGCCTCCCCTTTGCCCTGATGTCCCTGCGGTGCCTGGTGCTTCCCCCCCCCATGATGCCCTCACCCCTGTGGCAGACGACGGCATGTAACTGTGCAGGCAAGCTAGGGGACACGCATCCCACTGTGTCCCCCATCCAGCTGAGACTTATTGACTGCCCTATGGGCTTTGTGAATATTGAACTGCCTGCGATCCACGGACATTGTGATCATGCTGAATAAAGCTTTACTTTTTTTTTCATTCTGACACTACTGCTATGCTGGTATTGGTGTTGGTGGGGCTGCTACATGGTTTTGGGTGGTGTTTATGTGTTGGGTGTGTGGGAAATGTAGTAGTGTTCTGCTCATTGGGGGGACCCTGGGATCTGTGTGCCATCACAAGGTGTTAGCTAACTTTCTTTGTTCATGTAAGCAGTTACTGCATGGTGCAATTGTCCCAGGGTGTATTCCTCCCTCTGTGTACCCTGATATCTTCCCTGCAGGGTGTTCCCAATATTTAGCACAGAGCTGTGTCTACATGAGCTGTGTGTGTGACGGAGCCCTTCTACTTTGGCCATGCCTGCAGGGCAATGTCTCCACCTGCAACATTCGTGGCATCCTTGGTGATCACTGTACTTGTGTATGGAGTCTGTTGACATGAGTTCATGGGGACATGTTCCCTTGTAGGCAGTATGCATGTGTGTACTTCCAGCCTCACACACATGTGTTACACCCCTCCTGTCTCAGGGCACTGCTGGGAGGACTCCACACCCACCCCTCCTGTCTCAGGGCACTGCTGTGAGGACTCTGCACCCACCCCTCCTGTCTCAGGGCACTGCTGGGAGGACTCTGCACCCACCCCTCCTGTCTCAGGGCACTGCTGGGAGTGTTAGGCACACACCCCTCCTGTCTCAGGGCACTGCTGGGAGGACTCTGCACCCACCCCTCCTGTCTCAGGGCACTGCTGGGAGGACTCTGCACCCACCCCTCCTGTCTCAGGGCACTGCTGGGAGTGTTAGGCACACACCCCTCCTGTCTCAGGGCACTGCTGGGAGGACTCTGCACCGACCCCTCCTGTCTCAGGGCACTGCTGGGAGTGTTAGGCACCCACCCCTCCTGTCTCAGGGCACTGCTGGGAGGACTCTGCACCCACCCCTCCTGTCTCAGGGCACTGCTGGGAGGACTCTGCACCCACCCCTCCTGTCTCAGGGCACTGCTGGGAGGACTCAGCACCCACCCCTCCTGTCTCAGGGCACTGCTGAGAGGACTCTGCACCCACCCCTCCTGTCTCAGGGCACTGCTGGGAGGACTCAGCACCCACCCCTC
Organism: Triturus cristatus; assembly: GCF_964204655.1. Classification (NCBI taxonomy): domain Eukaryota; kingdom Metazoa; phylum Chordata; class Amphibia; order Caudata; family Salamandridae; genus Triturus; species Triturus cristatus. The sequence goes on along the minus strand of NC_140585.1, from coordinate 413,298,057 downwards.
CTGTCTCAGGGCACTGCTGGGAGGACTCTGCACCCACCCCTCCTGTCTCAGGGCACTGCTGGGAGGACTCTGCACCCACCCCTCCTGTCTCAGGGCACTGCTGGGAGTGTTAGGCACACACCCCTCCTGTCTCAGGGCACTGCTGGGAGGACTCTGCACCCACCCCTCCTGTCTCAGGGCACTGCTGGGAGGACTCTGCACCCACCCCTCCTGTCTCAGGGCACTGCTGGGAGGACTCAGCACCCACCCCTCCTGTCTCAGGGCACTGCTGGGAGGACTCTGCACCCACCCCTCCTGTCTCAGGGCACTGCTGGGAGGACTCAGCACCCACCCCTCCTGTCTCAGGGCACTGCTGGGAGTGTTAGGCACACACCCCTCCTGTCTCAGGGCACTGCTGGGAGGACTCTGCACCCACCCCTCCTGTCTCAGGGCACTGCTGGGAGGACTCTGCACCCACCCCTCCTGTCTCAGGGCACTGCTGGGAGGACTCAGCACCCACCCCTCCTGTCTCAGGGCACTGCTGGGAGGACTCTGCACCCACCCCTCCTGTCTCAGGGCACTGCTGGGAGGACTCTGCACCCACCCCTCCTGTCTCAGGGCACTGCTGGGAGTGTTAGGCACACACCCCTCCTGTCTCAGGGCAGTGCTGGGAGGACTCTGAACCCACCCCTCCTGTCTCAGGGCACTGCTGGGAGGACTCAGCACCCACCCCTCCTGTCTCAGGGCACTGCTGGGAGGACTCTGCACCCACCCCTCCTGTCTCAGGGCACTGCTGGGAGGACTCAGCACCCACCCCTCCTGTCTCAGGGCACTGCTGGGAGGACTCTGCACACACACCTCCTATTTCTGGATATGTACGCTTGGAACATACACGGTGGGGGTACGCTCCATGCATTCGAGTTGAGGGTACGAGTCGTACTTACACTGGTGGGGTGGGGGTACGCTCCATGCATTCGAGGTGAGGGTACGAGTCGTACTTACACTGGTGGGGTGGGGGTACGCTCCATGCATTCGAGGTGAGGGTACGAGTCGTACTTACACTGGTGGGGTGGGGGTACGCTCCATGCATACGGGGTGAGGGTACGTGTCGTACTTACACTGGTGGGGTGGGGGTACGCTCCATGCATACGGGGTGAGGGTACGAGTCGTACTTACACTGGTGGGGTGGGGGTAGGCTCCATGCCTACGGGGGTGGGGGTACGTGTCGTACTTACACTGGTGGGGGTGGGGGTACGGTCCGTACGTCCGCGGGTTAGGGTACGAGTCGTACTTACACTGTTGGGGTGGGGGTACGCTCCATGCATACGGGGTGAGGGTACGAGTCGTACTTACACTGGTGGGGTGGGGGTACGCTCCATGCATACGGGGTGAGGGTACGAGTCGTACTTACACTGGTGGGGTGGGGGTAGGCTCCATGCCTACGGGGGTGGGGGTATGTGTCATACTTACACTGGTGGGGGTGGGGGTACGGTCCGTACGTCCGCGGGTGAGGGTACGAGTCGTACTTACACTGTTGGGGTGGGGGTACGCTCCATGCATACGGGGTGAGGGTATGAGTCGTACTTACACTGGTGGGGTGGGGGTAGGCTCCATGCCTGGGGGTGGGGGTACGTGTCGTACTTACACTGGTGGGGGTGGGGGTACGGTCCGTACGTCCGCGGGTGAGGGTACGTGTCGTACTTACACTGGTGGGGGTGGGGGTACGGTCCGTACGTCCGCGGGTGAGGGTATGAGTCGTACTTACACTGGTGGGGGTACGCTCCATACGTACGCGGGTGGGGGTAGGGTCCGTACATATCCGTCGCCACGCTATGTGATGCTTGTGCGGGCCGTACCCAGGCCTTTGGCACGTGGGTACGATCCGTCCCGCCATTGTTGGGGTGACGTGGGTGTGGGCGTGGTACGTCTCGTACCCACGCTCTTCAGGCGTGGGTACGGGATGTACCGGTCTGGTTGTGTTGCCGGTTCGCGTGGTGACGGACTTCCGTTGTGGCGGTCGCTGGCTTAGCTGGACACGCCCCCACCCCCTCGTAGTGACCAGGGCATGGGAGTCAGGTATGTCCTGGGCATGTGTGCTGTGTGACTTTGGTGGGGGTTTTGTGGCCTGCCCTGGTCCTGCCACCCCCACCCCACCCCACTTTACCCCCTCCCTTAGTTATTCTGACCTTCTGCGGCGTCTGCGTCCGAACCTGTAGAGGAGGTCGACTGCTATGAGGGCCGGGATGACACGTAGGTTCGGGTCCATGTCTGTCCGTCGCGTACGGGTCCTCCTTGTTCGCGTCGTCCTGTCTGTCCGTCGCGTACTGGTCCTCCTTGATCGCGTCGTCCTGTCTGTCCGTCGCGTACTGGTACTCCTTGTTCGCGTCGTCCTGTCGCGTACTGGTCCTCCTTGTTCGCGTCGTCCTGTCTGTCCGTCGCGTACTGGTGGTCCTTGTTCGCGTCGTCCTGATTTCCCGGCAGTTTTTGGCAGCCAGAAAATATTCACCGTGCGGGATGACGTCGGTGCGAATCGTAATTCCTGGTTCGTGAATGGCAGGCTGCGAGCGTCCCGACGTCACGTCGGCGCTTTCCCGGATCGCATTTGTAGGTTTATTTTGTTCGGTCGGGCTTTTTTACGATTCGTACGGAAATGGTGTTCCCGTGCGAATCGTAATTCCTTGTTTGTAAATTTTGACGACCGGGTACGCGTCGGACGGAGAATATGCTCCGTCCGACGGTTCGTACCCGGTTTTTACCGGATCGTGATCGGCACCTCAATGTAGTACTGTTACCAGTAGGTTTGTAATATTTGACTTAAGAATGTCTGCTGAACCTCCTGTCGATTCTTATATGGCCTCCTTCTAATACTTATGTCTTATGGGACATCTTTTGTATGCCTCCCAAGGTCTTTGTAATACTTGACTGGTTGCATGTTGTTTTAAAATGCCAATAAATTATTTGGAACAAAAAAAAAATCAAGAATTCTAGAATGGCAGCCAAATCAATTATACACATTCAATAGCAGCATCACATGAACTTCCTTTCACATCTTTTCAATTAATACGTGTATTCTTTTAATATTAAGACCAAGTGCATCACTTTAAGTCAGAACCACAAGTTTATATTAGGATTTTACAGAGTCCGAACTGATCAATCTCTTCAGACATGTTCATTTGACATAATAATTTGTCTATTGGAAAAGCTTCGGAGGTCCCACAGCCAACACGTGTTTAGTGTATTCCAAATGCTTCCTTAGAGCTGATGTGGGGCAAACTTTACAGAAAGTATTCTCTACGGTTGTTTAATCGAACTGAAAAGATTCAGCTCTCATCCGTGTCCTGGCAATTGTTGTGTTTAGCAGAATCTCATGGTATTGGGAGTGCTACTTTCTGACGCTAATATGCGGTCTTCTCTTCCGGATATTCGTTTTTCTGGCAGGCCAGCCATCAGTATAGAGCAGGGTGTAATCTGTGGTTAATCACTGTTATGAATCTAGATTTAGCAGCAAAGAAGCCGAATCTTATTCTTTTGCAGTTCCCGTTCAAAACTGGGGATGTGTCCGAAGGTGACATTAAGTAAACTAAATAACAGCGGGGTTCAAAAGAGATGGGCTGCTGCCACCCTGGGCAAGCAGTGCATTGTACACCATGGAGACTTTAACTGCAAACGCTGTTAATACTGTGTGTGATCCGCTAGTGCAATTTATGTAGTGATAACCCCTAACAAGCCAGTTGGTAAACCTTGCTGATGCCTCTGCTGCCAATCTCATAACGCAACATTTACTCTGGCATCAGCAGGTTGTCATTAAAATAAAATACAAAAGAACTTCACATCCATTTTAGATGTCCCGACTTTCTAACCTGGAATCTAATTCCCTTCTCGCGCCAACGCAGTAAGTGCCAGTACTTCCATAATCTGCACTTACTGAACATCATAGGTTTGTGTTAGTAAAGCGGCGGCCATCATGGATTTGTATTATTTGAAAACAAAGTGAGGAATTTATACGTAACAAAAGTTAACATTTATTCAATCTTTTCACTTTTGGACATCTTGACCTTGTGTGTTTTGGCATAGGTGGTAACTAAAGTGCATGAAGGGCATTCACCTCATGTTGGCAAGTAGAAAACCCAGTGTAAAATGTACCAGTATAAAGCTACTGAAGTGATGCCACATTACCCAACAGTTTATGCTGTGAGAATTAACTTTGCTAATCAGGACTTTCATTGCTGTGAATTCCAGGGAGACTGCTTTGCCAGGAAGAGCCTGTGCAGAGGAGGAACAGGCTCCGGGAGCGTTGGATGTGGGTTACCAGTGTGGGCACTATGCCTTAGAACTTTACATTATAGTCATAGCACCCATCGAGGGGTCTGGTATGGAGTTGTCTGCAGGAATAGGTGAGGCAATGTGTCCCTAGTGATACGATTCAAAACAACATTTCCAAAATACAGTCAATATTAAAGACTCTCAAAAAGAGAGTTTGAGATCAATAAATTAGAAAACCGATGAATGTTTATTAAAGTGCGCTACAGAAAGGAACAAATTTATAATCAGGTTCAAATAATCAGTCGTAAGGCATAAGAATCAAATTGCCAGGAGGTCTCTTTGGCTTTTAAAATAGATGAAGCAATGAGCAAATTCTGGAAAATTGTCCAAGTCCAAAATGTGCACAATGATTTAAGTGGGTTGGCCTCCTGCCGTATCCTGTATTGTGTGGTTAGTTGAAGCAAAATGTGAACGACAGTCAAACAGACCAATAAGTAAAGAGGCTAGCTCAAATCCCCTCTATGTATGCACATATGTATGCATGTGTTTTGTATTATAAAATTGGGTGAGCAGTCTAAATATCGAGTTTTAAATTTCGACCTACAAGTATATCGAGTTGTAAATATCGTAGGTAAAGAATATCGAAGTCAAGAATATCGATGGACAGAATATCGACCCCAAGGTAAGTATTATCGAAGTTAATAATATCGAAGTCATTAATATAGATGTAAGTAATATCGTAATCAAAAATTTCGATGTCTTGAATATCGATATTTTATTAGTGTAATGTATTTTAATATGTATTTTATTTGTATGTTAAAGATTATTGTAATGTATTTTAATACATTTAAAAATAAATGTTTAGAGATTAATAAATATTTAAAATATAATTTAGCGTTTTAGTATCAGAGCGGGTTGTGGGTTTATAGGGGAATAGGGTGGGAAGTAATTTAATTATAATTAATTAATTAATATGTATTGTTTAATTGGTATTTATGATTAATTAATTGTTAATTAATTACTAATTGTTAATTAAATATATTAATTGATTAATTAATTGTTAATTAATTATTAATTGTAAATACATGTTATTAATTGGTTAATTATATAAGTTATAATTAGTTTAATATTAATATTTATTTATTGGTATTGTTAATTAATTAATTGTTAATTACTAATTAATTGGTGATTTAATTTTATTAAGTGATTAATTGATGATTTAATTTATTATGTGAATTTTTATGTTTAGTGGGTTGTGGGTTTATAGGGGAATAGGGTGGGATGTAATTAAATTCAAATAATTACTGATAATTTTTCATTTATTTGTAATTAATAATAATTAATTGTTAATTCATTATTAATTGGTAATTAATTGTTATTAGTACGTTAAATATAGTAAATATAAATAATTTATTATTTCATGTTATTTGTTGTTCTTGCTAATTAATGTATTGTTAATTAATAATTAATTTGTGAATAATTGTAATTTGGTAGTTAATATGTATAAATTTGTAAATAATAAGTATATTAATTATAAAGAATGTATTATTAATTGTAAATAATAGATAAACTGATATTTAAATGTATTGTGTATTTTGTATGTGTAGTGTGTTGTGTGTTAAAGGGGGAATAGTGTGGGATGTAATTTAAAGTTATTTATATAAATATTTATTTTAAATAATTGGTATTTAATAATACATATTTTGTAAATTAATTATTAATATGCTATTTTTTTATAACTAATTATTTAATTGGTTATTATGTGTATAGAATCCCTATGCTATCCAGTGCTTTCCCAACTGTTTTACTATCTGGAGTTGGAATAGTAATTTTTAACCCTACGCTATCCAGCGCTTTCCCTACTGTTTCACTTACTGGAGTGGGAATAGTAATTTGTACCCCAACGCTATCCAGCGTTTTCACTAATGTTGCACTCTCTGGAGTGGGAATAGTAATTTTTACTCCTACGCTATCCAACGCTTTCCCTTCTGTTGGACTCACTGGAGTGGGAAAAGTAATTTTTACTCTTACGCTATCCAACGCTTTCCCTACTATTGCACTCTCTGGAGTTGGAATAGTAATTTTTACCCCTATGCTATCCAACGCTTTCCCTACTGTTGCACTCTTTGGAGTTGGAATAGTAATTTTTACCCCTACGCTATCCAGCGCTTTCCCTACTGTTTCACTTACTGGAGTGGGAATAGTAATTTGTACCCCTACGCTATCCAACGCTTTCCCTACTGTTGCACTCTCTGGAGTTGGAATAGTAATTTTTACCCCTACGCTATCCAGCGCTTTTCCTACTGTTTCACTTACTGGAGTGGGAATAGTAATTTGTACCCCTACGCTATCCAGCGTTTTCACTACTGTTGCACTCTCTGGAGTGGGAATAGTAATTTTTACCCCTACGCTATCCAACGCTTTCCCTACTGTTGGACTCACTGGAGTGGGAATAGTAATTTTTACTCCTACGCTATCCAACGTTTTCCCTACTATTGCACTCTCTGAAGTTGGAATAGTAATTCTTTTCCCTACGCTATCCAACACTTTCCCTACTGTTGCACTCTCTGGAGTTGGAATAGTAATTTTTACCCCTACGCTATCCAACGCTTTCCCTACTGTTGCACTCTTTGGAGTTGGAATAGTAATTTTTACCCCTACGCTATCCAACGTTTTCCCTACTGTTGCACTCTCTGGAGTGGGAATAGTAATTTTTACCTTTACGCTATCCAACGCTTTCCCTACTATTGCACTCTCTGGAGTTGGAATAGTAATTTTAACCCTACTCTATCCAACGCTTTCCCTACTGTTGCACTCTTTGGAGTTGGAATAGTAATTTTTACCCCTACGGTATCCAACATTTTCCTTACTGTTGTTTTTGTTGGAGTTGGACTAGTAGTTTTATTGTGTCTGATATTTCATATGTTTTGTATTATTTTTGCGATTGTAAAATATCATTAATAATAAAAATTATTCACATTAAAAATATTGATTATTATTTGCTATATGTAATTATTAAATATTTATTAATGTTATTATTTTATGTGTATAGATGTATTGGTAATTTTTAAAAACATTTAATAATTTATACGTTACAGAAATTATTATTAAAATTAATTATTAAGTAAGTATATATATTATATATTATATGTATATGTTTAATTAAAGTTTTATTAAATTATATATATTAATTATACATTTTAAATACTATACAATATATTTAATTATGTTTATTTAATTTCTAAGTATAATTTGGTTTATTTTACATATATTTTTAAAGTAAAAGAAAAACGATATTTTTAATAACGATATTTTTGACATCGATATTTAATTTTCGATATTTTTGTACTTACCATGTTGTAGATAGGATGTCGATATTCTTGACATCGATATTTTTGTTGCGATATATTTGTAGGTCGATTTTCTGTCTGTCGAAATTATGTCATACAACCATAAAATTGATAGCTTGAGGCTGGCAAAACAGCTAAAGCTGCCTCTAGGCCAAACCTAAAGATTTAACATCTAGGGCTGATTACGATTTTGGCAGTCCTCCAGTGGCACCACCACTGCACAGTCTGCTGTAGGACCGCCAAAGACATAGGTGCCGATCACGATCCGGTAAAAACCGGGTACCAACCGTCGGTCGGAGCGTTTTCCCCGTCCGACTCGTACCCGGTCGTAAAACTTTACAAACATGGAATTACGATTCGCACGGAAACACCATTTCCGTACGAATCGTAAAAAACACCGACCGACGAAAACATACATACGAATGTGATCCGGGAATGCTGCGACGTGACGTCGGGACGCTTTCAGGCAGCGTTTCACGACCCAGGAATTACGATTCGAACCGACAGCAGTCCGGACGGCAATATTTTCACGGCACCCAAAAAGTGCCGGAAAAGCGAAGTACAGCGCGAATCGACCAGAGTAGGTGGCCCGGTACGCACCGTACCCCCCCCCAGCCCCCGTACGTATGCGCCGACCCCCCCCCAGCCCCCGTATGTACGCACCGACCCCCCCCAACCCCCGTACGTACGCGCCGACCCCCCCGTGTATGTACACCCGTGTACGTTCGAGTCGAACCCCCCGTGTACGTTCGAGTCGAACCCCCCGTGTATGTACACCCGTGTACGTTCGAGTCGAACCCCCCCCGTGTACGTTTGAGTCGAACCCCCCCGTGTACGTTTGAGTCGAACCCCCCTGTATGTACACCCGTGTACGTTCGAGTCGAACCCCCACCGGTGTATGTACGGTGCGTACCCCCAGCGCGTAGCGCTGGGGGTACGCACCGTACATACACGGGTGGGGGACGACTCGAACGTACACGGGTCGAACCCCCCCCGTGTACGTTTGAGTCGAACCCCCCTGTATGTACACCCGTGTACGTTCGAGTCGAACCCCCACCCGTGTATGTACGGTGCGTACCCCCAGCGCTTAGCGCTGGGGGTACGCACCGTACATACACGGGTGGGGGTACGACTCGAACGTACACGGGTGTACATACAGGGGGGTTCGACTCGAACGTACACGGGGGGGTTCGACTCGAACGTACACGGGGGGTTCCGACTCGAACGTACACGGGGGGGTTCGACTCGAACGTACACGGGTGTACATACACGGGGGGTTCGACTCGAACGTACACGGGGGGTTCGACTCGAACGTACACGGGGGGGTTCGACTCGAACGTACACGGGGGGTTCGATTCGAACGTACACGGGTGTACGTACACGGGGGGTTCGACTCGAACGTACACGGGTGTACATACTCGGGGGGTCGGCGCGTACATACGGGGGCTGGGGAGGGGTCGGCACGTACGTACGGGGGCTGGGGGGGGTACGGCGCGTACATACGGGGGCTGGGGGGGGGTCGGCGCGTACGTACGGGGGCTGGGGGGGGCGGCGCGTACGTACGGGGGCTGGGGGGGGTACGGCGCATACATACGGGGGATGGGGGGGTCGGCGCGTACATACGGGGGCTGGGGGGGGTCGGCGCGTACGTACGGGGGCTAGGGGGGGTACGGCGCGTACATACGGGGGCTGGGGGGGGGTACGGCACGTACCGGGCACCTGTTTGGACGTCTCCATGGTTGTTATAGGAGTTCGGTGCGGACGGTCTTTTAACCATACGGTTGTACATTCGGACGCCCGGGACGGATCGTGATTCCCCAGTCGGACTTCGCTTTTCACGTTTGTACGGTAAATCGTACGAGGACGTGTCGGACACTTTTTCCGACCCGAGGACGTGTGGGGAATTCTTCCCAATGCGATTCGTATGGTCTTTTTCCCATGCGAATCGTGATTGCCAGTTCGTACGGCACTTGTACGATTTGTACGGTAAAAAGACCGGATACGAGTCGCACGGGGACATTTTTTACCGGATCGTAATCGGCACCATAGTGTGCCTGCCTGCCAGATTACAAGTGTAATCTGGGTCAGGCGGGCGGTGCTGCGGCTGTCTCACAGTGGTGGACTGTTATGCTCATGAGAGAGGATAACATGCAGCCTGCCGCGATCACAGCGCCTGCAGCACATTTCTGCATGGTGTGGCATGCCTGCTACACCATGCAGGAACAGGGGGTGCAAATCCAGGGGGACACAACAGGTGCCACCCTCCATGCACACCCATGCCGAGGAGTGGCAGGGGCCCTTGTAAGTTGCCTTTCTGCCACCGTTTTCACGGCAGGCTCACCACCATGAAAGGGGCTGTGGAAGACTGATGTAGCGAAAAATCAAATTTCCATTGTACGGGTGCATTGTAATCACACACATAGACTGCATCCGCATATAATCTTTTGTTGTGTTACCCTGAGTGTTAGGATCTTGTACTGTAATAACATGAATATGACGTGTCGAGGCCAAAACGTAGAATATATGATGAATTTTGTAGAAGATTAAACGTGAACAGCAGAGAACACTAACAGAAAGCACTTGTGTTGTGCAACTGACAATTGTTTTATTATTGAATGTGTTTATTAACCCCTTCCATGCTGCGCAAATTCCGCCGCTGTGCTGACGGAATCTTGCGCGGGCGTGGTCATGACGGAACGGTTCCGTCATGAGCACAGCTCAACCGTGGCTCATGACGGAACCGTTCCGTCATGAGCACCGAAGGGGTTAATCGTGTCGTTTTATACGTAGATTAAAATATTAACTGCATTGGTTTAATTTAGCGGAACATTGTAAGCCTGAAATGCATTTCCCCTGGAAGCTCTTGCATTAGAAAATAATGGTTGAATTCTGTTATTTTGTCACGATTTTGTTGCAGGTGGAAGAAGTGCCCTTGTTAGTTAGAATAATGTCTTTGTTTTAGGAATTCGGCAAGGAGAAAAGAGGATACATTGGGAGCTGGCGCTGATTAGAAGAACTGTTGTACTTTCTCACCTGAGAGGGCCTGGGAATCAAGGTCATCATGCTAAATTATCATCCCATGGAAAAATACCCATGAGAATGTGGCCTGATCGGATGGTGTGACCCGAAATGCATCTTGGGAAGATATCTGAAACATTGGCAATATTGTAAGTAGGAAAAGAGCCAATTGTTTCACTGCCCTATGTAGAGAGAGCATCTTAGAACACGTTCTGTCTCGGTAGCTTCATGCAATTTGACCCAATAGAAGTGGAGAGACTTCTACCGAAGACTCCACATGCTGATACTGATCCTGTCTGCAAAATGCTTAATTAGGGATGTCACCTTAGTGGTAGTGTGGGGAAAGGTTTATGCTTTCTTTCTATGAACCCTCGATGCAGGGGAATTTGGACTCTTGTTCCATGATATTTTGTATCCTGATTCTTGAATTAATCATCTTGTGTATGTTGCATCGCCTCAACTTTGTTAGTAGATTCAGCTTTGTATTAGTCTTGAGGTTTCTGTATAGCCAATTGTGTTTGGCTTTGTAATAAATTAACCAACTTTATTTTGTAGTTTGTGATTCTTAATGGTCCAGGAGAACCGCAATTGGATTGATTGACATTATTAACGATTTCTCTCCCCCCTACGCTTTCATGCTGAGAAAAAGTACCATCGACTTGAGGTTCTAGAGCCAATGATGAACATGCCTCTCCAGCTCCTTCAGTTGGTAGCAGAGTAGGATGGTTCTCACATGAAGCAGAGGGGAGAATCCAGAAAAACCTAGAAAAGAGACTTAGACGCCCAGAGCCCCAATATAGAGCCCCATGGTCGAGAACGGAGAGCAACAGACTTTGCCGGAGATTCATGGAGCATGATGGTGAGGCGAACGGAGGAGTGAGTATCAATATGGATGAGTCGTGTGATAGATTGGGGGAAATGATTGTAAAATGTCTGGCGGAGTTTGTGTGAGAGTCGAGTGAATGTGGTTTCGGGCTGGACGTGGTCCAAGGACTGAGGTTTGAGTTTCAGGACCCGAAGTGGCCTAAGATCCCGGGATATATTAAATGGTGTGGAAGACACCGAGTTATTGTGATTGTCTGATCGAAGATTTGAGGAGTTGTCGTGAGACGTCAACGGCAGTTCCACTTGGCTAGCAGGTCCCCGCAAAGGCAAATCCTCTTCTGCTTGCGCTTTCCCTGATTGCTCCAGATGTGCCCTGACTTACCCTCGCTGGGTGAGTCCCTCAGACCTTGCGGGTCTGCACCGCAGTCCTTTCTCTGAATTCCAGTGACTTGCCCGTTGCCAAGGCTTGTTGGGTCCATTCTGGTCGCCGACACTGCAGCACTCGACAGACTTTGTGGGACAGCTCGAATCCGGCTCGTGGACTTCGTCGACGCCTCCTGGACCTCGTGGCTGAAGAGTCAAGACACCCATCAACTCACCTGAAGCACCCGACATCTGTGGGCATTGGTCCATCCTGCCCTCGGTCACTGGCAAGTGACCCAGACTCTGTCCCCTCTGCTTTCAGGTTCCTTCCTTCCTAGATCCGGGCTTGGATCTCTTCGGACATTTCTCCTCTTCACGGCAGCAGCAGTTCTTTGCAGGCTTCCATTGAAATCGACGACGCGACCCGACACCAAAAGACACCTATGCACCCGGCTTCCCTGGGTGGGGTAACTTGAGTACTCCGGTGCTAACGTGGGTGCTAGCCCTAGAACTTCTTAAGTCGAAAAGGGTTTGGTCCTGACTCGATTAGAAGTATCCCTAATCTTTAAATTTCCAACCGTGACATTGCCCATAGAAGATAACTGGAACCCACGGTTGTGTTTACACACTGCATACCGTCCCCGTGGGTCCCTTGTGTCACTACCTTGGGTGGTTCCTTGGGGTCCCAGCGATTCTACAGGCTATAGGCCTAGTGTCTATTCCAGTCGTGGTTCTTATACCACTTTTTTGGTATATGGTTTGGTACGCCCCTAGGGCCCAAACGTGTATTTGTGCTAATACTGATGCTTGCTCAGTTGTAAACTACGTACTTCGAACTCCAGCCTCATAAAGAGACTAGAGGGGTGTGTTTTATCTTAACTACATATATTTTGAATATATACCTGGTGTGATTGTCCTTTCATTTGATCATTCAAGAGATTACAGACTAGTAAAACAAGCTGCTTTATATCCCTTCAAGACTTAGCCTGAAGGCTGCTCTCCATAGCTACCACTAGGATAGCTTTCAATAAAGGTTGTCTTTAACCTATCACCATAAGGGGTTGTTTGGACTGATACAAGGTGCCCACTAGAACTAGTGGACAGCATATATCAGGCCACCTTCTCACATTGGTGTGCAGCGTGTGGGATTCCAGCTTGCTATTGTTTTACCAGATAATCTCAATTGAATTGATTAACTGAAAACCACTAAAGGTACCTGAGGTACATATAATATCAAGTTTAGCTACAGTAAGTTCTACTGAACTTAGAGTGATGTGTCAAGGGATAGCACACCCTTTCTACAACTCAAGAGAGTTTAGTAGGCCACCCTAGTGTAGGTAGTGCAATACACCACACCACATTAGTAATGTCTAACCAGCCAGGTACCAGTGGGTCCCTACCAGGAACCAGTGAGCTCCTTCCATATAAATATGAGGATCTCTCCTTTGCTCAGCTAAGGGCCTTATGTTCCATTAGGAAGCTGAAGACAGGCAAAAGTCTATCCACCCAGCATCTCGTAAAGATACTTAAGCTGGATGATACCACAGGGCCTAGTGGGCCTGATGAGGTAGCCAGTGTGGGTGGGACAGTAGGTGAGGGTGGGCCTAGGGGTAACAATTCCCCTGACCCTACCTCTAATGCTGACCAGACTGGTGACAATGACCAAGATCTGGTGAACACAGCTCTCCAGGATGAGGATGAGGAGGATGACAACAATGCCCCTTCCTGTATCCCTCCTGGTAGAGTTGAACATAGGTCTAGAAGGGATAGATCTCTGTCAAGGGGATCTATCCAGTCTAACTCCTCTATAGGAACCTCTGTTTCTTCTCAGAGGGAGGGAAACCTCCCAGGAGAGGAGAGAGAGACTGCTGAAGTATGAGCAAGACAAGTTCAACCTCAGAAAGCAGCAGATGGCCTTAGATAGGGAAGCCCTAGAGCTCTACAGAGCTAGTAAAAAGGAGGGACTAGAGTTCCTTGGTGGCAGCATTTTCTCTAGAGATAGGGAGAGGTCTTATGACTATAGAAACCTAAGTAAGATTGTCCCTCCCTACCAGAGTGGGGATGACATCCACAAATGGATAACTGCCATGGAGAGGGCCTGTAAAGTACAGAAGGTCCCTCAAGGTCAGTGGGCAGCAATCTTATGGCTCTCCTTTGCAGACAAAGGTAGAGATAAGCTCCTCACTGTAAGAGAAGAGGATGCTGATGATTACAAGGTCTTGAAGAGTGCTCTGATTGATGGGTTTGGCCTAACCACTGAACAGTATAGGTTGAAGTTCAATGAGACCTAAAAAGCTCAGACTCAAGACTGGGCAGACTTTGTTGATTGTGCTACTAAGGCTCTGGAAGGTTGGATACATGGCAGCAAAGTGCATGACTTTTCATGATTGTACAATTTGATTATGAGGGAGCAGATCCTTAGTAATTGTCAAAACCAGCTTTTACACCAGTACCTGGTGAACTCTGATCTGACCTCTCCCCAAGAATTGGGAAAGAAGGCAGACATATGGGTCAGAACCAGGGTAAGGCCTAACAATCAGGGGGGTGACCAGAAGAAAGATTCTACCAACCCCCAAGAGAAAGGTGGGGACAAATCTAAAGATAAGTCTACTACAGGGCCCCAAAAGTCCTCTTCTGGGGGTGGGTCCCAAACTCCTTCCTCTCCTGAAAAGAAACCATATTGCCATGTATGTAAAAAGCCTGTGCACTGGAAAACTGATCCCAGTTGCCCCAGGATTGGCAATAAAGAAAATGGTCCTACAACAAATACTACCATTCCGCCTGGTACTAGTAGTAGTAATCCCCCAGGTGGTAGTATTGCACCCAAAAAGTTATGTGCTTTTGCAAGTGGAACAGAGGTAGGCCCCAATTTAGGAAGGGCCTCCTCACCTGACTCCTCTGACTCTGATGGTGGAATGGGATTCACCACTTTTACCATAGGTCCCAATGCATTGGGCAGGTACAGATTGGAGCCACTGACTAATGGTCAGAAAGCTGTGGCCTTCAGGGACACAGGGGCTAGTGTCACCATGGTGACAGGGAAACTAGTCCCCCCTCAGCAGCTTTTACCTGAGTTTAAATACCAGGTAACCAACATAGATGGTGTCAGAACAGATCACCCCATGGCCATAGTCAATCTCAGCAGGGGAGGGGTCACAGGCCCAAAAAGAGTGGCAGTGTCCCCAAACTTGCCTATAGATTGCCTGATGGGCAATGATCTGGAAATTTCAGCCTGGGCTGAAGTTGAACACCAAACTCATCTAAGAATGCTGGGCATCCCTGAAAGAGTTAGGGGGGCTGTGATGGCCACAGCCCAAACCCAGGAAATGTTTGGAGTGGTGGAGCCTGAAATAATGGCCCACTCTCCACCACAAGGGACCACAAGGGTTGAAGATAAGTCTTCTTCCCCCCAGACACTAGGTAAGGGTCAGCCTCCTCAGGGAACTGATCCTACCCCTTGTGAAGGGACTGCCCCAGAGGTAGTCAGGCCTGGCCTGGCAACACCCCTGATGGCAGTGGAACCTTCCAAGGTGGTACCCAGTCTGGAGCAGGTACCCTGCCCCTCTCTACCCTGCCTAAGTCAGCCCAGGGCTGCAGAGGTCAGGAAGGTCAGTGGACCCCACAAGGCCCCCTGTCCAGAGGACCCCCCCCCCATGAGCAGATTAGGGGCACCCAGTCTAGTAGCCCTAGCCAGGTGAGAATTCCTCAACCCACTGAGGGATCCCCATTACCATTGTGTAGGGACCTCCCCCAGCAGGACTCTGTTGGGCAAGGGCAAACATGGGACCCAAAGGTTTCAAACCTGCTCAGCCCCTCCAGTGTTCCACCCAAAGGGACCCAACCCCCAGCTGTAGGCAGCCAGAGGTTGACCCTTAGAGCAAAGTACAACTCAGTCATGGAAAGTAAGGTATCCATGGTGACAAGTGATCTGAGGAAGCTGAGGCCATCTTTATTAGGGCCTCACTTCTCTACTCAGACACCTCACCAGCCTCCTATTTTGCCAAAACACACCACCGATAGTAATTCCCCATGGTGGAGATCCTCTAATGCCCTTAGGGGAGGAATAGCTCAGTGGGCCATTAAACAGGGGGCAACCATGCTAGTGCAGGTGCTTCCTTATATGGCCACTTAGTCAATAAAGGCTCAACTGGCCAAGGTTAGCCTTATCTCCTTTCGTTTGGGGGGGGGGGGGTTATGTAGGAAGGTGGAATCTGACTATATCGTTGCCACCACTTTTTGCCTGGTGTTTTGCTGGTTTATGACTTAGTTGGACTGGGATCCTGCTATTATGGGCCCCAGTCTATCTGCTTTCTCTGTAAAATGGTTTGCATGTACATTAGGTGCATATCTAATTGAATTCTGGAGTGCCTTATAAGCCCCTAGTATATGGTATTGTATGTACCTAGGGCATAGGTACCTTAGAGACCTACCAGGGGCTGAAGCATGTATTATGCCACCCCTGGGAAGCACTCCAAAATGGCACCACAGGTCTGCTACTGCAGCCTGGGCAAGGGTGTGCTTGCACCCCTTACAGTGGTATAGGCTACCTATATCCACATATATATACAGACACATATAAACCTATAAGTCACTCCTATGGCAGGCCTTGACAATCCTGAAGGCAGAGTGCTTGTTTTGTGTGAGAGGGTGCCCAAGCATGAGCTGAGCCCCTATGCAGCTTTCGAAAATCCTTCCTTATAGGTGTTCTGTGATACAGCCATACCACATACTCTTAAGTGCATTATAACCTCGCTGTAAATGCTAACTTTGGAATGGCTGCATCAAAACATGTCGTGTTTGGTGTCAAACGCTTTGGAATACTATCCCCCGCCAGTTCTGGCGGCGGGGGTAGCATTCCACCCTCCTAGAGGGAGAGACATGTTCACACTGGTCAAACCCGGTAGGACTTTCCTCAGCGCCGGCATAACAAAATGGATGCCTCGGCCACAGACATGGGTCTGGCCTCCTGCTGCTGACTGGAACTCCGGCAGGGGAGGCCTGGACAATAAGTTTCCTGTCGAAGGGAGGTGTAACCACCTCCCCAGACAGGCAGATGTGTATTGGGGCTGGGCGGGAGCACTCTCTGGTGCTTTGAAGTCCTGCACTGGGGGCACATTTGGTGTCCCTGTGCATAGTCCAATTCAAACTGGGTGCAGGGGCTACCTGTCCCTGCTCTGGCGTGAAACTGGACAAAGGAAATGGGTGTAACCACCCCTCTTTCCAGGCCCACCCATAGGTGGGGCCTTAGAGTTAGTCCATCCCCTAAACTTACTATAAGTATAGGAATCCAGTCCCTAGGACTTTAGATTACCCTGGACGACACTGTGCAACGTACATCCTGGACCTTCGACGTTCTATCCTGACTAGAAGACTGAAGAAATCTCCCTTGGGGTCAAGGAGGGACTCCCCTGCTTGGCAGGCACCAAAGCAGCAACTGACCGGTCTGCATCGCTGAAGCTTCCGCTGGACGCCAAAGTCTTTGCATCACCAGAGGTGGATTTCCAGACTTTCCCGAGGCTACCCTGAATCCACAGCAAAGCTGAGGCCTGTGGCTATCGTGGGTGACGTGGAACCGTGACCCCTGGACACCATGAACTTTTGCAGCAACCCTATCTTCCTGGTCCTCCTCGAAGTTGTGCTTTGGGCTCCGAGTAGCCCCAACCTTGAGCACCTCCTGCACCGAAGATCGCTGTCCTCCACTCCACGAGTGACCCGTGGGCTAGTTTCAAGTGCGACCGCTTGAGGCTCATTCGCGATCACTAGCCCGTTGGCTAGCAGGTCCCCACGAAGGCAACTCCTCTTCTGCTTGGGCTTTCCCTGGTTGCTCCAGACGTGCCCTGACTTACCCTCGCTGGTTGAGTCCCTCAGACCTTGCTGGTCTGCACCGCAGTCCTTTCTCTGAATTCCAGTGACTTGCCGTTGCCAAGGCTTGTTGGGTCCATTCTGGTCACCGACACCGCAGCACTCGACAAACATTGTGGGACAGCTTGAATCCAGCTCGTGGACTTCGTCGACGCCTCCTGGACCTCGTGGCTGAAGAGTCAAAACACCCATCAACTCACCTGAAGCCCCCAACATCTGTGGGCATTGGTCCATCCTGCCCTCGGTCGCTGGCAAGTGACCCAGACTCTGTCCCCTCTGCTTTCAGGTTCCTTCCTTCCTAAATCCGGACTTGGATCTCTTCGGACACTTCTCCTCTTCACGGTAGCAGTAGTTCTTTGCAGGCTTTCATTGAAATCGACGACGTGACCCGACACCAAAAGACACCTATGCACCCGGCTTCCCTGGGTGAGGTAACTCGAGTACTCTGGTGCTCACGTGGGTGCTAGCCCTAGAACTTCTTAAATCCAAAAGGGTTTGGTCCTGACTCGATTAGAAGTGTCCCTAATCTTTAAATTTCCAACCGCGACATTGTCCATAGAAGATAACTGGAACCTGCGGTTGTGTTTACACACTGCATACCGTCCCCGTGGGTCCCCTGTGTCACTACATTCGGTGGTTCCTTGGGGTCCCAGCGATTCTACAGGCTATAGGCCTAGTGTCTATTCCAGTCGTGGTTCTTATACCACTTTTTTGGTATATGGTTTGGTACGCCCCTAGGGCCCAAACGTGTATTCGTGCTATTGCTGATGCTTGCTCACTTGTAAACTAAGTACTTCGAACTCCAGCCTCATAAAGAGACTAGAGGGGTGTGTTTTATCTTAAATACATATATTTTGAATATATACCTGGTGTGGTTGTCCTTTCATTTGATAATTCAAGAGATTATAGACTGGTAAAACAAGCTGCTTTACATTCCTTCAAGACTTAGCCTGAAGGCTGCTCTCCATAGCTACCACTAGGATAGCTTTCAATAAAGGTTGTCTTTAACCTATCACCATAATGGGTTGTTTGGACTGATACAAGGTGCCTATTAGAACTAGTGGACAGCATATATCAGGCCACCTTCTCACAGATGATACCTGAGATATTGGGAATATTGTAAGCTCTTTCTTGGTAGCTTCATGCTATTTGACCCAATAGAAGTGGAGAGACTTCTACAGAGGACTCCACATACTGATACCTTAACTGATCCTGCCCGCAAAATGCTTAATGAGGGATGTCACGTTAGTGGTAGAGTAGGGACCGATTAATGTTTTATTTCTATAAACCCTCTATTCAGGGGAATTTGGACTCTTGTTCCATGATATTTTGGAACCTGATTCTTGAATTAATCATCTTGTGTATACTGCATCGCCTTAACTTTATCCATAGATACGGCTTTGTATGAGTCCCAATGTAATACATGCCTCTCCGGTTCGTTCAAAGGCAGCTCCTAATATGCTCGGTGGAGCCGCAGCAGAAACAACAGAGTGTTGCAGCTCCCTGACCTCTGCGTGACAGCCACAGATCCTAGATACCCGGCGGATGCAGCAGTCCGACCTCCACACTTGTAATACAGTAGGCAGGCCCGCAGTGTGGCTGTGGTCAGACGGCCATCACAAGTACAGCGGTCCTATGGACTGCCGTACTCGTAATAAGGCCCTTAGTGCTTGAATAACATGAAAGTGTCTGTAGCCATATACTGAACCAAAGATGGTGATAAAGAAAGGAGAGTGCATACATTTACCTATGCAAGCATAATTTGGCTTATTATGTAATATTTGGACCACCGGTATTTCATATACTTTTTCTGTTTTACTTGGCTTTGCTACTGCAAGACCTGGTTGTAGTAGAAAATGGAAACTGGATGGATGTCCAGTGATTTGCCATTTTAGCAACATTTAGTATGTGTCACACAGAAAAAAAGGATTTATTGATGACTTTTTCTGTCACTGTGAAGTCTTTTTTTATCAAAACAAGAGTTATATACGAAACTAAAAATCTGAATTTGTCAATGAAAAATTGCGAAAGTCCTGATTTTCAGGTGAAAACATAATTTAGAGTAGAAAACATAATGTATTTATTTATATTGCATTGGCAGAACCCGAGGGTATCAGAGCGCTTTTCATCAATGCATGTTCAACATAAAAAAAAATGAGTAGTATCAAAACTATTCAGTTGAATCAAACAGTAAATGTTCACCTCCAGAGTAACAGGTATAGTCAGAATAATTCAGTTTAATTGAATCAGGTCATATTTAAGCACGGGGGAGTAGAAATAACAGGTAGGGGGTCTAAGGAGAACGGAGGGTGGAGATGGTGTCTCGATGGATTATTGATGATTCGCTAGTTGCTATGACGGTTGAGGAGGAGATCCTTTAGGTGTCTCTTGAAGCTCAAGAAGGAGGGGTTTGTCGTGACATGTACTGGTATGGAGTTCCAGATTTTAGGTGCGTTGCTCAAGAAGGAGTCTGTCAGAGTTTGTTTGTGGATTTTGGGCGGGATGAGAAATAGGGTGTTTGATCTTCTGAGGTTTCTCTTCTATCCTGCCTTTTTGAGTTTAAGAGGCGAGGTAGGATGGTTTTCCAGTGTGCAGGGCAAGACAGGCGGTTCTCAAGCTGCAGCGATCTTCTATTTGAGCCATTTCAGTTCTTCCAGGGCCGGGGAGATATGGTCATATTTTTTGATTCCTGTGACCATTCTGTCTGCTGCATTGAGAGTGGTTCTAAGGGGTGCAAGGTGTGATTTAGCAGTGCCTGTGAGTGTGGCGTTCCACTAGTTCAATCTGGACAGTACCAGCTTTTCTTTGGCAGAGTTGAGATCCTTCAGCTGTAGGTAGGGTTTGATTTTGTTCAGCCTGTAGAAGGCGCTCTTTACACTGTTCTTAATATGATCTTTCATGATCAGTTTGGAGTCCATAGTGATACCTTGAAATGTCACAGAGTCGGCTAGTGTTAGAATGCACTTAAGGGTGTCCATGGCTTTCACCCATTCTTGCATTTTAGTTGGGCTGCTCTTTTTTGATAAGAGCAGAATTTCTGACTTGTCTTGATTGAGTTTTAGGTAGTTGAGAGATAGCCAGTGTTGGACTTCTTTAAGGGTGGCATTTAATCAGCATATGTCTTCTATTGAGGAGATTTTCATGTACAGTTGGGTGTCATCTGCTTATAAGTGAAATGGGACCTTTGCTTGGTTAAGGAGGATGATGAGGGGTTCCATGTAAATACTGAATGGTGTGGGCGAGAGGACGGAGCCTTGGGGAACACTCCAGGTTATTGCCATTATATCTGAGGTCTGATTGCCTATCTTTATTTGTTGGGCACTGTTTTGTAGAAAGGATGTAAACCAGCATATGACCACCCTGTCCCCACCAATAGTTTTTTGGAGGTAATCAAAGAGAAGCTTGTGGCCAACTGTGTCGAAGGCCGCTGATAGATCTAAGAGTATGAGTAGACAGCATCAGTCTGTATCCAGAGACTTGTGTAGGTCATCAACTATGTTCAGGATATCTGTTTCTGTGCTGCATGCTTTTCTGAAGCCCGATTGGTGACGGTCCAGGAGATTGTTGTTTTCGATGTATAGGTGAAACTGCGTGAGAACACATCTCTCTAGAGTTTTGGCTAGGAAGGGGAAATTGGAGACTGGTCTGAAATTATTGAGGTCGTTCGGTTTTGCATGTGGTTTTTTGATCAGTGGCATGACTTGCCAGAGTTTGAGACAGTCTGGTATCACTCCAGTCCTCAGGGAGATGTTTATAATATTAGTCCAGAGGGGTGTTAGGGCATGGTTGAGTTTGTTTGCCAGGGAGACAGGGAGGGGGTTTGCAAGGTGGGAGGAGGGCTTGGATGTAGCCAGCAAAGCAGATATGTCCGCCTCTGCAAGTGGGTTGAAATCCTTCCATGTTCAGGGTTTTATGTGGGTTTCTTGGGTTCTATTGCACTTATTGTTGTCCTGTGGGCTGATCTTTACGAGAGAGGCTGTGGAGTGAGACAGGGGTTGTTGTCTTAATTTCTGGGTGAGGGATTCCCACTGGATGATTGGTTGTGATCAAGGGAGAGCTCGATTTTCGTGATTTTATCATTGAAGAAGATGGCAAATTTGTCACACAATGCTTTGGATATCTGACTGTTTTTAAGGCTGGCTTGGAGGTTTGTTGATTGATGGTTTTGAAGAACTCTTTGAGCGATTTTTGGCCTTATCTAAAGTGTTACAGAAGAAGGAGGCTTTTTCGTTCGTGTTCTAATTTTTATATTTCCTGCATTCCTTCCTAAGCTGGTCCAGATGGGCTGTGGATGGATTTGTTCGCCAGAGTCTTTCGGCTGCTCTGAGCTGTCTTCTTTCAGTGTTAAGGTCTTTATTGAACCAGGATCTCGAAGGAGTGTTTATCACCTTTTTCAGTTTCAGAGGGGCTACTTGGTCTAGGATGGTGGACATCATTGAGTTGTAGTGGGTAGTGAGTTCAGTTGTTGAGAGGTTCTCTGATGAGGGAGATAGAAGTTACGTCATTCTTTCTTCAAGGTCCTGTAGAGGAATTTGTCTTATGTTTCTCGTCCATTGGAGTGTTTTTTGCGTACGAGTTGGGTGAGGAGACACTTTGTTGATGTGAAACAAAATGATGTGGTGGTTTGTACAGTCGACAGGGATGATGCTGTCAATGGTTAGTGCTTCTTCATGAGCTATGACAGCATCCAGGGTTGAGCCTTTATTGTCAGTTTGACCTTTGCGGTGCTGGGAGAAGTTCTTACTGACTTTGAGGTCATTTAATGATTGGATTAAAGAATTGCTTTTCTCATTCCAGTGAAGGCTGAGGTCACCTCGGAAGAATTTCTTGGTGAGTGAGAGTCAGTAGTGTGTTATCATGTCTGTCTGTTCTTCGCCAAAGGATATTGTGTTACCTGGAAGTGGTCGAGCAAGTGACAGTTCATTGCTGTGCTGTCTTTCATCCTTATGGTAGTGCTGATATGTTCAAATTAATTGTAACAGAAGGTGTCTATTTTACTCATGATTTTGTTGATAATGGCGATGTCTCCACTTTAGCAGTCCTTCTTGTCTTTCTTTATGATTGAAAACCCTGGTGGGACTTGCGTGTCAATGATTGGGTATGAGAATTCAGTTAGCCATGTTTCTGTAATGAATGCAAAATCAATGTTGTGGTTCAGGATTGTTTCTGCTAGTTTTTTTGCTTGATTTGTTGTAGATCTGCAGCTAATTGCAGTTCTTGACATCTTGGGAGGAGGAGGTCATGGGGACCTTGATGAGGTGAGATGTGGGCCGAGTCTATCTAGCTGGTATGGGGTTTCTTTCTTGTCCCGTGATACAGTTGATTATAGTGTAGGGGTTGTGATTGTTAGATGTCAGGTTGTAAGACTTGGCTAGCTCTGCTGCTTCACTTAAATACATTGTGGCGGTTGTTCTTTTAGGTTTCTGAGCTTTGTTGTTGAGAGGAGCTATGGTCTAGCAGCATGGGTGTGCATAGCTCGTCTTAGAAGTTGTGTTCTGTTGCATGAATGGGGGAGGTGGGGATGATGGGTAATATGTTGACAAATGTTTAGATTCTTTGCAATACTGTTAACACTGTGTAGTAGTTAATCTAGTTGGTTTCTATGTGCGTTAGTCACTCATTTAGCTTAGACATGGGCATTTGTTCTTGTGAGTGGGTAGTGTGAAATGATTGCTTAATGTATGGGGTAACGCCGTCCCTAGTCAGATTTGCTGAATTGGTGATTCGCTTAAAGTTGTAAGTGGTAGGGTTTTCCAGTATTATAGAGTATATGTCAGTGGGAGCTAGAGTCAGGAAGTCACTGGGGGAGCAATTGGAGGTGTCACTTGGTTCTTTAATGGTGATGGCGGGACTGGTGGATAAATAGAGTCGGCCCCTTTGAAATTATGTCATCAACGTACTGTTGTGTGCTCAGGAAAGCCAGTAGGACGGGGGCATGAGCATCTCGGTCAACATCTTGAGAAGTTTGGGACAAAGGGGAAGGGAGTATGGTTTGTACTGAGGAGTGACGAACAGTGTAGTTGAGGGTTGGGATTAATGGTGGTGATCTGACCTAAACTGGTATTCTGAGTTGGATTTGTGAGTGTGTCGGTGGGTGAGTATACGCTATTCTGCGATTTAGGGTAGTGGTGTGTACCAGTGTCCTCCCCGGTATAGTGGGGTCTGTACTGGTTTGGGTGGGATTAAGGTGGTTTATTAGGGGGTGAGTGGAGTTAGAGGTGTGACTTGTGAATGTTTCATTGAGAAGGAGGTGGGTGGCAAGAGAGGGAGTGGGGTTAGTGGTATGATTTGTGAGGGATTTATTTTGTTTAGTGTCCTGTGGGGGAGAGTCACTAAAGGGGAAGGTGTTTTGCAATAGTGATATGGCGTTTTTTTAGCGTAGGGAATATGGATTCAAAAGTAAGTAGGTTGGCATCATTGGCTCGTATCATGATAGTCCCATTTTTGAAGATGTTTGTGGTAGCATTACCTTTGAACGTGGGCGAGTTAGAGATTGATAGTATGCGGGCGTATGGGATGTTAGTGGCTTTGCTAATGCAGAAGTTTTTTGTTAGGAATGCATTTCATTTTTACAGGATGGGTAGTGTAAAAGAGGAGGTCTGTTCTCCAGAGGCCGTTGGAGGCGTTGCAGTGGAAGTCTGCGATGAGCAATTCGGGGTGTTGTTTCATCAGTTTGTGTTTGAGATTTTTGGATGAAGAGGTAGATAGGTTGGGGAGGAGGGTGATGGAGAAGGAGTTTGGACCTTGAGGTTTAGGGGAGATTGTTAGGGCACAATATGACAAATTAAGTTAGTCGCTTTACCGCTATATCACTCAGATTGAATGGGTTGTGAGCGCAGTGCATGGTTGTTGGGGCACTTCCTCATATCCCAGCCCAGTGAGCCTCATTGGAGAGCTCCTCATCCAACAATAGTCCTGGATGCTGAGTGTTACCCATATTGAGTCTGTGTGGAAAGATCTAACCTGCTGTGTTTCCTTATCCTACTCCCCACCCTCTACTAGAGGAACAATTTGTTTCCCTTAATCCTGAGTTTGCCTCAGTTACGCATGAGGCTTTTTTGGGAGGGAAGGGGCATTTCTGGTCAGTGATATTTGAGAGTACAGTGTGCTTTAAAATCTCGGTGGTTGAGGGAAAGTGCTCTCACCCCCCATGCAGGGAGACTGGCTGGTGGGGTGGCAGCATGCTCTCTCCACCGGGGTAAACAGCGTTGATGAATATATGAGCTGTGGATGTCATGCAGCACCGCAAGTTTAAAGGGGGAAGGTAGCGATCCAGAGTTGCCAAGGTCGGGAGGAGCCCACAGGACCTAAGCAACCTCCGTACCTTATTGAACTGGCTCTGTAGTTCTCAGGAGAATTATGCATACTTTGCAAGAAAGTCTGCAATTTATTTCACAGACCCCTAGCTAGCACTCTGCATCGTTGCATTTTGATTATAATATATTTGTTTCCATTGAATTAGTTAAAAAATAAATAGTTCAAATATTTAAATCGGATATTTAATGCAAGATACATTAATTTAACCCGTTTGATGCATCCGACGTCATGGTGGGCGTGTGCAGAGGACGGCCGGGAGCAATCCGAACCACGGCCACTAATTATTTTGCTCTGCGGTAAAAGGGTTAATCCCAGGCACATGTCATAATTAAAATCAAAAATACTTACAACTCCTTAAGCCTTGGCAGACCTGCAAATACTCCTTTCGGAATGTATGTCAAATCATTTCCTGCAAGTCGTCTGAAAGATACAAGCAGAGAAAGGGTAAATATAATCAACTCGATGTGATATTGACATGCCACGCAATTATTTTTTATCAAAATGTGTTCCACCAATTCAGTCCACACAGATGTTTTGTCTTTGATCGGTTTTTAGATCTTCACTGTAAGTGAGTCTCCCAACCTGAGTCTCATCTATGGTAATTTCCTAGTAATTGGATTAAGCCTGTTTATTTCCAGAAGCTGCTTTTTGAGAGAAGGCTGCTGAGGCCCAGTTAGGGTACACACGTTTGTGTGCAGGGGTGCACGTGTGAGACTCATTTAGTAGGCAGCCCAGTAACTGTGCACAGGTAGCTTGGTGCAGAAGGCGTGATGACCTGTGGTAGGCCTTTAAATATTAGTGGGTATTCATAAATAGGGATGTAGGGTTTAATGGAAAATCTATAGTGCTTTCACTGTATTAAAGACATAGATGAAATCTGCATTAAAGTGCAGTTTAGCCCCACTTAGGCCTACAAAGTCCAGCAAGGTGTCAAACTGGGGTGAAACGTACACAGAGTTTATTTTGCAGGTTTCAATAACATTCATATACATCTTATGGGTCGGCAAGTATTGTCATATTTTTCTGGCTCAGCTCATAATCAGATTCCAGGCCTTTTGTCTCCCAGATGGGCCAAGTTAATTACTCTATCCACACAAAGGGAGCTTTTATCAGTGATTGATTCAACTCCTGAGATGGTAGAGGAGGGGAGGAAAATCTGCATCTGGTAATTAGCCGTCACCCTGCACTTGGGCTGCTTCAGCCCAGGCCCACTGAACAAGGGAGGAAGCCCAGACATATGGAGCCAAACACAGGAGGGGATCCACTTTGAAGATTTTGCGGTCAGGTAGCTGGCAGTGATGTCAGGTTGATGTGGAGCGGGGGCTTTTCACATCAAAAATGTGAGAGCGCCATAGTAGATTGTCGAGAATGCTGAGCTGAAGGATTGGGACAGGAGTGGAGGGATGATGTGGCATCCTAGGATTGGCCAGGTGTTCTTGGAATCTACAACTCTCCACCTAGACTTATGTACTCCTGCACAAGGGAGAAAGAGTGAGCTTACCCTGGACTTGGAAGGCGACAACAGCAGAATTATGGACAGTTGGAAAGAGAAGGCCCCCTGATGTCCTACAAAGATGCACTAAGGATTTTGTCTGCAACTGTCCCCATGACCAGGTGGTTCTCACCAGGGCCAGTGGTGCTGGCCTATTCATGGCGCTGAGGAAAAGTTGGGGTAGATCTGGTCCACACTGCTGCTCTAATGCTCTGCAAGACAGCCAGGAGGCTCTGGGGCTTGGGTGTGTGGATAGGATGGTGCTTTGCTGGCTGGTAGCAGAAGGGCTGAGCAGGAAGCCCTCACCAGCAGGAAAGGAGCCAGATGAGGAGAAGACTGGTCCAGGGAGCCAGTAGAACGATCTCCCACAAAGTGCACCCTATTAGAGGCCAGGAGGTCTGTTTCTGGTGGCTAGTGCTCGACACCAGAAGCAAAATGAGCCAAAATCACAGAAATCAGCTCAACAGGGTCAGAGTTGTGCACCTTCAAAAATCCGACCATTTTAACATGCCTACTGAGAACCAGATCACATGGTGCTCCAATGCAATTTCTAAAAGATACCCCCAGGCCAGCCAGTGCCTGTGATTTGGCACCTCTGTTTTTAAATGATTGTTGAGGAAGCAGGCATGCGTGGGGGACCCCTCCCAGATGCAGAATTCTCCCGAGGGACTGACACATTAATGGCAGCTCCCAAAATCCCACCCCTAGGGTCCAGAGCAACAATGGGAGAGGCCCAAACCATCAGAACACAGCAAAAGTGAGCGGAGACAAGTTGCTTCCACCGTGGGAGCAGTCAAAGCTGTGCCAGCTTCCACGCGCTGCTCCCAAAGTGTGCAGGGGAGGCAAGAGGGCAGCACGGAGGGGACTCCCAGCTCTGCCCTCCTTCATTTCTCCCTGCACCTGGGTGACCAGTGAGCACAGGCACCCAGAAGAATAAAAAATGACAAAAGAGACATGCAGCGTATACAATACATACAGGGCACTTGCATAAAAATAACAGCAGGAATCCCACTCATTGTTTATACACTGCTCTTGTCGGGAGCGCCCCAAAATGCCCTGCAAGGTCTTGTTGTTGGCATGAGTTCTCTGTTGTTGTGCCCCAAGAAGGGGCACCAACAACATTCTCAAAATATTATGTGAGGACTGCAAGACATAACATAACTAACTGAGTGCAGCAGCCCTCAGTAAGATATGTTATAACACTCGCTCTAAGTTTCGGAGGTCTTTGACATTTTGACCACTAGGCAAAGTTGTATTATGGCTGCACTTTGTATTGCGTAATGAGTGTAAAAAAATTGTTTGACTTGTTATTTTGACTTGCAATGTTTTATTTAAAGAATGATTTTGGTGAGCATTGTGATGCTTTTTTAAATTCCATTGGTAACATAGTGATTTCTAACATGACATTATAATGTAGTTATCCCTTGACAAAGTCAGTGAGCTTGCCTTATATCTTGATCTGGTGACCCCTTGACAAAGCCAATAGGCATGCTTCATTAAAAATGACACACCTTCTATTGTGATGTTGCATCTAGTATAGGTGGGGTGTACAGTGATTATGGGGTTCATGACCCACTAGGGGACAAGTGTGATTTATAAATGTCACGAAAGGTATTTTCATCTACCTGATGTATATTTTTGTAAAGTAATGCTTTGCCTTTATCAAAGAAAAAGCAGTAACTAGACAATAATGTTCCAAGTGTTGTTGAGTGTCAGTGGATGAAGATTACTAGCCCACCCCACCTTAACTGATCTGGTTCACTACTCTGAGAGAGCCAAGTTCTGAAATGGGGAACTTGGTTCCCAATAAGGAAGCAATTGTGGACTTATTACCTGTGCAAACCTCACATCCTATACAACTAATAAAACAATTTCTTACAATGTTTATATGTAAAGGTTGCTCCTCAGAAACAGACAGAACACATTCTGTTCGTAATGTAGCTAGTGTTTTATTGTACAAAAGCTGTCATGCAAAGTTGGACTCAAGCCTTGCTCATGGTGGGCGCCATCTTGTATTTTACCCCCCAAAAAACTGTGTGAAGTAATAGAAATATTGCAATCCATGAGTCGAATGTTGCATACGTCACAGGATATAATTTCAAACAGTAACATCTAAGATTAAATTCACAGTTTAGTGCTAAAATAGGAAGGCTAGGTTACTCGGTGCTAATAATCTTCAATGTCATTATCCAAGATATTGCATGATAGGTTATTTTATTTTTCTACTGTGCAGATATATATATGAGACAGTGCCTTCACTTTGCTTCACAAGAATATCCAAAAACCTTCATAAATTCTTCTTGGGGCTGAGGGACTCATTGTGTGAAAAAAAGTTAACCGAAAGAAAGAATGTGCATAATAACAAACTCATGGGTTAATCTGTACCTGAGCCTAATCCAGCCAGGTATTGACCCGGGAAGGAAAATGCTGAATCATAAAGGGGAAGAGGGCCTGGAGCGAATAGCTGGGAGATGGACAGATATATTTAAACTTTAGGACACTAAATGCATTGTGAACATTTTTATACGTGTAGTATTTAGTCTATATGTGTGTATTAAAGTACTTTTTGTCTTGAAAGACAATAATTCATTACACTAACGTTTGTTGAGTGATGAGCTTGAACACCACCATACTACCTTCCTGAGAAGCCTGTGACTGCTCACCATGGGTACCACTGAGAGTCAAGTACGAATGAAATTGCACTTGGCCCACTTTGCTAAAGCATAGTAGCATGGACATTCAGACATAAGAGGAACATTACCTCGACCTTCATGGTTCATGGTCCTCCCAAACAGGGTCTGATATAGCACCTATGCTGTCAGCAGATGAGCACTGTTTTACATCTCCATCTTTAACTGTGCCACTCCTTGACAGATCATCATAAAACCCAAATATTAAATGTTAGCTCAATTTGCTGTTGGACAAGTTTCATACGGATCTTTGAAACTACACCAAAGCTATTAGCAGATGAAAGGCTTTTTGTTAACCCCTACCCTCGATTTTACCCTCCCTTGTCAGAAATGTAGGAAATTTGAAATTCCTGCACTGGTTTTAACTTGGTAAAAACCTACCATATTTCTTGCAGAAACGTACAAAAGTTATTAGTACATGAAAATGTCTGTTAGAAGTTTCGTACAGGGCCATAAAGTGCAACAGTTAACTAACCATGCCGAATTACTACTATGTCTCATGTGTGTTTGTCAAAACAAGCCGCAGTTATTAGTAAGTGAACGCTTATTTTTTTACCCCTTTCCCCCAAGCAACATTGAGGGATCCCCACATATTGAAATTATAAAGCGTAACTTTGCAAATTCATCATTTGGTGCTAAAGTATAAGCACATTTTTTAAAAGTATTCAATAGTCATGATATCTCAAAATTTTAACTCTTCGACGGGCGTCTGACACATCATATGAACACCAGTATCTTGAAAACTACAAGTTGGAATAACATCACACCAAGAAAAGCACAAGCTCTTCGACGAATAAAGTTTTGGTGTAATTTTCAGAGGTTTTTCTTGAAACAAATGTTCTTGGAATTTAGCATGCCGCACTTAAGCCAGTTTTGACAGGGGTGTGCAAAGTTTTGAGCAAAAGAAAATATATTGAATGAAAAAACACAGTTAAATTGAAGACAGTGTTAGAACTCTTAAATTATTATCACTTATATTTAAAAACAAAATTGAAAACTTTACTGAAAAACACAGTTGAAGTGAAGTTATGGTTATAAAACATACCTGAAAGCCACTGAAATTCACCAGTTATAGTTATGTAAACTAACCAGAACTCATGTCTTGTGATGCACTGTTCATGATCTTACACAAGACATCACTGATGTCATGATAAATGACAGCATCCAAAGGTACCACTTTGTTCACTTTACAATGAGAAACGTATTAAGCAAATTATTATTTGAGCATGTTATCTTTTATTAGTATTATAATACACTAATTGATTTACAGTTCCATCTCCTAGGGTCAGTACTACAACCTTGTTTCACACCACCAACAAAGAGTAAGAGCCAAAAGAAAGAATTTTAGTACTCTAAGCAGAAATAACTCTTTGTGACTCTAACAAATAATAGGACATGATCTGATGCTGGAAACAATCAGGTTCTCATTTGAAGGTGGGTGATGCCCTAGGCAGCTATGTTAATTAATGCCTAATGGGACACTGGTAATTACTAAGACAAGCGTGACCGACACCTGCCAGAAAAGAAAATCAAATACAGGTCACAAACAGTACAGAATCACACAACGTCACTTCCCATATTTGCCCACCGACCTTAGAATAATAGTCCATGTTTATGGATATCCCACCAATGAGAAACACCAACAGTGGTCGGCTACCTTTCCAAGGAGCTGACCCAGCCTACCCAACAGATGAGAATCACTTGAAGGCTGCTCTGTTTCCCAGAGCTTGGAGGGGTGGGGGGCAGGAGTAAGGAGGCATTAACTTTTTGTTTGAGAGATGACCTAGTTCTTCTGTCAGGTTTCAGTGGCCACAGCACACATCTTCCCTGTAGAGTTCTTTCATTCAGGATCCCAAATAAGGTTAATGTACCCAAATACATTGTGTCCTAGAAGACTGTGTCATGTGGGACATATCTAGGGTACTCTTCTATGCATAGCTGTTTGATGGAGTACTACCTACACGCAGGTAGAACACCTCAAATACCAGGAATTGGCAAGCAGAGTCATGCTAGCATCTTACTGCTTTAAATAAATTCACCACTATTTATGTTGCCACCCAGACGATCCAATGGTAGAGCCAGTATGTACAAAGTATTTAGTGATACACTACTACCAACCCACCCTGTCATGCTTACAATCTCATTCCATGAAATCCTGAAATGATAGAGGCAAGATGACCAAGCACACACAGACTAATGGCAAAGAATATGTGGCATGGAATGCAAGATATGGATTTTCTGTGAGGGTTCCATCAACTCCGTAATTCTTTTTTTTTTAAATGGGAACATTGTAAGGCTTTGCCTACCGAGAGCCATTCTAAATTCTTGAAGAAATTCCCTTACCTTCAGAATACTAACAGGTCACACCCTTCAGCCTTCTATTTCACACAGAAGCCCCAGCAGCTTCAGAAAATCCTAATCACTACCAACAAGTTGATTTACTCCGTTGAGGGTAGTCGAAACTTGGCTATTCAAGGATACAAGTATTGGAAAGCAAATGTTGATAAGAAAAGCATTTGGGGAACCAATTTTTGGCAGATTCAAGGTAAAGAAGCCTTATTTCACGCCTGTATAATACCAAAATAAAGGATCTTTCTAAACAAAACTATCCAGCAAACTACTTGCCTGGGATTCAGAACAATGAAGGATTTAAAAAACCTTCTATTCCAAAAGTCAATCTGACAATGTTCCTTAATCGGTGATTGTCAAGGAATATGTCTAAAGCAGATATAAACGAAATGATACAGAATGGAACCTATAATTCAACACAATTTTATGTAGAGGGTTTGCCCTTATGTCTTATAGTTTTAAAACATGCATGCAGCGTTTTCTTTCCAACATTCCTGGACCCAAACTTAACAGTTCTGATCCACGTTACAATACACAAACACCTGTAGTGGTTACCACATACAGTGTAGGCAAGCTATGCCAATAATGTCTGGAACACTCTAGTCTCCCAGCTGTGAAGAACACTTCTTTTCCATAAAAAAAAATATGTTTTTTGTTCGACTCTCTTTCGGGGACACGTCCTCAAAAAAACAAAAGCTTTACTGCCACAGGAATATATACCATCTACAATGAATTAAATAAATATTCTGAAAAAGAAGCTGCAGAAA
Organism: Triturus cristatus; assembly: GCF_964204655.1. Classification (NCBI taxonomy): domain Eukaryota; kingdom Metazoa; phylum Chordata; class Amphibia; order Caudata; family Salamandridae; genus Triturus; species Triturus cristatus. The sequence continues at coordinate 413,265,782 of NC_140585.1, read as the reverse complement.
GAATTAGGCAAATAGATCAGGAAAACATGCTAACCAGTTTCTAAAATTATTGACAATGGAATGCATACTGTTTCCAAAAGAGTGTACTCATTGAATCACATCTTGTCCTCTGTCTTAGACATTATAAAAGGAGATCAGGAACTTGCAACACGGACAGGCTTAGTTAGGTGTGATTACACAACAAATTTGGGCATTACAAACTCTTAGACCAGGTTTTGCGCATTGGCAACTTCTTAATGAAACAGCCTTATTTGAAGCATGTAATTTGACACTCAAGCAAAAGATAATGGCCAAGAAAGAATCCACATATACTCTATTAAGTGTAGAAAAAGTTGAAGATTTGACACTTACAGTCAGTGACATGCTGCCTATTATCTGGCTAATCCCTGGTATTATTTCTTTACTCATAAAAACTTTTCATTTTTATGACTGACAAAAATATAAATTAATTGGTTGGTATGAACTATGCATAATTCGAAATTGTTCCATTCATGGAAAGTCCTCTTCACCCACATTTGTTTAAATGAAGATGACCCTGTGTTTATCAGTACAACAAATTGCAGAAATCCACTTGTATACTCTCTTCTGTATGACACCATATCATTGCACGGAATGTGTAGCGCTTTCATGTGAGGGTTAAGTTAAGTTTTATCTCGTTCTTCTATGACCTCCATTCCCACACACCATGAACTTCTGAATACTGTTTTCAGAAGCAATACAGTGTTGTGGAAAGACCTTGTATCGTCCACCTAGAAATGTTATTAGGAACATCCATTGGCATGGTGTAAGCCTGAAATCTATGTGTTTTGGTGACTTGAACAAAATATTGTCTGTTCTCTTACAAAAGAAGTCTCTTTTACCTCAGCGGTTGAAGTTTATAATCTGAGACAGCCAGGCTTGCTTCCAAAATTTTAGAGGCTGTTACACATACAATAACCAACACATTTTGCAGATATCGTTCGAACAATATTTAATTAATCTGTAACATTTGGTGTTGTGCATCTGTTTAAGGACATTTGATCTGGATTAAATGAATAAAAGACTGGATTTGAACTGATTCCACCTTTTTTTCATTCTCTGTTCTCCAGCTTTTTTGGAGGATTTACGATCATAATACTGCTAATTTTCTGTGGTATCATCATCTTTCTCCTGTTCTGCCAAGGAAATTAACAACATGGAGTACCCATATCCGACTGAACAAAGTTACAGAGAGACTCTAGCACACTACACTGGACATGTTTGGCTCTCTGAACTCAGCGAACACTGGATGCTCACCTTTCTCAAAGTGAATGCTACACAAGTAAAACCTATGTTCTGGTGCATAAGCTGTCCGACTGGCATCATCTTGGACTTACATCTGGAGCAGCCAACAGTAGCTTATCTCGATATGGAACTGATCTTGCAATCTCTAGATGAGCACCAGAAACAATGCCAGAGCAATGCACCTGTCCCATCTACAGGATGCCACCCTGTGTGGACGGATCAAAGGCCCATTTTGTTTAAAATGTGTGGACCAGCTGCACAGTCCGTTTCTTTCACAGCATCGACAGTAGTAAAATATTGCGCATGGAAGAAAATTGATAATAATAAATTAAACAATCTTCTTTGAAATTCCAAGCCCTTTATTAATAATGATGTGGAGCAAGCTGCAGCCAGGTATGAGGCCTGGGTTAGGGGCTGCTCTCTCTCAAATAGCGGCTCTTGAAAAAAAGCCTAACCATCGACTCGCGCCGTCCGTGCCTCGGTACTCCCATGAGTTCAGGGAGTATGAAAAAAAATGTAGGCACCAAGACCAACTCTGGAGAGAAACGTACAGTCCAGCAGAATATATAAAACCATGATGAAAAATTATGAAACTATGTCTCAGGCTAATAAAACAGTATACTTTACAGATAAAATTAGAGCAGCTGAAAATTCCACCAAGGATACAGTTAAATCACTTTCATCTTTTGAAAATGTAGCAACTCCCAGCCAAACGTTATGTGATGAATTAGCAGATTTATTTTTTTCAAAAGTAAATAAAATCTTCCTGGACTTTAAGACAGCGCCAAATAACTCAAATAATTACATCTCAGTCACAGGGATGGATACTGGGTAGGAATGCATGCATGATGATTGTGTTTCCCATTCCTCAGTAATGAACTCTTTCCCTTCACTTCTTTCTGAGGAGAAGGTCTCTAATCTAATTAGCTCCACGTAGTCTGGAGCTCCTGGCGATCCCTGCCCGCGGCAGACACTCTATTTGGTTTCAAGTACCATTTCTGCCCATTCCATGGTATTACTTAACAGGGTGCTCGAGTCTGGCAGTTTTCCAGAGGTCTCTCGACTCCTTAGATGTAAAGAATTAAAGACCTATATCGCGTCTACCTCTTCATGCTAAAATTTTAGTAAAGCCCATGAATTAGGAAATTTCCATTTTCCTTGAAAACACAAACTGTTTAGATCCTGCTCAACATGGGTTTCGGCCCTATCATTGTACAGAATCCACCGTATTGGTAGAAACTGAAGAAATCAGAGCTATTGTGGAAAGAGGAGATAATGCGGCCCTGATCCTATTGGATCTTTTGGCCTCACTCTCTCTGGTAAACTGCTTAGAAAGGATTGGCATTAAAGGTTCAGCCCTCAAATTAATAAAATCTTTTCAGTCTTACAGAGACCAATCAGTGGCCTTGGATGCTTTTACCTCCAATACATTTGCACTTACATGTGGGGTCCCCTTGAGATCATCACTATGTCAGACCTTATTTCATGCCTATATCACCCCTTTAATCGAATTAGTTTGATCCTGTGGGTTTTCTGTATTTTCTTATGTCGATGATACCCAAATAGTGGTATTGGTGTCTACTGAACCCGATATAGTGGCCAAATATTTCAGAATGTGTATGAGGAAGATCGCAAACTGGATGCAGAAGATTTTTTTTTAATTGAACTCAGAAAAGACAGAGGTACTGATATTTAAGACGGATCCCTCATTATGGAATTCCTCTTGGTGGCCGGTCAGCCTTGGTCCCTTCCACTTCCTGTTCCGAAAGCTAGAAATGTGGGGTCATTTTTTACTCAAATCTCACCTTCATTGACCATTCCAAGCAGGTGACATCATGCTGTTTCCTCACGTTAAAAATATTAAAGAAAATCCTGCCTCTCCTTCCCATGGAGCTCAGGAAAACAGTTATCATAGCTCTTGCTATTTCAAAAATTGAGTACTGTAATGCTCTCTATGTGGGTTTCCAATCATGCCTTTTCAACAAGTTGCAAACCCTCCAAAACGCGGCAGTAAGAGTGCTGAAGAATCCTTCCAAATTCTGCTCAGCCTCAAAAGCCATTAAAGATTTTCATTGGCTGTCCATTAGGGCTAGGATCGAATTTAAAGCTATAAGCTGGTCCCAAAGGTACTGCATCAAGTTGGTCCTCGCTTTTTTTAGGATGTTTTCAAATGGTACGTCCCTTCTCTTACTTCGCTGTCTAACAATGCCAGGCAGGTAGGTGTACCCAGAATAAAAAGTTGTCATTGGGGAGGAAGAAGTTTTTCGTATTCCACCGCTAAATGGTGGAATTCTTTACCCATTCAACATAGAGACCAGCCTAATCTATTGAAGTTCAGGAAGGAATTACATTTTTTTTGTTTAGCACCATAGGCTGCTGGGAAAATCCTTTGTTCTTGCTTATCTCATGCTTTCGAGTTCAAATGACACTAGCTCAAAGGTGCCTCTTTGGTATTCGCTCGCTTTATAAAATATATTAACATAACAGTGCAGTATCACCTGTGGCACTTTTCAACGCAGCTCTTCCGGAATGGCTTGACTCATTGTTATTTTTTGAGCCCCTCAGAGAGGAGCCGAATGCAACACTGTGTCTCTCAGACGAGCAACCGATTGCTGGTCCATCTAGCACACCAACAGTCAACTATGAACATGCTCTGTACGGATTTCATAAAGACCACACATATGCTGCGTGTATGCCTGACGATGTTGAAGGTCCTCGGATGAGGAGTGAGCTCAACAAGTAAGCCGACCAATGATTACTGACCTGTATCCATCATATGTACCACAAAGCCGATACGAACTAAGAACTGAAAAGAAAATCTTTTTGCCTTCTTTTTAATGGACACTTTATTTTTTGCTTTTTATACCACTTATTTTTAATCTGGCCTATCTATACTATCACTGGGTTGTTTATTTGCCAATACGCATAACATATCCCAGATAGATTATGAAATATGATTTGTCATTACTAGCTGTAACACAAAGATTACAAATATTCATGCTTCGCTATGTGAAATATATTATCACAACTGTTTTATTTATCTTTTATATCGACAATGCACTACTGGCTTTTGTATTTCACTACAAACATATTTCATTTAAATGTTTTCAGACATGATTCTTGTCCTAGATAGATATAGACATTAGTTTGAGAGCATAAATTATTCTATCCATTAGTCAAATTCCTGCTGGTTAGACATGCCCCAATGATATCACATTCAGAGGTACAAGCCAAGGATGATGTTAAGTCCCTATGGTACGACTCCATCTCATATAGGCCTGACTCAATCTTAGTTCACGGAGGCTGTCATTTTACTCAACTAAGACAATGGTAGCCTCCATATCCCCTGATTTATGCAAAATCATTGTCATGTCTGCCTTTAAACGCAGATGTCACCAGACCTTATATTTCTAGGCACAGTGATATGATTAATAATACAACATCTAAAGCGATATTCGTCTGGGCCAAATATCAACTCCTTATCATCTTAAGGTTAAACAAGAACACATGCAGACAGATAAACAAAATAATGTAGTCTGAATTGATGTTCTTTTGCCTTATATGTGTATAAGAAAACGTCTGGGACGCATACCTTGAGGCACATAATCTATGTCAGATATTCCTAAACCTATGTCAGAAATTCCAATTTCCAATAAGATTTAGAATATAAGGACTGCCACTTGACCTCTTGTCAAGAGAGGTCTTTTGCCGGGATTATCGCCCGAGGTTCTACCACAGACGGTCTCACCTGCTGCCAGCACACTTTGCACTTTGCAGATGATACATCTTGCCTGAGGAATAAAGCTGATGAAGCCAAGCCAGGGGGAAGACTTCCCTCCATGGGGAACACTGTCTTAATGCCTCCACTGATAAAGACAGCCTTCGCTGTTAACAATGTATGCAGTGGATCTGTGCACCCTCAGAAACTCTAGGCGGCAAGTTGCTCTTCCTTTCATGCTCTCATACTATAGTGCATAGAAGTAGAAGTTACGGTGTAAAACTAAACAATAGGGTGTGGTTTTTCATAATATTTTAAATAAAATTTTAATAATGCTGTAAATTTTCATTTTATTCTTCTTATTTATAACGTGTCTTGTTGTTCTTTTTATAATATTCTGTGTAGTTGTTTAAGATGCACTGAGAAACATATTGTCCCTGTAGTAATAAATACTTATAACGTAAAAGCGGTCATTCTTGTTAGTACAGTGTGTGTGATGCTGTGAATAACTAAGTTTGTTGTTGTTTCCATGGTGCTCCTGATCCCTTTATGGGATTGCTAGTAACCCAAAAGCAAAACTTTTATGTCAATTACACATTGAATAGTTTTTTGTGGGGCTACAATAAATTTATCTTTCACGTTCATCGCTGGTGCACTGAACCAAGTTCACCCTTGTCACCCATGGGGGGAAGGCATCCCTGTAGAGTTATGCCAAAGTTGTAAGTTACGGAACATCTCCAGAAGTCTCCCATTGACGAAGGATGTCAAAACAATCACCACATGAAACACAATTAGCACAGAGGAAACCACAATTATGAAGATCATTAAACACTCTAGTTCCTGGTGGACCCCTAACCCTATTATGCCTTTGACACAAGAGCAATCCCTATCAGCAAGGCCATGACCCCTAGTCTCAACAACTCCATCAGTATAGCCACCTTTCTGGAATCAAGGAACCACAGCCTTCAGCAACCTCCTAAAGAAACCCTTGGCTGATTCGACCAAATTTGCCAATTTACAGAGTGCCTAGATAGCCTAACAGGTGATTAGCCTGCTTTAAAAACAATGATAACCTAACAATAAAAATATAAACAGACAAAGTAAGTCTTACAAAACAAACATGCATGAATAAAAGATAAACAGTATGAAGACATGATACCAGCCAGCTGCTCAGTACCCCACTTTCTCCACAGGTTTCTTAGAGGGATCTTGTTAGAAAAACATGATAAAGGATTTCACCACTTGCCACATATGCCTCATAACCCTCTTCTCCTCTGAAGTCTTTGAAACTTCTTTCGCTTCTGTCAGAGCCAATGTAGGCCTTAACATGACTCACAGGCTCCATCTTAGAATCTGGCAAATCAATGGAAAAGATGCATTTCACTATTCTCTCTTCTGGATACATCCTTACCACCACTTCAGGGTAACAAATGGTGATCATGCTTAGTATTGTGGATGCAGACTATTTTAGAAGACTGATCAAGTAGCTCTCTGGAGGCACCAGACTTTCCTTCACAATGGTTATACTGTCATGTGTGATTTAGTGCAGCACTGGGAAGCCATTTATTGAAGCCTTCTGAAAGTACCACTCAGTTGACCAGATTCACAAAGCTTTCTCTGTAAGTAGTGTGCCTTACTCGTGGAAGTTCAGGAGTAGGTCACCCATGAATTAGGAAGTAAACTGCAACTACTTACAGACAAAGCTTTGCAAGTTGACGCCACTGCCCCAGGGCACCTTTCTTCAACTCACAGCTTCCTCTTCCCATCTACCTAAAGAGCTTGGGAGAAGCACCATCCCTGTTCCATTCCCTCTAGGCCATACTCAATACCCAAAACAACATTAGCTATACCTTTAGTAACCCACACAACTGGAAAGGGTTACAGGACAGCCATGCCTCCCTATTATGTGTTTAAGGATATAGCAATTCCAGAAAAGCCCTGGAGGCCCACAGACACCAAAAAAGTGGTTATCATCACCAGACCCCTTCTTCCTCTTTCCCTGGGATGTTTTGAGATCCCGTATTGTTTTTCTTTTTTTGGAAACTCCATTTTGGTTTGTAGATTCCTTCCTTACCAGCTGGGCTTGACTACTTAGGGTCTGAAGCACCCTAGTGGCATGCCCGGGTTTTTCTTGATATTGTTGTGAAAAAGCTTTGTTGGGTCAGTGAACTCAGTGTTGCTATAAATATGTTATGTGTATTTGTAAAGCTCAGAATCACCCTGAAGGGTATCCTGGCACTGCAGGATTTACAAAACTGTGAGTTAACACTGCTCTCTCCTCTAAAGATGAAAGGGCAAGAGATGGTGTACTTAAGGCAGCTAATCAGGGATAGGCTACAGATGCAGGGTGGCCCTGTCTACTTCTAACCAGAAGCCTCTCAAGCCATGGACAGTAGGAGAAGGGCAATCAATCCACTCCATCCCAAGTTCGAGAAAGGGGAGCAAAGGCAAGGATATTGTTCCCACTAAGCTAAATGTGATGCAAGCAGGCAAATTATGTATCTTCTGACACATAATATTAATACTTACATTTTATAAAGCGCCTGGCTACACTAGGCCAGTGTGTCCCCGCGCTGCGGTGCAAACTGCCCTCTGCCGCTAAGACCTATCCTAAAACGAGCGACTATGCAACAAGAAAGAGATGTCTTCAGTTTTTTCCGGAAAGTAGCCTCCGAACCCTCCAGCCGGAGGCTCAAGGGGAGTATGCTCGATTGCTGTGCGGCCACAAAGCGGAATGAATGGCCCCCCCATCCGTGCTCGCTTAATGGGAGGCACACACACCAGACCCGTCCTGCTTGATCTAAGTTGCCGGATAGGGGAATATAGGGTAAGTAGATCAAACAATAAGAGGGGCCCATCCTTTGGATAATCCGGTGGCAGACGCACATCGCCTTGAACCGAACTCTCTGCCTAATCGGCAGCCAGTGGGAGGGAGACCAGCGCCCTCTTAGCAGAGGCTCTCCTCGGGATCATAAGAACCAGGCGTGCAGCTGCGTTCTGGATGCCTTGGAGTCTTTGCACGCATTTAGCGGTAGCACCTAGGTACGGTAAATTCCCGTAATCAAGGCGCGATGTCACCAGGGCCTGTACCATGATCTTCCTGACTGCTGTAGGCAGCACATCCAAGGTTTTCCGAAGGTCCCGCAGGACTCCAAAACAAAAGCCTGCCACCCGCCTGGTATGATGCTCAAAAGAGAGCTTGGTATCCATCCATACCCCAAGGTTCTTAGACTGAGTGCAGGGCATGGGGGTAGGCCCCAGACTCTGGGGCCACCACGCCGATGACCACACTGATGGAGCTTTCCCAAACACAAGCACCTCGTCTTATTGCCATTCAGCTTCAGGCAGTTGTTGGCCATCCACTGTGCAAGTTCTTGCATGCACGCCACGAAGTTGGAGGCTGCCATGTCCTGTGCCTGTGTATGGGGAAACCACCAGTTGAGTGTCATCGGCATAGGACACAACCATGACTCCAAATTTTTCTGCAATTTCAGCTACAGGAGTAACAGAGATTGAACAGGGTAGGGCTCAGGGTAGATCCCTGAGGCACCCCTGTTTGAGTTTGACAACTTTGGAATAAAAAGAGCACTACGACACCTGAAAACTACGCTCCGACAGGAAAGATTCCAGCCAGCGCATCGCGCTGCCAGACACCCCACCTTTCCTCAAACAATGCAGCAGAGTATGGTGGGCAACAGTGTCAAAGGTGGCACTTAAATCCAGCAGAATTAAGGCCGCAGTCTGTCCTACATTGACATATTTCCTGATGGTTTCCGTGGAGAGTAGCAGAGTCGATTCCGTAGAGTGGAGGGACCGAAAACCCGACTGAGTAGAGTGAAGGAGATTGTGTTTCCCAATGTGCGCTGTGAGTTGCGTGTTTACCACCTTCTCCGCCACTTTAGCAAAGTAGGGAAGCAAGGAGGAAATTATCCAGTTGATCTGGGCTAATGTGCGGTTTCTTAGGTAGTGGAAGGACCACTGCTTCCTTCCATCTTGCTGGCACTGTGCCTGACATAAAGGATAGCTCCAGAAGGTGTCTAATTCAAGGCTCCAGAGTTCCAATACTCCCTCTAAGAAATTTAGGGGAGGCAGGGTCCCTGGGGGAGCCTGACTTAACACTAATACTAAATTTTATTTAGGTCTCGGGGGTGAAGGGAACCATGAATTCATCCGTGTAGCCTATCCCTGGAGCGGGTCCAACTTCTCCGGAGGTCACATGGCATGCTCGAGCAGCAGCCGGGAAAGTGGAGTAGATCTTCTCCACTTCATCTCCAAAAAAATCTGCCACACGATTGCATGCCTCCTCCGAGCTAACCACTGGTGCTGCCGTATTTGCTAGGGTGGATATTTCTTTGTGGACCTTAAACAATTCCTTCACTGAATTCTCAGCCGCCCCTATTCTATCCTGATAGTAGCATGCCTTAGACCTTCTAATCAGCCCATGATAGCGCTTCAGGGTGATTTTATACTCCCTCTGCACCTGGGCAGAGAAGTATCTCCTCCACCGCCTTTCAAAACGTTTACAATCTGCTTTAGCCGTTCTCAAGGCGGCGGTGTTCCAGGGGGCAGATTTATGAGCTCTTCCCGGCGTTTTTGATGTCCAAGGAGCAGTACTATCCAGTGCCTCCAAAATGAGTCCATCCAAGGTTTCGCATGCCTCTTCTACATCTAAGCCCCCGGGCAGCCCACCCTGCGAGAGGGCATTATTAAACTTCTCCTGGGAGAAGCCAGCCCACTTCCAATGTGCTATTTTCAGCTTGGGTTTCTCCTGTACCTTCACCCCGAGCAATCCCACCACGAAAGGAACCAAGAAGTGATCAGACCATAGAACAGGAAGCGGTGACTTCACCGCTATATCCCCCCATTTGGAAAAGATAGGGTCCAGTATATGACCCAATTGGTGAGTGGGGTCAACAGATTTTAGCATAAGTTGCAGAGTAGCCATTTCCTGACATAGCTCTTGAGCCCCCACATTTATTGCATCGTCAAAGTGCAGGTTAAAATCACCAAGCACTACGAGTTTCTCATATCGAAGTGCTGGTTGTATGAGGTATTCTATCAAGCTAGGTGAAAAGGGAGTGGGGGGGCCAGCGGGTCTATAGACCAGGAGCCCTTTCAGGGTGTAATTCGAGGTCACCCTGAGCGTGAAAAGACCAGCTTCACTATCTGCAATAGTGACCGGCTCCAGAGAGCATTGTATGGTGTGCTTAAAAATGATCGCCACCCCCCCCTCCTCTGCCAGACGGCCTGTCAACCCTAGTGATCGCATAACCTCTGGGCAGAGCCTCGAGGATTTCAGGCGCTGAATCCTCATCCAGCCAGGTCTCGGTGAGGAACATCACATCTACCTTCCCATCTAAAAGATGGTCGTAAATCTCCAGTCTGTGTTTCCTAAGTGATCTACAGTTCATTAGGCAGAGGTTCAGCACCAAACTCACCTCCTGATCCTCCCTCCAGGCGCTCGACCTGAAGGAACAGAACCTGCACTTCCAGCTAATGCTCCCTCCCTCAATACTGTGCCTACACAAATCAGCCATGCCGGGGCAGAGTGCGTGAAGTTCTTGGGAGCTATACTGTAACCCCACTCCCAAACCACCAGGGGGTCTGGTCCCGGGCCCCGAATGGCCGCGGACGGGCGCAGACGGGCTTGCCTCTTGCGCGTCTTCGGCGCGCCGGCCGTGCGTCCGCTGAGCGGCCGCTGAGGCATGTGGCTTTTACGGGTGTGCAATCCCTGCAGCTAGACCGCTAACCGGTCGGAGCGGAAGTGCCTGGCTCACCCTTCCCCGCCCTCCGTGCAACGGTACGAAATTACCACGTCGGACCGAGGTGGGAAGGAGTGAAGATCGAGCCCAGGCAACTGCTAAGATGAGTGAGAAAAAGCGCCCCTAGCACTCTCTCCCACAAAATAGTAATGGCGCTAAAGAACCTAAGGCCAAACAAACAAAAACATTAAAAGAGTTTCAACGACTTTAATGTAGATGATGCTTGGCAACTGCTTCTCAGTACGACCTGTGTAGCATCTTCACGCTTGTGGCTGAACCACACATCAGCTTTGGCGAAACTGCTGGTTGGGGTATGGAAGCAGAAGATTAACTTGGTGATCACGTGAGGCACACCATTCCCATTCTTCATTTCCAGCAGTTAAATGTAAGCCTGGGTGGAGTTTGTGGAGTTCCGCTACGTGGAACTACGCGGAGTGCAAAAAAACCTCTGCCGCGCTACGCGGAGCTCCGCAATTTGCGGAATGCGTTAAATAAATGCTGTTGTGGTGATTTTCAGTGCCAGATGCTTGTCCACACTGTGCAATCATCGCGAGCGTCACAATGCACAGCGCAAGCAGACGATGCATCCTTTCTGCAGCTCGAGCAGATTTTTTTCCAAGTAGCAGCTTTCTCAACACGAACGGACAGTTTCTCAACGCGAGCGGTCGTGAGCATACGCGACCACTCGCAATGGGAAATATGACCGCCCGCGTTGAGAAATCTCGCTGGGAGGTTGATTTTCCACCCTCACGCTCACCAACGTGATGTTGACGATTGGGAACAAGGAAAAATCTCACAGGGAGGTGGATTTTTTTCACTTGCGCTCGCCAACTAGACGTTGACAAACGCGAGCGAGGTAAAAAACTCCGCTCCACCATGCAGAGCGGAGTTTTTCGGAACTCCGCTAGCTCTGCGTGACGTGGAGTGCAGAAAACTCTTCGAACTCCGCGAGCGGAGCAGAGTTCATCACCCAGACTTAGTTAAAAGCCATAACAATACATAAATTCAGTACACAGGTGAAAATAATTAAATTATTAAATATTGCTCTGTTAAAGATATCAAGTTGTGTTTGGTTTAGCATCAACCTAAATGCTATTTTTATCAGGCCAGTGGTGCAATGCATCTGTCATGGATCCTGCAAACTAGATAATTTACAATAAGATGGGACCCGGACCTATCAAACGGGTTTTGCTTTATTTTATTATTACTCAAAGCTGGCTGGCTTTCAGATTCTCAGCCTGGGCTAGGTCCCCATTGATGGTAGCAGTATTCCAGAATAACTGAACAGCTTCCAGTGAGGTTTCAAGACAAGGTTGTTGCCTCAAGTTAGTGGAAGGAAGCAGCTTAAGTTCAGTATCATCTACCCTAATTGACTTAGAAGGGTTAAACATTATGTTATTTAATGGCTGTATTTGTATCATGATGCCAACAGACTGGATTATGATTTGAGTTTTCGCATCTTCCCTGTCTCTCCTGTTGGGATCTCATTCAAATGCGCACATAGTTTACACAATGCACCATGAATAATCCCTTTGCGAAGAAGGGTGGCAACTAATTGGTGTTGCTTTCCTATGTAGTCCCCTAAGGTAGCTGTTTGGCAGGCTATCAAGATTATAGACTTTAAATTCAAGCTTCTCATATTTCATAACTTTAAGCCTACTCCGTTTCTTCTTTGATAATACAGGTTGGAAATAGCCAGTAGTTCTTACACAATGCAGGCTTCTCACACAGTCAGTGTTGGTTATATGTTAACATATTGTCTTGGGGCCTGCAGAGGCCAAAGGTATAGAGTCATGCAATACTGTGTTAGTCGATATATGGCTATGCAGTTTGAGATTTAAAACACCTTCCCTACAGTCTGTATTGACACTATCACCACAAAGAACTCCATTAGTTTGTAAGAATAAGATAATAATCACATTTTATATTGGGAGCAGGGGGTTTCTCCAACTCTGTAATTACTCCAGCCATTACTTCCATTCTCCTGTCGAAGGCTGCAGTTTGAGCAGCCCTTTACATGAACACCATCAGAAGAGTATCTAATGTATTTGACTGCCAGTTCACTATGGTTGCAACGAAACTGCTACACATTGCTTTCATGAGCAATAAGCTGAGTACACAGGTGGGGTCTCGTGAACAATGTGTCAGCATTTCCTGGAGCCTTAGGTGCCATTGGCAATAGTTGAGCAGATGCAAGAGAGATGCAAGTTTCCTAGAAGGCTATTTCGTTCTCTGAGAGATGTGATATCTTCATTATCCTGTAAGATGATAAATTAGAAGTTTCCGAGTACTGTGCCAGGTAACAGAGCTATAAGTAGAAGCTCGGCCGGAACATTGTGAATGTCAACTAGTATGCAGTCAGAAGAGGCATCTCTATTTAGCCAAAACCCTCACGTCACCAAAATGAGCAAGTGCCTTACCATTTTACATACTGGTTCAAAAGTTCACCACTCATGGAAGCAGTTCTTTGATACACCCCACCGCTGCATTACCAGCTGCCATGCCAGCTAACGCAGCCATTGTAAGTTTAACTGCCCTGGCCAGTTTGAGATTTAGTAGATCTCATAATTTGAGATACAAAAGCATGACAAAGGTTAACATAAAACAACCAGTAGCAATGAAGCTGTGCCAGTGAAACCAGAAAATGTAGCCATAAAAGAATGGGAGAAGAGTAATCAGTGCATCTCTTATAGTAAAGGTAGCTTTAGCTTCCCTGTGTAACAATTGTAGCAGCATAACAAAACACGTACTTAACTATGTGTTTCTGCACCTTACTTCCAAAAGCATGAAATAAACCCACCATCCCCCGGGCCCGGCGTATTTCGTAAGGGCAGGGAGTGGTGATAATAAACCCTAACCTTCCCCATCCCTTCCAGACACACACACACACATTCCAGTATTATCTACAATATTGCTTTGTTTGGACTAGGAACAGTAAATCTGACCTCCAAATTATATGTATTTTCCCCAATGTTAGTTAAGCAGGAGTTAGAAAAGAAAACTGTCTCTTCTACCTATGTGCATTTTTCCAGTGTTGATTGGATCGTAGTTACAATGGTAAATCGGACTCCTGCCATCATTTTAATTGGACTGGAGTTGGAATAGTTAATCTGTTTCCCAAATATATATTAATTTATGACAACTTAAAATGTACTAAAAAAGTTTTACATTTATGTTGATTTATAATAAATTAGTTTATATTTCTTTAAAAAAAAAGATATTGCTTTTTATTTACAGAGGCTATTAAATATATTTAAATGTTTTAATTGATCTGTTTTGTAAATTAAACATTTTTAAGGAATTAATTACATTATTTTGCATTGTTTGTAATTTAATACATATTGTTTCAAGAATTACACAATAAATCATTTTAATTTTATAAAATGTACTTTTAAAAAGTATTGGAAACCTTTTAAAACATTTTATTTAATTTTAACTAAATGCATTTAGTATTTTGACATTTTATATTTTTTACACTATATTTTGTTTTCCGATATTATTGATAATGCTAATGTTAATTTTAAAACTCAATAATATTGCAATCTATATTTTTGTATTTTATTTATAACTGTAGATACTTTTGTTGATTGATATTTTGGAATTCAATTTTGTCATTTGAAATTATCCTCAAAGGGTTTCCGATATTTTCGTAGGTCAATATTTTTGGGTCAATAGGGCTACAACCTTTGCAGCATATTTTTAATCGCCTGCAATTCAGAAACAATTTCAAACATGGCTATTGTTATTGTATGATTTAAGTTTCCATACTTGCCTATATGTCGTCATTTCTTGTAAGGGCATGGATGCCTTTGTTGTGGGGCTATCAGCTTTATTTATTCATTCATTCATCACCCTAAAATACGTGTGATTAGATATCAACATTTTTGTCTCATGCCTTTCTGCAGTGCCCTCTTTACTCAGGACTAAGAAAATGGAAAATTATTCCCATGCTATCTAGAAATGGCTTCTTGGTGAAAGAGGTAGGTGACACATTTTTGTAGGACAGACGCTGGCCAGAAGGGGCACAGTGAATTCACGATAATGTGTACTATCTTGGTTCATTGGTCAAGTTGAAGTTAAATAGGCGGCATGGAAAACAGCACTAATAGTGAGTAAAACAAAACAAGTATTTGTTACAGAGCATGAATATTTCTCTACATTATATGCACTTATTTTAATATCTTGAACGTAAAGCTAGAATACAGAAACTTACCTAGACTGGAAAACTCAATTAGAAACACTGCAAATGACTGACAGGAACGCTTTTAAAAAACATGCCTTTCAGCCTCTAGGCTATGAGCTGCATTGTGTTCGGTAGATCCCTCTGTGCCTGTTTCAGATTTGAAGGGAAGGTGCATTTAATATTGATGCTATTCAGGACTCTGGAGCTCTGAACCCATTTGAGAAAATGAACACTATCAGGCAACCAACCGAACAATACAAAACGGTAGCAATGATTTATTCTAGGTCACCCCTTTGTTGACTATAAGCACCTGCTCTGATCGTTGAACAATAGCAAAGAGCCATAGTAAAAAAAATAAAAAAAACTAGATGGCATCATGCCCACTAGTCTCGCCCTAGTGTCAAAACAACCCTTTCAATATATAAAAGGAAACCGGAGAAAGTTTGTTCAACAATGCTGGACTGTTTTTGGCACTGCAATTTGACGTTCGTTGTCTGACTTCACAGGCACTTCCATTCACAAAATCAGCCTTTCAAACTACCATCAAAGTTTCTGTTACTATTAGTAACATTCTTTCTCTCTCTACATAAAGCGCTCTGCCCTTTACTTATATAAAAGAATATATTTTCCTCATACAAATACCTGAAAGCTACTTCCAGAGTATTGAAACATAAAACACAAAAACACATTCCTTGGTATTTTGACTATTTCAGCAATTTATGTTACACTCTTGTTACTTAAGATTATGAAAGAAACTGGTCTTGGTAATTCCCAACATAACATCATTCTCTAACGTGTGTAGCAGTGCTTTTAAAAGCATGTACTCTTTTTCCAGAATTTTGTTTATCACATTTTAAAAAAGAATTGTTTGCGCCATTACAAACTAATAATGTTTTATGTGCTTTATGTGTTTATAACACATGGGAGTTTGCAGTCTCTGCATAAAAATCTATTTCTAATTTCCTTATAACGGTCGAGATGTGGCCTCTCATGACACCTGTAATATGAAAATTATGTATCAGAGCCATCAGACAAAGTGAAAGAAAGGCAGGCCACAGACAAAAGAACTGCAGGTTTAACAACTGAAAACAACAATTGGTTTTTCCTTTTTCTGATCAGTTTTTCTTCCCTAATCAACCGAATGGAAATATTTATGGCAACATTTTTATGTTCTACTCACTATCGGACATTACAGGAAAGATATCATGCCTCTACAAATTCTGAGCTACAGCATTTTTAAATT
Organism: Triturus cristatus; assembly: GCF_964204655.1. Taxonomy (NCBI): domain Eukaryota; kingdom Metazoa; phylum Chordata; class Amphibia; order Caudata; family Salamandridae; genus Triturus; species Triturus cristatus. Next base: position 413,249,613 of record NC_140585.1, on the reverse strand, counting down.
TAACTTACATTAAACTAACACGAATATCTGTGGCAAAACATTGTTGACTGCTTTTGGTGTGTTGCTTTTATTCTTCATGTCTGCTACCATACCATCTTCTTTATATAAAAGTACACGACACCAAGGATTTAAAAGGTTTGTGGGGATGGTGATGATGTGAACGTGTACTATAAGGAATACATTATCCTCTTTAATACATTAAAAGGCTATTGCAGCCTTTAGCCTTGCCCCGCTAACTAGTCATAGAACTCCTCTGTGACTTGCAATATTCTCATAATGAAAAGCAGCCTATATAATGTATCCCATATATAATGGTCGAGTTATGATGTATCTGCTCAACTGTAATAATTTACTATAGTGGAGTTGTGGTATCATAATGCCTTCTGCCAGAGACAACAGTCCAAGTGAAAGGCATGTCCCCATACCCCAGCAAAATAGCAAAGGATGCGGAGGCATTTGCTGCTATGGATCTCAATATGTGTTTCATGGCCAGTCTAGATGTAAAAGTAAAAGACTGCACCCTGAGAGACTGTATAAAAGATTGCTTCTTTGAGGCCAGAAAGTGTGACTAATAGTTAGTAGTGCCACATGTGATGCAGAGATATCAAAAAAGGCCTTGGTCTATTTGGCCACTTTTTTATAGTAAAAGTTTGAGGGTCATCAAAAAATATCTTTGCGAGATTAGTGCTCAGATTCTGGTTGATTGCAAAGGACACAAAAGCTTCAATTAACTTCTTTAAGCAGTTGGCATTACGAACCATAAGTACAACATCATCGACATAAAGAAGGGATGCTCTGAGTCTGTGGTCTAACTAGGACTTGTCTTATCCCTGTGCCATTAAGCGTCTTAGGGGGATATTCTCAAGGGCCTATCGCTGAGTTAGCGGCACTTCATCACCGCCAAAGTGGTGATAAATTCATCGTACCATTCTCAAGCCGGTGCTAACAGCCGATATCACCAGCTTTCCGGCGATAGCAGCCGCAAAAATCATCGCCACAGATGACACCGGCAACTAACGCTAATGAGATGCAGAGTAGGCGTTCCCGTGCAAAAAGCCGCGACAACACCACTTCGCAACATTCTCAACGACCAGCCAGATCAGTGATAAGTTCACAAAATATGCGATAAGGCGCGTTAGCAGCAGAGATTTAACACCTGCTCTTACCTGGTTTAAGTCGGACGACAACCTGCACCATGAAAGTGAGCCCAGCCCAGAGCCACACCTGCAAAACGACAGATGCCATGGAGCCACTGATCATGCAGCTCCGAGCCCCAAGAGGGCCACAACACCCACCGCCACCACCCCCAACCCCCAACCCGGACCACACTGCACCCCCCCCCCCCACCAGACCACCAGAGAGGAAACGCAGACAAAGACAGCGGACCTACAGAAAACGCACCAGCCTCACATACTGAACACCAGAGGATGTCATTGCCCACTACAGGCTCAAAAGGACAACCATCCTACGCATCCTGACCATCATTGCCCACAGGCTGACGGTACCAACACAGCGGACAACCAACATCCCTCCGCAGACAAAGCTGCTGGCTGTGCTGCACATGTTGGCCTCTGGGACCTTTCAACAAACAACTGCCAGAGTCAGAGGAGTCTCACAGCCAGCCCCATCAAAGTTCCCCACACCTGTCCTGGATGCCATCACCAGCTTGGTACCCCAGTACCGTCACTTCCCACACACTGCGCAGGAACAGCAAATCTTCTACACCATAGCTGCCTTCCCGCACGTGTTGAGGGCAATCGAATGCACACATGTACTCCTCGTGCCCCCTGCCGCCACTGCCCACAATCACCGCAACAGGAAGCACACGCATTCCATCAATGTGCAGGCAATAGTGGATCACCATGGACTCTCCACCAATGTCATCGCCAACTACCCAGTCAGTGTGCAGGATTCCTTCATCTTCTGACAGTCCATCATCAACCAGCGATTTGAGGCTGGCACCTATGGGAATGCATTGCTTGTTGGTAAGTACCAAATGGACACACCACACACCTCAACTCTACAATCATGCAACTCACAACTCTGGGAATGCACACATTACAAACTCACACACAACATGCCAAACAACATGCCCACCTACCATACATGACAGCACAACTTTCTGTGGAGACCTGGGCAAGCCATGTACACGAGCCACCAATGGCATGGCACCTCAGCCACACAATAGTAGAATGTGGGGAGAGATGGAAACCATGCATGTGCGAAGGAGGCAAGTGACCCATGAATGTGAATGTACACAATTCCAAGTGTGGCGTGGATGCGCTGGACAGACTGCAGTATGCAGACCACAGACATGCCCATGTCAACATATACTGCTGGTGTTTGGAGTGTAGTGAACAGTGTACGCAAGCATGTTACTCCAGGCAGTGGGGAAGAGCGTGGAAACTAGCTAATTACGTCGCCCCCTGTAAGTGTGAGCGGAGTAGGGTGGCTCGGTGTACGCCAGGTCAGCGTAGGAGTGTGACTAAAAAGCTAGTAGCTCTGGGCATGGTTCTCTTCTGGAATGGCCAGCTTGTCTGCCAGGGCGGCACCTCCCAGCCTGCCACGAGGTAGACGCCGTGAGCGGTGGTGCCTGCGACCATGTGCGCCTGCTGCACCCCAGGCCGCAGGTCCCCAGACCCGTCTTGGCCGCTCCTGCGCAACCAGGCCACACCGCTCACCATCCGACACCGGCATGTGTCAAAGAGGGCCCACCACGTGCCTGTGCAAGCTCCAAGCCCGAGGCCCGCGACCTTGGCAGCCTCATCAGACCATCGCTGTCCTCCCCAAGACAGGCCCGCTGCACTCCTTTCTCGTTGACGTACTCCAACGGCCTACACAGCGGTCAAGAAGGTCACACATTTGGAACTGACTCTTGATTATACAATGTTCGAGTGCACATATGAATGCAGAGCTTAAATCACTATACTCCCTACGATGTGGTGCCACCAACTCTGTGCATAGCATTCCAACCACACGTGTTTGTGGGCCCTTGCTGACTACGCCTTCGGCCTACACTGCGTTACAGCACCATGGGGTCACCTGTGTGCTGTCTACACTACTGTCCAGCAGGCCTCACACCAATCCAATCCAGTCCGTACCAGGCAGGACATGGCATTGTCGCAGGCTGCACACCCGCTTAGCTCTAGTGCTTCTACCTCCATCAACTACAAGTCATCTCCACATGCCATTTCAACGTCATGTGTTAGAGTTCCAGGAAGAGCTTGCTGAACAGCGGTTGGCCCGCGCTGACCTCTGCCTCTGGCCAACACTGTGGTCAAGAAGGTCACACATTTGGAAATGAGTCTTGATTATGCAATGGCAGCAGAGTACACACTTTATGGAAGATTTTATATCACTGTACTCCCTTCGATGTGGTGCCACCAACTCTGTGCATGGCATCCGAACGACACCTGTCTGTTGTCCCTTGCTGACTACAGCCTTCGGCCTACTCAGCGGTCGAGTAGGTCACACACTTGGAACTGTGTCTTGATTTACTTATGGCAGAGTTCATATCATTGTACGCAAGGAGAGGAGTAAGAGGAAGACATGGTTCAGTCCAGAGGAAAAAAGGATCCTCGTTACGGAGGTGATCGAACACTACCAACAACTGCACTGGTGCCACTAACTCTGTGCATCGCAAGCCAACAACACGTAGCTATTGGCCCATACTGACCGCTGCCTCTGGCATACACTGTGGTCCAGTAGGTTAAACATTTGGATCTGAGCCTTGATTTATTTATAACAGAGTTTATATCATTGTACAGGCCTCATCGCAGACTGCATCCCCTTTCAGCCCTGGTGCCACTGACTCTGTGCCCCGAAATTCATGGACACTCTCTGGTTGAACTTTGGTAGCATCTGAGTCTATGGCCTTGGGGTTGTCTTCATCATCATGTAGCTGATACTGACTTGGTGGTAAAAAGGAGTCTGTAGCATTCTACTCCTCTATTTGCCTGTTTCGGCTTGCTTCTGCCCTCTGCATCATGCCATGTAAGTACAACTTCCACTGTCCCCCGAAACACTCCGCGACATTCTCCTTGGACATCAACGAGGTTCCGCTCAGCTCACGTGGCCCAACGTCAGTGCACCGCAAGTCATCGTCCCGTGGCGGTGTGCCTGTGCCGGCCGCAGTGCATCCCGGGTCACTAACTCTGTGCAGCGCAAGTTATGGACCCTGTCTGATAGACTATTGGATGGCCTCTGTGTCGATGGCCTGGGGCTCATCCACGCCATGTGTCTGTGGCCTTGCGCTGTCCGCTGACTCCAGTCTCAACTGCGGTCAACCAGGGCTCGCACATCAAATCTAGTCCTGACATGCCCAGATGACGCATCAATGCAGGATGCACACGCCACCACCGCCAGGACCACCTCCAACCAACAACTTCAAGAGTCGTAAGAGTCTTACAGCCAGACTATACGAGTTGCTCACACATGTCTTGGATGCCATCATCAGCTCGTTACACTGCTCAGCTCTTCAGGTGCCACCAACTCAGTGCACCACAATTCATGGACCCTTTCCAATAGATCTTTTATGATGTGGACAGCTCAAGCAACAATATCACCTCAGGCAGTGGGGAAGACCCGGGAAGATGATGGGGAAGATGTGGCCGGTGTGCAGAGGAGTGTAGGCACGGACAATGGGAGGGCAGGAGGCAACAACCAGAAGGCAGCAATGCAGACTGGAGGTGGTAGTCCAGCTACACACCAGGAGCTATGGATGAGGTATGTGCTGTGGACTGCGGACGCAACTATGTTACCTCAGGCAGTGGGGAAGACCTGGGACGATGATGGGGAAGATGTGGCAGGTGTAAAACACCCTACCGCAGCACTACTATCCCGAAGGGACCCAATCTTGGACAATTTCTTCACATGAGCACAATCAGCTCTGGTGCCCCTACCTCAGTTCAATGCGACTCGCCGACCCTTCTAATTGGATATTGGGGGACCTCTGTACTTGCTCCGGCTACCACCATGATGCTTCGCAGTTGCTTGTGTTATGTTGGTGCTTTAATGGTGAACTCAAGTTGTTGCCAGCACCAACCACTCCCTGAGGGCTGGCTCACACTCACCCCACACCCATCCAGCAAGGTCGTCACTGGTTAGGTGACCATGGTAATAAAGAGTGGCCGGGCGCACGTGCCCGTGACCAGTTCAAATGACTATCAAAGTGTGTCCGTGTGCTCATTACGTATGCATGGTGGCCCCGGGCCCTACCGCATTACATTGTGCATTGTACAGCGGATGCAACCATGTCACCACAGGCAGTGGGTAAGACCTTGTACATGTAGCTATGTCGTCGTCCCCTTCATAGGTAAGAGGAGTGGACTGGGCGGGCGTACGCAAGTCCAGCATAGGGGTGTGTAGGATTGTCCCGGGGCTCTGGGCGTGATTCAGTACTGGAAATGTACAAATGTGTGTGGCTATGTCGCAATGCGTGTGTCCATTGGTGAGTGTAAGTGGTCCCTGATGGGAATTAGACACCCGCGTATGTAATCGAGTTCAGCTGCCATGAGTTCGAACACCACCCGCACCTGTTCAGTCACCTCCTTCTGGCAGTCTGACACCTGGCCGTGGAATGCGATGCATGCTTCTGTGAGGTGCTGGGAGCCATCCGTGGTGGTGTGTGCTTCCTGCTGTGTGATCTGTGCAGGGGGTGGGGTCTCCTGGATGCAGCTGGGCTGCCCTGCTCCTGGATGTGGTTTGCCTAAGATGTCCATGAACTGTTGTAGGGGGTCGGTGTCGAGGGTGTGGAGGTCCTCTTCATCATCACTGATGAGTTGTCTGGTCTGCTCTGCAGGAGGTGTTGATTGTACCTCTGTCATGTGAAGGGGAGATGCATTTTCACATTGTGTTGACATGTATGTTGACGCATTGTTCAGGTTTACCTCGGGACTGCATGACAATGTACATTGCGACTGTTTGGGAGGAGCTGACTATTTGATGCGGGATAGTGGACATTTGAACTACATCACGGATGTGAGGTTGTACACGTACATTTTCATCTCAGTTTCCTGATGTGCCAGATGTGATTGGCCAGTTTCCACGCACAGGCGGAACCTGTTGTGTCCTCTGTTCTGTCGAGGGAGTGTTGCACTTTGTACCACATAGTCGTCAATGTTGATGTGCTGTTATTGCTATGTGTGTGTGCTGCATTGTGGGTGAGTCGCCCCTGCTGCTCAGATTTGGCTGCCCCTTATCCCTTTCAGGCGGTGTGCCTTTGGCCTCTGTGCTTCGACAGTGCTGGGATGTTTCAGACTTGGGTATATTGGGATCTTGGTTGAGTTGTGCCTCTGGTGCATGGTTTGTCCGCAGATATTTTTTTGCGTCAGGGGTGGTTTGTGCACGTGGATGTGTCAGAGTGTGGCCTGCTCCTTTCCGGATGTGGTCCACACTCAGCCACCTCAGTGTCATGGCGTGCACAATGTCATGATGATTGGACTGCAGCCATGCTAATCATCGTGTAGTGTCACTTGCATTGTCTGTGTGGCTCACAGATATGATTCTTTGCTGGGTTTTGCACGTGTGCATGTGTTGGTTGTGATATTGGTGATGTGTGGGGTGGGACCCCTTTGTGCACGTTGTGGACGGGGGCCTACTTGGTGTTTGCATGTGTGCTGCAGTGTGCCACAGGTGTCAGGGACATGATCCAGAGTCATTGTGGGTGTGCATGTGTGCCATTGGGCCTGTCTCCCCCCGTCCCCCCAGTCCCTGGTTGGTATTCACCCTGTTGATGTTGTGTCAGGTCATGTTGAGCAGTGTCCGGTGCCATGACTCCTGGCACCGTATCCCAACTGCTGACTGTGGCCACCATTTTCTCCATGTCATCCAGCTCCTGGTGTGCCGCAGGACCCCCACCTCCGATCTGCGTTGCTGCTTTCATGTTGGCATCGGGTTTCTTCTTGGTTTTGGCCTTCACTTCCTTCCAGCGCCTCTTGACCTCTTCCATTGTCCTCCTCAACGCTGCATCTGCATTCACATGGTCCAAGATAGTCTGCCATATTTGCGTCTTTGTTGCCAATGACACGTTGGATGTGACGAACAGTTGTTGGTTGTGTTCTATCACCTCTGTGACGATGATCCCGTTTTCCTGTGGACTGAACCACATCTTCCTGTTCTCCTTGGCCTTCCCCGACCCCGGGGTTACTTGCTGGTCATCTGTGGGGCTTGTGGGTTTCGCGTTGTCCTCTGCACTCGGTCCGGGTGCATCCATGGTGCTACGCAGTTTATTTGTTTTTGTATTTGTTTTACACTACTTTTATAGTGCATTTTCCCACATGACGTGTGGGAATTGCAGGCCTGTCACTGGTTATCGCTGATATTTGTAACGCAGTTGGCCACATCGCAACTTTTTTCACGTTCGTGTTTCACGTTTTTCCTGCGTCACGTTCGTTTTAACACGGTCATTTGGCACGTTATCGTGAGACTATCGTCTGGTGCCACCGGGTTGAGAATACAACGTTAACACAGCGTTATTTTCCCGTGATAGACTGCGATGTGCAAAGTTGCGTTAAGCAAATTTTGCGATAGTTATCACACGTTCTTGAGACTATCCCCCTTAGTTTTTTACATATGAGATAAATTTCCCCTTTGTACATTATAACGATATTGCACTGAAAAGTCCAATGACAATATAGAGAAACGAGGCTGGAAGCCCACTTCCTTTATAAGGATATGGAACTCTGATATGACTTGCAGTATGGAACTCTGATATGACTTCCAATATCTTTATGTATGGCAGAGGGTACTTTATTCTTATAATACATGGTCACACCATCACCTTTCCCTTGCGTGGCTCTTTTATATTAAAGACAGCGCATTTTTGCAAGCATGAGGAATGAAAATAGAATCTCTAGTGCATAATTAAACATCAAAAAGAAGCTGTTGGATATTTATTGTAAAAAGATATTATAATCAGTTTAATACAAATCAGTTCTTTTTTTTTTTTTTAAAAGGCGCTCTATCTCAGAATGAGTGAAAACATGCAGAAAGATTCTAACTTTTCTATAATAACATGAGGAGTGCAAAAAATAAACATGCTGCCATAAATATCTAATTTGGGCTTTTCACTTTAAGGCTATAAAACACAGAGAAAAAGTAGGAAAAGTCAGGTTTATTCTCGTATTTTAAACTGCTGCTTTAATTTTGCTTCATGACATGACATGCCTTTCCCCTGGTCTGCTGGCAGCAGGCATCGTGACATCTGAACTCAAACTGTAATTAATTATTACAGTTGAGCGGCTACGTCGTTCTTTATAATAGGTGACTGGGTGCGTCACAAGTGTCTGTTATACAGGGATTGTAGAATCCCATGAATTACGTATAGTATAAAAAGAATAGGCGATAAGACGCAGTTCTGCTATACATCACTAGTCAGTATGCAGGACTCTATGCATTCACCATTTTCAACATACCTTACTAGTGCAGAAAGTGTAATCATTTCAACAAGTTTAAAAGATCTTCAACTAAACCCAGTAGTATAGACCAAAGTTTGGTCCTGCTCACACTGTCAAAGGCTGAAGAAAGGTCTAGGCCCAAGCTCCCACTTATCTTAGACTGGTCTTCTGACCAGTCTAAGACTCATCTGGATCTGGCCATCTTGGCCGAGGCTCCACCTCTCTGTGTGTTTCTGTTCGTGCCCGTCTGTCTCCATGCTCTGTGCCCCGTGAGTGTCCTCTTTGCTGCCCAAACCTTTTTTGCCCATTTTTGCCTCATTTTACCTCTGTGCATGTTTTGCTTTTGTCTTTTGCACTCAAGTTTTGCCTCTGTCTTGTGTACTCGTTTTGCCCATTTTTTCTCTGCCCAGTATTTGTGCTCCCCCTTTCTTCTCCTCTCACAATCTTCCAGCCTCCCTCCTCCCTCTCTCCTTACCTGCTTCCCTGCGTGCCTTCTCCCATGTGCCTCTCTCGCTGCCTTCTCTCATTGTTTTCCCACCTCTCCCTGGCCTTGCCCCTGGCGCTCCTATCCTGCTAGAACCTACACAACGGAGGCCGCTAATTGAACGTGCCACCAGCATGCCAAAGACAAGCCGGTTTGATCAGTCCATGCTGGAACCACGCCCAGTGCCATGGAACCTGGTCCGTTTGACCACCACTGCTACGGTCCTGCTAGAGCTCAATACCGAATGCCGCTGCCACCTCTGCCCCTACACTGCATCACACGGTAGGTCCCTTCTCATGCCCTCACCGTCACTTCTCCTGCAGCATACCCCAAGCTACCCTTCGCACACACCACACGCAGTATTGCCTGTATGCTTCCCAACACCAGATTCCTATGCCACCGAGGTCTGGGACCTCATAGAAACCCACTCCCTGGACATCCTCTTCCTTACTCAGACCTGGCTCAGCCTCTCTTCAACCCTTGCCATCGCCATGGCCATTCCCCAAAGATACATGTTCATCCACAATAACAGACCCCACAAGCCAGGAGGAGGCCTTGTAATCATCCAAAAGGACCCCATCACTTGCACCACCTCTCCAGACGAAACTACTATGCTCATGGAACACCTGCTCTTAAACCCGGCGGTTTCTGGATGGCTGGGACACATCAAAGCCAGACAGAATCCACTGTCATAGATAGGATGAGTACAATACACTTGTCCAATAACCTGTACTCACACTTGGGTAACTTGACACAGAGCAGTCAGGCCTATCCTCAGGGTTGAAGTGTAAAGTATTGACACACCACCCTCGTAACACACTGCGTACGCTACAAAAAGACTCCACACCATATGTATAGACACTGGTCTTTGTATTACACACATTGAAATCAAAACAACATATACATAGGATATATATTTTACAGCAATATGCAATTGTAGATCTCTCCCATTAGCAGCAGAATGGCATGAACATATATACATTATTCATAGGTATTCATAAAGCCCGACATTCCCAATAACGCAACCCCATCCAGTGGCAATGATCAAGAAATCACAGGCTTCGACTCTGCCTCACGACCCAGCCCCTCAGTCACTCAAACAGCACCAACCAACGATATATTCTGCCCCTGCTGGCGACACTTTGATTAGATTATCGGGACCACCTAAAGATGAAGGAAACAGTTAATGGGTTTCGTCCATCCAGATTAGGACTTCAGGCATCCATAAGCACCTTCACAAGTGCGGGATCACTATCCCCTCCATAGGCAAAAGACTGACACTGGAAGCTGATGTGCTTACCTACAAGAGAAATGTTTCCCTATGTGGTGGAGGTGCGAGCTGCAGTTGTGCCAGACAGCCAGACATGGGTGGCTACAAGGCACAACAAGACCCCTCTGGTCCAGTCAAATATATACTCCACAACAGCAGAGTACCTTGTGGCTTGGGTCCTGGGAGATGGAGCTAGCAGCCTGGGAGGGAGGCCACAATGTCAGGCACTGCTGTCCTCCCGATCTGAAGGTTGGAGACAGACTAAGCTTCCAGCTCAGGTCTCAAGGACTCAGCAAACATCCCCCCACACAGCTTAGACACCACAAGCTACAGAGTGTAAGCTATCACAGGTTTCCGGTTGCAGGCATGGGTTCCTCGTGCTCAGCAAACTTCCCTCACACTCCTTGAACTCCTCACGTTCCGGCACCCCAGATGGGCTGCTGATCTTTACAAGCACACTCCTTTGCACAGTGTGATTACAGCATACGTCAGGACTGTCCTTGTCCCAACCGATGATCACTTCCACCCGTTTGCACTGCACCCTGCGCGGTCCTTATGATCTTTGGCAACAGGGAAATCCTTTCTCTCCCTGGGATCTTGTGGACAGGAGGCCAGCCAACCGGCCCTTGGAGAGTGCTTCGGATCGTGGACCACGACAGTTGGCAATTAGCTGCAGGCCAGCAACTTCCAGGCAAAATCCACCAAGTGATAGTCCCCTTCCTGGAGCACAACAAGCACCAGGCCACCACAAGTCTGCAAATATTTCAGTTGTAGCCCCTCCTGCCCCAGTAGTTCCTCTTGTCAATGTCCCAGCATCAAGCCAGTGTAGTAGGGTTCCAATTCCAAAAGCAACAGAGCCCCAGTAGTTATACTCACAATGGCCTTTGAGTATGAGATCAGTTAAAAAGTCCACCTTTGAAATGCATGGGCACTCTCAAAATGTTGTCCTGTTAGCCAGTCTACTCCGGGAAACTTGATCAATATCTTTATTGGGGCCAAGACCCTGCGCCTTGGAATGCAGGTTCCAATTCCACCCCCACGTATCCATCCCAGGAAGGCCCCTCAGAGTCAGTTTCCCTTGAGCCCCTAGTTTATTGCCTTCTATCAGAAATGCACAGAGATACAGGTGCTCCCCAGCACCCAGATGTGGATTGGAGAGAGGTTCCAAGCACAGAAATGCCCACTTTCCCAAAGTGGTATTTTCACATTAGTAATGTCGAATCCACCACCGGAGAGGATTTGCCATTACTAACTCATTGATATCAAACAGTATACTGCCACTCTTCTGCACGTAGGAAATACAGCTCAATAGCCTTTCCACAGATCCCTCATGTCATTCCAAAAAAAGAAGCAGACCCTACTGTACTAAACACACCATCTGGTGCCATTCACTACCAGTGCATATGGCGCACCCGCGCACATACCCTACCTCTTCCCAACACCACACCCTGCCCCCAGGGAGTGCTCCGATATAGCAAAAGACAGGCAGAACCTTAGCAAGTAGCTTTTTAAATGCCAAGCCGATTAAGAGTAACCTGTACACACAGGCCCCGCCATGGCAAACCTGTGGCACGTTTGAAGAGCTACCTCTGTGAGTGGCACAACCAGTGCTGCAGGCCGAAGGAGGAGCATTTGAGTTGCATTCCCTAAGTATTTGTCTTACCCTAGACAAGGGACAGCTAACTCAAATCAGCCAATCATGTATACATCAATGACCAGTATGTATAGGACAAGCACAGCCCTTTGGTGCAGAATGGCAGTGTCCAAACGCTCAAAGTCCTAAGACAGCAAAACAAGGTCCACACAGGAGGTCAGAAGCTGCAAAGGTCAGGGGACACACACCAAAATATGACAGGTCTAACACCTGCCCTTCCATCTATAACCAGACACTCAGCGACCATCACAGGCACCCTCGCCCGCACCTTTTTCAGTAGCCTCCTCAAAGACTTCATCACCCCCATCACCATCAGATCCAATACCACATGTATTTTCAGTCAAACACTAATCGTGGATTTGAATGCTATGAATCTTAATCTAATAAATTCCTTCCCCACTCATTAAGCAGGCCATTTGCTGGATCCCATTTTTTCTAATATTCCAGGTCGGGAAACAACCTTTACAACGCAGTCATTACATTGCACTACCTTCACATAGCAGTCATTACATCGCAACATCCTTTACATCGCATGTCATTTCAACGCAGCCATTACATCGCATGTCACTACAACGCATGTCATTACAATGCATGTCACTACAATGCAGGCATTACATCGCAAGTCATTACAATGCATACCATGACAACGCATAGTACCGTTACACTAGCCAACACTTACCCTACTGTTGCACTCACTGGAGTTAAAATAGTAATTATTACCCCTATACTATCCACCACTTACCTTAAATGCGACGTAATGGTATGCATTGCAATGGTATGTGTTGTAAAGGTATAATGCGATGTAATGGAATGCGTTGTAAAGGTACTTTCTGAAAATGCGATGTAATGTTATGCGATGTAAATGAATGCGTTGTAAAGGACGTTGCGATGTAAAAACTGCGGTGTAAAGGCATGCATTGTAAATGTATGCGTTGTAATGTCATACATTATTCCAGGTCTCATCACAGGCCCACCTACTCCATTACTATGGTCTGACCATTTTGCAGTACCTCTCTCTCTATCCCTCCAATGTTTATTGTCTCTTATGGCAACTAAGCCCAAAACCTTGACCAGGAATTGGGCCAAATTTTATACTCTCACCTTTAGTACTTGACTTCTGAGGTCTCTACTTCAATTAACACAGGGGCTAGACCAACCTGTAATTGACAATTGGTTAAGAGACTCTGTACAGACAACGCTACCAGTTAAGCCAAAATTCATGCTTAGGCAACATCATCCCTCCCCTTGGTTCAATGAGCCACTACAGGCAGAAAAGAAATTCTGCAAGTGCCTTGAAAGGGCATGGAGGAAACCATATGATACTGACTCAAAGAGTAAATATGAATTGGCACTAAACCAGTACCATTCACACTGCAGGATGGCACGTGCTATGTTTTATTCAGAAAAAATTGCTCAAGCATAAACGTGCCCCAAAACACTTTTTAAAGTGGTTAAAGATCTATCGGATCCAACTACCATCTCTTCTACTCCTTCACTGTCACAGGCGCAATGTCAGGAACTAGCTTACTTCCCCCTTAACAAGGTAACATATATTAGGTCCACCATGGCCATAGCAAGGAATGACAGTCTTTCCTTGACCATATCCCCAATTAGGGGCGAAAACCCTATTGTGACACATAAGGCACATGCCAGACTACAGTGTCTACTCCCGCTAGGCCATTCTCAACTGGTGGACTTATTGCAGTCAATTAAGTCAGACTACCCGCTAGACCCTATCCCTCTCGCCAAATTGAGTAACATGAGTCCACAGCTTATGCATCTGGTGCTCGATCTTTTGAAATCCTCCCCACAGGAGGGGCATCTTCCTAAAGCCTGGAAAATGGAATGGTCCTTGCCTTATTAAAAAAATCCCACCTGGACTAAAAAAATTGGTCTAATTTTAGACCTAGGTCTTTACTACCCATTGTTTTCCAAATATCCAACTTACCTCATTGGTGGAAACACAATGTGCCCTTGACCCCTCCGAGTCAGGCTTCAAAGCTGGGCACAGCACCGAAACTGCCCTGCTAGGAGTCACAGAGCACTTAAGGTGACTCCTAGACTTGCGCAGCACTGCTGCACTAATCCTACTGGATCCCAGTGTGGCTTTCCACACTGTGTCACACAATATCCTCATAGACAGACTGACCCAACTGGGCCTTAAAGGCATGGCACTGGTTTGGCTTTTTTCTTTCCTTACGTAGCGTATATTTCAGGTCTTCTCATCAAATGCTGTGTCTGAATCTCTTCTTCTTACTTCTGGAGTTCCTCGGGGCTCCGTTCTCAGCTCTATACTTTTCAAAGTTTATGTCCGTCCTTTGGCGGACCTGGTGGAAGTTTGAGGGATAACTCTGGATTCAAACGCAGATGACACCCAAATCATTTTCTCAATGTCGTACGGGCGGGAAGTTAACTCAGAGGACCTCAACTGCAGCCTCAGCCTTGTCTCCACTTGGATGAATACCAATTTCCTGAAATTGAATGCTGACAAGACAGAGGTGATGGTGTTAGGGAGGAATCCTCAACTATGGGGCCCTCAGCATTGGCCTGCCATGCTGGGAACGCCGCCTATCCCCACTGATAAAGTGAAAAACCTTGCCTTCTGGCTCAACTCCACCCTGTCTATGAAGCCACAAGTGGCCAGAGTAGCCTCTACGTGCCTTGCCATTATGAAATGGATTACGAAAATGTTGTGGATACTTCCTTTTTCTGCCCAGAAAACAGCCATCCAGGCCCTGATACCCTCAGACTCAATAGTGGCAGCATCTTGTACTTAGGGGTTTTTAATGCAACACTAAGATGCCTACAAGTGGTCCAGAACTCGCCTGTTCAGGAACGTAATATTTGCAAAACCTGGCTTTTCTGTACCATCCTGCTGGCTCTTTGTGCTTTAACAATCAATCTCTCTTTGTAGTTCCAAGAGTTGAACTAACCTGAATAGGTGGACGATCCTTCCATGGTCCTAAACTATGGAGCTCCCAGCCTAAATCCTAAGATGCTGCCCCTCCCTTCTCAACTTTCGCAAACCAATAAAGACCCTGCTTTTCTTGCCCTTCAAACTGGCCTTCCCATATCGAAGCACTGGGAAACCCTGTTGGATATCCATGAGCTACACAAACACTCAATAATAATAATAATAATCCAATGATTTCCTCCTACTCAGTGACCTCAACATTCATCTCAATGACCCACGGACCAAAGTGCCACTGACCTCCTTGAAAGCCTCAACAACATCGGCCTCACGCAGCTTGCACAGGGCTTAACCCATGCCACTGGACACACACTTGACCCGATCTTCATGTTCAGCAACAAAATCACCTTCAGTCATACCTCCCCGCTCACATGGATATACTACTCCATCATACATTTCCCCATCCTAACATACCAAACCCACCATCAATCCCAGCCGCAACTGGAGCAACATAACGTAATCAGACTGGACCCACACCCTCAGATCTAACTTTTCAACCCTCACTGGCAACCTACAGAAAGACCTACCCACGTTTGACAACTGGATCTCATATTGCGCCAACTACCTGGCCCCCTGGAAAAAATCTGACACACTAGAACTAGTGCTCGAGCATGCTGGTACATCAAGGACCTCAGCGACTCCAAGCACCACTGCAAGCAGCTGAAAGGAAGATATAGGACCAGCCAAGACAACACCTCCAGAGACACCTACAAATCGGCTCCCAGACGTTACAATGCACAGATCAAAGAAGCCAGGAAAGCGGCACTAGTGATCAGACTTGTATCCTGCTCCAACAAAGACAACGAACTCTTCAACATAGTCAATGAGTTCACAAACCCAATGGTTGCCATCATCACCATCACCCTGTCACAGTTCCTCCGTGATAACCTGTTGGGCTTCTACCTCAAGATCTACTTCACTACACAATCTCCCCCTGCCACTTGCAGCACCCGCCTCCTAACAAGCTGGAACCCACTCACCACAGAGAACACCACCAGAATCATACAGACCCTTCACTCAGGATCACCCTCAGACCCCCGCCCTACTCACATGTACAACCCGGGAAGCATACTGACCAGCACTAACCTTCCCACTATCATCATCTCCTCCATCCTCAGCAGATATTTCTTGGACAGATGGAAACCCTCGGCAAATCCAAAAGAGCTTATCACTCACAGGCCCATCTCGCTCCTACCCTTCCCAGCCAAAGTTCAGGAGAATGAGATCAACAAGCAGCTCTCTGTCCATTTTGAAGAGCCTCACCTCCTGGACTGAACCCAATCAGGTTTCTGCAGCAACCACAGCACAGAAACTGCCCTTCTTGCAGCAACAGACGACATCCACCTAATCATGAACAGAGGAGAAAGCACTGCACTCATCCTGTTGGACCTATTGGCAGCATTCAACACAGTCTCCCACTGCTCCCTTATCACCAGACTAAAGGCATCAGGAGTCCAAGGACTCGTCCTCAGTTGATCTCCCCCTTTTCCTCCAACAGGACACAATGGGTCAGACTCCACTTCCACCTCTGAACTCAAAAAGCTCATATGTGGAGTCCCCCAGGGATCCTCCTTCAGCCCGATACTGTTCAACTTTTAGGTGGCACCTCTTGCCCACATCATTAGAACCCATGACATCAACATCGTCTCCTAAACCGATGCCACTCAGCTCATACTCTCCCTCGCAGACAAGAACAACACCACAAGGAACAATTTTACCTCCTGCATGTCTGCCGTAGCAAACTGGGTACATGAGAACTGCCTCAACCTCAACACAGATAAAACAGAGGTTCTGATTTTTGGAAATAAGAACTACCACTGGGACCCCACCTTGTGGCCATCAGACTTGAGTCCCACGCCCACCCCTGTTGACCATGCCAGAGACCTGAGCATCATCATTGATGACAAGCTCTCAACGAACAAACAAGTCAAAGCTGTGATATCATTCTTCTGCCACATCCTCAGAAAGCAAAATCTTCAAATGGCTCCTCACACAAACCAAACACACGATGACCTTAGCCTTCATCACCAGTTGACTCGACTACGGCCACACACTATATGTCAGCATCTCATTCCACCTTACTCAAAGACTCCAAACCATCTAGAACATCGTGGTCAGACTCATCCTAGACATCCCCAGAAGGGCACACATCGCACCCTACCTCATGGAACTGCACTGGCACTCATCCAGAAATGTTGCAAATTCGAGCTCCTCACCTGCGCCTACAAAGCCCTCCACAGCCTACCAGCCTACCTCAATGACCAACTCTAACACTACCAACCCACCTCACTTCTCTCTGCCTCGCATGATTCTCCCACATATGCAGAAGCAAGACAGGAGGTCACAGTTTCCACTTCATCATGGCTAAATGCTGGGAGGAACTCCCACTACATATCCGTACCATCAACTCCACTCCTCAACTAGGAGCACCTCCAGACCTATACTCCTGCTCTGGTGCCTGGATACCTTCAAGGGTGATTAGTGCACCCTAAAAATCTCCATAACATAAATGCTACATGCACTAACCTCTAAATGACATCGGAATATTTGCAGATCAATTGAAATAAATTTAAACACTGTTCAGTTTTTTCATTATAGATCAGGTTACCCCGAAGATCACTGCCTACCTCACATTCTAAAGACCATAGCTGACAACATTGCCATGATCTAATGGAATGGTTTTCCACCTCGCTCAGGTGTTATACCCAATTTCTGGAAAAGGGTAAAGGTGGTACCCCTTCTTAAGAAGGTAAATGCAGACCCTGCTAATTTTCAACCAGTCTCTATTGCCAGCATTGAAGCAAATATTCTGGACAAAGTGGTGAATCATCTGCTCGCTACCTTTTTGACAGACATCAATCTGTTTCATCCATCCAAATTCGGTTCCAGAGCCCGGCACAGTATGGAAACAATACTCCTTGAGGTCTCTGAATCCATTCAAACTAGTTTCGATTCCGGTCTTAATATAGCACTGGTGCTATTTGACCTGTTGGCTGCTTTTGACATGTTGGACTACAGCATTCTATTACAAAGACTGGAACACCTAGGGGTTTTGGGGCCAGCCTGAGGCTGGCTGTGTTCCTTTTTGGAGAACTGAGAACAAGTGATCTGGATGAACTCCTGCTATTATAGAGCCAAAACACTGAAATGGGGGGTCCCACAGCTCCTTTCTGAGCTCTACCCTGTTCTATTTATATATGACCCCACTGGCCTGCCTGGTTGAGTCCTTTGACATTAAAATCTTGTCATATGAGAATGATACACAGTTCCTGCTCTCTTACAAAGGGGACTCAATGAGCACCAAAGAATATTTCACCCTCTGCAAGAAGGCACTGTTGTACTGACTACAGTCTAATAAACTACAATGCAACTCAGACAAAACGGAGATCATTTTGTTTGGGTTGAACCTACTTTCAGAGTGGACAGAAACTTGGCCTAGGCGGTGACCAGTGGGCATCTCTTGCGCATGGACAAATCCTGGAATGTATTAAACCTAAAAATGAGGATCTGGAGGCATGGTTCCAGCGCAACACTCTCCACATTACAGGGATCCTGGAGACCACACCCATTGATAAAATGGAGGACTACATGGAGACGATGATCTGCACACTCTCTGTCAACGCTCTATCTGCAGTCTTCATTGTAGAGCGGGGCCATCACTCCCTTGGGCCACATCCTCCTCCGGGGGCACCTGCACATGCCATAGTTGCCAGAATCATTAACTATACAGACCAGGACGGGGTCCTTCACTTTGGCGACGAACATCAATCTGTGCAGTACTAGGGCAATGCAGTCTATTTCTACCCTGAATTTATGCTGGCGGTGCAGGCTGCCCACTGGGAATTCCTCCCTGCTAAACGACTCCTTCAAAAAGCTGACATCCTGTACACGCTTCTAAACCCCGCCAAGTTGCGCATCCAGCCAGAGCTGTGAACAAAGACACATTGGAATGTTGGTGCTCCGGGCTTATACCAGCCATTATAAGCCCGGAGCGCTCCATTGTTTTCAATGGAGCGCCCAACATTCCAATGTTCTAATAAATATGAGGGCATAACTTTTGACACAGATAATGAGATGTTGGTAACAATGACCATAAAGTCCCTCCATACCAATATTACACAAGATGAAGCCCTAGCAGTAATAGAACATGTCTTGGCTAAAAGACCTCAGCCTATAATTGTCCTCACTGATTTTCTCATCTCATTCACTACAAATATACAACATCACTTGGTTAAAGCCACCAGGAAACAGAACCTAAAGATCTGCAAACACTTCTGAAGTTCCCTCCAATTACAGGACACAACAACAAATGTGGACAATGTGTAGTCTGTAACTACACAAACAATTCCAAAGAGGCAATGGCATTAAATACACACAACGAAAACGTTCAAACTGTAAAACCAAAAACGTTGTTTATTGTGTCTGGTGTCCTTGTTATAAACCATATTTAGGACAAACTATCCAACCAGTTAAAAGTAGAATTTTAAAAGACAGATCATGTATACGTTGTAAAACATCTGGATGAAGAACAAGGAGCCGGTCAGACAAGATCCAGAAGAGACACAATTTGATTGAGAACCAAATTATCAGAGACATTTGATCAGTGCTTTAAATGGGCCGGTCCGGTACTGAGTACCAACACTTTTCTATTTTGAGAGGGAGAGTAACGGCACTTCTCACGAGTAAACAAGCGGGTACTCTGGGCCAGTGCTATTTTTGGGCAGTCTACCTGCTGACAGAACAAAGCCCGAAAAAACGGAATTGACTGTCATTCTCAGAAACATTTTGCTTTAGCAAGGATTGTGTGACATTTAACGACATAATAATTTGATGTGATAAATTGTGTCTATTCGCACAAATATTCTACTTTGGATTTAAGATAAATGTTAAGTTTTTTCATCAATAAATGTTGTGTCTTACATGATAAAGAGAACTCAAAAAAGCGTTATCCAGGTTATATAAAATATGTTAGAAGTATTTCAGCAGGATTATAATAATACTGCCGATAACAATTTAAGTGTTAATATCGGCCGATTTATGCTTTTATGATTTATACTGTATCTATCCTGCTACAGCTTTTTGTGTTTTGTTTGCCTCTTGGAAGTTGCAGATTGGTGCATCTTACCATACAGGCTGGGACGTCCCACTGGCTGCGCTTTGTTCACTGGGGGCATTTGTGAGGGGCTAAGATGCTGGTAGAGTGCCCTTAGTGCGGTGGAAGCAGGTGGGGGGCTTCACATGGCCAATGAGGATCACCGACAGTACCAGCACCCATTCATGCTCGCAGTAAAAATATAGGGGCATAT
Organism: Triturus cristatus; assembly: GCF_964204655.1. Taxonomy (NCBI): domain Eukaryota; kingdom Metazoa; phylum Chordata; class Amphibia; order Caudata; family Salamandridae; genus Triturus; species Triturus cristatus. The sequence continues at coordinate 413,229,532 of NC_140585.1, read as the reverse complement.
TCTCAAGGACCTATCGCCGAGTTAGCGGCACTTTATCGCTGCCAAAGTGGCGATAAGTTCATTGCAACATTCACAAGCTGGTGCTAACAGCCGATATCACCAGTTTTCTGCGATAGCAGCCGCAAAAAACATCGCCACAGATATCACGGCAACTAACACTAATGATATGCAGAGTAGCCGTTCCCGTGCAAAAGGCAGCAACAACACCACTTCGCAACATGCTCAACGACCAGCCAGATCGGCGATAAGTTCACAAAACATGCCATAAGGCGCGTTAGCAGCAGGGATTTAACACCTGCTCTTACCGTGTGTTAAGTCAGATGACAACCTGCACCATGAAAGGGAGCCCAGCCCAGAGCCACACATGAAGAACGACAGATGCCATGGAGCCACTGACATTGCAGCTCGGAGCCCCAAGAGGGCCACAACACCCACCGCAACCACCCCCAGGATCCCCCCCCCTCCGGACAAAGAGATATCACATCAACTGTACAAAATCCTGAACAAAACAATTCGCCTGATGTCGCACAATCACAACAATCAACAATCATGTGTGGTCAGGAAAAGGAAATTCAGTCATTCATCTTTGTCCCTTTTTTGGTTGGTTCCACACACGACAAGGGTCATACTTTAGATCAGGTTTTCTCCTCGGTTCCTCTTGTTGATGTGGAGCTTCTTCCGGTGCTCTGGACCGACCATAGATTGGCCAGATTTGGTGTATTGGGTGGCGAAAAATTATTCAGCAGCGCCCCCAGACAGCATGGCACTGTTCAAAGGGCTCTGCATAGAGTCACACCCGAGCTGCTGGCTCAGGCTGCTATAGACCATCCCTGCCCTCTTACAGGGGATTTAGAGCAGGATGTGGAGTCCTTGCAGGGATGGCTGTTGGAGAGGCTGAACGATCTGGCCCCCGCAATGGCCCCTCGGGATAGGGCTAAGAGGGTCTCAGCCCCATGGTTCACGAAGGCATTGTGTGTTACTCGTGCGCAGTGTAAGGTCGCCGAGAGGGCATGGCGCCTTCGCTATGACCCGGAAGCTAGATCGGCTTATAGGATAATGATTAAATCCTATCATCAGGATATTCTCCGGGAGAAAAAGGAATATCTGGCCAGGAGGATTGAGACTGCCTCCAACTCTTGTAAAGAGATCTTTACTGTGGTAAGGGAGTTTACGGCGCCTAGATCCTACTTGGCCCACAGTGTTCCTGGCCAAATTTTTCACGGATAAAATAAAATCTATCCAGGACTCCCAGTGAGGTCTGTGGAGGTGTGTTCCAGTCCGATGGCCGGATTGTCCTTCCCGCCCGCGCAGGGTGCGGTTTTTGCTGAGTTTCCTCCTGTCTCGGCCGATGCTTCTCTTGCTCTACTGGCCAACCTTAAATCGGGCTCACCATTGGATTCTTGTCCTGCCAAATTTTTGGCCAAGATGGCGGCCGTGGTTAACCCACTAGTCAACCCTTTGGTGAATCTTTCCCTGAGGGAGGGGAGGGTTCCAGTGCCATGGAAAAGAGCTATGGTGATCCCCCTCCTCAAAAAGCCTGGGTTGGACTCGGAGGTCTTGGCCAATTATAGGCCGATTTCCCTTTTGCCGGCCTTGGCTAAGATCACAGAGAAGCATGTACATGGTGTTCTCTCCAGCTTTCTCGAATCCAATGATTTGTTCCATCCATCGCAGTCCGGTTTCCGTCCTAATTTAAGCACGGAGACGGCACTGCTGGAAGTGTCGGAAATCATCAGGGAGACACTGGATTCTGGAGGAAGGGTCATGCTCGTCATGCTGGATTTGTCGGCGGCCTTTGACACCGTCCCCCATGAGGTGCTCCTCTCCAGACTTTATGACATCGGTCTGAGGGGGACGGTGTTCAATTGGTTTACATCTTTTCTCGAAGGCCGCCGACAAACGGTCTGGGCCTCTCCGAGCTCCGCCGAGATGTCGCCATTGGGAGTCGGTGTTCCACAGGGTTCTGTGTTGAGCCCGACTCTCTTTAACATCTTTATGACACCTTTGGCGGCACTGGTGGAGTCCTCTGGGGCCCGGATCGTATCCTACGCTGATGACACTCAACTGCTTTTCACGTGTGGGAAAGGCCAGGCTTTTGATGGAGAGAACATCCGGGGTTGCTTGGAGTTGGTCTTTGGCTGGTTCCAGCGAAACGGCCTTAAGGCAAACTCCAGTAAATCGGAGGTGCTGTTCTTCGGCTGCTCTCTGGACCCTGATTGGCAGGCCTGGTGGCCATTAGGTATGGATTGCCCTGTCCAGGCATCGCTTGTGGCTAAGAATCTGGGAGTGAAGGTTGACAATAATTTGTCACTGAGCTCACATACTTCTGGCCTGGTGGGTACCTGCTTTGGTATGCTTAAGATGCTCCGGAAGTTCCTGCCTTTACTCTCAGAAGAGCACAGAAAGATCACTGTGCAAGCCTTGATAGGCTCGAGATTGGACTATGCGAACGTCCTTTATGTAGGTCTTCCGGAATATCTGGTTCAGCGGCTGCAGGTTGTGCAGAACTCCGCGGCCCGGGCCATCTTTGGCCTTCATAGGCGAGCGAGAGCTTCGGGTCTGGTGCGATCGCTTCATTGGTTACCTATCCGGAAGCGGATTATGTTTAAAGCACTGACCCTGGCGCATAAAGCGCTATTTGGCACCGGAGCGAGGTATCTACAGCAGAGATTGTCTTTCTATCGCCCAGTTAGATCTCTGCGGTCGGAATCTTTGTTTCTCGCGGTGGTTCCTCGGGTGAGGAAGGCCCGCACTGGGGGTCGCTCTTTTAGTTTGAGGGCCCCTCAGTTGTGGAACTCTCTGCCTTTGGACCTACGGTCCTCTTCTTCTCTCCTTCTGTTTAGGAAGAGACTCAAGACGTGGCTTTTTAACCTGTAGGGTGTCTTTGTCTTTTTTTGTCTTTTTTTCTTTAGTCTGTTTTTATGTTTTCGGTTTTACTGAGCTGCCTCGATAAAGCGCCGGGACACTCCACGGAGTAGCCGTGCGCTATAGAAATAAAAGTTTAACATAACATAACAATTTCAAAACAAAACAATTTATTCAAATTAAACTAATTACAACTATGTGGAAGAGTCATGGCGGGTCTTCTCTAGACAATCTGTAAGTCATAGCCTGCAAGACAAAATTTAAAGATAAGAAGGTGTGTCATGCGCTCATCCAAGGACAGAGAGAGAGAGAGAGAGAGAGAGAGAGAGAGAAAGAGAGAGAGACAGAAAGAAAGAGAGAAAGAGAGAGAGAGAGAGAGAGAGAGAGAGAAAGAGAAAGAGAGAGAAAGAGCAAGAGCAAGACAGCGAAAGGGGGAGAGGGAGAGAGTGTGCCGACACTGCAGACCCAGGCCTCTCTGCTCACCTGCTGCCACCGGTGTGTCTCCAACTACGTGCCGGTACACACTGCAGTCCACCAGGCCCCTTATCTGAAGCAGATTCCCAAATCATGAATGGCAGAGTCTACATCATTGCACACACCATCAGCGCTTACCCGCACCTGCGCACACAGTACTGCACACCAGCCCCTCCCGCCCCCCCAGCAGTGATTGGCTGCCCCTGCGCAACGAGGCCTCACTGCTCACCTTCCGCCACCGGCGTGTCTCCAAGAGGGCCCACCATGTGCCGGTGCAAGCTCCAAGCCCGTGTCCCGCGACCTTGGCAGCCTCCACATCATGCAGCCCTGCACCGCTGGCCACAAGGTCACACACCTGATTCTAGGTCTTGATTACACAATGGCAGAGATCATATCAGTGCACACGGCATCATCACAGGCTGCACATCCGCCCAGCTCTTTACGTGCCACTAACTCTGTGAACTGTGAGGCAACGCCACGTGGCGGCAGGCCCGCGCTTCCCACTGGCTCAGGCCAACACTGCGGTCCAGCAGGGCTCACACAAATCCTTACCAGTCCGGACCGCCAGGAAGGTGCATCATTGCAGGCTGCCAACCCTATCAGCACTTAAGGTGCCCCTACCTCAGTGCACCGAAAGTCACCGTCCCGTGGGGGTAGGCCTGTGCCGTCTGCTGGGTATCCGTTGCCACCAAGTCTGTGCAACGCAAGTCATGGACCCTTTATGATTGAGTCTTGTGATATGCCAGGTGGATGCACCCATTTCACCTCCGGCAGTGGGGAAGAACTGGGACACGTAGCGACGTCGTCCACCCCTTTAACGTAAGCCGAGTGGGTTGGGTCAGCGTACGCCAGGCCAGCGTAGGGGTGTGAATAATTATCCCTGGTCTCTGGGCGTGGTTCAATTCTGGGATGGACCGGAAACCAACTGATACGTGTGTCTCTGACGCAGTGTCGGCTCCACAAGGCCCGCAATCGACAATGCTGCAATTTTGCATGCACCCGGATGGCGGCCGCGCACGAAGGGATTGTACAAGGAGCGCAAGACCGCTCGGGCTCTTGGATCATACATGCCAACTGTTGTATGTGTTTCGCCATTGGTGCACCACAAGCCTAGCTTAATTTGCAGCGCGAAAGCCACATCACATTTCCAGAATGCAAGCAGTTGTCAGACCAACATTAGAGAGATACCATAGCAGATGATGACGACTCCCACACTACACACAGCGCAAATGAAAGAGCAACGTATCCACACCACACACACAGAAGTCCTGGCTCGAGGTACTCTTGCATGGAATGTCCTTGACCCTTACATACACAACCACCCATACGTCCAAACGTTGCACACACATCCGACTTATTGCTCAGAGCTGTGGCATATCATTCACATAACTGCCGCAGGCCTGAGGAGTGCCGGTTATACGAGAGCCACCAACGCACTGTCCGAACATCCCGGGCACATGCACAACGGCTGTCACGTGGAACTGTACCGTGTCTGAATGCTGCCTGTTAGTGTCTGATGCATTGGTCTGCGTGTTGTGGCCCTTGTCTTGCCCGTACTGACACGCACATGCAAAATAAATATACGCAACTTCACTAGTGTTCAATTGCGAGGAGTGTTGATTAGAATGACAAATCGTGTGCCTCAATGAGCATTGTCCATACACAGTGAGGGACTGACTGACGTATTTCACTGAGGGGGGAGTCCCTATTGCCACCTCCACCTCTGTGAGCCAGACATTGTGGTTGGGATAGTTGCTGATAGACCTGTGCTCCTATGTGTCTTCAGCAATGTGAGTATGGTGTCCAACTTCTTGCCATGTTTATCAATGTGATCCATCACTCCAGGCTGTGTCCACCCAATTGAGTGTGAGTAGGTATGCGAAGAGATATTCTGTTGTCAAATGTGATGGGGGACACTACTTTAGCTCTGCCAATGACTTAGACAATCCAAACACAGCCCTATTCCTAACATTGAATGGGGCAAAGTTGTGAAAGTACGCGAGTGTTGTTTCTGTGCATTGAGGCCACAGCTATTGCACACATTCTCCGTCATCTCACTGCCTATGTGTGTCACGGTCACACATGCGCATTGCTTTCATTTCCCAGGGTATACCTTTTTGTTCAGTCAATGTCCTTACATTCATCCATACTTTCAAACTTGATCGATTATGGACATGAAACATCTGTGCCAATTTGAATGTTTTATTCACATTCATTGGGGTTGTCGGAACTGGAGCACTACATGGCCATGCAAACACCACATTACATTGTAGACCAGTGTAGGGCCAGCCAGAGTCATTCAGGGATTGACAAGTTCATCGGAAGAGGTAGAGTACAGTCCGCAGTGTGATTTCTGTGTCATTGTTGAGCAAACAGAATATGGAAGTCCATGTCGAGGTCCAAGGTGAGTGTCGCGGAGTGTTTCGGGGGACAGTGGGAGCTGTTTTTACAGGGCATGATGCAGAGGGCAGCACCAAGATGAAACAGGGCATATGGTGGAGAGGATTGCTACTGTCTCCTTCTTATTACATAGGTGGAATCACCCGCATCCTCGTCCTCTCTGTTATCTGTCTGACATGTGGGTGCTGATGTTTGGTCTGCAGCACTGTGTGCCACTGAAACATCAGTGGCCAGAATGTGTGTGTTGAAGTACCAACAGCATTCATCTGACACTGCCTTAGTGGCAGTAATGCCATGATGAGGATCTGCAGGGCATGGAAGATACCAACAACTTTTCGCTGGTGTGCATCCGTGGCAGCCATTCTTTCCGCATGCATCTTCTCCATGTTCTCCGTTATCCTCATCATCTGTGCCAACTCTCGGCTGACATCGCTGAGGCCACTCTGAATAGACAGTTTTTCTCCTCTCTGAGGCATGACTCCAGCGGTGTCGGGCATGGATTGTTGGCCATCATGGAGCGAACTGTGTGTGTCTGTTAGTGAGTGTAAGTGGTTCCTGATGTGACTCAGAAACCCACGTATTTCATCCAGTTTGGCTAACCATGTTGTCGAACCCCACCCGCACATGTTCAGCCACCTCCTTCTGGCAGTCTAACACCTGGCCTTGGAATGCCATGTGTTCTTGGGTGAGGTGCTGGGAGCCACCCGTGGTGGTGGGTGCTTCCTGCTATGTGGTCTGTGCAGGGGGTGGGGTCACCTCGATGCAGCTGGCCTGCACTGCTCCTGGGGGTGGGGTGCAGAGGCTATCCACGAGCCCCTGGAGGGTGTTGGGGCAAATGTCCAGGGAGTCCTCTTCGTCATCACTGAATAGATGTCTGGTCTGCTCTGCAGGAGGTGTTGATTGTCCCTCTGCAATGTAAAGGGGAGATGCTGGTTGACAGTGTGTTACATGTATATTGACGCATTGTACAAGTTTACATACAGACTGCATGGCAATGTACATTGTGACTGTTTGGGAGGAGCTGACTATTTCATGCTGGACAGTGGACATTTGAACTACATCAGGGATGTGAGGTTGTACATGTACACTCTCATCTCACAGTTTCCTGCTATGCCAGATGTGATTGACCAGTTTCTACGCACAAGCAGAACCAGTTGTGTCCTCTGTTCTGCAGTGAAAGTGTTGCACTTCGTACCACATTGTCATAATTGTTGATGTGCTGTTATTGCTGTGTGTGTGTGCTGCGTTGTGGGTGAGTTGCCCCTGTAGCTTTGATTTTGCTGCCCATTATCCCTTTGAGGCAGTGTGCATTTGACTTCTGTGCTTCTACAGTGCTGAGATGTTGCAGACTTGGCTTATTTGGGCTCTTGGGTATGGTTTATCATCCGATGTGTTGTTGCCGTCAGGGGTTGTGTGTGCACGTGGATGTGTCAGGGTGTGACCTGCTCCTTTCCGGATGGGTTCCAAACTCAGTCACCTCAGTGTCATGGTATGCAGGATGTCATGAAAATTGGACTGCAGCCATGCTATTTGTCATGCAGTGTCATTTGCATTGTCAGTGTGGCTCACAGACACGCAGCTTTTCTGGTTTTCACACGTGTGCATGGGTTGGTTGTGAGATTGGTGCTGTGTGGGGGGGGGGGACACCTTTATGCCCATAGTGGACGGGGGCCCACTTGCTGTTTGTATGTGTGCTGCAGAGTGCCAAGGGTATCAGGGACATGCTCCAGTCATTGTGGGTGTGCAGTGTGCTCTACTTAATTGTGCATGTGTGCCATTGTGCACATCTCCCCCGTCCCCCAGTCCCTGTTCGGTACTTACCCTGGTGCTGTTGTGTCAGGTCTTGTCGAGCAGTGCCCGGAACCCCAACTCCTGTCACCGTCTCCCCACTGATGACTGTGGACACCATTTCCTCCATCTCATCCAGCTCCTGGTGTTCCGCTGGACTGCCACCTCCAGTCTGCATTGCTGCCTGATGGTTGTCAGCGAGTTTCTTCTTGGTTTTGTGCTTTGAATCATTCCAGCGCCTCTAGACCTCTCCAATTGTCCTCCTCCTCACTCCGACTGCATTCACCTTGTCCAGGATGGCCTGCCATAATGCATTTTTATCTGCCAATGGCACGTTGGAGGTGACGAACAGTTGGTGGTGTTCTATCTCCTCCGTGATGATGATTCTGTTTTCCTGCGGACTGAACCTCATCTTCCTCGTCTTCTTCTCCTTGCCCCTCTGTGATCCCGAGGTCCCAGGCAGGTCCTCCTGTGGGCTTGTGGGGTTCTGGCCGTCCTCTGTACTTTCTCTGGCTTCCTACATGGTGCTACGCACTTTGAATTATTTTGTTTGTATTTTTCGGTGTTTTTATAGTGCATTTTCCCGCATGACGCGTGGGAATTGCAGGCCTGTCGCCGGTTATCGCAGATTTTTGTATCGCGATTGGCCACATCGCAACATTTTTCGCATTCGTGTTTCGTGTTTTTTGGGCATCGCATTCGTTTTAACGCGGTCATTTGGCACGTTTTCGTGAGACTATCGCATGGTGCCGCCGGGTTGAGAATGCAATGTTAACACAGCGTTATTTTCCCGCGATAGACTGCCATGTGCAAAGTTGCGTTAAGCTAATTTTGCGATAGTTATCACACGTTCTTGAGAATATCCACCATATAGTCTCTAAGCTCTGTCCGCACAAACAAGCAAGTGCCAAGGGACGGTTTCCAAGGACTCTTTAGGCCAGGATCACAGGCCGCACTGACTAATAAACGGATATCACTACTAATTTTTTTATTAAAATAACACTTGTGCGAACATTTTTATTACTATTACTTGTGAATCAGACAAGAATAACAAGCACTCAAATCACAGTGACAAAGTTACAGTGTTACTTCATAACACAAACTTTACACAATGCAAAAGAAATAATTGCCTACCTTTGCATCCGAAGTGCAGACTAAATAAATAGTCATTATATACAATTAATATAAAACAATAACTAAAAAACACATATTGAATAAAATTTGTCACTGAAGAGTAAGGGACAACTTTTAGACAGATGTAAACAATGAGCACAGGCACTCAAAGTGACGACATACAGTGGATAAAGTTAGTTGACTCAAAATGTGATCAGTGGCTAGAGATAGCTGAATCAAAGTACTTTTAATTATGCATATATGAATGGTTTAATTTTATTTGTGATTTTTTTCAATTGCATTCGAGTGGCAAGAAAGCTAAAGTGTTCTCTATGCTAGACATAAAAATAAATATTTCACCACGGTTGAACCTACTCCAAGATGGCTAAAACAGCCATTTACTTGGCGTTGCTCTAACACTATTCAGAATTACGACCTCTGAAACCATAATTAAGCTATTCAAATAATAAACAACGCTATCCTGCTTAATACATATTACGTTTTTCAGTTCACTAGCTATTTAAGTGTAGATGGAATCATGTACATGTACACACTTATTTTTCTATCCTTATTTCTTTTGCTTCATTTTGAAACCTAACTTTTCTCTGGTTTTATTGGTCCCTATTTAGGGCATATGAATTTGCCTTACAAACACTGACTAGACGGTAAATCAGGTCAGTGGTTACTCCGCTGGAACAGACGGCCCCAATTCAATATCTCTCAGTACAAAAACAATACTGGCCTAGATGCTATAATACACACTTCTCAAACAAGTTGCTCGTGACCTTCTGATAGTTGTTTGTACCTGTAAGTAGCTCTCTTGTATGTAGTTCAGCCTAATAAATTAGACGGTTTTGCTTGGCTGAATTAATATTATTATATGAATTATTATATAAATTATTATTATATAAAAATTGGATGTGTTTGTACTCGAGACAAAAAAAAATGCATTTCCAGAACCCCTAGACTGACTATTAATGAAAGATGGTCGCATTTTCCAAATATATTTAAAGCTGATATTTAAGTTATAACTCGTGGTGTTGGGGAGACCTGTACTAACACTATTACCATGGACCAGAAAAGGTCCTTTAATTGTCAGACAGGTCAGACCTCAAGAGCTCTGTCGTACCTTCCCCTTTGCACTAACAAACCATGAAACCAGAGACAGACTATGTCCTAAGTCTGTAAATGAAATAATGATTACAAGACTTTTTTCCATTGAAAGTAATTTCCAGTAATTAACATGGCACAGGGCTGCTTGTTGCTTAATGTGTCTCAATCGCGTTTATTCCGGGGAATATCTTAATGTGAGTAAATTATATTAACCACAGAAAAAAAGAGGGCCAACACGTGTTTCGTGACAATGGGTTCGCTTCATCAGGGCCAATACATTGCCTTGGAACAATAAGAAATGAAGTATACATGTAGCCACATTTCACAAACAGAAAGTGACCAGAGACCAGTAACAAATCGAGTCAAATTTTAAAATGAAAAAATAAAAATGTCATTAACATACTATACAGATATTAACAGTCTTCTTTTTTAGCGTTATTTTTTATTCGTCATTTCCTTTTATCTTTTCCTCTCTTCACTTTACATTTCTCATTGCATTTGCATGTTTCACGTGGTGTGGATATGAACCTTATCTGAGAGACATCTATCCTTATAGGGATAAAACTACAAAACTTGTACTTGAGTAATTTTGAATAATAGGCAAATGAAAAGCTGAATAGAAAAGCAAATAATGTGTGATTAAATCCAATTAGGGAAACCTCTAGGCGAGATATAACCTGTTCACTTACATGTTCTTGATATCAGTTAAAGCTTACAAGTGGATTTTTGTTTCATTATAGTAAGACTGGCTATTGTATATTACAAGAGCCAGAATTTAAAGTTTTCATATCCGGCTGTGTAACTATTTACAAAATCCTAGCAGGCTAGAAAGCAAACCATATACATTCAGCAAAAGACTCCTATTAGTGAAGCACAGCGTTTTAAATGTGAAGGTATTGCCAATACCAGAAACTTGTACTTAAATTTGAAAGGAAGAGGAGCAGCGCTTCTCAGCAGGGCGATAGCCCATTTTAGAGGGAGATATTCAGCATTTCTTAGTAACAACAAGGTGTTCTAAAACCGGGGTGGCGAAATGAGCTAAAAAATGATGATGAATTCCACCCAGATCTGTGACTAGGGGTGAGTGTCTAAAAACTTTCAGCACTCCGTCCATCATCTCCTTGTGTTTGCTTTGTTTGCACTAAGTTGGTAGGGTATGCCAAGACATTGGTCCCTTGCTCACCTTGCCCCTGGATTCAAACTAGCCTGGCTGATGAGGGGTGTTACCCCGAAACTGGTCCCAGGGTGCTTATTTCCGGTCCAGGGTGGACCTGGCCTGGCACAGGGTCAAGACTGATTTGCATATGGCTGGGTCCAAACTGAGGTGACAAAGTGAGCTAAAGAATGATGATGGATTCAACCTAGATCTGTGACTTGGGGTGGGTGTCTGAAACGTTTCAGCACTTCGTCCATCATCTCCTTGTATTTGCTAAATTAGGCAACCAGCTTGCAGCAGAATATCTTGAGAAGTCCTCACTTGGATCCAGCACTGCTCAGGCAACTATATTTTGGTTAATTAAATTGGCTGGGCTGAGAAAAAAGGTTGGAAGATGAAAGATAAAAGATTAACACAGCATTCACCAGTCTCCTTGAATTAATGGACTGAATTGAAGAAAGAATTACCCACTTGGATTTTGCTAAAATTTTACCTAACTAGATTTATTTTTCAAGACTTTTTGAAGTGGTCCCTTCTTTTGTTGCGTTTCAGGGGGCCTGTAGGCGGTGTTACCTTATCGGTTTGAGCACCATATTTGTGGAACTGATAGTGCAGGGAAGTATCGCCACCGCTACTTATTTTCATTTTTGTGTATTTAGCAAGCAAAACACCCTACGTTTTACAATTTGTATCTCTTTATCAAAGTCTCCACCTAACACACACATAGCCTAATGGTATACCTATCATAGTTTTTTCCAGAATCTCAGCCAAAGGCAGAGTTTTCGACTAAGTGATTCCTCATGTGTAAAGTGTGTCGGTGCTGACAGCTTTCCTGCACTTTTTTATCTGGATCTCAAAGTGAGCATGGGAGACCAGCCCAGGAATGTATCCAGTGTGTACTGTGCCCGTCAAAAATACTTACAGCTCTTTCAGGAAGCGCAGATTGCGAAAGGCGTTTACTGGAAGCTTAGTGATGTTGTTCATACTGAGATCCCTGCAAGAGAAACAAAGGGTATAACTATGGCATGAAATGTCAAACACTCAAACTGTTCATTCCTCGCATGTTGCAGCAGTTCATTAATGAATTTACTTTACAGCACTTTATAATTTTTTATAGTTCAACTTATCGTTTGCATAGCCGTGCATAGCTGTATAGATAAAGTTGTGTTTTTTGGCAGTGATCTCATTATGGTATTCATTTCTTTTAAGATATTTTGAAGAATTTGCTTTATTACAGTGTAGATTTTTTATCTGTGATAAACAACCTTTTATGAGCCAATTGAAAGAACATAATATAATTTCTGAGGGAGCATCAAATCCCCTCTGTTTGTGGAAAACCCAGTGGTATTGGTGCCACATACTGAGACAGAAAGCACATTCATTTGTTGCCATTCTGTTTCCATGGAATTGCATTTTGTTAATATCGCCTTACGTCCCAATTAAAATCCGATGATAGTGTAAGGACCGTCAGCACATCCTGTGCGTGCATTTGCAAGATCCATCGGTCTGTCTATCTATGTAGTTCAGTCTCTATCTCATTTTCTGTCTCTTTGTGTCTGTCTGTCTGTTTGTCTCTCTTTCTATCTCTCTCTCTGTCCCTCTGTGTCTGCCTTTCTCTATGACCCCTCCAAGTACAGCCTCGTTCTACCTCTCTAAATCGAAGTCTTTTTAAGTCACAATCTGTCTCAGCGTTTGTGGGAAAAACTGTCTCTTTCTCAATACCAAACCCATTCAGTTAACACACAATTTGGTTTAATCTATATTCTAATATGTTTAAACCAATTTAAAGTTGAACAACTTGAACAAGAACAAATGACTGAAAACATTAAAACAGGGATAGGTGCTGATTTTATGAACTGCTCACTAATTGAATCCCTATTAATAATTTATTGATGATTAGTTAAAATCATTACAAAACTAAGGCTCAACAGCCCTATGATGCATTCATGGTAATTAAACACCTTAATCTTTAAAACCCCACTAATCAAGCATAAGTACTGGCAGAGGTTAAGTGGCTGCTATGATACATTTTCACTCACTGTTGAAAATGACCATCGTTTACTTGTGTTCCCCCAGATTTTTGCCTTCTGTAGCTGAACCCATTTTTGTTAGCATTAGCACTCTGTACACTTTGTCCCCCCTAACCAGTGGTAAAGTGCTTTGTGCTCACTCTCCCAGACAGGTTCAAATTGGCATACAGCTAATTGGCTCATTTAATTTACATATCTGTCCCTAGTATATGTTACTATATGTACTAAGGTCCTGTGCATTAAATGCTTCAAGTGGGTTGCAGGACTCACTGTGTCACCCACTAAAGTAGCACTGAAAAACATGTCTCGGGCCTGCCATTGCAGCTTGTAGTGCAGACTTAAACTGCCATTTCAACCTGGCAAATTAAACCTTTTACCCGGCCTAAACGTTCATTTCCAATATGTGTAAGTCACCCCTAGTGTAGGCCCAACAAGCATTAGGGCAGGGTGCATGGTTTTTAATAGAGTAGGGCATGTACTTAAATTTTACATTTCCTGGCAGTGAAAAACCTCCACTGGTGTCTTTCATTTTGGCAAGGCTGGATCTCCATTGGAAAATAACTGGGTTATATTAGAACTCCTTATAATGCATAACTTCAGTTTGGGGCTAGCCAGAAAAATTAACCATGGACTCATTGGAATAGGAATTTAAAATCCATTCTGATAGTTTAGTTGGCATTTTCCTGCCTCAGTCAAATGTGCCTTTCTGCCTGTGTCCAGGGTCACCTGACTGTTAATGGCTCTCCTGTGGTATGCTGTGTATTCCTCCCAGACAGTGGATAGATGGCCTGGGTGTGGAAAGGTGAGGGTCTTCCTGACAGGATGGCTGGGAGCAGCTGTGCCCCTGCCCTGACACACTTCAAAGAGTAACTGGGGGCCTGTACCCAGCCCTTCCTGGTTTCAGAAGACTCATACACTGTCACTGGCGGATACAGCTCACACCTAGGTCTGCCTGTTTGTTTCACTAGCTAGGCTAGAGCCAAACGCAGGGGGAAAGAAAGAACTGACCAGAACCAGTTTTAGAGTTAGACCAAAGTGTCCCCCTATCCTCCCAAAAGGCTGGCACTGGGCATAAATGTGGCATGTCCTGAGCCTGATATCAGAACACTCCTGCCCTGCTGTCTGAAACCCGCAGTAGAATGAAGCTTGCCTTGAACCCAGGAACTCAGAAGTGACTCCAATGGTCAGTTAACTGACAGCCTGTGTGAACTACAGGGATACAACAAGTTCCAGAGGCCTTTCCTGCTTCCCAGCTGACCAGACCGAACATTACCTGACCTGGCCCCCTCTGCTGGCTGCGGTTGGAGTCCTGATCCCCAAGTAATGTCCTCAAGGTCCTCGACCCTTGGCTGAAGTCAGAGTGTACTTCACCTTGCTTAACTACAGATTTCACCGGATCAGATGCAGTGTGATGCAGAGCTGTGCAGCTTCTAACCAAAAGCTTCACTGGAAGCAACGTTGAATGATACAGAGCTGTGCAGCCCCCAACTGGAAGCCTCACTGGTTCCAACGCAGAGTGACACAGTGCCCTGCAGAGCTGCACAACGAAGCTCCTCGCTGAAGGCTTCATTGGATCCAGTGCCGAGCAACGCAGAGCCCCGCAGCTCCAAACTGAAAGCCTCACCAGATCCAACATGGGGCAAAGCAGAGTCCTCGCATTGAAGTCAGAAGTTAAAACTTTAAACGTGCCGAACCTGGCACTGTATCTGGAATGTGCTCAATTGCCGTGGACCTGAACTTATCACTTTGTCCTGGTTCTGCACGACCAGATACCCATAGTCGGGCTTCACGCTTTTTGGTGCCATTTTTACCTAAATATTTACACTTTTTAATTTTTTTTACATTTTATTTCTAAAAATGTACTCCATGTTTCTAAAGAGTTAAGGGATTTTATTGTATTCATGCAGCATTCAAAGTGAAATCATAACATTTTATACATTGCCTAAAAGTCAAGCCGGACTGCTTTTGTGCCAAGCTATTGGAGGGTTAAGCACAAGTTTATTTAGTGACTTTTGTGGTTCACCCTGACAAGGACTGTGCTTATTATTTTAAGTGAATTTTCACAACTTTAAACCAATAATCCAATTTCTTACAATACCGATTATGATTTTTATCTGCTAACTGAGATAATCCACTGTAGTTTGAGCAACCAAGGGCCTATATATAAAACATAAATCACTGCCCAACTCTGAACAAAAATGGTAAAAAAAGTGTAGCAGATAAAAAAACAAAAATAGAAACGATGCCCAGAGCACCTAGGGAAAGGGCAGACACACACTTACACAGAGGCATGCACACACAAACACACATAGGGCCTGATGTTCTACACAGTCAACATAGACAAGGTGAGCCTTTTTTTACAATACTAGGTAAGTCTCTAACGGAACACCGCATACATGCTAGGACCCTGCTTCAAGGGACAACCCTGATCTGTAAGGATCAGAGTACTAAACACAATGAGGCAAACTGCCTTCCAGAGGACCTATGACTTCGAACAGTTAAAACAGGTGGATCAAATGAACCCAGAAAAATGGCTAGAGGTTATCAATGATATCTTAAGATCATCATGATGCTATAGGGAGTCAATCCATCCAAATGGAAGAACATAAAACATAAGACTAGAGCAACAAATAAGCAGTAAAGTGGCAAATTGGTCAACATGGAAAGGGATGAACAAAACTTGAAACATAAATAATGGCAATCCAATTAAGAGGCTAATAGAAGCCAATGAAAGACATACATATAATGTACAGAAGATCAGAATGGACAAAAAACATCGCATCAAATGCATTACTGAACTAACAAAAAAATCCCCATTGAAATAGTGAACAATATCCACGAACCGCCATTCCTTTAGGCATATAAATGTTATGAGCACTTCTTTTTGTCCCATCTCATGTAACCTCTCTTTGACACATAATTTGCGGGACCCAGGCTTATTTAATAAGATGAAAATCTAAAGTCAACAAAGAGGGTGAAAGCTTCATTAAATATATAGATACATGCCAGGTACTCTGTTTCAAGGAATGCATGCACATGCTTTCACTAACCAAACATCACCAACCTTTTGGAGTCACACTCACTGCTTAATGGAAAATGTCCCAATTTACTACTACCTATAACTTCAGAAGAACAAACCAGCTAACCCAGAAAGCTTATTTATTTGCAGGACATTTTTGAATTTCCCCTATCCCAGCAAAGTCGTCGAGAAGAAAATCAAAAGGCAACCACAAAGTATGCATATCTAAGCAATCTGTTGAATGATTGTCAGTCATGATTTAGATGCATTCGAGGAAAAGAAGCTGCAAAATCATATACCAGAGAGCACTACTCACTGCACAGTATTAAAACCATCAGGTGGCAACAATTATTATAAAGAATTTATTAAGAAAAAGTCGAAATAAATATACAGCACCTAATTGGCCTGTGTTAAATATCAAAAAGACTTAAAATGCGACCATCATTGGGACCCATGAGTCCATCGGTGAGTATGAGGAGGGACACCTGAAGTCAAACCTCCGTCAAGGCTACTCCCTCTCTGTAAACCTGACAGCACTCGCCTGAGGTACCGATCTGTATATTTATTTCGACTTTTTCTTTATAAATTTTTTATAATAATTGTGTTGATTGAGACACCTGGAGGGGGAACATAATTTTTCCTTCTAGGTCCTGACGAAATGCCTTGGGGAGAGGCATGAAACTAGTTGACCATAAAGGGAAACAATAGGTTCTGAAGCCTAGGGTTTTCCCACACGTCCCCAGATTTTAGCATACCTTCTCTGGGGTAGGGAATACATTTGTTTTTGGATCCACAAATTTGGTATTTTTAACCTTTTTTTCACTTCTGCAAAAAAAAAAAAACACTCCCTTAGAATTTATCATAGGTGAATAGGTGTATAGGGACCCCCCGTTTAATGAACAATTTAGTGCTCCCGCGTATCTGTCGGTAGCAGCACGCCCCTGTCAGTAGAGGACAGGGATGGACCCAATGATGAAGCATGCCACAAAGGGGAAACGCAGGTGAGTGAGGATTTTATGAAAAGAAAACAACTTTTCTTTTCCTTTTGTGTATTCTGCAAGGTATTAAAAATCCCCCTTCCCTTTTTGAGGGTACCTCTCTTGATTATTTATATTAGTACCGTGGAGGACAGGTCCCTACTTCAACCTGCCTCTACTCTCCCCCCTTTGTGTTTTTGATATTGCTCTTAAACCAAGCCTGCATCTGTTGCTGGAAATGCACGTAGCTCTCTGTATATCTTCTATGGTACAAATCACCCAAAATCATAGTGGATAGTTCTGAACTGCAGCAATAGTCATGACCAGAAAATCTATGTTAACATCACTATCCTGATGAAGTCTTCTGTCTGTTGTAATGGCATGCTGAAATTTCGAAGGGGATTCTCACCAAAAGACATGCTTATGGCACCATGGAGAAGTACAAGGAAAGATTCCATTCTAGAAATGTATGTAGAGAAGTCTGAATGAGTGTTCTGTATCTGGTAGGTGGTCTTTGGCAAGGCTGCTGCTGAGATGCTATACATACATCTGAGCTTAGTACCTGAAGCTTGGTACAAGAACATTTATTGTTTTTAGACCAGTCAATGTTCTATATGTACACAAAGTCACATATATGTTACATTCATTTACCACTTATTGTACTGGGTCGAGACTGACTATTAGTGTCACCTGTCTCTCTGTCAGGCATTGACTGGGTTGGCTTTGCTACAATAAAGATGTGTTATCACTTTGCTAACATAAGAAATCTGTGAACTACTTACTATTTTAATGAATTTGTTATAATATGTTTTTCATGTTGGTATTTTGAATAATGTTTGTGTATTTGTATCCAATGCTATATTTGCAACTGATTTGAACTCTATTTAAGCAAAATGTCAGACTTTTAGTGGGGGAAATTGGGGGTCTATAATAATCAACACCTTGATGCCAACATTCCATGTATTTGTGAAACTGCTCCAAATAGAAGATCATGGAAAAGAAGGATTCTGATGACTTCAGGTACCTCAGTAAGTAAGTTAGTGTTTCCCTAGACAGGATCCTCAATACAACTGAGATTCAACTTGTAATTCCTATTCTTTGAATCTCAGCCCCAGGACATTCTATTCCATTGTCCCACAGCATTACATGACCAAGACCCAACACATCTTTCCGCTGAAGCCCAAAAAAATACAAAACAAACTGAAACTCCAACCCATAGCACTGAGCAATGAGTTCTATAATGTAGTCTTACAAGATGACAAACACACCTGCACAAAACTTGATCTTCGATATAGACATAGCCTTAGTTTGAAAGGTGGCCTTCTCTCCGTTAAAATTTGCAGGCACCTTTCGTATTGAGATACAGATGGTGATCCTGGAACCACTGTATTGTTTCTCGACAGTACTTCCATCTCTGCTTCGATAGACTTTCCTTGTTCCACCATTTATCATCCTCAAGCATCGTCACACGGTCATTAAAGCTTTGTATTCTCTTGGTATCAAAAAACCTAGAATGCCCTTTAGATATTATGCCAGGCAACTTAACTCTGACCCTATCCCCTTCTTTAAAATCAACTTGATGCCTTTCTTTGTGCATTCTCCCACTTGTCTGTCACTTGCGCATGCTTCTCTTCAGACACAGAAAAATCACACATCCAAGGGCAAACCAATTTAGTAGTAGCCAAATAACCCTTTAACAACGAGAAGGGTGATAAATCTGTGACAGCATTAGGAGCAGTACGAATTGCCCAAAACAAATCCTTATGTTTCTTTTTCCAATCCAATCTATTTGCCACAGACAGCTGAATATTATCCTTGATGATTTGGTTGGGAAGCAGCCTTTACAACGCGACCGTTGCAACGCATGCAATTACATCGCATGCCGTTGCAACGAAAAAGGTGTGCAGCAGTGGGTAGAAGGTGTTGGATTACCACTTCCAGCGCTCCCCCGATAGAAAGTCAGGGTAAAATTTGCCGTTGCAACGGCATGCGATGTAATGGCATGCGTTGTAATGTAATATATCCAATTTGGTTACACCTTTCTGTCAACCCTTTGCTCCTGGGATTATATGTTGTCACATGTTCAATGCCACAATGAGCCAAACAATTTGAAACTCTTTGTAAAGAATTCACACCCCATTTTCTGTTACTAACTCAACAGTAGCTCCTTCCCTCAAGAAAAATGACTGCAAGAAATAAATGACCTCAGTGCTAGCCCCTCTCACAAATTCCAACCAGGTCACTGTGCCCCATAATCAGCCAATACAATACTATACCTGCAAAGTTCTTCCAGCAGATACCTTGGCCCAATGCTGTATACCAAGGTTTCTCCGGTGTCAGTACAGCTTTGATCGGACTGGGAAAAGTCTTCTGTGGTTTATTGATAATCGCACAAGCTACACACTTCCTTAACATTTGCTCCGCATTCCTGTCCATGTCTGGCCACCAGAGCATCTCTCTGATACTCCTCTTCATGGCTCTCATTCTCACATGTCCTTCGTGCACCAGTCTCTATTTTTGTTCATGCATAACATGGAGAACAACCAGCAAATCTGTACTTCTCAAAATGCTATATTTAACATTTATTCTGAGAACACATGCTTGAAGGCCATGATGGATTCACTAATTATTTTCTCTGGCCATCCCTTACTTAACCAATTTATAACTACCTTCAACACCTCATTCTCCTTAACAGCTTCCTTCTGTTCTTCCTCAGAAATGCATATATACTCACATCCTGATATAAAAGCAACAATGCAAAAATCCTCATTGGCACTTTCTGACACCACTTCCGCTATATTGAGGGGAAACCTGGATAAACATTCAGCATAGGCATTCTTCTCTCTAGGTATGTATTCCAGACAAAACTAGAATTCCTGCAATCCGTAATGTCACTTGGCAGTTCTAGGTGTAGCCTTACCTGCCCTTTTGGTTGTGAACAAATTGACCACTGGTGATTGATCCATCCAAATGGTAAATTCAGATCCCCACAGATACTTCCTAAAGTGGTCAAAACCCTATCAACAAGTTCATGCTTCACATTCTATGGCAGAATAAGTATACTCAGCTCTTCCCAGAGCCAGGAAAGCAAAAGCAACCATCTCATCTCATCCTTCCCTTTTCGCACTTGTAACAATACCTCACCCAATCTGTACTGACTAGCATCTGTAACTACCACACATGGATCCCAAGTATCAAATGGTTTGAGAGAACAGCGTTTGCCAATTCACTGTTGATAGAATCAAATTCCTCACTCAATTCCTCACTCCATACAAAGATCACATTTTTCATTAAGAGTTACCTTAACTGATGGGTTCTCTCACTATAATTAGGACTGAAACATGCATAAAACTCTAAAGTACCTAAAAATTATCACAATTGATCCTTGCTTTCTGCCACCATATATTCCACAATGGCTTTCACCATATTTCCCTCTAGCTCTATCTCTTGGACCAACAATGTTTAACCTATATAGTCCATACACTCCACAGAAAACGTGCACTTATTAGCTTTCAACATAACACCTTTTCCCCTTCAAGACCGTCAAAACAGATACCAATGTTTTGTCATGAGAAGCTTCATCCGGTCAAAATACTAGAATGTCATCCTGAAAACATCTCATATTAGGGACATCTTTGAACATGGTCTCCATCATCCTCTAGAAAACAGATGAGGCAGAAGCCAAACCAAAAGGCATACACTTAAAGCTAAAGCTCCTCCATGGTTAAAAAATTACATAAGATGGGGACTTCCTGATCCGATGTAATAGAATCTGGTGATAAGCAGATGACATATCTAATGAGGAAAAAACTTTGGATCCCTTGAGAGAACTCCACATCTCTGAAATGTTAGGCAGAGGATGTCTATCCACTGAGATTCTGTCATTCAAATCTCTCAAATACATACACATCCTCAAAGACCTATTATTCTTTCTCGCCAACACCACCGGAGATAACCACTTAGAACTCTAGATGGGTTGAATGATGCCTTGCTGACATAAGGATTGCAATTCTGCTTCAAATTCTGTCCACATTGCAAGCGGTACATGTCTCGACATATGTACAAATGGAAATGCACCTGACTTTAGTACAATCTGGTATGAAAAACCCTTAAACTTGCCAAGTTTACACTAAAAACTCTAGGGAAAGCCATTTCCCACACACCTCCATCCACACTCCACACAGACATGCACTCCTTTTTCAACATCACTTGTTCAGGGCTATTGGGATCTAAAATGATCCCTAAGTTCCTCTGTTCCAGCCAACCCGACAGACAGGTCTCATTCTGGACCACATAAATTGTTTTCTTTGACGCTTAAAGTGGCATTAAATTCTCCCAACATGTCAATGGGTTCACCCCATAAGCAACAGATCTAATTTGTGATTCTTAAAAAGAGTGATAATCTGAAATTTCTTCCAATCCTCTGGTCCTATTAGAATAAAGAAAGGACCGGAATCTGCCATCATAGAAATGGGAACATTCAAAATGTCAAGTTGACACTGGAGTCTCTTCATGGAATACATATCCACTTGTAACACTCCATCCACACTTCCCTCACATTTATGGAACTGTCTGGTAGCATCAAACACCATGACTACATTATCCTCATTGGACTTGGGCAGCACCACTTCCTCAGATTTGGAATCAACCATAAGAACATGTTTGATTTGTGATTTAGCGGTATGCAACATTAGCCTTACATACTTTGGCAAAATGCCCCTGATTCTTGCATTTCGCACACAACTTGTCCACAGCTGGGCAACATAAAGAATTGACCAAGTGGTTTCTGCTAACACACCTGTAGCACTCCAAATATATTTATTTTGCCTCATTTCTTTTTCACTTCCTCTTAGACACATCATCTGCCTGATTAGCATGCACCTGTCTACTTGTTGACTTCATCCATATATGATGCAGTTGTCTCAACCCACCTAGCAATTTCAATAGCCTTACCTAATACCAAGATGTCAGTTGTTCACAACTTTTTATGAACCATTCTACTGTTTGTTTTCTCCACAAGTTGATCCCTTATCATTTCATCTTCAAATGTTTTATAATCACATGTAATGAACGGAATTAAATGAAACAGGATTTCTCCAGCACACAGTTACTTCTAGAAATATTCTGGCACTCAGCTCATAGAAAAGACCACTCATTTTGAACAAAATGCCATATTTTCAACCTATTTTTAAAAACAGAGAGCTTTTCCACCTAGCGGAGATCTTGAGTGAGTTTATTCCAGGCTAACAGCCCCAGATAGGAAAAAGTGCACCCTCCTTCTCTGGCACGGCATATCTTAGTTACCTTTGCCAGAAGTCTGTTAGCGGAATGCATATTACTAGTAGAAAGATAGAATTTTATTCTGGAGCCCAAGTAGCCCGGCTCAGTGTGATGAAACGTTTTATAGACCAGCACCAGAGCTTTAGATAGAATCCACTTCCTCACTGGGAGCCAGTGAAAAGAGTGAAGGTAAAGGTACACATGCATTCTCAATGGCAGGTTGAGGAGTAGACAGGCTACAGCATTCTGGACCTTCTGGTGTCTGTTGACCAGGTAGTCTGGCAACCCCAAACACAGGGCATCCACGTAGTCCAACCTAGATGTGATGAGTGCCCGGATAACTGATTTCCTGGCTGAGAAGGAGAGAAAATGCAAATATTTTTTAAAGTGTGCAGCAGGCCAAGCAGGAGCCAACCACAAAATTAATTTGTGGTTTGAAGGATAGAAGGTTATCACATTTGACACCGAGATTTTTGACTACTCCAACCATCGGGCCCTGACGCAGGTCCCATTGGCCAAAGGGACAGTCAAGTTGCCGGACGATTTTGACAGAAGAACAACATTTTGGTTAAATTCGCATAACATTTCAATTGATCGTGGGTCATCCAATAAAATACAGCTGTTAAGCAAGATTTAATCAACTCCCCTGAAATCTCTTCTCTGAAGAACAGCTGTGTGTCATTGGCACAGGAAATTATCTGTGACCCGCAAGCTTCCACCAGCTGTGATAGTGGCGTGAGATAGATGTTAAACAGAGTGGGGCTCAAGGCAGAGCCCTGAGACACCCCCAATGTTAACTCCAAGGACCCTGAAGAAAATGGAGGGACCCACACATCCTGTCCTCTGCTCCTCAAAATGATGCTAGCTCGTTAATGGCCTGACCTTTCAATCCAAGTGACTGGAGGCGAGCCAAGAGCCTGGAGTGGGGGACCATATCTGAGGCCGCTGACAGATTCAACAATATCAGCAGAGCTTCCCCTCCTGCATCTAGGGTGTCTCTGATGTACTGTTACCTCCAGCAATTCGGTCTCAGTACTAAAATTAGGTCTAAAGCCAGAATGGCTCGGGTGCAAGAGGCTGTTAGCCTTCAGGTACAAGGAGAGTTGCTGGTTAACAAATTTCTCCAAGCACATTAGACAGAGCTAGCAGCAAAGATATTTGTCTGTAACCAGACAACCCTAGCTTATATCTAAGAATATGAACTCTTTCTTACTCACTTTCTTTGGCCTCACCAATGATTAGGTCTGGCTTGACAGTGCAGCTGTCTACAAGACCTATTGCGGGGGCCTCCAACCTTTTCTATAACAAGACCTACTTATGCTTAATAAAAATCTTGCAGAGCTACTAATATTATTAGCATTGAATAGACAAGATTACCTTAGTGGCCATCAAATGCAAGACTGCCTGTGGTGATTTCCTCAGTGTATCAGCCAGTAGTAATGCAAGAAAGGTTTTATCAACTTGGAATGTAAATATAATTTGGAAATTCAATCCTTTTTCTCCAAACATCATCTTATGAGCTCGGAAAATACACACCTTTTCATTTTGAATACGCACACCCAAGCAATAACCTCTAATTAAGTAGGCCAGGCTGCTCATAGGTGAGCTCCTTGCAAGTAGCCGGAGAGCTACCAACAACTCACAAGCTACTCTTTGGAGATGCCGGACCTCTTGTCCCCAACTCTTTCTCATGCCATTGGCTGTTTGCAGTTTCATTCTGCCTTCTATGGAGTGATGTTATTGATAGATTATAAATATATTAGCTACTCTGTAGTTATAGTTAGAATTCCCAGGTATAGGAATCCCTTAGAAGTTTGGTTGGAAGTGAATGCAAAGTTTTCAAGTGATTGGTCAAGAGGGTGCAAAGATAAGAGAGGGGTCCCAAAAAGCATTCCACCATGCATTTTCCATGGACTTTTGTATCTTGTGTAGTGCAGAAACAGATTTACATGAAGTTTGGCAGGATTACACAGTATGGTGAGCAGATGACCATTTTGGGAACTACAGGTAACTAGGGTAAGTATATTTTAAGTTATGAGGCATTTTAACTTATTGATTTTTGTTGTGGTGGTATTTTCTCAAACTTTTGTGGTATTTTGCAGTCTTAGGACAGACTTAAGACAGACTTAAGACAGACTTAAGACAAAATTCTAACTTTACTACTACTAAATGCCTTCTGTGAATATCAAAAGTAGTAAGTTTAGGATTTTGTCTTAAGTTAGTTCTTTGAATCGGGCCCTGCCTTTTCAAAAGTTAAAGGCAGCTAAGTTGTATTTTGATACACTTTGTGTTCTGCGTTTCGCCCTTAGATATAGATTAGTGTTATGTTTTATATTTTTCCCCTGCCTACTACCACTTTATTAAAGTTTCTACATATTTTGAAAAAAAAATATGAGTACCGCGGTACTGACTCAGGAGTACGGTGGTAGTACAACAAATTAAAAAACATAAATGTTATAAAATGTAATATACAATGTAATATACCATATTTTACAAATATGGCGCACTAAAGTGTATTTTCTATTTTTAACATACTTAATTCTACACAGAAACGTTTACGGAGTACATCGCTAATACCTACAAATTACCACACTACTTAAAAGTATATATTTTTAAATGTGTAGTTCTCCTTAAACTGCTGTAAAAATATATAGAAAATTTGAAATAAATCTCTCTATCTATTAACACTTGAATAAAGTGGTAATAGATAGGGGACATCAATAAATCTACTACTTGCCTATATCTAAGACCCTAAAAGACAATGCAGCGAAATGCAGAACGTGGCAAGACCTTGCTGAAAACTACATGGCTGCCTTTTACGTTTGGTAAATACAGCCATTAAACAATCACATTTTGCCTTATGTGCATGTACTGCAGTACACCGCAAACCTACTGCAGTGTGCCATGCCACAATATATAACTAAGTATTTTAAAACTTATAACTCAACACAACTTACACTGTTCACATATACTACTAAAATTACAATTTACCCCTAATAATGTATTCCTGCATTATTAGATCTAAATACTTTCACACTATGTCTGCTTCAAGAACCACTCTCCACTCTACACCACTATGCCCTATACCACTCCACTTTACGCCACTACACTATATGCCTCTTCAATATAAGCCACTCCAATTTACCCACTCCAGCTCACTCCATTCTATACCCCCTTCCACTCTACACTACTCCACTCTACCCTATTCTACTGTACACAACTCCACTCTAGGATACTACACTGTACACCACTCCAATGTTTGCCACTCCACTCTACACTATTCCACTGTACATCACTCCACAGTAGGCTATTACACTGTATACCAATACAGTCTACCCCATTACACTTTACAACAGTCCACTATATGGTATTTTGCGCTAAATACTCGACTCCACTCTATGCTATGACACTCTACGCCACTGCATTGTACCTCAATTGACTCTACGCCAGTTCAATCTACAACAATCCACTGTCCACTACTTCATCTTTTCACTAAATTCAAAATTGCACGCCACTCTACTCTACGTTATTCCATCTTATGCCACTTCACTCTAATAAACTCCAGTGTACACCAGTCCACTGTACGCTATTCCATTGTATGCTGCTCAACTGTACAACACTCCAGTCTATGCTGCTCCACTGTAAGCCACACTATGTATGCAAATCCAGTCAACACTATTCCACTGTATTCCACTTCACTGTACTCCACTCTAATAAAGTCCACTACACACAATTCTGCCACCCATCCTAAGTAGGACTGTAAAACATGCCCCAGGCCTACCATTGCAGCCTGGATGCAGTTCTAAACTTTCATGTCGACTTGGCATTTAAACCCCTGCCAAGCCTCAAACTCCCCTTTCATTACAAATAAGCCACCCCTAAGGTAGGCCTGAGGTAGCCCATAGGGCAGGGTGCTGTGCAAATAAAAAGTTGGACATGTACCTTTACGTTTTACATGTCCTGATAGTGAAAAACTCCTAAATTCTTTTTTCACTACTGTGAGGCCTACTCATCCCATAGGATAAAAGCTGGACACAGGTGGTTGGAAACGTCACACCCACTTCCATTGAATGCATTGAGAGTGACATGTAAAAACAATGCTAATCATTTTGAGACAAATTAAGGATTGTGTCATGAATTGAGTTTGGATATCAAGTGGTGACTACTGTGGATTACACTTAACCCATTAGAGGAATGCTTCCTCATAGGATTCCCAGATAACATTGAGTGGACATGAGTGTTTGTTTTTTGTTTTAGTGATCAACAGTTTGGACTCCTGAGGAGAACCCGAAAAACGGTTAATGGTTCGAAACTCATTGGCAAGTGTGCAACCAACAAGTGCATAAAACGCTGGTAATCAGGATGGAAGTGACCAAATGTGAAGAAAGTTATACCCCTGGCCTCAACTAGCGCAGCACTGATTGGTTGCCTTGGCCCATTAAGAAAGGAGCTCAAAGTTATTTGTACAGTGTGTGAAATCTAGTATCTCCTTTTGGGGAACTAAATTAAGAACTGACATATGTGTTTGCTGTACTACATGTCATTTTTGTATGAAATTTCCTTGATGTGTGGTGGGTGTAATGTAATGTTTTGTAATGTATATCTATGATATATTCATATTTTTATTTTATGTATGATAATTTTTATCACCAAAAAGTATTATGATTAATAACTAAAAATAATAAATGGAGATCATTGCTATTGAATACGGTGGTCATGAGGGACACTACGGGCAGGGGCGGCTCATCCATTAGAGCGTGGGGGTGTTAACCCCCCTACTGCGAGCCACTACACCCTAGACAGATTCCTTACACCCTCCGTACAGACTTCGTTCCTTTAGGGTAGGGGCGGGGCTGAGGAGTTCTTTCCCTCCTGGCGATGATTGAATGGGAGGTTGTGTTGAGTGAACTGTGCATGTGAGATTGGCCGGTGTTTTTCATGTGACCAATCTCACTTGCGCAGTTCAGGCTTCCTTAATGAACACTACTGGAAGCTGGGAGAGCAGAGACACACCCCCATCGGTCTCCGATGGAGTGTTGTGCCTCTCTCACCCAGCCAATCCTGGCACTGCTTTTATGCTGTTTGGTATTAAAAGTAGAATGACAGCACTGCTTGAATTGGCTGGGATGCCATTTCCCAGCATGCATATCTTTTCCAGGCTGCGTGATGCGGGAGTATCACATTTACTGAAGGTAAGACTATGTTAATTTACTTTACAGCAGTGTGAAATATTACATTTGTATTCCAGAGGCGATCGGGGCATATTCTATTTGAATAGAATGCACCTTTAAACAGACTATGTCCCGATCACATTTGCAATACAAATATAAGCATACCGTTGTTTGTAAAATAGTATTATGTGGCCCTACCACTTTGGAAAGTTGCCAGCCTCCGCTGACTAAGGGTCTGTAGGAGTAGAATCAGTACTGGCAGTTGCGAGATTTTTTTTAGAAAGTTGGCATTTTCCTGCCCTTTGCTCTTTTGAGCATGTAGCCTGTCTTGGGTCACTTGACTGGGTGAATCAGACAGTTAGACTTTGTGAATGCCTCTCAGACAGTCACACAATAGAGAGATTGTGTGCCTTCTACTGACAGGATGGGGGTGGAGCTGAGCACAGTCCTACTTGTAACTGAATAGCCTGTGCTCTGCCTTCACACAAAGGGACAAACAAACCTGCATTGTTAGCAGCCAGCATGGAGCCAGGGCAGGGCAGGCAGGAAACCCCATGCACTTCAAAGCCACTGTCAAGAAGCTTCTCCCAGAACCAGGTCACCAGGATATAAAAAGGGGACCTCATATACCAACTCTACAGTACACTTCTGGACCTGTGTATACTCTGCCAGGAAGAAGGACTGATGTGCTGCTGAAAGGTCTGCCACTCTGCTGGACTGCTGCTTTGAAGAACTGCTGCCTGCTGCCCTCTTGCCTGGGGAAGAAGAACTGGATCTGCTGCTTAATCTTGAACCCATAACCCCAGAGTGACTCCACAGACTGGACTTCTGTCCTCCTAACTGAGCCTCAGGGACATAAAATGCTCTCCAAAATCCTGAACCAGCCCCTGGACCCAGATGCAGCAAAATTCTCCCCGCTAGGTGGTGCCTCTCAGGTACCAGACAATTGGTGTTGCTCAAGGGTGCTGAAATCAAGCTGTTGGGCGCTTCGCGATCGCAAACAGGGCCCTTCGCAGAGAGACCTTGCAGCCCGCACCAAAAATCAGCGGGAAGCTCCGGCCTCCCAACTGTTCGCATTGAAGCATCCTCTGCTCGTGGAGACTGAAAACGTAAAGCTCCAGCAACAACCGCCTGCAATGCCGGCCGGCTCTTTGTGTTTAACCAACAGCCTCTCACGGCGCTCTCCCTACGGCTATCTTCAATGCAAACAGGAGTCTTGGCATGAACTTTAGAAAGGAAACCTCAGCAGGCTCAACCTAGTGACTGTATCCATCCTGTGCTCCATTGCCATCGGCCAGAAAGTGTGCCTTAGACCTGGTCTAGCGCAAACAGATATCCCAATATTGTGCTTTTTGGCACTATTTCTATAAAGTGCTACAGATTGGATTTTTGTTGTTTTGGTCTTGTTTTATTTATGAAATGTTCTGTTTCTCTAAATAGGAGTGTTATGATTCTTGTGTGGTGTTTTCACTGTTTGGAGTGCTGCACAAATACTTTTGACATTGCCTCCCAGTTAAGCCTGACTGCTAAGCTCCCAGAGGTTTGAGCACAGGTCAATTTAAGGTGAGTTGGTGCCTCGCCCTGATGAGGATTGTGGTTGTTACTTGACCAGGGATCAACCCTCAGTCAACCCAATTTCTCAAATTGGTGATCAGCGATGAGGATAGGACTTTTGTTTGTGCAGTGCCATACAGTGATTTTAGTACACTACCCTCCTATATCTAATAGCAATTGGAGTCTAAAATTCTCCTGATTGTCCTTTTTGCCTTTTCTAAATTCATTCCTACTCTAGCTGACTATTTGTATCTGTGGCCCAACCTGCCAAGATTGAGGTTGAGCTTGCCAAACTAGAGAGCTACACGGTGGCTGATTTCAAAGGAGTTTTGCTCAAGGAGCACCCGGAAGGCAGAACTCCAAAGAATTTTAAGGGCATGGGCAGATACCCACCTGTCGAAAGTCACAACAGATGACCAGGATGGAGCGGATGATGTGGAGCAAAACATGGATGCCAGCCCTGAGATGCAGCATTCAGCTGAGGGGATGACTTGACCCCTGAGTTGGAACTCCCTGCCAGGGCAGGGAGCAGTGTGCCTTCCAGGGGTCTGTAACCAGAGGAGTTGGAGGCCAGGAGTGAGGAAAGGAAGATGAAGCTGGACCTGGCCAAACTAAAACTGGAGAAGGCTGAGAGGGCCTTGGCAAAGGTGAAGGCTGAGAGGGCCTTAGCTGAGAAATCTGCTGTTGGAGCACGAGAAGAACATAAGGGAGCTGAAGTTAAAAGCAAGGCAACCTACAAGACCCAACAGTGATAGTGGCATCTCAAATGTGAGATGGTGACCACCAATACTGACAAACACCTTGTTGATGGATTGATTCGGGAGCAAATTTTGTTTACGCCTCATCCATTGCTGACTCTTGAGCAACTGATACACACTTGAACATCAACATTCTCTTTCCCCACTGCGTGAGAATACTCAGAGTTCTGGGGTTCTTATCCAGAACATCATCATTCATCCCACAGTGCTCTCTTCATGATGGCAACGACCACAGTTGTGGTGAATTTACTCTTATATTTGATCATTGACTTGATAGTAAACCTAGTTCCAAAACCAGAAGGAATTAGTTTAGGTAATAACTCACCAACATACTGGATCTGGTTTCTGGTCCTTCAGATGATTTCACATACTACATTTCAGAAATGGGGTTCTCTAGTTGGCAGGGGTAGGTACCTTTGTCCAAATAGGGACCTTTGCTTCTAGTCAGGGTAAGGGGGATACACACTTTAGATAACCCCTGCTCCCCCCCTGAGTAGCTTGGCACCAGCAGGCATACTTACCCCAAAGGCAATGTGTAAAGTATTTGTACTCAAAACACACAGTAATACAGTGATAACACCACAAATGGACACCACACCAGTTTAGAAAAATAAAGAATCTTTATCTAAACTCCACAAGACCAAAACGAAAATAATCCAACGTACATGTAAGTAATAAGGATATGACTTTAAAAAGGTTTTTAAAAACTTGGTCCATAGATAACTATGGATGTATGATTTCTCACAAAGTATCTGTGGATGTGTCATAATTCACAAGGCCACACAGCCGCACAGAGGGGAAACGTTGAGAAACAAAGAGATGCGTCAGTTCCTGAGACCTTGGGGAGGTGATGCAACAGGCCTGCTGCACACAGGAGAAGCTATGTGTTGAATCCGGTCTGTAGAGGGAAGTGATGCGTCGACTCCAAGACGGTTCTGGTCTGTGGGTGATGCATCGGGAAGACTTGCTACACGGTGCAATGCATGGAAATCCAGGATGCAGCGGGGATCAATGCGGCGGCGTTGAGTGGTGCTGCATCGGTTTCTTCAGCCACGATCCCTCAATACGACGGTTCTTGCAACCGCGACAGGCGCTGCATCAGCAAAGCAGCGGGTGGCAATGCATGGAGATTCTTCTTGCACAGCAGTCCTGCATCGGAAACACAGCCGCAAGAAGAGCGATGCGTTGATTTCTTATGTTCTTCTTTTCTTCCAGCTCCCAGCAGCAGGGACAAACTCCAGAGGCCCACAACTGGAATAGGCACCTCCTGGCAGCTCAGCACTCTCAGCAACAGAGTTCAGGGGAGCTGGGGTGAAGTCTATGTGTCCCTGAGACTTCAGAACAGGAGGCCAGCATACACAGGTCTTTGGAGTTTCTTCTTCAAGCGGGTTCACAGCAAAGTTCCACTCTTTGTCCTGTCCTTGGCAGAAAAAGCAACTGCAGGCCATACCCATACAGCACACAGCAAAGGGGAAGTACTCCTCCTCACAGCTCTTCAGCTCTTCTTCTTGGCAAACGTTCTGAGGTTTAAGGTCTACTATAACCCATTTTATCTTTGCTCTTTCTGCAAGGGTCTCTAAACCCAGTCCAAACCAGTTCTGTCCTCACTGGTGCAGTATGACCACGGGGGTGGAGACAGCCTTGAGCAAGGGAGACAGGCCCTATTCAGGTGCAAGGAAATATCCTCCACTATTCTAAATTCAGCCAAGATCTATTCAGCTCAGCTCTGAGTCATCCAGGAAGGGCCAGGCACACCTCAATGGCAAGTGGGTGCACTTGCCTGGTCGACATGGCAGTTTCAAACTTTTCAGGGCTACTTATGTGGGTGGCTCAATCTGGGCTGCAGGCCCACTAGTAGCATTTGATTTACAGGCCCGCCATACTCAGTGCACTTTACTAGGGGCTTACCAGTAAATCTAATATGCCAATCATGTATAACCAACCATGTTCACAGTTTATACAGAGAGCTTATGCACTTTAGCACTGATTAGCAGTGGTAAAGTGCCCAGAGTCCTAAAGCCAATAACAACAGGTCAGGAGAAAATAGGAGGAAGAAGCAAAATGTTCGGGTAGTACCCTGCAAAAAGGGCCAAGTCCAACACTACACAAACCAGCAAAACAGTAATTTGGGGATAAGTATCTGTTTTGTTACATAAAATAGTACGAATTTCATTGTAGAATGTGTTATTTTGCTGAAACTGTCCCTGATGAATGCTCTGAAATGAATGCAGAATCTCACCACGATCAAATACACAAAGTTTCCTATGCTCTTACAAAAATAAATTGTTAGAGAAAGGATTGCTTCAGATTGTTTTTGCTATCAATCATCGTGCATTTTTTAAAGCAGTTCTGGATCTCTGGCTGCTTTGAAGAAAAATCATTTTTGCAATGCAGTCACAGAGATGGTAGTCTGCTGTCCCTTGTAAGCCACTGTCACTGTAGCCAATCAGATGGGATGCAAATTAAACTTAAATGTTTTAAATAGTACTAGTGAGGGATACCAGTATTGACAAAGGTGTAATTTCAGGTAGTGAAATGTAGTAATCCACATGTGAAAGGAAGAGAATTGAAGGACATGCAAGCATCCCATAAGAGCCAAGCCTTATTTTTATATGTCTGCAAATGAAACTGTACTTGCCAGAATAGACTGGGTGCAAGAAATGCCAGACTGCCACAAGTAGTACTCAAAGTTCACCATACACCCATATTTCAAGTGACCTATGTCAACTAAATGACCATCTGCTGTGGATTTTCTTAGACATGGTCACTTCAAATTATGTTTGAAGGATGGCATCAGTTTAATAAAAGAGGTCTGCATCAGAGAGCGTACTCTTTAGCTCAAGGGCAGCAGAAATGCAAAGGACCTCTCCTTTCTAACTGTCACCATTTTGACTTTCCACAATCACTGTGCGTACTTACTGATCATGCTATTTGTTGTGATTATTTTGAACTGTGAGCAGAATCATCCAGATACTGCCGTTGATCTCCCTGAGAAATAATGAGTCAGGATGTTTGAGGTAGACTTAAGAGTAGGAGTCCCTGATTTGGCATACTTCTGTTTTGAAAAGTAATACACCATTGAGGTTGGAGGGATGCTGCTTTCTCCTCCTTTCCAATTCGTCTGAATAAAAGTTTACCTTATGCACAGTAAGTCTTCTCATGATAATGATGAAACGACTGGCACCACTAGTTCTAGCCCTTTTTCTAGGGACACACTCCAATGGTTCTTTTTAGCAGCATGGAAGTGTAACGGGGAGAAAACACCGTTAATGCACATTCAATTAGACAATAACTCTCCTTGATACATAATAACCAACGAACACTCCAAGAAAGTTAGTTAGATTTATTATAAAGCTAACAATAACTGAATATATAGGCCCCTCAACACGAGGGTGTAGAAATACAAAGAAAACAGCATAAAGCCAAATCTACGCACCCAATTCAAACGGTGTCGCATGAATAATACAGGCAATCAAAAAGCAAGAGTCCAAATTTCTCTGCATCGAGGGCTGGTGGATAAAGAGCATTTAAATCCATCCCTACACTATCACTAAGATGACATCCCTACGTTATTGCGCAAGCAATGCGTATCAGGAGGAAAGGGGTAAGTATGTGGAGTCTTCCTAAGAAGTCTCTCCACCATCAGTGGGTGAAACAGCATAAAGCCAACATCGCAAGAGAAAGAGCTTCTTATGATATGCTCTCTCCATAAAGGCAAGAAAGGTGTGGGCACTTTCCCCAATTCTAATGATCAGTTAGCCACAAGAAGCTTTCCCATGATGCACAGCGTGCACATATTCCACA
This sequence comes from Triturus cristatus, assembly GCF_964204655.1. Lineage (NCBI taxonomy): Eukaryota > Metazoa > Chordata > Amphibia > Caudata > Salamandridae > Triturus > Triturus cristatus. Next base: position 413,196,030 of record NC_140585.1, on the reverse strand, counting down.
ACGGGTACAGTCATGAGCGTACTTTTCCACAGTGTTCTCCATGTACATCCTTTGCAACAATTCACCCTTGCTTCCCATGCCTTCTCCCATGTGAATCCAACTTCATTCTTATCACCTCCAAGCCATGCAACTGTAACTTATTCTCTCCTTGCCTAGCTGCTAAGACAAAGACATTACTTTTGCCTAAAGAATGCTTCTCCACCTGCAATGCAAAACGTGACAAAGAACAGCTTCTACAGTGGATGTGATATTCAGAAAGCGAGAGTTTGTCAGGGGCTTTCAGTCATTTCAGGCCTACAACTTTAGCTAACATAAGAACACATCACTTTAAGCAGTACAGGTTTGCACAACTCTGTTGCATTTCAACTAACACATCTAGCAAATTATATAAATATCATTGCTAAACACATTTAGTACGAGTAGCGTCAGACTTCACAACACAAGTTCTTCATGTTAACGTTTCCTGCCAGTTACAGTAATTTCCTACGTTAATTCTTCATACTACTTGTCAGCAACCTAAAATATGTCACAGTTACGTTAATACATTTCACAATTCCAACACCTCACGTTTATATAACACAAGATTATATGCGGGTGCACTCTACATGTGATTATGATGGACCCCTACAAATGGAATGAGCATACCGCTCCATCAATGATAAACACAACTCTCCCATTTAAGAGCCTAGGAGAGAGAGAGAGAGAGAGAGAGCGAGAGAGAGCGAGAGAGAGAGAGAGAGAGAGAGAGGGCCCAATCAAATTGTTAGTTTCTGTCATTTGTAAATTTAGTGAAAATCATTTAGAAAAATCTACATTTTTTGACAGCATGATGGAAGAACTATCTTGAATTTATTGTGCAGAGTTGGAAAGGATATAATTTGCAAGTATTTAACTGGGTGAAAATACATTAACTTAAAACCCTTTTCAGTAAATGCCATTAAAAAGACTGTTTACTGAAAATAACTTGGAAAAACTACATTAGTAATTGCTTTTCTACAGCAGACAGCCAGGTTTGGCCTGGGGCAGAAAATAGGCCTGGACACCAAAATAAAAGTGACCCCGTTAGTGAACCAGCTACCTAAAAAATCAAAGTTTCCCTCATTTGCAAATTGGGCCAGTTTTGAACTTGTAAAGACATACTGTATGGGTATTTTGCAAGGTGAGTAAGACTGCGTTCATTTTTCAGTTTCGCCTGCACAGAGCTTGCGCTGTGCTAGTGAAATCTATTGTTTTTAACATATCTTACAAGGGGCTTCTCTTATCAGTTCCTAAGGCAAAAGTTCTCATCCCAATACGCTTTAGTGGGTGGAACTTCTTTTTCTTACTTTTAGGGCTGCGCTGCATTTCCTGTTTACAGTTACTTTTCTTCGCCTGGCTGCATGCATTTATAATACTTATCTTCTACTAAAGCTGTTCACACTGTTTAAGCCCAATTCACTGGCGAGACTTCAAGGACTGTTAAATTATAAGATAAGATCTCTTCTAGGGAAAAGGCAGACAGCTTCTAACAGCATGCAGGAAGGCTTGTTTTTTTATCACTTTGTTGTGCAAAGCAGATGCTTTAGCCTTACAATGTTTGTGGCATTTCCTATTCATGCATCCGTACCTTTCTTTGTACTTTGTAGGCATTTACGGATCGATTTTACTACTATACAGGCAGTCACAATTGCAGTTAAAAGGGGCTTGATTTAAATAGTGCAGCAGCTGCAGTGGCACCGGGCCCAAAAGTTGTCATAACTTCTCTTAACACCTAATATTGCCTTATTTTACAACTAAACAGGTTGTCCCAATTGCAGTTACTTCTCAGTTAAAAGGGGCATAATTTGAATGTTGCAGCAGGTGCAGTGAAACTGGGGCCAAAAGCTCCAGGTACCCCACTAAACACAGATTGTTGCTACATTTTACTGCTAAACAAGACAGTCACAAGAGCAGTTATCTAGTAGGTAATAGGGTTATAATTTCAATGATACAGCAGGTGCAGTGACACCAGGACCAGAAGCTCTAGGCACCGCCCCTAAACACCTAATTTTGCTATATTTTACTACTAACAGGCAGTCACAAGTACAGTTATCTTGCAGACAACAGAGTCATTATTTGAATGGTGCAGCAGGTGCAGTGGCACCAGGGCCAAATGTTTTCAAAACTCCTCCAAACACCCAATATTGCTCTATTTTACTACTAAACAGGCAGTCATTTGTGCAGTTATCTAGCAGGCACGTGGGTGATGATTTCAATAGTGCAGCAAGTGCAGTAGCACTGGGACCAAAAGCTCTAGGCACTCCACTAAACACCGATTGTTGCTATATTTTACAACAGGCAGTCACAAGTGCAGTTATCTTCCAGGCAACAAGGTCATTATTAGAATGATGTAGAAGGTGTAGTGGCACTGGGCCCAAAAGTTGTCTGAACTCCTTTAAACACCTAATATTGCTATATTTTACAACTAAATGGGCAGTCATAAGTGCCGTTATCTAACAAGCACTAGGGTCATGATTTCATTTGTGCAGCAGGTTCAGTGGCACCGGGATCAAAAGCTCCAGGCACCCCACTAAACACCGATTATTGCTATTATCAGTATTATCTTTCAGGTACTAGGGTCGTGATTTGAATGGTGCAGCAGGTGCAGTGACACTGGGGACAAAAGCTCCAGGCACCGCACTAAACACTGATTATTGCTATATTTTACAACTAAATATGCAGCCACAAGTGCAGTTATCTTTTTGGCACTAGGGCCATGATTTAAATCGTGCAGCAGGTGCAGTGACACTGGGGCCAAAAGCTCTAGAGACCCCACTAAACAGATTATTGCTAAATTTTACTACTAAATAAGACAGCCACAAGTGCAGTTATTTAGCAGGCACTGGGGTCATAATTGCAATAGTGCAGCAGGTACAGTGACACCAGGACCAAAAGCTCTGGGCACCCTTCTAAAAAAAACTAATATTTCTATATTTTACTACTAAGCAGGAAGTCATAAGTGCAGTTACCTTGCAGACAACAGGGTCATGATTTGAATGGTGCAGCAGGTGCAGTGGCAAGGGGGCCAAACGCTCTAGGGGCCCCACTGAACACAGATTAGTGCAAAATGTTAGTACTAAACAAGACAGTCATAAGTGCAGTTATCTTACAGGCACTAGAGTTATACTTGCAATGTTGCAGCATGTGCAGTGGCACTGGGGGCGAAAGCTCTGGGGACCCCACTAAACGCAGAATATTGCTAAATTGTACTACTACACAAGACACAGTTACCAGCAGGCACTAGGGTCATAATTTCAATGGTGCAGCAGGTGCAATGACACCAGGACCAAAAGCTCTAGGCACCCCTCTGAACACTGATTATTGCTATATTTTACAACTAAATAGGGAGTCACAAGTGCAGTTATCTTTCAGGCACTAGGGTCATGATTTGAATGGTGTAGCAGGTGCAGAAGCACTGGGCCCAAAAGCTTCAGAACTCCTCTAAACACCTAATGAACAAGTTATTTACCTTCAACAATGTATCTGTAAGAGACATATGTTATTCATAGATTCCTTACCTAAGAATTTCCCCCAGGCGTCAGTCTGGATCCGGAGATTTTCCTTTAGCAGTACCCCTAGACGTCGGCGGGTGACGTAGGTCGACTCCCCGCCCGTCGACAGAGTCGTGGTCGCCGGGATGATGTCGGGGTGCCTACTTAGACCTGCCCCTGCATGCTGAAATCAGTTCTGACACGACTTTCCAAGCCAGAAGCACAGAACCATGAAATAAACTGACCACTAGTGCGCCATAACTAGGGCCCTGTAAGGGAGTTCCAAGCCTTAGAAACCAATTCGCAGAGCAGGGAGGATGGATGGGGTGGTAAGGAATCTACAACTAACATATGTCTCTTACAACGTTACTGAAGGTAAGTAACTTGGTCATCTGAAAGAGACAGTTAGTTGTAGAATACTTAACTTAGAATAGATACCCCGGCTTTACCATACCCGGAAGATGGTCTGCGAACCAATTTCAGACGAGAAAGTCCTGGCGGACCAAATGTGAAAAATAGTCGTCCCTCCAGATTTGGCTGTCCAGGCAGTAATGTCTAGTGAATGTGTGCAGAGATGCCCACGTTGCCGCTTGGCAGATATCAAGGAGTGGGACTTCACATGCCAGTGCAGTGGTTGCTGCCTTAGCCCTTGTGCAATGAGCATGCAACCCCACTGGAGGATCCTTCTTCGCTAAAGCATAGCAAATCTTTATGAAAAGGACAACCCATTGAGAGATTGTATGTTTTTGAACAGCCAGGCCTTTCTTGGCACCTACATATCCAAAAAAGAGTTGATTATCCACCCGAAAATCTTTGGTACGTCAAGGTAGAATGACAGCGCACGTTTTCGGGTCAAGACGGTGGAGTCCCTCCTCCTCATTCGAAGGATGCGGAGGTGGGAAAAAGGTGGGCAAAGTGATAGATGGTCCTACATGAAATGGTGTAACCACTTTAGGGAGAAACGAAGGCCTTGTTCTAAGCACCACTTTGTCCAGATGCCCAGAGAAGAAAGGGGGCATGGAAGACAGAGCTTGAAGCTCACTCACCCTGCGAGCAGAGGTTATGGCCATAAGGAAGGCAGTTTTCAGAGTAAGGAGCCTGAGAGGACAGTTATGAAGTGGCTCGAAGGGAGCACACATAAGATATGTGAAACTAGATTCAAGTCCCACTGGGGCATCATGAAGGGAGATGGAGGAAATAGATGATTAATGCCCTCAAAGAATCTATTTACAATAGAAGACTTGAATAAGGATTGCTGATCTGGCAGCCGAAAAAAAGTAGAGAGTGCCCAGAGCAGAGCCCTGCTGGGCCAAATAAAGTATATACAAAAGGACACTCTGAAAGAGGGACAGAAAGAGGATCCACAGCCTTTGTTGTGCACCATGCCACAAATTTGCTCCATCTACAGTCGTATATTGATTTAGCGGTGGGACGCATGGCAGCCAAGATGACATCACAGTCTTTGCACGGAAGGTCGAAAGCTGTCAACTGTTGCCACTCAATCTCCAGGCAAGGAGGTTGAGACTGGACAGGTTTGGGGGGAGAACTGTCCCCTGCTGCTGCGACAGAAGATCCTTCCCAAGTGGCAGTCTGATCTGAGGATCGATGACCATGCTCAGAAGCTCTGGGTACCAGACTCTTCATGCCCAGTCCGGAGCCACAAGAATAATTTCAGCCCGGTTGTGCTTGATCTTCTTGAGCATTTGGGGCAGAAGTGGGACAGGCAGAAAGGTGTACAGGAGGCCGCAGTTCCACTCGAGACGAAAAGTGTCGCTGAGCAAGTACCGCCTTGGAAACTCCGAAGTGTGAAACTGATGACATTGTGCGTTCTCTTCGGTGGTGAACAGATCTAACCAAGGCTCTCCTCACCAAGAGACCTTGCACAATCTCCGCCATTCGTGATGCACCAGGCACCGACGGCTGAGTTTTTCCGCCATGGCTTTCAGATAAACCGCCAGGTGTTGAACCACCAGAGTCATGCCCTGATGTCCCAGCCATGTTCAGAGGCAAAGAGCCTACTGACAAAGGGTCCACGGCCCCACCCCACCCTGTTTGTTGCAGTAACACATTGCGGTTGTGTTGTCTGTAAACACCTGCACCACTTTCCCTTTGAGAGAGGGAAGTAATGCAATCAGTGCTAGTCGGATCGCCCGGAGCTTCAACAGGTTAATATGGAGCCTCTGATCTCCACCTCTCCCAGATAGCCACCCCATCCCAGGAGTGACACATCCATCACCACCGTTAGATCTGGTTGGGGAAGGGAGAGGGATCTGCCTCTGACCCAATCTTATTTTGTTAGCCACCACTGCAATTGTTGTGCAGTTCCCTCTGTGATCTCAATGTAGTCGGAAAGATTCCCCTGATAATGCGCCTACTGGAACTTCAGGTCCCACTGCAGAGCCCTCATATGCCATCTGGCATGATCCACTGGCAGGATGCAGGAGGCCATGAAGCCCAGCAGCCTCAGAGTCATTCTCACTGTAATCTGGGATAGAGGCTGAAACATCGGTATTATAGCCCGAATATCCCAGACTCCCTGCTCAGGAGGAAAGGCCCGAAACTGCACTGTGTCCAGAACAGCTCCAATGAAAGGGAGCTACTGAGAGGGAGTCAGGTGTGACTTTGGCACATTTATAGTGAACCCCAGCGAGTGCAAGAGGTCCGCCATAGTCTGGAAGTGGGAGACGACAGCCTGAGGTGAGCCCGCCTTCAACAGCCAGTCATCGAGATAGGGGAAGACTGGAACACTTAATCTGTGCAGATGAGCTGCGACCACCGCCATCACCTTTCTAAACACCCGTGCCCGGCACTGGTAAGGCCAAAGGGGAGCACGATGAACTGAAAATGCTTGTGGCCCACCATGAACCATAAATAGAGTCTGTGGGCTGGCAAGACGGGTATATGGAAATAAGTGTCCTGCAAGTCCAACGCCACACCTCCAGTCTCAAGGGTCGAGGGCAGACAGGACCTGAGCCAACGTGAGCATGTTGAACTTCTCCTTCCGGAGAACGTGATTGAGGGCCCTGAGGTCTAGAATAGGATGCAGGTGTTTGTCCTTCTTGGGTACCAGAAAGTAGCGGGAATAGCTACTACGGCCTACTTCTGGCACAGGTACCCTCTCTATAGTACTCTTGGCCAAGAGAGCTGAGACTTCTTGGAAGAGAAGTGTCAAATAATCCTCTGATATGTTATTGTAAGATGGTGGTATGATGGGAGGAATAATCTTGAAAGGGAGGGAGTAGCCCCTTCGGTTGATTTGCAAAACCCACCTGTCTGACGTGATGGATTGCCAGTGGAGGAGGTGTTGTGTAGTTCCTACAAACCGATATAGCATTTGCACGTTTAGACAACATAGACTGTGGGGAACATGGCGGCCCCTAGCTAGCGTCGGTGGCGAGCTCTCCCAGGCTGGAGGTACCGGCGAGAATTCATTAACTTACCAGTGCCTCTTAGAGCGTGAGATTTGCGGGGCGGAGGCAGCGCGGGGGCTTAATCTCTCAGTCCGAGGATTCCATTGTGGCGTTTTTTGCGGTTTTGGTTGAGGACCAACACGGTGAACAACGCCCGGGAACACTGGGAGGAGTGTGGGCGGGGACTGTAGCGGGGCTCAGCTGGAGCCGCTGTGCTGCTGCTAGGATCGGTTTCCCGGCGAGAGGAATTAGTCTGTCTCTACTTTCAGGCATTATTGGTGTGGGGAAGTTTAAAACCAAAACTTCCCTTGAAAATCAGGAAGAGCCAAGAGATGCCTTAAGAGAACCTCTGATGACCCCGGTAAGGAGGAGGGAGCGGGCTTTTCTGGAAGGCAGTCTTGACTTTGGCATTAACACCAAAATCTCCAGGCATAAATTATCCCCTCCGGTAAACAAAGAGGATAGAGGGAGACTAAGTCACACTGTGGGAGCTGTGGGAAGTGTGAATAGGTACACCTTTAGAAGCAGAGGTGTTTTGGGAAAATGTAAATGTAAATGTAGTGCATTTATATAGCGCTCCGCACCCCCCCCGAAAGGGTCTCTCAGGCGCTGTGCACATACCGCTGTGGAACCCTTCCTGGCCTTTTCCTGTGAAGTGCCCACTCCTGGGCACCCCCAAGGTGAAGCCAGGCATCCTAGCGCTTTTGGGGTCGTTGTGGAGATTAAGCAAGCTATTGCCCAGAGTTGCAGAGTGGGACCCATGATTAGAATAGGCACCGAGGCGAGAATTATCGGGTCCGGGCAAATTGAGCCCAAGACCCGCCGAGGCGGGAATTGAACCCTGGTCCAGGCCAGACCTCTGCATCAGGATCTGCCGCTCTAACCATTGAGCCACACTTCTCCAGAAAGAGTGAATTAGCTCTAACTTCACTCACTTCTAGGGATATTCCCCCAAGGGTTCCTGTAGTCTCACCACCCACACGGAGTGAACAAACTGTGTGTAATTTGCAATTCTCTAAGTCTAAAAAACTGCCCGTGGCGAAAACTGCTCAAAAAATAAAATATTAAGCACGCAAAGAAAAAGCCAGAAAGTATTAAAATCACTCCCTCGCTACGTTCTTACTTTAAAATGCAGGCACAAGGAGTCTCTGTCTCAGTGGACTCTCAAACTAATCTCCAAATCTCTTCTCAACCCCATAAGATCACACCATATAACCAAGGGAGAGAAGGTATGGCAGCCGCTGACCCCAAAAAACCAAAGACTGATCATATTTTATTAGAAAATAGGTTTGATCCTTTAACGGAAGAGAATCTTGCCCCGAGTCCAGACAACATTAGCTCTAGTTCCACTCATAGTCCCAGTTCCATCTTGGTTCTCACAGAAACCTAGTCTCAGGACAATACAGGCAATCCCTCTCTAGACATGGTTTCAACTAATTCCCCCGCTTTAGAAAACCTAATGTCCACTCTACTAACAGAAGTTAGAGAGAAGTGTGCAACTTCAGAACTTACCCAACAGAAAATACAAGGTTATTGTGAAGTTATGGAGGAGAAAATCAACAGTTTGGTAGATAGAGTGGGGCTATGGAAGCTTCATATAAAGATATTTCTATGAAGGTTGACAGTAATTAGGAAGAGATTCAGAAGCTCAAGAACAGTGAAAAAGACCTTAGAGATAAACTAGAATCTCTTGACAACGCAAGAAGGAACAATATCAGAATTTTAAATGTTCCAGAGGGCCTTGAAGGGGGATATTAGGGCCTTTGTAATTACCCTTCTAAAGGAATATAATATGGATGTTGATCAAACTACACTAGAAGAAGATATACATAGAGTCCATCGTGATCCTTTTGTGAGTCGTCCGGGGAGAAAAACGGCAAGAAGGATTCTAGTGAATTTTAAATCATATTCTTTGAAAGAAAGAATCCTTTCCAGAGCTTTGAGGCTGAAACATATAAAAAAAAAATGATTGGTCTTTTCGTATCAGGTCTGTTATCTCCCTGGATAGGCAGTGGGAACTTGGCAGATTTATCCAGGAATTAAGAGACTTGGGCGCCACTGCAAATATAAGATTTACGGCATCTTTGAGAGTCATGAGAAGCAACAAAATGTATAACTTCAGAGATCCAAACGAGGTGAAGGATTTTATGGAGCAGATCAAGGCACAATTAGTATAATATCTACCTACAACCGACCACCATGCTGAAGGAGAGCTCAAATGAAGTATCCACAGTATACCTCTAGTTATTAGGGAGGGTTCCCCAGGGTGGGTCACGTGTAAAAAATGCAATCTTACAAAAAAACAGAAAAATAGAATCACATTGGGTAGGGGAGCATGTGGGAGAAAATAATAAAAAAAAATCCTCGTTTGTCATTAGTTACCTTTTTTTCTTTTCTTTTTTCTCGTGACTGGCAGAGTTACCCTGGTCTTTCTTGGTACATCAATTCATTTTATGGTTGGCCCGGATAAGCCTTTTAAAGATATTAACGTGGAATGTCAATGGACTTACGGTACCTGTAAGAAGGAGGAAAATCTTAGAATATCTGAAGCTAAGCGACTCGGAGGTTATATTTATTCAGGAATCCCATCTTCTTAAAGAAAAATGGTATGCAATTCTAAAAAGCCAACAATGGATTGATCATTGTATATGTACTACCCAAACCTGCACAGTTAAAGGTATGGCCATTTTATTAAAAAAATCCTCTCAAGCCTTATCAGGGGAGACCGTGGTAGATCTCTTAGGTAGATGGGTAATTGCAAATGCCAAAATTCATGGCGTCTGGCTCGCTTTTTGTTAGGTACTATGGCCCAAATTTGTGCGACCCCACGCCTTTACGCATTTATTCTTGCACTTAATAGACTTAAATGAACCTATTATCTTGGGGGGTGACTTTAATGTCTTTTTAGATTTAGCACAGGATAAAACGTCTAAGAGGGCATCTGTTGCTGTTCCTAAAATGAGGAAAGCCTTGAAATAATTAATGCAGGATACAGGCCTTATTGATATTTGGAAATTCATGGGCCCTAAAAAGGGGGCGGAGGGGGTAAATTCACATTTCATAATAAAAAACATGGACATCGATCCAGGATCGACTTTTTTCTGGTAGACCCTGCTATCAGTAATAATACCAAGAGAGTAACTCATATTCCAGAACATTTATCTGACCATTCTGCGGTCTCTCTTGAGATTCTGTTTAAGGATAACGTCCCAGCGCTGTGTTGGACTTTGAATCGAACCTTACGTTCTGATATTTCTCTAGTCGACAATTTTTAAAAAGCAACAATTCTTTTCTTTTCACCTTGATTCGGCGCCCTTAAACAAGGTGTGGAACACATATAAAGCCTATCTTAGAGGTATTCTATCTAGTCTAAGTGCATCACAAAACAAAAAGGTCAGGGAAGAAATCAAAACTCTAGAAGTCGCTATCAAAACAATACATGGCACTATAGGGTATACCTCGAACACAACAATGAAATCACGGTTAGAAGGTGAGCTGATAAAGGCAAAGGCTAATTCTGCTGATTATCTGGAGGCAAGGGTAAAACGAAAGTGGGAAGCCAGCAGACTTGCCAACTATGAATACGGGGAAGGGTGTGGCAAACTCTTGGCTTGGAAGACTAAAGTTAATCAAGCTAGAAACTCCATCAAAGAGTTGAAGTGCCAAGTTACAGGGAGTATTATCTCTGAGGATGGGGAGATTGAACACACGTGTCCAGTTTTTTCAGGACTTATACACAGAAGATATAATTCCTAGTAGAGATCAGATAGAAGTGTTCTTACGGGATTTAGATCTTCCTTCCCGTAATGGAAAAACTAAAAGTGAATTAAATGCCCCAATTACGATAGCAGAAATTTACAACATAATAAACAGCTTAAAAAGAGGGAAGGCCACAGGGCCTGATGCTCTCCCAAATGAAATCTACATTCTACTGAAAGAAGAATTAGCCCCAATTTTGGTCAAGCTTTTTAACTCAGCTTTCACTTTAATTCAAGACCTTCCTCCGTCTTGGGATCTTGCCACCATAATAATTCTTCTTAAACCTAATAAGAACCTGAGGGTCTGCGAGTCGTATAGACCCAGCTCACTCCTCAACAGTAATTATAAGGTTTATATGCAGATTCTCACTACACGGTTAGATCAGATGGTAGGCTCTCTGATACACATCGACCAAAAGGGCTTCATGAAGGGGAGGCAATTACAAGACCTGACACATCAGTGACTGGGTACAATAGATCTGGCCACAGAATATGGCAACCCCATGACAGTTATGACATGTGATGCCGCTAAAGCCTTTGATAGGGTTAGCTGGCCCTTTCTCCATGAGGTGATCCAGCGTTTTAACCTGGAACATACTTTTGTATCAGCAATAAAGGCTCTTTACAAAAACCCAATGGCTAGAGTGCTGGTCAATGGGAACCACTCCAAACAATTAAATATCGTTAGGGGTACCAGACAGGGATGCCCTCTATCTCCACTACTTTTCAATCTTTATATTGAACCATTGGCTGTAAAACTAAGAGCATGCAGGAACATACTCCCCTTTTCATGCAATGGATGGGGAAAAAAAGATTGGGCTTTACGCTGATGATCTGATGATTTTTACGGGTCACCTACATTTGTCATTACCAGCTAGTTGGGAAACTTTAGAGAGCTTTGGTAAAATATCTGGCTTATGCAATGGAATACAAACTACCAGGGCAACCTAATAAGACAAAGTATCAGATATTTAGGGATTCAAGTTGTCCAAAACCTGGAGAATCTAGCAAAAGTAAATGTTGATATGTTCACATCTAAAGTAAAGAAACAACTTGAGGTTTGGGATTCCTTACCCCTATCTTTTTTAGGAAAATCAAATCTTTTAAAAATGTCCATTCTTCCTAAATATACCTTTCTATTCAATACTATCCCTTTAGAATTTAAGAAGGAGTGGATAAAGAAAGTACAAGGGCTCTTTTCCAGCTTTATATGGGGGAATAAAAGACCCAGGATTGCCTGGAAAAAACTTAGGGAGAAAAAGGAAAATGGTGGTATAGCCAGCCCAGACCTCCTCCAATATCAAAGAGCTTTCCATTAAAAAAATTTCAGGCAATTGTTGAAGCATACTCCTGACCTTTCACCACTCTTCCGTGCACTTACATTTGGCCCACCAGATATATCTAGTTTTTTTCTTTTCAAATTTGGGGACCCCAAGTACTTTAAAAAAATGAGACTTAAGATCCTTCAGGGGGCATGCAAAATTTGGCATCAAATAAGAGTTTTGCTACAGATACCTTATTATAGCCATTATGCACCCATCTGGAAATCACCAGGTACACCAGTATGTTTACAAGATTCGCTTGCAGTACCTATGGAAGAAAGAGGAATTCTCAGATGAGGCCAACTCTTAGAAGGTGCAGAATTAATCCCTTGGCAAAGAATGCAGGAGATTTCAGAGGGATCTGTCCCTAAATTCAAATATTATCAATTATTAAGTTGGGCCAAAATGCCAAGAAAAGGGGGAATGGGTAATTTGTTTTGGAAATCCAAAATTTCCTTGCATCCCCCTGTGCGAAAAGAGGTATCAGAGTGGTACTGGATGTTGATACAGTCCATGGAAGACACACAAGCCTTGTTAAGAGCGTTCTGGAGGAAGGAGCTGCCGGCATACGATCTCGACCTATTATGGCAAGTATCTTTATCCTTCCTAAGGTCCTGTGTGAAATCTGCCCAATTAAGAAAAAATCACCTTTTTACCATTCACTAGGCATATTGGAGACCTCGGAGATTGGCAAAAATGGGGCCCCAAGCTGTGAGGAACTGTCCAGAGTACAGAGAATTAAATGCAGATGAAGCACACATGTTCTGGCAGTGTCCCTCCATCCAGATCTTTTGGCGGAGAGTGGGTACGACGCCTTCGGGAATTGCAGGTCAAGAAATTAAGGTGAACTTGGCATTGGTTATTTTTGGGGTAACACGGGTCGAGGAGAGCAATAGGATATTGTCTAAAGCATAAAAAGCGCTTATTTTTCTTTTAGTTCTTTTGGCGCGTAGAGAGTTCTGTATTAAATGAATTCTACCAAATCCTCCTCTCGAAAGAGAATGGGTAAGCTCGGTGCAAAGAAGAGCTGTGGGATAACTGGTATAAGGTAGCCTATCCCTAATTTATGATGTCTCTCTACACTTTCTTTTTTTTTTATTTTCTCTTAAAAGTTCAAAATTTGTATTGTAACTTTTTCCAATCGGTTTTATTATGGTTTATTTTCGGTCCAATGATTATCAATCAGAAATACAGGTTTTTGAGATTACAGGGGATTGCTAAATTAAGATTGCCATTCTTTCTGGGGCGTACTCTGTAAGTACCTGTACTGTATGGAGTAAAAGGTTCAGCAGTAAAGTATCGGGAACCAGAGATGTGATCCATCCCCTCCTTTCATGGAGTGACCGGGTGTCTCCCTTTATTGAATCCTTTTTCTATCTCCACTTATATATTGATTTGACAAATGAGGAATATTAAAAAAAAATAAAAAAACAAACTGTGGGATTGGTGTCCAGACTGCTTCCGGAGACCCCCTCTGGGTATGTGCAGCTGTATACCGGGTAGCTCACAGTGCCACTGTAAACTCCTCTTACCAAGTAGAGAATAGTTATTGGCTACTATCGAACATGACAACTCTGTCCCATAAGGGATCATGGAAACAGTACAGTGCTTTTCGCTCAGCCACTTGTGCTCACTTTGTCTCGGAGAGATGCACAGAATAAACAATGGTGACATTTTCAATAAGTATTTATTGAGCCAGCGTCATTCTAGTGTAAAACTAGTGTGCTGAAAGAACCATAAGACAGAAACAGATATAAAAAATATTAAGCACCAATAGAGTAAATGGATGGTAGATTTCTACCATAGTACTAAAAAATGAATATATGCAAGCATATAAATACATGACAGTAATAATGCGTACTCCTACGATGCAACCCTAACTAAATGTACCTAAGTGTACCTAACATGTCTGTAGGTGTAGAGCCAAGAATCCCCCTAGGCTGAAGCCAACCCCATTACCTGAAGTGAGAGACTGTGGGACCCCATCTTGGTCTTGAGATGGACACCCCATGAGGGATGTCAGACCACTGCGATCTGGAGAGTCTGCGTGCAGGAACCTCAGCATCACGCGTCAGTGTGTCAGCATGGAAGTCTTTCTCCTCTACCTGCCCCGGCAAAGATGTGGTGTATATATACCCAAAAGGTACCCTGGGGGATTTATCCTTGCTGTGTCATGTAGGCCGAGGATGACGGAAGGGATGACCCTTATACATAGTTATTATGCAGAAGATGGTAGTCCTGCTGTGATTCTGAGAACCCTCATGCATAATTAATGAGGCTAGTTTTCAGGGGAACCACACAACATTTATGCAGCGTTTAACTATGTAAAAGGTCAAGGTCAATACCAAAAACTCGTTATGAAGTGTAATGGTATGGGAAATGTAGGTGAAGGGTTAGGGGACTACTCAAGCCTAAATTAGGGTTCCCTATAAAACACAACAGAGATGATGGGGAATCCTTCCTTCAACTGGCCGTTGATGGGCCTGAAACGTTGAACATGGAATGTTTAGAGGCTGCGGCGGGGGGGGTGTACTGGCCCGCCCGCTGGCTGCCATCCGTGGCCACGCAGAGGCTAGGCAGCTTGTGTGAACTGGTGGCTAGACTGGGCCTGACGTGGTTGGGCGCTCCCTCTGTAGCCACGAAAGGGACGAAAAGCAGACTGGAGTGGGCGAGAAGATGCAGTGAGGCCCAAAGATCTGACCGTAGCTCTAGAATCTTTAAAGCGCTCCAGTGCGGAGTCTGCTTTGTCTCCAAAAAGGCTACAGGCTTCAAAGTTGACTGGACATCCTCTGAAAAGCCAGATGTCCTCAACCGGGCGAAGCACCGAAGGGCTACCGATGTGTCAATTGTTCTGCCCAATGAGTCGGTGGTATCCAGTCCACATCTTATGGCGAATAAGGCTGCATCTCTCCCATCTGCCACTGCCTGGGAGAGAATGGCCCGGGCCTCCTCCGGGTACAGGGGCAGCACCTGTGCGATCGTATCCCAGATGGTATGGGAGTAGCGGCCCAAGAGGCATGCGGTATTAACCAACTGCAGTGCCAAGCTGGAGGAAGAGAACATACGCTTCTCAAGATGGTCCAGCTACTTGGATTCCCTATATCGGGTAGCAGAGGGGAATGCACCTTTTGAAGAAGAGGCTTGAACCACCAAGCTCTCAGGGGAAGGGTGTTGGGCCACGAACACTGGGTCGCTCAGGGCTGGGAGGTGGCGGCAATCAATTGTCTTCTTCACAGGAGCCCCTGTGCTGGGCATGGACCAAGTGCCCAGGAGGACCTCAGTAAGGGCCTCATTAAACGGCAATAAGGGTCCAGAAGAGGAAGCTGCAGGCTGAAGCATCTCTGTCAGGAGGTTAGTCCTGACTGCCACCGGAGGGAGCTCAAGGCCCAAGACCTCGGCCGCCCTTCTCGGCCCATACCACTGACATCATCCAGGTCCTCTCGCCAGTCCAGTTCTTTAAGTTAGTCTGTTAAAGAGTCCAGCGACCCCTCCCAGTCCTCATCACCACCCTCTGGTCGGTAGGAAACACCAGAGATGGACAAGGGAACAAAAGTACCCTCTGGCGTTGGTTCCAACGTCGGCATGGCTCTGGGTCCAACTTGGGGATGGGGATGGGGACGGCATCGGCTGGGGGCACGACCAGCGCCAGGGGCATCATCGTCTGGATTGGCACTGGGGAAGGCTGAGTGAGATTAACCGTGTCGATCCAGATCCAGACCTGGATCCCCGGGGGCCCTCCGGTGGAAGGCCGAAGATGCCGACATTAAAGACCCAGGACCCCCCACCCGCTCCGCGGGGCCCGAAGGCGCGCCAGCAGAGTCGGGCTGCCCGAAGACAAGGTGTAAGGCCTCTTAGAACTGCTGAAGTTGGACAGGGGATGCTCCGGCTCCCGGAAAAAGGGGGAGGTATGGAGTCATTCCTGAATCAGGCATCGGAGAAGGAGCCTTTAGGCGACAACGCTCCGAATCATGCATCGCGTCAGCCGACCGATGGGGAGAAGGTGAAGAGCACCTGTGGTTCTTTGACTTCTTCTTATGTGTGGACTTACCCGATGACCTCGACAACTTGGAGTGCGACGAAGAGTGGGGGTTCCACGACTGGCCTTGAGACCTTCCTCTCGAACAAGACCAGGAGAGATGTGGAGCTGACTGCCGGGCCTCCAGCAGGATCACTCCCGCAAAGTCTTCGGGTTCATGACCTGGCAGTCAGAGCATGACTTCAGGTTGTGGTCGCGCTCCAGACACCACAAGCACACGAGGTGCGGGTCAGTCACAGACAGCATCCTGTGACAGGAGCTGCAGGGCTTGATGCCGGTCTGACGTAGGGACATCCGTTGCGCACCAGACTCGAAAAAAGACATAGCCAAAAAGCAGCTGAGGGGTAGCTCTCTCCGGATCTGCACTAGGCTGGCATGGAAAAGTAAAGAACTGACGTCAGCGAGCAGGGGCTGCATCTAAGTAGGCACCGCGACATCATCCCGGCGACAACAACGTCGACGAGGGATGCGGAGTCGACCGACACCACCCACTGATTCACAGGAGGACTGTTAAAGAAATACCTCCGGATCCAGACTGA
Source organism: Triturus cristatus (assembly GCF_964204655.1). Classification (NCBI taxonomy): domain Eukaryota; kingdom Metazoa; phylum Chordata; class Amphibia; order Caudata; family Salamandridae; genus Triturus; species Triturus cristatus. Next base: position 413,179,456 of record NC_140585.1, on the reverse strand, counting down.
CGCCTGGGGGAAATTCTAAGGTAAGGAATCCACAACTAACTGTCTCTTTCAGATATTGATATATTTTACTACTAAACAAGCTTTCACAATTGTAGTTACCTTACAGTTAAAAGGGCCATAATTTGAATGGTGAAGCAGGCACAGTGGTACTGGGGCCAAAAACTCTAGGGACCCCACTAAACACAGATTATTACAAAATTTTAATTCTAAACAAGACAGTCACAAGTGCATTTATCTAGCAGGCAATAGGGTCATAATTTAAATGGTGCAGCAGGTGCAGTGGCACTGGGCCAAAAGTTGTCATAACTCCTGTAAGCACCAAATATTGCTATATTTTACTACTAAACTGGCAGTCACAAATGGTTATCTTGCAGGCACTAGGGACATGATTTGTGAAGGGTACAGTAGGTGCAGCGACATCGAGCCCAAAAGTTATCAGACCTCCTCTAAACATGTAATATTGCTATTCATACTATTACTTCCCTCATTTAATTTTTCAAAATGTTGCTATTACTTACCCACACTATTCCACTAATAACAGCGCAATATATTGCCTTTTTCCACATAAACAAGTCATATCACTTTAACATACTTTCTGTGGCTTCTATTGTACAACTACTCAGCAAGCTAAAACTTACAACAAAAATCATCTTATTATTAATCACATAGGCAAAACCTGGTGCATTTACCAATGCTTGTTGTTTGGTGCAGGCAACGTTTGTGGCATAATCAGGGAAGTCAACAGGAAAAACCGTACCGCCAACCATACAACCGGCCGACAAACTGCTTAAAAACCGTCCCACTGACTGGTTTGTGAGTCCAGCCCATCGGGCACTGCCTGATTGCCCTTTAAGTTGGTTCGAACCCGCCGACTGCACAATTGGTGCATCTCCCTAACTAAAGCAGACCAGGCGGATCATGACCGATTAGAATGAAACAGTAAAGTATCTCTACCTGCTTTTCCACCCCTCTGCTTCGTGAAATAAACCTTGTGTCGGGCAAGCGAGTATTTACCACGGCGAGGCTGGACTTTGTAAAGGCCATGCCTCTAGCTCAATGGTTTTTACGCAAACACAAAGGTTCTTTAGTTCGGTCATTGTATTGTACTAAATATTGGTAAATCCCTTAAAAGAATTCGATGAAACACTTAGACTCGTGCATTTTCGTAGTTATTCTTCTTGTAACAGTCACTCAAACATGCCCTTCATTCGATTATCAAATCGGAAAAGTTTCAGCCAATGCAAGGTGCTCTGTGATATATTTCAAAGAAGAATGTTAGGGCGCCTAGGAATTTTAATTAGAAGCAGTTAAGGCGGAGCCTCGGTAAACACAATCCTAACTTGTGAAAAAGTACGGTTACCCTTTAAAGCATCTCAAGACATATACATGCTACACAGACACGCGCGCATGTCCACACACATACATAAACACCATTAACCCAAATAATAATTTTGCAACTAATATGGATATTCACAATTTTATGTTTACATTGATACACAAAGTCATGCTTCGTGTTTTTATTCATGTACTGCGTCTAAAATATGAAATCTCTATAAGTAAAAAACGAAATGCTTTCTGGCGCTTACTATTTATAAGCAATTACTATAAATTAGCAGTAAACCTTACATTTAATTCCATTTAAGACCAATTCACAGCTGCCTATTTGAAAATAAAATGATTGCCTTCTTTCACTTCAGTAGGCACGATACAAAACATCCATTGAATCTCTCCTTTTTTGCAGCTGCCAGAGCCCAGCCAATTTATAACAAACCAACCAAGCGGAATAACAATGCAGCTGCAACATTTTATGGCTTTTCTGTTAGTTTCCTTTTTAAGTTGGAGGCGTTAATTAGGAATCAAAGCATGCAACGTTGCCAGCTTTTCTTTCTCTTGCTCTGGCCACAGCAGTCTTCAGAAGAAAAATAAATCTAATTGAAAGACAAAATGTTTGTCACACCAGTAACGTGTACTTAAGACCCTTTGAGTAGCAGCTTTTATGTAGTCCTGTCAAGCAGGCTGGAAAAAACTTTTCCACTCTCTCTTCTTTCAGGAGTTCTTGAAAGTGGATTCCAGGCCTCTGTTAAGAGTGAATGTCAAATGCTAACTAGAAGAATGCATTCAGTCAGGGAGCATTGCTGCATAAAATTGTCTGTATTTTTAACAAAATAACACATTTTACAGTCTCTTTTGTGTTCCACACTTTACAGAAACGGATCAGCAGTCTTGGGAATCAACTGTCCAAACACGTTTTTGTTTGAATTTATAATGCATTACAACTGCCATTGTATCCTGTACGAATTCGTGGATGCGTTTTTTAAACTGAATTTCCAGCTACAATATGCACAATGTTCGATTTCTTCCCTAGCTTTACTTTCTTTAATATTTCAGGCTTAACTGGAACATTGAGACCACCAACTTACTTTTACATAAATAAAATAATCTGTACATAGTCAAATAAGCAAATGCGAGCAGCTGTACAATAATATTCACAAAGCAATACAAACAACCACTGAAAGCTGATTGCCAATATGTCATTAAAAGTTACCAATTGGAGTTGATAGGTAGTATTTTCAGAAACACCTAGAACCTAAATTTACTAAACATTACACATACAATGTGCATAATTTCTAGATAAAGTCGTGCTTTTACACCACATAGGAAAATGCCCCTTTTTGCATTGTCACCCTCACTTTTTGCTAGATATTATGGTCCAGTGCTCAGTGTATGTGCTCTGACCACTAAAACCATGTCAAATTGGTGTAAAACTGGCATGTTCAATTTACCTATAAATACCTAGTGTATGGTACAATGTACACCCAGGGCCTGTACTTGAATTGTGACTAGTTGACAGCAGCACTCTGTGTAACCACTAAAATGACAATGGAAAACATAACTGCTGGCCTGCCAATACTAACCTGGCTGCGCAGGTTTAATCTGCAAATTTCATTTGTCAAAATAATCCCTGTTGACAGGATTAAACCCTCCCTTTAAATATGAATAAGCCACCCATAGCAGGCCTTAAATGCCCATAAGGCAGGGTGCATGATATTCAAAAGCAGGACATGTAAATGTTTATGTTATGTAAATGTGTCACCCGTGAGGATATCCAGGAGCTGAGTAGGGCCGACCTCAGGGGGGAGGAGGAGGAGATCATGCCGGTTTTGTCTGGAAGAGCCGTGTCTTGAGGTTCCTTCTGAAGTCTTGAGAGAGGGGGAGGTTCTGAGGTGTTTTGGGAGGTCGTTCCCGGTCTAGGCTGCGAGGAATGAGAAGGAGCATCCTCCGCTTCTGGTCTTCTTGATGCTAGGGAGGTGTGCTCTTGCCTGGGGCGCAGATCAAAGGTGTCTGGTGGGTTGGTAGACGGTTAGACGATGTCTGAGGTAAGCTGGACCGGTGTTGTGGAGAGCTTTGTAGGCATGGGGGGAGTAGCTTGAACTTACATCTTTCCTGGACTGAGAGCCAGTGGAGATTGTTGAGGTGTGGAGAGATGTGTTTATTTCGCAGGATGTTCAGGATGATTCTGGTGGCGACGTTCTGGGTGGTTTTTGAGTTGGGAAAGGACATGCTCTGGGATTCCGATGTAGAGGGCATTGCTCTAAACAAATCTACTTGTGATAAGAGCCTGTTCGTCTGGCGTTCACTGCGATCCACTTTAAAACCTTGCGTAGCATTCGCAGGATGTGGAAGCATGATGAGGAGATGGAATTTATCTGTTTGCTCATAGAAAAGTTGGTGTCCAGGATAATCCGGAGGTTCTTGGCATGGTCCGCACGGGTGAGTGGGGGGCAAGTTTATAGGGCCACCAGGAGGCGTCACAGTTGGAGTAGTTGTTGCCAGAGAGTAGGGGCCCGATTCAGAGAACTAACTTAAGACAAAATCCTAAACTTCCCACCATTTTCGGATTCACAGAAGGCACTTACTCATTTTGGTATTCACAGAAGACACTTACTCATTTCGGTATTCACAGAAGTTAGTAGTCCTAACTTTAGGACTCCTAAATGCCTTCTGTGAAAACCAAAAGTCTTAAAATTAGGATTTTTCTCAGTTTAGGAGTCCTAAAGTTAGGACTCCTAACTTTACTACTACTAAACTGAGAAAAGTCGTAATTTTAAGGCTTTCGGTATTCACAGAAGGCATTTAGGAGTCCTAAAGCTAGGAGTCCAACTTTACTACTACTAAATTGAGAAAAATCCTAATTTTAAGATTTTCGGTATTCACAGAAGGCATTTAGGAGTCCTAAAGTTAGGAGTCGTAACTATACAACTACTAAACTGAGAAAAATCCTAATTTTAAGGCTTTCGGTATTCACAGAAGGCATTTAGGAGTCCTAAAGTTAGGAGTCCTAACTTTACTACTACTAAATTGAGAACAATCCTAATTTTAAGACTTTCGGTATTCACAGAAGGCATTTAGGAGTACTAAAGTTAGGAGTCCTAACTATACTACTACTAAACTGAGAAAAATCCTAACTTTAAGACTTTCGGTATTCACAGAAGACATTTAGGAGTCCTAAAGTTAGGAGTCCTAACTATACTACTACTAAACTGAGAAAAATCTTAACTTTAAGACTTTCGGTATTCACAGAAGGCATTTAGGAGTCCTAAAGTTAGGACTCCTAACTTCTGTGAATACCGAAATGAGTAAGTGCCTTCTGTGAATACCAAAATGAGTAAGTGCCTTCTGTGAATACCAAAATGGTAGTAAGTTTAGAATTTTGTCTTAAGTTAGTTCTGTGAATCGGGCCCTAGGACTTCAGTTTTGTCTGTGTTGAGCTCAAGGCAGTTGTTTTTCATCCAATCAGCAACATTTCTCATGCAGTTTTTGAAGTTTGCTTTGGTGGTGCTAGTTAAGTCAGTAAAGGAGAGGATGAGCTGTGTGTCATTGGTGTAGGATCCCATGCTGATGTTGTTGGCTCTGATGAAGTCTGCGAGGGGGGTCATGTAGACTTTGAAGAGTGGTGGGCGGAGTGACAATCCTTGAGGGACTTGGCAGATCACTTACTTGGGTTCTGAGGTGAACGGAGGTGTTGGAGGATGGGTCATTGGTAGGGGTAAGTATGCATCTACCACTAGCAATAAGGCCACCCACGCAATATAAGGTCCAGCCAAGGTGAAAATACATTAGCCTCTTGCTCAACCCTTGGTAGATGGCTGTGAGCAGGCAGGTTTAACTCAGGAGACAGGTATGTAAGGAATTGAAATACACCAATATATTAAATAGGTAAGACACAACACACAATAAAAATCCCACACTAATTTATAAAAATAGGAAATATTTGAGGGCATGTGTGATCGTTTCTCTGGATTCGGGTGGGATCCATCTGAACATTTTTCGGAGTATGCGGAGGGTGGTGAAGCAGGCTGAGGTAAGGTTGTTGATCTGGTGGTTCATCATGAGTGATGAGTCAAGTATGATGCTGAGGTTCCATGCGTGGTCTGTCTGGGAGGGGGGTTTCAAGGGCGGAGGCTACCAAGTGTCGTCCCATGTGGAGGTGGTTGAGCCAAGGATGAGGACTTCTGTTTCTCAAAATTGAGTTTCAGGCAGCCCTTCTTCATCCAGGTGGCGATGGCTTTCATTCCTTCTTGGAAGTTGTGCCTAGTGATGTTGGGTCCTTTGGTGAGGGGGAGGATGAGCTTGGTGTCGTCAGCGTAGGAGATGATGTTGAGCCCATGGTTTCTGACGATGGTTGCAAGGAGGGCCATGTAGATTTTGAAGAGGGTGGAACTGAGGGAGCATCCCTGGGGCACTCCACATCTGGTATCTGTAGGTTCTGAGAGGTAGGGCGGGAGTCTGACTCGCTGAGTTCTGCCTGTGAGAAATGAGCATACCCAGTGCGGGGCTTTTCCGCGGATACCGGTGTTTTGGTGTCTGGTGGCTAGCGCGCGGTGGAAGACGATGTTAAAGGCAGCTGAGAGGTCCAGGAAGATGAGGGCTGCCGTTTGGCCCCTGGTTGAAGATGAAGCAGATGTCATCTGTGGGGGCTAGTAGGGAGGTCTTGGTGCTGTGGTTGCTCCAGAATCCGGATTGGGAGATGTCCAGGACGTTGTTTGCCTCAGTGAAGTTTGCTGGCTGGGTGTTGACGGCCTTTTCGATGACCTTGGCTGTGAATGGAAGCAGGGAGATGGGCCTGAAGTTCTTTAGGTCCATCGGGTCCGCAGAGGGTTTCTTCAGTAGGGGGTTGACTTCGGCGTGTTTCCAGTCATCGGGTAATGTGGCGGTTTCGAGGGAGCAGTTGATCGTCCGGCATAGTTCGGGTGCTGATGGCCGTGGGGTGGGCAAGGGTCTGAGGGTTCTCCGGAGTGCATGCTCTTCGTGGTCTTCAGGGGGTCTTCTGTAGTCAGCGGGTCCAGGTGAGCAGGGTATGTTGGGTGGCGTCGCTGGTGGTGGGATCTGGAGTGGTGCAGAGGTCTTGGATGTCGAAGTTGTCATAGATCGTCTTAATCTTGAGGTGAAAAAAGGTGCAGAGTCTGTTGCAAAGGTCTTGGGAGGGTTGGACGTCTGTTGTTTTATTTTTGGGTTTGGCGAATTCCTTGGTGATGGGGAAGAGTTGTTTGGTGTTGTGGGTGTTGGTGATGATTCTGTCTTGGAGGAGCTTCATTGTGGATTTGATGAGTTGGTGGTGTGCTGTGGTGGCGTCTCTGTAGGCGTGCGCGTTTCTGGGGTTCTGGTGTCCCTCTATGTTTTTTCAACTCGTCGGCAGGAGCGCTTGAATTCTTGGAGTGCAGGGGTGAACCAGCTTGCTTCCTTGATGTGTCATCCAGTGGCTTTCTAGAGGGGAGCAAGAGTGTCGGTGCAGTTTGTGATCCAGTGGTGAAGGTTGCGTGCCGTGGTGTTAGCGTCTGGTGCCGTTGGTGGTGGGGCGTTGATGAGGGCGTTGGTGAGATATTCCATGTCAGATACGTCCAGAAGGAGCTGTAACATAGGTCTCACTCTACACCTCACTTATGAGCCTTTACAATGCAGAAACATGTTACTTGTGCTTCCTTGCAGAAGGAAACATGTTTGGATTTGACGGTGTTTTCTTGATGAGGGGTGGTGACTTAGCAGTTAGGCATCGAATCTCACTCCTGTGATAGGACCAAGACTGATTTGTATATTGGTGGTCCCTCTCTGTAGTGGCATGGTGAACAAAAAACGATAGACTGAAATGAGGTCAGGAATAGTTAGTTACCAATGGCTGAGATCAATGTAAGTATTTAATCATTCACTTTTACTTTTCTTAAATACAAAGCATAAAAGTACTAAAGTCCTACTACAGTGCAGTTCTTCCAAAGGTCTTTCAATCAAACAGGTTCAGGCCCTAAAGTGTTTTGCTCTGAAATGCCATGACAATCATGTTGGGAACACTCAAAGTGGGCCGTATACACAAAGGTAAACTTACACTTGTGTAAAAGTTTACTACTTTTGGGTATCCACAAATAAGGTGCGGAGTTTCACGACACTGCACCCCCTATACTTATGTATGCAGAGTACTCCATACCTGGAGACTCCACAATTGAGGTGGAGAAATCCGCACACTTAAATATAGGCAGTGCTGAGCGGTAAAACTCCGCATGTAGTTTGTGAATACCTAACAGTAGTAAATTTACACAAAAGTGCAAGTTTAACTTGGTGAATCAGGCTCATAATGTATGTATTCGTTTATAGATTTATGTAAAGCTGTGTGTGAGGGGATCACTTTTCAGTATTTTTCATACTCTACCCTTTCGGGTAGTCTTAGATAAAGAACAGTCGGAAAGGCTCTGTGGTTTTCCAAATGTTAATGCTGAATCCACACTGGGGAGCGGCGCGTTACAATGCTCCCTGGTGCACCAAGAAATCCCAGGTGAATTTTATAACTGCTAACTCGTTTTAATCTAGCATTCTCCTCAGTATGTAACCTTTCATCTCACAAGCAGTTCCTAATGAACTTCACATGTATAACAAAGTAAACAAATATACCGTCTTTGGAAGGACTGGCTCGCTGCCAGGCCTGCTATCTGGGCTGCCTCCGGTAGATTTACTATCTGAAGAGGGGAAAGGTACAATGTAAGTATTATGACACTATCAGCAGGTGCTTCCGTTTCACCGGCTATGATAAAGAGAGCAGCTCAAGGTCGCTGACACCAGCGGAGGAAATGTTGGTGCCTACACACCCAGCCTTCGATTGTAAAGCCAGTGATACACTTGTAGGCTGTATCTGGAACATTATAACACTGCAGTAAATTATAGCTCATGAATGTTATCTAGTTTTACTGAACTCTAAGGCACAGTAAAAAGAAAAGGCGTTTTGATCTGAAAACGTTAAAGAGAACATGCCAAAAAATGATTGCAATTCTGTATGCTTTACACGCAAGTAAGCTTTCGACAGAAAATGCTTTTAATACCTTTCGTTGCATTTCTAGCTGGAGGACTAATGCTTCTGACCGGTAATTACAATACTCCATCACATTAGACCATGTGACTCAACAGACCCAGTTCCCATTCACTGATGCAAATATAACCCCCCCCCGATGCACTACTCCTGTTGATACCGAGCATAAAAAGGCAACCTCATCCAATAGGCCTGGAAAGGAACGGGTGGGAGGGAGGGAGGGAAGTAAGGAATTAAAGGGAGGGAGTAGGACTCAGAATAATGCAATTACCGGCGAGTAACTGAAGCTTTACCTCTTTGTCCCTCCCTCACTTAAATTCCTTACTTTATAAGACGTACCAGAGATAGAAAGTGACAAAGTCTCCAGAAAATTACGTAACTCAAAAATCCAGGACAACCAAGGTTGCATGCTGAAAATTGTATTTCATATAATAAGCAATCCACTGGAGGAAAGCACCCTTGAACCAAACATGTCCTCCAGTCTAATTCCTGTACCACGCTGTAGGGGTCACAAAAGTAAAAGGTGAAGGCCAGATGTCGACTCTGCAAATTTCTGCAATTGGGGCCCCTTGAACCTTTACAAGAGAAGCTGACATCCCCTTGTAGACCTGCCCTGAACATCAAAGAACCTGATCACCCATTGACCTATAAGCTAAGAAAACCAGGGTTCTAACCCATCTACTAGGGAAGGATATTGAAGGTTTCCCCCTCTTTGTGCTGGACCAAAACTAACAAACAGTTAATCAGCTACCTCGAAATAAAAGACTCTCCAGAGGAAAAAGAAGGGGTCATCCAATATGTGTAGTACAATGTCTTCCTCTGACTTAGGAAAATAAATGAACTGCGGTAAGATTAATAAAAAAAAGAACCTAGCTGCAAAATGGTCCTATCCTCGAAAATCCTGTAAACAAGATGTCTACTGGATAGGAAGCCTAGATCACCCAGCACCCAGCTGATAAAACAGCTACTAGAAAAAGTCTTTAACATGAGCAACCGAAAGTCTACTAATTCCCGAAGCTCAAAGCAGGATCTTTTAGAGCCTCCAAGATCAATGATAAATTACAAGATGGAAAACAGGAGGAGACATGGAGTGAAGATTGTTAAAGTACAAGTTACTTACCTTCGGTAACGTAATATCTGGTAGAGACACAGAATGGCAGCAGATTCTATAACTTTTGAACTCCCACCAGTTGCTAGTCTGGAACCGGAAATCTTTTCAACAGTACCTCTGCGCGCCGGAGATGGTGTTGTATGGGTCCGTGATGACGTCGTCTCCGAATATGACCTAAATGGAGCCTTATAAGTCCCCTCCGGCACATGGACATAAAGCTTCTTCTGTGAAAACTTCTGCACCACAACACTGAGCCATTCTAGAAACTGACTGTGGGAACAGCGTGCCCAAAATCTTTTAAAACAGCAATTGTAAACAACATGAAATGGTATGCCAATACCATCCAAACGGTTTAAGGTAAAAACCCACATTATTTAATGATGCTTAGGCTATGTGAAACCCTGCACCCTGAAGAAGAACCATCCTTAAAAAGGGGAACAACCTTCACTCTACAGACCACTCACCAATGGAAGTGAGAGGCATGACCATACTAATACAAGACCCATGAACAACAATAACATATTTGTTGAGTCACCATTCCGTGAGATTGTGACTAGCGGTATACAAACCAGCATTGATACAGGGTATAACCCTTTGTCTCATAGGTCTTTCAAAGAGCTGGATGGGCAGGGGGTTAAGGAATCTGCAGCTAGACTGTGTCTCTATCAGATATTACGTTACCGAAGGTTAAGTACCTTGTACGTCTCATAGAGACATCTAGCCGCAGATTCCTTAACTTTTGAATTAAATACTATAGCTATACTCACCGGAGGAGGGTCTGCAAACTTATTCTGTGACGGTTCTCAAAGTGAACCAGCCGATCAAAACCAACAATCGACTAAATGTACATAGGAACAGTAGGAAAAGAGCTTGGATCTTAGTAGTACCTATGATCACTATCACAGACTTTGTAAATAATAAACCACTTTATAGAGCCAGAAAAAATCGAGTCCTGAGGGATATTCTTCACATCAATCAAGAAATATCAGAGAAGAACTGTTCTGATAAAATCCAGAAAGAAGGACTCACTGAACTGATCCCTATTATGCTAAAATGAATGAGCCTAAATACAAAACTGAAGACATAATCAGCACACCATGAAAGGAGAACAATATTACCTCCCAGGTATAAAGAACATTTGCTTGACCAAATGACCACCCAAAGGTAACATCATACATCAAAGCAGCTTTGAATCTGTATAGGCTTCCATCAAGTATAAAATCTCACCACAAAGATGTATATATATATATATTACCTACTGGCGGTCGCCAGTAGGTAGTTATAGTTAGGACCTATTTTCCATAGGAAATCCGCAACATTATATTCCCAATAAGTCTGGCGCCGGTTGACGAATCGTCGCGAAATTTTCCAAATATTTGGCCAGCTCCGGTCCGCTCCTATCCTGAAAGTTTTGGGGTGATTCGTCAAACAAGGGCCAAGAAAAAAGGGGGGTCCCAAAACGCGTTGTCCCCATGCATTTTCCCATAGGACCTTTAGCCGCAGCTACAGCCCGAACTGCTGAACGGAATTACCCCAAATTTGGGAAAAAGGTAGTCCTCAGTTCAGACTCATGCCTTTTGCTTAAATGGTGTAAATCCATTCAGTAGTTCCTGAGAAAATTAGAGTTAAAAGTACATATATATCCATGGCCTCAGAGGATCCACGCACCCTATGCGCACCCTCTGCGCCCCGTGCGCGCACCCTCCCGATCATGCGCTCAATGCTAATTGGCTGTCAAGTGTCTGTGAACATTCAAAACCAGGAACTGTTGGCAGCCATTTTGTGCCTCGGTAGAAGCAAGGCTGAAGTAGGGGAAATAAGTGTGTGAAAGATATAAAGGGGGCAGGGTAGAAATACTCTGACCCTCTAGTGTTGCTTAGGGGGTCCCAGAAGGATTCCCGGGGCTTCCGCGCTTCCTTAATAATTAGCCCCCAGGGGGGCCAAATCCCGGGGGCAAAATGCGTAAAAAAATAATGGGGGGCCCTCCAGCCCCGGGGACTGCTACCCCCGGGGCTAGAAAATAAATAGGGTACCCCCGGGGCTTTATTTATTGAGGGAGGGGGGCTGCGTGGCCCCCCTCCTGGATCCCTCGAGGGTCCTGGGGACCGCCATCCCCCAGGGCGGGCTCCTACAGTGTCCTGGGGTGCCCACCCCCAGGACACTGTTGTTTGCTATGAAAGGGCGGGAGTCTCCCACCCTCCCATAGCAAACTTCATTTGGATTTAGAACGAGAGAGCAGGGAACCCTGCTCTCTCTTTCAAAATCCAAACCATATTGCTTTTCCACACGGGGAGCTGCATGTAAGCAGCTCCCCATGTGGAAAAGCAATGCCGGCTCCCAAAGGATGCGGGGAGCCGGCTGGGACCGTAGGGGAGTTGGGGCTCCCCCCACGGTCCCCAATGTTTTTTATGGGGTCCCCGTGATAATAAAAATTAGTGATAGGGGCTATTTTTTTTTTTACTGTAAAATTAGGAGTCGCGCATCCTATCACGTTGGGTGCACGATTTCTCTCACATAGGGTGCGCGGTTCCTAACGCGTTGGGTGTGCGACTCCAAGCAAAAAAAACCCTGAAATTTTCTGGAGATAAACATCAAGCTTATGTGTTTCGTTATTGAGTGGCTCTAAAAAGAGCCGCTGTGTTCATTGAGAGTTTTTGGTACTTATAAGTAAGCACGCACCGAGCGCGAATCCGCAAAATTGCATTTAAAAGCAATATAGGATTAGAAGTAAAAATATATTAATTTTATGAGTAGCTTAGATTATGTCTTCCTTTAATATTTACATGAAATACATATATATATATGTTTTTTGATATTTAAAATATTTCGCGGGATTCGCGCACCCACCGCGTCAAACATGCACATGACGTTTCACGGAAGCGCCCGAGCATCGCGTAACGTACTTCGTACGTGTCGCATATGGGCTTGGAGTCGCGTACCGGTCGCATAGCAATCGCACACGAAAATACGTACCCAATGCATACCGTACGCAGATCCTACACAACAATCGTAAAATGTTCCGCGCAGGGATCAAGAAAGGTGCGCATAGGGTGCACAAAGCCAAAAAAAACTTGTAAAAAAAAAATAATAACAAAGTATTACAAATATAGTTTAAAAAATATAAAAAAAATATTTAAAAATTGTTTTAAAAAATTTACAAATATTTGTTTTTTAAAAATTCATTAAAAACAAACAATATTTTTTAATTTTTAAAAGAAATAAGTGGGGGAAAAAACTTGAAAAACAATATAAAAACATAATTAAAGGAATTGATACACTGAAAAATAAAGATTTAGAAATCCTATGAAAATCATTAAACATCATAGGTTTAGAGATAAGTTATAGATAGGAATTAGCATTTAAAAAACCTTTGAAATTCACTTAAAAAACCATAGGTTTCAGGTATGTTATAGTTAGGAATTAGCATTTAAAAAACCTTAGAAATTCACTGAAAAAACCATAGGTTTCAGGGGCGTTATAGTTAGCTGGACATTTCCCTCATACAAAACCATTGAAATTCCCCCGTTATAGTTAGTTCAGCTAACTATAACTCAAGCCCCCGCAATGCACTGCTGATGACGTCACATATTACATCACTCAAGACATGGTCAGTGACATCACTGATGACACCACTGATGACATCTCAAATGACATCACTGATGACATCATTCAGTGTCTGTCTGTTTCTGTAAAGTTTAATTTTGTTTCATATATATGCCAAGCTTCCCCCCTTATCAGATCCTAATAGACATCAAAGAAATACCGTTGCACTTTAAACACATGTAAATGCAAGACGTTTCTACAAATGTAAAAGCATTCTCCTGACATTAAAAATGAAGAAATGCAGCTGGTAAAATATTGAAATGCCATAATGTTCATGAAACACATAAATTTGGACAACACATTGCATAAAAATAAATCACCAGGCTTCGTTTAATTTAACTGTGCATAGTAGGTGTAGAAACAGCAATCCAGGGTAATAAAATCACCGGCCTATCGGGGGCGGAAATTAATCTTAATGCAAGTGCAAATGGTGGCGCCAATCCCTCTAGAACATTAAGCTCTTAATATAAAAAAAACACACATACAAATGGAAATGTATGCTAGCGTGCCACGAGTATTTCACACATAATGAGGCAGAGGCATTGTTTAATCCGTCGCGCTAATTCAAATAAACATGAGGCCAACAGAATTTTGATTTTGCAAAATGAACTTCGGGAATTGGTGTTAGCTTACACCCGAATGTAATGAAATCACTACAGTATATCTTAGTCCTGCGCACGAGGCCGGGGGCCTGAATGAAGGCAAACATGACACCGTGGAGTTTGAAGGGAACACCAAGTGTGTAATTACTTCATTCAATGTCCGCTTCCCGGTGAACACTAACATCCCCAAATGGACTTCAATTCCCATAATGCCCCAAGGCGAACTTGCGAAAATCACACAGTCTAGGGCTTAGATCTTGAAACCAATAGCATGTATATTTGATGATGCCGAGGCCAGCAGCAATCAGCGCGGTAAAACGAGCAATCAGTCTCGTAACAAGAACTGTGATGAAGGAAAAGCCTCAATGTCTTTAATTGTTTGTAGCACTAAATTAAAAAAAATTAACATGAACATGGGGTCGAAGGAGACCAATGAATAAAAATTGCTAGTGCCAAGGCATCCTCACCGCATCTGCATTGGCGTCCGCGGTGCCCAGCCACCAGAGGGCACCAGACTCCCGAGCAAGGCATTTCTGAACAGGGGAAACTAACCCCATGCTGGCAGTCGAGAAAACTGCCCCGCTACGAGGTTGTCGTGTCCCATTTGCTGTCATCCTTAGTCCTCTTCCTGGTAACGTCTCTGGGGGCTCCTCCATTAGCATTCCCATGCTCCTCCAACAACATGCGGTCAAAAGTGGAGCCACAAGCGACTGGTGTTATGAGATGAGCGTTGAACCGCAAAAACGCTGTAATTTGATGAATACTCCATCCCACTCCAGCAAAGAATATATATATATATATACACACACACATATATGTATAGACTTTGTCCCTTTCTATCTCTGCGTGGATGGCACTGTGATAATCCTAAACTTAAAGACTTTGAATTTGCTCCCCTCAAATATCTGCTTTGCTATCAGAGTGCGGCTAGTGTTGAGAGTGCTCTATACTGGAGCTGCTTTCCACCTAAACTTGAGAACTACACAGAGTTACAGAGTTCTCTGCTTCCTTTTTTGTATATAGATATGTATATATATATATATGGTGCCGAAACGCGTAATGCTGCCAAAACGCTATGATGCACGAATGAAATGAAATTATATATATATATATATATATATATATATATATATATATATAATGTATATGTTGGTGTCTTAAAAATACTTCTTTCTATTTGGTACGGATGTGTACAGACAATTGCACGGCGTTGCCATGGGATCCTGCTTCTCTCCCAGCTATGCCTGTTTGATGGTGGGCTGGTGGGAGGAGCAGGTTCTCAGGGGCACCCACGCAGAAGTATACAATCAGCATGTCAAGTATTGGTTCAGATATATTGATGATGTTTTTGTGGTGTGGCAGGGAAATGTGGATAGTGCACAAATGTTCATCAATACTATCAATGATAATGTGGTTAACCTAAAATTCACATCTAATATAGACATAGAAAGGATTGAATTTTTAGACGTTGAGGTCAACATCAGGAATGATCAGATTGTCACAACATTGCATAGAAAAACAACAGCAGGTAACTCCACACTCCATGCCTCAAGCAATCACCCGAGACATCTAGTGAGGAGTATTCCCTTTGGAGAACTACTCAGAATTAAAAGAATCTGTAGCCAAGAACAAGACTTAGAGAGATGTACACAAGAAGCCATCAAGAGATTTAAGGAAAGAGGTTACAGTGATGCTGTCCTCCAAGAAGCACAGGCTAAAGTTAAATTGAGAAGCCGAGAAAGGCTCCTAGAACCAACAACTGACAATATTCAGATGACAGAAGAGGAAGATTTGGCACCTAGGCTGATTATTACATATAATCAACAAGAGAGAAAAATAAAATCTATCCTAAATCGCAATTGGCCCATAATCCTCACGGATGCGGTACTGGCACCATACATGCCGGACAACCCAAATATTACGTTCAGGAAAGGCAAATCTATGAGGACACAGTTAGTCAAAAATAGCCCAGAGGTTTATCAAAGCAAAACGTGGCTAAAGCCGAGACAGAGTTTTTTAAAATGTTCGAGCTGTAGAGCATGTAAGTTTGGGATAAACACTACCAGCTACACCACTCCGTTTAATGCCAAACCCAAAATGATCAGAGGCAACTACAATTGAAAAACTGAATTTGCTGTGTATGTCCTGGCGTGCACCTGTGGGCTTAGATATGTGGGAAGTACTAAGCTGCAGGTGCATGTCAGGATCTTACAGCATATCCAAGCAATTGTAAACAACAACAATACTTATCTAGTTGCCAGGCATTTTAAACAAATCCACAATAATGACCTCAAGTGCCTCAGTTATTTTGTCATTAGCTCAGTACCAAAATTACGTAGAGGGGGAAACAGAGAACGTTCCCTGCGCCAATTGGAATCACGTTTAATTGTGGAGCTATATAGCAAACACCCCAACAGGCTTAACAACACCGAAGATATGCACAGTTTTCTGTAATTTTCCAGGTTGATTCCAAAAGAGAGAAAACATGAAAACTAGTAAGGGGCCCGTTACATGTCTTCCCAATAATTCAACTCCATAAAGATTTCCACCATTAAGGGTCAGCTACCCCCGATATACTAAATGGTATGAAAGATGAGAACTCAATACTGCAATCGTAATGTACAATGCATAGGCTTTTTTAGCCATGATGCCATTAAAAAAGATTTAAGTGAGTTTTAAGATTTAACTGCACATTTTAAATCTTATATTAAGATCAGTTTATTGTCAGCTGTTATCCCCCTAATATTTATATTCGTTTAATTTTAATTTAATTAAGCACCAGCACTTTTTATTACAGCAATTATGTTTAGAGAAGTGGTAGTATTTAGCACATAGCACTTTATGACAATACGCAATTAAATATTTGATAGAGCCGGTTAGGTTTGAGTTGATTAGTCCACGGTATTTTATCAACAATAAGCATACTAACCAGGTCAAAGATACACACAAGTATGTTTACATGTGTATGTATAGGTTAGGTCCAGCATTTATGCAGAAAGAAGAGCTATGCTCTACAAAATAAATTCATAAACTCCAACCAAGACTAGGGTATTAATTCATACAATACCCACCAAGTTCAAATTTTCACTAATAAGTGAATCAATGTATGTTTGGAACAGCTTCACAAAGCTATTGTTTACATTCTTTCAAGCATTTAAGCGGTAAAGGTTTTTACACTTTTTTAATATGTGTTCTTACCATTGAAAGTTTGTTTATGTATATTTATATTTATATATGGTTTTAGCGCAAATAAGATGTATAAGCGATTTTAAAAGTATGTATACTTTTTAGCTACAACTATGGTATCTGTCACAATTAGATACAGCGTACAATACATCAACTGTGCAAGATATATACACAAAATATGCATGTATACAATAATATCAATATACAGATCAAATCACTTAGTGAAAATAGCTAAGGACAAAATAGACAATCAAACAAACCAAAAAATCAGACTCATTTAAAGTGTTTTGTTTATGTTCACTATGGGTGTAGTTCACAATGTAATATTAAAATAGAAAGCGGACTGCGTTTCCACATGTGATCAAGGGCATCTGAGTGCCCAAAACGCGTCATACGGCTTTTTGAATAATAAATTGTATCAGCCACCAAAAAAAAAAAAAAGGCGTCATACGGCTTTTTGAATAATAAATTGGTTCAGCCACCAAGTTTGGGTCCGTGAATCTCTTTGCCAAAGAAGAAGGAAACATGAGGGAGTCTTTTTGCTGATATTTATATATATATATATATATATATATATTACCTACTGGTGGTTGCCAGTAGGTAGTTATTGTTAGGACCTCGCTTCTATTCAAAAAGTGTTTTTTCTTTTGCCAATATCTTTGGTGCCGGTTGACGAATCTTCGTGAAATTTTCAAAACTATAACTCGCGCGACCGCAATCCACTGCTGATGACGTCACATATTACATCACTCATGACATGGTCAGTGACATCACTCATGACATCACTGATGACATCTCAAATGACATCAATGATGACATCACTGATGACATCATCCAGTGAATATGTGTCTTTCTGAAAAATAAATATTTTTTATATATGTATATCTAAAGGTTAATGGAAGAATAAATGGGTAAATATGTGTCTAAATAGATGGTTTTTTTTGTAAAATTAATTGTATAACTGACTTATTAACAGTTTCTTAGTGAATACAGTGATGTAATATGTGACGTCATCAGCAGTGGATTGCGGTCGCGTGAGTTATAGTTAGCTGAACTAACTATAACGGGGGAATTTCAATGGTTTTGTACGAGTGTAATGTCCAGCTAACTATAACATGTGTGAAACCTATGGTTTTTTCAGTGAATTTGCAAGGTTTTTTAAATGCTAATTCCTAACTATAACGTGTGTGAAACCTATGGTTTTTTCAGTGAATTTGCAAGGTTTTTTAAATGCTAATTTCTAACTATAACGTGTGTGAAACCTATGGTTTTTTTAGTGAATTTGTAAGGTTTTTTAAATGCTAATTTATCTATGTATTATTATATTTTTTATATATTTATTTTACAATAAACTACCTATGTATATAGTTATAGATTGACTGTATCCTTTAATATGGAATGGCTCAGCTCTTTTATTTTAAATTTGGATAAAGTTGAACAGCATAGTTAATATCTTCTATAAACTTAGAAACAGTTTAAAATGTTTGTTTTTTTTAACGGTTTTTCACGGTTTTTTGGAAAAACAATATAATGTTTTTTTCACCCTTCGGGGTCCTTCAGGGACCCCCTGACAGAGGCTAGGGGGTCAGGAACTCTCTACCCTGCCCCCTTTTCACGTTCTCCACCTTTCTTTTTCACTGTCACACACAAAATGGCGTCCGACACTTCCTGATTTCGACCGATTGGAATGTTGACTGACATCTAACCACCAATCAGAATTACGCTTGCGGACATTCGTTGTGCGCACGGTGCGTGCATATAGATATTTATGTACTTTTAACTGCAATTTTCTCAGGAACTACTGAACAGATTGACACCATATATGCAAAAGGCACATCCCTGACCTGAGGACTACCTCTTTGCCAAATTTCATGTAATTCTGTTCAGCCGTTCGGGCTGTACCTTCGACTAAAGGTCCTATGGGAAAATGCATGGGGAAAACGCGTTTTGGGACCCCCCTTTTTTTCTCAGCCCCCGCTTGACGAATCACCCCGAGACTTTCAGGGTAGGAGCTGAGCAGAGCGCCCCATTAGTTTTGAAAATTTCACGAAGATAAGTCAACCGGCGCCAAAGTTATTCAAAATAGAATTTTCAGATTTCCTATGGGAACTCGGTCCTAACTATAACTATCTACTGGCGACCGCCAGTAGATAATATATATATATTAAAGCTATCCTCAGAAAACTAGAGACGCGGTACATTTTGGAGCTGGACTCCAAGGTACCCAACGGGTTAAACGCCAGTGAGGACTTCTTCACATGGCTTTAACTCTTTCCTCCACAATATCGGCCCTGCAGGTGTATTCTGTATAGCATCTTATAGCACTTGTTCCGCGCTAGTTCGGATTCAATGCTACTGTTGAGCATCATTGTCCTTTCCTTTTAGTATTTTCTTTTATTTTGAACATTAGTTATCACTTCTTTTTTTCTGTCTCTTCCTTTTCTGCCCTACCAACAATCTAGATGTTGGTTTTCAACTGGCAGCACTAACAATACTTTCTTGAACGTAGTCATACTTAGAAGGTCTCAGGAATTGAAGTGGTTAACTCCTTTATTCGTGGGGTAATGTTTAATGTGAGTTGAAATGGATTAAACCAGTTACAGGTAGCAACTCAATCAATCTGACACGAACCTAGTTATCTATTCAGGTTGGGTTCACGCGCAAACCAATTAATGAGGAATGGCGTGGTTTTCAGGCGATAAATGTCTACAACCTTGATTTGCAACCAGATGGGGTTTTCATATAAGCTGTTTAAAATCAATGAAATAATATTCATGTAATTATTTCGCAGCCATATGTGCTCTCTGATTGCAAGGTGTCCCCCAAGTATGTGCCAATGGATTTAGATATTTCTGTCTATTTTATTGTGTATTTTTCCTGTGACCCTTTTTTTCGTTGTTTTTTAGGGATCAAAATGTATTTAACATGTATTATAACAAATTCTTGTATGGCAAGAATACTGTTGACATTTGTTTTCAAAATAACGAAGCTAAAATCTGTTGTCTATGTTCATGGCTACGATGTCACGTTATCACGCACTTGCACTTTAAAAACTCAGGCTTTTTTCGTTTTCGTCATGTGACCAAGGCCTCGAGTAGGTCGAAACGCGTCATGGCGGAGGTGCAGGTTATGGATTAAAATAAAGAATTAAGAGCACCTTCTTCTGGGTCCGTGTTCGTCTTTGGCGTATTCATGCAGCGCATCCTGTGAGGCGATTCCTAGTGGTATATATATCCATCCATGTCTGTCTGTCTGTCTGTCTGTCTGTCTGTCTGTCTGTCTGTCTGTCTGTCTGTCTGTCTGTGTCTGTCTGTCTGTCTCTCTCTCTCTCTCTCTCTCTCTCTCTCTCTCTCTCTCTCTCTTTCTCTCTCTCTCTCTCTATATATATATATATATATATATATTCACTGAAAAAACCATAGGTTTCACACACGTTATAGTTAGGAATTAGCATTTAAAAAACCTTGCAAATTCACTGAAAAAACCATAGGTTTCACACATGTTATAGTTAGCTGGACATTTCACTCGTAAAAAACCAATGAAATTCCCCCGTTATAGTTAGTGCAGGCAACTATAACTCACGCGACCGCAATCCTCTGCTGATGATGTCAAATATTACATCACTGATGACATATGTGTCTTTATGAAAAATAAATATTTGTAATATATGTATAGCTAAAGATACAGTATTAGCATCAACAGAGGATTGCGGACGCGTGAGTTATAGTTGCCTGCACTAACTATAACGGGGGAATTTCATTGGTTTTTTACGAGTGAAATGTCCAGCTAACTATAACATGTGTGAAACCTATGGTTTTTTCAGTGAATTTGCAAGGTTTTTTAAATGCTAATTCCTAACTATAACGTGTGTGAAACCTATGGTTTTTTCAGTGAATTTGTACGGTTTTTTAAATGCAAATTTTTTTGGGGAGATTTTTGGTAAACCTATGTATAAAATAATATATGTACTATATCCTGCATTATGGAATGGTTAATTTTTTTTTATGCATTTTTTTCCGTGCGCGTACGGTAAGCTGACGCTACGCGCTCCGTACGTCATAAGTACGGTGCGCTTACGTGATACGATGCGCGTACGGTAAGCTGACGCTACGCGCTCCGTACGTCATAAGTACAGTGCGCTTACGTGATACGTACGTGACGTACGCATACACGCATATGCGTTGCGCGGAAGCAATGTCGCAGTTACGCAGGGGCGTGTAATGCGCATGCGCGAGTGCGTCTTACGTACGTAAGCGCTCCGTAAGCGTCACGTTTGCGCATGCGTACTTGTTTACGAGCGCGTACCGTAAGCTTACAGAGCGCGCACGGTAGGTCATGTGATCCACAAAGAACACTTTTCATTGGTTGAAACTACTTTCAGTTCCAGAAACTTCCCACACCACACCCATTCCCCTCATTACTGCTTGAGATCCCCTTGGAGAAGGAGCTGAATTGACATTGAGATACAATGGCAGAGCAGCAGACCTCTTCTGAGAGTGAGCCTAGCAGCACCATCATCAGACAGAGAAGGAGGAAACAAAAGGATTCTTTTGTGTGGGAGTATTTTACTTTTCCAGAGGGGCAGAAAAAGGTCAATGCTCCATTGGTCACTTGCACACTTTGTGACCGTGTTTTATCTAGAGAAGATCCAAGGAAGAAGTATTCCTTTGGAAATCACTCTATGAAGAGACACCTTAGGGATAAACATCCCAGGATCTTTGCTCGACATACTGAAGAAAACTCTTCAGTAAGTCACCGGAGCCCAACCTCAGAAGCTCAGCCGAGTACATCATCGGCAGCTCAGCTGAGCCCTTCCTCTGAGGTGGGAGCATCACCTTCTTCTGCTCCTCTGGACATTAACCCTCGATTTCGTAGGGTTTCAATGAGGTGTACAACGTGTTGTGGTCTTATTGTTTTTGGGGAGACCAGTGTTTCCCTTATTAACAATAAGATAGACCAGCACGTTTGTAGACGCTCATAATATTCCCATTCTTTCTTTCCTCCATCCCTGTATTAACCCAACGGCTCTTTTAAGAGCCAACCTTACCTCACAATTTTTTTTATTTTTTTTTAAGCTTTCCTTTTTGAAATTTTTTTTTAGCCGTGCGCGCACGGTACGCGTAATAGTTACGCGAAGTTCGCGGAATTTTTCCTCGCGGAATTTCTCAGTTTACGCCGTGCGCGTACGCTACGCGCATTCGGCGATTTTTCGAAAAAAAATTAAAATTAATTTTTGCCCCTGGGGGTCCTTCTGCCTTTGTCAGGGGGTCAGGAACTGTCCACCCTGCCCCCTTTTCACGTTCTCCACCTTTGTTTTTCACCCCCTCAGACTGCGAGAGACAAAATGGCGGCCGACACTTCCTGGTTTCGACCGATTTGAATGTTTACTGAGATCTAACAACCAATCAGAATCGCGCTCGTGCACAGCGGCGTGCGCGTACGGTAAGCTTACGGTACGCGCTCGGAGCGCGCCCATAGATATATATATTGATTTAAATGCTATTTTCTCAGGAACTACTGAACAGATTGACACCAGACCTGCAAAAGGCACTTCCCTGACCTGAGGACTACCTCTCTGCCAAATTTCAAGTAATTCTGTTCAGCCGTTCGGGCTGTAGCTCGGACTAAAGGTCCTATGGAAAAATGCATGGGGAAAACGCGTTTTGGGACTCCCCTTTTTCTCAGCCCCCGCTTGACGAATCCCCCCGAGACTTTCAGGGTAGGAGCGGAGCGGAGCGCCCCACATATTTTGAGAATTTCGCGAGGATTCGTCAATCGGCGCCAAAGTTATTCCAAATAGAATGTTGCGGATTTCCTATGGAAACACGGTCCTAACTATAACTATCTACTGGCGACCGACAGTAGATAATATATATATATATATATATATATATATATATATATATATATATATATATATATATATATATATATATATATATATTTTTTTTTTTGATCCAAATACACAAGTGAATGCACATTCAGAGTCCCAGATATATCAGGCAGGTAGCAGTTTATTGTTCGAACAATAAACTGCTACCTGCCTGATATATCTGGGACTCTGAGTGTGCATTCACTTGTGGATTTGGATCATTAGAAATTGCCGGACTTTGGGCATACTGGCGCTGTGCACCAACTGACAACAGGCTCGGGCTCAGAATGACCCGCTTTCAAGGAACCAATATATATATATATATATATGCTGGTGTTTCCTTGTGTAGCAGTAAGCCTCTGAAGAAGGGAGTAATCCTAAAACGCGTCAGGTCACTGCAGTCGCTGGGTGTGCCTTTCCCTTCCCTGACCCGGAGAACGCCGAGTGTGAGTGCACCCCGCCTTTGTGGGCAATTGTGGTTTTGAAAATACAGACGGCCGGCCCGGCCGTGGGGAGCACCGCCACGTATGACAGCGGCTCCGCAGCTGTTCCATGGATAGCAGAGCGGCACGAACAGGCGAGTGGCTGTATGGGGGAAAGTGCTATTGGCACACTCAAGATTGATAAACCTGGACATTTATACACTTGGATGCCAGCAGCCCACATGGGTGTTATTGATAGGACTCCCAGTCCCAGGATTCATTGCAACGATACTCACCTGAGTTTCATTTAACAAATTATTAAAGGGATGAACACTGGGAGTCAGTGTGCTGGTGTTTCCTTGTGTAGCAGTAAGCCTCTGAAGAAGGGAGTAATCTTGAAACGCGTCAGTTCACTTCAGACGCTGGGTGTGCCTTTCCCTTCCCTGACCCGGAGAACGCCGAGTGTGAGTGCACCCCGCCTTTGTGGGCAATTGTAGTTTTGAGAATATATATATATATATATATATATATATATATATTACCTACTGGCGGTCGCCAGTAGGTAGTTATAGTTAGGACCACGTTTCCATAGGAAATCCGCAACATTCTATTTTGAATAACTTTGGCGCCGGTTGACGAATCCTCGCGAATTTTTCAAAATAGGTGGGGCGCTACGCTCCGCTCCTACCCTGAAAGTCTCGGGGGGATTCGTCAAGCGGGGGCTGAGATAAAAGGGGGGCGTTTTTCCCATGCATTTTTCCATAGGACCTTTAGACACAGCTACAGCCCGAACGGCTGAACAGAATTACTTGAAATTTGGCAGAGAGGTAGTCCTCAGGTCAAGGAAGTGCCTTTTGTAGGTTTGGTGTAAATCTGTTCAGTAGATTCTGAGAAAATAGCCTTTAAATCAATATATATATCTGAGCCAGCTTACGGTGCGCTTACGGTGCGCTTACCGTACGCGTACGGTGGCGTGCGCGAGCGCGATTCTGATTGGCCCTTAGATCTTAGTAAACATTCGAATCGGTCGAAATCAGGAAGCGGCGGCCGCCATTTTCTCTCTCGCACTCTGACAGGGGGTTGAAAAATCAAGTGCAAAAACATGTAAAGGGGCTGTTTACACAGCTCCCAAGCACCTAGCCATGTCGAGGGAGTCCCCAACGATCCCCCAAGTGAAAAAAGGCAATTTTAATTTTTTCGAAAATTTCGCCGATTACGCTTACCGTACGCGTACGGTAAGAAATAATAATAATAAAAAAAAAATATCCACATTCTCCCCACCCCGTGTGCAAAAGGTGCCCGAAGGGCACCTTTTGTGCTTGGCTTAATAGAGCTAAACAAAACATATATTTTACCTGTCACAACGATGCTCATCATATGTCCTCCATGTGCGCACGGTGCGCGAAGCACATCGTGCGTTTATGGCCCATCTAGCGTAACGAGGGGAACGCGGTGCGCGAAGTGCACCGCATGCTCACTGTGCGCGCACGATGCGCGAAGCGCACCGTGCGCGCACGGAACGAACTGCGTTAAGTGGGCGCGCACGCCACTAATGGCGTAAAGTAACTTAGCATTTAAAAAAACGTACAAATTCACTGAAAAAACCATAGGTTTCACACACGTTATAGTTAGGAATTAGCATTTAAAAAACCTTGCAAATTCACTGAAAAAACCATAGGTTTCACACATGTTATAGTTAGCTGGACATTTTACTGATAAAAAACCAATGAAATTCCCCCGTTATAGTTACTGTAGGCAACTATAACTCACGCGACCGTAATCCTCTGCTGATGACATATGTGTCTTTATGAAAAAAAAATATTTGTAATATATGTATAGCTAAAATTTAATGGAAGAAGACATGGGCAAATAAGTGTCTAAATACAGTATTAGCATCAGCAGAGGATTACGGTCGCGTGAGTTATAGTTGCCTACAGTAACTATAACGGGGGAATTTCATTGGTTTTTTATCAGTAAAATGTCCAGCTAACTATAACATGTGTGAAACCTATGGTTTTTTCAGTGAATATATATATATATATATATATATATATATATATATATATATATATATATATTCACTGAAAAAACCATAGGTTTCACACATGTTATAGTTAGTGGAAATTTTACTGATAAAAAACCAATGAAATTGCCCCGTTATAGTTAGCGCAGGCAACTATAACTCACGCGACCGCAATCCTCTGCTGATGCTAATACTGTATTTAGACACTTATTTGCCCATGCCTTCTTCCATACATTTTTAGCTATACATATATTACAAATATTTTTTTTTCATAAAGACACATATGTCATCAGCAGAGGATTGCGGTCGCGTGAGTTATAGTTGCCTGCGCTAACTATAACGGGGCAATTTCATTGGTTTTTTATCAGTAAAATTTCCACTAACTATAACATGTGTGAAACCTATGGTTTTTTCAGTGAATTTGCAAGGTTTTTTAAATGCTAATTCCTAACTATAACGTGTGTGAAACCTATGGTTTTTTCAGTGAATTAGTACGGTTTTTTAAATGCTAAGTTTTTTTCCCTTATAATAAGCCCTGTACATTTGGTGGCCTACGGCCACCAAAAGCACAGGGGGTGGGGTAAGTGTGGATAGTGTTTTTTTCCATTGTAATAAGCCCAGCACATTTGGTGGCCTTCGGCCACCAAAAGCACAGGGGGTGGGGTAAGTGTGGATAGTGTTTTTTTTATTTTTATTTTTTTACCGTACGCTTACCGTAAGCGTACGGTAAGCGTACCCCGCGAAATTGCCGAAAAAAAAATAAAACCGTTTTTGCACTTGGGGGATGTTTGGGGACTCCCTCAACATGACTATGTGGGAGGGAGTTGTCAAAACAGCCCCTTTACATGTTTTTTGGCTTCCGATTTTAAAAATCTCTCTCAGTGCGAGAGACAAAATGGCGGCCGCCGCTTCCTGGTTTCGGCCGATTCGAATGTTTACTAAGATCTAAGAGCCAATCAGAATCGCGCTCGCGCACGCCACCGTACGCTTACCGTAAGCGTACGGTAAGCGTACCGTAAGCTGGCTCAGATATATATATTGATTTAAAGGCTATTTTCTCAGAATCTACTGAACAGATTTACACCAAACCTACAAAAGGCACTTCCTTGACCTAGGGACTACCTCTCTGCCAAATTTTGAGTAATTCTGTTCAGCCATTCGGGCTGTAGCTCGTTCTAAAGGTCCTATGGAAAAATGCATGGGAAAAACGCGTTTTGGGACCCCCCTTTTATCTCAGCCCCCGCTTGACGAATCCCCCCGAGACTTTCAGGGTAGGAGCGGAGCGTAGCGCCCCACCTATTTTGAGAAATTCGCGAGGATTCGTCGACCGGCGCCAAAGTTATTCAAAATAGAATGTTGAGGTTTTCCTATGGAAACGTGGTCCTAACTATAACTACCTACTGGCTATCGCCAGTAGGTAATATATATATATATATATATCAATCCAGACTTTATTTCGGTATTATTTCACACCATAAAAGTACACATATACAACACATAAATTATTAACATTAATCATAGTTAAAAACATCCATAGTACATGAGGCAAATAGCAAGTTTAAAAGAAAGTGCAAATATTATCAGGTTTGGTAGGTGTTAAAAAGGTATTCCAGTGGTTAAACTAATCATATATATATATATATTCTACTGGCGGTCGCCAGTAGATAGTTATAGTTACAACCTAGTTTCCATAGGAAATCTCAAAATTCTATTTTGAATAACTTTGGCGCCGGTTGACGAATCCTTGCGAAATTTTCAAAACGAATGGGGCGCTCCGTTCAGCTCCTACCCTGAAAGTCTCGGGGTGATTCGTCAAGCAGGGGCCGAGAAAAAAGGGGGGTCCAAAAACACGTTTTTCCCCTGCATTTTTCCATAGGACCTTTAGACACAGCTACAGCCCAAACGGCTGAACAGAATTACTTGAAATTTGGCAGAGAGGTAGCCATTAGGTCAAGGAAGTGCCTTTTGCAGGTCTGGTGTAAATCTGTTAAGTATTTCCTGAGAAAATAGCATTTAAAAGCATATATATGTGGGCGGAGCCTAACCACACATCTCATCCTGAGATCTGTTTGGCTGTCAGCACTTCATCCAAGAAGTGTTGGCAGCCATCTTGGGACCAATATACATGATAGCACCTCATTAAAAAGCATTGCAGTTAATAGAAGGTTTTAAGACTTTAGTTACATTATAAATCATTTGTTGATGGTACCATACTCATTTTAGGAATTGTGGTATGTTCTAAGGTGATTTCACCATGTGAAAAAGCCTTCTGCTGGGATATCACGATTGAGAGAAAAATATTTTCTCATGCTTTTACCACAGAGGTTTGGAAGGTGATCTATAAGCTAAACTGAGAGCTTATTTTCTGTAAATTCATATTATCTTTCTCAGTCATGTGAGAATGAAGTCTGACATTCTCAGTAAAACATGTACATCCAACAAGGGCAGAGACTGTCAGTTGATTCCTTTGTGTTCTACTGCAGCTTCCCAGAGTGTTCCAAAGAACTACTAGGGCGCTAACAGTCCTACTTATGATAAACATATGGCACACCTGAAGCCATCTTGCTTGGATTAAAGTGGTAACTCTTAAAACATTTAATTTAAAAAGGAACAAAATGAGGGGGTTCATTTTTCCATAAAAAGTATGATTAGTGCTGCAGAAAGAAAAATTAGGGCACATTTTGAGTGACTTCTCAAATCCTCTTCTATTTCATTAAAAAATTCTGACATGCAGACTGAAACATGCACTTTCAATACCAGCAGCAGTTTTCCCTGGTGAGCAGTAGCTTTACTACAGCCATCTAATGAGCAAAAAGAGTGCTAACATTCTGAATTTATGGCAAATGTGTGACACATCTGAATGCCTTCTTGATGGAATCAAAGTAAAAAACTGAAAGTATTTCCTACTGAGGAGACTGCAGTAAATGAGGAAATTAGGAAACTTCATAACAAATAAGTCTCCCAAGATGGCCACCAGAGACAAAAGAGCCCAAATGTAGCCCAAATATCACCCAGATGTAGCCCAAGTATAGCCCAATGACAGAATGTCCCAGAATGTTCTTAAAAACAACTAGAGCGCTTACTGTCTTCATTGTGACAAAAGTATGGCACACCTGAAGCCATCTTGATTGGAATAAACTGGTAACACTTAAAACATTTAATTTAAAAAGGAACACAATGAGGGGGTTCATTTTGCCATAGAAATTATGATTAATGCTGAAGAAAGAAAATTAGGGCACATTTTGAGTGACTTCTCAAATCCTCTTCTATTTCATTAAAAAATTCTGACATGCAGACTGAAACATGCACTTTTAATACCAGGAGCAGACTTGCATGGTGAACAGTAGTTTTACTACAGTGATCTAATGAGCAACTAGAGTGCTAACATTCAGAATTTATGGCAAATGTGTGACATATCTGAATACCTTCATGATGGAATCAAAGTAAAAAACTGAAAGCATTTCCTACTGAGGAGACTGCAGTACATGAGGAAATTAGGAAACTTCATAACAAATAAATCTCCCAAGATGGCCACCGGAGACAAAAGAGCCCAAATGTAGCCCAAAATCACCCAGATGTAGCCCAAATAGAGCCCAATGACAGAAGTGTGCAAAACACTTATTATTTTGTGTTTTTGCAGTGTTATATAGTGCAGACTTGTCAGGTATTGGAGTGCTTTACATGAGCATTGGTTACATCACACAAGAACAAATTCATTTTGGTTGTAGACATGGGGAGACTAAGTGATTTGACCAGAATCACAGAATGTCGAGCTGAAAAGAAACTTCAACCTGGTTCCCCATTTGCAAAGTCTGCAGTTCTGGAAGTAACACCACATCCTCTCCCCTAAGTGCAACATTTAATCAAGTGGTCAACTGGATAAAAAAACATAAAGATAACAAACAATTTAAAAGTGCTTTGTCGCTATTTGAAAACTCAGAAAATATGTCCTTATTTTAGTCTTTTAGAGCACTAACCATAATTTTGATGCCAATAAGACCCTCTCATATATGTAATTTCTAAAGGAAATGCTCTAGGTATTACAGTTTTGATTACATCAAGATGATGTCAGGCGTTCCACACTTTTGTAATAAATATAGAATGTTAGCAATCTAGTTGTTCATTAGGATACTGTTGAGAGGCAGAGGCCAGGGGCACGGACTCTGAAAATTGAAGGCAGGTAGGAGGGTGCAAAGGCAACAATTTAACCACACTGAGCAGGCAGGAAGGGCTGTGGAAGCACAACAGACTATGGAGGGCAGTGGAAAGGGGGGCAGGGGCAACAAACCAACAATACAGGACTTGCAAGAGAGGCTGTGGCAATGTAATAGACCATTGTGGGCAGAAGGAAGAGGCAATGGTAAAACAACCATACATGCCAACAGACCCGATTCAGCCAGGAAACGTCCAATGTTTTTAAGCTCAAATGGGCTTTATTTGATCTGTCTCCTGTCTACAATCTCCTCTTTTTCAATGTAACTCAAAGGGGAAAATCAATACCCCAGTTTTTTTTCAAAATCTCCCTCTTACCAAGTTCAAAATGTTCGCAAGTATGGTACATTGGATCATGGAAGGAAATGGGATAGGGACATGGACTTGGATAACAGAGGACAGGAGGGACATGGAGAGGTGCACCAAACTGACCCTGCAGGGCAGGCATCAGGGTTTGCAGCAGCATAATACACCACACAGGGCATGCAGGACGGGAGGGCAGCACAACAATCCATAGAAAGCAAGAGGGAGGGGACAGGACCATGCACATGGACAACAGAGAACAGAGGGGCAAGAGGCAATGGTAGCTAGCTGACCATAATGGACAGACAGGAGAGAAAGCTGCAGCATAACAGACCATAAAGGGCAGGAGGGACGG
This sequence comes from Triturus cristatus, assembly GCF_964204655.1. Lineage (NCBI taxonomy): Eukaryota > Metazoa > Chordata > Amphibia > Caudata > Salamandridae > Triturus > Triturus cristatus. The sequence goes on along the minus strand of NC_140585.1, from coordinate 413,149,417 downwards.
ATCAGGGGCATTACAATGGAACAGACAAGCCAGGAGGGAGGGAGTAGGGGTCTGCACATGTAAACAGAGGGCTGGGGGCAAGGGGGCAGGGCAGGAGCAGCAAGATAGCCATGGAGGTCAGGCAGGATGGGCACTAAAAGCAAGACACACCATGAAGAGCAACAGTGAGACTGTGATGGCATACACACGGACCATGGAGGGAAGGTGGGAGGGGGTCAGGGACAGCTAACTGACCACACAGGGAAGGTAGGAGGGGCCATGGCAGCACAGAAGACCATGCATGGCAAGTGGGAGGGTTAGTGGCAGCACAATGGCTATGATGGGCAAGAAGGAGGGTGCAGGGGCATGCACAAAGGACGATGGAGGATAGAAGGGAGGGTCAGGACCTGTGCACAGACAAGAAAGTTCAGGGGAAGGGGCCTCACAACAGACCACACGGGGCAGGCAGGAGGAGCAGTTGCAGCACAACAGACCAGGGAGGGCAGAAGGGTGTGGCAGTACAATGGACCATGTAGGACAATAGGAAGAGGATAGGGACATGGCATGTGGACAGGCAGGGTGGAGGTGGCAGGGACAGGTTACAGTCATCTGACAATGCTAGGCAGGTGGGAGGGGAGCGGCAGCTCAACAGAACACTCAGAGTAGATAGGAGTGGCAGGTCCATGGGACATGGTGGGCAAAAAGGATGGAGCAGGGGCATGCACAAAGACATCGGAGGGCAGGGGGAAGGAGAATAGGGGCAGCAAGCTAAGCACAGAGTTTAAGCAGGAGGTCAATGATGGGGCATAGAATTGGGCAATGGAGGGCAGGAGGAGTGGACTGGTACATCATACTAAATTGAGGGCAGTGGCAGCACATCAGACCATGCATGGCAGGAGGGAGGCGGCTAGTCCATGGATTCACATAACAGAGGATAGGGAGGAGGGGGATGGGGCAGCAAGCTAACTGTTCAGAGAAGGCAGGTATTAGGAACTTTATTGTTTTTAAAACATTGTGTCTGTGCGAACTACTTAAAATATGAACAAGTATGCAGCATAATCTCACTTTTATTCAGGAAGAAGAGAACGTTTGTCACTGTGACTCCGGGCTCACTTGGCAGAAAGACCCCCTGACTCTCCACCCCCTATCGCAAAATGTAATGCCCGTGAAAAGGGTAGGTGTACACAGTGTTATATAGAACATAGTCCTGAGAGCACGATTGAAAATGAAAACTAGATATAGTGTATGGTATAAACTATGCACCAAAAAGTGTGATATAATATGAACTGGGCGTGAAATATAATATGCAATATATTGTGCGCAATGACAGATTCATTGGAGAGCGCGAGATAGCACAGGCACTAGCGCGTGCTATGCGATATGCGCCTTGGAGTGTAATATGCACAGGGCAGTGTTGTGTAACCTAACTAGTCTCTAAAGTTGTAATATAAAATATGTGCTGGGGAGTGTAACGTTGCATATGCACTGTGACAAAGATATGGATCCCAGATTGTAATATGTATGGCATAGCACTGTGCGTTATAACATAGGCATCGAGGAAGGCACGTTAGATGGGGCAATATAACCCGTGCGAAGACAAGTGTGGCATGACATATTCACGGGGTGGTGTTACAGTGCACATGGGCTAGAGAGTGTCATAGCATATGCACCAGCTAGTGGAATACAACACACAGGTGTGTGGCACTCGGCAGGCAATGGTGGGTGTAACACAGCATTGGGCTCTGTCAGGAGCGCGCTGTGACTCTCAAGTGATGTTCGTCCCCTTTCCAGACAGTAAAATAAAAAGCATTACACATCCGGCAGTGGATGTGTGTTTTATTAACCGTGAGGGGAGTTTCTTGCATAGTTTTGGTCGAATTTTTGTCGAATCCCCTTTGAATGGCTTGGTGTGCATTAAATGTGCCCGTCAATAGCTACCCATGTTTGTATAAATCAGGGGTACTCACAAACTTTCTCTCAGGGGCCAAATTTACAGTGTGGTTTGTGGCCGAGGGCCGCACCGGTGGGGGCGGGGGCAGTGGGGGAGGGGGCGGGGCTAGAGCAAAAAAAAAAACTGTGACCATGAGGTTGAACACAGGCCCCTGCAGCAGACGCCTTCGTCCACTGAGCCACCAGACCCGGCATTCACACATCTCTATCTATCTATCTATCTATCTATCTATCTATCTATCTATCTATCTATCTATCTATCTATCTATCTATCTATCTATCTATCTATCTATCTATCTATCTAGCTCTGTCTCCCTCCCTCCCTCTATCACTCTCCCTCTCTCTGTCTCTGTCTCCCTCTCTCTCTATCTATTTCTCCCTCTCTCCCTCCCTCAGTCTCCCTCTGTCTCACTCACTCTATCTCCCTCCCTCTCTCTGTCTCAGTCCCTCCCTCCATCCCTCCCTCTTGTCTCCCTCCCTCTTGTCTCCCTCCCTCTATCTCCCTCCCTCTGTCTCCCTCCCTCTGTGTCTCCCTCTCTCCCTCCCCCTCTCTGTCTCCCTCCCTCTCTCTATCTCTCTCCTTCTCTCTCTCAATCAGTTTGTCTCCCTTTCTCTCTGTCTCCGTCCCTCTCTGTCTCCCTCCCTCTCCATCTGTTCTCCCTCTGTCCCCATCCCTCCCTCTGTCTCCCTCCCTCTCCCAACTTGTCTGTCACTCTCGCTGTGTCTCCCTCCCTGTCTCCTGCTCTGTCTTCCCCCTCTCCCTCTCTCCCTCTCTCTGTCGCACTCTGTCTTCCTCCCGCTTTAAACTCACCGGCTGCTCTCACTAGCTGCTGCACCCCCCCCTCCCCCTTCCCTGTCCTTCATCTCACCCGGCGCTGAGTCCGCTTCCCTGGAACCCTGGAACACAAACAGCCGCCGCAACCAAGTACTTCACAGGTCTTTTAAAGGCGAATTCACTTGTTAATGAGGCTTTGTTGTATTTCATCTCTTCTTAGCGCCCCTGCATCTCCACTCATTCAGAGTGGAGATGCAGGGGCGCTAAGAAGAGGTGAAATACAACAAAGCCTCATTAACAAGTGAATGGTTTTTTAAAGAATCGCCCGGCCCCCATAGCTCTTGCACAGGTACACAGCGGCGTCACTAGGGTTGGTGTCACCCAGTGCCATAACTCGTGGTGTCACCCCCGGACAGGGTGCAATATTCCTACATTAAATCCTGTGCGCATCTCTCTTGAGCTGCTCCGTCCCAGACCCTGCACTGCTCACCCACAGAAGCCCAGGTCAGACTTCCTGCCACCCCCTGCCCATTCTGTGACCCCGCGCTTCTCCCTTCCCTTCGAACACCGCACTGCTGATATATTCCGTAATTTGGACATATTAGGACAGTGGTTTGGCCATTAGGAGTGACAAGTGTTTTGCTGGCTAAATTGCTTTGTGTAAAATCGCAAATCTGGAATTGTAGCTTTGCCCCCTCAAATGAATTCTGAGGTTGCCTAATTGTCTGCATGCCCTTTTTGATGATATATTGGAGCGCTCTGAAACATATTTTACTTCTATTAAGCACTATAAGGAAAGTGTTCAACAAGGTTCTCTATTGTTTTGCCATGTTTGTAAGGCACAATGTTGTAATAATCGCGTGCATGGCCTGTTGTACATTGTGTCGTGTGTTCCGCCAGCACTTAATATATGTAACAGCGCCTCATCCTTCTTTGCTGTAGAGTGGTTTTGCTGCAGTCTCTGTCTGCCTCCACAGTCCCCCCCCCCCTTGCTTCCCTCCTTTCTTCTCTTTTCACAGTTCACTAACTTTGTCTCAAGGGAATTTTCCAATTGATTACAGACACTTTGCGCAGGACTTTGTGATGAACGCAGATGTCGGGAGCAGCTCGTCCTCTGCCGGCGCGGTGGCGGTGTCACCCCATGTGATGGTGTCATCTGGTGCGGTCCGCTCCCCCGCACCCCCCCTAGTGACGCCACTGCAGGTACAGGTCTGCAAGGTCCGCGGGCCGCCAGGGAAGGCTTGCCGGGCCGCTGGCGGCCCGCGGGCCGTACTATGAGTACCCCTGGTATAAATAAACGACAAGGGTGTCTACCCGGATTAGGCACGGTAGGGCATCAGACATGTCAGAGCTTCACTAGTGGTGTAAATACATTCCACGTGGATTCATTGCATGCATAGTCGCCTTTTAATGAATATCACGCAAATCGTCATGGTGATAGCTACGTACGGTTTGTCCAGCATGTCCTAGGTGTGTCTATAAATATATATTTTTTAAAAATAATAAAAAACAGTGGCCGGCCCTGGGGATTGGGGTCAAAAAAATATAATTAGGAGACAGGCCCTGGGGGATGGGGTCATCAGGGCCAATAAATTAGAATAAGAAGGGGAACCACACAGCCCCCCTTCTTAAAAAATTAAAATAAATAAAAGACTGGCATCGTGCCGGAGGCCATGCCCCCTCCGAGCAGCACTCTGCAAACGCGCCCCCAACAGGCATCTCCAGTATGTGCCAGGGAGCTGCGCTGCAGACAGGTGTTCTGAGGCCAAGCCCCTTTTTACACCTCTCTGCAACGCAGCTCTGTGGCGCTTACTGGAGGTACCTAGTGGTCTAGTTTGACCCTAGGGACCCTTAGGATTCAAGGGGACTTAATCTCTCAACTTAGAACAGCCACAGGGCGCGTTTACACAGTGGTGAAGGGAGGGGACGGGGCCTGAGGTGACGTGTGCAAACACGCACTATGGCACGTTTTAAATTGGGGATATAATTTCCCTTCAATACTGAGGGCCCCTGGGGGCTAACTAGCCCACCAAGTGCTTCCAGTAAGCGACACTGAGCTGCATTGCAGAGAGGTGGTCCAGGCCGTGCCACTTTTTACACCTCTCTGCAACGCAGCTCTGTGGCACTTACTGGAGGTACCTAGTGGGCTAGTTGGACCCTAGGGACCCTCAGGATTCAAATGAACTTACTCTCCCAACTAAAAACGGACACAGGGCGTGTTTACACAGTGGTGAAGGGGGGGGACGGGGCCTGAGTTAACGTGTGCAAAAACGCCCTGTGGCCTGTTTTAAGAGGTAGCTTTAATCCCCATGCCCTATTATATACTAGGGGCTTACAGAGATGGTCATGCTAATCACAGGAGGACCCCAACGCATAATGTTCCCTAGTGTATTTAGGTGTTTTCACTGTATTCTAAGTGTCTTTTAACATTGCACTGGCTCTAGGACTGGTTAGTCAGACTCAGTTACCACCAGTATCCGTCTGAAAAAGTTGAGGGTACAGGATGATTTTGCAACAAGGTTTCTTTCTGCTCTTCTTTTTGTTCTTTCTGCACGTTATCCTTCTTCCTGCACTTATCTTCGTATTTGAGGACTTCTGTTGCTTCTTTCTGCACTTCTTTTGTTTCTTTCTGTGCATTGTTTCTTCTTTCTTCACATGTCCTATCTCTGTAGGCATAGTTAGAAATTAGCATTTAAAAAACCTTTGAAATTCACAGAAAAAAACATAGGTTTCAGGCACGTTATAGTTAGGAATTAGCATTTAAAAAACCTCAGAAATTCACTGAAAAAAACATAGGTTTCAGGGGTGTTATAGTTAGTTGGACTTTTCACTTGTACAAAACCATTGAAATTCCCCCGTTATAGTTAGTTCAGCTAACTATAACTCGCGCGCCCACAATGCACTGCTGATGACGTCACATATTACATCACTCATGACATGGTCAGTGACATCACTCATGACATCACTGATGACATCTCAAATGACATCACTGATGACATCACTGATGACATCATCCTTGTGATAGAGTGGCAGACCTCCTCTCACCCTAATATAACCTTTGATACACACATTCAAAAATAGAGACTAACATTTTCAAAACAATGGACATCACCAATACCAGTTACAACAACCTATTCAGTAATTCTAAGATCCACATATACATCCACTCATTCACCAACAGTCCTATACAGTCACTCATACATGTACTCACTCATCATATGTACTCATACACGTATACATCCTGTTACACAATGCCACTCATCCATAGAGTTACTCACACACATAGTCACTCATGCTAATAAAGAATCAAACATACATTTACTTGCATATACAGTTATACACACACCACCACACTTACTTCTACGGAAACTTACACATACTTAGTCTTTTAAACAATCACTTATAGAAACACATACTTATTCATACAGGAACTCTTTCAATCTCTCACTCTCACATATACTCACATATATACATCAATAGTCACATATACTAGTTTAAAACATATGTATGTAACCCATAAAGACACTATTGAGACAGTCATTCACTCACTAACACACCCATACACACACTCATCCACCCATACAGTCCTGCACACATGCTGTGTTCAACACATACAAACAGTGAGTCACTCATTCATGCACCTATGCACTACGTAATAGCCCCCACCGAACCATGCAGACACTCAGACTGATACTCAAAAAACCAACTAATAACCTATATAGACACCCATGTAGCTACTCACCAACCCATGCAGCCACTTATACACAAAGTGAGAGACTGATACAGATATTTACATATTTAAACATTACTCACTAAGCCATGTATTCACTATGATACACTTAATCAGTCAGTTACACAATCAATTTTTCAAAAACAAATCATCCATTTAGACACTTATATACCCATTTATTCTTCCATCAACCTTGAGATATACATATATAAAACATATTTAATTTTCAGAAAAACACACATTCACTGGATGATGTCATCATCAGTGATGTCATTTGAGATGTCATCAGTGACGTCATGAGTGATGTCACTGACCATGTCATGAGTGATGTAATATGTGACGTCATCAGCAGTGCATTGCGGGCGCGCGAGTTATAGTTAGCTGAACTAACTATAACGGGAAAATTTCAATGGTTTTGTACAAGTGAAAAGTCCAGCTAACTATAACACCCCTGAAACCTATGTTTTTTTCAGTGAATATATATATATATATATATATATATATATATATATATATATAACAAGCTCCATGGGGAATTGTCCAACAAATGAGCATCACTCGAGAGGAAGTAGCCTTTCCCCAACAGCCTTTATTGGTAAGGGCATGCGCGGTCTGAGATAATTACCAGCACCTGACTCTCGCCAACGCGTTTCGTACAACTTTTTCACATGCTTTTAAAAGTCAGTAAGGTGCATTATGGTCTTTAAAGTTCCCAAGTTCGGCATTATCGTTTGCCCTAATGGGCTGCTCAGTAATTCCTGTACTTAGCCTTTGGGGTTTAAAGTCCGTTTTCATCCTTAAATTAATGCACCTTCAATCCGATGCTATTATAAAGAATCCGCATGAGCTCCTCTGGCCACGCACGCCCTCAATCCATGCTTCCTACCCACTCGCTGAGCTCTCCATCTCTAAGAGCTCCGTGGCCCCCTCACCAGGGGTGGTGCATGCTCAGCACCAGGACGGCCGCTAATATAACAAGCTCCATGGGGAATATATATATATAATAGTTTCTTACCTGTAACTCCAGTTCTCTTGTAGGAGTATATCCGTGATAAGTCATAAGCATTTGAATAGTCCCGCCCACGTGCGGTGACCCCGGGGCACTTCATTAGATATATCTTCTTAAGTTGTCATTTTTCGCTTTCTTCGGGAAGGCCTGTGTAGACACTTACGAGATAGAAAGACAATAATGCGGCCTACACTGGCCATTACTTAATTGGGCCTTCAATTTCCTTCCTATAAAGTGCACCTTGCAGCTCTAACTTCCTTTTTCAAAATTCCAGTTAATACAGATTTTCTAGAAGGTTTGAGGAAAGTTTTTCCTACCTTCAGACGTCCTTCTCCTCCTTGGGAGCTTAATGTGGTTCTTTCTCGACTGATGCGGGAGCCTTTTTAACCCATTCATAGGGCTTCTATCCAGCATCTGTCTTGGAAGACAGCTTTCCTTGTAGCCATTACTTCTGCCCGCAGGGTTAACGAACTCCAGGCACTAAGTTGTCAAGAACCATACACAGTTTTCCATTACTCTAAGGTGGTGATGAGGACACATCCGAAATTCCTCCCTCAAGTTATTTCGGATTTCCATGTAAATCAAACAATTTCACTACCTACCTTTTTTCAGCATCCCTCTTCTCCTGCTGAGAGGTCGCTTCATTACCTAGATGCCAGGAGGGTTTTGAAGTTTTATTTGGACAAAACTAAGGATATTTGACGATCAGATCAGTTATGTATAAACTATGGCTCTATCCGTACAGGTCTAGCTACCTCCAATCAATCCATCTCCCGATGGATTGTTTCATGTATTCAGCTTTGTTACCAGAAAGCCAACAAGACTCTTGTTAGTAAGCCTAGGGCTCACTCTACCAGAGGAAAAGCTGCTACAGCGGCTTTACTCCGTAATCTACCTATTTCAGAAACCTTTGAGTCTGCCACCTGGAAGTCAGTCCATACATTCACAATACACTACTGCCTGGACACTGATGCCAAGGCAGATGCTCAGGTTGGACAGGCTTCCCTTCGGAATCTGTTTGCATAAAGGGAAATGTCACTTCTGTTTTTCTTCCACCGCTTGGGTGTTTATGGGATGGGCTTGCTAGTCTATTCAAATGCTTATGACAATACACGGGAATCCCCTACAAGAGAAGGAATAGTTTCTTACCTTTAACTCCAGTTCTCTTGTAGGGGTATTTACGTGATAAGTCATAAGCAACCACCCCTCCTCCCCGGTGGAAGAAGCAGACTTATCCAAGATCTAGCATAGGCATTCACTTCTCTACGCTTCCAAAAAGAACTGAATTAACTGCCACTAGCTGTGCATCATGGGATACTGGTGGGCTCTGGAGACTCTTAAAGGCACGGTATCCATTTTCAGACATGTAATGTCAGCCTATGGGGGACTTCTCTGTCCAACCATTTCATCTCTATCATGAAAAAAGGGGTTTTGTGAAGGGGAGTTTTCTATATGTATTAAACTCTATAAATTGCAAAATTTTAAAAGTACTGGCTACCTTTTTTCACTTCAAGATTAACTAATGGCCAGTGTAGCCTAGTAAGTTAGGCAGCATTACTGTCTTTCTATCTCTTAAGTGTCTAGACAGGCCTTCCCGAAGAAAGGCCAAAGATGACAACTTAAGAAGATATAGCTAATGAAGTGCTCCAGTATAACTAGGCAGACAAAGGGGAGGCAGGTGGGTCAGTGAGGTATCCACCAGAAAAAGCATTACCAAAGGAAAGTAACTTGTTCTTCTGATGGATACATCTGCCTGTGGATTCCTCACCTTTTGATTTGAATCCCCCAGCAGTCCCGCTCCCGGAAGTGGGTGTCCGCCTACCTATACCAAAAAATCCTGCCGCACAGAAGGTGCAAAGTTGCAGTCTCTCCTCACCTCTGAATGTAAGCAGTAATGCTTCGCAAAAGTGTGGAGGAAGGCCCAAGTTGCCGCCTTGCAGATGAAGGAAGTGACCCGATTAGGGCCACCCGAGTCACTTGCGACCACCTCTCAGCCTTACAAACAAATGAAGAGTCGGTCAGACAGTAGAGAATACAAACCAAAGGTATTTATTAGTCTTACACTCAAGCGGAGTCCAGTCTGACCAGCCTCCTTGGATTGTTGCAGAGGGACTGACCCTCACCAACATGGTAATACAAGATATACATTTTCAGTACCCCTAAAGACACAACCAGACTGGAATTTTCCAGTTAGTAGCTGGTGAACAAAAGAGATACAGGAGGATGAGCTGTAATCCTGGGACCGGGTACATGCTATCCCAGCTTCAAGGTTACTCTGCCCGTGCCCGTCTCTCTAAGAGTGGGAGCAGGCCTATCTACTGGTAAAGGTAAGCATTGACAAAACATTCAATTCATTAGTGCAGCGAAGCTAAACCTTGGAGAAATAAAGAAAAATTGAGGCTGCTTTCTGCTGAGGCAGACAGAGTGAGACAGAAGTTAGTTTCGATCATCATGCAAAATGTCGGTTGACTACAAAATGGTGCCGCAAATGCTAATTTAAATCGTACAAATGCATAGGGAAGTCGGCCAAAACTATTTCCAATCCAACACAGATGTCTACAACAGGGACACCTCTGGCCAAAGCCAAAGAGGAAGACTTAGCTCTAGTGGAATGAGCTTGAATATGTTCAAGAGGCTCCTTCTTGGCCAAGGAGTAGCAGATCTTGATGCACAGAATGATCCACCTGGACAGTGTTCGCTTGTGGACAGCTTTGCCTTTCATTTTTCCTGCGTATCCAATAAAGAGTTGGTCGTCCAGCCTGAAGTCCTTAGTTCTGTCCAGGTAGCAGCGGCGTCACTATAGGGGTGCGGGGGGTGCGGACAGCACCGGGTGACACCCTCACATGGGGTGACACCAACAGGGCCGGTGTGCACAGAGCAACCTAACCTTTCAGGAAGAGGAGGTGCCTGTGCGCAGTGCGCGCTGTCTCCCCTCCTTTCTTTTATTTGCTTCCAGTGAAATGGATCCAAAAAAGAAAATCACTTTTTCTGGTAATCAATGTCTATTTTTCGGAAATTTAATTCCAAAGTGCAGCATCGGGAATAAAAGTTTAAAAATATGAAAAATAAATAACTAAATAAAGTAAGACAGAGTGGTAGCAAACTGGCCAGATTGATTTTATTCACACCCAAACACATTAGCGCCACTTTTACAGAGTTTGCCAGTGAAGCGCTATTTTTGTTGTCTTGGCTTTGTTTTCCCTGGGCTTTGAACTAGTGCACCAATCCTGGAGGTACTGCAATGTGAGGATTGAAAAACAAAATGTGTACTGCGGCTCTGTATCTAGGGATGTTGTCTTTTTTTTTACCATACTACGTTTTGTAGGGATATAAGCAAGGGCCATTGAAATGGGTCCATTCAGGGCCCTGTTGTCATGTCCTAAACTTTTCAGGCAAAAGCACTCACTGATTTCTGAACAGTGAGTGTAAAAGCGTTAAGGTAACCATGTTGTTCCTGCTTACATTTCACAAGGTTTGCAAAATTTTGCATTCCCTATGATTGTTTGCTTTTTCCAGGATGCTGTCACTTTTTTTTGTGGGCCACATATTGCTCTTGCCCAGTGCGTAATTTAAATTGAGCCGCATCCAGGCGTTTATAGCCGGCAACAATTGGGTTGTAGTTGAAGGCAGTCTGAGTTTTTCTCAGTAGGGCAGTATGGGGAGAGGATGTGGCACAATGGCCAGAGCTGCTGAATTTGAACCTGGGGAACCAGGTTCAGCCTTAATAACCAGTCCGCCAGACCACTCTCCTGAGGATGCACTATCTCATGCTTAGAAAGCTTCGCAAGACCTTAGAAGCCCTGGTGTCTAAGCACCAGCAGGTGGACCCTAGCAGTGGCAAGTGTGGGTTAACCTTCAAGGTTTGTCCACCACTATTCATACTGAAGTTCACCTCCAGTCTTGCGGGCAGGCCTATGAAGCAGCACACCCTAGAACAACAGTGACCCTGTCACTGAGATCACAGGACCATTGAGAAGGGCCAGCTCTAGGGCGGTGCAACCGGTGTGACCGCACCAGGTGCTGACTTTAGGCGGAGGCATCATTTTTGCAAGTCTATTATGGTTTTAAAAGAGCTTGCTGCCTCCTTCCTGGCCTCCAGTAATTTTCGGTAACAATAAAAATGTCATGATGACTCTGGTGATTAATGTTCTTCCTAGAGAGAGATCGGAATTTTGTCTAATGGAAGATTTGACTCATGGAAAGGTAGCTCAGTGGGTTAATGTACCTGCTGCAAAGAACATGTACCATGCAGATCACAAAGTGCACATAATGTAAATAGGCCAGTGGGCTACTGCTTTTGTCACAGAGATCCTTTTGTTACTTGCAGTTTATAAGTTAAAATCCTAACGTAGAACAGTGAGCTATTAACTGTCATCTACTCCGCAGCAACACAAGTCACATTTTGTATTAACTTTTGATACATTTGAGCTACAAACAATTTATTAGTTTAAATGGTCAGATCATGCTGCAGATCTTGCATTATGAGGCAAATATGGCAGAGCCATTATTATTTAGAAAACATTTGCAAACTAGGATTTTTAGCCATTCATGTTTGAACTGCTGTTTTGGAAAAGGGAGAAGTGCTGATGACAGAAAATCCATGGCTCGGAGACAAATGGCTTGTGCTTCCACATTTTATCGTATTTGGGGACATTCTGTGATTAGAAGCATATCCCACTTTGTGAACACATTTTACTGTCAATAACTCCTTATAACCTTAAATAATCATGTGTATCCATTGGTTGATAAAACTGGGCAGTGAAACCAAACAAATACAAAAAATTGGGATGTTTGCGCATTCTGGCCACACCTCTGGCTCCGCCCACTTTTCCAATGCTTGAGTTATTCCCGCCCTCTGATTGTCCACCCACAGTTCCCCTACTTTTTCCCCCCCACTTCGACCACTGATATATCGTGTTGCTGGATAGTGGGAACACCACACCAGTAAAAAGTACCATACCTATGATATTATAAATTCCAATAAACTGTTGACTAGCAGGCAGCCCACTGTACAACCTGATTAATGAGTCATTATCTCACTGTTGTTAACAGGCACATTTTGTAAATATAGGACATACATTTACAAACGTTACTAAGGATTCTGTATGGTCCCGTTATTTGCCAACTGTGTCCACTGGCAGACTCGGGGCGGAGGAGGTCCATGCGGTAAGTCGTGAGGGGCTGACACCATGAGTTACCCGCACCGGGTGACACCAACCCTAGTGACGCCACTGCCAGGTAGAAGCTGACCACCCTCTAGGGGCAGGCAGGGAAGTCTCTCCTCCTCCTTAGAAGGGTGAGGGGGAGGATAGAATGTGGGTAAAGTGAAAGATTGCCCTAGGTGGAAGGGAGTGATCACCTTAAACAGGAAAGCAGCTCTGGTCCTGAGAACCATCTTAGCTGCTTGGATAGATGTGAAAGGAGGTTTAGAACTAAGAGCCTGCAGCTCACTATCCCTCCTGGCAGAGGTAATCGCAATCAGAAAGAATGTTTTGAATGAAAGATGCCTAAAAGGACAACTATGTAGAGGCACAAAAGAAGAGCCCATCAGGAAAGTAAGAACTACATTTTAATTCCACTGAGGCATAATAAAAAGAGTGGGAGGAAATATATTAGTAAGAACCTTAATGAATCTCATGACTATGGGGGACTTAAACAACGATGGTTGGTCTGGCAAACAAAGAAAGGCTGACAAGGCCGACAAGTAGCCCTTAACAGTTGCTACAGCACAACCCTGCTGAGCCAAAGAAAGAGAAAAATTAAGACTATCAGACAAATGGACCTTTAAAAGATCAATTAAACTCTCTCCACACCATTTATCAAACCTGGCCCTCCTATTGGAATAAGAAAAAGAGGTAGATTGTGCACACCTTGCGTAATGAAATATTCAAGGTTATTTGTGATCAAACTGATCAACATTCCATGCTAAACAGATGCCTGCCTAGCATGCGTAATGAATGTAAGAGGGGCCAAGTTCCTAGGGCAACTTGGGCTGAAGCGTGCACAGCAAAGTGTGATTTACAACATTTACAACAAATTTCCAACAAAATTTTTACTCATTTAACTGTATTTATTTTCATACCTTTTTGGTGTACTTTTTCTTCAAGGAAAATATATGTAGTTCTGAGCATTACATCTGAATTAAGGATAATCAATTCAAAATTTATTATTTCAAAAATTATTATACAGCATTCAAAGTGATTGTTAATTCACAATAATAATTTTTGAAATAATATTTATTTTAATTGATTATACTTAATTGAGATGTCATGCTCAGAATTACATATATTTCTCTTAAAGAAAAACCACCTACTGTAATAGACAGGTTTGGAGGAATGTCTTATGGCCGATAAAATAACATCCACCACATCCAGTGGGAGAGAGAAAGACCTCAGATTGTCCCATTCAATCTCCAGGCATGAAGGTGCAGGCTCTGGAGGTGGGGGTGTAGAACCTTCCCCTGCCAAACGTATCGCCCGCAATTCCAGAAGATTGACGTGAAGCAATCTCTCCTCTAGAGACCAAAGACCCTTGATCTCCAGATGCCCCAGATGAGCACCCCACCCCACCCCAGGGTGGAGACACCTGTTATCACTATGGTCACCGGAGAAGGAGATTACGGTTTCCCTTGAGACAGGATGCCTGAAACACTCCACCATAACAGATCAACTGCAGTGTCTCTGGAGATTCTGACCACCTCCCTGAGATCCCCGTTGTGTTGGAACCAGTGCCTGCGGAGGCACCACTGGAGTGCCCTCATGTGCCAGCGTGCATGGTTGACCAACAGTATGCAGGAAGCGAACAGACCGAGCAGGTGCAAAACCTTCGGGACTGGAACAGCCGCTCCATCTTGAAACATTGGGATCATAGCTTAGATGTCTAGAACCCTCTAAGGAGGTTGGAAAGCACAACTCAGAGTAGTATCCAGTACTGCTCCTATGAACAGGATTCAGTGAGAGGGCACCAAGTGAGATTTGGTTACATTTATCGAAAAACCCAAGTGGAACAACAGCCGAGTTGTTACTTGCAGATGATGAAGCACCATCTCTGGCGACCTTGCTTTGAGTAGCCAGTCATCCAGATAGGGGAAAATAGGAATCCCTGACCTTCTGAGATGCGCTGCCACCACTGCCGTCACCTTCATGAAGACACGTGGTGCGGATGTAAGACCCAACGGAAGGACCGGAAACTGTAAAACGGAGATACCTCGGATGCGACTTCAGGATGGGAATGTGAAAATATGCATCTTTTAAATCGATTGACACCATCCAGTCTTCCTGCTGCAGAGCCAGAAGAACCTGAGCTAGGGTCAACATCTGAATATCTCCTGCTTGAGGTAAAAACTCAAGACCCTGTGGTCTAGGATCCGCCTTAATCGCCTGTCCTTTTTGGGAATCAGGAAATATCGGGAGTAGCATCCCTGACCCCTTTCCTGCTCTGGAAAAACCTCTAGCACACCCTTCTGTGACAAGGACAGGACCTCTTGTTGCAGAAGCAACAGGTGGTGCTCCAAACACCAACCCTGGCGAGGAGGGTAAGGAGGGGGAAACTCCCGGAAAGGAAGGGCGTACCCATTTTCTACAAGATTCAAAACCCAAAGATCTGACGTAACAGATTTCCAATTTTGTAGAAAATGGGACACCCAACCTCCCACGGATCCAACATGCTCCAAGATGGGGGATCTAGAGCTGCTTCCCTGCGGATCCAGTAGTGGGGGCAGGGGAGGAGGAGAAGGGGACCTGTTGGGGAGCAGACATTTGCAGACAACCCCTTCCCTCTTGAAAATGTATACAGTGGGTTCTGTTGTTGCTGCTGACAACCCCGAAATAGAGCAGACATCCCAAAGCCCCGAAATCTCCAGAAACCAAAACCCCTAGGTTGGGATTGTAAGCCTAAGGATCTAGCAGTAGCTCTGTTATCCTTAAAACGTTGTAGAGCTAAGTCAGCCTTGGTCCCAAAGAGTCTAGAGCCATCAAAGGGAAGATCCAACAGTGTGGCCTGGACGTACTGAGCTACTGAGAGAATCGTGACCCTCTCAACCAGGCATGCCTCCTAGTTGCCACCTAAGAGCCCATTACCCTGGCAACAGAGTCAGCCGTATCGAGCCAGAGGCTGCAGCCTGCGTGTCCGACTACCTTAGCGAAGTGACCCCGGACATCTTCTTGCAACTTAGGTATCACCTTCTTAGCTGAGTCCATTAATGCATGGATGTAATGCCCCATCAAGCACGTAGCATTAGTTGACTTCAAGACCATGCTGGCCGATGAAAACACTTTTTTTGCCATAAAGAAACAGTTTACAGGCAACTGCAAAAAAGTTGAGTACAAAGAAATGGAAAACGTTACGCGTCGGCGGGAAAAAGGGAACTAAAATCAGCACACCGGTGAGGTCTTCTTATGGCTCCGGTGACATCATAGGAGCCGCTAGCGGAGCCATGCTATTGTGACGTCCTCGTGGGAGAGTTATGAAAAAAGTTTCAGTGGAATGCTGCGCAAGGGGTAATTCAAATGGTGAGGAATCCACAGGCTCATGTATCCATCAGAAACTTCAACACCACAAGCACAACAGATGAGGCAGGAAATAAACCTTTACCCAACTGAAAGGTCCACAACCGTTGCTGTATAAATGTGAAGCAAAAGACCTGAAAAGGCCATATTACAAGTGCCTCAAGGGTCATACCAACCCAAACAGACTCAAGGAACCTCAACCCCTGAAACAAAGCGTGTCTGCAAGGAGCAGCAGAACAAGCTATAGTCCACCACTCGATTCAGTGGTGTAAAAATCATACAGACTGAGTCAACTCAGGCAAAAAGGAAGGAGGGAAGACCACAGAACCGGGTACCCCCTTCCACACAATTTGAAAGGGGAAGGAGGAGACATGCTAAGGATCTGACCCTCCCCGACTAGCCCGAAACCTGCGTAGAGCCACATCTTTGTGGGCTCCAAAACAATGAGTCCCATCAAATGGCATGTCGATCAAGACCGACAGGACGGCTTCCAAAAATACAGACGCCCGGAGTCATGCAAGCTGACGCAATGTCACAGCAGACACCATGGCCTGCCCAATGGAGTCAGTGGAATCCATTCCACACTTGATGAGCAGTCTGGCTGCCTGACAGCCATCTGAAATCAACTGATGCAACTCGCCCCTGTTAGCTTCGGGGAACAAAGGTAAAGGTTGGCTCAAAAACTCCCACAAGTTATGGAGAAAGCGTCCGAGGATGCAGACCGTATTAGTGGAGCGTAATGTGGCACTAGTTGAAGGAAAAATCCACTTCTCGCAAGAATCCTATACACTGGACTTCTTATCAAGGGGGGAATGAGGGAGGCTCCCCATCTCAGGGGATGCCGTAATAGTCGGGGCCACGAAGCTGTGGTGGGTCGACTGTCGAACAAGGCAATCGAGGTCACAATGGGTAGGGTGATATGTGCGGGCAATGATGCAATGATGAGGTCAACTGGCACACCTGACTCTGATTTTGCCCATGCACCCAACAAAATGCTAGTAAGGGCCTCACAAAAAGGGAGCACAGGTTCAACTCCTGATTGGCCGGGATGAAGGTCCTCAATAAGAGGGTCTGTAGCCTTTTCCACAGTAGGCAGGTTAAGATACAAGATATCAGCCACTCTCCTCAAAACCTCCGCCAAAGTGGAATTGGCTCCGAGGCAAGGCAAGAAGGTAACTCAAGTGAGAAAGCAGGGGACAAATCTAGCTGTCTAACCCAGAAGGGGCCCCTGGCTGCTCAAAGGGGGTCATCTCCTCACAACCTTCCCCTAATAGGCCTTGTGGATCCTCTACAGAAATAAACGGCGACGAGGCGATGTCGCATGGCGTCGAGGTGACTCTGTGCCAATGTCCACCAGGGAAGGAGGAGAAACGTCAGCCAGTACAGTGCACACCGATTCCAGTTTGGAGTCTACCGGTGCCACAACGACCAGCACCGTAATAGCGTCTGACGTCGCACCGGAGCTGACCGCCATCGGTAGCCCCAAAGGACCGTGCAGCAGCACCTCAGAGTTTGAGGCTGGAACTGCTGCCAAGGGCGAACCGGCCGGCGATGATGCAGTTACGGTGCCTACGACCAAAGACCAAATGGAGAACCTTGTAGTACTCCTGCATCTGCTTCCGGGTTGTCCTTGCTCCAGGGTACACTGGGAGGCTTGGGAGTGATGCCGGCATGGGAGTCCCAGCACTAGGGCGAGAGACACCTTCGCAGTCCATATCGCGACCCGAAGACTCCATAGAGGTCCGGGCCTGCAACCACTTGTGACGCCACTACCTGTGTGCTGTCGACTGGGAACATTGCTGTTGACCATGGGGTGAAGAGCGGCGCTCCCAGGAACGATCTCTAGCCGTGAAGGATGTGAGCTGGAAGTCCGCGACAACTGCGCCATCGGAAGCTTCATGTGCCGATCTCTCAGCGCCTTTGGCTTCAACCGCTGATAGGCGTCACACTCGTCGGGCAATGTGGTGCTTGCACAGGCAACACATACAGAGAGAATGTGGGCCTGTACCCGACATCTTGCGACTTAAACCCAGAGGGCATAGAGCACACTGTTTCAGATGAAAAAAGTTTGTCACAGCAGGGCCAAAAAATGGTGAGAGAAACGCTTCTCTGCATCCGCTTTGCAACACTGAAAAAAAGAAACTGACTTCCACCCGCCGAAGGGGACTTTTATGGCTCCATTGACGTCATATCCAGAGACGATGTCATCACTTAGCCGTACGACGCTGTACCCAGGCGAGCAGAGGTACTGCTGAAAAAGTTTTCGGATCCAGACCGGCACCTGGGGAGAATTAAAAAGTTAAGGAATCTGCGGCTTGATGTCTCTATCAGATTGCTCTGAACAAAGACTGAACCAAACCCTCATCATCTGCAATACTGCCCCAACTAACTCTAAAGGCTTTTATTGCCACCTACTGTATTTTTGAAGTGGCCACTTTCAGATCCAAGTGAAAACCATCCTGAAGAAAGGATAAGACTTGAGCCAACTCCAGTAATCTAGGATCAAAATATTTCCCTAGACACCATCTACTAAAAGATCCCAAATGTTTGGTATATCATTTTAAAGTAGATGGTCTTCTGGATGCTTGAAGAGTCATTGCTGCAGATTCACAGACCTTTGAAAATTGACCCCTGCCTTTCAATCACCATGGTGCCAAACTGAGCCTTGCCAGAGTAACTTGACGTAATATTGGGAAAACTAGGGGAGACGGTTCCATGGAAATGAGTAATTCCTGACCCACCCTCATAGTTATGAGGAGAAGAAACTAATTTGTGAGGGGACCACGTTGAGGAAACCAAAATCCCCACCACCCTCTCCTTCCTCACTGTTAGAAATTGGGCTATTGGTTGAGGTACAAAACCTTGATCAAGCAATAGCCACAATTTCTGTCAGGGTGAGGTCAAAAGCAACCCTAAATTAACTTGTATTTAACCCTCTGGTAGCCTGGCACAAAAACAGTCAAGCTTAACTTAGAGGTAATGAGTAAAATATGTATGCAGCACTTCAAACAGTAACAAACTGAAAACGCAACACAAGAAAAACCCCACACCAATTTAGAAAGAAAGAGTAAAATATAAATTATTTGAGACTAAAACAACAAAAATCTAATCAATAGAACCGGTTATATGCAATTTCAAAGTTTTACGTAAGAATAAAGCCTAGAAGCACAAAGCACCAACTGTGGTTATTTGGTCATGCCGGACCTGGACAAAGTCACAAGTTCAGGCCGACAGCAAAAGAGCACGGGCCAGATAAAGGGAATAAGTTAGGCCTACTGAACAAAGTAACTTAAATCCTGGTTTGCTGAGCTGTGCGAGATCCCATGCCAAGGATGCGTCATGCATCAGCGGTTTTGAGGCAGCTGCGGGGCTACAATTCGGAGTCCTGAATCATCATTGTGGTCAATGTCGACAAGGTGCTTGTGATGAGAGGTCCTGCGTCAAGGATTTGTTGCCCACCAGTTGTTCCAAAGAAGCTGCATGCTGAGATGCAAAGTCCTGCACAGTCATTGACAATGCTGTTGATGAGGGCCTTGCAATACAAAGGCCTAGGTTGAGAATGAATCACACAGTTACGGTTCTGAGGGGACTATGATGCGAGGTCCGGCATTGGGGATGCGTTGTGCTGCTGTCGTTCCAATGTGGCAGTAAGGAGATGTTTTGCACTGCGTTGGTTCTGCTCTCAGGACCACAGCTGGGCTGGCGAGCATATAAAGGCCAACTTCCAGAGGCCCAGGACTGGGATTGATCCACTTGGGGGCAAGACTACCAGCAAACAGAGTACAGGTGTTGGGTTCAGGATGGATGGAGTTCAAAACTCACCCTGGAAATACATTTGGTCATCATAGGGAAGAGGGGAAAGGTACAGAGAATCCTCTGAGACCAGAGGCATGCAAAGAATGTCCGTTCTAGGCTTCCTCCTCTCTACCCATTCAGCAAAATCCCTCTAGCTGCTTTGAGGGAGTAAGCAATCAAGTTTAATATTAGCTGACCCCATTTCTTGCAAATCTGAACAAACAATTGCAGATGTAAAAGAACCCTGCAATTCAGGAACATTTCTGCTCAGGACGTTGGCCATTGTGATATCCATTCCCTGAAAGCAGACTGCCAAAACAGATCAGATTGCTTTCTGCCCAAGAAACAGTTTAATTAGGGATCCTGGAGAGTGCTGCTGGCCTTGTCCCACCATGCCTGTTTATATACGGCTTTGCTGTCTTATTGTCTGTCCTCACTAGGATTATCTTTCCGTTCAGAAACTGTAGAAAAACTAACAAGCCTGGGTAAATGGCCTCCAACTCTCTCCAGTTGCAGGATCAGAGGCTCTGGATTAGGGACCAAGAATCGTACACCTGACGAAACTTGATCAAGCACTCACACCCCCGTTAGGCTGGCATCTGTTGGAGCTATCACTGATGGAGGAGAGGATATTATACCCTTTAAGGGATTGTGAGAGTGTGGTAAATAAAATTCCTTTACCTGGACTTAATTTGATACAGAAACATTATAAAATAGCTCAGTAAAATGAGAGGCAGAATCCGTGATATTAGAGGTTCGGAATGGGCTTTATTCCAGTGATCGATTATAATCGGTTGCTCCAAGTTCCATCACCACGGGGGTTCAGGAAGTGAAGTACATACTTTATTGACAAGAAGTAACTTTTATAGTACATACATTACAATGAAGCGAATGCAGTAGGCGTAACAATTGATAAGGAAAATGACGATTTATCTGCGTAACCAAAAAATGGGTGTAATAAGGAGTAAAAAGGAACATAATTGGTTATGATGTCATATATAGGTGGATCTATAAGATAATACTTGGCCTAGATGCGCGCGCAGCAGCATGACGTGTAATTGACGTGTAACTAGGGGGTGAAGGGGACTTGACATTTAGCTCTACATGTGGAGACAAAAAGTCTGGGGGGTCAAGTCAACCTAATCCCAAATCATATCTAACATCCTATGTTTAAAGAACTATGTTATCCACAAAAGAAGGACTCTCGGACAGAATCTATTCTATACTGACTGTGCGTGCGTGTACAAGCGTCTAAGTGTCTACACTGAATGCGAGGGGGTAGGAATATTCCATGGTAACAGGGCTATGAATTACTTGCATGAGGACAGAGAAGCCGGGCCTTTTGCTTGGTAACTGGAAGAATGTTTACTTAAACTACTAGGCAGGAATGCATCGGCTGAGGGGGAAGCAGATAATTCGAAGGTGAAATACAGTTCTTGGCAGAGAATAGGCTGATGTCAGGCTTCGTGAGCCGCGCAGAGAATGAGACAAAGTTCATGGTCACAGATGCAGGCTCAGACTCGAGGTTTCAGAGGCAGAAAGCAAGAGGAGTTTGATGACAGGATCAGGGCCTACTTGCCTGGACTGTAAAATGGCATAAGTGAACCATATAAAGCCGGTGGCCTTTCATATTTAGGAATGGAATATCCGGCCTATTCATGGCGGATCTGACAGAGGACATGTTGACGGTGGACGCACATGTATTTGCGTCTTCATAACTGGAACTGGAGGAAACATACATGTACTTGTGACATGCACATGGAACCGTTGGGGTCCAAGATAGGGGACATAACTGACCAGAAAAATCCATATTTCCACATTCCCTCCTTGTCCCCTACTTGCCCTTCAAGAGATATCAATCTTCATCAATCCATTGATCTGTTCATATAGCATCATTTGTTCTTCTTTCTTCTTCCGTGACGAATGAAATCTTGGTGGTGGAATACACGATGTGGCACACAGACCACAAATCGCTGGTCCACATTGTAGACATAGACAACAACTGAATAGTATGAGAAGGCCAATACCTAGGAAAGATAGAACTCTCCATCCCCAGGCTAATACCACATTCCAAAACCAACTGGACCAAGTCCAAGTGCCTGGGTTCTGGTGTATCTGGTTTACAATCTTATGAAGGCGAGTGATGGCTTTATATACAGATGGCGAATTTTCTGGTATGAATACGCAGCAGCTTGATCCGATGACCCTACAAGCTCCGCCCCTATCAGCCAGGATGACGTCAAGGACAAGACGATTTTGAAGCACAACAATCCGCATAGCAGACTGCTCTTCCGTTAAATTGCCTAAGGCGGAAATAGTTTCATTCACTACTGCTTCAAGGGTTCTAGTTAATCTACGTATCAGCTTACTATTAGTAACAGTACCTATATAGGGAAAGATGCCTTTATTAAAATCTACATACTTGTCCCATGCCGTCTCAGTGTAATCGACAATGGGGAGATCTCTCCGCTCTCTGTTGTGTACTAAATGAATATTTCTGTAATAATCAGGAGGAGCTAGGAAAACAGGTGGCAAAAGGAATGCAATGTAGCAGGTACCATCCCAATCTAGAGGTAGACGCATATATGCAGTCTGACCACATATAAAGTAGGAGTGGCGATAAGCTCTAAATGAAGATTTGCCTTGATCACTGAATTCTACTATAGTAGTGCATTTACTATGGCCCATATGTATGGAACCAACCTTTCTTACACACAATTCACCCTTCGCTGGGAATACTGACATGGTGGGTAAGACTAGTTCAATTTCGGATACGACATTTAGAATCATGAGATTAGGTGTAAAATTACCTAATCCATATACTTCATTTTCCAGATCAGTTCCTGTTCTTTTGGGGCGACCCTCCTTGTCAGGGTAGCAGACCTTGAGTAAAACTAGGTTCAGGTTTCCCCATACCCAATGATCTTGGTAAACTGCTGTGTCTGAGTCTATGGAATTGATTAAACTGAACCATGCTCCACAGGAGCCATTATGTGTAAATGGGTGTGGAAAGAATGGCAGGACTCCTTCATAATTCTGATAGGGAGGGAGCCGACCACACACCCAACAATTGGTGGCATTACTAGTCTGGTGGGAATGATGTAACATACTAATGAAAGTGTTATTGCGCAGCGCAAGTCTATAAGACAATTCATGCGGAGGTAAGTCACTAAAAGAATGTTCAGCAGTACCATTATAAACATGTCTAGAAATAGGGTAATATATGTGCAACAATATACTTGCAGTAATTATTAAAAGACTCAAGAAAAACAAAATTAATAATGTCACTATGCAGTGGCTACGCAGTGATTTACAATACGCCTGTCGTTTCAACATTTTCCGGGTATTTTCTCTACTCAGGTCCAAGGGATACATGTCAGAGACAATTCAACCGCTTCACCTTGGAGAGGACTTAAACAATCAAATTGCTCGACTTGTTGGGCCTAAGCTTTAGTTTGTAATTTTCAGAGTTATTCTGTTCAACCAAAGGAAGTTTTGAATCAGTCTGTGAGGGAGTGCAGGGCACAATGTCTATATCCGAGGATAGTCCATGAAATTTCTTGATATGACTTGAATGAATCCAGCCCTTGCGGCCCTCGATCTTCACGGCTGTCCTTGTGGTCAGCAGGACCAACTTGGGTGATTTCCACCTGGGCTCCAGCTGAGTCTTTCGGTCGAAATTCCTCACAAAGACGAGATCACCCGGAACTACGTCATGGGGTTTCACCTCAGTGTTGTCGGGAAAGGCTGCAGCTACCTGTGAACGACAAGATTGTAGTGCAGACATCAAGGAAGCCAAGTAATCTGTCAGCATATTACAGTCAACATCAGTTATTTTTCGTGGTATAGGCGTCCCCCACATATTTGGTGGTCTACCGAAGATCACCTCATACGGGGATAGCCCTGTTCGAGAGTGTGCTACCATTCTCATGTAAAAGAGTGCAACTGGTAACGCTACTATCCAGTCGACACCTTTCTCTCTGCATATTTTGGACAATCTGATTTTCAGTATCTGGTTATGTCTTTCTACGAGACCTGCTGCCTCGGGGTGTCGGACACAGTGGAATTTCCACTGATATCCTAACAGAAGTGAAACATGTTTCATTAATTCGGATGAGAACGGCTGGCCGTTATCTGAGTGAACAACACGTGGTAAACCGTATCGTGGGAAGAATTCTCGAACCAACTGTTTGGCAGTAGTCGGGGCAGTGTAATCTGAAACCGGGTATGCCTCTGTCCAACGGGACAGAGCGCAGACAACTACGAGAACATATTTGAATCCTCGACATCGTTCCATCTGGATATAGTCCATCTGGAGTACTTCAAAAGGATGATTAGGAGGATGAAATCCACCCTGTTCTACGGGAACGCTTTTTCCTGGGTTGAACTGACAACAGATCATACAGGTACGGACCTTTTGTTTGGCTGCTGCTCGTAAATGTTTATTGAACCAAATGTGTTGAATGCTGTCTAGCATAGCTTTTTCTCCTAGATGTGCTGGACTATGTATAGTGTTAATTATAACTTGGACCATTGAATCAGGAAGGAACCATACAGACTTTTCCTTCATCATCCATCCTTGGTCCGTTTGGATCCCTCCTAATTCAGTCCATTTCTTTATTTCGTCTGGTGTAGCATGTGTCTGTATGTCAATTACGTCAAGAGTAGGATCTTTAACTGTCATACAATGTGTCGGCGTCGGGACTATTGTCTTTGTCATGTCGGGGGTTTGAGTTTGAGCAGTCTGTTTAGCTGTTCTGTCGGCTAGATCATTGCCTTGGGAAATGATATCAGTAACCTTCGTATGAGCCTTACATTTCATAATTGATATTGTAGTGGGTAGATGTATTGCATCTAATAAGGCATGAATGAGGGGTCCGTGCTGAATGTGGGCACCGTGAGAAGTTAAATAACCTCTCTCTCGCCACAGCACGCCGAAGTCATGTACAACTCCGAATGCATAACGTGAATCAGTGTATATGTTGACTTTTTTATTCGTGGCTTGAATACAGGCTTGTGTCAGAGCGATAAGCTCTGCGGCTTGAGCTGACAAAGTATTTATACGATTAGTTTCAATGACTTCAGTATCTGTGGTGACTGCGTAAGCAGCCACTAACTCTCCTGTACTTGTTCTCATACATGAACCATCTACATACAATGTCAGGTCTGGATCTGACAATGGGACATCGGTTAAGTCTTGTCTGGGTTTTGTCGTTATTGTAATAACTTCAATACAGTCATGAGCTAGTGGGTCTGTTCCGGTTACCGGCAAAAGTGTGGCAGGATTCAATGTGTTACAACGTCTGATTTCTATATGTGGCTGAAACAATGTAAGTTTGTATCCTGTAAGTCGCGCTATAGTCAAGTGTTGTGTTTGCGTTCTATTTACAAGAACCTCTACTGCGTGTGGTACTTGAACTGTCAATGGATGTCCTAACACTATGGCATCGCTTTGTCTGATTGCTAAAGCTGTCGCTGCTACTGATTTCAGGCATGCAGGCAAAGCCTGAGCTACGGGATCTAATGTACTAGAAAAATAAGCACATGGTTTGTGTGCTCCTGCTTGTTCCTGTGTGAGTACTGACAAGGCAGTACCTTCGCGTTCTGTAACAAAGAGTGTAAACTGTTTTCTGTAACATGGCGTTACTAAAACAGGTGCTTGACATAAAGCTTTCTTTAGGCTTTCAAAAGCTTGTGTATGTTCCTGAGTCCAAGGGAGAACAGTCGAGGTGGCTGCCTCCTGTGTGGTTAACTGAATGAGTGGTTTTGCTAGAAATGCATACTGAGGGATCCACTGCCTACAATATGAAGTGAGGCCTATGAAAGCTCGTACCTCCTTTTGTGTCTTGGGTATTGACATGTTAGCTATTAACTGAATGCGGTCGGGTGTAAGCTGCCTTCCCTCATTGGACAGCGAGTGTCCAAGATAAACAACTCGCTGGACACAGAATTGCAGCTTAGAAGGGGACACCTTGTGCCCCTTTTCGGCTAGAAATTGTAAAACTGTCAGTGATGCTTTCTCACATTCGGGTTCGCTTCTCGCGGTGATCAGCAGATCATCGACATATTGAAGCAAGGCAGTGTTAACTGGCATGTGGATACTATCTAGTTCTCGTTTCAGTGCTTGGCTATAGATGCTGGGGCTTTCTGTAAATCCTTGAGGTGCGCGTGAGAATTTAAAGCTACGCCCATTTAAACTAAATCCGAACAAATATTGGCTTTCCGGATCTATTGGGACGCTGAAAAAGGCATTCTTGAGATCAATTACAGTAAAGAATGTTGCTTCGGAATCAATAGCTGTCAGTAATGACGAGATATCTGGGACCACAGGAAATTGTGGCACAATGCATTTGTTTAACTCGCGCAGATCAATAACCAATCGATATACTGGCGGGGCCGTAGGATCTGTTCGTTTAAGAATCGGAATTATCGGTGAATTACATACATTGGAGTCTGTTTCCACAACCACTCCTTGGGCAATGAGCTCGTCAATGATTTGTAGTAAAGCCACTACAGCATCTGGTGGTAACTTGTATTGTCGCATTCGTGGTAGCACCACTCCTGCCTTTAATGTGACTCGATATGGTGTAATATTCATGCAACCAACATCAGTAGGGCCTTGTGCCCATAGACGTGTAGGTAAAGTCTGCAGTCGGGGATCCATGTCTCTAGACACATAGTGACCTTTAAAATCACGTAAAAACAACCTTACACCTTCCGGAGAACAACATATTATGGCTCCTAGAGCTTTCAGGGTTTTAATTCCTAACAGATTTTCTGGGCATGATTTAGTAAGCAATAAATCTGTAGTTCGGGTCAGAGGTCCTATCGTGAGTGGAAGAGGCTGTGATACTTCATTAACAATAGGTTTTCCTGAAAAACCAAGGGAAATATTCTGAGAGCCTGAGAGGGGTGCCCCTGGAACTTCACTACGTTTTATAGTTGTTCGACTTGCCCCTGTATCGAGTAAAATTTTTTCTATCTTGGCCTAATAATTCACTATGTACATAAGGTCCTTCTTGATCTACAGGAATCTCGATAAGGGGTAAGTCAACTTCCCTCTCTAGGCTAGTTCATGCGTAACGCTGATACTCAGGATATTCATACTGTGCGGTCTGATACATTTGTCGTGTTGTTGTCTGTGTGGCAGCAACAGGCAACGGTGGTGCAGCTGGCACAAACTGTATTGGCTGTTGTGCGGCTGGCATGGCCTGGGCATGCTGCAGAGCTCCTTGTTCATTCTGATCTTGTCTGAGTGGCCGTGATCTTTCTTGTGTTTTACCTATGGCGATATTATGTTTTAAAACTGGACAGTCGTGTACGTAATGACCTGGCTTTTTACAATAATTGCATGTCCCTTTTACAGGTCCTGCTGAATCGGAATGTGTCATACCCTTTTTATGTCCTTCAGCTGGAACTGTCTGGGAAACTAGCATTTTCATTTTCGTGTCTTTCATGCGTCTGTGTTCATGTTCTTGTTCCTCTCTAATTCTATTGTGATGGTACTGTAACATTTGTAACATTTGTGATGGAGTGTTACCTTGCCAGGTACTCTCGAATTTTAATACTCTATTCTTTACTGGGGGCAGGGCATTTTCTACTAATTTTGTTACAAACAGATGCGGGTATGATTCGCTACTTGCTTTTATGCCACTATTTATACCAAAACATTTTTCAAATCGGGCATAGTAATCACTAGTGTCTTCATCTTGCTTCTGTTTACAGGCTGAAATTGTACCCCAATCTTCCTTTTTCGTAGTTAATAAACGTGGCAGTACCTGTACTAATAAACCTGGTAATGCTTTAGTTTTATCCCCAAGTCCTGCTCCTGCAGTTCGGGCCTTTTCTTCCGCTTCTAACACTGACCATTCTATCTTTTGGTCTCCTACCTCCCACTCTTTTTCCTTGAGTTTTTCATAAATGCCAGCAGGCATCAATACTTTTAATATTGTCATAATGTCGGGATAGGTATACTCTCCCATGAGTAACATGTCTTTAATTTCTCGGTGAAAACCCACTGGATCTTTGTCATGACTGGGTACCACTTTCTTCATTTGCAACAATTCTATTTTTGATATGGGCGTATATACAAATACGCGCCTAAACTCGTTGTCCTCGCCTTTTATTGGGTGCACTTCTCGTAAGGGATTCTGTCTATCCATGTGATACGTGGTTCTTTCCTTGACGGGCAATGAGACATGCTCTGCGCATACAAAAAGAATATACTGCTTTCTTGATTCTAGAATTTCTTTAATTAATTTAGTACCTGGACCTCTCCATTTATTCATAAGCAATTCAGTCAATATGTCAGGCAAGGGACCAGGGTCCGAATGCTGACTCCGATATAGTATAATGAGTTGTTGAATCATATAAATCCCAGCTAACCTCTGTTCATCTGGGGTGAGATTCAAAAATGTGCGTACTACTGTATCATCACTATATTTTCTGGGACTGTCCATCCAATGGACAGCTGCCCTGGCTAAATCTTGTTCGTCCATAGAATCGAGAAAATGATAACCCCTTCGTTCTCGGAGTAGCTTGTCGGCGGTTTGGAACGAATGCTCGTTAGACCTTATATTAATTATAGGTATTTGGAAATTCCTGTTATTATCTGGACATATCGGACGTATCGAGTCAGTATGACATCTAGTCTGATTCCTATTACAAGATCTTCCTCTACCTACATAGGCTATGGTGTCCGACTGTCCTGCGGGCAGTCCTGACCCTTCTTCCTCGCTTTGTTCGAACTCGTCTGCCTCTAATCTCTCTTCGTGTAGGCGTTCTATTTCTTTACGGATCTTTCGGCACATGGCTATTATACAATTTTTTTTATCATGTCTCCCTTCTGATATATTCTGGCTCCATCTGGTAAGAGTTTGCATTGTTTCCGGGTCTACCCCCGGTCGGTCTTGATTTCTAATCACACAATTTATGAGGAAACGTAACAGTTCCCCCTGTATCTCTACTTTCTGGTATTCCATAGCTCTGTTAATACATTCTGGATCTCGCCCTGTTTGGACAAAATGATATATTTTATCTAGATGCGCAGTCATTCCTGGTAATTTCCCTAAATATACTGCGGCTCGTCTGATACGCAATGATGCCAGGGTCATTTCGTCCTCTTTACCGGGCACCGGGTCATATCTACAATCTACAAGAAGTTCCTTAAGCGTACGGGTACTTATGAGTTTGGGTGTACGTGAATGTGCTGACTCTTGAAAAGTAAGTTTATTTATTCTGGGTGGCGTAGAAAAAATATTGGTAGCACCTCCCGTGGCCCCATCTGGGGTGTCGGGTGTGAAAGGATTCGTCGAACGTGACACAGCAACTATAGGTGTGGACACAGCTATAGAAGTAGCTGTAGGAGCTGATGCAGAAACAGATGTGCTTGCCGGAACTTGTGACTCGATTTGTTGCTGTAGGGATACGGGTGCTGGATCTTGGCGTTGGACCTCCCTGGTATGCGGTCTATGTGGGGTGGAATTAGCATACTCGGGAGCTGCGTCATCTAAATATGAGGAAAGAAAAACATCTTCTGCGGTTCTAGGATGCCCCTTAGGATGTACCTTTATTGGGAACAATGGGGGTGGCAAGTCTCTCGGTATCTCTGGAGTAGCCTTAGGTAATCCTTCGGCTAGAAGGGGATACATACCATTCATAAGGGCATTTCTTTGCCTATCTACTTGTTCTGATTTCACTCGGATACCTTCCTCAATTAATAGATTTTCTCGATCTTTGTTTGAACTCTCTTTACTCTTCTCTTCCTGTCTACGTGCTTTTTCTGTACGTCTATGAGATTCTTTACGCCATAACTCAACGGCGTCTTTCTGTGACTGTCTGACTTTTCTTTTCCATAACTCTTCCTCGACTTTCATGATGCACTCTGCATCCCAGGTTCCCGCTGCGGGCCACCTCTGACTTTCTGGTAATCCCTTGGTGTAGTCTACCCATAAATCAAGAAATAATATAGCGTCTAAGCCATGTTTGTGATACATGAAGTGCCCTGGAGTGTCCCTAGGAGGAATAGGGACGGCTTCTTCGAGTACCCCTTTTCTAGTAGTGATCTGTCTTAATTTCGAAAAGAGCGGCATATTGACAACTGATCCGATACTTAATCTTGAACACACTTAATACAAAAGCACAATAATGAACAACCATTCATACCACAATATGCAGGACGTTTAACACATTAAACATTTAAACATTAAACCTTTAACTGAAACAACAATGATGATCGTCTGCATAACTAATCACCAAGCTTAATTCTTGACAATAACTAGATACTTCGGAATACTTGATATACTGCTAAACAGTACAGATACACTGCTAAAACAGTGCAGACCGGATTTGTGTACCCAAACCCGTCTTGACCGGCACAACCTATGTGCACGTCAGAAATGCCTCCCCAGTAATGGTACTCACCGGGTAGCTTCGGAAACGGAAGGCCTCGGTAACTTGAACTTGAACCGGACTGGACTCGACTCGACTCGTCGGAAACTGGGCTTGACTTCGAACTGGTGGGTCTCTGTATACCTCGGATCTCAGCTAGGCTCTGGTCGGGATACTTCGCACTTCTCACCGCCTCGTCTGGGTGTTGATCGCAGTCTCAGTCGCCCCCGCTTGACCGGAGGGAGATACAGGAAATCCTGCTGGTACGCGTTATTGTCCGTCCAGCTGTGGCAGGAGACCGGGCCTGCAACTCACCGCCGGCGCGTGAGATGAGAAAGTGTCCCTATTCGGGCGCCATCATGTGGTAAATAAAATTCCTTTACCTGGACTTAATTTGATACAGAAACATTATAAAATAGCTCAGTAAAATGAGAGGCAGAATCCGTGATATTAGAGGTTCGGAATGGGCTTTATTCCAGTGATCGATTATAATCGGTTGCTCCAAGTTCCATCACCACTGGGGTTCAGGAAGTGAAGTACATACTTTATTGACAAGAAGTAACTTTTATAGTACATACATTACAATGAAGCGAATGCAGTAGGCGTAACAATTGATAAGGAAAATGACGATTTATCTGCGTAACCAAAAAATGGGTGTAATAAGGAGTAAAAAGGAACATAATTGGTTATGATGTCATATATAGGTGGATCTATAAGATAATACTTGGCCTAGATGCGCGCGCAGCAGCATGACGTGTAATTGACGTGTAACTAGGGGGTGAAGGGGACTTGACATTTAGCTCTACATGTGGAGACAAAAAGTCTGGGGGGTCAAGTCAACCTAATCCCAAATCATATCTAACATCCTATGTTTAAAGAACTATGTTATCCACAAAAGAAGGACTCTCGGACAGAATCTATTCTATACTGACTGTGCGTGCGTGTACAAGCGTCTAAGTGTCTACACTGAATGCGAGGGGGTAGGAATATTCCATGGTAACAGGGCTATGAATTACTTGCATGAGGACAGAGAAGCCGGGCCTTTTGCTTGGTAACTGGAAGAATGTTTACTTAAACTACTAGGCAGGAATGCATCGGCTGAGGGGGAAGCAGATAATTCGAAGGTGAAATACAGTTCTTGGCAGAGAATAGGCTGATGTCAGGCTTCGTGAGCCGCGCAGAGAATGAGACAAAGTTCATGGTCACAGATGCAGGCTCAGACTCGAGGTTTCAGAGGCAGAAAGCAAGAGGAGTTTGATGACAGGATCAGGGCCTACTTGCCTGGACTGTAAAATGGCATAAGTGAACCATATAAAGCCGGTGGCCTTTCATATTTAGGAATGGAATATCCGGCCTATTCATGGCGGATCTGACAGAGGACATGTTGACGGTGGACGCACATGTATTTGCGTCTTCATAACTGGAACTGGAGGAAACATACATGTACTTGTGACATGCACATGGAACCGTTGGGGTCCAAGATAGGGGACATAACTGACCAGAAAAATCCATATTTCCACAAGAGTCCTGACACCAGAACGAATCCTTCTCCTCACTCATTCTGAAGGAAGCAATGGGTAATTGTTGGGTTTCCTTTTCTACCCTGTTGACAGGCTACTGGAGTCATCTTTTCTACTTAACTTTTTGAGCTGAAACATCTTTTTGGCTGAAGAAGTTCTAGAATCCTAGGTGTGCCGATTTCATGGTTTACAAGAACTGTCTATTTTTCCCATGCATGGTAAGGCGTGTTTTCAGTATGTAAATGCCTTTGTTATCAAGTAGCCTAATTGCTCTGCAAAATAACGTCCTGCTATCGAAGAGAATCTTCAGGAGGAATGATTTTTCAGAGGCCTTAGCTTTCCACACTCTCATTTGTACATTTTGTCTTGCAAGAACTTTTGTTGCACCCAAAGTAGCCCTCAATATGTGTAATGACACATCAGCTAGCAATTTATCTTCTTGTTCCATCTGCACAAGGATACCAGATCAGATTTAGACAGCCTAAATTACCAGCCAAAAACATTCAAAATCTCTAAGCAGAGATTGAGCGTTTGGATGAATAGGTTTCTGCTTTTATGCATAGAGTTCAGATGCGAATGCATTTCTTCAGGCTCTATCCGCTTTTTCGTCTACGGGATCTGTAGTAGCTCAATCCTTGTATTGATGGCTGCACAACCAAATTTAAGGACAGATTTACAAGAAACTAACATAGCACTGTGTCGCAAGTCATTTTGCTGCGCTGCCTTCGTTTCAAAGCACGGGAATGCAACATATTTACAACAATATGTTGCATCTCTGTGCTTTCCATTGCGCTGGTGCACACATAGCTGCCATGTGCCGGCACAGGCACCCTTGCACCATGGTGCAAGGATGCCTGCGTCATGGGAGATAGTTTTTGTGCTGGAAGGGGCGCCTTCTTGCACAAAAACAATCAATTGAGATGATTTCCTCTTCCAATGCGTGCTGTAGAAAGCAGCACGCATTGAAAGAGGAAAAAACGGGGAGAAATGAAAAAAGTTCTCCTTGTTGCACCTCGCTTCGCCATTCTGACGCATTTCCAGATTTACGATGGCTCGTAAATCTGGAAATGCATCAGTGGACATGGGTGTTGCATGGGAACACCCACTGCAACACCCATGTCACGCCCCTAACACGCAAAGTGTTGCATAAAAAAGGGTGATATTTACAAGCACAGGTAAAGCCACGCAGGGTGGCTTTACATATACTTGTAAATATCAAGCAGCTGGTTGCGCTGCCGGTGCGTCACGGTGGCGCAAGGGGCTTGTAAAACTGCCCCTTAGAGTGGTTTACATAGAATCTAACTTTAAACTGTGTAGAAGGGCATCCTCTGTACCTTCCATCAAGTACAACTTCTGCAATAATCTTTGAATGCTTACATGCTCAATATCTTTTAATTAGCCGACAATGCTGTACAAAATAGCTAAAAGACATTGGCAAAGCCAGTAGCTCTCACATATGCAAGACCTACTGGCTTTGCCAATGCTTGTTAAAAACTTCATGGGCTTTTTTGCTTTGCAAAGCTGGCAGAATTTTTTTAAATCATACATTTTCAGCTGAACAGCTTCTCAACTTCGCACAGTCCTAGGATTTATCTCAAAATGCAATGAATTTCCTGTTTCAATCTTAATGTGGCAGCAGGAAACAGCACGGGTCTTCCATGCCCGTCTAGCAAGTGTTTTTCTGTCCCACATGGATTTTGAACGTTTGTGAACACCCCCAGTCCTTTTTGCTGAGATAAATCCTGAAGTGTAAGTATGGGAATTTTGGTTTGCTCTTGATTTCGGTTTTGTGATCCAGTCTGAGTCTGGACCCTTTATTAAGATGACAGCCAAAGGAAAAAACAGGAAATAGTTCATTTAGTGGGCCCGCCACATGACGAGCAAATTTAGATCCAGTGAGTCCAAGCCCACCAACCAACTGACTCAAACTTGCCAGCAACTTGAATGAATTCAGTGATAGCACGAAGAATCTACATGCCAGAACTATTGGTAGAAAGTTAGCAACCATAGCACAACTGAATGGAATAATGAACAAAGATAACACTCTTTCTTTGCTGAGGCGAATAGAAGGATATCCCTTTGCAATTTTGAAATTGTGTTTGGGCTGGAGCAGTTAAATCTCTGGAACAAGCCCCTTCAATAAGAAAGCCTGGGCAATTTCCATTGCCAAATGTTTGGATGTGCACTTTTGATTCCGACGGTGTATTCATTTTGTACAATATTGAGCAGCCTATTGTCATCACCTGCCATGCTTAAAAGTGATTTCTGATGTTTACCTCTACACCGTAAAGCACCTAGATAAACCAAGAGTGCACGTTCTTTTAGTTGTTTATCATGGATTCACAGATGTTGCTTATTGCTGGCACCTTCTATCCCTTTTGTCTGATAACACTTTCTGTGGTAAAGGCATTTTTGCTACTCATGTTGCTGTTGCCAAAAGAAGGGTTTGATTTGCTGTTTTGGGGTCAGATGAGGACGACCTGTATATTAAACTTTGACATGGTCAATCTTTTTTAATTCCAAGCCAACAAACTTAAGAATCTGCTTCATATCATCACACCTGTGACCTCATCGACTGCAAGGAAGCTAAATAGGGTAGTTTTGTAATTCTCAAGTACTAAAAAATCAAGATGTTTATGCTGGGCATTTAATTACACCCCTGGGTCCCTCTGCCATGGAGATTGCCTCATCAGGATACATAACAGTATCACTTGGTAGAAAGGTCAGCCATATCTCTTGGCACACTAATGATTTGGTTGGAAACCACAGAACCTTCAATGATGATCTTCATAAATTGCTCAGTTATGTATCAGGGCAACTAGCTGGTCAGATGTTCCACAGAGATATCACATTTGTTGAGGACTGCTGTATCTGGTACTGCTTCAACGGATGGTTTTGGAGACCTAAATGCAGGTTTTCTCTTGCACACAGCCACCATAATTAAAGAATCAGCAAGACGTTTGCTCTGCATAAGCAGTGAAATTGACTCTGGAGGCCTGAACTTCCTCTCTTGCCCTTTCATGATGATTTGCAGAAGCAGGAGGCAAAGAACCATCAGATGAAGGGTCCAAACTCCTGGAACCAAAGGAATTTAAAACTAAAGTATGATTCTACGGCTGCCTGTTTCAAATATAACAAACTCTTTATGCTGTAGAATATATGTAGGGATATTCAAGGTAGAAGTTGTGAGGTCATGCATTGAAAAGTTCCACTAAATGCCTGAACCAGGAGATGTTGAAAAGTAAATACTCCAAAGAGTTTTCAAAGGCGTACTGAGCAAATCTCTCTGTGTCATCTACAAGGAGATTCTGTGACACATGTAGAGGTTGCACTTCTGTGGCTTGATCTGCTTGTCTCTGAGA
This sequence comes from Triturus cristatus, assembly GCF_964204655.1. Taxonomy (NCBI): domain Eukaryota; kingdom Metazoa; phylum Chordata; class Amphibia; order Caudata; family Salamandridae; genus Triturus; species Triturus cristatus. Next base: position 413,114,401 of record NC_140585.1, on the reverse strand, counting down.
ATGATTTCCTTTGCGAAGTGGAGTGATGGCTGACTATCCTTAGTTTGATTCCTTGGGATCAGGTGGAACTGGGGTGGGTGTATGTGCATTGCCCACCCATTACAGAGAACCAGAATAAGGAACTTCTACTAATTCTTAACATAATGGCTTCTTTAAAACATCTTGCTAAATCCTCTATCTCATGTCCCAATTGTTCGTGAGATTTCAAATTTCAAGCTTGCCAAGATAGTGTTTTGCACCACTGGTCATGCCTTATAGGAATTGTGTTAATTATCTTTGCTTTTAATGTATATCTCAAACCATGCCATGGCCGCCTACTAAATAACTTTTTGGGTTTTAATGACTATGCCAAAGACTGACAAATAATTTTTCATGCATAGAGATTCAGACATACCACAATGGATGGACACATTAAAGTCTTCAAAAATGGATGGCTAATAATTAATTGTATTCTAACGCATGCATACAAAAGCTCATGAATTTAAAGGCCCTTTAACATTAAAAAATAGGTCTCAGATTACAGTATTCTAGAAGAAAACTCAATCTGACCTCCATAAGCAAACACTGCTGACGTAACTGGATCATATCTTTGTGGAAAACACTTAGAAGTACTTGCAAGGAATTTTAACTGTTATATCAAACTACTACTAAAATGTCAACTGTTTTTGAAGGAAACTATTGATTTGGATTTGGGACATTGAGGGATGCTCCAGAAGAGCAGCAGTTTAGCATCTAATGTAGGATACTTTTATATGTTTATTTCTGGTCTTCCCAAAAACTTATTTCACAGTTTCCCTTGATTCTAAACTCAACAGTAAAATAAATGTCCAGAATAGAGAGGTGATACTATACAACCTCTATACTTATTGTCCTACAGCAGCTATGAGTGACAACAAGGATATAGTTCAGGACAATAGATGTTATAAAAACCATTTGCATAGCCTGGATAACATGTGTCATCATACCCTATCATCTTTTTCTTGTTACCAATGTGACAACCATGTGAGTTCACTGCAGGCAGACCATCTTTCTAATGATGGTCAACATCAGAGCTGCGGTCTGATGACTGGAAGATACTCAAAGTGTACCCTCACTCTGAGTCAGGCAGGCTACTATTTCCTCAGTCCAGTTAATGTGGTGACTGGAGGTAGCAAATTAGGAGTAGAGGCTTACAAGCCTTTTTACCTGTAACTATCTGTGGAGACAGTCTACTGGATCTCTCTGGTTTAAAAGCCCGGCCTAACCACACTACCGATCATTATTTTCTAACACTTTGTGTTTGTGTACTCTAAATGTACTGAGCGAATGGCAGAGACAGAATGAATCCTGTGTGTGTTACAAAAGATGCTGTGTCTCCAGACAGATTGGCGTTGTGAGGAGTGGATAACACATATTCCTTAGCAGGACCCACTAGGCAAATGTATTCTACCTGATTGGTTGTTAGAGGGCTAGTGAAACACACCTGCCAGCTTTGTGGTTTTGCTGGTCACTACCTTCTCTTCTGTCTAACAAATCCTACGCTGACGACTCACAACACTCCAAAGATACCACCATCACCAAGACCAACTTCCACAACTGCATGACAGACATTGTCAAGTAGATGAAGGACAACTGCCTGAAGCTAAACATAGACAAGACAGAGGCACTGATTTTCGAAACAAAAGCTCCCCATGGGATGTGTCCTGGTGGCCCTCAGAACTCTGGCCTTGTTGTTTATTTTATTCACTCACCTCCCCCTCCTGGGCACTTGCACATGAGATCTTGGCATTTCCCGCGCAACCGATTGTAGAGCTGCAGCGGTGCCACAACTTCTACGCCGCCATTCTCCTGAGGCTGCTGGCCACGCCCCCCTCCAACACGCCACGCCCCCTCGCCGAAGCCTTTAAAAACGCGCTGAATACGAGCGCGAGGCAGAGACAGACAGAACTCCTGAGGCGGAAGCCGGGAGATAGCGAATCTTGCTTTTAAACGTGTGTAAATTGTTGTTTATTTTATTCACTCACCTCCCCCTCCTGGGCACTTGCACATGAGATCTTGGCATTTCCCGCGCAACCGATTGTAGAGCTGCAGCGGTGCCACAACTTCTACGCCGCCATTCTCCTGAGGCTGCTGGCCACGCCCCCCTCCAACACGCCACGCCCCCCCGCCGAAGCCTTTAAAAACGCGCTGAATACGAGCGCGAGGCAGAGACAGACAGAACTCCTGAGGCGGAAGCCGGGAGATAGCGAATCTTGCTTTTAAACGTGTGTAAATTGTTGTTTATTTTATTCACTCACCTCCCCCTCCTGGGCACTTGCACATGAGATCTTGGCATTTCCCGCGCAACCGATTGTAGAGCTGCAGCGGTGCCACAACTTCTACGCCGCCATTCTCCTGAGGCTGCTGGCCACGCCCCCCTCCAACACGCCACGCCCCCCCGCCGAAGCCTTTAAAAACACGCTGAATACGAGCGCGAGGCAGAGACAGACAGAACTCCTGAGGCGGAAGCCGGGAGATAGCGAATCTTGCTTTTAAACGTGTGTAAATTGTTGTTTATTTTATTCACTCACCTCCCCCTCCTGGGCACTTGCACATGAGATCTTGGCATTTCCCGCGCAACCGATTGTAGAGCTGCAGCGGTGCCACAACTTCTACGCCGCCATTCTCCTGAGGCTGCTGGCCACGCCCCCCAACACGCCACACCCCCCCCTCTACTTTTCATCCTATAAAAATGTGCTTTCCCCGTACGCGCAGCGGACGGGCGCAGCGGGCGCGCCGTCAGCGCGCCGAAGGCGCGCCTAAGGCAAGCCCGTCTGCGCCCGTCCGCGCCTGGCCCGCGCCCAGTGCCAGTCCCCCTGCCCCTTGCTCTCAAACCATCACCTGGACCAGGAACCAACTTCTTACTTTTAGGCTAGGCACTTGCTCACCCACGGTCTGCTGTTGCACGTTGGACTTGGAAAAATCCTCCTTTAACTGCGCTCAGTGTAACTACTCCATTCCCATGATGCGGAAACGGGTTCCTCAAGCTCGGCTACCTGCTAAACTGGTGCCTTCGCCCAATCTAAAGGCAGCTCTAGTAAACTGCCGCTCCCTGCCCGCGCACTCAGCAGACATATGGCTCCTGCTGGATACTCATAAATGGGACGTACTTTTCCTTACAGAAACGTGGCTTAAAGATTCCTCTAAACCAGACATATATTTGGCCATTCCCACTGGCTATCGCCTGTTGGGAGTTAATCGTGCCAACTCCAAATCTGGAGGAGGCCTTGCTGTTATTGCTAAGTCCCACTTTATTATTAACATAAATAAAATTCCCAACTTGGGGCTCATTGAAGCTATGTATCTCACAATAATGGACTCCGCCTGTACAATTTTTGCTGGCATCCTGGTTTATAACCCTCCCTCCGCTTCTTCCGCATCCCTCAGCACCCTGCTACACTCAATTGCAGATTTTTCCCTTAAACACTCGTATTTTACAGTGTTGGAAGATTTCAATCTCCACGTTGACAATCCCGCCTGCACCCAAGCCTCATCTCTGCTCGAAACTTTACAGGGTTTGACCCTGTCTCAGCTTATAGAGGGTCCGACCCATAATGCAGGTCATACACTTGATCTTATTTTTTCGAACCACCCTGGCATCTCTTCTCTCCCCTCTGTACCCCTCACGTGGACAGACCACTTCCTCCTCCCTTTTGAATTCAACTTCCCCTCCCTGCCCCCCCCCTTACTCCATGAACAGAGAAATAGGACGCAAATGGTCCAAAGTTACCAGTGAGGCCATTAAGACCTGTTTGGACTATCATTTTAATCCATTGGAAGACCTGGACAAGGAAACAGCGAGATTTAACTCTGCCCTCTCTTCTGCATTAGATAGTATTTCCCCCCTGGTCCCTTTGACTTCCTTCAGATCTCGCCCATCTGCTCCCTGGTTCTCCTCCACACTGAGAGAGGAAAAAAGCAGATGCAAACAGTTGGAACGAAAATGGCGCAAGTCCTACGACCCTATCAGTAAATCAGCCTATAAAACGGCATTAAATAAATTTCAAAAACTTAAGAGGTCCACAATGAGAGCTTACTTTTCTAAACTTATCCAACAGGCGGAGAATTCCTCAAAAACCCTCTTCACTATCGTTAAGGATTTTGTGAATCCGCCTGCCCTGAAAGCCCAATCTTTTCCCACACAGGGTCTCTGCAATGGACTATCTGATTTTTTCCAGGATAAAATCATCAAACTATCAGCTTCCTTTGAGCCCGTACCTTCCAGCCCCCAGCTGGGTCCGTCAGACACCCAGCTCTGCTCTTTTAATTCCTTTGCTGAGCTGACCTCAGATTCAACCCTGTCACTTTTAAACCAGGTGAAGACTGGATCTCCTTTGGACCCAGTTCCGGCGAAAGTGATGGTCAATCTAGCCCCTGTTTTAATCAACCCTCTCCTCGCTATATGGAACTCTTCTTTGAATCATGGCCATTTCCCTTCAGTTTGGAAACAAGCCAGGCTGCTTCCTATCCTAAAGAAACCAGATGCAGATCCTTCCCAATTTAGCAATTACCGTCCCATCTCCCTTCTACCTAAACCCGCCAAAATTCTGGAGAAAGTGGTCCAGAAACAACTGGCCCTTTATCTAGAAACTAACCATCTGCTGCATGATTCACAGTCCGGTTTTAGAACGGGATACAGTACTGAGACTGCTTTGCTAGAGGTATCGGAGACGATTAGGGAATCGGTGGACAGAGGCGAAGAGGCCATGCTAGTCCTCCTGGACCTGTCCGCCGCATTCGATACTGTGTCTCATGATATCCTGGTGACTAGGTTGCAGCAGTTGGGGATCGGAGGCACAGCCCTGGCCTGGATCAAATCATTTCTCACAGGGAGATCTCAAAGGGTACTTCTCCGTCCTTTTGAGTCAGAAGACAAACCCCTTCTTTGCGGGGTGCCTCAGGGCTCTGCCTTGAGCCCCCTTTTGTTTAACGTGTATGTGGGCCCTCTTGCCAGGGTAGTCGAATCGTGGGGAGTCAGGGTGGTCTCTTATGCTGATGATACCCAGCTTATTTTCTCTTTCAGAGACCATTCTGACTCGCATTTTTCCAACTTTCGAAACTGCCTTGGCAACATCTGCACCTGGATGGCTTCCAATCATCTGGCCCTTAATACAGACAAAACCGAGGTGCTTTTCTTTAGTCAGAAACCTGCCCCCCCAGCCAACCTGTGGTGGCCTACGGTGCTGAACCCCCCCCCAATCCAGTAGAGTCAGCCCGTAATCTCGGCTTCCTTTTTGATAACACCTTGTCCTGCAAAGCCCAGGTTAACACAGTCACCGCAGCTTGCTTTGGCAAACTGCGCATGATTAGGAAGATCTTCCCTTACCTTCCCCAGACTTCCCGCAAAACTATTGTCCATGCTCTCATTACGGCACACCTGGACTACGCCAACAGCCTATATGCTGGAGCCCCCCTCTATCTCATTGACCGATTACAAATCGTTCAAAATGCGGCTGCCAGGCTTATTGGAAACATCCCTGCCCGCAACTCAGTCAAAGCATATCGGAAAGATTTACACTGGCTCCCTATCGCTCGTAGAGTTCAGTTTAAAATCCTTACCCTTGCCTTTCGAGCCATTCACGGGACTGGCCCATCCTACCTGAGCCAAAGACTCAAACTTTCGAAGTCTGATAGAAACCTAAGGTCCAATAATCTACGTCTACTGGTTGTTCCCAGATTCAGGCTAGCCCGGAGCGGTGGTAGAACGTTCGGTGTGACGGCGGCTAAATTCTGGAACGACCTCCCTCTGGACCTTAGGTTTATCGAGTCTGAGCAGATCTTCAGACGCAAATTAAAAACTTGGCTGTTCACCCAACCTTGAGTAGGAGGGCTTCTGCTACACTGGGTTGGAAGGGTAGGACCCGGGATGCCTCCTCTGGTGATATTCTTGCTCTCTCAGCGCCGGGACACCCCCGACGGGGGTAGCTGCGCGCTTTATAAGCTTCTTAAATAAATAAATAAATAAATAAAATACTACTATCCCCACTGGCCAAGCTAGGAAGCTAGCCTTAATTCTGGACAACAAGCTAACCATGATGACTCAGGTCAACTGCGTCTCCTCCTACTGCTTCTTCATCCTCTACATGCTTTGTAATATATTCAAATGGCTACCCCAAAGCTCAAGACGCACCATCACCCAGGCCCTCATCTCCAGCCGTCTGGACTACGGCAACGCTCCCTAAGCAGGGATCGCAACTCACCGTAGACAAGGACTACAGACCAAACAGAACGCCGCAATCAAACTTGTCCTGGATCTCCCTAGACGAACCCCTCCCTCAGGGAACTCCACTGGCTCCCTGTACAGAAAAGATCCCAGTTCAAGCTCCTGACCCATGCATACAAGGTCCTACACAACTACGGACCCACCTAGCTAAACAACCGCCTGGACTGCCATCAACCGACCAGACACCTCCACTTTGTGCCTTCTTTTCTAACCCTCACCCTCCGCACCAGACACAGAAGATGCAGAGGTCGCTCTTTCTCCTACCCAGAAGCGAAGACATGGAATGAGCAACCCTTTCATCTACACATCTCCCCATCTCTTCCAGAGTTACGAAAGTACCTCTAAACCTGTCTTTTTGGCTAATCAACTGTGCCCTGCCAGCGTTTGGATACCCTCATGGGTGACAAGAAACGCTCTATAAATCTACTGATTGATTGATTTAACAAAGAATCAAGAAAAACATCATGACCAGTTTAAATCAATATGACTTCTTGCTCTAGAGCACAGGAAATATGGACAACAAAGGGAAGATGTGCTTCTCCAGGTATGGAAGAGTGTTTGAGATTTTTTTTAAAAGCAACACATTGATCAACTCTGGCGTCCCTCCTTGACACTAAAAGACGGATAAAAATGGTTTTATTTGAGATGAAACCTGCACAGGCACCTTCTTTATTCCCCAAGCATGCCATGCTCCAGTCACAATGAGGAAAGGGCTGCCCTCAGAATTGGTTTGAAACGACCAAAAAGGAGAGGTTTAAATTTCCCTGGCTACGCCTCTGGAGTGGGCACACAGGCTCTGCACAAGGAAATAACAAATTCACAATCTTTGATTTAGGCAGAGATGGGCAACTGTGGGATTGTTTGCTGTAGAACATGCAGGAAATGCTGCAAACATAGGTAGGGTTACCCGTGGGAGCTTTTACCCTATTGGATAGGGAGGAGCCAGGAGTATTTAAAACCTACACGCTGGTGCTAGGCATATATGTGGCATCCACGGTACCCTCCTCAGAACACTGCTAGACCAGAGGAAGATCAGAAGAGAACTGAAACAGCTGTCTGAAACCTGAGAAGTGCACTGAAGGACTGGACATGCCCGCTCTTTTGTACTCAGAACAAAGTGGACTCCAAGGATCATAAGGTTAAACTCCTGTTCACGCTACAGAGACACAACAGCTGTGAGAGACATTTCCTATAACTGTCCAGCTGACCAGTTGTAATTGGACCTGTCTTGGTATCTGCTGTTGGCTTCTGCTAGAGTAAGTCTTGACCCTTCCCCCCTCCAAGTGTTCTTCGTAGAGTCTTGTAACCCTGCCCTGTGTCAAAGGATACTCCTAACATCGTGAGAAACCCGATACTTAGCAATCTGTTGACTCCAAAGAACTCAAAAGGAACCAGACAAACCAATCTGGCTAAAGTTTTCCCCTGTTGGAGCTTTTCCACAGCAGTAAATCCAATTCAGCAGAACCTTGCGGAGAAGGTATCCAGTCTGGTGGAGCCCTCTTCGGCTACAGCATGCAGTCTTGCCCCGTTGGAGGAATCCAAGCTCCAAAAAAGTGACTAATTTCAAACAAAACAAAGGCGACAAAAGTCCCTGCCAGGCAAGGGTGTATTCATGACGGAGACATAGTAGTCTCCCCAGTGGTTACACCAATGATCCACCTGCATATAAATCTGGTGGACAGAACATTATCTTGGCAGTGAGGTACTCTGTTGCCGTTGTGAGGAGTATCCTTACCACCAATATATAAATCTAGCCCTAAGTCCGAAGGTAAAACTTCTGACCAGGTTGAACTTGGTTTCTGTTTCTGACCCGCACCCCTTCTCAATCAGCTTCAAATCACGCCTAGGTCTAGATCTAATGCTTTTTAGCGCTATTTTTATTTAAACATTTAAAAAAATATATATTTCTGGTTCCCCCATTTGGCATTTGTTGTTCCAGTGTCACTTTATTTATTAAAATGTACTCTATTTTATCAAATTTGTTTGAGATTTTCTTATGTTATATTTTGACTTTATTACCAATTTGGTTTTGCATAAATACTTTACACCTTGCCTGTAAATGAAACTGGTTTATCTGTGCCATAGTTACCAGCGGGTTCAGCTCCGGTTTATTTAGTGACTTTAGAGGTTCAACCTAACAAGGATTGTGAGTGCTACTTGAAGTACGTGCTTGCACCCCCAACCTCCCTCAACCAATACTCCAATAACTTACAACTTCACAAACTAAATCCATTCCACAAAATCTGCATACTTATTGATAGGGCCACAATTGCATTTCTAGAAAGATCCAAAAGAAAACCCCTCTGCACCCCATTATCATTTTCTGTAATTATGCCTGCCAACACAGAACGGCAGTGGGAGAGCACCCAGGAATGAGGGATTAACGTCCAAATACTATAAAACATATACTGACACCACATATGCTAAAGATGTATGAGGAAGCTAAATGGAATGGAGCTTTGCCTTCAATGCTAAGTGAGGCTCTTTTAGTAACTGTTAGAAATGGGGGTCTCTAGTTGGCAGAGGTAGGTACCTTTGTCCAAATAGGGAACCTTGTTTCTAGTCAGGGTAAGCGGGATACACACTTTAGATAACCCCTGCTCACAGGCTTATCCCAAAGGCAATGTGTAAAGTATTTGTACCAACAATCACAGTAATGCAGTGAAAGCACCACAAATGGACAGAACACCAGCTTAGAAAAATAAAATATCTCTATCTAAACTACACAAGACCAAAAACGACAAAAATCCAACATACACAGTTAAACATATGACTTTCAAAAGGTTTCAAGAACTTGACCATAGAAAACTATGGATGCATGACTTTTCACTAAAGTACCTATAGATGCGTCAAAGTTCACAAGCCAAACAGCCGCAGAGTCGGAAAACAAAGAGATGCGCACTCCTGAGACCCTGGGGAGGCGATGCAACAGTCCCGCTGCACGCAGAGGAAGGGTTGCGTTGAATTCAGTCTATACGGAGAGTGATGCGTTGATTCTTCGTAATGGTTCTGTTCTGCTGGTGATGCGTCGAAAGAACTTGCCGCACAGGTGCGATGCGTGGAAAACCGGGATGCATCAGTGATCGATGCGGCAGCGTCGAGCGGCGCTGCGTCGGTCCTCCTCAGCCACGACCCCTTGATGTGTCGATTCTTGCAGTGGCAACAGGCGCTGTGGCGGTTTCCGCAGCGGTGCAGTGATGCGTGGAAATTCTTCTTGCACCGTGGGGATGTGTCGGGAAAACAGCCGCAAGAAGAGCGATGCGTCAATTTCAGTAGTTGTTTAAGCTTATTCTTTCTTCCAGCTCCCAAACAGTAGCAACAACCTCCAGAGGCCCAAAACTGGCACAGGCACCTCTAGGCAGATCAGAAATCACAGCAGCAGAGTTCAGGGTGGCCTGGGGGTGAAGTCTTTGTGTCCCTGAGACTTCAGAACAGGAGGCTAGCACACTTCAGGCCCTTGGAAATTTCCTTCAAGCAGGGGACACAGCACACAGCAAAGCCCTTCTCCTTTCCTTGGCAGAAACAGCAACTGTAGGCCACCCAAGAGACACACCGCAAGGGCAGTACTTCTCCTCAGTCTCTCCAACTCTTCTCCTTGGCAAAGGTTCCTCTTGAATTCCAGGAATGATTTCAACTGTGGGGTTTTGGGTCTGATACTTATACCCCAAACTGTCTTTGTTGTCTTTCTGCAAGGGGTTCTGAGCCCAGTTCAAACCAGTTCTGGGGGGCACTCTGCAAGTGCACAACAACATCCATTGTCAGTGTAAGCCTTGGCTCCAGACACATCACAGGGGAGCAGAGCCAGCATTGTGGATGGCAGACACAGCCCTATTCAGGTACAGGTGCTACTCCTCCAACCACTTCACATGCAGATCAGGCCTATTCAGCCTAGTGCTGACTCATCCAGACTCCTGGAGGCACTGCACCTCCCCAGCCCCTGTCACTCCAAAGCCAGACAGTCAATCCAGAAACAGGCAGAGGTGCACTGAATGGCTGAACAAGAAAACAGCCACTTTCTAAAAAGTGGTATTTTCAAACACACAGTTTAAAAACCATCTTTACTAAAAGATGTGTTATTAGATCCTGAGTTCAGGGATACCAAACTCCATTTTTCCATCTTAACCCTATGGCAAGATATGCTTGTAAAATGTTACAAAGCATTCCCCCTTCCGCCCTCTGGGGCAAGATAGCCATTCAGCAGTGAAAAACGAAACTGGCAGTATTTCACTATCAGGACATGTTACACATACCAGTATATGTCCTACCTTTCACATACACTGCACCCTGCCCAGGGGGGGTACGGCCTGGCAAGTGGGTGTACTTGCCAAGTCGACATGGCAGTTAACAAACTGCGCACAGGCACTGTGGTGGCAGGCCTGAGACATCTTTTCAGGGCCACTCATGTGGGTGGCACACTCAGTGCTGCAGGCGCACTAGTAGCATTTAATTTATCAGCCCTGGCACACTCAGTGTACTTTACTAGGGACCTACTGGTATATCAAATATGCCAATCAGGAAGAACCAATCACAATAACAATTTACACGGAAAGCATATGCACTTTAGCACTGATCAGCACTGGTAAAGTGCCCAGAGTCCTGTAGCCAACAAACATGGGTCAGGAAAAAATAGGAGGAAGAAGCAAAAAAGTTTGGGGCTAACCCTGCAAAAAGGGTCATTTCCAACAGTAACATTACTGAAACAAGGCAAATCTCTATCACAGTGTGTATAGCCTCCTGTCCTTAATTCATTTAGATCCTAAAATATTGGCTAAAGCCCAGGCCAAACAGTTGCTACCCTATACATCTGCTATGATTCTACCTGATCAGACAGACTTTATTCCAGGGAGAGCAACAACGAATAACACAAGACTACTGTTTACAATGATGCACCAAACTAACCTGGAGCTGGTAATTTTTTTTAAATGCTGAAAAAGCATTTTGACTTCTTATCATGGGGCTATATGTATATATATTCATTGTGTTTGAATGGCTAGAAGTGGGAAGAGGAACTATGGACTGGATCAGACTACTCTATGTGGGACCCACTGCTAGCATACGGGGGAGAGGATTGAATTCCTCTTTGTTTTTGGTAGCAAGAGGGATTAGGCATGGGAGCCCATTGGTGCCCAAGCTTTTTGCTATAATCATGGAACCGCTGGCTTGTATCCTAAGGGAACATTAGGTGGATAAAAATCTACAACTGGGGGTTACAAATTTTTTGTCTTGCTCTACAAGGAAGGCATATTACTGTACGCAAAACATCCGGACAGAACTCTCACCCATCATCTTACAATTTAGCACTATTTTAAGTATTCACAGTATGTGTAATAAACCAAAGTTGTTTCTTGTTACACCAGGCACAACCTGCCCACGTCTTGACTATCCTCTGTTATGGAAGTCAGACGCAGTGGGATATTTGGGAATTGGTCATGAGGAATAACTATGGCATCCCTGCTCGACAAGTTGCAGTCCCAAGTAGAGAAATGGATCAACCTCCTATTGTCTATGGTGGGCAGAATAGCTTTTATTAAGATGACTGTCCTGTCACATTTCCTATGTCTCTTTGTAATATTCTGAAACAACTGACATTGAGCTTTCTCAGGCAGGTTAGGTCTGCTCTAATTAGGCATATCTGGTAAGGGTCAAGCCGCACAGACTGACTACCATACAGAGTTCGAGGTCACTTATTGATCAAGATAGATGTCACACTAAATTATTTCAGAGTGCAATATGTGCAGAGGACAACGATGCTGTCAACAAGTGACAAAGCAGAACACCCCATGTATGAAATACAGACTGAAGTGCAACAAACACAAATGATCAGCAGTAGAGAATGAATTCAAAATGTCGAAAGAAGATATGGAAAAATGGGAAGAGGAGCCTGACTCACAAAGGGTATTCTCCTAGAAAAAAAGGAAAATCATTTTACAAGTTCCACGAACACAGGGATACATTTTAAATAAAACCCAGTGGGGATAAAAAACTTTATTTGTTGTAACATTTCAAGTTAAAAAATATCATGTGGTTCGTGCTTGTCCGAGGTTCGTTTCCTAAAAATGCGAAAATAAATGGTCCATACTTATATACAAGTTATTAGAAAATGCATACACAAATATTCAAATCAAACATCTGTCCATGCCTCGTACATCGTTACTGGAAATTGCTAATGCCTTCTAATGATAAGCATGCTTAGCTATAATTGTTTACCCAGTCCTTTTGAAGCCAAACCGAATAATACTACGGAGGACATGTGGTCATTCATGTAACCTGTTCTATACTAAAAAAGCTTCATACCCTTATTGCCATCAGCCACTCACCTACGATCTCACCTGTGCTAAGTTATACAATCCTATACTTTCAACTTCCAAACACACTGTCTTCAACATAGGACAACAAAACCCTACTTCAAACTCACAAATAAGGATAAACATGGATATCGGTATCACACGCCCCTTTTATTTTCAACTTCAAAATTTTAAACAATTCTATGTCAACTAATCAATAATAACCCTCACAACGATGTGACAATTTTGAATTGCAAACCTATATTTTAAAATCCAATCACAATGTCAATAACATAAAAACAACAATTCCCTGCATTGAACTACCTCACATGAAGCAAGGTAACATAAGCACTCGTTAATTCCAACTACAAGTGTTAACTTCATTGAATCAGTTCTTCAGCAATACCCCTTCCGGCAACTCACCAAAATCAGAATTTCAACCTAACACGTTATCAAAGCTACTTACTGGTAAGAAAACCGGCTCAACCATTCCTATCATTGTCTCACATATCGAGAGCTGATCCCTTCTGATCGCCTCCTTTCTACCTACTCTCATCACGTAATCCAATATGTCATTGTTAGACTTGGCATCTTTTGGTGTGTTTCCCCAGAGTTTTTGCTTTCTGACCTCCCAGTTTTGACTCTGTTTTTGCTGGCGTAGCATGTCTGCGCACTTTCCGCACTGCTGATCAGTGGGAAATTGCAAGTACTCCTATGGTAAATTGTGTTATGGATTGGTGTTTCCATGATTGGATATTTGATGTACTTGTTAGTCCTTGGTAAAGTGCACTGAGTGTGCTAGGACCTGTGAACTCATACCTGCCAGTGCAGAGTCTGCGCGCAGTTTGTAACTGCCATGTCGACTTGGCCAGTGCACACACTTGCCAGTCCCTAACCTTCCCTTTTCTTACAAGACAGCCACCCCAAAGGTAGGCCCAAGGTACCCCTGTGGGCAGGGTATGTGAAAGGTAGGACATGTCCTGGTGTGTGTGGCATGTCCCGATAGTGAATGACTGCCAATTTTGTTTTTCACTAGAATAATAATAATAATAACCTTGAAGTTGTAATGCGCACAGCTATCTCCGAAGTGGTTCCCTGGCGCTGGGGGCCCTTGGGAAGATTAAGGGAGCTATTGCCCAGAGTCACAAGGTGCTGGGCTGACCTGCCACCAGGGATCGAACCGTGAACCCTGTGGTCCGGAGTCAGGCACTCTGGCCGCTGCACCACACCTCTTCCACTATTGCAAGGCTACCTGTTCCCCATAGGACAGAATGGGAAGTTTGTTTAAAACATCTTATAAACATAACTGGCCCTGGGAACTAGGTAGGAAAATAAAGTTTAGTATGCCTGAACTCAGAATCTAAAGATGCATCTTTTAGTGAAGGTGATTTTTACATTCTGTGTTTGAGAATACCACTTTTAGAAAGTAGGTATTTTCGTGCTCAGTCATCTCGTGTGCCTCTGCTGGAAGGTGGATTGCCTGTCTGGGTTTGGGACGACAGAAGGCTAGGGAGCAAGAGTGGCTTCAGATAGTCTAGGTGGGCCAGGAAAGGGCTGAATAGACCTGGGCTGCAATTGGGGAAGGGGGAGGCGATTTCCTCGCACCTCAAAGGGCCTGGTCTGCCTCTGACAATGCCGTCTCCACCTCCTGCCAGCAAGTCACACCAGAGAAGGCAGAACTGGTTCTGGCTGGGCACAGACACCCTCTGCCTAAGAGATCAAAGGACTTTGGGTTATAAATATTGGTGCCCAGACCCCTGAACTTTAGAACTCTTTTGGATCAAGAAGACTGCCAAGAAGAAGAGCTGGTGAAGCTGTGAGGGGGTACTACCACTATGCGGTGTGCTTTGCTTTGTTGGTCTGCAGTGGCTGCTTCTGTCTTGGGCAGTGAAAGGATTGGATTGAACTTTCTGCAATCTACTTTTGTGAGTTTCTCCAAGGGCTTGAGGTAGAGATTGCCCCCTGTTCAAGAAGTCTCATGAACAACAAAGACTTCAAGCTCTTCTGCCCTCAGCACTGGGGACTGTCAGGCACATGCATCCAACATGCCATTTGCGATTCCTTATTAGCGAAAAATAAGGATTCGCTAATAAGGAATCGCAAATGCATGTATGAATCGATGAGGAAATAGCGATTCCTACAAATTCCTTAATTGCGACTTGCAAATTACGAGTCGCAATTAAGGAATGGCTCCCCATTCATTCCTATGGGCCTACAGGCGCATAGGAATGAAGGGGAGATTGCAGGCGCAATTTGCGAGTACCATTAGGTACTCGCAAAGTGCGCATGCAATTTCAAGGGTGTCAAAATGACACCCTGTTGCACCCCTGAAATAGTGATGTGCCCCCATGTTGTGCACACACATGCCCCAAGGGCATGTGTGTGTGCAACATTAAAACTTTGAAAAATGCACAAAGTTTTTGCAAATTACCATCAAATTCAACTTCATGGTAATTTGCGCCCCCTATTAGCGAAATCGCTATTCTAAAGTGGTTCTTGCATTGCATTTAAGGTATCGTAAATTGCAATTCCTTAAATGATGGCGATTTCTCAAATTGCGAGTGCCTTGCACCTTGATGCATCGCAAATGCCCTTTTTACGGGCGCAAACGGTCGATTTTTGCAAATCGCACCATTGCGCTCGCAAAAATGGTTCATGCATGTGCCTGTGTGTGTTTTGTGCTGCAACAGAAGATTAGTAACCCAACGACGTCTACTGGTCTCACTGACGACGCGTCCTGATGCCGCCACCGAGCTGTTGCTCGCACCGCGACCTGTGGGAACCGGACTCCGCACCGCCTCACGATGACACCTTGGTATCCTCAACGACGCCGCTCCACGCCGAAATCGATGCCACTGCTTGCACCGTGGTTCGAGGGCACCGCTCGTAAAGTTAACTGACGCACTGTGCCCTCATCCCGCACCACAGCCTTGGCCTACTGACACCGGCACCGTCGATGCCAATTCGTCAGCCGACGACAGCGCTTCCGCAATGATGATTTCGCTGCCTGCACTGTGGCCTGCCGGCACCGCGACGAGCACCGCCTTCATCTCGCACTGCGACCCTTGTCTCATCAACGACGCTATCTGACGCCGCCACCGAGCCGCTGCTCGCACTGCGACCTGAGGGCACCGTACGCCGCACCGCTGCAGTTCGCACCGCAGCACACAATGCCTGCCGACGCCAGCGCCCCTGACTCCAAAAGAGAGCAGCTCGATCTGCAACGCGTTTGACTTTGAGGGCCCCAACGACTCCTGCACCAACCTCCGGAACTGACGCCTGCGGACGCCGTGTTTTCAGAAGCTCAACGAGAGGTCGCTGACGCCTTGCATTTCTAAAAAGGTACTGTTTACGGGTCTTCCCGACACCGTAGTTGGCCCGCGACGCTGCGGTCAGCCACAACTGTTTGGATTTGTTTTCTCATGACGCCGTGATAGCCTTGGACAGAGCTATTGACATCAAGGAACTGTTTTTCAAGCGTATTTTGATAACTGTAGATTTTTAAGTACTGTATTTTGGATTTTTATCGTTTTTTGGTCTTGTCTTAACTATATAAAAATAATAATGGATATTTTTCTAAACTGGTGTAGTGCTTACACTGTATTACTTTTGGTTATGTGCAACCGCTTTACACACTGCCTCTAAGATAAGCCTGACTGCTCGTGCCAAGCTACCAAGGGGGTGAGCAGGGGTTATTTGAGGAGTGTAACTCCCTTATCCTGATGATGAAGAATGGTCGCTATTTTGACAAATGTGCAAGCCTTTGCCAACTAGAGACCCATATTTCTAACAGTCATCACTTTCTATCACGCAGAATTTACGCTATCGGACAACTAGTCTGCTTACCTCATGAACACGGCATCTCAGAATATCCGCCATTTTTATTTTTAAAAAACGTGGCAAGTATATCCACAAAGTTTATAATGCTCCTTTTGCCTGAATCAAATTCACTTGTTGACAGCATTGTCAGTAAATGTAAGAGCTTCCAGGGATTACAGTATGTTGTTCCATTAATGTCCTCTGCACATTTTTCTCTCGGAAATATTTTACACATGCAACTGCAGGAGATTACTCTAGACATCAGTGGCGTAGCTAAACATGCTGCCACCCAGGGTGGCCCCTAGGTTTCCCTCCCGGGTGCAGGTAAGAGCAGAGGGGGGTCTAGGACGGACAACTTGCTCCTGGGGAGGGGTGGTGCAACTTATTCTCGGGCCAGGGGATGGTGGTTGTCAACAGACACGACTCCCGGCGCCCCCAAAAATGTCCCCCAGCTAAGCCATTGATAGACATTGTCTTTGTGATTTCCATAAGATTTTTTAACCACATGGATTAGAATTGATAATGCCATGTTTGATTACGTATAATTAATTAGCCTTTTCCTGCATGTTCTTTCTTTCATAACTTTCTACCTTAACTGATTTGGACTATGTTGGTTTTGTTTGGATTGGCTACATTAATAAATAGAATTCTGTTTCTGTTATTACCAATTTGACCCTGATGAAGCAACACTATACAGTCACGATACATGTGCTGGCCCTGTTATTTTGAAACACATAAAAGTGATCGAGTATAGAACTACTTCTAAAATGAAAAATGATTGCCTATTAGCGATAAAGGTTTGGTTACATGGAATAAAATAATTAAGGCTTATACAAATCTCCAGCGTGATATCTACCTTAATGAATAAGTAACCTCGTACTCTGTAATTTAAAAAAAAAAGGATGTAGCGGAGGGGTTTGCACATCCATTTTGCTTGAGGTCCACAGTATGAATTACAGAGCCATTTCTCCCTCATGTATGACTCTACCATACGATAAGGGAGGTATGCTAATACCAGATATTGATCTCTATCTCTATATCACAATTGCAACATATTTGATATTGGTTCTGCCATGACAATGTTTTTCCACATGTGCTGGGGGAGAGAGTGAGAAAGATAACAGACTCGTCCTGCTCGCAACATGAATACTCTTTATTCATGGTAGAACCGATGTGCCCGCTTGATTGCAGTGGGGTTCGAGTATATACTGACATGATATTATGGAACTGAAACAGTGTTCTCACCTGAGTTCCCTTTGACCCATATTCCCAAGATTCTTGCAACATGTGAACCTAAAGCTTTGTCATAGTTGGTTTGACTATGTCTGACGGGGATGGGTGGGTTGTAGCCAAGTGGTCAATTCTTACTTCTACAAGAGTTCAAGAAAACTGGTGCAGTGACAGCTCTAGATCTGTTTCTTTAATTTTAGATATAACACAATCAAACGTCTGATGGGTCATAGTAATCAGTTGACCCAAAACCATTGCCTATAAAATTAAGGGTCTTATTACGAGTTTGTAGGTGCGGGAGCGGGGCGGCACGCCATCGTCCTGCTCCCGCAACGCCTATATCGACTGCCCACCAGATTAAATGTTTTCTCGTTGACTGGCGGGCAGTCCTTTGGCGTTCCCACTGCGATGCCTTTGAAAAAGGCACCACAATAGGAACGCCAAAGCCCTTTCTTGCACAGCATTGACTGTTAAGTCCATACCATGCAGGAAAGGAGGTGCATGCACCCAGGGGCCCAAAGGCAACAGGGGGGCCTGTAGGGCCCCCTTTGTTTCCTCAGTGCTAGAATTTCATGGCGTAAACACCACCATGAATTCCTGGTGGTGATGAAAGCTCATAATATGCTTGGCAGTGCCACAGCAGCCCCACCAGCATATTATGCGTCTCTGACTGCTACACCACCTTCAGGGAAGGTGGATCCCTGGAGGTTGTGGCAGTCCCCTGGAGGTTCAACCGCCTTAGTTGTAATGAAGCAGTTGGACCACATGTGCGGAGGTCCCCAAATGCCACCGCATCTCCATCACGGGTTTGGCGGTCCTCGTAATCAGGCCCTAAGATAATACAAACACAAGGGGAAGGGAAAAGGTTGTTGGACCTACAGATAAATATCAGCAGGAATGCGAGGCCTGTCACAATTTCTGTGCAACTGTGAAATCACAGAGGAACAATGGCCGTTACCTGACTAAAAATGTTCTTTGAATAATAGGCACAGATTCATTCACTTCAATACATACACCAGATGTACTATACGCCAGCATTTTTATGTAAATTAGGGGTCCAAGAGGATGATCACTAGTGCAGATACGGCACATATTTTATACACCTAGCTTGGAAGTGGCCTAGCATAGCTAGATATTTAGTTGCCATCTTTACGCTGCCTAACCAAATGATCGATATTACACTACATCTTTCACATGCTATATTGGGTTCAGGAAATTCAAGCTACCTAAAGCAGCTAATCCTCACTGGCATTGCTCCTCGCCAAGCGATGAAACTCTTTGTGCTGGAGTGCTCGAAATAAACCTCCCGCTAAACAATGGCTGGCAAATCTGGTTCTCTCTAATGACAGCATGGACACTTTTATCTCACGGATGCTGATCACCTCCTGCTCCAGGAACATTTGGGACCCATTATGGCATTTCCTCCTTAATACAATGCAAGATGGGTAGATAGACTATAGGACAAACAAAGACCTAATTGCATGACTGCATGTGCCCTACATTGGTATGGAAGTGGTCCCCGTAAGTCTATGTCTGTAATAACTTTTATTACATAGCGTTGCAGGGAGAAAGGACCTGTCTCTCAATGTTTAGATGTTTTGTGATTTGTAAGCCTGGCATCTATATTTTCACTGTTTTGTTTGTCTTCATACTTTAAAAATGTATATATACTTTAAAAAACTGTGGACTTGCTAAACACAGGTTTGCCAGGGAGAGAAGGCAAATATGTATTGAGGAATAATGAAGAGATAAACACCTAACAGTACTATAAAAAGAGGACGCTGGATGACTTAAATGGATTTCAAAATCTAATTGCATTCCAGCCATAGATCAAGGAACAAGAGTGGAAAGTGAAAGAATACGCTAAAACAAAAATTGAGAAACAGACCCAGACAATTTTGACTATGGATAGGAGCCAAATGAAGAACAGTGGCTACCTGGACAGATACAGACCATCATAAAATACCCACACAAGACATCTAATACTGCCTAGTCCCCCATGGGTGGGTGATGTGGTCTATAACATCAGGGTTTTGCCTATGGTGGTGTTTGTGAAGATGGAAAGGATTAAACCAAATTCCAGCCTAATCCATTTAATTGGCAATTATATAAAGTGGTGCTCTGCGGGGTGGGAACATTGGTTCTTATGGCCCTTTACCTACCAGCTTGTATGGCTCTCTAACCTGTCAGCAATGGCAAATTTGCTGCTAAAGTGTAATGGATCTTATTCCTTTCAAAGCGACTTACATTGTTGCATGTTAGAGTATTTTTAGCGCAGTGTCTGTAGCTCCTCTGTTTCTTGTCTGTATAGTTACAGGGGCCACTGTACAATACGATGTTGAATAGGATGCCTACAGAAATGTGGGATTGCATGCAGAATTGTTAGCTACAGACTATTGAGCCCCATATCAGCATGACATCTCAAAGAAAGCCATACCAGATTCAAATTGATTTGAATTTGACTAAGTTACATAAAAACAGATCAAGGCAGGCCTACAGATGTTATATATTTAGAATTCTGAAGAGCTTTAAGGTATCTCACACAGAAGGCTAGTGACCAAGTTGGGATTTCTCTGATATTGAGACTAGAGGAGAATACATTTCTAGCATTTAGCACAAAGAGCTGTGAAAGCAACATCATACTTCCCTATAGCTTGCCTATATCAAGGCAGAGGACCTGACAACATGTCTGGGGAGGCACTGAAGGCAGACATTGAAACACTAACAGACATGGCCTAACCCATGTTTAGAAGGATCTGGAAGAAGAAAATGTGCCATTAGACTGGAAGTTGGGGTATCTCATCAAGATCCCCAAGAAAACTGACCTGAGTAACTGTGCAAACTACAGATAGATAACTCTATCAACCCCCAAGCAATGTGTTCAATAGAATCATCCTGAACAGAATAAAGTAACAAGTCGACCTTCAGTTGTGAGATCAGCAAGCTGGCTTCCTCAAAGATAGATCCTGCACAGACCAGATTAGAACACTGCACATTGAGCAGTTGATAGAATTTATCTTTCGCCCGCTATGTCAACTTCATCTACTAAAAGATGGCATTCAACAATATGGACAGAGAGACGCTTTGGAAACTCCTCCATGATTACACTGTGCTAGATAAACTCATGATAATCATCAGGAACTCTTGTGAAGGAATGACATGCAAGATAGTCCATAGAGGACAACTCACTGAAGCCTTCCAAGTGAAGACCGGAGTCCGCTAGGGTTGTTTGCTCTCGCCTTTTCTCTCCCTGCTGGCTATAGACGGGACAATGAAGACATCCACATCAGGGTGAAGAAATTACATCCAGTAGACATCATGGACGCTGCTCAATGACCTGGACTTTACAGAGGACCTGGTCTCACACTCCCATAGCCATCAGCAGATGCAACAGAAGACTGACTATGTGGAAACAACATCAGCACAACTTGGTCTTAACATCCACAAAGGAAAAAACAAGATCCTGAAGGCTAACACAGTCAGCACAACTGTAGTCACTCTTGCAGGCAATGCACTGGAAGAGGTTGCAACCTTCACCTACCTAGGCATCGTCACACACAAGCAGGATGGTACAGATGCAAACAAGCAGTGGCGTCACTATGAGGGTGTGGGGGGTGCGGACCGCACCGGGTGACACCCTCACGGGGGGCGACACCAAAGGGCCGGTCCGGTCGATGTGGTGTGGTGAAGACTGCAGAGCAGTACTGCAGAACAAACCAGAAACGCAACGACGACGCAACCTAACTTCTATTGAGCAGGAGGAGGTGCCTCTGTGCGCAGCGCGCACTGTCTCCTCCTCCGCCGCGTCTGCGCGCCTCGGCAGTGACGTTGTCACTAGAGGGGTGCAGTCGGCGATGTTGTTTTAATATTTTGGAATACGGGAATCCGAATCCCGCATGCGCATTGGGCCCCAAGTGCGCGTGACTTGGCATCACGAGGGGCGCCGAGGACTCGGGAGGTGAGGATGTCTCTCACGTCGCCGTCGCCACTATAATTAAATTTTATTCTAAGGACAGGACAGAGCCGGAGCAGAACCTGGTTTAAGGCTAGCCCCCCCCCCCCACCCTTGTCTGCCACGTGCCACCAACACCAACTCAGCAGGTGAGGTTGTTTGTCGAGACATAGCAGCACTTCGAAGCTGCAAGCCTGTCAGAGTAATTGCTATTTAAATATGATATTATTATTGTTACTGCCCGCCCCGGCCCCCCACAGGTTTACACATATGACAAAGTGTAACATAAAAGAGCAAAACATATGTACAGAGCGCACATTCATCACATATGGGTTCCTGGGCGCTCCCGCACATGGATCACGAAGATGGAGCTTAGTACTGGTTAACTCGGCCCTTTCTCTTCTTGTCTCTGCCCAAGTGTAACGTGTTTACATATTTTGATGTCCAGCATCCTCTGGGACCTGCAGTTTGACTCCGCGCGTTCCAATCTTAACATAGCCTTTTTCGTAGTCTTGGCCTTGGAAAATGGGCTTTGTTTGACCACCATACCCGCTCTCCTTACGATCGTACCGCCCCTGTCCCTGGGCACAGAGGGAATCCGCCCCCTTCTTGTATGGGTTACTTTGTGGGGCTGATGTACCCCGCACTTCTTACAGAATGCCTGC
This sequence comes from Triturus cristatus, assembly GCF_964204655.1. Classification (NCBI taxonomy): domain Eukaryota; kingdom Metazoa; phylum Chordata; class Amphibia; order Caudata; family Salamandridae; genus Triturus; species Triturus cristatus. The sequence goes on along the minus strand of NC_140585.1, from coordinate 413,092,210 downwards.
CCTGCGAGTTGTCGGGACGTTCGCCATCTTGCCAGCAGCATTGGACCGAAGACGACGCTCTGGACAGCTGACGGGTGTTTGTTACCCAACTCAATTATCCTCGTAATATCGACCTCGGGAGGATGAATGGCTGAGTACACCTCGAACCCATGATCATGGAGTTAGACACAGATCCCTGGAGGGGATACATGCATTAGCCTCTGAGCATGCGGACCTGCAGAGTGGACCTAATTATCACAAACTGGAACCATAATTTTCTTCAAATCAGATGTTTGGACATGACTATATTTTTTTGGGTATTAGAAGTCGTGCACTTTGTAATCAAGCGCCCAGTTTATTTAATCTACGTCTCCAGGCTGAGAGGTAGGTAGGGTAATGATGCATTAATGTTTCACATACGTATTATAATGTTTAATGATTTTCCCCAAATATAACTTTACCCCACCCATACCATAGTTGTTCTTTTAAGGGGTTGCGCCCTTGTTACAGTTAAAAGATTAGTGTATAGCAATTAGATAAATTAAAGATGACAAAAAAGGCCATGTTAACCATCCCTTATCCCAGGGAAACGTATGGTGGTGACCCCCTGTGACCCCACAGCCGGTCGCTCCTACTTCACTGCTCTGCCGCCTGCCTGCCTGGCGCCTGCCTACCGCTGTGACTGCCGCCACTTACCTCCTCCACGCCGCTGCCTTCTGCCTGATACCTCGTAGGTACCGCCTGCCACTCTTCGCCTGCCGCTGCTGCCCCTTCCTCGGCCGCTGACCACCGCCGCTGCCCGGTCACTTCCCCTCCGTTTTTCCCACCGTTTTTCCTGCCGCCGCTGCCCCGGTCTCCTGCTTCCTGCTCCCGCCTCCGCCTGCAGTCCCGCCTCCCCTCCCTGCCCATTGGCCACCCCGCTCCCGCCTCCCAGCTGACCCTCCCTCCCGGCTCCTGATTTAAGGGGACCGTGACGGGCTGGTCAGTGTGACCCCCTGTGCCCCCACAGCCGGTCGCTCCTACTTCACTTCTCTGCCGCCTGCCTGCCTGGTGCCTGCCTACCGCTGTGACTGCCGCCACTTACCTCCTCCACGCCGCTGCCTTCTGCCTGCTACCTCGTAGGTACCACCTGCCACTCTTCGCCTGCCGCTGCTGCCCCTTCCTCGGCCGCTGACCACCGCCGATGCACGGTCACTTCCCCTCCGTTTTTCCTGCCGCCGCTGCCCCGGTCTCCTGCTTCCTGCTCCCGCCTCCGCCTGCAGTCCCGCCTCCCCTCCCTGCCCATTGGCCACCCCGCTCCCGCCTCCCAGCTGACCCTCCCTCCCGGCTCCTGATTTAAGGGGACCGTGACGGGCTGGTCAGTGTGACCCCCTGTGCCCCCACAGCCGGTCGCTCCTACTTCACTGCTCTGCCGCCTGCCTGCCTGGCGCCTGCCTACCGCTGTGACTGCTGCCACTTACCTCCTCCACGCCGCTGCCTTCTGCCTGCTACCTCGTAGGTACCGCCTGCCACTCTTCGCCTGCCGCTGCTGCCCCTTCCTCGGCTGCTGACCACCGCCGCTGCCCGGTCACTTCCCCTCCGTTTTTCCCGCCGTTTTTCCTGCCGCCGCTGCCCCGGTCTCCTGCTTCCTGCTCCCGCCTCCGCCTGCAGTCCCGCCTCCCCTCCCTGCCCATTGGCCACCCCGCTCCCGCCTCCCAGCTGACCCTCCCTCCCGGCTCCTGATTTATGACGCCCCCTGAGCGACCGCGCAGCGGACGCGCGCAGCGGGAGCGCCGATTGAGCGCCAAAGGTGCGCCAAAGGTAAGCCCGTCTGCGCCCGTCCGCGCCTGGACCGCGCCCAGCGCCAGACCCCCTGGCCCCCCCGCCCGCCAGCCCCCCCGCAGGACCTACGACTTCGCCACGCTCATCGCACTCAAAACCGCCCGAGCCCCCGGATGCTACAGAGCGTCCCCGCGATGCACCCATGGACCCTTCGTCTGCCGATCCTGCAACTTCTCCTGCCTCCGAACAGGCACCACGCCCACCAAGACAGACAACAGCAACCACCTCAAGTGCATCCTGATCAACACCCGCTCCGTCCACACGCCGTGGAACTCTGGAACCTCCTCGACACCACATCTCCAGACGTCGCCTTCCTCACGGAAACCTGGATGAACGCCTCCTCAGCCCCCGACATCGCCATATCCATCCCGGACGGCTACAAGATCATCAGGAAAGATCGCGTCAACCAGACCGGAGGAGGCATCGCCATCGTTCACAAAAGCACCATTCGCATCTCGACTGACTCCATCGACGCTTTCAACGCCGCCGAATACCTGCACTTCCAGATCCACACCGACCCCAAGACTACCCTCAGAGGCACCCTCATATACAGACCCCCGGGACCACGCGCACAGTTCTGCGAAGACATCACGGACTTCATCAGCCCCCACGCCCTCCCCTCCGCCGACTACATCCTCCTCGGGGACCTCAACTTCCACCTGGAGAACAACAAGGACCGCAACACCACCACCCTGCTGGACAACCTGGCCACCCTCGGACTCAAGCAACTGGTCAACACCCCCACGCACTACGCCGGCCACACGCTCGACCCCGTCTTCTCATCCAGCAAGCACGTCACCTTCAGCCACTCCACCGGACTTCACTGGACTGACCACAGCTGCGTCCACTTCAGCTTCGAAAAGAACACGGTCCACCACCACCCGAAGCAGGTTCCCCGCAGGAACTGGAGCAAGATCACCGTCGACCAGCTCGCCACCTCCCTCAGCCAGAAGCCACCTGTCAGGACAACGGACCCTAACACAGCAGCCCTCGACCTCACGCAGTGGCTGACCTCCTGTGCCGACGACCTCGCCCCACTGAAGAACCCACTCACCAGGCCCAGAAGCAAGAAGGCCCCCTGGTTCACCGACGAACTCAAGAACTCCAAGAAGGCCTGCCGCACCCTCGAGAAGGCCTGGCTCCTCGACAAGACCACCGACAACATGACCGCCCTCAAACTCGCCACCCGCAGACATCACCAGCTCATTCGCACCACCAAGAAGAAATCTCTGAAGGAACGACTGGACAAGAACGCTCATGACAGCAAGGAGCTCTTCAACATCGTCAAGGAGTTCTCCAACCCCAGCACCGGCAACAACGACATCACTCCCTCACAGGACCTCTGCGACTCCCTCGCCTCGTACTTCCACTGCAAGATCGCCAACATCCACAACAGCTTCGGCGTTTCACCCCCGCACCCTTCGGTCGAACCTACGCACCCCGCCGCCATCCTCCAGACATGGACCGAGGTGACCCCCGAAGACACAACACGCATGATGAACACCATCCACTCCGGATCGCCGACAGACCCGTGCCCCCACCATGTCTTCAACAAGGCCGCCTCTACCATCGCACCCCACCTCCGACACATCATCAACACCTCCTTCGACACAGCCACCTTTCCGGAGAGCTGGAAGCACGCCGAGCTTAGCGCACTGCTGAAGAAACCAACAGCGAACCCGACCGACCTCAAGAACTTCCGCCCCATCTCGCTCCTTCCCTTCCCTGCCAAAGTCATCGAGAAGATCGTCAACAAGCAACTGACCGCCTTCCTCGAGACGAACGGATCCCTCGACCCATCACAGTCCGGATTCAGAGCCAACCACAGCACCGAGACCGCCCTCATCGCAGCCACCAACGACATCCGAGCCCTGCTCGACAACGGTGAAACTGCGGCACTCATCCTCCTAGACCTCTCCGCAGCATTTGACACTGTCTGCCACCGCACCCTAGTCCAACGCCTCAACGACACTGGCATCCAAGGGAAGGCCCTGGAATGGATCATCTCATACCTCTCCGGCAGAATACAGAGAGTACGCCTCCCTCCATTCCTCTCTGAAGCCACCGGAGTCATCTGCGGCGTCCCGCAAGGATCATCGCTCAGCCCCACTCTCTTCAACATCTACATGAAACCCCTCGCTGCCATCGCACGACAGCACAACCTCAACATCATCTCCTACGCCGATGACACCCAGCTGATTCTCTGCCTCACCAGAGAGCCCGACACCGCCAAAACCAGCCTACACGAAGGGATGAAAGACGTCGCCAAATGGATGGACATCAGCCGCCTGAAACTGAACACGGACAAGACAGAAGTCCTCATCCTGGGACCGTCGCCCTCCGCATGGGACGACTCCTGGTGGCCCCCGGCCCTAGGCACCGCACCCAAGCCTACGGACCACGCACGCAACTTGGGCGTCATCCTTGACTCCTCCCTATCGATGACCAGACAAGTCAACGCCGTCTCCTCAACTTGCTTCCTCAACCTCCGCATGCTCCGTAAGATCTTCCGATGGATCCCGACCGAGACCAGGAAGACGGTCACCCAGGCCCTCGTCACCAGCAGACTAGACTACGGAAACACCCTCTACGCCGGTACCACAGCCAAGCTTCAGAAAAGACTTCAGCGTATCCAGAACGCCTCCGCCCGACTCATCCTGGACGTACCCCGACGCAGCCACATCTCAAGCCACCTGAGAGACCTGCACTGGCTCCCTGTCAACAAGAGGATCACCTTCAGACTCCTCACCCACGCACACAAATCCCTCCACGACCTGGGCCCAAGGTACCTCAACTACCGCCTGACCTTCTACACGCCCACCCACCAGCTACGATCCGCGAACCTCGCCCACGCCGTCGTCCCTCGCATCAAGAGAGCCACCGCCGGGGGAAGATCCTTCTCCTACCTGGCGGCTAAGACATGGAACTCCCTGCCCGTCCACCTACGGCTGACCCAGAACCACCTCGCCTTCAGGAAACAGCTCAAGACCTGGCTGTTCGAGCAGTAGCAGACCCCCTCCCCCAAGCGCCTTGAGACCCTTCCGGGTGAGTAGTGCGCGATATAAATTCCTTGATTGATTGATTGATTGATTGTACAGAGTGCATCGAGTGAGACACGTACGTGATCCGGTGACATACCTGGGATTTGGGGAGTGTGCTCTCACAGGAATGTACGTCAGGTCACTGATGGGCATAATTGAAGGGAGATCTAGGGTGTGCGAAGAATGTTGTAAGGGAGGTCACGGGGAGATGTGCAGGAGAGGTAAGGGTGCCTCCAATAAGATGCACGGGGTGCAGTCGGGATCTTACTGGCTATGCGGTGGATCTGACGAGGGAGAGATGACACGGTGTGTAATGGGTCTGGTGAGGGAGATTTGACAGGCTGTGTGATGGGTCTGGTGAAGGAGATCTGACAGGCTGTGTGATGGGCCTTGAGAGGTAGATCTGACAGGCTGTGTGATGGGTCTGGTGAGGGATATCTGACAGGCTGTGTGATGGGTCTGGTGAGGGACGTGTCATGAGATTTCATGGGCACTGAGGGTCTAATGAAACGTTCAGGGTGGGCAGGAGAGATCTGACGGGCTCGGCAGTGGGTCTATTGAGAGAGATCTGACAGGCTCGGCAGTGGGTCTATAATTCCCTCAGTGTTCATGGCAAACAGTCATTGCTTTTTTGTACTATTCAGTCTGCAAACATGCCTTCACACAGGAATACTTTCCTCCAGCAGTGCTGCTAAACTGCGAAATAAATGTGAAATTTAAAAGACTGTAATTGTATTTATATAGCGCTTACTACGGTAATACTACCCCCTACAAGCCGTTGAAATGGACGTAGCTCACGCGGACTGCACAACAGCGAGCAGCGCACACCAGAGTCCAGCTATATACAGCCCTTCATTTGTACTTATCTGTAACATGTCAAACTTGGAAACATTTACAAATATTAATATTTTGGAAGTTCCTTGGTTTTCGACGACATTCTCTCGACGGCATTGACACCCCCTGCGTCTCCCCCGCCCTCCCATGAAGCAGTCTTCCAATTAGCAGTATTGTTCGAGACGTTTCTGTCATGAGCACCAGAGAGCAATTTAGGAGACACTGAGAGCCGAGCGGTGGGAATTAAGTGTACATCGCCCTAACTTCTTGCTATGGCTGTGTAGTACTGTGGCCTATTATTGCGTATTGGTATTACTATTGCCTATTTGACACCGAGTAACTTTTGCCTACCGTCCTGTGCTGCTGCGTGGATATTTCCATCCATTTCTGTTCAGCATTTGAGAAAAGAAGTTTGTTTTTCTGATTCACCTTTCCTGACTCCTGCAGCTGCTTATCAGATCAGGCTAGGACACAAGGAGTACTGGAGTAGGTCAGAGAATGTGTTACTGTTTGTTTTTATTTTAAAAATCTGCACAGGCCCAGCAAGGCACATTATCATGGCCATGGATGCAAGGCAACAATAAAACATGTCCAGAGAACTGGTGATTAATGATCCTGCTGGAGAGCAGTCCTTTGCCTGTTGGTAGTTTTGAAATGCAGATAAACTGTATTTTATTTGGATAGCTCAGTGGGTTACTGCCTTTGTCACAGAGATTCTTGTGTTACTTGCAGTTCAAAAGTTACAATCCTAACATAGGACAGTGGCTATGAACTGTAGTCAAAGAGCTGCAGACAAACATGAATGGTATAGTTAGAACTTCACTTTTTTTGTGTTACTATAAAGTTAGAAATTCCCCTGTCTTTCATTATTTTAATGTTGCTAAAAAGAGTTTGGGCCGATATACATTTTTATTAGTAAAGCCAAGCCCCAACCACTATGGTATGCTTTAAATCCTGAGTTTGTGCTTCCCCAGCCCAAACCCTCTTTAAATTTACTGCCCACCAGTATGGATGACATGTGATTCCTACATCTTGTAATCCTCATTGGCTCATGTGACATTCCCTGTAGACGGAATTACATACTAGCGAGAAAACCGGCCCTGTCATTGCCTTTCTGTTTTTATTTAATTAGCAATCAGGTCATTAGGGCAACTGTGGAACATATTTTAATGTGCGTGCTAATTATATTTACTGCTTTATTTAATGTTTTAAGTTTGAAGGTGATTTTGCTAATGTTTTTTACGGGAATAATGAAAGTAGAGCTGGATGGGGCTGATATGGTGCTGGGGTCCGAAGGTCAGCTGTGAGATAAGGTACACAGGAGTGGGATTGTCGAAAAGTGGATAATCGGGCCTGGAAGTACTTGTGTTAAAACCTGGCCTGTTGGAATTTAAGGGTTTGCACTTACATCCAGACATCGCTCTTACTTTCAAATAACTCTCCACATGCTCTGTATACACACAGAATTGATCCGTTGTATACTGGTGACTGTTTGCAAGTAGATATAATCTAATCTAGGGCTTGTAGGCTAGAAGAAGACAAATTGGGTCCGCGGTGGCCCACCCAAATGCACCCTTGGCCCACCCAACAAAAAATTCCTGGAGTCGGGCCTGATTGATTGCTTTCATTTTTCATGTCGCAACAAAGAAGCGCACTTTTATTGCTAAACAATGACTGCAAAAGTTCCGAAAGACAATTAGATTTTTGTTGGAAGCTGCTATATCATCCTGTTGCTGCACAAAGACAGGGCCCGCAGAGCAGGGAGAATAGCTGCATTCAAGATTGCAATTTTACCCGTTCTTTCACTTTACATGTGATTTCTCAATATGTTCAAACTGCGTTTTTATGACTTTTAGATCAATCTTTAGTGTTCAAACCTGAGCTTCTTTCATGTTACAAAGAGAGCCGCCCCATCTCCTGTCATTTCGGCCCCCTCCCTGATCTATAACCTACTTCTCTGGACTTGATAATGGAGGAAGGAGTGCTGTAGTGCTGTTACATCATGCATCACGAACAACTTGCATTGCGACCACCCGTGCTCTGATACCCAGTAACTCAGACCACCCTCTGCTTCCACCTGAAGCATCCACCATCCCTCCCTGGCTTTGTAACAGCCCGCCCCACCCACATCAGTTGCATCCTTGCAGCACTCCTGGCTGAAGAGTTCCCTTCTTCCTATAAAATAAAACGTGAACGGTATAGTTTCTTGGCGCTTTAAATCATAGCAGTAGTGATTGCCCTGACCTACATTTACAAACGTTTGTATGGTCCCGTTATTTGCCAACTGTGTCCACTGGCGGACTCGGAGCGGAGGAGGTCCATGCGGTAAGTCATGAGGGGTTGACACCATGAGTTACCCGCACCGGGTGACACCAACCCTAGTGACGCCACTGCAAACAAGGGCTGCCTTCATTCATCTAAAGAAGATCTGGAGCTCTAAGAATGTACCACTGCAAGCCAAGATCAGGCTTTTTAACACCAATGGAAAATGGGTCCATCTGTATGGAGCAAAAACTTGAAGGACAACAGTGACCACCACCAACAAAGTCCAGATTTTCATCAACATGTGTCTGATGAAAATCCTCCAAACCTGCTGGCCAAACACTATCAGTAATACCAATCTATGAAAGCAGACTTCCCAAGTCCCTGCCCATGAAGAAATCATGAAAAGATGCTGGGGCTGGATAGGTCAGACCCTGACCGGATATCCTCAAGGGAAAAGAAAAAAGAAAGGCTAAGAAACACTTGGCGCTGAGGCCTCAAGGCAGACTGCAAGGATATTGGAAACACCTAGAGTCAGATTGAAAGAAAAGCCCAAGATAGAGATAACTGGAGAGTCCTGGTTGACGGCCTATACCTCAGGAGGGGTAGTAGACCTAAGTAAGTATATCCTGCTGCTGACGGATATATCAGTGGTTAAAGATCCTGAACCTGAGAGGTGCAGTCCTAAAAAAAGGAGACCGCCTTTAACAACTGGAATAGCTCAAGGGAGAAGAGAACATTCTACACACTGAGGGTTGAATATTCTAAATTAAACAGGGGAAACAGAAAAAAAACCATTGGAATGTTGGGGCTGAAGGCCTATACCAGCTATTAGTGGACCAGTTCCAATCCATGGTATTTGATTAATGTCTCAACACTCATATGTCTTAATAATCATTTATAACATGTATTGGTGGTTACCTTAATTCATAGACTATAGAACACTGGGCTGGTAGAGTGAGTACAATCTTTCACTTGTCTGTGAGCTCATCTATTTTAGGATCTTTGAAGAGCAATGACTTGGGCAATAGTTTGGAGAGTACTTTCTGTTATCTCTTGAAAATGTGAAAGAAAATGCACATAGTGCTAATATAGAGATGCACAATCAATTCCCCTTATCATTTTCAGACTCCACTAGTGTGAATAAAGAACACCAACAATACCAAACATATATTTTATGTGTAACCTAGCTATTTAAATATATTTTCAGTTCAAAACTATTGCTGAAAAGAATGTCATCCACTAATGGAGGAAAAACACAAATATCACATAGTGATGACATTTGTTTTGCAGCACAAGCATAAAAAAAACTAAACACACCTGGGAGACAAAGAATAAGTTAGCTAGCATGTATTACTGGTCTATGAATTGAATGATGGTATGTTTAAAAGTTAGTGCACGCTTTAGCAGCCCTACATATATACACAACACCCCATCAGTGTTCGTAAACCTTATTATAATATTTCAAATATGTAGGTTGCGCTTAGGTAACTGTCACTTATGAGACAATGTAGAATTAAAATTCGAATCATAAAATAGAAGAATATGGCTAAATATGACGAGTCATGTTTTCAGCAGACCAATATAAATTAAATAGACTGAAAGAGAAACATGGATATTAGTGCTGGCAGCTAATGGAATCAATGAAGCGATTAAAATGTAGCAACAGCTGAGAAGGGGGGAACAGGCTTGGGGGAAGGCGGCAGGCGGCTGCCTAGACTAACACTCACTTTGATGCTTGACTCAGTAATAAGCTCAGGACTTGTGTCTCTAAAGCCTTTAGTACCCAAGGCCTACCCTCCGGTTCGGCATAGAAAGGGTGCCTTTCATCAGGAAGTACAGAATTAATAACGCCGTTAATCCATATACTAACAAAGTTGTTCCATGGACCAGCTCATCAGGGCATTCCCTCCCTTCCATAAGTTATTACCAACCGTATGCACAATATTTCTAGTCACATCAATTGGGTGATTAAAAATTACAATGTACCATTTTCTTCTCTACAAATAGTAAACAGGATATCCATACCATGCATGGAAGAGTCCTGAAGTGTTTAGGATGCTATGGCAGGAAGGAATAATGCCAAAGTCAAACACAGTTTCTAAGATTGCTTGAAATGCACTTCAACGCATATGTTATGTTTAATGTCTTAGTTATAGTTTAATAATTTGTATGTTGTGTGCACGTTAATCACAGAGCAGTATATAGCGCTCTTTTCAGAGCAATGTTAAAAATGGTATCATTTTGAATGACTTGATTACTTCGTGGTAATCTTCATTACTCCAAGTCCAGGTCTTCCTGTCACAGACCTGAGCCTGCCCTCCCACCCTTTTTAGGACAATTGATCCTTTTATTTTTTCTTCTTGGCATGATTATATCAGGAAGTGAACATTGCCAGTCTCTTTTCTGGTATTCTGTGTAATCTGGAGGCATCTTGGAGAAACTTTTTTTATTTAGCTAGGGAATGGTGTTCTGCCGAGAAAGGGAACTGCTCACTTGGTGAGGACTGTAGCAGGAAGATGGAGGAGGTGGTAATGGTTAGTAAACAAATAAAATGAAAATATATTTTACCTACCCCAAATTAAGAACACGTTATGACCACATTTCTTGATTTAATTTATACTTAGCAATTTGCAAGTTTGTACACATCATTCGGCACAGAGCAACAAATACTGCTCTGTGGTTAAACAAGCAATGGCAAAACAAATGGCCTGGACTATAAGTAATAGTGCCCGGCTGCTTCTATTCATGCATTCACTCATCAATCTGTCCATGCACTCAGTCACTTATTTTTTGGATTTGTATAGCACATAGCTGCCCCAGCGATGGGGCGTCCCAGCGCGACCAAAGACAATGAGGGTGGCTGACGGGAAGGCAGTTATGCGAGAGTCGGGAAAAGCCAGGTCTTGATAGCTTTTCGGAAAACCAAATTACTCTGGATCTCATTGTCCATACACTTAGTCACTCATCTGTGTAGTCATGCATCTATTTATCCACTCACAAACTCATTATTGCATTCACCCATGTGCCCATGCACAATACCACTGCACACAAACGCACCAATGCACATTCTGTTATAAGCCAGCCATATTTGCAAAGGCCGCCCTCAAAGGGGGCCTCGAGGGCCAGCGCAATAACGGATGCCAGAGCCCTGCAAAGAGCTGTTTTTTTATCGCCTGGATGCGCCCTGAGGCAGAGGCGGCGCTTCTCGAGCGGCACGCTCGCGCCAGAGAGGCGCCGGGTCATCTGGCCAATGGGGGGGACCAGGTGATGTTTTGAATCCCCCCAATCAGGGTGCACCCCCTAAGATTGGTGGGAAGAGGGAAATAAAGGGCCGCTCCCCACACTACAGCTCTCTACTGCACTGTGGAGCTGGAGAGCTGCCCCGAAGGTTTTGCGAGAAGCAAAGACAATTGTGGATTTGGGACTTACCGGTCACTTGTGTTGCCACCCAGTTGTCATGGCATCGTCGCCTCACCTCGTGTGTTTCCAGCGTGTCAGGACTGGGTCCCTACCACAGCTCCATTACTGGGGAATCGTCGCTGGCATCCAGAAGCGGGACTTTGCGGTGAGCGGATTCTTCCTCTCACCCCCCTGCTCCAGTTTTTAGCTCCAGTTTTTAAAAATATTGCAGCGTACTGGAGCAGAATGGAGCTGAAGGCGGCAGCAAGCGGGAGATGCAGTCGGCTGCCTCCTTTCCTGACGCCTGACTAAGGACAGTAAGCGTTTTTCCCTCCTGGGCTGGCAGAGAGCGGAATCCCCCGTTCCTCCTCCGCTCCAGCACTCTAATCATCCCGGCATCCCAGGAGCAGAGAGGAGCCGAAAACAGCAGCAAGCAGGAGGCTTAATCGACTGCCTCCTTTGCAGACACCACGAGGGATGGTGAGCGGGTTTCCCCTTCCTAGGCACGGTCCGGGCCGAAACCAGCTGTATAGATAGATGGCTGAAAAGAAATTCAAGGAAATTGTAATGGAAGTTCGTAATGCCTAGTTCATCACTTTAAAAGTCTGAAGAGGGGACACTGCAATTTTCAGATTGAGGCGGCAGGCACTGCAATTTTCAGATTGACACGGCGGGCTGGGGCGGCCGATTACAAGCTTTGGAACCGGGTGCAAACCCAGTGAGAGGAGTGTTGCAGCAGAAGAACAAGTTACTTACCTTCGGTAATGCTTTTTCTGGTGGATACAGTATCTGCCTGTGGATTCCTCACCTTGTGAATATCCCCTGCGCCAGCATTCCACTGAACTTTTTTCCCCAGCTCTCTACACCAACGTGGACGACATCATAATGCATCGGCTCCGCTCGCGACTCCGTATGACGTCACCGGAGCCATAAGAGAGCCACGTCGGCGTGATGGTCAGTTCCACCCATTTTTTCCGTGCCCCCGAGGCGCACAGGTGGACCAACGACAGATTCAAAGTATACACAGTGTACAATATACCATCAAATATACATAGAACATATATAATAGGAAAGCTAAATAAAACAAGCATTTCTTACCAATGTACCAGAAAGCATAACAACATCTAAAACAAGATAACTTTTAAGGTATACAAAGGTGGGCCTCGGGGAGGCGGGTGGGCCAGTGAGGAATCCACAGGCAGATACTGTATCCACCAGAAAAAGCGTTACCGAAGGTAAGTAACTTGTTCTTCTGATGGATACATCTGCCAGTGGATTCCTCACCTTGTGAATAGATTCCCACAGCATTCCCCACTCCCGGAGGAGGGTGTCCACCTTCCTATACCAGAAAGTCTTGCAAGACAGAGCGCGCGAAGTGGCCCTCCCTCCTCATCTCAGAGTCCAAGCAATAATACTTTGCAAAAGTATGGAGGGAGGCCCAAGTTGCGGCTTTACAAATATCTGCCACAGGAACACCCCTGGCCAAAGCAGATGTAGCTCTAGTTGAATGAGCCCTAATACCCTCAGGAGGAACCTTACCAGCCAGGGCATAGCAGATCTTGATGGCAAGGATGACCAACATAACCCACGAAGAGCTGATCATCCAGACGAAAGTCTTTCGTTCTGTCCAAGTAAAAGCTCACAGCTCTCTTTGGGTCCAGGCGATGAAGTCTTTCCTCCTCATTGGAGGGATGAGGAGGTGGATAAAAAACAAGGAGAGTAATAGACTGCCCCAAATGAAACAGAGTAACTACTTTAGGCAAGAAAGCAGCCCTGGTCCTAAGAACCATCCTTTCAGCATGTAATGTTTGAAAAGGGGGTTTAGAACTAAGAGCTTAAAGCTCACTCACCCTCCTTGCCGAGGTTATGGCTACATGAAAGACCGTCTTAAAGGACAACAGCCTCAGAGGAGAACTATGAAGAGGCTCAAACGGGGACCCCATCAGAAAGTTAAGACAAGATTAAGGTCCCACTGTGGCATTACAAAAGGAGTAGGAGGAAACTTGTTTGTAAGGCCCTTGATAAACCTTAGTACAATCGGAGATTTAAATAATGACGGTTGATCAGGAAGACATAGAAAAGCCGATAAGGCCGATAGATAGCCCTTGACCGTGGCCACAGCACAGCCCTGCTGAGCCAAGGAAAGAGCAAACTGAAGCACATCAGAAAGATGGGCTTTTAAAGGGTCAATGGATCTCTCGCCACACCATTTAACAAACTTAGACCACCTATATGAGTAAATGGACTTGGTGGAGTGTCGCCTAGCCGATAAAATAACATCCACCACATCTGGCGGGAGAGAGAAGGAATTCAGGTTGAAACGTTCAATCTCCAGGCATGAAGGTGTAAGCTCTGGAGGTGGGGGTGTAGAACCTGCCCCTCCGACTGCGAGAGGAGGTCTGCCCTCAGAGGGAGACGGAGCGGAGGGCATGAGGAGAGGTGGAGAAGATCTGTATACCACACCCTTCTTGGCTAAGCCGGGGCGACCAAAATAACTTGGGCCCGGTCTTGGCGAATCTTCCTCAGAACCCGAGGAATCAAGGGTATGGGAGGAAACGCGTAAAGGAGTCGTGAGCCCCAACTCAACTGAAACGCGTCCCCCAACGCCCCCTGCATCGGAAACTGGAGACTGCAGAATGACGGGCAGTGCGCGTTCTCGCGGGTGGCGAACAGGTCCACCCGAGGGGTTCCCCACATCCGAAAGACGTAACGAACCACCTCCGGATGGAGCCTCCACTCGTGGTCGGCGGAGAACTGCCGACTGAGACTGTCCGCACATACGTTCAGCATGCCGGCCAGATGATTTGCCATCAGACAAATCTGATGGTCCTGAGCCCAGGACCAAAGACGCAGGGCCTCTCTGCAGAGACAATGCGACCCCACTCCTCCCTGCTTGTTGACATACCATATCATGTGAAGCAACCTTTCCTCTGGAGACCAAAGACCCTTGATCTCCAGATCCCCCAGATGAGCGCCCCACCCCAGGGACAGATTGACCTCCACGCTCCACCAAGATAGATCCGCTGCAGCTTCTCTGGAGATCCTGATTGACTCCCTGAGATCTCCGTTGTGCTGATACCACTGCCTGCGGAGGCACCACTGGAGCGCCCTCATGTGCCAGCGTGCATGGTTGACCAACAGAATGCAGGAGGCGAACAGACCAAGCAGGTGAAGGACCTTCAGAACTGGAACAACCGCTCCATTGCGGAATAAAGGGACCATTTCCTGAATGTCGAGAATTCTTTGAGGAGGAGGAAATGCTCGACACACAGTAGTGTCCAGTACCGCCCCTATGAACAGGTTGAGTTGAGAGGGCACCAGGTGAGATTTGGGTACATTGATCGAAAAACCCAAGTCGAATAACAGCTGAGATGTTACCTGCATATGATTCTGCACCATCTCTGGGGACTCTGCCTTCAGAAGCCTGTCGTCCAGGTAGGGGAAAACCGGAATCCCCAACCTCCTGAGATGAGCTTCGTGAAGACTCGAGGTGCGGTAGTAAGACCAAAAGGGAGGACCGCAAACTGGTAATGTTGCGACCCAACCGTAAAACGGAGATACTTCCTGTGCGACTTCAGGATTGGAACATGGAAGTACGCGTCCTGCAAGTCGAGCGACACCATCCAGTCTCCTTGCTGCAACGCTTGAAGAACCTGAACAAGGGTCAGCATCTTGAATTTCTCCTGTTTCAGGTAAAAATTCAAGACTCTGAGGTCCAGAATCGGATGCAATCTGCCGTCCTTTTTGGGAATCAGGAAATACCAGGAGTAGCATCCCTGACCCCTTTCCTGCTCCGGAACCACCTCTATCGCACCTTTTTGAAGCAAAGCTAGAACCTCCTTCTGCAGAAGAAGCAGATGGTCTTCCGAGCAGTAACCCTGGCAAGGAGGGTAAGGGGGAGGAAACTCCCGAAAGGGAAGGGCGTACCCAGTCTCCACGAGGTTCAAAGGTCGGTTGTAACAGATTTCCAACCTCGCAGAAAGTGGGACACCGGACCCCACAGGTCTTACATGATCCAGGAAGGGGGATCTAGGGCTGCTTCCCTGATTCTTCATTGGGAGCAGAGGAGGCAGAAGATGAAGATGGGTTGTGGCCAGAACCCCTCTGTCCTCTTTGTCTTCCTCTATACGACCTATAGAGGGGATTCTGCTGCTGAGGCTGCCGGAAAGAGCGAAATGAAGATCTGCCAAAGCCTTTGAATTTTTTTAAACCAAATCCTTTAGCAGGAGCCTGCAAACCTAAAGATTTCAACGTTACCCTGCTCTCTTTAGATCTCTGCAAGGCGGAATCAGCCTTTTCACCAAAAAGTTTCTGTCCGTCAAAGGGCAAATCCACCAAGGTGGCCTGAACATCCGTAGAGAAGCCAGATGAACGAAGCCACGCTTGCCTCCTAGTGGCTATAGATGACCCCATTATCCTTGCCACAGAATCCGCCGTATCAAGCCCGACTGAATTACCTGCCTTGAGTGTCAGTGACCACTTCCATAAAAGACGCCTCACTGAGTCCATAAGAGCATGAATGTAGCGCCCTAGTAAGCAGGTGGCGTTAGTGGATTTAAGCGCCAAGGTCCCTGAAGAAAAGGTCTTTTTAGGCCCTGATCCGCCTTCTTAGACTCCCTATCCGCAGGAGTCTGAGGAAAAGCTCCTGAAGCATGCTTCGAGCATGACGCTGTACCACCAGACTTTCTGGAGAAGGGTGGGAAGAAAGAAAACCTGGATCCCCAGGAGCCACCCTATATCTTCTTGCAACCTGTCTGGAGACTGCTGGCGAAGAGAGTGGCTGACGCCAGACGTCCATAACTGGCTCCAAAATAGCCTCATTAAAAGGCAACAAAGGATCACTGGTTAAGGTAGGCGAATGTAGCACCTCCATCAGAAGGTTAGGTTTATACTCAGCAGAGGGCAACTGCAAGTCCAGCAACTCTGTGGCCTTCTTTATTACAAGATAAGGAGCCAGTTCCTGCGGTAGAGAGGATCTAGTGGAAGAATGCTCCCACTCCGGAGTTGTATCGAGACCGCTAGCCTCTTGAATCCCCTCAAAATCGTCAGAAGAAGTATCCACCTCACCTTCTTCCACCTCCTCCCTATAACGCTCCTCTTCCAAGACTCTCTGGGCCTCTCTCCTTGAGCGGATCCAAGGAGCCGGCGACGACCGTACGCGGAGTCGGTGGAACCGAACGTGGAGCCGAAGGTGTCGGAGTCGGCGGCCCCGGAGTCGGAGTTTATTTAGAAAATGCATCGAATCCGCACACGGAGTCGGGAACTGCGGATAAGGGATTGATCCTGGATCCGGCTGAGGAGTACCTGGGATCGAAGCCGTAGTGTCCTCAACAGGCGCCGCAGGATCATCCGGCTCTGGAGAAGGCTCTTTTTCCTGTTCTTGCTCGGCCTCAGAAGCAGAAGACTCCACTGGAACCGGTGACTGCGCCGGTGACTGCGCCGGTGACTGCGCCGTGACCGCGCCGGAGTCCGCTTCGGCGAAGGAGATCTCTCTGGAGACTTAGATGGAGAAGAAGACACATCCTTACTTCGACGTCGAGGTGAAGTCGATCTCGCCACCTTGCTCTTCGAAGACCGGCGCCGAGAGAAATGCTTCCTTTTCTTATGGTGTTTCTTCGACTTCGAAGAATGCGAAGTCGACGACTCCGGTCTCGACCTCTCCTTCTTCCTACCTCTCTTCTCCTTCTTAGCCTTGGCCATGAAGAGCTTCGCCTCTCTCTCCTTCAAGGCCTTGGGATTCATCCTTCTGCAGCTGGAACAATCCTCCACGTCGTGGTCAGAAGAAAGGCACCACAAACAACCTTCATGAGGGTCTGTCATCGACATGTGGCCCCCACATTCCCTACAAGGTTTGAAACCCGACTTCCTAGTCGAAGACATGGCAAAATTTTCAACAGTAACTCACTACACAACTACAAAGTAGCAGGAGAGTGCTGGAAAACCGTTGCGCGTCGACGGCGCAGAAAAAAGGGAACTGACGTCATCACGCCGACGTGGCTCTCTTATGGCTCCGGTGACGTCATACTGAGTCGCGAGCGGAGCCGATGCATTATGACGTCGTCCACGTCGGCGTAGAGAGCTGGGGAAAAAGTTCAGTGCAATGCTGGCGCTGGGGATATTCACAAGGTGAGGAATCCACTGGCAGATGTATCCATCAGAAACGAAATTATTGCTGCCTTCAAAAACTACCAAATGTGCCATTTCTCTCTTGCACATTTTCACACTACCTTTTTTGAAAACCCGCCAGTAGATAGTTATAGTTAGGATCGTGTTTCCATAGGAAATCTCAAAATTCTATTTTGAATAACTTTGGCGCCGGTTGACGAATCCTCGCGAAATTTTCAAAACAAATGGGGCGCTCCGCTCAGTTCCTACCCTGAAAGTCTCGGGGTGATTCGTCAAGCGGGGGCGAGAAAAAAGGGGGGTCCCAAAACGCGTTTTCCCGATGCATTTTTCCATAGGACCTTTAGTCGAAGGTACAGCCCGAACGGCTGAACAGAATTACTTGAAATTTGGCAGAGAGGTAGTCCTCAGGTCAGGGAAGTGCCTTTTGCAGGTCTGGTGTCAATCTGTTCAGTATTTCCTGAGTAAATAGCATTTAAAAGCATATAAATATCTATACGCGTGCACTGTGCGCGCACGGTGCCGTGCGCGAGCCAAATTCTGATTGGTTGTTAGATGTCGGTAAACATTTGAATCAGTCGAAATCAGGAAGTGTCGGCCGCCATTTTGTCTCTCGCACTGAAAAGGAAAGGGGGGAAAAAAGGTGGAAAACGTGAAAAGGGGGCAGGGAAGAGAGTTCCTGACCCCCTAGCCTATGTCAGGGGGTCACAGAAGGACCCCCAAGGGGAAAACCCCCCTTTTTTTTTTTTTTTAAATCGCGGTGAAAAACCTTGAGAAATTTTTTTTTTTATAAATACATAACTTAGCATTTAAAAAACCGTACAAATTCACTTAAAAAACCATAGGTTTCACACACGTTATAGTTAGGAATTAGCATTTAAAAAACCTTGCAAATTCACTTAAAAAACCATAGGTTTCACACAGGTTATAGTCAGGTGGATATTTCACTCGTAAAAAACCAATGAAATTCCCCCGTTATAGTTAGTTCAGATAACTATAACTCGCGCGACCGCCACTCTATCACAAGGATGATGTCATCAGTGATGTCATGAGTGATGCCACTGACCATGTCATGAGTGATGTAATATGTGACGTCATCAGCAGTGGATTGCGGTCGGGCGAGTTATAGTTATCTGAACTAACTATAACGGGGGAATTTCATTGGTTTTTTACGAGTGAAATATCCACCTAACTATAACCTGTGTGAAACCTATAATAGTTTTTTAAGTGAATATATATATATATATATATATATATATATATATATATATATATATATATATATATCTCACCACAAATGACCCAGAATTCTGAAATCCCTGTCCCGTAGGCAGGTGGCGAGTCAATACCGAGCAGGTCTCCCGGTAATCAATAGGCACACACAGTCTTCTAATGGAAGGACTCGCACTCGGAAGGGTAAATCAAAGTTAATTGCTCACTCGTAACGCGTTTCGTCAGAAAAACTGACTTGATCACATCAAGTCAGTTTTTCTGACGAAACGCGTTACGAGTGAGCAATAAACTTTGATTTATCCTTCCGAGTGCGAGTCCTTCCATATATTATATATATATATATATACTTAAAGGTGGGGGCAGAAGAAGGGTGAAGACTTGGCGCAAGAGGCATTATCGCGCAGCTTTTCACTTGGATCTCAGTCTTGGATTATTATTTTAAAGAGCAATCCTCAGGATATAAAACTTGGGGCAAGTTTGATGCATACAAAGGGTGGCAGTGCGCTGCCACGTTACAAGGGACAACAGCGTTTTAGCCAAGAGAAAGCAGGACACGATGGGAACCGCAACGGAGGGGACCAACCAGCCGAGCTAGGAGAATTATTGTGGCAAATCGGGGCAGCATCTGAAGTGAATGAGACCAGCTGGCTGCAGACAAACATGGAGGAGGAAGCTGAGAAAGAAGTCAGTCAAGCATAGAGTCCATGGGTCACCCAGAGCCCCTGAAGAGGCAAGGGCCCCAGCAAAGGCACCAAAGACTCCTGCAGCCAAGAGGGGTTCCAAGGGAGACGACATGCCAATTGTAGCTATCCCGGCAGCGGCAGGGCCGAGCAGGAATGACAACTCAACAAGTGGTGAGCATATTGGCGCAATAGTACAGGAATGCTTGAAGTCATTTGTTCAATTGTTATTTAATGGTCTGGGCACACAGGCGCTTGAGGCTGCAGGCACTCCATCGCAAGGGGGGTCTCAGGGCTGTCATGGCATCTCTTTGACCTGGGCAGCGCACAACAGGAATGTTTACGGAACCAGCCGGCTGGGTGCAGGAAGCAGAGGGGGGATGGCATTCCCCTTAGAGGCATGGGGTAGAGTAAACAGAGCGAGCAACCAAGATAGAGCAGGTCATCCCCACTGATGCATACACTAGGCCATCACCAGGCCCTGCATCCTTGGTCACGAGGGCCACCGGGTTAGCGAGCTTCATCCCTTTAGCGGTGAAGGAGAGGATATGGAGAAAGGAGTTCATAGATATTTCCTCATTGTTAGAGATATAACTGGTTGTGCTAGACTTAACGGTGTGCGTTTAGAAGGTTGAGGACAGAAGAGGAAGGAGAAAGGATAGGAAGGAAATGACCTTCGATAATTGGTTGGATGCCTTCAGAATTATGGCTTGCATGATCGTTGAGAAATTTCCACAGAAAACAGCTGATCTTTGGCTGTATGTGGCCAATATCCACGGAGCACACAGGCAGTTCCCAGGGGATGCATGGTTAGGTTATGATAAAGGTTTCAGGTTAAAAATGCAGACCCACCCTACGATGGAATGGAACGAGGAAGACGTGTCTGGTTTCATACATAAAATGATGGTAGCAAAAGAGGTCAAAACATGGGCAGGTAAGTGCGAATAGCCCTTTCGGGGTTCCTTTCACAAAGGCAAGGTAGGTCATTTCACATGCCCAAAACATATGGTAATTGTAAACCCCCGCCCACCAGCGGGCCACCTGCCATTTGCTGGAAATACGAGGCCAATCAGTGCCCATGGGGGACCTCTTGTAAGTTTCAACACATATGTTCCATCTGCGGGGGGTCCAGCAGCTGGATGCAGACGCAAAAAGCAGCAGCAAGGGGACAAGAAAGAAAAAAAGAGGAAGCAATAATTCTGACACGGGGCTGCTGGGGGACTAGAGGACTTGAGCAGTTACCAACTAGCTGCCTCCCCCATTAACAAGCACCAGGTCAGACGGCTAGCTAACAAGTACCTTAACAAAGAGTGCGCAAGGATGCTAGTGAAAGGTTTTGAAGAAGGTTTTGTCATACCGTGTGAAGGCCCCTTGCAACAGGCAACCCCAACAACTTGAAATCAGCATTGCAGCACCCAGAGATAGAGAGGCAGAAAATAGACAAAGAAATAGCCCTAAGTAGGGTCGAAGTCGCCCTGCATCCCCCCCGGTACCAAAGGGACTAGTGATATCTCCATTGGGGGTAGTGCCCTAGAAAGAAGCAGGTCAGTTCAGACTCATTTACCACCTTTCCTTCCCAGAGGGGTAGTCTGTCAATGATGGCATTAGCTCAGAGGTATGCTCAGTGGGCTACACGACAGTGGACAATACCACTGACCTAGTAAGGGCAGCGGGCCACAGTGCCCTTATGGCTAAAGCCGACATCGAGTACGCATTCCGCCTCCTCCCGGTTCACCCGGTAAGCTTTCACCTGCTGGGCTTCCAATGGGAGGGGGCAACTTACTTTGATAAACCAATGCCAATGGGATGTTCAGTGTCCTGTGCATATTTTGAGCAATTTAGTACCTTTTAGGAATGGGCCTTACATAACCGGCACCCCGCAGGGGGCAAACTGCACTACCTCGACGACTAATTGTTCGTAGGCCCAGCAAGGTCAACGGAATGTGATGGCAGCATTTCAAGAACTAGCGGGGGTGCTGGGTGTCCCTTTGGCAGCAGACAAAACAGTGGGTCCCTCCAAATGGTGCACATTTTTTGGGATTGAGCTTGACTCAGTTGCAGGAATGTCCAGACTCCCAGAGGTGAAAGTAAGAGAGTTCAAGGACGACATTAGAAACTTGCACAGTAGGGAGAAGGCAACCCTCTGAGAGTTACAACAGCTTATTGGTAAGCTCAACTTTCTGGCCAGAATGATCCCTGCCGGTCGGGTCTTTGCCAGACGTCTAACTCAGTTAACTGCTGGACTCACGCACAAACACCATCATGTTAGGTTGGGCGCAGGGGTCAAGCACGATCTCATCATTTGGGACACATTTTGAGCGGAATTTAACGGCTGGTTAATTTGGAGAGAGGGTTGGGTGACGGCCAGGCAGAGCGCCTTGTTCATAGATGTTTCAGGCAGCACAGGTTTTGGGGCAATTCTAGGGGACAAGTGGTGCGCAGGGCTATGGCCGGACAGCTGGCATAATCAGGGCACCACCAGCAACATCAAATTTCTAGAGCTGTTCCCCATCATAGTTGCCCTGGAGGCCTGGAAGAAAAAATTGAGAGACATGAAGCTGACGCTCTGGTCTGATATCAAAGAAGTAGTGCAGGCAATTAACAGAGCGACAGCCAGGTGCCCGGACACATTATTAGGCTAATGCGTCGCCTGGTTCAATTACAGTTGAAGGAAACATAGAGCTTCAAGCACGCCATGTACCTGGGGTGGAGAATAAAGTTGCATATGCCCTCTCCCGTGCACAAATGAGCAGATTTAGGGAGCTGGCACCAGGGGCGGAGAGGGACAGTACTCCCTTCCCAGAGGACTTATGGTCTCTGGAGAAACTGACTTGTCGATACTAGTGGACCAAGCTCTTTCCCACGATGCGGCCAAGCGCTACAAGAAATATGCAGGGGCAGTGACCCGAATAGGAAATATCCAGACGCTGGGCGATGCGGGCGAGACCAGGAGGGCTGTGGAGCAATTCATTCAATGGGACTAGGTTCTGGGCCCAGATCCATCTGTCAGCAGTAGCATACTTCTCCAAGTTAATCACAGGACAGGATCCCACGCCTCCTATTACATCAAAACGTCAATGAAGGGTTGGAAGAGCTCGGAAAGGGCAAAAGCGGACAACCGTCGGCCCATAGATTTCAATTGATTGGATTTACTCATGGATACACTGGGGGAAATAGCAAAAGACACACATGAGCTGAATGTGTTCAAAGCAGCCTTTGCGACCACATTATTTGGGGCATTTGCGTTTAGCGAGTAATGGCTCCGGCTAGGACAGGCCCCGCAGAGCACTGCCTACAGGCAGCCGGCATTAGGCCCAGAGTGGCTGAGTTGGAACTGAAACTGAGAAGGTCAAAAACTGACCAGGCTGTCAAAGGTGTGGTAAGAAGGCTGTGGTGCATCAGGTACCCCAAATACTGTGCAGTGTGCTGCCTACTAACCTACATGGCATCACGGCTGGTGGGGGAAGGCCCCCTGTTCAAGCATAAAGATGGTAACCTCTTACGTAAATTTCAATTCTCAGCAGCGATACGCCGGCCCTGGGCAGGGTGGGCTTCCGCCAGCGTCCTTTGGTTCTCATTCATTTAGGATTGGGGCGGCAACCACAGTAGCCCAGCATGGGATGTCCGAGACAGGGATCAAGGCCATCTTTAGATGGCGGTCCAAGGCATACAGGACCTACGTGAGACCCCACCTGCTGTAAATAAACACGGCAGCGCATATGAGTAAATGGTCGCCTGACATTCTCCTAAACACTCGGATTATTGACTCGAAAGCCACTTTGGCTCCACTGCATGTGTACATGCACACATAGTGCAAATATTCAGTAAAGCGTCCATCCCCTGAAGAGCAATTGCGGTACAGTGAGGAGCTGGAGCAGCTGGTACACAAGACAGGAGCACTACAATGCATATGTGGAAGCATATGTACTCGCGCATGCATCAATGAATGCCAGCCTCGCGCACTTGATAAACCAGCATAGCGCTGCATTAACTCTACCTAGCGCGATTTTCTATTGCAATGAAGTCGCTTTAGGGGAAGCCCAGAATGAATCAAAATAGTACCTAATAAGTTCAAAACCAGGGGAGAGGCAGGGAGTCAATGGCACAACAAATTGGCCCCCTGTCCCACTCCATACACAGCAATGCCATTATGTTTAAATATGGTCTACATCTTACAACTCGGGAATCCTCAAGATTTTGTGCTGCATTGTACGGATCATGCTGCTCCTGGCAGAAGGGGCATAATGCCTTACTGCTTTGTTTTCAGCTGTGATTGTACTGCAGCAGTTGAATCTTACAGTGCTATGGGGATGGGGGAGGCTAGTGAATTTGCACAGTAGCAGGGGTGTGTTTTTTCTTGGGCAATGGGTAATAATAACAATGCACTTAAATGTGAATGTGTTGGGGTTCCCAGGTCAGTCAGTGAATACTGGGCCCAAAATGTGACAATTGAATTTTTTTTTACATTTGCAGTCATGGTGCCACCTTAGTAGCAAACCGGACATTGGTTTGCAGTTATACTATAACTGATAAAATGAATTCTTAGAATATGGAATCACATTCTCGAATTTCTTGGTTTCCTCTTGTGTATTTTTTAAAATAGTTACATGTGTGATGTTAGTTACCTTATCATCATTTATGGAGCTCCAAGTGCTGAACATAAGCTCTTTACCCCTTTTTCATTAATAAAATGATCTCTAGCTCTACATGCAAAGGTCTACCAAGCATGAGCTCCAAGTAAAAGTATATGTTTTTGGATGCATGTAGTAATGTCTGAAGAGGTGGCCCTTTGACTCCATTCGGAATTGCAGAATTGTTGGAGCTGTTTTGATGTTAATGTCTATATTGGCCTAAATAAATCCACCAGCGAATTGTCATGTTTTCCATTCAAATGTTATGTTATATGGTTTATGTTACGTTATGCGTAGTCTGCAGTCAGTGTGATCTTAATGAGAAAAAAAAACATTTTAACAACCTCTGGCACAGCCAGTATACACGAGTAGCATTTCGATGTTTTGTTGTTCTGCCCATTTAGTCTGGCAAGATTTTTTTGCTTTTGATCACCCAGATTTTGGACCTTTACTGTGGGTGAGTCTCACTACTTCAGTCTTACTCACTGTAATTTCATGTCGATTGGACTAAGCGTGTTTACCACTAGTGTCCGTCTTTTAAGAAATGGCTGCTGCATGGTAGCTAGGATAAAGGACACTAGGCTGGTTACATGTGAACACATCTGCACATGTGTGCGCGCACATGTGCAGACTGCATCTGAAAGACTATCGCTGTGCACAATCTAGTAGTTGCACGCAGGTAACCTGCCTGTAGCAACTTTAAACTGAAAATGTGACCAGTCAAAATACCTCATTTTGACAGGCCTAAACCTTTCTTTTAAAAATTAATGTAAACCCTAAGTAGGCCATAATACCCATAAAGGCCTGGAGATGGTACTTTTTTCTTTTTTATTGAAAAACTTTATCGTAGTTTTACAAAACAATCGCTCTACTCATTGTTGATTTACTTACAGCCTGATCAACCACAACAATATATTCCCAAATCCAGTCCATCACATAGTCCGCCGCCCCCCCCCCCCACACACACACATTGGTTTATACCTTGGCCCCTTTCTAGCCCTCCAGTCCATGATGGTCCCACCATTTCTTCCAAACTTTATCATATTTATGGGGAGAGCCCATTGCTTCATAAACCGATTCTTCTAACTTACCACACCAGTCCATACCTCTCGTTCATACCTCTACCAAGGGGGCAGTCCATTACCAGTCTCTTTTGGCTATTACTGTGCCCAGGCCCACTAGCGTTCTGTCTCCCCTGCGCCAACCCACATCATCCATTAGACCCAGGACCGTAGTTTGTGGATGCGTTTCAATCGGAGACCCTTCAACAGCGGAGAGAAAATTTAAAATAGTCATCTAATAAGCATGTATCTTTGGACATTTCCATATCACATGAAAGAAATCCCCCACAGGATCTTGCCACCTGTAACAGGCTGGGGATTTGCGAAAGCCCGCTCTCCACATGAAATGGGGTGTCAGGTACGCTTGGTGTAGCTACTTGAACTGTAGCAGGCAGAGTTTAGCGGATGTCGCCACGACTCAGGGGTCATGGATGTGTCTCTCCAGTCCACTTTATCGAAAGCTCCAAACCAGCCCTCTAATTTTTCTTTCAGAGAGTCCAATGATACAGGTGAGTGCACCACTAGTGACCTATAGATTGGGGCTACCCCAGCCTTACTCAAGTGGCCCATGAGTAGTTTTCTTTTTAAGGGGCTATATTCAGAAATACCTTCTAACTCCTTGTGGTAAATGGAGATGGCATGACGAAATTGTAGGTAGCGAAAGTGGAATTCAGTCTTAAGATCCTGAAAGGACTATATATTGCCCAGGAAGATAGTATTAAAAAATAGGACATGTAAAAGTTAATGTTGAAATCGTCCTTACAGTGAAATATTCCCAAAAGCTATTTTCGCTGTAGCAAGGATGGCTGCTTCCATAGGGAAATACTGGGCTACATAGCTACATTTAATAAACGCTAAAGTCAGATTGGTACAGCTAGAGAAATATTTTAAGAATTCATTTTTATACTTATTCAAAATCCAATCTAATGGTAAGATTGAATTGAATTTTGTCTTTTAGGCAGAACATACTTTTAAAAAGTTACCATTTACCTGCCTAAAGTCTGGAAGCATTCAACTGGCGCCTGGCAGTCAGATGATTTCCTTGTGGTATGATGTGGATTGCTTCCAGAATGAGCACAAACGGGTTTGGGTGTACGGAACTGTTGGCATTAGGGAAGTGCTGGCCTTCCCTTAACAAGTTGGCGTGGGGGCTATACCCAAGGATTAGTTACACTTCAAAGGGGCCTACCCTATCACAAGCAGATTAACCCACCACCAGGCCTGCACTCTTCCTTTCCCTCGCTACCTAGTTTATCTCAAAACTCAGTGGGAGGAGGAGCTGCTCCAGAACTGGTTTGAAGTGACCACAAGGGAGGGGTTTGCCCATATTCCTGGCCACACCTCTGGGTGGGCACAGGAGCTCTGACAATGGGATTTACCACCTGTAGTAGGACACTACCCCGCGGGTCATGGTCAGTTTGCCCCTTCACCAAAGCTACGAAAGAGATAACGTTCACCAATGGGGTCAAATGTAATCTCAAAAATCACACCAATTGTAACACTACCAATTGCATCTATGCACTGATGTGCCCGTGCAGACTCCTGTATGTAGGGATGACAACGAGACTGGTGAAAACCTGGATTACAGAATACAGGAGCAACTTCAGGTGCCACAAAACTAATACTATGATGACTACACATTTTGAGCACCTTAAACATTCACCTGATTCCCTCTGCTGGGTCGTGCTCGAAGCACACCCTGGCATGAACAAGAATACGCTGTTCCGTATAGAACAAAGATGGCTACTGAGGTTATCCTCAGACAAAGAGGGATTGAATGAGGACATCCCATGGAGCTTGTTGAAATGAGTACACTAGTATTGTGCTTTCCCCCATTCTGAGACTCACTATGAGCGGGAAATACTCAATTGTGCAGGAATTAATCTACCTGATCCATTGGAGCTATGACACTCAGAAAATTCCCACACCTATAGTAACTGCCCTCCAGGGATATACAACCGGGAGTGGGGTACACCACTAGATGTAATCTCGTGTGACCAGTGGAAATTGCCTCCCCTCTGTTCAACCTGACACAATATGACGTTATTTATCTATTAAACTGGCTTTTTAGTGAGATTTATAACATCTGAACTATTGAGCAATATGCCCATATCTCCACACATTCGAACATAATGCCGATGTGCTATTACCATAGTGTGACTTTTTCACACACGATTATGTCATTTGTTTACTAATATACAATGAGCAACAACAACCCTGATTAATTGGATTTCGAACTTGTCCCGGATCCAATTTTTTTAAGTAATACCTTGCCTGCAGCATTTACTCGATCTGCTCCATATGGTGAGCATAGACTAACACATGTGGCGGAAATTCCAACACAACATGGCGCCCGTGGGTCCCGGGTTGACACTCTAGCGTCTCTTCCTCACATTGGTACCGGAAGTCCTGCCCCTACTACTGACCGACCAGAGGTATATCAGTTGTTTACGGATGGGAACCGATACCTTCGGGGATCGAGTGAGGGGTAGGTTGACCGCAGACGGACGGATTCCAATACGTGAGTAACCGACGTGCGGGTAAGAGATCTGGGGTGCGGGAACCTTGCTTGACGCCTCCGATGATACCACACAAACTTGCCGCGATGTTTTGAGTACACGCTCGATTTTGCCAGCCGGTATTTTTCCGCTCAAACTCCGACCTGGCTTGGGTCTGTAGACGGCCCCCTGGGCTACCTTTACCGGTGCAGACAGCAGGGGAATGAGAGGATGCGACAATAATTTGCCTCCTGGCTGACGGGCACGCTTTTAAACAGCACCAGCTCCTTGTGTTAAATGCCTGAATCTGCTAGCTGGTGGCGATCCCGGTGGTGGACCGCGCACCATTGTTCTACTTAACATCCCAGCGTGGATGTCGAGTGGATCCTGGGGGCGGACTGCTCGGACACCGGCGTGGATCGTCACACCATTAACAGCCAGGGAACACAATGTCTCTAATTAAAGGTTCAGTGTTGTTGCAAGGGGACCTACACCTACCGGGTCCCATGTTGGTGTTTTTTAACCATTGACCAGTAACTGCCTGTAGGCAACTTTAACCTGCATACTGACTTTCTATTCCCCCCCCTTTTTTAGCGTCCTCATCCATTAGGACACTGCACCTTACAGTGTCCACACCTGCCGGTACACGTTGTTAAATATTGCTGACCCGAACTGGGTACGTTTTATTGCGTGCTCTACGCACAATGTGTTTTTTGACTGCTACTTTTATTTAAGAATTTTTAAATCGCCTTACGCATGGTCACAGACACTTGAGTGTGAAGCATGCATTTTGTGCACATTTGAATTGCAGTGCTACACCACCAAGGTTGAATTGTAGACTATTGAATCATGGTTGATTTGTAGACTATCGATGAAGTACTCACTAACCATTATGATCCTTCTTTTTACAGGTAATGTTGCAGATCTCTAGGTACCACTTTTTAGGGTGCTCTATAGGTGGTCACTAATTGCGTCACTAAACAGCCCACCACCAAAAAGTGTAGACAAATCACGCATCGGTCCTGAAGAATTGCTGTCTACTTGACACTAGGCAAGAAACATCTTGGCCTGATTTCTAGCGCAAATCCCTGCAACCTTAGAGCAGGTGTGCGCACCTCATTGTTTTAAATCAGGGTAGTGACCACATTCATTAAATTTGTTTTGGAAGGACCACTAACTCCTGTTTTAGTCATACACATTTTCACACTTACACATCTACACTCACTAGGTCCCTCACACGCACTGCACCCAATAGCTAAGAAAAAAGATCTCCGCCAAGAAGGCCCCATCACTGGCGTCGATCGGGTATTGCAGCGCCGACCCGATAAGGAACAGACCCAGTGATGAAGCAAGACACCTAGCTGGATGGGTGTGTGAGGGTCTTTTTCTGAAAGGAGAAAAGATTTTCTCCGGCTCTAGAAAGCATTCCAGTGCTCCTCATACACACATTGACCTGTAATACACAGTAGGAACAGCATACCACCTTGCTATGCTCTATAAGTTATCCCACCATTCTATGTATTGTAACAGAAGTGTAAAGTGGATTCTTTCAGGCTTTGCCTTATCAAAAACAATACAATGGCTGAAAACAAATAACGTTAGTAATATAAGGGACGCATTTAAACATCACTTTAAAAAAAAAAAAGGCATATGCATGTAAGCTGAATCTGGACAATTTCACACAAGTTAAGTCATAAAGGGGGCTGATTAAAATGGTGTTTCATTTTCCAATTCCCATAGATGAGTTTTGCCAAGAGATAGCCGAAAAACTATTGCATGGAATGACACCATGTCTGTGTTGATTTTTCTATGAAAGAGAGGAAAGGATCATGCATATTGTTCTACTTCCATGAAGGGAGAACAGATCCCCACAAACGTTTTTCTGGTTGCTAATACAGGAGGTCAAAACAGTTGTTAGCTGCACTAGTCCTCTGCCACCAAAACAAACATTGGGTAGAGGAGAATCAGGGCGGTTGACAAGCGCCTTGGTCAAAGAACTAGACATGGTGTGGAAAGCTTGAGGGATGACATCCATAATTTCATTACAGGAGTGAGGGGATTAGGTTGCATGGGTTTTGGGTTTCCTTGCCAGTAAAAACCTGAGGTAAGAAGTGAAAACCACATTACTGCTGCAAAAGGCTACCCAAGATGAAGAAAGAAAAGGATGAAGGAGAAAATACAGCACAGAAAGAACTAAAAACGACTGCTTGCTTATCAGATCTATCTCCCTCTAAGGAAGCCAGTGAGCAACAATACATCAGTTTCAAATTCCCATCATTTGCTGGAGACAAGCATTGGCAATTTCAATAGGCCTCACCTAAGAGAGAACTTTTGCGTTTGTCACTGTTTTTGCCATTTTGCACTGCTGTACAACATGGCAAAAAAAAAACAGACAAAGTTCATAAGTGAGACATTTTGCCAATGCTGGTTTATATGTGCTTTGTATTGCAGGTGTTGTAGTCTCTTCTTTAAATTGGGACATGTAAAACTGCAACTTTCAGTATGCCAGAAAAAACGAGACTAGTGAACTACTCACACCTATCATGAAATGGAACTGACACTACCAAAAAAGCAGCTTTTACTGACACACGGGGCTACTGCACCATCAGAGAGAAACTATACATTTTTACTTTGTAACAAATGTCGCTGAGCTGTTCCGCATTACCACTTCTTGTGTCCTGAAGGTTGGAAAGTTGCTTTTTGCTGGAAATGTGTTTTCAAGGGAGCCACAGAAGAAAGATGTGACATCGTGCTCCAAACTCTGTCTGAAGTCCATGGCCTGCCATGAAAAATGGCAATAATAAACCCTGCATTCTTCCCAATAGCAAATTATTTGGGCTGTTTTTCGTGGCACTAAACACAAACATAGCCGTTTCTTGTCCAAGCATGAGCTTAAATGCCGCTTTGTAGGAAGATTGCACGTAAACAGAAGCAAGAAGAAGAAAGTAAACGCCTACCATAAAACTTTTCATTCAGCATTGGAAAAACAATTTAATTGGATGGGGGAGCGGGTGGAGGGGTGGAGCACGAGGGAGGGCAGTCAGAAAGGGAAAGGTAGCAGAAAGTTGGGGCAAAGAACCACATGAGCTTGGGTGTGGGACACGAATGTATGTCGTCATCCCGCAGTCTTTTTCCCCGCAGGGAATCACAACGCGGTTGGTACAACGACCGCGTTGTGATTCCGCATACCATTACTCCGCAAGTCGGAACAACGACTTGCGGAAGTGGGGGGGGGGGCGCTGGATGTTGGAATAGTGTAATTTACTATTCCAACTCCAGTCTGTGCGGACACTAGGGAAGGTGTTGGATTTTAAATCCAACACCTCCCCCCCCCCCCTCCGCAAGTCGTTGTTCCAACTTGCGGAGTAATGGTATGCGGAATCACAACGCGGTCGTTGTAACAACCACTTTGTGATTCCCTGCAGGGGAAAAGTTTCGTGGTAAACGTTGTTTACCATGGGACACAAGTAGACACATGAGAGAAACAAGCAACACACACAACCGGAGGGAAGGCAGAAAGAAGCAACATGGGAGAAAGAAAATAGTACCGCATTTATAGAGCAAGCAGGGAAAGGACAATGAATGAATCTGTACTTGGTCAATTCTCCAAACACAAGAAGAGCAAGTAAAAGTGGCATACACTGTCTAATGAGGAGGCAGAAAATAAGAGTGACAATGAAGCCAACAAATGGAAAGCAATGTGTAGACTCCAGCATCTTTTAGTAAACAAAAGGTCTTGCAAGTGAGAACGCATGCGTTAGTGCATGCACTGTCTCAGGTGCGACTTAAAAGGGGAAACAGGCAGCGTGTGCTGACAGAGAAGGGGTTCCTTTCATCACACATGCATACATGCAAGGAACTAATTGATTAAGTTATGTATTAACAGCTATAGAAGTACTTTCCAGCCGTACCAGTAGGTACGGGCAATACACACAGAATAATAACAGGAAAATGTCCCACGTGCGTCCTCTCCAGTGCCTAGCCAAATGTTCCTTTCCTAGACTTCAATGCAAAACTTGGTGGAAAAAGCTGCACAAGCAAGAAAATTGTCAATTAAGGCATATTGCCACCCACTGGATATTTCAGCTAGTGAATTAAAAACATCATCCACTCAGAGGGCCTTAACACATTCTAACCAAGTCTCACACCAGGCAAATCCAATTATTCTCGCTTAGGTATCCCATGGCTCGCAAATTAATAGCTTTTACCTAGTTCATGGCTTCACCCTGCATTAGTTTTGAAAATATGAAAGTAACAACAAGCACATTGCAGAAAAAGCTCTCTATGACTTATGCTGTAGTTATTTTGTAAATTAGAAATGTTATTTACCCTTTTGAACATTGTATTTCTTTGTAGATGCCAATCTATATTTAGATCACAATTTTCTGAAAGTTACCCTTTTTTTCAGCAGGGCAGTAAGAATTTAGAACTTCAGACATTTTATAGCTATTTGCAGGTCTTATGTTTCTAATCTTAAAGTGCCTTCATCTAGTGAGACACTCATCATCATCATTATATCACTTTATTTCGGCCACCAGGGCCATAAAAGTACAGACATATCAAAATACATATAATTAATAAAACATACTTTAAAAATCCACCAATAAGAGAGATCAAACGATAAAACTACATGCAAGATTACAGATTTTAGGTATAAAAGTAAAAATACGTTTATTTGTGATTAAGTTCATTAACTGTCTGATAGATGTAAAAATGTACACAATTTCCTATAGTAAAAGAAGGTACCATTATATCAGGGGATTAACAAAACAATAAAAACGTATAAAGTGACAATACACTTAAATAGAATCAGGTATTAGGGTGACAAAGAGCTTTACTAGGGAGTACTCACACGGCACCCAGGAATTTAGAGATGGAAATGACTATCACTGGACAGGGATCCGATATGAGAATGCGATGGGCATCCTGATGGGCACGTACTCCTAGTACCCTGCATGCAGGTACACGCCAAGTACGATGAGGGAAAATATAACCTGGACACACAAACAAGACATGGGAAATACTCTCTTTTGGGAAGTTACAACTAGGGCAACAAATATCTCCCCTGCCAACTCACCCAGAAGTGAACACTCTGAGGGATAGAGTGCTTATTCAATACTGAAAATATAATTTACTGTGTAATGGAACAGACACAAGATCCCAGAATGACTCAAACCCACGTGTAGGCTTAATATCAATAAAATCACTGGTCGATTTGAAGCTAGTTGCTCTCTGAGATTCCTCAGCCACCACCTGTGACCAATATTTATTTTTCAAAAGGGGCTTAGATGGAAAGGCAGTTGAAGCTGGGTGATCTCACAAATCGTGCTGCCCTAACGAGTACAGTACTAACTTCATATTTGAGAGCCAAAGAATGTTATTAAATTGGTCAGCCTTCATAAAATCCTTTAAGCTTTCCATATAGTGGGCAAGCTCTACAGTGGTCCTTAGATGTCTCTAATACAATGAGGCCGTAAACTGATTTTATCCGACTCCCCTTTGAGTCCCAAATCACTAAACAATGGATATAATGGGGTGCTACATGGGAGGGAAGCAAGATTCCTCAGGAATTTATTAGCGGTTCTACTAAGGTCATCGTGTTTAGAAAAGACCCATAGTTCAGCCCCACATAGAGCTGAACCCAAAGCCTTAGCCTCATAGATCTAAAGTGCCAGTGAAATGAGTTTAGAGTAGGACAAGAAAATGCCTCAAGTATCGTGCCCAAAATCTGTTTAAGTTTAGTAGTTGCCTTATTGATATGATGGTGCCAGGACATGCCCTCTGCGAATGTGACCCCTAAAAAAGGAAATGAATCGACCCTCTCATGGGGAGCTCCCCCCAAGCGTAGGATGCCCTTAAAGGATTTGTGTTGGTTAAAGAACATCACCTTAGTTTTAGAAATGTTGAACTCCAAGCCACGTGCGGCACAGAACTTATTGAAATGAGTCAGAAGTTTCTGAAGCCCACACGGAGTCTTGGAGATCAACAAGGTGCCATCCGCGAAGAGAAGAATTGGCATTTTAATAAATGCCAGAGATGGGGCATCCGCTTCCACTTGTGATAAAAAGTGAACAGTGTCATTGATAATAAGTAAAAACAAAGTGGGAGCCAGGACACAGCCCTGGCGAACACCTTTATAAACAGGTACCCTTTCCGTCAACTGGGCCTGATCCCCCAGCGGATGTGTGTGTAATTGTCCTTGTGCAAGCAAATTAAAAGCCATAAAATATGAGGGGGCATTGCCAAGTCAGCCAGGGCACTCCAAAGGCCAGGTCGAGGTATCAAATCAAAAGCCGATTTTAAGTCGACGAAGGCGACATAAAGGCTGCCCATACCAATTATAACGGTTCCCCAGTAAATCAACACAAAGCCGAAAACCTGGACATTGGTAGAGACCCTACGATGGAAGCCTGCTTGAAATGTACTGAGAATGTCACTTCCCACCTACCAGTCTTGAATTTTGTTAAGAAAAGAATAACCAAAACTTTTTGGGATGCAGTCTACAAGACTTATTGGCCTATAATTCAAAGGTATGGAGCGGTCACCTTTTTTGTGTATAGGTAATACTATAGTTCCTTTCCACGAATCAGGGGGGGCTGCCCCTGCTGCAATGTTATTGGCCAGAACTAAAATATAGCTCAACCAGGCCTCTATGTCAGTGAGACACTCATATAATAAGCATGTAACTTATACACTGTTCAGCAAGGTTTTTCCTTGTGTGTAGTAGTGCTTCAGCCCCAATATGAAAACAGAATAAACTCAAAGCTGAAATGCAGGACACAAGTTTTACAATATGACTAGTTAGGTCATTTTCCAAAAAGCGGAAGTTTGGGTTTCTATTTGGCAAAGGGCAACACTGTGTACTGTTAGGAAAATTACTATATTCTGAGAAGTGAAGAAAACTTGCCACGGACAATATTGAAAAATGTGTTCCTTATGTTCCCATGTGTAGGGAGGTCCATCTACAATGGTGAGCACCTAAAGCTTTTCACTACCTGGACACCTCATGTCTCAATTCCACTGGAGACTAATGCTTGTTTTCAAGCCTAGTCCCCATGCGTCTCCCGAAACGGACACAGCTTCACCCCCTTTTGCAGTGCACACAGCGATTCTTACTTCAAGGTTGAAGGTGGGGAGAACAAAGGAGGGGCTTTTTCTGTGTTGGTATTAGCAAAAAGTCAGCTGAGTAGAGGCGCCTACCCAGAAGCCACTATCCCTGACTACTGAAATGTCAGAATATAAGAGAAGTGCTTGTAGGTTACCTTAGGAAAAGTGTGTTATGCATAATTTGGCCCGGCAGTGCAACACCATTCCTCTGCTGCAGAAGCTAAGCCATGTTTTCACTTGGAATCCTACAAAATAAGGCATTAACACCACCAGCAAGGCCAGCTTCATTATAAACAAACAGTAGCAGTGCCAATAGGTGTGGCCTGTAATAGAAAGTGCCTCCTCAGTCACTAGTTTAGACACTCAACAACTAAAACATACACTCTGTAATTCATCTCTTTACTCATTCATCAATATATCCACCTATGACTCATGAGGCATTCACCCACTGATCCCTCTAAAATAAAACACATCAACTAAACAAGCATATGCCAGGAAAATCAACAAATAAAAAGGTAGAAAAACAATGTTACTGCCTAAAAATGTCAGGCTTATGCTTGCTTAAAAAAATAAGTAAAGCATTTGTTCAAAAATAAATGAATAGCCATAGCATCAAGCTACTATTTTAGAATGGTATTGACCATAGCTTATCCCCGTTTCAAAGTCGCTGCCATGTTTAGAAGTGCCCAGTCAGCCAAATGGTAAAACAATGATAGACTAAGGACAATGACATTTCAAGATGGATGAACTGTTTACAAGCAGTGGACTTGGGGAATGAGGCTTACCATAGATCAATGGGAAGTACGCAGTCAGGCAGCATTTGGTGTTTTTTTGTTTGTTTTTGAGTATTGCTGGATGCTCAAAAACAAAAAAAGAGTAGGAAGCAAAGGAAAGGGGCTCTATAAATGGCAAGAAAGGGAAACTAAAGGACTGGCTCAGCAGCCATTCCACTGAAGCGTGCTTAATTTCAGTCAAATGCGCACATGTGCCCAGGTGAAATGCCATCACTAGCAGGGCTAAAGTTGCCTGACCCATTACTTCATACTATTTGCCATCCCATGCAGAAGCAGAATGTGAATGACACTTAAAAATAACATTGCTTCTTAAGTTGTCATGTCAGAGTTTAAAAGTACTTTAGTACACACACAGATAACTACTATTCATTAAATGATTAATTACAATATGATCAAAATAGGATATGATCAGAAATACGGTTGGTAAAACAATATACAACCCTTCCTACGAGGGCCTGAAAAGGTTGTATGACAATACAGTGCATGACTTTACCATGCAATGCCTACAACGCATGCCTTTACCACGTATAGTATGTACCTTTACCACACATGCCTCTACAAAGCAAGGTAGGTATATGAAAAGGGATAGATAGATAGATAGATAGATAGATAGATAGATAGATAGATAGATAGATAGATAGATAGATAGATAGATAGATAGATAGATAGATAGATAGATAGATAGATAGATAGATAGATAGATAGATAGATAGATAGATAGATAGAGTTAGTAATCGTAACCCCCTCCCTTTTTTTATTATTTTACATTTACATTTTTTCTTTGTTGGTGCAGGCGACTCAACCGCCTCCTTTTTTTAAATTGTTTTTATTTCAACTTTTTTTTCACCTTAACGCTCTATATCCTTACCCAACCCAAAACCCTAAAAACACCCTTACCACCCAATACCCCTGCCCACTTCAAACCCTAAAAATACAGTTTACCACCCTATACCTCTACCCATCACTAAACCCTAAAAATACTGTTTCCACCCTATACCTCTACCCAGCCCTAAACCCTAACAATACCCTTACCTCACTATACTCCTACCCACCCCAAAACCTCTATAACACCCTTACCCCCTAAATCCTTAAATACACTTGCCTTGTATGGTAAAGGTATACACGTGGTAAAGGCATTGTGTTGTAAAGTCTATGCGTGGGAAATGAAGCGTGGTAAGGCATTGCGTGGTAATGCCTGTGTTGTAAGGGCTATTTCCCACCTGAAAAGGATTATCACGCTACAAAACTTCTACCCCCAGAGTTTGTCAGAAGGGGTAAGAAACACCTTACCATTGCCGACTATGGTAATCCATAATAATCCATATAATGAAATTTCACCTCTATCAGTCTCATAAACTCTATTAAATCCGGCGCCCCCTCAGACCCTTGTCCACCACTGGCCATCAATCTGGCGGCCAGCAAGGTGGCCGGTCCCCTCAAGGATCTATAAATAATGCATTTAGTTCGGGGAAATACCCAACTATTTGGAAAAGAGCTTCCATTCTCCCTCTGGTGAAAAAACCTTCCCTGGATCCTAAGCAGATGGAAAGCTACAGACCCATCTCCTGTCGTCCGTTTCCGGCCAAGGTTTTAGAGAAGACAATGAATGAAGAAATTCTAACTTTTCTGGACACCAATCAGTTGCTTGATTCCTCTCAATTCGGTTTCAGAGCAAACCATTCTACTGAATCAGCACTGATGGCTGCATCTGAGGAAATAAAAGGAGTAGTGGACAAGGGCGGCAGAGCTGCATTAATCCTATTGGATCTCTCTGCCGCCTTCGATACGGTTCACCATGTACTTCTTATTAAACGACTACATTCACTCGGTTTTAGGAACACTGCATTAACATTGCTGACCTTGTTTCTTGACGGTATGCAACAGTGGGTAGAGATGGGAGTTGAAAGGTCTAGATCTTTCTCCCTTCCCTATGGGGTACCTCAGGGCTCTATTAGAGGGCATTACAATGCCTTCTATTTAGGTACCGCCAAACACTTGATAAAAAACTCTATTTAGGTACCTTGAAAGACTTGATAAAAAAACTACAGTCCCCACAGAACGCAGTAGCAAGAACGCTACTGAAGGCCCCCAAGTTCAAACCAATCTCTCATTTAATGTATGGCCTTCACTTGTTGCCAGTGGACAAAAGGATCACCTTAAAGGCTCTATGTGTAAACCACAAGGCCTTATACAGAGCAGGGCCATCTTTTTTTCAGGATCGCTTCCCCGGTACATTCCCAGCAGGAGTCTCAGATCGAGCTCCACACGAATGGTCATGATCCCAAGAATTACCATAGCAAAATGGGGCAGAAGAACGCTTACATACTGTGGTGGGAAGCTATGGAAATACCTGCCTTTTGCTCTTTGCTCACAACCCATCTTGCAGAAATTCAGGAAACAGTTGAAGACCTGGTTATTTCTACAATAAGTCACTGCGCGATGCCAATGGTATCCCTTCAGGCTGCTGGCCGTCTTAGTTTGTGATGCGTCTAGCGCTAAGACACCTTTGGGTATTGCACGCTTTATATAAATATTTCATTTAATTTCATTTCTATCGCCAGGCTTTTCTAGAGTGTTTTAACAATCCACCCTTAAAGGCCTATTGACTTTAACATATGCTTTCCACAATAAACACCTCAGGCATCCTGCTTTGTTCATAACTTTTCATAATAAACAGATTAGACTAACGGCATCGGACATAACATTTCCCAATGAATCAATCAAGCCTATAGGCTTGATCATTGGCTTGTCATCATAACTAACTCCCGCCTGATATATTTAACATAATCTGTGCAACATAAACACACTTTCAGTGGAAGCATACAACTTCTGCCCTATCAAAACATGTAGGGTGGAAGATCAACCGAGGAGGAGCCAAAGATCTTCGCCCGGTAGTGCATATCAAAGCTCTTTTCCTGTTGATCTCAGAAGTTCATGAGACCTAAAAGGTGGCATGTGTCTGAAACCTGGTTGCAGGTGCAAAATTAGAAAAAGCGGTTGGAGTTTGATGCATTTTGACACTGGAGGAAAGCAGGGCTAACAAGGGGGCACTTGCAGTAAGCCTAATGCATGTTGGCATACGGACTGTGGAGGTTAGCTCAGTGCACGCGTGCTACCCTGGAGCCAGGCTCCAGCTGTCAGAATAATTGTCCTCCATGCTACACACAAAAAAACCCCAGCCTTGGTGATGGCTGACACCAGCTCTCCTGTACCATTGCCGTATGTATGTATGTATTGCCTCGATGGTGCTCGATTTGAAAGCAAAATGCAATCCGCATTTGAAGACTTAGTTAGCCATATACGAATAGAGGCAATGTATGCACAACAATTGCCATACATTTTACTGTTGTGAATATATTATAGATAGGGTATGGCATATTTACACAAACTGCTGATACAATTTTCAAGGACGTATACAGGATAGCATAAGTAAGAAAAGACGATCGATGGATAACCACTATTAAATAGGGCATGAGTGGCGATGACAGCAAAGCGCAGTTTAACTTACCCGTTCTCAGAAAAAAAACTTAGGGGCGATCACCCTCTACCCAAATAGGGAACTCTGGGCATCTTCAAGTATTATCATCAGAATGAATATTGCTATTATAGCATTGTGTGCGAACGGTAAGATGGTGCACGCGGGGTGAGGTGCACATCTGTGCCCGGGCGGCGGCTTGTGCGGAGCTGGCAACTCAGCCCGAGCGGCGTTAGATCTCCGTGAAGTTAAACGTGAACATTTGCTCGACTGAACGCATCCAAGGCTCTGTACCACAAGGGACATAAAATGATACCGCAGGCTGCACACGCGGGGCCGCCCCCTTCTTTGAAGTATAATTGCTTCATGTTTGTTTTAGGCTGTGCGCTTTATGACCTACGACTTTTTATAGAAATTACATAAGCGCAAGATCAAAGATCTATTAACTATAGATGGATGAATAAAAAAAACGCCGGACGACTACAAAGGAGGCCGGGATTTGAAATATTTTCTTTGTAGCATATCCGTTTAATCTACTGCGAGAATAAAATCCTATTAAGAATCTTGGTGCAGAAGCCAGATCTGCCGCCTTGTGATGATGAAGGTCAGAGCGGAGGCATGTCATATATTTCAAACATTCGTTGGGTTTAAACGGCTACCGAGACCCTCGGAAGCAAATTGACGAAAGAAGGGGCACAGCTACGAGCGTGCTGGGAGAGCAACAACCATTGACAAACCCAATAGGTTTAGATTTAGCTTTTATAAAGAGTATGCACACACAGACAAAACACAGAGCACACAGTCTAACACAACAACGGAAGCACATTTTAAGAAATACAACTGACATACTAGCATCCCCACCACCAACTATAGAGGCATCCGTGCCCAGAGGTCTACAAGTATACAGCGGCAAGAGTCCCATGATGATGCACTTGAGCGCAGCACCGTGTGGTGTGCTTCATGGGAGCATTGGGTAATGACTGGGCATGGTGCATCAGGAGGTCACGGGGTATAGTGCCTGAGGAGAGTACTGGGTGTTGTGCATCAGAGGAGCACTGAGAGCTGCTCAGTTTATGGGCACAGGTGTGTGTGTTTTAAGAGGCACAAGGTGAGGAGCATCGGTGAGCATAAGGTAACGTACAACAGGGATGCTTGGTGATGTGCATAATAAAGCACATTAGTGATGTGTACTAATTGGGCTAACAGCGATGTGAGTGCAATGTAAAAAAAATTCCATGTCAAACATGAGCAGCTGATCCAATATTGGCTTTTTAATATATATATATATAGGCCTGTTACAAAATCATTGTTGTAATACACTTTCCATAAATTAATCAAATCAAATGCATGATAAGTTAAAAATACAGACACATAAGAGTCAACTCATCCACCTAAGTTAAATAAGTACATCGCCTCACCCTAGCATTTTCCGGTGGAAAAAACATAAAAGACCCCCATGCATAGCAATAAATGTATCACTATGATTAAGCTGCATATGCGTAAAATGCAAAACTAGTAGAAATACACAACCAAACCCCCAGATGAAACCAATATATGACTGACAGAAAATCTCTTGCACAAGCAACGAAATAGCACGGGAAATCTTGAGCTTAGATAATGCAGGTGTGGTCAAGTCGTTGCGTTTGGAATACTTGAGATTTTTTTTAAGGTCCCAATTCTTTGTGCATAAAGCTTTTCCCTTAGCTTCACTTGCTTCATTTTGTTCACTCACAAATCATGAGGGAACTTCAGAAGACTTCCACTTTTGCCAGATTAGGGATTTGGCCACCTGTGTGGCAATTGACAGAAACTGTTTCTGTCGTAGGGTGATGTGATTCTGAGAAGCTGGCAGACCGGATAGTGCATCAAGGGGTCAGGGGTCACACAAACTTTTAGCCTTGCACTAATTGACTGGAATATCTTTATCCAGAGTGGGACAGGGGAAACATAGATTAAGTAATTTGTTTTGTTCACACCTAAAGCACGCTGCTGAACTAGTGGGATACATTTTTGAATGCTGTTGCAACGTCTCAAGACAACACCACAACTGAATAGTTTGGAGTGGTTCACTGGGAATCGGATTATGGGACGTTTTATGCCGATTTGCCCTACTCCATGGTCATAACTGATGAGGGTATACAGTTTTTAGCAATTTGCAATCTGTTTACTCACTAAGCACTTTAATTTTACAAGTCTAAAAGAGTGTATTAATTTGGCTAATTTGCATCAGCCATATTTACGCACAAACCTCTTTTAATTAAGCAAGTCTTAACATGTATATTGACTTGATTTGGCTAATATTTACTGGTCATGTTTACATTTTTAACGCACTGGCACTTTAAAATTCGGAAGAATTTCCTGCAGCTAACAATGCCGAGCTAGGATCATGACTCGGGCATGGTCTTCTTCCCATGCCGTATTATCAGTGAACTCTTTGTTAACGAACTGCACTTTATGGTGCATCTGCACATGGGACAAAAAATCAAAAGATGGATGGATTTTATGTGGTTTTACTGTAATGTTTTAATTTTAATTGTGAGTTTTAGTTAACTGAACAATAAACGTATTTACTTACTTTCTCAGAATGCGTAAAAACATGTAATAAAGCATCCTTTTAGAATAAAAGGCCATTCTTTCATAATTTGCGTGCTGAATGGCTCCGTGGGCCATTTGGTTATATCAGCCCCAAGTGCGCTGATCTATCTTGCAACCTGTTGAGGCTTTGATCTAAGACAAAACAGCTGTGACAACAGATTCGAATAATTGCTGATGTAGGATGTGGTACCAGTTGCCAATTCATGTCAAACCACTGATAAAGTAGACTTGACTGATACTGGCCGCAAGGGAATTAGTTGTTGGCTAGTTATTCCTTATATAGTGCCTGAACTGGAGGTAAGAAAAAGCTCAACCGGAGAGGATCACAGCATTTCCAGCTATCAGCTGTTACCAGGATTTCATTGTCCCAGTCAACATGAAGTCACTAAATCTAAAGAAGCCCACCTTTTCCCAACCCCTTATAGCTCCTATCTCCACCTGTAAACCTACAGGGTGCATTCCCTTAAATACATACGGAGACGAGATTGGGGCAATTGATACTCTTCTTTAAGTATGGTGTACTTGAATTCCAGAATGTGAGGAAACTTATATCTGGTACGCCTTGAGAACTTGGAGATTTTTAGAAAGACGGGGAGACAAATATCAGCATCTCGAAGCGTTTGCTGGAGACAGAAACTAGCAGATTGCTTAATGCTGCTGCCCGGGTCATCCAATCAAGGAATGCTGCTTGATAGTATTTCCTAAAGTGTGGGAGCCCCCATCTTCAGTATTAAGCTGCAATGACATCAAATTAGTGCGAGTCTTCTTCCTCTGCCACAGAATGGGGTGAAATGCTTGATCTATTTCGTTGAAATAAGATTGATGCACTTTGGTCAGAACATTAGAAAAAATAAAAAGGAACAACGAAAGAATGGCCATTCGATTAATGCAATCCGCCCTATGCCGGGGGTTGCCACTGCAATAACGGGCCATGCACGTGATTGAAGGTGGCAACAGCATTTAATTTGTGTAAGTTGGCTAAACTATGCAAGACATTAATGCCTAGATACCTAATAGGGCGGATGGCAGATTAGTGTGGCATCATTTCCTCGGGTAAAATTGAGGGGGGGTATTAAACAGGAGGGCCTCCGTTATAGCATGATTTATGTTGTACCCTCCAATGTCTGTAAAAGTATGGATTTTGTCAAATGTTTTGGAGATATTCTGCTCCTCTGCGGTTATTTAGAGGATCATATTGTGTGCGAAGACCTTCATCTTAAGTGCGCCTTGCAGGAGGGCCTTAACCAGAGGATCTTGCCGGACAGCGGCTGCCAAGGGTTCAATGAAAAGGGCAAATAGAACTTGGGGCATAGGGCATCCCTGCTGTGTACCTCTTCTAATGGGGATGGATCACAAAAAGCACACTTTCTGAGTAAAGACATGTGGACGTGTTGTCAGGTCTCTGGAGATGGGAAATTTTATGGGTAAAATGTGAATGCAGATATAACTATTAACAAATGCCACTGCAGTATAATGTAATGAACTTGGTTGAAACACAGGTGTTCAAGCAATAACTTATTTTTAAACTGAAACAGCATATACCTTGTTTTTACATAACATTTGCTGCATCTTTTACATATTGAAACAGGTTGATGGATCAGCTCAGCTCGTGATTTGGGCCTTATAACTAAGTGTGATCCTTAGCTCTACTGCGGCTTGGCTCTCCCTATGAATTTTGTGACTTGCCGAACTCTACTTTTGACCAGAATTAAGCCACAGACACCAGCAGATTCTGTTTAAAGAATGTTGTGAAATAGCCAAATCCCACATCAAAAGCATATAATTGCTAGGACAATCAATTGCACACCCAGCAACTCCTCTTCCACACTGGTTGTCCCTTATTCTCAAATGTTCAAAGGATTTGTCATATGAAGGCCAGAAGTAGCATTCATGAAGCTAAAGCTAACAGGAGTTTGTGGTAGGTAGAGAGGGCAAAAGAGAGATAAAGAGAGCGGGAGACAAAGAGGGAGGGAGAAAAAGAAAGAAAGAAGTAGAGAGAGAGAGAGAGAGAGAGAGAAATAGAAGAAGGGGGAATGGCAGGTGATTTGTATTCACCAAAAATAGACACAAAAAAAGCAGCTGAATACTTGTCAACCTGTGACACCAACAGAGAGATGGAATGAATACCTGTGAACCTATTTATTTCTTTTCAATGCCTATAGACGAATAGGTCATGCCAATTAACAAGGCAAAAGTTGTAAGGAAAACAGTGTGGGAACTAATTGTCATATGCAAATCACGATGACATCACATGTAGTGACGTTACAAGAAGCGATGTCTGGCTTTTATAATTCTCACTTAAAAAGGTCAATGGTCTATTTTAAAAACGCAAAACAGCAAACATAAAATAATGTAAAAAGAACATTTTGGTTTTACTTTTTATAGCAATAAAAAAAGAGGAAGATAAGAGGAAAAAACTCAGAAGGGCTCATCCTCCTACTGATATGCACCATAAACAA
Organism: Triturus cristatus; assembly: GCF_964204655.1. Taxonomy (NCBI): domain Eukaryota; kingdom Metazoa; phylum Chordata; class Amphibia; order Caudata; family Salamandridae; genus Triturus; species Triturus cristatus. Next base: position 413,048,215 of record NC_140585.1, on the reverse strand, counting down.
AAGAGCCCTTCTACTTTGCATACACGACCAAGAAAACGCCTAGTTTTCTTATATAACTGTCACCCCCAGGGTTACCCCTTGGTGGTCTACTCTATCATTGGGTTCATCCCGTTCGGCTGTGGAACGGGGCGTGCTGCACCCTACGATTTCCGTGGCAAACACTTACAGATGTATTCTAAGTGATGGAAATAGGAGTGGGGTGGTAGTATGTGAAAAGTCAAAGTTAAAAATACATGCTTATTAGGTAACTGGAATTTTATTCTGGCCTCCAGGCGGCATGGTTAAAAAATGGGGGAAATAGAAAGTGTACATGATAATGTAGCTGCCTTTCTAGTGGTCTACATGTTTCAAGCCACACCCCATGGCTTTTCTTCAGGACCAAGGATCTAACTCCCTGATACCACTCCTTTTCTAGTGATGTATTGTTGCACACACTCTGCATGCTAATGATATAAAATACAGCACCTACTTGGTGTTATTGCTTGGTAATTTAAATAATGCAAAACTCTTGCATCATGGGCCCTCCAGTGGCAAGGGATGCTTGTAGTCACACGTATGCCAAAGTGTCACCTCAGTGCAGTGACCTATGTATGCCAGCCTGGGCCCGAATCTTCTTTTATATACATCATGTGTTTTTTTCTACTCACTTTGTAACTAAACTCAGAAATGGCTTAAAGTATAAATATTTTTAAACAGATAAGTGGAACTTGAAAATTACATTTTAAACTGCGTTTAGTGAATAAAAAGAATGTGCTGTGTTTGTTTCCTGGCAGTGTTCTTTATCCAGCCCCATAGCACAAAAATGTTTCCACATTTACAGTACATTAAGCAACAGAAGGGTTAATTTTGCCAAGTGCTCTGTTCCTCTCTTGGGCCGTTCCCACAAATAAAGGCATGCTGTTAGTAACATTGATATTTACAAACAGTCTTTGCAAATGCAAGAAACTGCAGTGCCAGGGCACAAGGTAACGCATCTCGTTCACAGGCCAAGGTGGAACAAAAAAATAGTGGGGTGACCCTATCGACCTACGTCCACCCCCGCCTTGTGCGGTGCTGATAAAGCAATATTGGATTTGAGTAATGTTTGATTAATTGAATTGAGAGAAAGTAAACAAGAGAGCCAGATGCACTATATATGGCAGAAGGAAAAATTAACAAGAGGCAGATGAGTCAAGGAGGAAGTAGCAAGGAAGAGAAACGAGAGAGAGCATTGTGGAAGAAAGTGGAATGGAAGGCAGAAAGAGAAAAGAGGGGGCATGGTAACAATCAGCAGTAAACTCGATAATAACCTGGCTTTCGTAACATTAACTGGTGCTTATTTTGTAAAAGTGGTGGGGCCTAAAGTGTTGACCAGAAGACCGCAGACAGCGCTACTGAATCTCGGGATGCCGACTCCCAAGGCTGCGCAGCCTTCTCCCACCTCACGCCTCTCTAATCTACCACCGCACACTCACCGCCTCTGTATCTCACTCTAGCAGGTTTCGATTTCTCCCTTTGTCGTGTTTTTCTCTTCTTTCTTTCCCTCCCTTGTGTGTCTTTCACTGTTTTGATGTTGGTCAGAGTCTAATGAGAAAAAATCATTTCTGGTCCAACAAAAATGACTGTGGTGTGCCCTACCTGCATCCACTGGCTGAAATTAATCACTGACAACAGCCTCTATACATTCAGGGTGTGAGGATTAAAGCATGAAACCTAGGGTATATAGATGAAACAAATGCTACACAGGGCAATAGCATATAATTATGCAGTAACGGAGACTTGTCCCAGCACAGCAGAGTGGAGCGCAGCTCACCTGGACCTCGAGGTCAAAGCCGTGCTGCACAGCTAGAAGGGCCGGGTACAGGATGTGTTGAACCTCGTGTCTAGCTCGGCTCGCCCTAGGGCTGGGCTTTGCTACATTTGCTCTCTGCTTTCCATGGTCGCCAGCGTCCTCCATGGTGTTCATTCTTCACATTGCAGAGCCACGTTTCTGTTGCTGCCAAGTTCCCACTTCTATTGACGGCGCCGCCTCTGGTCGGGGTTTAGTGTCAAATTCCCCATCACACAGTTGACTCTCTCCAGCCAGGTGGAACAGATTGCTTCTGAAATGCGAAATGACTCGGCGGCGCTGCTGTCAGGAGCACGGGAGCAGCCTGGGCTCTGCCGGGCCAGGGCCCTGACAGCTCTCCGCGCTGGGGGAGAGCAAAGATTACACAGTAGTGACTGTATTGATTATAACAAGTTTTTCCTCCAGGTTGTAGTAAACAAATCAAGAAGGGATAGGGGCCGCCTTCGAGGAGGGGTCGTGGCGCACGCTGATCGTCAGCATCCCTCAATCTTTTGTGATAGTACGAATTACGGCAGCGATGCTCCTGGACTAAACCCTGGCGGGCTTTTCATAACACCTCTTGATGACTTGTATGTGTTAATCGTAAACCGATGCTGGCGTGACGTAAATAGCCAGAGCGTGCAAGGTTCGAAGCTGTCAGTATAAAACACAGACCCTGTATATAACCGAGCACGGTAAATATCAGGTTTGGTTTTCCATTCAGATACAGAATCTCCTGGGTGCAAGTTTTTCATGCCAAGAGGCATCGAACCTACGAAAACTGCTCTAAAGTACACAGACCTCTTCGGAGCCCGGGGGACAACTCAACCCTCGTAAAGAGAGGGAGCAGAGCAGCAACTTCGTAAAAATGCACAAGTGGGAGATGGAGCACCCCCGCCATTGCCCCAGTGCTGACGGATATGAATGAATATAACAGATCACCCATCGTACGTTTCCCACGCATATTGCTTTACACACATTGGCAGGAAGGGTGGCACAAAGTCTCTTTCAGAGACACGTTGCGCACATGGAGAACATTCACTCATCCACCCACCCTCGCAAGCAGTGTGAAGTATCAATCAATTCACGCATGCGACATATGATGATGAATTCTGTATTGAACTCTATAGATTCATCTATCGTGCAATCGAGTTGAGACTAGTGCAAATATTTTCATTATCTGTTTCTCTCTCAAACACACCCGCGCCTACCACTGCGTATTCAACACGCACGTGCTTGTGTACACACTATTCATACACGTGCAGATAGGATACCTCTCACACTCGCGCATTCACTCATACAGTTCTACACATAACCAACAAAAAGGGCATAATGCGTAAAGGCCAGAGCTTTAAGTGGGAGGAAAAAACTGGGAGAGGGGTTGGCTCTCAAAGGAATGTGGCTGATATATTTAGGGCGTGGCTTAAAACAGCTAAACTAAAATCTGTGTTTAGCATAGTGTGCAGCCAGATTGGTAATTTGCTGCTTCTGTCATTGCATCCATATCTATAATACAACAAGTAACATTACACCTACAACAAGCCAGGAGTATTGGCTTTGCCAATGGTTGTTAGTTGCATAAGATAAATAAGCAACAACTATGGCTTCGTTGTATGGAATATCCGAAAATGCTTCAATTCTGAAATGATGAGAGTATGAAAGAACTATAACGAGTTTGTTTGAAGTTACATCAAAGCTTTTGAGCAGTGGTACTGCTGCAGAGTTAATAAAAAAATCATCCAGAGGATGAGGGTAAAAATGTAGAGCCTGATGGGGGCCCGGCCCACTTAAAGCCCTAGTACAGGCTATGCACGTGCACACAGCAACACAGAAACAAACAGCCACACTTGCATGCATCCGGCCCACAACAAACATGCATGAATACCACAAAGCAAATGCCAGTGACGTACACGTGCCTACAGGCACTAACTAGGCCCCACTGACACAAGCACAAAATCATACAAGATCAACGCGTGTACACACAATCAGCCTAACCTTGTATGCGTCCACAACATATGCATACACAAGAACAAGAAGGGTGTAAGGGAGGATGACTTGCTGCAGCCACAACATAACAAAGCAGGTACACATAATAGTGGTGTACTACACGTCTATGTACTCACGACACGTGCCCCCATAGGTAATTGAACAAATACAGGCAACCAGGGTACACGTGTATGAAGCCACACACTGTCCATAATCATGTATGTACCATCAACATGATCACACAATCAGACAGTGTTCACTGGTATGCAGACAACATTTGCCGAAGGTTTACAATTGTGAAAGCGCAGTGTTTTGAGTCACACCCCTCTCTGTAACGCAGGCGTTGTTGTTTCCAATCAGTTACAATAGTAAACCATAGACTCGTGTTGAGTCCGCGCGTCGTGCACTATCAGTTCAGTCATTATGGAGCACTCATCAAAATGTTGACGCCACTGCAGAGCTGATGGATACTGCTTACATGTTTACATCCTCCTCCAGCAAGAGGCACGTGGGGTATGTAGAAAGAGGGGAGTGTCATATTCGCGCTATATAAATGCAATTACAAATTCCCACACCCTACTATCCAGCAGGTGTTGGCATTGAAATCCACTTTCAGGTGCTCTGTGCAACGGAAAGATGTTGTCGGCTGTAGCAGACAAAGAGCACATTGTGATCGGTACACATGCATTAAAAACCTCTGCGTTTGTGTCCCGGTAAGGGGGCTTATCCACGCCTGGTGGATCGAGTGCTGCTGTTTTCTTACAACAAAGTTCACACGACGGTTCGAATCTTGCCTTGCGACCAAAGGTGAACTGCGGGTTTCTCTAATCACCGGGTTTCCTCGCCACTGACAGATCAAATAGTCGTTCATAGACGTGCAGCTCAACTGCCGATCAACAAACTATAAACATTTCACAACGTTGACCTTTTTCACAATCGCGTTGTAGACATTTACGGCGATTGTGCATGCACTAGACAAAGAAAGCACCTGTGGACATTTACAAGACACAAAAACAAATCTGAGGTGTGTATTGCAACACAATTCCTGCTATGTATAGACTTCTGTCCCTAATTTTGCAAGCGTGCGTCCAGCCTCCTCTGGCACTCAGTTTGTAGAGCGACAGGGAGATCTTGACTCACTGCAGTCTCCCACGTTGGGTCCTCTCAGTATGGACTGTGCATACACTCAGTGCAAGCGGAACTTTACTAGTGAGACGAAAAGAGATTACATTGAAAAATGACCAGTATTTTACTGTTACAATGAATGTAACATACTCTCTCTTCTCTTTGCCACCCTATCGCGTGTTCTTCGTTTTCTTAGTATCCCCGTTTTCTTTGTGCCCATGCCATTCAACACTCGCCTTCCCTGATAATGTGCAGGGCTCCTCCTCACCCTAAGTCTCATGGCACCTGCGCACGTGGTATCAAATTTTCGCTGCATTCTTAGTATAACCCTCTACTTTGTGAGAATGCTCTTACCCTCGCCGATGTGGCATTGGGATCATTCTGCCCCTTTCCCTGTTATGACACCCTCCTTCTCTTTGCCCAAGGTTTACTCCTTGCTGTGCTACAGCTCTTTCCTCTGTGATGATAGTATAACTGACCTCCATGTGTTCACTCTATTGCCTTTCCTCTGCGGTCATGGTATTACTCATCCACTTACCCATGAGATTGTCCTTTTCGCTGTGCCACCGACTGGTCATATTCTCTTCCGTGCCCATGGCATAACTATCTCACCTTTGCCCTTGGGGTTACTCTATATTCTTTACCATGGTTTTACACTCTCCACTGACCCTCTAGTCGTTCCCGCGGTGTTTCCGCGCCCCCAGTGCAATGGTGTCATTCCTATCGCTGTGTTCACGGCATTACCCTGTTTAATACCTTAGTATTACACCCTGTCCTCTGTGCCAATGGGCACCTGTGCTCGCAGAGACAGGGAGAGGTGTAAGGGGGTGCACGTGCTGCGAAGACTCATACAACGATGTAAACATTGCTTTGGCAGAGCATTTATAACAGTCACATCTGAGGGCGCGCGAGCGCACTTACAGGTAGCCGGTGAGGGCGCTGAGGTTGTGCGGCAGCGCGGAGAGTCCGCGGTCCGAGCAGTCCACCCTGAGCAGCGCCCCGTCCCACTCGCAGTAGCAGGGGCTCGGGCAGCCCCGGTCCGAGATGAGTGCCAGGGCGGGAGTGAGCAGGCAGAGGAGTAGCACAAACGTGCGGGGCTCCATGGCTGGCGTTTGAGGAGAGCGCGTGCTTCGAACTGTGCAGCCGGGCTGGCGCGAGGTGCAGGCGTGTGCAGCATCTGCCGCTCGAGCCGCTTTTAAAAGAGATCGAGCCCAGCCTCTCTTAGTGTGACGTCAGTGATACTAGCAGCCAATGACGCTGCGGCGGTCGACCACGAAGCGCAGAAGTTGTTGAATACAGAGGAGGCTGCTGAAGAGAGTGAATCAAAGGTGAGAGACAAGAGGAGGAAGATGAGAAAAAGCGGAGGGCGGATGAGCCTGGACTAGGGACGATGTCATGGTGAGAGAGAGTAGGTAACTAGGTTAGATACGAGCAAGAAAGGAGAGAGGAAGGTGTGAGGAGAAACAGGGCACGAGGAAAGGTAGGTATCAGAGGAGCCATAAGATGTGGGGTGAGAAATGTGAATAAACAAGGCTCCTCACGAGGAGGAAAGGACACTTCTGTAATTTTTCCGAACGCAAGCGAATACATAACTTTTAATTTCCATAATTTTTGTCGCACTGCTAATCGAAATTCACACCATCTTTATTTTAACTAATTCAGTTAATGAAATGATTGCAATGGCACTTTTTGATATAACAAATAAAGAATAAAAGGGGAGGGAGACAATAGTATAACTATCCATGATAAAATGCTTATGCAATTCACACTTCATCCCCGATTCGATTTCGAGTTAATTGAAGTACTTACAAAATATGCATTGTTTATTTGTGGTTTACAAAAGCATAGAAACACACACAGTGTATCATAATTCCAATATTTCAATAAACTCATGCAGAAATTAACTAAACCGTCTAGCAAGCCCCTCTTATTGATGTAGCAAACAGCCGAAATTGAGTTGATCAAAATCTTACGTTGTTTCTCTGCATTGCTTGAGCCACTAACATGTAAACAACATATGTTTCAATGACTCAATGGCACCATTACATAGAGGGCAAATTCTGTTTTCCCTGGATAAGAACTTCCATGAGCCCATCACTACAATTAACAGCAAGTGATTGCTTCTCATCTACACCAGCCGGTTCTTTTTTAGGAGACAATTTAACATCTCATGTTGTGCAAGGCAGGGATAATCCCTTTACATCTCTCAGTACTTTTAGTACAGTTTATTAGTGATCACCAACCAGTATTAACTAGCCTACTAATTGACGCTTTCACCCTCTTTAAAAGAATAAATATTCAATGTCACATTGCGATCATTATCAGTTTACAGACTTAAAACAGTTAGGCTGTTTTATACAAAGATTATACAGAGATTGAAGTGTCTTTTCAAATTGTGAGTGATTTTTAAATTAACTGTAAAATGAAAGATCTGCAACAGCAAATTCCAGCCGTAGCAGTTGTAGAGGTGTATTACAGAGTAGCTCTAATAGTTTAGTCACAATGGGACCTTCAATACTATCAGCTGGTAAACTGATTGTAGGTAGCCAAACTGGGGACCGCAGATGAGCGTAGGTGCAGGGTCATTCAATCTTCAAGCGCACAGTCTCAGTCCAATATTCCCTCATCAGTCCATTTTCTCCTCCGTCTACAGGCTTTTTACCTAGTGACATGTCGGTTTTCCCATCCGGTATTGGATCTTTTTGCATCCCCGTCCAGTGCTTTTCTTCCAAGGTTTTGTACAAAGGAGGTATGTCTGGAAGCCTGGGGGATCAATGCCTTATCTCTACCGTGGGCGCAGGAGTTACTCTGTGCCTTCCCTTCATCTCCCCTCATCCAGGGGGTGCTTCAGAGGATTCAGAGGGAGAGCATAGTGGTAATCCCAATCCTGGCTGAGGCATCCAGGATTTCCTTTGTTGTCCATATTAGCAATGGAAACCTCCTCTACATCTCCGCTGTTCTCCGAGTCCCCTTCAATTTCCTTCTCACACATTCACTCAGCTTTGTTGATTGGAACTGACGGCTTGGAAATGAGAGGGCTGGCTTAGAGCATCTAGGTTCTCCAGAGAGGTGGCATGTGATATCCAGCTAGTAAATAAATCTTCTACCTTATAGTCTTATGCTAAGCATTGGAAGAACTTTTGTTCTTGGTGTACCTTGAATGGAGTAGAACCAGTTATGGGTGATTGTTATAAAATTTGGGACTTTTTTAAGGGAAGGCTTTGCAAAAGGTTTGTCTCTATCCACTTTAAATTCCCAGGTGGCAGCAATCAGGTCTTGCAGAGAGTCAAAAAGTAACCTCACAAATATCCTCTTTTTGGTTAGAAGGCTTCTCAACACCTTTAGATTAAAAAAAACATAGGGATCTTTCAGCTGTTTATAAAAATGTAGCCACCATCACAAAGGTTGTAACGGTTGCTAAGCTTTACCAATGATGTTTACATTCCATCCACCTCTACCAATTCCAAAACACTTTATCCCAAAATGTAAAAGTATGCCTTCCCAGGTTGCCTTTAGATTACCTGTCATAAAAATCTGTGGAAATTTGAGCCAGTTTATATACTATCCTAAAGAAAAAAACGTTAGCAAGACCATCTTTTAAAAATTCTTTTTAATTGAGCAGAAAAAACATAAATGAATGAATGAGCTCTTTATTGCTTGCTTAACAAAAATCATTGCAATTAAAACATATTAGTAATAGGACAGTATATAAAAATCATTATCACTTTCCTGTATTCAATAAATACTTGTTTAAAAGTATAAATCTGTAATTACAAGCCACACCATGGCTATAAAACCATTTATAAACATCTATTTAGGACAGTTACACTCCTATCCGTAACAATTTATAGTTACATTCATATTTATGCATTAAATCCAATTAACTTTATAAATCATTGTACAATTAACTATAAAATTCATTATAACATTTACTGGATCATTGCATGTTAATGTGCAAACGTGCGGTAAGCAATAGTTCCATTGTGCGATGAAAAAATGCATCAATATCTTCCATTGTACAAACAATATATCTTCCATTGTGCAAAGAAGGAATCTTCGTTATTTACATTTCTAGTAGTTTACCACAGCAGCATGGATGCCAGATCTTTTAGAAGGCCATAATGTGCAAATAAGCTGTAAAAAAAAAAGTCTAAAAAAAAGTACATCCATGCATTCAACATTTCTCTTGATTCCAGCTAATTTGATTATGATATACCTTAGGCAGTCAATACCAAACATTTTTTAAACAACAGCCAAAAACTTTATCAGTTGACATAGCAGCAGAATCGACTCGCCGGATAGACATAGAATCAGAGCTGTGTCGATCAAACTCCATACCTCAGAAATAGGGGTTTTAAAAATATGCGACGTATATCTAGCAATTTGGGACACAGATATAAAATATGCAATAAATATTTACATGGCCATCCACAAAGTCTACAGTTGGTACGAGTCCACTGCTGAATCCAGGCCGAGTGCCCTCCTTAGTTGGGTTTAATCCCAATTACATTTTTAAGAATGTTTTTTTTAATTATTGCTGAAAAGTGGACATTAAGGCATGGCTGGATACACAAAGACTGGTGTGAATTAATCACAGACCATGCATCATTTTTTGCCACTAACGCAGTTTTATCCGCAATGAAATATTTAACATTGATTTGTTTTTAAGAGCAGTTTAAAATTGGGCATTTTCAGATCATTGAGCCCAATCTGCATAGGCAGATTTAGTTATTTCAAGCCAGCAATTGTTCGCTAGGGAAACGGGGTCAGAGGAAAACAAAGAAAAAATGCATTTAAAAAATGTCCTTTTCGACACCAAACACTGTCTTTGGAGACCAAACTCCAATCTTATTTCAGCTTGACCCTCTGACCTGGGGATCCCAAAAGTCGCTTTATAGGCCTTAATTACAAAAAAATCCAATAACTTTGCATCTTTCCCCTAGTGATGGTTGAGCCATATCAAATAGTCGGTTGCAGCTTTGCTCTTATAACTTTGAAGAGATGAGCATAAGATTGGCAACTCAATGATTTGTGGAAACATTTGAAAGCATGAAGTTAGGTAACAGTTTTTGCCCTCGAATCTTTAAAAGGATTCTTAAATGAAATGCTATTATCAAATAAAATCACTAGATATTTATAGGTTTTTACAACTTCAATTGGCCCACCTCTGTCCCTCCAAGTATTTGACTTCAGTTGTGCTGCACCAATTTTCAGAATTTTAGTTTTTTTAACATTCAGTTCCAGGTCATTCATTAATATATGATCATCAAAAGCATTTGTCAGTCTTTGTAGACCAATAGGGGTTTGACCCAACAGAATAGTATAATCTGCATATTGACGAAATCTAGTTTGCACCTCACCTAATCTAGGAGAATGGGCGTTAACCGAGTCCAAATGCAGCAGGAGATCTGATAAAAATAAGTAAAAAAGGCACGGAGCGAGGACACAACCTTGCTTTAAGCCATTATAGGTTTTAATTTTTTGTGATAGAGTACCGCCATCACCCAGCCTGACCTGGACCCAGATGTTGATATGCAGAAGAATTATGGCCTCTATCAAGTTCTGTGGAATGTCCCAGCCAACCATTTTTTTTCCATAGTAAATTTTGTAGGACTGAGTCAAACGCTGCATTTAGATCTATAAAGGCAATATATAGAGCCCGTTCAACTAATAGATTAAGGACCAACAGATCAGTAGTGGTGGATTGTCCCTTGGAAAACATGTTTGATTGAGTTGAATTATACCATGCTGTGTTTCCCATTTTTCCAGATCTACCAATAGAAGTGAAGCAAAAACCTTAGCGTCAACATCAGTTAAAGAGATTAAGCGGTAGTTGGCAGGGTTATCAACTGGGCCACTTTTATAAATAGGCTGAAGAATACTATCTTGCCATGATAGAGGCACAGTTTCCAATGCCAATACCTCATTAAACAATGGGGTCAGTATTTCAGCCCACATATCGATAATGGCACAGAACAAGGCTTTAGGCAGCCCATTATGGCCAGGAGCACCATTAGAATGAAGGCCATGTAAAAGAATAGCTATTGCTTTACTATTAACACGAATGAGGACCTTCCTCAAATCAGGACTACTGTACTAAATTTCACAATGTTGTTTGTACCCAGGCTCATACCACTCTCTGTTTCAGTAGTTAGTTTACTAGCTTTATCACAGTTGAAGCACCCGTCTTGCTTTTTCACAGCTTGACCCGCCGTGCCATGCAGATTAGTTATAAAATGTGCACATTCGTTTTCCGTTATATTAATGAAATAAGCTCTACTGTCTCCCCTTTCTAATTCATTGATTATTTCCCAGAACTTTTTCGCATTATTTTGTTTGGAGGCATGTAGTAATCTATTCCAAAGCCTTGTTCAATAATATAATTTAGCCACGCAAACCTCTAATTTATATGATTTTCTTAGCGCTGTCATTTTGTCCTTAGAGGCACCGTAAGATTGCTGGTGTCAATGGGAATAGGAATCCCGTGCAGCTCAATTAAGTGATTTTTTTAGTTTGAATAACTTAGAAGTGAACCATTTATTTGGAAATCTTACTGTGGTATTAGTTTTCTTATGATTTCGTGCTGAAAATTTTGCCAACAGGGATGATGTTATATAAATTCATTTATTGATTATATAACCTCAGCCCACATCGCACTGGTCACTATCCTTTATTATTACTTTTGCAGCGTGTAATATATATATATTTTTTTATAAACCAAACCATTCTTTTCAGATTATTTGAAGAATAGGCCATATTGGGGAACTCATTAAATCTAGGGTTGCAATTTATTGTAATTGTAGTATAACTATCTGAGGATTTTGCTCACTCTCTAAATGCGGGGACACCTTATATTCAATCACTTTTAGGCTTACGTTTTCTGAGACAAAAGTATAATCAATAATTGAACCATGTTTAGAATGTTTAAAAGACGGAACAATCCTAGATTTTTCTTCTAACATGGTAAACCCAAACTGGTACATTATGTCACAGCACTCCTTTGCAGTACAATTAATCTTTCCATTTCCGGGATTTAAGTCGATCAAATGTAAATTGAAATCACCAGAAACTATAAACCCGGCTTCTGAGTGCCTGATTATTAATGTACTTAAGATATCTCGTAAGCTATACAACTGGGTGATCTTATTTTTCCTGGCACTTCACTATACATTGAGTATTATCAAACTACAATTTTTGTACTGCAATACAAGGCATAGTAACCAGTCCAGTTGAAAATAAACTACTTCTACTGGTAAATTTAGTTCTGCCGAAATATAATATGGACTTTGCGCGGCCTAATTTATTAGGGCGTACTGCCGGGAGACTATATGCGTTAAACCCAAGCAAAGGTGTCGCTTGTTCTCGCCACGTTTCTTGGAATATTAGAATTGCAAACGAGTTTAAAATTGAAATAGTATCTGGATCAGATAATAAATGGGCAAGCCCATGCACATTCCATGAACATATTCTCAATTGCACATCTTTATCGTTTGTAACAGACAGAGTTCAGTTATCCTCAACTTGATGCACATCTGCAAGGGTGGCTGGAAGCCAAGACCAATCCTTCAATTGCGTATTGATTTTAGGTAAGAATTCGCAGATACGCACTCCTGTTAGTGTATTAGTAATCAACAAGCCTGGATTGCAAGACGATTTATTATTTACAATATTCCCTAGCACACGTAGAATTTATAGCACAACAGTAGCAAAGTAAGTCAATCAAAATATATGGTCACGACGCAAACAAATAATAGGATTCTTCAGTCTTTAATTCTTTTCTTGATCCTTCTTTAATGCAAGTTGCTGTGACTGCTCGGAAGCCCAAATGCCAACACGTGTTTCGTCGTCTCTGTTTAATGTACATGCGACTTTTTTAAGGCTCAATTGGCTTTTCTCAATACTTATTAGCGTGCGGTGATATTTCCGACCCACACAATCCTCCGGCGTGGGTAAAAGCCTCTATTGGGGTTTTCAATATCGTCGCTCTTTATCCAATATCTTGTAGCCAAAGTCTTGTTTGATAGTTTACTCGTCTGCAGTTCCCTTACGCCGTCGTCCTTGAGAAATATCACTGCACGCTAATAAGTACTGAGAAAAGCCAATTGAGCCTTGAAAAAGTCACATGTCAATTTTAAGATTAGCACCTAATAATTGTGTGACAAAGAATCAATTATATTTATACTTCATCAAACGTGAAACTTAAATTAAATAACATAAACTCCTGCATTCTTCAAAATATTTAAAGCTGTTTACTGCAGCTTCAAATCTTGGTATAAAAAAATGAATGGGATTTTATAGATAAATTAGTTTCAGATCTTCGTCTAATTACACCCACTATACCAACAATTTATTTTGCTGTATGTAGCATGCAATGCTCAACATCTGATATAAAGTGTACTGCCAAAAATAGATTCTATTAATGAAAAGCGCAAGTGTGCTAAAGTGCTTTGAAAAGAAAGGGTAAAACAATTCTCATTAATTCCGGCTTAATGATTTAAGTATGCTATCTTACATTTTCCTCAAATTTCTAAAATTGTAAATGGTAACAATGTTCTTATTTTTTGGGGGAGGATAAAAGTGAATTAATATAAAGTGAAACAGTGCTAAAGTGTTTTGGTTTGTTGTACCTTAATAAATTAAGTAAATGATCTAGAATTCATACTGTATATCTAATGTAATAAATATTTAACTTTGCTCTCTTTTTTGTTTTAAAGCAGAAAGGTGTGTAATAGTTGTTAATACCAAATTTCAAGTTGAAAACAATATGGTATCGCCTCTGGACCTACTCTGGAGTGCTGATAAGCTGCATAAATCCTGCGGCGATCACAAAATGCTGTAGTGCTTATCCATCGTAGATTAAATTGGGGACCTCCTAAACCAATCTTTTCCTGATTCCAAAACACTTTATCAAAAGAGTGAGTTAACACTACTGGTAGTGACATTTAAAAAAAGTTTAATCTATCGTAAAAAGTGTGCAAACGTGCTTGTAGAATACCATTATAACAATAGGGAAAATGTGAGGGAATGCTATTTCCTGATAGTTTTAAACTTGCTTATAAAGATCTATACCACGTTGCGACCGAGCAATCATTTCCCCCAACTTTTCCACTTAATGCAATATTGGCAGATATCATTAAATTTTTTCGCTCACCCTACTCGTTTGGCTTAAGCCCCTTCAAAATTCATAGTACGAGACATTTCTTTCCTCCATTCTACTATTGAGAACATCTAATCTATCCTCTAATTCTGAAGAATAAGTGAACGTGCAATGGATAGAGCTATCAAAATAAAATATTGTTGACCCTTTGCTACTGATTGGCTAGCTTTGGAGGCACCAAATAATGCTAATGTGGCCTCAGGCATAATGAATGATTAATTGAGTTACTGATAGCTGTAAATACTTGGCACCATGAATTTGTTAAGTGCTGGCAAGTAAAAACATATTGAGCCAACCCTGCTTGATGGCAGCGAAAACAGTCATTAGACACAGTGGGATACATCTTGTGAAGATGCTTCGGTGTATATTATGCTAGAAATCTTGACAAAAATGCATTCTTTTAAAATTAGCTGCTGAAGGAATTCATTTCCTATCGCTGCAATTAATTGCCAGTTGCTCACTGAAACACTGCATTAGTACCCTAGATAGAAAAGCTGCTACATCAGGCTTCGCGGTGAGATTCTACAGGAATCTATACCAATTACCTATTCCTAATAATTGGCTTTTGACAAGCCCACTGCTTATCGATTGAGTCTCTTGATTTACATCTTTGCATTGAGCTTGGAGAAATTGTTTGATCTTATTAAAGCTTACAAAGTATAGTACACATTGCGGGCCAGCCCATTCTAATAGTTCTTGCCATGAAGTAGTTTCCGCTTGTCTAAAAAAGTCACCCAATGTTTTGAATCCTTATTAATTCCAGAATTTGATTTCCCTCTCTACAAGGAATAGACCCAGGGCTGGACTGGGAGCCAAAACCGGCCCTGGCAAGGTGCTTGGCTGGCCCCGCCTGGGTGTTGGGGGTGCGGCCGAGCTGTTTGCCTGGGCCGGTTTCGTTCAATCTTGTTACAGGGGCCCATATTGCAGTTATGCTGCAAAAATGGCCCTGTAACAAAAAGAGCCCCTCAGGGGCCCAAAACCGGCCCCAACCCTGGCGGTGCACCGGGGAAATGCCCAGTGCCCGCTACCGCCAGTCCGGCCCTGGTTAGACCCATATATTTTCTCTCCTGCAGCTGGACTGGAAAAACATTAAAAGGATTTTCAAAGAATTTTCTCAATGCATTCACCCGCCCGAACATGTCTCCAAGAAATGTATATCTTGGTTTTTTTGGGTAACTTTGCTGTTTTTTTAAATACTGGTAAGCTCATTACTGATTCTTGTATCATTTTCTCTAAAAAGTATTGCCCTGGTGCGTTGACCCAATTTAAATAACACAAAAGTACATCAAGTAGTGCTGCCTGATAATAATTAAGAATATTGGTAAATGCCAATCCACCTTGTGACTTATTGAGTTGTAGGACCCCTAGCTTAACCCTCGCATATTTTTTGTTCCATATAAAACTCCCCACAGCTGAGTCTAGTTCCTGAAAAAAACTATTAGGAGCATTAATAGGACCATTCGAGAAAAAAAACAATTATTAACGGTAGAATCGACATTTTGATCATTGATATATGGCCTATTATAGTCAAAGGGAGCAGAGACCACCTATTAATCAAACCCTTGATTTTGAATAACATTTTGTTATAGTTCAGATAAAAGAGGCTGAAGAAGTTATTTGTACTAGCTATGCCAGGGTATCTAATTGGGAACCCTACCTTTTCACAAGACTGTAAAGACAAAAGGGAGGTCATCAATTGCGGCATTAAAATGCAATAATTCTGTTTTAGTTTGATTGTTCTTGTACCCTTCCATCTTTGTAAAATCTGTAATAGTCTGGAAAGCCCGTTCTATATTATCATTATCGGAGTTAAGATATAGAATCATGTAATCGTCAAATAATTTAAGATTGCCATCCCTGGCATAGGCGGCCTTATGTGGGCCCTACTACAAAGTTGTGTTGCAAGTCGTTCTATAAAGAAGGCAAATAAGATCGGGGAGAGGGGGCACCCTTGACGTGTGCCTCTTTTGATGCTAATTGAACCTGCTACTTTAGAGTTTACCATCAACTTTGCTTAAACACCATTATACAGGTTGGTTGACATTGATATAACTTGGGAATGAAAACCACATTTTCCTAGACTATAAAATAAGGCATTCCAATTTACCAGATCGAATGCCTTCTTGGCATCGATCATCATCACTAGGGTTTTTACATAATTTCCTGAAAAATAATCTATAGCCTGAATCAGGAACTGAGTATTTGAGGACATTAATCGCCCTGCCACAAACCCAGTCTGATCTCGATGTATTAGTTGTTGTGCTGCAGGAGTGATACGGCTAGCCCAGAGCTTCAATAGCAATTTGTAGTCTGTATTAAGGAGATTGATCGGCCTGTAGGAGTTCAGTGATTTTGGATTCTTGTCCTTTTAAAGAAATGATACTATAATTGCTTCATGAAAGATTGAGGGGATCTTGCCCCCACCTTTAATTAAATTAAATAAATCAACTAAAAATGGAAGGAGTTTGCTAGAAAATGTTTTGAAGAATTCTGTGGGTAGCCCATCATTTCTGCAGGCATTTGCGTTGGGTATTAATTTTAGGGCTTGTAGGATCTCCAAAGAAATTATAGGCTTCAACATCGATTAGATATTCGATTTGGACGGGAGGGGGAGAGTACATGAATCATAATACTGATTAATAAGGCTCCTGGATACAGTATATTGGGTCTGATAAACATCAGAATAATGTTGAAGGAAAAGTTTTTGGGTTTCTGCCTGGTCGGTAAGCCTCTTCCCTGTAATTGGATGTTCTAAAGAAATGATCAGTTCTTTTTCTATCTTTAGTCTAGTAGACCAGGCAAGAAACTTGCCAATATGTTAATCCTCCCAATATACTTTTTGTTGATAATAATTTGACTTTTTGATTTCTTCTACAGTGAAAAAATCTCTGAGATCTTCCTATGTAGTGGCAATTGAGCCCGGCTCCATCTTGGACCCGTCATTTTGTTCCCTAACTCTAATTACATTATCTAAGGTGGCCTGCAGGCTTGCAATCTGTTTGATGTGTTCCTTATTGTTTCTTGATTTAAAAGCTATGATTCACCCACTTAAAGTTGATTTAAAGACCTCTCAGATTGCAAATAATTGAGCTGTATTGTAATTGAGGGAAAAAAACTTCAAAATGAACTGCTTCTTCTCCGCCACCTAATGGGGATGGGAAGGCAAAGATCTATCCAATTGCCATCTGGATCTATCCCTATATTTTGGTCAACTTTCGACTTCTAAGGAGACCAAAGAATGATCTGAAAAGGCATTGGAGAGGATGTCCATTCAGCTCCTGTTTAATGACTTAGATATTTAAAAAAAATCTATTTGCAATGCAGTTTTAAATCTGTACGAGAAACATGTATACTGTCTGCCTTCTAGGTAGTTCTCTCTCCAGGGGCCAATTAGCTGGTAACTTGATTTTAATGCCTCTAATACCTTTTTGCTTTTGGGCTTAAACTGCTTTTTATTCTTATTGGAGGTATTTTTCCCTATCTGTTGTATAACATTTAAGTCTTCCCCACAAATTAAGGGACCAGAAGCTTCCAAGGCAAGATCGTAAATCCTTGTAAGAGCATCTATCTGTTTCATCGCTTGTGGGGCCATAATAATTTGGAAGATTTATATTTTGCTCCTTTGCTATTACTTTGACCCATGGCCACCTACCATATGGATCGTGAATCACTTTCCTCACCTCCCACTCGATGCTGTTGCTCAAAAATATGGCAACTCCCCTTACTGCTGAGCTGGCCGATGCAAAGAATGCATATGAATACTTTCGTGGGATTCTCAACTTTGGTGCATTACTCTTTAAGTGAGTCTCCTGTAAATAGATAATAGCGGGTGTAAAGGAAGCTAGCCAGCCCATCACACTACCATATTTATGCTTATTGGCTTGCCCATTAAAGTTACACAAAAGGATCCGAATTCCACTTTTTTGTGATAAAGACATGATAAAACCTTTTTGACCTTCCCTTAGTGACCCTTCTACTTATACTTGTGTTTTGTTCCATAGAGTTTGGTAGTTGCTTTCTGTAGCAAGACCATCTTTATTGAAGAAATGTCAGGCCATACCCCCACAAGAGGGAGAAATGGGAAGAAACTTTTAGTCCACTCTGAAAATCTGGGCTTCATATGATCCTTTATAATCAGACATCATTCCTAGATGTTAACATTCTTTAGCAGCTTCGAGAGTCTCACTTTCTGTTTTTCACATTATCTAAGACAGAATTTTAGTTTTTGTAGTTATTCTTAAACCATTAATTGTGTCGTATTCGTGATTGCTGTTTTAAGCTGCAGGGGTATGAAATGTAACAACACAGTTTCATCTGCATAAATTAACTAGAGTATACTAAAATCTATATTTACATATGGAAAACATATAACTTACTTAAAGCTGTCTGCAGTCAGATATATAACAATGAAAAAAACAGTAATATCAAAATACACTGCTTTTAATTTGTTATAAATCTTAAGCTTATTGTTTGCCCATCTAGTAGGCTCCTCAGCAATGAAACTCAAGTTTCAGAAAATTAAAGCAAGTGGTTTGAGTTAATAAACAGATTCTCTATTTTCTGCTCTGAATGTTTCTAGCTACCAGTGAAACCTGTTTAGGTCTTGCTATTCAGCAAGAATCCCTTTGTCTGGTCTCCAACTTGGTGGTCCCAAGAACTTAGCCTTCTTCCCATCCCAAGTGCTAAGGAGAAAAACTTGGGGATCATTTTCAAAACAAAACTCTCATTCAGAGGGCACATAAATCACATCACTTCGTCATGCTTTTTTATTCTGAAACTTCTTAGAAAGGTCTGCCGTATATCCCATTGACTCTACAAAAAACATTAGTCACGGCCCTCTTCACATCCAAATTTGACTATTGTAATGCATTGTTCACCAATATCCCAAAACGCATTTTGAACAAGCTCCAAACACTCAAAAATGCAGCAGCACGATTGCTGATGGGCATCCCGAAACACAATCTGGATTCCGTTCAAGGCCCTCTTCATAGGCCCTTTTCATAGGCTTCCGGTTGTTACTCTGCTCTGACCAAGCCTATCTAGCACAACTTTTTCAACGTTACACTCCTGTAGGGCCTCTTCACTCTTCTCATAGCGGAAATGTTGTAGTCCCCAAATTTAAAAAAAGATAACTGGGGAAGGGGAAGGTTTGTAGCCTGCACAGCAAGGTTGTGGAACCTACTCCCCCTAGAACTTAAGAGCAAACTTATCAGAATTCAGGAAAAGTCTAAAAACTTGGTTATTTAACAAGTAACTCCTATCCTATTGTTGTCTTCCTTTACAGTCTTATTGAGTCGGCTTAGCGCCTAGATACCCTGGGGTAATAGTCACGCTTTAGAAATTATATTTTCATTTCATTTCATAAAAAGTAATAAAGCAGCACCATGAAGACCTTTGGATCTATGGATCAAAATGGGAATTCAGTATAGAAGAGTCCTTCCTAAATATTGTACATTAGGGGGTAAAAACTGGTAATTCAGTCTATTTTCTCCTTTTGTGGCGCACAACATTCTTCCTTGCACAATAAAGTAATAGAAACCAATCCATAACTTTACACGATAACTGATGAAAAACACTTATCTATCAGTATGGATTGGCTTTTAAAATAGTTTGGAAAAGTATCATGGTTAGGTGCTCGAACTTAGTTTAATTAGTAAATTATATTCTCTAATGTGACATTATCAAGAAGCAGATCAGTAGATACTTTCCGCTTGGTAAATATATATGGGGCTGATTATGAGTTGAGAGGAGTGGTAGAATACAGCTCTATTCAGTCATGAATCCCCCAGTATTTCTGCACCTGGATTTTCCGGATTTTGGTGGAACAACAATGTACCTAATTTTAACAGCTAGAAAATCCAGCTGGTAAAATCATCCTTTGGGATTGGGCTGCAAGTGCAGTCTGTCCCCAGTCCACACTATAAGCCCGACTAGGCAATATGTCACCAGGGTAACATGTGATACCCCCCGTCAGAATGTATCTTTCCCTCCCTTTCATCAGCAACCCTCTGCAGCCCCTCCCATGCACCAGATCCTTGCTTATATAAATCCCCAAGTACTTGGCTCAGTGCTGGTAGCTGTGGAGTCAAAGCCAAAAGAGGGAGTCAAAAGGACTGACAGCTATAGCTACTTGAAGTCCAGTGGTCAAAGCCCTGTTTCTAGAAGGCAAGGTAGCACTAAATCATTGGAACACACCTGTTAAACATGGTCAAACTGTTGCATTCTAGGCTTGGACAAGCGGTGATCATTTTTTTTTTATCGCGATACAGAAAAAACATAATAAATTTAAGACACTTGCAAAGTATTTACATTTCCTGATTCAGTCTAAAAATCATATAACTTTCTCCTGATTAGATAACATGATTTAATAATAACTATTGACTCAAAATAATCGCCATTATATCTGACCAATATGCCATTATTATTACTTATTAGCATACAATACATTGTTTGGGAAAATGTCACCTTATTTTATGATACTTATCTTCTTTGTTGCTATGTTGATAGAAGCTTTCTTCACATCTATTTATTCCTATTCCTCCATCGCCGAGTTTTCCCGCCACTGCCTGCTGAGTTTTTCCCACCGCTGCCTCCCTACGGCCCCGCCCCCCTCCAATCCCATTCGCCGCCCCGCTCCCGCCACCCAGCTGACCCTCCCTCCCGGCTCCTTACTTAAGGGGACCAAGGGGACTGCTGCAGTGTGACCGCTGCCTCTTCCAGGCCAGATCACTCCACTCTCCCGCTCCAGCTTCCTGATTCCTGCATCGCCGAGTTTTCCCGCCGCTGCCTGCCGAGTTTTTCCCGCCGCTGCCTCCCTGCGGCCCCGCCCCCCTCCAATCCCATTCGCCGCCCCGCTCCCGCCACCCAGCTGACCCTCCCTCCCGGCTCCTTACTTATGACGCCCCCTGAGCGACCGCGCAGTGGCCGCGCGCAGCGGGAGCGCTGATTGAGCGCCGAAGGTGTGCCAAAGATAAGCCCGTCTGCGCCCGTCCGCTCCTGGACCGCGCCCAGCGCCAGACCCCCTGGTCCACGTCGACGCCGGCGCACCTGACTCACCGACGACGCCACAACCCTCCTCGCACTCAACGCCGGTCAAAACAACGCCTGCCACCACGCCACCCCGAGACGCACCCACGGACCCTTCTCCTGCCTTGCCTGCCGATTCTCCTGCCTCCGAGCCTGCACCGCACCAGCCAAACCGAGCCCCAGCAACAACCATCTGAAGTGCATCCTGCTCAACACCCACTCCATCCACCGATACGCCATCGAACTCTGGAACCTCCTCGACTCGACATCACCAGACATCGCCTTCCTGACGGAAACCTGGACGAACGCCTCTTCAGCGCCCGACATCGCCATAGCCATCCCGGACAGATACAAGATCACCAGGAGGGACCGCGTCAACCAGACGGGTGGAGGCATCGCCATCGCCCACAAGAACACCATCCGCATCACGACCAACTCAGATGACACCCTCACCTCCGCCAAACACCTCCACTTCCAGATACACTCTGACCCCAAGACCACGCTCAGAGGCACCCTCGTCTGCAGACCACCGGGACCACGCACACAATTCAGCGAAGTCATCACAGATTTCGTCAGCCCACACGCCATCAACTCCACCGACTACATCCTCCTAGGGGATCTCAACTTCCACCTGGAGAACAACAAGGACCGCAACACCGTCGCCCTGCTGGACAACCTTGCCAACCTCGGACTCAAGCAACTGGTAACCACCCCCACCCACTACGCCGGCCACGCGCTTGACCCAGTCTTCTCATCCAGCAAGCACGTCGCCTTCAGCCACGCCACCAAACTCCAGTGGACCGACCACAGCTGCGTCCACTTCAGCTTCAGAAAAACGACGACCCACCACCACCCGCAACAAGCCCCTCGAAGGAACTGGAACAAGATCACAAACGACCAACTCATCACCTTCCTCAGCCAGAACGCCCCCACCAGCTCAATGGACCCCAACGAAGCCGCCAACAACCTCACTCAGTGGATCACCAACTGCGCTGACGCCCTTGCATCACTGAAGAACCCCCCCAGCAGACGCGGCAGCAAGAAAACCCCCTGGTTCACCGACGAACTCATCACCTCCAAGAAGAACTGCCGCTCCCTGGAGAATACCTGGCCCACCAACCAGACCACAGACAACATGACTGCCCTGAAGCACGCCACCCGCAAACACCACCAACTGATCCGCGCCACGAAGAAGACAGCCTTCAAGGAACGATTGGACAACAACACCCACAACAGCAAAGAACTCTTCACCATCGTCAAAGAGCTCTCCAACCCTGACGCCGGAAACAACAACATCACTCCCTCGCAAGACCTCTGCGACTCTCTCGCCGCCTTCTTCCACGACAAGATCGCCAACATACACAACAGCTTCGGCCCTCCTACCACGACCCCCACCACCGAACCGACGCCCCCCACCGCCACCCTCCGCACCTGGACCCCGGTCAGCACCGAAGACACAACACGCACGATGAACACCATCCACTCCGGATCCCCCACGGACCCCTGTCCACACCACATCTTCAACTCGGCCGACTACATCATCGCACCCCACCTCCGTGACATCATCAACGCCTCCTTCAACACCGCCACCTTCCCGGATTGCTGGAGACCACCTATTAATCAAACCCTTGATTTTGAATAACATTTTGGTATAGTTCAGATAAAAGAGGCTAAAGAAGTTATTTGTACTAGCTATGCCAGGGTATCTAATTGGGAACCCTACCTTTTCACGAGACTGTAAAGACAAAAGGGAGTTCATCAATTGCGGCATTAAAAAGCAATAATTCTGTTTCAGTTTGATTGTTCTTGTACCCTTCCATCTTTGTAGAATCTGTAATAGTCTGGAAAGCTTGTTCTATATTATCATTATCAGGGTTAAGATATAGAATCATGTAATCGGCAAATAATTTAAGATTGCCATCCCTGGCATAGGCGGCCTTATGTGGGCCCTACTACGAAGTTGTGTTGCAAGTCGTTCTATAAAGAAGGCAAATAAGATCGGAGAGAGGGGGCACCCTTGACGTGTGCCTCTTTTGATGCTAATTGAACCTGCTACTTTAGAGTTTACCATCAACTTTGCTTGAGCACCATTATACAGGTTGGTTGACATCGATATAACTTGGGAATGAAAACCACATTTTCCTAGACTATAAAATAAGGCATTCCAATTTACCAGATTGAATGCCTTCTTGGCATCGATCATCATCACTAGGGCTTTTACATAATTTTCTGAAAAATAATCTATAGCCTGAATCAGGAACTGAGTATTTGAGGACATTAATCGCCCTGCCACAAACTCAGTCTGATCTCGATGTATTAGTTGTTGTGCTGCAGGAGTGATACGGCTAGCCCAGAGCTTCAATAGCAATTTGTAGTCGGTATTAAGGAGATTGATCGGCCTGTAGGAGTTCAGTGATTTTGGATTCTTGTCCTTTTAAAGAAATGATACTATAATTGCTTCTTGAAAGATTGAGGGGATCTTGCCCCCACCTTTAATGAAATTAAATAAATCAACTAAAAATGGAAGGAGTTTGATAGAAAATGTTTTGAAGAATTCTGTGGGTAGCCCATCATTTCTGCAGGCATTTGCGTTGGGTATTCATTTTAGGGCTTGTTGGATCTCCAAATAAATTATAGGCTTCAATATCGATTGGATATTCGATTTGGACGGGAGGGGGAAAGTCAATGAATCATAATACTGATTAATAAGGCTCCTGGATACAGTATATTGGGTCTGATAAACATCAGAATAATGTTGAAGAAAAAGTTTTTGGGTTTCTGCCTGGTCGGTAAGCCTCTTCCCTGTAATTGGATGTTCTAAATAAATGATCAGTTCTTTTTCTATCTTTAGTCTAGTACACCAGGCGAGAAACTTGCCAATATGTTGATCCTCCCAATATATTTTTGTTGATAATTATTTGACTTTTTGATTTCTTCTACAGTGAAAAAATCTCTGAGATCTTTCTTTATAGTGGCAATTGAGCCCGGCTCCATCTTGGACCCGTCATTGTGTTCCCTAACTCTAATTACATTATCTAAGGTGTCCTGTAGGCTTGCAATCTGTTTGATGTGTTCCTTATTGTTTCTTGATTTAAAAGCTATGATTCACCCACTTAAAGTTGATTTAAAGACCTCTCAGATTGCAAATAATTGAGCTGTATTGTAATTGAGGGAAAAAAACTTCAAAATGAACTGCTTCTTCTCCGCCACCTAATGGGGATGGGAAGGCAAAGATCTATCCAATTGCCATCTGGATCTATCCCTATATTTTGGACAACTTTCGACTTCTAAGGAGACCAAAGAATGATCTGAAAAGGCATTGGAGAGGATGTCCATTCAGCCCCTGTTTAATGACTTAGATATTTTAAAAAAATCTATTTGCAATGCAGTTTTAAATCTGTACGAGAAACATGTATACTGTCTGCCTTCTAGGTAGTTCTCTCTCCAGGGGCCAATTAGCTGGTAACTTGATTTTAATGCCTCTAATACCTTTTTGGTTTTGGGCTTAAGCTGCTTTTTATTCTTATTGGAGGTATTTTTCCCTATCTGTTGTATAAAATGTAATTCTTCCCCACAAATTAAGTGACCAGAAGCTTTCAAGGCAAGATCGTAAATCCTTGTAAGAGCATCTGTTTCATCGCTTGTGGGGCCATAATAATTTTTAAGATTTATATTTTGCTCCTTTGCTATTACTTTGACCCAAAGCCACCTACCATATGGATCGCGAATCACTTTCCTCACCTCCCACTCGATGCTGTTGCTCAAAAATATGGCAACTCCCCTTACTGCTGAGCTGGCCGATGCAAAGAATGCATATGCATACTTTCGTGGGATTCTCAACTTTGGTGTATTACTCTTTAAGTGAGTCTCCTGTAAATAGATAATAGCGGGTGTAAAGGAAGCTAGCCAGCCCATCACACTACCATATTTATGCTTATTGGCTGGCCCATTAAAGTTACGCGAAAGGATCCGAATTCCACTTTTTTGTGATAAAGACATGATAAAACCTTTTTGACCTTCCCTTAGTGACCCTTCTACTGATACTTGTGTTTTGTTCCATAGAGTTTGGTAGTTGCTTTCTGTAGCAAGACCATCTTTATTGAAGAAATGTCAGGCCATACCCCCACAAGAGGGAGAAATGGGAAGAAACTTTTAGTCCACTCTGAAAATCTGGGCTTCATATGATCCTTTATAATCAGACATCATTCCTAGATGTTAACATTCTTTAGCAGCTTCGAGAGTCTCACTTTCTGTTTTTCACATTATCTAAGACAGAATTTTAGTTTTTGTAGTTATTCTTAAACCATTAATTGTGTCGTATTCGTGATTGCTGTTTTAAGCTGCAGGGGTATGAAATGTAACAACACAGTTTCATCTGCATAAATTAACTAGAGTATACTAAAATCTATATTTACGTATGGAAAACATATAACTTACTCAAAGTTGTCTGCAGTCAGATATATAACAATGAAAAAAAACAGTAATATCAAAATATTAATTTGTTATAAATCTTAAGCTTATTGTTTGCCCGTCTAGTAGGCTCCTCAGCAATGAAACTCAAGTTTCAGAAAATTAAAGCAAGTGGTTTGAGTTAATAAACAGATTCTCTATTTTCTGCTCTGAATGTTTCTAGCTACCAGTGAAACCTGTTTAGGTCTTGCTATTCAGCAAGAATCCCTTTGTCTGGTCCCAAGAACTTAGCCTTCTTCCCATCCCAAGTGCTAAGGCGAAAAACTTGGGGATCATTTTCAAAACAAAACTCTCATTCAGAGGGCACATAAATCACATCACTTCTTCATGCTTTTTTATTCTGAAACTTCTTAGAAAGGTCTGCCGTATATCCCATTGACTCTACAAAAAACATTAGTCATGGCCCTCTTCACATCCAAATTTGACTATTGTAATGCATTGTTCACCAATATCCCAAAACGCATTTTGAACAAGCTCCAAACTTTTAAAAATGCAGCAGCACGATTGCTGATGGGCATCCCGAAACACAATCTGTGTCCCAAGTCTTGTCTCACTTGCATTGGCTCCCTGTCACCATGTGGATTCCGTTCAAGGCCCTCTTCATAGGTTTCCGGTTGTTAATCTGCTCTGACCAAGCCTCTCTAGCACAACGTTTTCAACATGACACTCCTGTAGGGCCTCTTCACTCTTCTCTTAGCGGTAATGTTGTAGTCCCCAAATTCAAAAAAGCTAACTGGGGCAGGGGAAGGTTTGTAGCCTGCACAGCAAGGTTGTGGAACCTACTTCCCCTAGAACTTAAGAGCAAACCTATTAGAATTCAGGAAAAGTCTAAAAACTTGGTTATTTAACAAGTAACTCCTATCCTATTGTTGTCTTCCTGTACAGTCTCATTGAGTCGGCTTAGCGCCTAGATACCCTGGGGTAATAGTCACGCTTTAGAAATTATATTTTCATTTCATTTCATAAAAAGCAATAAAGCAGCACCATGAAGATCTTTGGATCTATAGATCAAAATGGGAACTCAGTATAGAAGAGTCCTTCCTAAATATTGTACAGTAGGGGGTAAAAACTGGTAATTCGGTCTCTTTTCTCCTTTTGTGGCACACAACATTCTTCCTTGCACAATAAAGCAATAGAAACCAATCCATAACTTTACACAATAACTGATGAAAAACACTTATCTATCAGTATGGATTGGCTTTGAAAATAGTTTGGAAGAGTATCATGGTTAAGTGCTCGAATTTAGTTTAATTAGTAAATTATATTCTCTAATGTGACATTATCAAGAAGCAGATCAGCAGATACTTTCCACTTGGTAAATATATATGGGGCTGATTATGAGTTGAGAGGAGTGGTAGAATACAGCTCTATTCAGTCATGAATCCCCCAGTATTTCTACACCTGGATTTTCCGGATTTTGGTGGAACAACAATGTACCTGATTTTAACAGCTAGAAAATCCAGCTGGTAAAATCCTTTGGGATTGGGCTGCAAGTGCACAGTCCACATTATAAGCCCGACTTGGCAATATGTCACCAGGGTAACATGTGATATCCCCCGTCAGGATGTATCTTTCCCTCCCTTTCATCAGCAACCCTCTGCAGCCCCTCCCACACACCAGATCCTTGCTTATATAAATCCCCAGGTACTTGGCTCAGTGCTGGTAGCTGTGGAGTTAAAGCCAAAAGAGGGAGTCAAAAGGACTGACAGCCATAGCTGCTTGAAGTCCAGTGGTCAAAGCCCTGTTTCTAGAAGGCAAGGTAGCACTGAAGCATTGGAACACACCTGTTAAACATGGTCAAACTGTTGCATTCTGGGCTTGGACAAACAGTGATCATTTTTTTTTATCGCGATACAGAAAAAACATAATAACTTTAAGACACTTGTAAAGTATTTACATTTCCTGATTCAGTCTAAAAATCATATAACTTTCTCCTGATTAGATAACATGATTTAATAATAACAATTGACTCAAAATAATCACCATTATATCTGACCAATATGCCAATATTATTACTTATTAGCATACAATACATTGTTTGGGAAAGTGTCACCTTATTTTATGATACTTATCCTCTTTTTTGCTATGTTGATAGAAGCATTCTTCACATCTATTTATTGTGCGTTTAGCCAGCCACTTTGTAAAAGTGGGTGTGACAGGTAACTTGAAATGAGTAGTAATTTTTGATCAATTGGGAGTTGGAAGCAGTTGAAAACCAGATTTCTGGCTCATAAAGCTAAAAGTACCTGACCAATATCATTCCCTAAACTTATGGTTACAATCTCCCACTTAGCCATTGGTCCATCGAGGAAAGTGAAGCAATATCCCGGAAGAAAGTTTATTAAGCTTTAATGAGTTTGTAGTACAAGATATATCTGGTGAAGAACATCATGTGATGGAAATTAAAGCCTGGCAGCAATTAATATTTTATTTAACAAATTTTGAACCAGTTGCCTGCTTCAAACAGCAAAACCATTTAAATCTGCCTACCTATTTTATATCAGGGATATTTCATTTAACAGTTCACCAAATAATTTGTTATACCAAAACTCTGTTCTAAAATTAGTTTAATCAGCCCAATAGAGCTTAGTCCTCCCTAAAATCACTATAACAAACTAATGTTGTGCAGGTTTTTCTCAGGGACGATTTGTCACCTTGCATATAAAAGGTATCCAAAGATATTGGAAGGGAATATCTCACCCATGGGTCTTCATCATAGATGTCCTCTCCCCATCTATCAACCACTCAGTCAATCAAGATTTATAAACCGGGGCTTATCAACCGATGGGGTATCCAGGTGCTCCAGGTAGGCGAATGCCACCTAGATAAACTCAACCACCATTAGGAGTTCAGAGATAAATTTTACTGGATATGTATAGGAATCCAGATGTTTAAAAATGTCTTCAGGTATACACAAAAGATTTCTCTTTAATTTGATAGGTACATTTGACTTAATTAACATTCACAATTTTGGATGTCTTTAGAAAATATTGTTTAATGCTTCCATTTCAATCTGCCTCTAAGGTTCAGCCATTAGATGGTCTGCAAGAGTCACCTGCCTTCTTCAGGGCTCACGGTATCCCTAATTGATGTGCATTCACTATGGCAGCACGCAAATCAGTCTTTCCTTTACTTCACCAATGTGCAACAATGGCTTGGACCGGAAGCGTGGTAGTCCCTATACTGACTTTGGGCTCCCTGACTGTTAGATCATACACATTAAGATAAAGCTGTAACATTGTAAGATAGGCTAAAATGTAAAAGTTTACTTAAAGAATATAAAAGCATAAATACATAAGCTGCACCATCAATCAGTTATAATAATGATACATAAATCACAAGTAAAAAGAACTCAGTAAAGTTCAATGGGAAATCCAGCAGAGATTCGCCTTCTAAAGTGGGTTAAAAGTGGTCTCTGTAACTGTGAATAGACAGGTCAGCCAGTCAGTTAAAAAGAATGTTTATTTAGACCACTGGTCTTTAAACAACACAATAGCACATATAATCACATTATATAAAACATTTAACAATTAAAGTAATACATATTATAATGTTAGAAATTTCAAGATCACAATTCATATGCCACCCATCATACTTTAAAACAGATAAAAGGCTATAATATTTATAGTACCCTTCATACTCATATCATTAGAAAATTTCTGCAAGATTGGCAAAGTCCCTGATTTAATATTTGGCTCACCTATCATTAATTTAATAAATGCATTTTCATTTTATCATGTTGGGTTAACATCTCAACTATTTCATGTTTAAAATCCAAGGTAAAACAGTGGTCTTTAAACTTCCAGTTTGCAATTAAACCATTTAATTTCTTATTATAACTGCTGTAGTATTTTATCTAGACTCCTCCTAGAATTCATTTTATTTATCCATAAACCTACCAATAGCAATTGCAGTGTCCAAGTTTTACATATCAGTAATAAACTTGATTGCCTGTCCTCGATTCATTATTCTATATTTTAAGTAGTGGATGTAAAAACAATTTCCACAAGGGCAGCACCTCTAAGCAATCCACTAACATGTGCAAAATGTCGCATTTTGGGGTAAATGCATCAAAATCCAACTTTGCGATTCCCAAATATTGGATTATTACCAAATCGCTATTCGGTAATCGCAAAACTCAATGGTATCAGAAACACCCCAGAAGGAGAGGAAAAGAAAGCTGAAGTTCAGTGAAAAGGAGCTGGAAATCCTCATTGAGGAAGTTGTGAAGAGTCATGATAAACCTTTTGGAAAACAATCACTGCATGTCCCAGAGTCTGAAAAAGGAAAATTATGGCTGGGAATATAATAAAAAATCAGCGCAGCGAGGGTCACCCAACGCTCCATTGGGGATCTGCGCAAGCGATAGCATGACCTGCGGAGCAGGGCCAAGGAAAGGGTTGCTGCCAGGGTTGCTGATGCTAAAAAAAACTGGAGGAGGACCATTCACAGAAACAGGACCCCCAGCCTTAGAGGACCTGGTGGAGTCGACCCTTCAGCCTGAGGCTGTTGTTGAAGTAACGTCAATCGATTCCTCAGCACCGGCCCGTACTTCCCAAGGTAAGATGCATACAAATGACCATACAATGCTAGATTAACTAAACTAATTCAGTAAATCAGATCTGTGTTAGTGTCGAAATAGTCCATATTTTACTTGTAACACACAAATGCACTATGGGAATAGCGGTCATAAAATTAATTTTGAAAGTCAAGTGGGGAGCACAGCAGCATAGGTGCAATCAATTGTGACAAGCACGTTTAATGTCTCTACACACAGTGTTTTGAGTATTTACTAAACATGATAATACTAAGTGCAAGATAAAATACATGTCCTTTTTTGAAAATTGAAATGGCATTGTTTCACATCACAGATGCACGTGCGCAGGAGTCAGATGACAGTGAAGGTCATGCACCCCTGGTTAGTGAGCCACAGTCATCAAAGGACCTCGCAGTGTCACCTGCGTCCACAACAACTGCACCCACAAGACGCAGGATCACAGTCCCACCATTGCCTGCATTTGAAATGGAAGAGGATAGCCAACCTGAGCCTCCAACAGCATAGTCTGGGCAGAAACACACATCAAGACCACATGTCCTAGGTCTGAATAGAAATATCCGCATCAGGAAGTTCAGGGCAGGTGCACAATTGAGAGCTGTTGAAGGTGGGCTGGAGACCGCAATGTTGAGGGGTACAGTGCCTGCAATGCAAACACATGATTTCAATGCAGGCACACCTTTCCTCTCTTGCAAAGAACATGGGAGAGATGAGTGACAGCATTAAACAGCTGACAACAGCAGTGCAGGAAGGTCAGAGGGATACCACACAACACTTTGGGGACATGACCCAGGCACTCAAGGACTTTTGCAAAGTGATGCAAGAAGACCAGCTGACCCACCGTAAAAAACAACATCAATTCCTTGGCCGCATGGATGGATACACTGGGGCCATCAACCGCCTAAGCTCCACAACTGCACAACTGTCCCGATGTACCTTAGGCATGCAGGTTGAAATGACACATTGCTGTGGTGATGTGGTCAGGGGACTGATACAGGTCACCAATACTGTTGAGCAAATGCAAACAACTACAGTTGCTGCCAGTAGTGCCATTGGTGGAGGGGATAGTGAGGATCCCTCCTGCCTCAGTAGCAACATGGCTCCAGTGACCTAATGTAGGAGGTGCAGCATAAGGAATACTCCTGCATCAGAGTGCTCAGACAGGGATGTGTCACAGCACCCTGTACGAGTATTGGGAGTGTGTGGCCGCCGTAAATATTGTGGATATGAGCACATGATTTCATTTGGTGGGGTAACCATATTCTGAATTTGTCTGGGCTGATGTTCAAGTGCCATGGCAAAATCATCCAGTTGCGTTAAGACTTAAATTGTGCACTTTTATCTGTCTGGTATGTGTTCATTAACACAACCCGAGCTAATAACTTATTTGATTAAATCAAAATGGCAATGGAACTATGTAGTGTTTTGTTTCTTCATTACCCACCTTAAAAATAATGCTGTCTTAATTCGGCAGGTCTCTGTCTCCCCTCAGCTGCGCTTGGCCCTGCATGCTGCTTGTGGTGCTTGGGCTGGCTGGTTGTCTTCCTCCTGCTTGCTGTCAGACAATTCAACGGGTATGCCTCTCGAAGTTGCAATGTTGTGCAACATGGCACAAGTGGCCTCAATTATGCAGCAGGTATCTGGTCGGTACTGCAATGCACCGCCAGTCATGTGGAGGCAGCGGAACCAACTTTTCAGTCGGCCAAAGGTGTGCTCTATGATGTTGCGGGTGGTGATGTGCGCTGCATTGTAACACTGCTCATGCGCTGTCACCTACAGGGTTGAAGCAACAGATTACTCACTGCTGTGTGTCACCATATGCCCAGAGTATGTAAGACATTATAACATATGTTTACCAAGCAGGTATCCTTCACCAAATTCTCCACCAAGAAGACGTGTGTGTATGCCACTGTGTCTGAATATGTATGAGTCATGTGTACTGCAAGGGAATCTAGCCACTATGTCAGTTATGATGTGTTTGGAATTGCAAATGACTTGTATATTTAGTGAATGGTATGATTTTATGTTCCTGTAAATGTACTCATTCACTGAGGTGGGGACAAATGGCTACATGCGTCCAATCAATGCAACCGATTATGTGGGGAAATTGGGCTACCTGATAGAAATCTATTTTTGTGTGCTGCAATTCCTGGGGGGTTGATGGAAAGCTTATGTGGTGGTGTATCCTGGTCAACATGGTGTCAAGGAACGAATTGAAAAAGCGCGATAGGGCACTTTGTGATACACCTCCAGATGCAGCTATTACACCCTGGAAGCTATCTGACGCAAGGACGTGCAGTGAACATAGGACCTGCACATGAGTGGGGATGGCATGTGTCCTGCGAGTCTGACGCTACAGTAGGGGATCTAATTCAACTATCAGATCATAGATCATGTCTACATTTAACCTATACTTGTCATAGATCTCTTTCCCTGTCTGCCCCAGCAAAGTAACACGCACTCTAAATATGCACTCCTGTATCCTCCTTCTTCTCTGTGCTGCTGCTCGTAGCCTCATCCTCCTCGCCATGACATAGAGTGTTGCCATTGTGAAACATTCTGAAGACTTCTGAGCCTATTTATATAATTTGCCAATGGTTCACACATGATATAATTGATTTCACCTGGTTACCACCTGAATGGATTTTATGCTATTTTTGCATACGCTAAATTGCTAATCCCTATTTAATCGCAATTTGCGAGTTTTCATGCATATCTTTGTGATTCAGAAATAGCAATTTGTTATTGAGGATTCATTATTTTGGGAAAACGCAAAATAGGTAATCGCTAAATTTGCGATTTCTATTATATTTTTGTTAACACATTGCTTAGGCCTATTTTGCGATCGCAAACAGCCTTTTTTGAGATTTGCACTGTTTGTGATCGTAAAATAGCTTGATGCATGTGTCCCTTTGTATGTAGCCCACATGTGCAATTTCCACCAGGTTGGATGATTTCTGTTTTTATTTTGCCATTTGCATAGTAAGGGTTGATTTTTCGGGAACAAGCACCTCACTTCAATACTGTTGGATGAAATCTAGGTTTGTGCACACTTCTCAGCACCCTCTGCCCTTTGTTGCCACTGTTCACAGATTTCCAGAGTATTTTTTACATAGAGCAGTGCATGTAAACAGAAAGCCTTTGAGTCTCTTTATGATTTCTTTTAGTCCTTTTTTGTCAATTCAATTCATGCATAATTTCTTTAAGAAGAAGCTGCCAACGCGTTTCGTTCCTTATGGCAAACTGCCATGAGAACTTCTTCGGGGCTGCAAACAAATTAACACAAAACATATATGAGGCACAGAAAACCATAATAATTTGACAGACTTCACAAACACAATTAATTACAAATTTTAGTACATATATACACACCACATATCACATTATTTTATATCTGAATTTTCACAATCAAAAACATATTAGGGACAACAACAGTCACATTTATATATACTTATTGTAAGCCATTCGATAGACCACTTCACATCACAAAAACAATGGGGGACATCACAAAAAGAAATATAATATCAAACAATTAAATTTGTTAAAAAACATTGGGTCCGTAATTGCACAATTTACCGAATATGTGTTTCACAAAACTGGCCAAGCCCAGAAGGTATTGGCCTAGAAGGGGCATAGAAATTAACCTAGAAGGAGCATAGATAGTGGATAAGAATAAATCAAATTTCTCCCCTTCGTGAATAGCTTCAGCTTATAGCTGCACTAATTACTTAAAATCCTGTATGGGAAAAGAGAATAAGAGAGTACAGAGAAGGAATAAATCAGATCCCTCACCTTTATGAATAAGTTTAGTTTGTAGCATACACTAGTTCCTTCCAGTCCTTTGTGAGTAAAATCGGAGCTGTTATTAAGATATCAGTGTGACACAAAATCGCAATCTAGAAATAGATAAAATCACGCTGCTATTTAATATACATTTGTTAAGTAACAGTAACAAACGGGAATAATAAGATCCAAATGTCAACATACCCATGAAGCGAAGAACAATCGGAGATATGCAAAAGTATTTAAGCAGAATGGTACCCCTATTCCCAATTGGGACACGTCCACTATGCACCGCCTGAAATAACAAACAGTAAAATAGTATGTGTGATTACTACTGTATCCGTATAAGATTACACACATAAAGTTTGTAGCTCCGTTTATAGTACCTCCAACCGAAATTTATACCGCAGTTCCTCCGTAGATTTTTGCAGCAATACTGAATAGTTCAGATATGTATATATATATAAATATAACTAATCAGTAAGTTACAAGAGCATCACCTCTAGTGTTTAAACTTCTCTGAGTTCACCGACAAAAGTTAAAATCAGATCAGTATCCCGCTCAGATATACTATACATCCTGCTACAATCAAAATGAATTGTGGGTCAGTTAGTTTTCACACTCCCATGCATCACTAGTTTGGCAATGCCAAAAAAAGTATTATGGGGCATTTGGTTATTCAAAAGTTACCGATGATATAGAATAAACCAACCCTTTTAACTACAATTTACCTTGAAAAGTTAAAAATTATTTTAAAATCTAAGGCTAGCAGAGTATATTGCATTCACATACATGGCAGGGGAGGCATATGAGCAAAACTCCTAGACGCGGAAAACCCACTCCAAATGGATATTAATCAAGATTAGGTTATTGTCCTGGTTTAAATAAGTCGATATAAGCCAGCACAACCCCTCTGCACGTCATGATAAGTGACATACAAAACAATTTTAATCACAACATACCTTAATAAGCAGTTTGTGGAGTATAACCCTGAGCGATGTCCGACGGTAAATGTTCCCAATTTGTGGAAGAGTAGAAAGGCCTTATATACTACTCTACTTAGGCATAATCGACAACACCTGTCGATTGGATCTACTGGTACGTCTCCATGCTCACGGTGGAAAAGCATCAGCGCCATGTTGGAGGTATAAACATAAGAGTTTTGGGGATTTCATATACCCGATCAGTATTCACATATACCGCCATCAGCAGGCTGCAAAGAATCGCTGGCGTCGATATATATAAATTATTATCGATGTTCAAAATGTATTACCTTAAAGAATGTAAAAATACCACGTTCACCTTCATACCACAATAAGGAACTACAAAAAGTCGCCATCTAGGCATTGATGATGACATCATACGACACGTTCGAATTTTACGAAGTCATCTCAACAATCAAAATCAGCATAAAGCGCCATATTTGGAAAGCTAATTAACGCCCGATTCTAGATCCTAAAGCTAAATCTTTCCTTTATATCTGTATTCCCTTGCATTTTGATAAAAACATGCAGTTAATACTCAATGAATAAACATAGAGATTAATGCCCGATCCAAGTAAATATTTCCATAATTCATAGGGAATTTTAAATCAAACGGGGGTTAGACCACATAAGAAATGCATAATTAATTAAATCTAATAAACAATCCCCCCGTGTAAATAGGGCCTCAGAATTATCAAGGCTCATGTATCACCAAAAATAACTCCATAACATTCAAAACAAGACCTCAACAGTACCTAGAGGAAAAGAGTGCTAGAAAAAGACAGAAAAGAAGAATAGCTGAAGACCAAAGAATCCTATACAATTTCAGTCTTGGTTTCTATTCGTAGTGGAATGTAATGCATAGATGTTTATACATAAACATTTTTAAAAATCTACATGATTTAAACTTCCTACCAATTTCTCATTATAAATAGAAAGACAGAACAAAGTTCGCATAATATGTATTTCACAGGAGGTCAAAGGACAATGAATCCACAGGGTTAGAACTTACTGCCAGTATTTCATTAAACGCAGCAAGACAATGCGTTTCATTCCTTATGGGAAACTGCCATGAGAACTTCTTCAGGGCTTTATGAATAAGTTTAGTTTGTACCATACACTAGTTCCTTTCAGTCCTTTGTGAGTAAAATCATAGCTGTTATTAAGATATCAGTATGACTCAAAATCGCAATCTATGAAGCGAAGAACAATCAGAGGTATGCAAAAGTATTTAAGCGGGATGGTACCCCTAGTCCCAATTGGGACAGGTCAACTATGCACCGCCTTAATAAGTAGTTCGTGGAGTATAACCCTGAGTGACGTCCAACGGTAAATGTTCCCGGGGGGACTAGGGGTACCATCCCTCTTAAATACTTTTGCAAATCTCTGATTGTTCTTCGCTTCTTGGATTGCGATTTTGAGCCACACTGATATCTTAATAACAGCTACTTCTTCTTCTTAAAGAAATTATGCATGAATTGAATTGACAATAAAGGACTAAAAGAAATCATAAAGAGACTCAAAGTCTTTCTGTTTACGTGCACTGCTCAATATAAAAAAAAGATATAAAATAAAAATTCTGATCCCTTTGGCCCATTTTAGATCGCTAAGCAGGATCTCGTTTTTGCACCAATGGGAGACTTTCCGTTCCTCTCCCTATTTTTTCAGAATCTTAATAAAGCTGCTTGGGCCAATATGTCCCATGAGATCAGGCCCGCCTCTAGTCTAATGGCCTGTGCCATAGAGGACTTGGCAAAGACATCAGTATCTTAATAAATTTCCCTTCCATTGCATCCCACCTTTTTTTAACACTGATGCAAAGTATTTCAGCTCCATATTGTCGTTGTGGCGGTATCATGGGTATGCCATTGCAGAAACCTTTCAAACCAAATTCCTAGATATTTATAATCGTTAATTGATTCCAGTTTAGTGGTTCTCGAATACCACCTAAACATATCAACTTTTTTACCAAAACACACCACTTTAGTTTTATCCATATTTACATTTAATTGTTTGTGGCTACAGTACTCCTCAAATGCATCCGACTTTCTTTGTGGACCCATTTTTGTCTGATCTAAAATTACAAGGTGGTCTGCATACAAAAGGCATGATATTTGTTTCTCATCCATCCTTGGGCTAGCTCCTTTTGCCCCTGCCAGTGTCTTAGGGAGATATGCAACAGATATGGAGAATAGCAGTGGGGCCTGCACGCACCCCTGTCTTAATTCATTTTTAATTTCTATTCTCTGCGTCTATAATTCCTCTGTATCTATGATGACTAGAGCCCAATTGTGTTTATGTAGCTACTGTATTATGCCCCAAATTCCCTCTGGGATATCATAATTTGTCATGGTTTGCCATAGACAGTCCAGGTCCACCAAATGAAAAGCAGCACGGAAGTCTAAAAAGTGGCAGAACAACCTCCCTCTTTGCTCGATCGATTTCCATGCAATGGATCAGAGGGTGAAGCAGTTATCAATTGTGGAGTGGCCCTCTTTGAAGCCACCTTGTTCCAGAGGGACTATCGATTTCGATTCAGCCCATTCCTTTAGTATTTCAAGTATGAGTTTTGTAAAGACTTTTTCACCCACATTAATCAGCCAATAGTTTTTAGGAGACCATGTATCTCCTCTCTTATGGATGGGTCTTATTATAGTGCCTCTCCAACTATCGAGGAATTGTCCTGTGTTCAGTATAAAGGAGAACATCCGAACCAAAAGATCTACACACCACCCTAGCCGGGCCTTTATTGTTATGGCTGGGAGCTTATCTGGGCCGGCTGCATGGTTCAGATTTAAACTGACTATAGTTTGTTTTATATTCTCTAGAGTAAAGCATGCTCTAATGTCATCTTCCACCCCTACCCATGAGTTCTACTTTCCACGGGCTCTTGCCTTTTACCATAGATTTCCCCCAAGTACTCCTCCCAAGCAGCCTCCTCCACTACACAGTTCATTACACCCTGAATTTTGCCAGAGCTTTCCTGTATTAATT
This sequence comes from Triturus cristatus, assembly GCF_964204655.1. Classification (NCBI taxonomy): domain Eukaryota; kingdom Metazoa; phylum Chordata; class Amphibia; order Caudata; family Salamandridae; genus Triturus; species Triturus cristatus. Next base: position 413,010,329 of record NC_140585.1, on the reverse strand, counting down.
TACGGAACTTCCTTACATTTTTTGTTTCTATCTTTTCAAGTAAGTTGCTCCAGCATTTCTCTTTGAAATTACTTTTCTGATTTCGGATAAGAGTTTTATGCATTTTCCTTAGTTTTACCAGTTTACTATAGCTTTCAAATTCATACTTTACCTTAAGACTTTGCTCCCCTTTTATAGGACTTTAGACAGAGGTTTGTATAAAGTCACAACACATTAACAGGGTTACTAGGATGTGCACCAATGGCAAACGAGCAAGAAGAAACATTTTACAACAGAATACATTTGAAGATTCTCTCATAATCCTATCACATTAGAATCAGACATTCTCACAGCTTATTCTGGTAACGTCAGTTCAAACATAGTATGTAATACAGCCTGGGTTAGTCAGGTTGTCCTTGATTAGGTACATTCAATCAATCAATAAATCAGGGATTTGTGAAGTGCACTACTCACCCGCGAGGGTCTCAAGGCACTGGAGGGGGGAGGAGGGTTTCGCGCAGCTTCGGCTCAACCGAAGGGCCAGGTCTTGAGGCTCTTCCTGAAAGCTTGCAGAGTGGGGGTTTGTCTGATGCTGAGTGGGAGTACGTTCCAGGTCTTGGCTGAGATGTAGGAGAAGAATTGCCCTCCCACTCTGACTCTGTGGATGCTTGGGATTACGGCTAGGGCAAGGTCGGCAGATCAGAGGCTTCTGTTAGGTGTGTAGAAAGAGATTCTTTTGTTGAGGTATTGGGGTCCGATGTTGTGGAGGGATTTGTAGGCATGAGTGAGGAGCCTGAAGGTCACTCTCTTTTTGACGGGGAGCCAGTGGAGTTCTCATAGGTGTTGGGGGATGTGGTGTTGTCGTGGGATGCCAAGGACAGGTCTAGCTGCGGCATTTTGGATAGTCTTGTGTTTGCGCAGTAGAGATTTGCTTATTCCGGTGTAGAGGGCGTTTCCGTAGTCCATTCTGCTGGTCATGATTGCGTGGGTGACGATCTTTCTAGATTTGGGGGGGATCCATTTGAAGGTCTTGTGGAGGATGCGGAGGGTGTTGAAGCATGTGGAGGAGACAGCGTTGATCTGTCGGTGCATGGTGAGGGAGGAGTCGAGTATGATGCCGAGGTTGCGCGAGTGGTCTGTGGGTGAGGGAGGGGCGGTGAGGGTGGAGGGCCACCAGGTGTTGTCCCATGCTGTGGGTGTGGATCCGAGGATGGGGACTTCTGTCTTCTCTAAGTTGAGCTTTGGCAGCTGTTGTTCATCCAGAATACAACATCTTTCATACCTTCCCCGAAGCTGTGTCTGATGCTGTTGGGTTCGTTGGTGAGGGAGAGGATAAGCTGGGTGTCGTCAGCATAGGATACTGTGTTGAGTCCGTACTTTCTGACGATGGTGGCGAAGAGGGGCCATGTAGATGTTGAAGAGTGTGGGGCTGAGTGAGGATGCTTGGGATACTCCGCAGCTGATCTCTGTGGGTTCGTAGAGGGAGGGCGGGAGTCTGATTCTTTGGGTTTGGCTGGTGAGGAAGGAGCGAATCCAGTCGAGGGCAGTTCCCTGAATGCCGGCGTCGTGGAGTCTGGAGGTTAGTGTGCAGTGTGAGATGTTGTCGAAGTCTGCTGAGAGGTCTAGTAGGATGAGGGCTGCCGTGTGGCCCTGGTCCAGTTGCATCCAGTGTGACTGGGAAAGCTTCAGTATTTCAGTGTAAAGCTAAAAACTATTTATTACAGCAAGGAAAACAACATCAGCAGCAGGTGATCACATGTTGCATTACTGTGAGAAGCTGGCTTAGTATACGAGGCACACTTATGTAAGTGGGCACCCTGAACCAATCCAGACAACCCTTATGGTGATTTTAGTGGTCTAAGACAACCTTAGAAAGCTCTCTAAGTGGTAGCTGTGGAGAGCAGCTTTCAAGCTTAGTCCAGAAGTAGTGTAAAGCAGCTTGTTTTACCAGAACATAATCTTATTGATATAGATTAAGAGAAAAGGAACCACACAGTGTTTTTATAAAAATATGTATTTATTATAAGACACCCACTAACACATTCAGATATCTCCTAGCCGGAGATATACACAATGCACACAATACTTATCATTAGAAACAGGTAAGTAGCACAGAATACATAGTGGTGATCAGGGGGAGACCAAACCATATACTGAAAAGGTGTTATGGAAACCATGACTCAAGTCAACACTATACCCAGAGTACTTAGAAGAGCTAGGGACCCAAGGAACCACCCAAGGTGAGTATCCAGGAGCCCCACGGACGTCGTGTGCAGTGTGGGAGCACAACCGCGTTCACAGTACAAATCAACAGGTAAGTCGTGGTTGCAATTTTAAAGAAGAAGGACCCTTCCCCGTGGATCCTGAAGAAACCCACTGGAAGACAAGAGGTTGGAGAGCTAACCCACCCTTGGATACTCTAGGAAACAGGCTACCTACACCAGGGAAACCGGGTGCATAAGTGTGAAGTGGCATTGGAAACCGTCATCAAACTCAATGAGAGACTTTAGGAAGATGACGCTGCTGGAGAAGGTGAAAGTGTCTGTTGGAGTCCCAAGGTGGATTCGAGGTAAAAAGTGCCTGCAACTCAGGAGTGACCAGGGGACACAGAAGACGAGTGTCCACCGATAGCGGGTGCTGTAGGGGAGATGACAGCGACCTTGGAGCTGCAGCTGTTGAGGACCAGGCAATGCTGTGGAAAACCAGGAGTGGTTCACAAGCTTTCCCTGGTCGGATGTCAATAGTTGAGGGGTCTGTCGGGAGCACCAACAAGCCTTGGCAGCTGCAAATAACGTGGAAAGCGACGAAGGTGCAGTGTCGGGACCAGCAAGGTACAGGTGACTCACCCCAACCAGGGGAGTCAGGACAGTCCCCGAGCAATCAGGGGAGCCCACAGAAATCAAAGGAGAGCCTCAAGAGGACCCACAGGCCGGAGGCACTGGAGTCGCTCGTGGACCTCGAGCTGCTCACCAAGGATGCAAGCCCACAGTGCTAGTGATGCAGTGAGGACAAAGATCTTAGTCACAGGAGATGCTTGAGGTGAGGGCTACTTGGAGCCCGAAGATCTTGATGGAAGGAAGCCAACAAGACTTTGCAACAGCAAGTTGACCTATTGCACAGGGGTTCGGTTCCTGCGGCTCCGACAAGGGATACTGGCCTCAAACTTGTTGAGAGGACAGGGCAGGTCTTGAGGGATGTGTAGAACAACCACCTGTGTTGATGAGCCATTCAAAGTCTGTGGGAGCGCAGGATCAGCAGACCAGTCAGCTTAGTTGCAGTGCCTGCCGATGCAGGAAAATGACTACTTCACTTCAAGGGAGACTCCTTCAGGAGTCTTGGATGCCCACAGGCCTTGGAAGGTTACTAAATGGAGCACAGGCATGGACGTTGCAGCAGATGAGCAGGGTGACGAGATCAGGAGCAGCAGCAGTTTTCCCAGTTGCAGCCTTAATGCCCAGAATGAAGTCCAGCGAAGTCCATACTGGCCAGATGGTTGAAGTGATGTCTCAAAATTAATCTTGTCCCACAGTGAATCTAGGGACCCACCCTCAGGTAAGCCCTTAAGTACCCTAAGGAAAGGCTTGGGACGATTCAGGGTTCCCTCCCAGGGGAGGGGTCGGACAGTGGGGAGGATACTATCATGTCCTTTTTCCAGTTTTGTGCCAGAGCAGGAGCCAAAGGCTCCCTTAGCGGGTTTGAACTGGACTATGTAAGGAGGGCACCAAATGAGCCTTTCAAGCAAACTGAGTGGCACTAGCAAGCACTCCCACCCGGACCCAATACACTAAACCCTGTCTGGGACATGTTCACACCTCCCTGTGACAGGATACCTATTGTTTTGCCTTCCCCTGCTCAAGCTTGGCTCAGCAGCAGGAGGGCAGAATCGTGTCGGCAGCAGCCATGTTGTTCTGTCCGGGGGTCTAGAAGACTGGTACCAGGAGCACTGAGGACCTCCAGGAGGAGCTTAACAGTACATGGAGTCATACCTCCCACACCATTTACAGTATGGGGGTATGATTCCAACATGTTTGATACCAAACATAATAGGGTTCGTTCCAGCCATTTTTTAGATGGTCATCGTGTAATGACGCGGTGCCCATCTTTATGTTATATGACTTTGGGACTTACAACCCGGGAGAATGGATTCCGAAGGCTGTGGGGTGTCCTGCTTATGCAGGGGCAACCTCACACTTAGAACTGAGCACCCTGCCTTCAGGATTGAAAGGCCTGTTTTAGGGGTGACTCATAGGTTTTAAGTGTAGTGACCTTAGGTGTAGGGAAACCTATATCTTTCGTAAGTGGTGCTAGCACCATCTTACACAGGCTGCAATGGCAGGCCTGTAGTTACAGTTTGAGGGGTCCCTCATGGGTGGCATAATAAATGCTTCAGCCCATGGGGGACTCCTGGTGTACCTATGCCCTGGGTACCTTAGTACCATATACTAGGGACTGAGAAGGATACACCAGTGTCCAATCTGGGAAGTACCTAAGTACCTATCATACCAACTTAAGGGAGAAAGCAGAGAGAGTGGGGTCCTGATTAGCAGGATCCCAATCAGATTAGTCAGAAACAGCATAGCACCAGGTAAAAAGTAAAGGTAACAATAAAAGCAGATTCTACTTTCCTACAATTACGATGTCACATTCAAAATAGAAGAAAGCATGAAAACTGGTTTATATTCGTATAGGCTTGCTTTCTAACAGATTAAACACTACAGTTCAAAAAATGGATTCCCAACCCCCTGCCCCCATTTGATGATTTCTATATCATCACATGTACATTTTTATTACTATACAGCTGTTATCATGTTTGGATTCTTTTCTTTGGATACTTCCAAGTCTTTCATGGTATCATAGAGTCTGCCCTGCATTTCTTCAACTATACATCAAATTTCTTTCTCTTCATTTCCCTTGTTGTTGACAGCTTCTTGATCCCGCATTTTAACACACCATTTGATGAAATTCACTTGCAGAATTGTAAAAAGAAAAGCATACATGAAATACCAATTAGTATAACCAAAAGAGGCGTCAAAAGCAATTTTAGTATTCCTCCACCTATGTTCAGTATCCATTTGCCTATTTTAGCAAATCCCTTTCCAATAGACCCAAATATAGTGCCTATTCCTTCCTATTCACCTGTTCCTTCCAACTCAGTTAGTCCACGTGTAATGTTAGTGATATTTGCAACACAGCGGTTAAACTGGTTATGTACTCTAGGGATGTAAGCACAGTATTCCCTGGTGTGAATTACCTTACAGACCTACCTTCCTCTGCGAGAAGCATGTTTAAGCAAGCCTATTTTGGATTATCATAGCACTCATTGTAAGCAATTCACTGTTAGCGCACCTGCAGTCTAATAAGGTTGATCATTTCCTAATCTTTACATCATTTAATGTCGCTTCTACAGATGGTATTAGATGGTATTAGGGCTCCAAATATGATGCATAGGGGCCTCTTGGGATGTCGGGCGGTAGCACCACCGTGGTGCTGGCGGTGCGGAAAAAAGCTATTTTCCGCCGGCGAGCAGCGGCCCTCACGTCCGCCATATTAGTATGGCCAAACATAGCCCATTTCCCGACCGCTGCGGTGCGACGCGCACCGACATCAAAGTGCGCCCGCCACCACAGTGGTGAGAGCCAATGGAGACTCACCGCCGTGCGGAATGACGTCTGCCCCGCTCCACAAATTAGGATGACTCAAACAAGCAGACGCACCGCAGCGGAGATACCGCCCAACCAGAGACGGCGGAAGCTCGACAGCGGAGCATGAAACCAGAGTCCCGGTCACGACCGCCATGAACCCAGCTCTACACGTCTTTCTGGTGCTGTATCTGCTACATCACCAGGAAATCATGGACAGTCGCGGACGCTGCCGCAGCCGCAGGTACGCAACAACACAAACACAACACACAACATACGTGCAGACACAGGGTCCAAATCCACATCAGACACCCTATGGGGGACAGGGACACATCCACAAGGGCACCCACACATCACCCACCTGCCACAAAACATCCCTCTGCATCCTGGACACACAGCTACTGCCACCATGCAGCAATGTCCCGATCACGTCACCGCAGTGGCGAATACAAGGGAATACATGCGCACAATGCATAAGGCAGTGCCAGCGCCAGGCATGGGCAGGGCACAAAGACCACAGGGCCACACCTCCACCCACCACACACTAGCACACTCCCTGTGCACCCCCATGCACATCAACAAGCCAGGTCAATATACACCCTGCACCACACAGCAAACAATCATGGAGACAGACACTGCAGGAGTGGCTGCACAGGAACATACAACACACAACACACAGCACAGTAGCACAGGGCCAGGGAAACACACACACCACCACAACACCACACTCAGGGAAATAAAAATGAGGACAAGTACCAAATGAACACATACAAGGAATTAACATCCAAATGGACACACAGCCTGCACAGTCACACATACATACCACAGACTGACACACAGACACATACACACCCCACATGCCAACAGCAATGGGGCACAACAAATAGGAAAGTCAAAGTGGGCTGCACACAAATGGAAGGCCATGGAGACACACAACAAGCATGTGTAGATCACATCAACACAAGGAACAGAGAACAACACCCTCACACCATCAAAGCACACATGACTGGCACAGTGAGTGAACTCAAATCACAGACAGCCCAGTGCAACAACACAGGGAGACGGCAAGGCAAACCACGTATAGGCACAAGGATGAAAGGAAGGCCCTGAAGTCAAACTGTGAACAGCCACACATCCATACAACTACTTCACAGGAGTACACCAGCAGCACTACACACAGGGCCCATCTACACACCTCAGGACTGACAAACACCAGTAGGAATCTACACACATACCCCCCTCACACCAGCAGCACACAACACCAGTGCCAAACACACTGAAGGCTGGCAATACTTGCCAGTCAATACACACACAAACAACCACACACCCTGGGGTCAGCCACAAACATCACACACACACACACACACACAGGGATGCCACCACAAATGTCGAAACAAATACAAGAGACAAACACATAACCCAACAGAAACACACACAGCCACAACAACAACAGACATGCCCTGTGCAGCTAAACTGGGGCAAGGCAATGGGAGCACAGACACAACAGGAGTGCACAACCTCATCACTCAGGAACAATGCACAGACAACATACCACAACACACACAAGAAGTGCACCATCACACAACAACACAGCCACAGCAAACAAACAACAGATGCACACGCAGAACAATCACATAGCAAACACAGCAGGACACTTTAGGGGATGCACACCAAGCAATCACAAGGCAACATACATACACAGCACTGCATGCACATCAAGCTGTGTGTGCACAGCAAGCATGCCAGCCACACACAGACATCAGTGACAGAACAGCAACCCACATAACACCATACAGCACAGCACAAAGACAACATCACACTCAGTAAGTGAAGCAATAACACAGACAACACACATACATCCAACACAACACTCAACAGATGCACAAGTCTGGGACACAAAGGTGGAAACAACTTGACCAGAGGACTGGTCAGCACACACAGTTGAACTGCATAGGAGCAACCATGACTGACAAACAGCACCAGAACATCACACATAACCCATTGGGGAAACATTGACCCTGGCCAAAGAACTGCACCACAAAGCACAGTGTCACAAATGAAGTCATGGGGAGGCACACACACATATAAACCAAGGGGACAGCTGACACCAAAGTGAAGTGTACTGTATGTCAGTAGGGGACATGGCAGGAGTGTACCATACACAATGAGAGGGAGTGCAGACTCACAATGGGTAGGCAGCTGAAGCACAGATAGGTGATGAAATGACAACACACACACCATGCCACACTGGAGGCAAGAAGGCACCATGTGACAGCAATGCATGAGAAAACACAACCACAATGGCAGTGTGGAGCAGCAGGTTTGCACAGTCTCCACAAACAGCAACACAACACATGGATGTGCAACAAAACACAACACTGACTTGCCAGTAACACTCTCTGCATACTAACAAGTGACAAAAACAACAAGTAGGAATCAGACAGAACTGCAAGGACACACCAACACACTGCACAGTGCACAACATACAACTCACACATGGGCATACAACCACATCCACAGGGATGAACAATCAATCAAAACAACAGGCACACAACTCCTGGGTGACACATGTGTGCATTTGACAGTGCAGAGGTATGTACACCTCAACACTCCCCACAAACTCACCCCCTTCACACAGCACACTACCTGGCCATCCAAGAGCACAAACGGAAAGTAAGCCATGGGACTAGGATGACCGGCAATCACAAGATAACTACACACATACACCACTGGGCACACATAAAGGAAGAACACACATACATGATGACCCTGGCCAGCCTGCCTGCAATACTGTGTGCAGAAACCCACTCTGTGCTGGCAGTGCCCCCCAACCTGACATGTGTACAATATAGCCAACATGATCTAATTAAGTAAATGACTACTGCTATCCATTGTAAATTGACAACATTAGCCACACAAGTATCTGGGTAAAGAAGAACTGAAGACCCTGTCACCCCTGAAAAAAAAGAGAGTAAGTGAGCCCAAAAATTGACTTTGTTGAAGTGGCACACAGGCCATGTGGCACAGTAAACCATTTACACACAGCAAAAGAACTTTCTTCAGTAAGGACACTGACAAAATAGACAACAGGAGCAACTGTCTTTATTCACATATTGCACAGATAGGTACCATGAGAAGAGAAGAGCAAGACACAAGATGCAGAGCATGTCCATGAGAAGCTGCATAGTCAGGGGGCCCACAGCAGTGAACGACAAGGCCAGTGGGTAGGACAAAGTGCAGAGTGAGTCCATGAGAAGCTGCACAGGCAGGGGCAAAACAGCAAGGCCAGTGGCCAATCCAAGGTGCGCAGTGAGTCCATGAGAAGCTGCACAGGCAGGGAGTGCACAGCAGTGAACGACAAGGCCAGTGGGTAGGACAAAGTGCAGAGTGAGTCCATGAGAAGCTGCACAGGCAGGGGCAAAACAGCAAGGCAAGTGGCCAGTCAGAGGTGCACAGTGAGCCCATGAGAAGCTGCACAGGCAGGGGGCACACAGCAGTGAATGACAAGGCCAGTGGGCAGAACAAAGTGCAGAGTGAGTCCATGAGAAGCTGCACAAGCAGGGGCAAAACAGCAAGGCCAGTGGCCAGTCCGAGGTGCACAGTGAGTCCATGTGCAGCTGCACAGGCAGGGGGCACATAGCAGTGAACGACAAGGCCAGTGGGCAGGACAAAGTGCAGAGTGAGTCCATGAGAAGCTGCACAGACAGGGGCAAAACAGCAAGGCCAGTGGCCAGTCTGAGGTACACAGTGAGTCCATGAGAAGCTGCACAGGCAGGGGGCACACAGTAGTGAACGACAAGGCCAGTGGGCAGGTCAAAGTGCAGAGTGAGTCCATGAGAAGCTGCACAGGGAATGTGTGCGACTGTACCATTCCATGGTCAGCAACACAGTCAGGGGGCAACAAAGTGCAGTACAGGCCCACCTGTGTGAGAGACAGGTGTGTGAGGGTGACTACCACTCACACTTGGCTGTCAGGCGGACTGGGAGCTGGCTGTGTCTCGGGGACTGTCGGGGCACTTGACCGGGGAGAGAGCGGAACAGCTGAGGTAGAGCTATGAGTGGCTTGGCAAGCCGGAGGGCTGCTTAGACCAGGTGGTGTAGGGGCACGTGAAGGTGGAGTCATGCAGACGGGAGACACGGTGTGGCTGGGAGATTGTGGAGGGGTGTCCTTCCACTTCTTGGGGATCCTAAATGGCTTGACTGACTGTGGATCAATGGGAAGTGGTGTGGGCACAACAGGCAAACTCACCACCACAGATGCAGCAGGTGCAGGCGCTGGCAGCCCCTCTGGTGATGTGCTGGACCCAGCAGAACGCTTTGCCTGGCTTCGCCTCTGCCCCCCCCTTCCCCTGTTTACTAGGTGTTACCCCTACAGTGCCCTCCGGCCCCTCCTTCACTGGGCTTGGAATGGGAGTTGAGGTGGTTAGTGATTCTGCCTTGGAGCCCCCCCTAGGTGTACCCTTGGCATGCACCACCTCCTTGGTGGGCACAGACACTGTATGCTTCTCTTTGCGCGATGCTTAAGGGGCAGGAGAGTCCTTGGATGGGGATGCCACTGAGGCATGTATGCCTGAGGTCTGCTGCTTTGCTTTTTGTCCACTGGTGTAGCCTGACGGGCTTTTCTCCCTGTGCTCTGGGGTGGCTTTAGTCTTCTGTGGGGATGGTGTCTGCGCCCGGGACCGCTTCGGTTGCTGCTGCTGTGTGCTTCGTGTGCTGTATCGTGACTTTGACGTATGTGGACCGTGGTCACTATCATCAGACGTGGCCCCTGCCAGTGGGGTGGACAAAGGGACCGGAGCTGGACTGTGAGTATGTGCCTGTTGCAAGACAGATGTCACTGTTGATGACAAAGCCTGGACTGTCCGGTGCAGCTCACCCACGTCTGAATGTATGCCCTCTGTGAGAAGTTGGCCTGGTATATGATGTTCACTAGTTAAAGTGACCACCTTGTACCATGCCAAGCAACCCTTATGGTGTGGTTGTAAGTCAACCTTTTCGGACTAGCTGCCCTAGTGGTAGCGTAGGCTAAGCAGTCTTTGAGGCTAAACTCGTTAAAGCGTGTTAAGCAGGCTGTTTTACTAAATGTAACCCCCCTTTATACCAATGAAAGGACACCACACAGATAAATATTCAAAATATATATGTATTTATTTCTCAAAGTATCCCCTAGACTCTTTATGAGCACAGGAGCACAAATCGTTAAACAAGACAATGTTATAATATACAGAAGTTGCACTTTTTATGGATGGGCCCTGGTGGCCACTCAAACCATATACTAAAATAGTGGTATAAGTACCACGAACAGGAAAGGGAAAAGGCCTAGGGCCTCTAGAGTCGCTGAGCCTACAAGGAGCTAACTTCAGTTAGTGACCAGGAGGTCCACGGGTCGCGTGTGCAGTGAGGAAAGTTACACGCGGGCTCCCATAGGTTTTCAATGGGTGCGTAAAAGTTAAAAAGTTACTGCAGAAAGGGTCTTCTGGATGGACTACGATCTTAAGATTCAAAACACAGACACTAGAGATGTTTCTCTACACTTGGGCACCGGAGTGCCAGCTTTACCTCACCCACAGGAAGCGGGTGCATAGGTCTCGAAGTGCGTCGGGTTTCTTCTATCGATTCAATGGAGCCTGATGACAAAGATGCTGCAGGCAGTCGGTCCAGAAGAGCTGCGTTGGATCCAAGGGTGGATCGGAGTTGTAGAAGACCTGAAAGCAGAGGGGACAGTGTTCACAGTCACTAGCCAGTGACCGGCGTGGCACCAGGTAGGTACCAGGCGATGTCGGGTGCAAACAGGTGATGAGGTGTAGCTTCTCTCCGCAGCCACGTGGTCCCTGAAGGTCGACGACGTCCAGGAGCCGAGTCACGAGCTGTCCCACGCAGGCTCTCGCTGTCGGCGGTGTCGGCGACTCGAAAGAAGCAAACAAGCCTTGGCAAAGGCAGGAGTCGTGAAAAGAGAGGAAAGCTGATTGTTCTGACCAGCAAGGTCAGAGGGGCTGCCGTTTTGGAGAGCAGCCAGGGCCAGTCTGGAGCAACCAGACCAGCGTCATTGATTTCAAAATAGGTCGCAAAAATGGCCACTAGCCAACGGGCCAGGGACCGGGCAGGCGCGTCGAGATGCAAAGTGCAGAGGGGCCCTACGCAGATCGTGGAGATGCTGGAGGGCTCACCTTTGGTGCAGATGCTGCTCGGATGTTGGGCTTCTCAGGACACAAAGCACAACTTGGAGGGAGCCTCTGTCGTTGCACTTGCAGCTTGTCGTCGGTCTTCCAAGATGGCTGGCTCCACGTGTCTCGGTGCCTCCACGGGTTCCTTCTTTGCAGGGACTGTGGATTGGGCGGTGAGAGGTCTGGAGGTCCAGGTCTTGTTGGGCTCTGGGCTCGGGCTCCGGCAGGAGGCGGCGGCAAAGCAGACGTTGAATAGCTGGTTGGTGCTTGCATTAGCAAGATGGTCACTCCCTGACCATAGGGGAGATTTCCTTCAGTCCTCTGTGCAGCAGAGCGTCGAAGTTCCCGTCTTCTTCTTTGTAGTAAGTTGATTCCAGGATGTCTGAAGTCTTAGGACACAGCTCCTACCTTTAAGCGGATTCTAGGGGCCGGACTACCTGCTAGGTCCCTCCCTAAGGGTGGGACCAGGAAGGGGGGTGGTTACACCCCCAATCCTTTGTCCAGCTCGCCCCAGGTCCGGGGCTGGTGTGCCCCAGGACCGGTTTGAACTGGCATATGCACCGAGGCTCCTTGTGAGCCTCAGGCATGTCTGATTCCTTTCAAGCCCTACCTGACCAATACACAAAATCCTGTCTGGGGTGGTGCTCGCACCTCCCCTGGCAGGAAACCCTTTGTCCACGTCTCCCAAGCTGGAAGGACTCCCAGCAGCAGGAGGGCAGACTTGTGTCTGTGGTGGCAGCATCCATTTTGTGGAGCTGAGGCTATGTCTGATTTTACCCGGGTTTCAGGTACTGTACATGTCGTGTCCCTCTAGAAGGGTGGAATGCTAACCCCGTCGCAAGAATTGGCGAGGGGTTAGTATTCCAATTCGTATGACACCTTACTCGACATGTTTTGATAAAGCCAAACCAAAGATAGCATTTAACCGCGAGGTTCATAATGCACTTAAGAGTATATGGTATGACGATATCTGGAAACGGTAGAAGGAAGTTGTTCCGACCACTGCAGACAGGCTCAGCTTATGCCAGAGCACCATCTCACATGGAATCAAGCACTCTGCCTTCAGGATTGTTAAGGCCTGCCATAGGAGTGACTTATAGGTTAACCTGTGTCCCATTTAAGGTTAGGTATAGGTATACTACACCTAAGTAAGAGGTGGTTACACCCACTTACCCCAGCTGAGTGATCAGCCAGTTGTGTCAAATTTGTTAGGCCAGGCCAGGGGTGGCATAATACATGCTTCAGCCCCTGGTAGGCCTTAGATACACCAATGTCCTGGGTACCTAGTGTACACTGGTACAGGGGCTCACAGGGTGATCCACTTCCAATTGGTTATGCACCTAGGGTGCATAGTGTTAATTTAGTAGAGAGAACAGCAGGCTGGGGGTCTGATTAGCAGGCCCACAGCCACAGTATGTCAAAAACCAGTGAAGCAAAAAGCAAAAATTTGGGGTGACCATAGGATAGCAGACCCTACTCTCCTACACCCTCCATGAAAGCAACCACCTGGGCGAGTCAGTCAGTCAGTCAGTCAGTCAAAACACTTTATTCGATTAAATTAAAATCATAAAAGTACAAGTTACATACAATAGATAAAAACAATCACAGAACATGATGTATACCGACAATATTTACAACATATCCACAAAGTTAAAAAATGCCATACCTAGAAACAATCACTAAAGGGTCGGTCAGGATTACACAAGCTAGGAGGACTTTTTGGTTTGGAACGAACGGCTGCCACCAAGAAGTTTGCCACACTAAAAACAGTACGGGTGCTGCTCAGCTGCTGAAGGAATAACAAAGCAGGTCTAACTTGTAAAAAGCCGGCTTCCTTCAGAATTGGGAGCAAATATTTTTTCCGGCTAGCAGAGTAAAACTCACAAAACATGATAAAGTGCAGTGTGTCTTGGGATGAAAAATTATCACATTGGCACGGCCTGCTACATTCAGGTTTGCCCCAGGACGGATAAAAACCAAGTGAATAATGAATCGGGTTAAATCTAAATCTCAGCAGTAAAAATCTATGGTGTGGATTAGAAACAATGCTTAAGTAGGGTTCCAGCGAGGGAGATAAGAGAAGCATAAAATGCGCTCTAACACGTGGTTTTATAAGTTCCCTTTCTTCGCGGTCCAATTTTGCCCTGTCTATAAAAGACTGCTTAATCCATACTACATCTGCCTTAACAATATGTAATGGGGATGAGAAAAGCTCAGGACGCCCAAGACGGGAGAACGCCGCTCTAACGTACTCCAGCCAGTGTAGTCTTTTAATATTGTCCATAGCTAAAATATCATTAAGAATCATATGGTTGAGAGTGATTTCCTGATTTTACCAGGTTTTCGCCCAACACAATAATGGGGCCATCTTCAGTTTATCCGTAACATAACCCAGGCCAACCTCCGAGTGAATAGAAAACATGGGGGTAGATTGGGGAACTGAGAGCAAATGTCTCAAAAATCTATTTTCTACCACTTGAATCAGGTCCTGGGCAACATAACCCCACAATGCGGCACCATAAGTGGCGATAGCCATGCATTTCGAGATGTAGACTTTCAGCAGGGCCTCCATCGGCCTTGCCCCCACTCTATTGGCAAAGCTCAACAGCGCTGAGGTAGACCTGGCTACCGAGTTACTTTTAAGCTTGATTTGCGGGCCCCAAGTGCCTCTCTCATCAAAAAGGACCCCCAAATAACAGAAAACCTTTACTCTCGAAATCTCTTCCCCGTTACAGAAAAAAGTCCTAGATTTAAGCTTTTTGCCCTGTTTCCCCACTACCATAAAATTAGATTTCTTTATATTCACCTTAAGGTCTAAGGCAGCCATAAAGGCGCCAAAGGCATCCAGGAGTCTCTGAAGCCCCACACCAGTGCGAGCCAGCAGGACTGTGTCGTCCGCGTATAGGAGAACCAGTATAACTAAATCCCCTACACGCAGCGCGTCCGCCCTCGGGATCCCCAGGGACTTTTCCAGGCCGTTAATATAAATAGTAAAGAGGAGTGGGGCCAGGATACACCCTTGCCTCACCCGTCTCTCTGACCTAAAGTGCTTAGTGCATTTCCCGTCCCTTACTGAGGCAGAAAGATCCTGGTGGAGTGTAGCTAAAAAACTCACTGGGGGGGGGGTCAATACCTAATTCCAACAAAATGGGCCATAACTTTGACCGATTAACTAAATCAAAAGCAGACGACAGGTCCATAAAAGCCATAAAAAGGGACCCGTCCTTCGCCACCGTATATTTACTAATTAAAAGCTGGAGATTTAAACATTGATCCAAAGTTCCCCTATTTGCTCTAAACCCATTTTGCAGATTGGACAAGATACCCCGACTGTCTAAGGCATCCCTAAGTTTGAGGAGTAAGACCCTACCCAAGATCTTCACTGCCGAATCTAACAGGGAAATGGGTCTATAGCAAGAGGGGTCTCCACGCTGACCCTTTTTAAAAATTGGTATGATAACCGCGGTAGCCCACGATGCGGGGAACCTATAGCCAGAGACGGCATTAAAAACATTTGTTAAAATCCTTGCCCATAGTTTAGGAGAGGAGCCATATAAGTCCACCGGCACACCATCGGGGCCCAGTGCCTTGTTTCTAGAGGTTTCCTTTATGGCTCTCTCCACATCCAAAAACTCAAAAAGTAAGCAAGGCAAAGAATGGGGTTCTAGAGAAGTACTGCTGCTTGAGGGACTTGAACCACCCGCACCATGCATGTTACTAAAATAATCAAACCAATGTTCATCCGGGATTACGCAATCCAGGTCTGAGCCCTCGATGCCCGAAAAGAATGGGTGATTAATTGTTGCCCAGAACTTACCACTGTCCCGTAGGACGTCAATAGACAGGAGATTATCCCAAGCGTCCGATTTTATCGCCTTTTTCCGTTTGGCGATAGCCTCTTCATAAGCCCCTCTGGCTACGGCAATTGCCGCCTTGTCCCTAGGACTGCTTTTTAGCGCCTGGTGCAAGACCCTATGGGCCCTAGAGCAACTTCCATCAAACCATCTTAGGGAATTACTACATCTGCGGGTATTGGTGGAAGTCAGGTCCCCAGAGATCTGTGAACAGATTGCCTCAAAAGCACTGACTACCTCCGCAGCGTGCGAATTTTCATTGAGGCAAATGGCCCAGGGCCCTTCAACCTTTGCACAAAGCACCTCCAGAAAAGTTGCAGGGACCACCTTGGCCCATTTGATCCTACGACCCTGATCTTTCGTGATCAGGGGAAGGTCAATTTGGAAAGCCTGGCGCGAATTGCCCGAACTCTCCACCATATCCAACTCCAAGTACACCGGATTATGGTCACTGAAGGCAGACAGGACGGCTTTATAAGCTCTTGCCCTCGCTAAGGCGCCAGAGGACATAAAAATATAGTCTATCACTGTCCCCGAGTTAATGCCTTTATATGTGGTAACCCTGCCCCCTAACTCTACAAAATTGGACTCAAAGATGTTAATAGTGGCAAGAAATTCCTCTAGGGCCTCCCCCTGCCTGGTGTGCTCAAAATGAGAGGCAGCAGCACCAATTGGCCCCTCATGAGCTTCGTAGACCCTTGCATGACACTCAGCATCACATGGATGAACATTAAAATCGCCCATAAGGACGATCTCGAAACCAGTGTTTTGTTTTTGACTGTACTCTAAAATGAAACATTGCAAAGCGGCCACATGTTGATTAAAGTCAACACAGTCCCTAGAATTATAAAAATTAATCATTAGAATTTTTAGAGAATGGGAGACGGACCATTCAACACAAAGAAAGTTATTCGAATCAGAAACCAGACGAATAAATGTGCCCTTCAATTGTAGTGCAAAAAGGAATATTAAACCTCCTTTCGCTCGTCCCGCCCCACCCATGACTGCCGGTACCGCAAAGCTAGAATAGCCATCCAGACAAAAGTTGCTTGAGGGGTCCCATGATTCCTGCATGGCAATAATATCGTATTTACCTAAAAAATCAAGCCAAATTGGATCCGCTCTCTTGGATCTAATCCCAGCAACATTCCAACTAATTAATTTACAACTAACCCCTGCAGCAGGGGTTACGTAACAGGGTACGGGTGGCTGATCCGACACTGTCAGTCAATCGTTTGCCTCCAGATTAGACAATGGGGAATAGTAATTGTTCAATGTCAAATTAGTAGGATATGGCAAAGAAACATTAGTAGGTAGCTGCCAGTCTCCAAGCCTTGGCATCTCCCCAGAACTTTGACACCCCACTATGGTTGGCTGTCTGTGAGAAGGTTGTAGCCTAGGGGGTGGGGGGAGAGTGTTTTTAACAGCACAAGCTTCATCGGAATGACTGTGTGTGCCACATGCCATTTTTATTGGGTGTGGGTAGAAAAACCCTAGGGGGACTGGTCTAATTCCCTTTAACACTACCTCTGACCCATCCCAAAACAATCTATCAGCTATGTCAGGGCTGTTAAAGTTGACTATTACACAATCACCCTGAAGCCGCTTCGGCCGCAGCCCAACCCACCCCACCCTTCTCGCCATGATGATTTTGGAGGAGATGTCCAGTCCCCCACAGCTGAAGGCTGTGCACCAAGATCTAGTAATCCTCAACAGATCATGAGTAGATTCAAACACTCCCACACAGAGCGGTGGGACCCCTACAAATACAGCCACCAATGTGGCCGCTTCCGGGGGAAGGTCAAGGATAACCGGACAGGCCCTTGCCTTCCTCACACTTTGACCCAAGGGCTGGGCCAAATCATGGCTAGCCATACGTGGCGTGTTACCAGAGGTGTGCCTGCCTAATAGCGGCTGGACAGCGGAGGGGGCTGGACCCATGCTCTTCACCCTGCCTGGGGTACTACAATTCACACGAGGACATGGCTGGTTCGTTGGTCCCAAAGGCACTCCCATGCCCCCCTCTGGCCTTTGTGGGCTATGCGTAGTGTGACTAACCCCCATTTGTTGTGAACTAAACTCTTTAATGGAGGCAACAATTTTGGAACATTTGTTAAGCAAGTCAGCAACACAAGCGTTCAACGTCTCAACAATATCTTTTACAATGCCCACAAGTAGCGGTTCCAATCGTGAAGTAATTATATCTTCCAGTAGTTCCACTGAAAGGTTCCCTATTGGGCCCTCAATAGTCTGCGGAGCTTTAGGGGGTTTGGACCGTTTAGCGTTCGTCTTACGGAGCTTTTCAGGCCCTACATTACCCTGGACATGTTGCCCCAATTGAACAGCAACAACCTGGGTAGCGTTAGCAAAATCACTCACGATGGGTGAATTAGACACAACCACCACAGGCTCCAGGGGTATGCTAGGCACTGCCACACAGTCAGTAGGTTCGCAGGGCAAAGAGGGAGGTACCAAACCAAGTTCCTGCTCTGCGTTAGCAATTTCTTTCGATAAGACCCCAACTGCAGTCGACAGATAGGAAATTATGCTGTCCGATTTTTTGGCAACCTTCGCTTTCTTCCCTTCCGCCTCCGAAGTAACTTGTTTGCGCTTACCCATTGCAGAGCTTTGGGAGGGTAGCCCGGCCCGGCCTCTTTCGGCCTCCGACGGCCTCTGACGGCCCGCCCTTTGCCCGGGCTTCGCCCGGCGCCGCCCGCGCACGTCCCGCGGGCCGGAGGAAGCAACTGGCAATATCCGGAATGAGGGGGCGTGGCCGGGTAGCGCTCGTGCTTCTCGCACTGCTTCCTGCTCTGGTTGGCTGGTCCTGGACTTGTGCGCTGCGTCTCCCGTGAAGAGGGAGGCGCAAGGTCAATTTCAAGAGCCTGGTGTGAGGGGGCATGGCCGGGTAGCGCTCGTGCCTCTCGTGCTGCTTCCTGCTCTGGTTGGCTGGTCCTGGACTTGTGCGCTGCGTCTCCCGTGAAGCGGGAGGCGTGAGGTCAATTTCAAGAGCCCGGTGTGAGGAGGCGTGGCCGGGTAGCGCTTGTGCCTCTCGCGCTGCTTCCTGCTCTGGTTGGCTGGTCCTGGACTTGTGCGCTGCGTCTCCTGGGCCAATTTCTTGTCGTGGTCAATAAAGGCATTGAGGAGAGCTGTCTGGCCTGCACACAGCTGGCGCAAAAGATCCACAGACTCAGCACTGATGGCAGCAGGGGGACAGGGGCAGGGGCAGCGGTGCCAGGGGTGAAGGACACTCTTCCTCTCTTACTGAGGCAGACACGGGCAGCACCAGAGGAAGTGGCTGGGAGGGTGGGCACTGGCCGCTGTGTGGTGGAAGTTGATGCAGAGTCCCCGTTCCCTGTGTCCTCCAACATGGATGCATCCCCACTGGCATCGTATGATGTGGTGCTTTGCGTCTCAGGCTGGGATTCCTCCAGAAGACTTCTGTCCCCCTCTGAGGCACTGGTGACATCTGTGTCTCTGGGCTCCTGTGCAGCTGTTGTGCTAGTTTCACCCCCACTGGTGTCCGTCTCCTGTCCCTCCGTGACCACAGGTGATGCTGCATGAGAGAGATTTAGGGTCAGGTCAGTGGCAGCAACAGAACAAACATATGTAAACAATGCATCACAAAAGATGACCAAATCTACATTTTGCACACCACCCTGTGCAATCACATCGTGCCAACTCACTATAGTGACTCTAGCAGTGCGTGGAAACTGGAAACTCAGGCGTTGAGTGAGCCATGTGATGACCACACAGCACAACACCCTGCAAGTGGCTCTGTTCAAACAGACACATAACTAGCTCTGAGCACACCTAGGGACATGATGGGGGCACACTACGTGTTGCCAATGACAGATCTGGATGGAACAGGAGGGGACAACACAGACCCAGACTACAACATGACAGTCCACAATGGACATTAGCCCATGCCACCCACCATGTCGTACCTTGGCGACAATAGAATGGTGCACATTGTTGTCAGATGTGTAGGCCTTCCCAATCTGGGTGCATGCAATGGACGCATTGATGAACGCACAGTCAGATCGGGCACACTGCCATTCCCTCCCATGGGATTCCCAAGACTACCCCAATGCAGAAGAAACCTGAAGAGCACAACTCAGAATGTAATGTGGAGGCACAGCAGCCAATTCACGTTTGCTAGTACTGGTAGGGCAAATGCATGCCACCGGCACCCAGGCCAGCAGCCACTTACATGCCACAGCATCACACTACCAACATCACTTAGGCCAGTGCTGGCACAGGCTCTGTTCACATGCAGCCACTTCCAGCCAAAGTCAGACTCCCCAAATGCTCACCCCTGGCTTGCTGCTGATGCTCCATCAAACTTGCATCCAGTTCAGGCTGTGTCACCACCAAGATGTGCCCCATTAGTGGTGTCATGCTGCGCTGTGCCAGATGTCCAGTGCGAGGAAGCAGCCCCAAGGTCATCTGCACCACATTCTTTGCAAGCTGGCTGATGTCGTCCCATCTCTTGTGGCAGTGGGTGCGCCGTCGGTTTGAGACCCCCAGAGCTCGCACCTTCGCTGCAATGGCCCTCCACATGGCCTTACACTGGTGTACCTTGAGCTGCAGGCATGGGAGACAAGAGGGGGAAACGATCAGTGACACAGTGTCATGTACCGACATCTATCAGTATAGCAGCAAGATACAAAATCATCACATATCCAACAATATGTCAATCAGAGACTATAGTACAGCTCACATGGGACACCTGCATGGGAGAAGCTGATGTTAAAGCATGCAGGTGTGAGGGGGAACACAGTCCCTGCAGATCTCACGCACATGCAGGATGCCAGCACTGAAACACCTATGTAGCCTGCCCACATCTCCAGTCCATTGTTGGCTTGAGCAACACATACATCACATGTCAACCTGTGTTTGGGGGTGGACTCACTGTGTCCAAGACTGCGCAGCCATCAATGTCCATGTCCTGTGAATAGATAAATGTGTCATGGTGGTCACATTGAGGGACATGATCTCACAAATACAAAATGTCATTCACAAGGGCAGTTGTGTGCAAAATACAGTGCTGAGATGGCCCACAGCTGGAGTTCAATGTGAAAAGACTGATTTCATACCATGTAAGTTAAGTGAGGTGTCCTTGTCTTTGTAGGCCAGCTGGGCTCACACTGAGATGGACTACAGGGGCAGACACAGCCATCCAACCAAGCAATCACTGTCCTGACTACAGCATGAACAACCTCCTGTGTCACTGTATAGCTGACAACACAACACAGGTCACTCATACATACATGTGCAGGGAGGGAAAGCTGTGGCATTGGGTACACACGCCCTCCCACTGGAGACAGCATGTCAGGCAGTGCATGACACTACCCCACACTCCCAGGCACATACTGCATCAGTCCAACTACATGTGTGGCCCCGTTGCCCTACCCCACCACTGTCGAAGACTTACTACGACATTTGGGACACCATATAGCCTTGGGTACTGTGTGAGCACCTCGTCCACCAGGACCTCCAGCTCCTCGCTCCTGAAGGGACTGGCACGGATCTTCTCTTTCCTTGCCATCACTGTGGACATGAGACAACAGCGGCTGAATTGGGTGGTGAGGGGTCACAGGCAGCAGTCCCTGGAGGCAGCAGCAGGTGAGGGGTCTCAGGCAGCAGTCCCTGGAGGCAGCAGCAGGTGAGGGGTCACAGGCAGAAGTCCTGAAGGCAGCAGCAGGTGAGGGGTCTCAGGCAGCAGTCCCTGGAGGCAGCAGCAGGTGAGGGGTCTCATGCAGCAGTCCCTGGAGGCAGCAGCAGGTGAGGGGTCTCAGGCAGCAGTCCCTGGAGGCAGCAGCAGGTGAGGGGTCTCAGGCAGCAGTCCCTGGAGGCAGCAGCAGGTGAGGGGTCTCTGACAGCAGGCTCTGGGAGCAGTGGAAATATGAGGCTCACTCCCACACATATATAGCCCCCTGGGGTCGTTTCAAAGGTGCCAAGCTGCCGCAATTGGTGGTCCAGGTCTGCCTCTTTCAAATGCATCCAATGACCGCCTCCGCGGTGGCAGAGCACGCCTACCGCGATCTTCAAAATTGCATCATGCCACCGCAATCATGGCTCCCATTGGCTGTAAGGGCATGCTCCATGGCAGTGACACAACGCTGGGGGCCGGGGCACGCTACCGCGATGGTGCATCTTTCAAATGCAGCCAATTTCGACCTCCACGGTGGCGGAGCACGCCTACCACTATCTTCAAAATTGCATCATGCCACCGCAATCATTGCTCCCATTGGCTGTAAGGGCATGCTCCATGGCGGTGACAACGCTGGGGGCCGGGGTGCGCTACCGCGATCTTGCATCTTTCAAATGCAGCCAATGTCTGCCTCCGCAGTGGCGGAGCACGCCTACCGTGATCTTCAAAATTGCATCATGCCACCGCAATTATGGCTCTTATTGGCTGTAAGGGCATGCTCCATGGCGGTGACACAACGCTGGGGCCCGGGGTGCGCTACTGCGATGGTGCATCTTTCAAATGCAGCCAATGTCCGCCTCCGCAGTGGCGGAGCATGCCTACCGTGATCTTCAAAATTGCATCATGCCACCGCTATCGAGCTTCGCATTGGCTCTAGTGCAAGCGCCATGGCGGTGACACACTGCAGGGGCTCGGTGTGCGCTACCCCGATTTTAGCGGCGTAGCATGCCATCCGCCATTTCCACATGTTTCCATACCTATCAGTACTGCACTTGTGTGAATGGGGGTGCTGGTGACACACCACCGGGGCCAGGCGGTAGCTACCGCGATTTGGGTGCCATACATTGACACGAGGCTCTGCCATTCATGCGGCGGAGCATGCCAACCGCCATTTCCACATGTCTCCATGCCTATCAGTTCTGCACTTGTGTGAATGGAGGTGCTGGTGACACACCGCCGGTGCCAGGCGGTAGCTACCGCGATTTGGGTGCCATACATTGACACGAGGCTCTGCCATTCATGCGGCGGAGCATGCCAACTGCCATTTCCACATGTCTCCATGACTATCAGTACCGCACTTGTGTGAATGGGGGTGCTGGTGACACACCGCCAGGGCCAGGCACTAGCTACTGCGATGTGGGTGCCAAACATTGACACAAGGCTCCGCCATTCATGCGGTGGAGCATGCCAACTGCCCTTTCCACATGTCTCCATGCCTATCAGTACCGCACTTGTGTGAATGGGGGTGCTGGTGACACACCGCCGGGGCGAGGCGGTAACTACCGCTATTTGGGTGCCATACATTGATACGAGGCTTCGCCATTCATGCGGCGGAGCATGCCAACCGCCATTTCCACATGTCTCCATGCTTATCAGTACCGCACTTGTGTGAATGGGGGTGCTGGTGACACACCGCCGGGGCCAGGCAGTATCTACCGCGATTTGGGTGTCATACAATCACAATGGCCATCTGTCAAACATCAACGGGGCACAGTGCCAACATGGTCAATGGAACATCATCGTGCACACAATGCCATTGTTCCATTTACTCCACTGATGGCTACACATGCCATGTTTGTGTGTGTGTTTCGTAGATTGGCCTGTACCCACTCACATGTCACTTATGGATTTGATGTTGGTGTAGGCATTACAGTGTTGTTCTGGACTCTACAATGTGTACACATGTCAATGTGTTGAGGTGCAGTGACAATCACAGCAATGCTCGTCTCAATGAATGATGAACTATGTTGCATTGCCTCTCATGTCTGCTCATGCACACATTCGTCATTCCAGCGCAGACTGTGGTCATTGTGTGGTGGATGTGTGCCAGGTTGTAATGACGCATTGAGGTGTGACAGGTACAGCAGCTAGGTATGAGACAGTGGGTTTTGATTAGTTACACATATGCTGGATGCTATACTCCCAGGCGTGCCCATTTGAAATGTGGCCGTATCCCTATGTGCATTCACATTGACCAAGGTGGTGTTTGAGGTACTTGTCTTGTGTAAGTTGACAGGTGTGGCCTTTGTGTACATGAAGGTGTCCCTACATGTGAGCTGGTCTGTTAGTCAAGATTGATGTCAGTCACTGTTGTCATTGTATCATCCAGAACGTGATGTGCTGTGCACATCTCATGTTGTATTGCATTGACATGTGTTCACTATCATCTCCAATAGGAGGAGGCCTAATTTGATTTGTCACTTGACGGTGCTGGATGACATGGAGGATGTTGCAATCATACGGAAATGCCGCCTGGACAAAGCCACCTTGAAAACCCTTTGTGATCTGTTGGAGCCCCACCTGCAGCCTCGCAGGACATATCCAACAGCTTTGCCGGCCCTGCATTTTTTTGCCACAGGATCGTTCCAAGAGACAGTGGCCAGCGCTGGTGCGATGTCACAACCGATGTTCAGCATGGTGCTGCGTGATGTACTGTCCGCCATGATGCTTTACAAGGACAGATACATCCATTTCCCCAGGGGTGCTGAATTGCCAGCTGTGAAGGGAGACTTCAATCCCCTTGGACACATCCCCAATGTTGTTGGTGCCATTGATTGCACCCATGTCGGGCTTGTGCCGCCACAGGCAAGTGAGCACATTTACAGCAATTGCAAGCATTACCACTCCATCAATGTGCAGGTGGTGTGCCTGGCATATATGACCATCTCCCACGTGTGTGCCAAATTCCCAGGCTCGGCCCATGACTCCTACATCCTGCGGAACAGCATTGTGCCCCAGCTGATGGCTAATTTGCTTCCCGAGCATGCATGGATTGTGGGTGAGAATGCCTAGTCGTGTGGCGTGCTGGGTGTGTGACCTGATGCCCTCAGGCTCTGCAACATTGCAATGTCTATTTGTGTTTGTCATACCTACGTGACTCTGCATATCTCAACCGTCCCTGGTTGCTGAGCCCACTGCGGAATCCCAGGAACCCGGCTGAAGTCCGCCACAATGAGGCCCATGGGAGGACACGTCGTGTGGTGGAGCGTACTTTTGGTCTGCTCAAGTCACGTTTCCGCTGCCTGGACAAGATCGGAGGTGCACTGGCATACTCACCCGGGAAGGTGTGTCAGATTGTAGTGGCATGCTGCATGCTCCACAACCTAGCTGTTAGAAATGAGGGGGCTCTGGTTGGCGCAGGTGTGTACCCACAACAAGCAGGGACCCTTTACTTCTTGTCAGGGCGAAGGAGGACTCCCCAGAATAACCCCTGCTCACCCTCTAGGTGCGTGGCGTGAGCAGTCTAGGCTAAGTCTCAGGCGTACACGGTTAAGCAAATGCAATTACACATACAGTAAACCCCTTGCATGCACCACAAACGGACACCAATCAGGAAGTATATAAAAATAAGCTTTTATGTAGATTCAGCAGATTAAAATACAAGGCCCAGTAACGATGAACTGATGGGGCCACCACTCTTGGAAATACGGTAAAGTCTCTTTGTTACGGAAAGTTCTTTAGGCGGGCACAAGGTAACTGTGGGCCTCAGCGCACTTCGTGCTGAGGCGGCGCCCGGGAAGCACACGGCAGATGACAGGGAAATCAGAACGTTGCGGACCCTGGATCCGATGCGAGCTCGCGGTCGAGTTCGTCAGTACAGTACCTTGTTTCTTGACGCGAAGGCGGGTGCGGGATTTCAGCGGCTCTTCGACAGAAGGGCGAGGCGGCGTCCGGGGCTCCAACACTTCACGATGGGGGTCTGATCTTCAGGCTCACGACAAGAGCGGGGTGTTGCAGGTGGCGGGTGAACAAAGCGGGGCAGCCGGGCACGCAGATTACGTCCGGGCCGTCCGAGGGTTAAGGTGCACAGCGAGCCTCCAGCGAGCGAGGTGACAGGGGCAGCCCAGCACAGCGTAGGGGGAGCGGCTCCGATCGAGCGAGGCTCTTCCCAAGGCGGGGGCGGCTAAGCAGTCCTGGTCACGGCTCAGGGAGGGACTGGGGCACGAGGGTCACAGCTCCGGCGAGGGAAGGGACACCACAGTCCAGCGGCAGGCGAGTGAAGATCAAATAGAGCCCAAGGGTCCTGGGGCTCAGTTCAGGGGGCAAGCTCAGTTCCAAGCCCTTGGAGATCGTTTTGGAAAGCACAAGTTCTTGAAAGTAAAAATAAAGCAAAGTCTTCAGCAACAGTTTCTCTTCTCCCCTTTGGCAGCAAGGTCACCACTGCAGGCCAATCCCCCAGGACAGGGACAGTCTTCCTCCTACAGCTTTCCCGGTGCCTCCTCCTCAGGCAGAGATTCTTCTTGGTCAAAAGCGGATCTAGTTTCTTAGGAGCAGAGCTCCTATATTTATACAGCAAATCTTGTGTTCTCCCAGGCCAGGGAGGCCTTTGCCTAGTCCAGTCCGGTTTCTGAGCACTTTGTTTACGTGATGCAGGCTTCTTCTTTCAGAGTGCAGGGCAGAGTCCTCAGACGCTCCACAGGGGGCGGAGCCGGCATTGAGGTGGTAGAGCACTGTCCTATTCAGAGCCTAGGGGCACTCCTCCCCCCCATCTACCTGTCGATCGTCCTATTCACCACCAGGCTACCTAGCCCTGCCCATCTGGGTTCCCCAAGCCCTGTCACTCACACCAGCCAGACATCAGATACACATCACGCAGAGGCGGGCTGAAATGTTTAGGCAAGCAAAGGCCAGCTTTCTAAAAGCGGCATTTGCAAACGCGGAATATTAAAATAAACCTTGGAAAAAGATGTACCTTATTATTCCGAGCTCAGGCATACTAAACTCGATCTTCTACCATGTTCCCTGGGTCGGTTAGGATTATAGGATGTAACAATCCAAGCCGCCCATACTGGCCTATGAGAACAGGGTAGCCTTGCAGTAGTGAACAACAAGAGGGCGGTAATTCACTACTAGGACATGCCACGCATCTAGGCTTGTCCTACCTTATGCTTACAACGCACCCTGCCCGTGGGCCTACCAGAGGGGTGACTAACATGAAGTTAAGGGAAGGTTTTGGGACCGGCAAGTGTGGGCACTTGCCAGTCAGCATGTCAGTACCAGACTGCACGCAGGTTCTGCGATGGCAGACCTTAGACATATTTTACCGGCCGCTTCTGTGGGTGGCACAACCAGTGCTGCAAGCCCACCAGCGGTGTTTGCATTTACATGCCCTGGCGCTCCTGGCGCACTTTACTGGGGTCTGATAGTAAACCAAACAATCCAATCATGGAATCCAACCAACATATATAATTTACATAGGGAGCACTCGCACCGCGACACTGGTTGGCAGTGGCACAGCGTGCTGAGCGGCCAACATCATAAAACACATGAGGCACAGCGACAAAAAGAGGGAGGGAGACTCACGCCAAGGTGCCAGGTCTAACACGTGTCCCCTCCAGCTGAAAAGTGGGGAGAACTACCCTACCCCAGGGAGTTCCTCATCACTAAGGCGGAAAAATCTGGACAGACCGTCAGCATTGGCGTGATCTGTACCAGGGCGATGTTCCACCGTGAAATCCATACCCTGTAGGGAAATGGACCACCTCAACAGCTTTGGATTCTCACCCCTTATATGCATCAACCATCTGAGGGGCCTGTTGTCCGTCTGAACCCGGAAGTGAGACCCAAACAGGTAGGGTCTTAGCTTCTTCAGCGCCCAGACCACAGCAAATGCCTCACGCTCAATAGCACTCCACCTCTGTTCCCGTGGAAGTAACCTCCTGCTAAGAAAGGCTACGGGTTGATCTAGGCCCTCCTCATTAATCTGTGAAAGAACAGCCCCCACACCATGCTCTGAAGCGTCTGTCTGAACGATAAACTCTTTGGAGAAGTTGATAGCCAGGTGCACGGGTGCCGTGCACATAGCAGTTTTCAAGGCCTCAAAAGCTTTCTGACAGGTGTCAGTCCAAATCACTTTCCTGGGCTGCTTCCTCGAAGTCAGCGCTGTCAAGGGGGCAACCATGTTGCCATACCCGTTGACAAACCTCCTGTAGTACCCGGTGAGACCTAGGAAGGCTCTCACCTCTGTCTGGGTTTTGGGCGACTCCCAATTCAGGATGGTTTCTATCTTGGGCTGAAGGGGTGCCACCTGGCCACTCCCAACTTGGTGTCTAAAGTACACCACGGAACCCTGCCCGATCTGGCACTTACTCGCCTTGATCGTGAGGCCTGCCTTGCGCAGCGCCATCAACACTTCCCAGAGGTGGCGCAGGTGTTCTTCCCAAGTGGAGCTGAACACCGCGATGTCATCCAGGTAGGCTGCACTGAACGAATCCAGCCCAGCCAACACCTGGTTGACCAATCTCTGGAAGGTGGCAGGGGCATTCTTCATCCCAAATGGCATAACCCGGAACTAGTAGTGCCCATCTGGGGTGGAAAATACTGACCTCTCTTTGGCCCCCTCGGTCAAGGCGATCTGCCAATACCCAGACGTTAAATCAAACGTGCTGAGGTAGTTGGCAGCCCCTAGCCGATCTATGAGCTCATCAGCTCTGGGGATGGGGTGTGCGTCGGTCCTAGTGACCGAATTGAGTCCTCTGTAGTCCACACAGAACCGGAGTTCGGGTGTGGCTCCCGGCGCTGCAGCCTTTGGGACCAAGACCACGGGGCTGGCCCAAGGACTGCTAGAAGACCCAATTACCCCGAGTGCAAACATCTTGGAGACCTCCTCCTTGATGCATGTCCTCACCCTGTCAGTCACCCTGTAGGCCTTGTGCCGCACAGGTGTACTATCCCCAGTGTCCACATCATGGACGCACCAATCAGTGACACCAGGGACCAGGGAAAACAGATCAGAAAATTGTCCCAGCAACTGGCGACAATCATTCTGTTGCTCAGGGGTCAGGGTGGAAGAGAGGATGACACCATCCACTGACCCATCTTGCTCCTTGGCTGACAGGAGGTCAGGAAGAGGTTCTGTCTCCTCTTCCATCCCAGCATCTGTTGCCAAGAGCATGCCCACTTGGGACCTCTCCAAGTGGGGCTTGAGGCGGTTCACATGTAGGACCCGTAAGGGGTTCCTAGGAGACTTCAGGTCCACCACGTAGGTAACAGGACTCTTGCGCTCCACCACCTCAAAGGGACCGGTCCACTTATCCTGGAGCGCACACGGCTCCACGGGGGCCAAGACCCATACCTTCTGTCCAGGCTGAAGCTCTACCAGAGTGGCATTCTGGTTGTACCACCGCTTCATCTCCTCCTGGCTGGCTTCCAGATTTGCCTCAGCAAGTTGCCTGAATCGCCTAGTCTGATTCCTGAAGGCCAGCATGTAACTATATACATTCTGGGGAGGTTTCCTGGGAGATTGCTCCCAGCCTTCCTTGACCAGACTTAGAGGTCCTCTGACGGGGTGACCATACAGAAGCTCAAAGGGACTGAACCCCAGAGACTTCTGTGGCACCTCACGGTAAGCGAAGAGAAGGCATGGTAAGAGGACGTCCCACTTACGCCCCATGGGTCCTTCTAGGCCCATTATCATGCCTTTGAGGGTTCGGTTGAATCTCTCAACCAACCCGTTTCCTTGGGGTGGTAAGGTGTGGTGAACTTGTAGGTTACACCACACTCTTGCCAAAGGGATTTCATGTACTTGGACATGAAATTGGTACCTCGGTCAGACACCACCTCTAGAGGGAATCCCACTCGGGAGAAAATTCCCATCAGTGCACGTCCCACCACGGGGGCCGTCACTGTCCTCAGAGGAATGGCTTCCGGGTACCGGGTGGCATGGTCCACCAGGACCAGGATGAACCTATTGCCCATCGCTGTCCTGGGGTCCAGTGGCCCTACAATGTCAATCCCCACTCGCTGGAATGGGGTACTGACCACAGGGAATGGCTGGAGTGGAGCCTTCTGCTTCCTTCCACTCTTTCCACTTGCCTGGCAAGTCTGGCATGTCCTGCAGTGAGTATCTGAACTCCTGCGCATTTGAGGCCAATAAAAGTGGGTGACAAGCCTTTCAAAGGTCTGGTCCTGCCCCAAATGCCCTGCCAATGGCACATCGTGAGCCAGCCCCAGTAGGAAGGCTCTGAAGTCCTGGAGTACCACCAGCGCACGGGCTGACCCAGGCTCAGCAACCTTAGGCTCTGTATATAGGAGGTCGTTCTCCCAGTAAACGAAATGTGATCCTGACTGTTCACCTGCGGCCTGGTCTGCAGCCTGCTGCCGCATACCCACGAGAGAAGGGCACTCCTTCTGCGCCTTACAAAAGTCCTCCCTGGTGGGACCTCCTTCCTGCTGCCAATGGGTCAGCTCCGGCAGGTCTCCCAGTTCAGCTATCTGTTCCTCTATAGGCTCCAGGGCATCCCCCTCAAGGTCTGCTTCCTCCTGGACCGTGGGAACTTCAGGGGCCGGCTTCCCGCGCCCCTTGCTCCTTCTCTCTGAGGCCGGTTCCTGGGCCTCCCTCTCAGGCTCCAGGACCTCTTGAGTACCTTTACTGGCTGCCATGGACCGTGTGGTGACACACGCCCAATCCGGCATACCCAACATCTCCAGGTGAGCACTCCGCTCCACCTTAGCCCAAGGTGAGCTCTCCAAATCGTTCCCTAACAGTCTACAGGCATGGCGGGCCTCACAGCTACCTGAAGAGTACCAGAGACCCCCCCCACTCAAAGGGAACCTGAGCCACCTTGCAGTGCCTCTCTGTGTTGTCAGCGGCAACAACGGGATAGAATGCATTGGGGACTACCTGCTCTTGAGACACCAGGTGACACCTGACAGCTGTCACACTGGCTCCTGTATCTCTGAGAGCTTCCACCCTATGGCCATTTATGGTCACCCACTGCCTGTACTTCTTAGTGTTCTCAGGCAGCTGGGTTGGAGGGACCACTTCACGGTCTCCTAGCGAGACAAGGGACATCTCTGCGGGACCCCACCCACCTTGGATATCCCTCTCCTCCCCCAAGGCTACACTAGTCACCTGCCGGGGTGGAGCACCAGTGGGTGCTGGTTTACCAAACAATGGACACTTTACATCAGAGGCAAAATGCCCCAAATTGTTACACCTGTAACATCTGACGGGCCCCTTCTGAACAGGAAGACCTGTCGGGGCCCCGGTCGGTTTCTGGGGTGGGGGAGGCTGAGAACCCTTCCCTTGGGGACTATTTTGGGGCCCTTTTGGGAACTGCTTCTGTTTACCCCTGTCCCCCCCACTCTTCTGCTGGGGACCCTGCCCACCTTTGGCGGAATCCCCCACGGGACCCTTGTGGACCCTGGTACTGACCCAGCGGTCCGCCTCCTCAGCAAGCTTCCTAGGGTTAGTCAGCCTACTATCTATCAGGTGCTGGCGTGGCTCAGGAAAACAATTACTGGACAAGTGCTCCAATGCCATTAAATCAAGAAGCCCTTGATAATCATTTACCTTACTACCCTTTACCCAACCATC
Organism: Triturus cristatus; assembly: GCF_964204655.1. NCBI lineage: Eukaryota > Metazoa > Chordata > Amphibia > Caudata > Salamandridae > Triturus > Triturus cristatus. The sequence continues at coordinate 412,979,442 of NC_140585.1, read as the reverse complement.
CAGCGCTCTGCAAAAGAAAGTCACATACTCCACATACGTACTATTGGGAATCTTAGTGCAACCCCTGGACCTCTGTCTATATAACTCAGGGGCCAACCCATACCTAGTCATCAATGCTTCCTTCATATGGGCATAAGAATTATGAACATCAGCAGGTAAATCTAACAGTGTGTCCCGCCCTTCACTCAGGAACCGTCCCCACAACCCCGCTCCCCAATCTCTCTCAGGGACCCGGTGGGAAGACATGGCTACCTCGTAGGCTCTGAACCACTGCCCGATGTCGTCATTCTTAAAGAACTCCTTCACTACATCCTTGGGAATATAAACTCTTGGTTCCGCCGGTACTGGCGGTGTGCTGCCACCAGAGGGATTAAGCTCCAAACTTTTTGCTTTCAGCTCCAGCTCCCTCAGCTTCATGTCATGCTCTAATTGTAGTTTCTTTTCTTCCATGGCTAATCTTTGTTTTTCCATATCCATCTGCCCATTAAGTCTTGCCATTTCCACTTTGTGTGCCCGGGTTGCTGCCCTGTCTGCCAACTCTTCTGGCGACAGGCCTCTGCCAAACTCATGGACACTTTCTGGTGGAACCATTTCCACCTGATTCTCTGGTGCCTTTGACTCATACCAGGCCCTCAGCGCCTTCACGAGTTGGGCCTTGTTTTTCAATCCAGTTTGGGCAATCCTGAACTTGGAGCAAAAACCTTTTAATTCTTCATTGGTATGATTCTGAAGTGCGCCTTCTTCCCAATCTATGTCCTCAAATCCAGAGATTATAGAAGCTGCCCTTCCGGCGGGAAGTGAACCAGGCATGGCTCTAACAACGGAGATTCTTGGCAAAACAAAAACAATTGCTAGTCTTGTGGCTGTGTTACTGGTCTGCTCTCACTACGTGGTGATCAGTGGTTCACCATACGCAAACCACAAATGCAAATCCGTAAATCCTCACCGCTGCCACCAATGTTAGAAATGAGGGGGATCTGGTTGGCGCAGGTGTGTACCCACAACAAGCAGGGACCCTTTACTTCTTGTCAGGGCGAAGGATGACTCCCCAGAATAACCCCTGCTCACCCTCTAGGTGCGTGGCGCGAGCAGTCTAGGCCAAGTCTCAGGCGTACACGGTTAAGCAAATGCAATTACACATACAGTAAACCCCTTGCATGCACCACAAACGGACACCAATCAGGAAGTATATAAAAATAAGCTTTTATGTAGATTCAGCAGATTAAAATACAAGGCCCAGTAACGATGAACTGATGGGGCCACCACTCTTGGAAATACGGTAAAGTCTCTTTGTTACGGAAAGTTCTTTAGGCGGGCACAAGGTAACTGTGGGCCTCAGCGCACTTCGTGCTGAGGCGGGGCCCGGGAAGCACACGGCAGATGACAGGGAAATCAGAACGTTGCGGACCCTGGATCCGATGCGAGCTCGCGGTCGAGTTAGTCAGTACAGTACCTTGTTTCTTGACGCGAAGGCGGGTGCGGGATTTCAGCGGCTCTTCGACAGAAGGGCGAGGCGGCGTCCGGGGCTCCAACACTTCACGATGGGGGTCTGATCTTCAGGCTCACGACAAGAGCGGGGTGTTGCAGGTGGCGGGTGAACAAAGTGGGGCAGCCGGGCACGCAGATTACGTCCGGGCCGTCCGAGGCTTGGAGATGCTCACAACGCCGATTACGGCGGGAGGGTGAAGGTGCACAGCGAGCCTCCAGCGAGCGAGGTGACAGGGGCAGCCCAGCACAGCGTAGGGGGAGCGGCTCCGATCGAGCGAGGCTCTCCCCAAGGCGGGGGCGGCTAAGCAGTCCTGGTCACGGCTCAGGGAGGGACTGGGGCACGAGGGTCACAGCTCCGGCGAGGGAAGGGACACCACAGTCCAGCGGCAGGCGAGTGAAGATCAGGTAGAGCCCAATGGTCCTGGGGCTCAGTTCAGGGGGCAAGCTCAGTTCCAAGCCCTTGGAGATCGTTTTGGAAAGCACAAGTTCTTGAAAGTAAAAATAAAGCAAAGTCTTCAGCAACAGTTTCTCTTCTCCCCTTTGGCAGCAAGGTCACCACTGCAGGCCAATCCCCCAGGACAGGGACAGTCTTCCTCCTACAGCTTTCCCGGTGCCTCCTCCTCAGGCAGAGATTCTTCTTGGTCAAAAGCGGATCTAGTTTCTTAGGAGCAGGGCTCCTATATTTATACAGCAAATCTTTTGTTCTCCCAGGCCAGGGGGGCCCTTGCCTAGTCCAGTCCGGTTTCTGAGCACTTTGTTTACGTGATGCAGGCTTCTTCTTTTCAGAGTGCAGGGCAGAGTCCTCAGACGCTCCACAGGGGGCGGAGCCGGCATTGAGGTGGTAGAGCACTGTCCTATTCAGAGCCTAGGGGCACTCCTCCCCCCCATCTACCTGTCGATCGTCCTATTCACCACCAGGCTACCTAGCCCTGCCCATCTGGGTTCCCCCAGCCCTGTCACTCACACCAGCCAGACATCAGATACACATCACACTGAGGCGGGCTGAAATGTTTAGGCAAGCAAAGGCCAGCTTTCTAAAAGCGGCATTTGCAAACGCGGAATATTAAAATAAACCTTGGAAAAATAATAATGTACCTTATTATTCCGAGCTCAGGCATACTAAACTCGATCTTCTACCATGTTCCCTGGGTCGGTTAGGATTATAGGATGTAACAATCCAAGCCGCCCATACTGGCCTATGAGAACAGGGTAGCCTTGCAGTAGTGAACAACAAGAGGGCGGTAATTCACTACTAGGACATGCCACGCATCTAGGCTTGTCCTACCTTATGCTTACAACGCACCCTGCCCGTGGGCCTACCAGAGGGGTGACTAACATGAAGTTAAGGGAAGGTTTAGGGACCGGCAAGTGTGGGCACTTGCCAGTCAGCATGTCAGTACCAGACTGCACGCAGGTTCTGCGATGGCAGACCTTAGACATATTTTACCGGCCGCTTCTGTGGGTGGCACAACCAGTGCTGCAAGCCCACCAGCGGTGTTTGCATTTACATGCCCTGGCGCTCCTGGCGCACTTTACTGGGGTCTGATAGTAAACCAATCAATCCAATCATGGAATCCAACCAACATATATAATTTACATAGGGAGCACTCGCACCGCGACACTGGTTGGCAGTGGCACAGCGCGCTGAGCGGCCAACACCATAAAACACATGAGGCACAGCGACAAAAAGAGGGAGGGAGACTCACGCCAAGGTGCCAGGTCTAACACTAGCCATTCGCAAGGAGATTCCCCTGCTCCTGAATGATGGTGAGGACCCAAGGCCCCAGCCTGCAAACCAAGCCATGTTTTTTGATGAGGACAGTGGAGAGGAGGAAGGTGTTGACCTGCGTGAACAGCTCATCACCCGCTACTTACCCATTGTCTGCTGATATTGCTGTTGTCGTGAAGGGGCATGTGAGAATGTAGCAGGAGCCAGTTGTAGAGTCAGCCGTGTTTGGCAATGTTTCTGGGACAGGTCATTTGGGAACATCTACAGGACGTGCATGTTGACACTTGGCCATTGTGACATGTGCATGTTGAGTTATCGTGGTGGTAGGGGTTGTGTGATGTCTGTGATGCCACACCCAGACCAGTGAAAGTAGTTCTGTTGTGTTTCCCTAGGTGCCTTCAACTTCTCCTTACCTACATACAGCCCACGCTCTTGGTACATTGTGATCATGCTGTACATCCTGCAATGAAGACGGCGCAGACACGACAACATGTGTGTAAGGATATTTTATTTGCAATGGTAAGATGCGAGGGGGGGGTGTACATTTCCATTGGGGGGTGGGGTGGAGCAGTGAGTTGACAGTTGTGGTAGATGAGATAATAGAGTAGTCACCACATTGATGTGGTGACCCAGTCCAACAGACAGATGTCATTCACAAGGCAGTGTGGGGAAGGACAGTCCAAAAAGTCAATGCCGTGGTGAAGAGGGTTGCCGTCATGGCTGGCTCCGTGACTGGCGTCTGGCAGGTGCTTTGCCTCCAGATACTCCCAGGGTCTTCTAGGGATGGCCCCTTCATCGTTTGGCAGGGGGGAGCCCTGCTGCAGGGCCAGTGGGGTCTGAGGACTCACCCCTCTCTGTGGGCGCAGGGGAGGATGGTGAACTGTCATCGTGCGGCCCACCAGAGGGAGGTGGAGGTGTTGTCTGTGGCGCATGCCTGTCCCTCAGTACCGCCACTTGCTGGCCCAAAAGGTCCATGATTTGTCCCATGCGGGTGTCGATGGACCTCATCAGCAGGATGAGCTTGTACAACAGTTCGTCCGACCGGCCCGTTCGTCCCTGGGCCTGTTCGTATGCGCCCAGGACTCTGGTGATGTGTTCCAGGGATTGGGTCCCAGCCTCCTGGTGTCCGTGGGTGACCCTGCCCCTCCCACCTGCCCTGCTGCCATGGACCTGTTGCCTCACTACTGTGGGCACCCGCATCCTCTCCCTGCCCTCTTCCGTCGGTGGTGTGTGCTGGTCATCCTCTGGGACAGGGAGGGTGTTGCAGGCAGCACTGGTGGTGGCGGTGGCAGCACAGGCCGTGACAGCAGGGATCTGCTGTGAAGTTGTTGTTGGTGCAGATGTGGTGGGGGGACGTTGGGGTCCTGGGACCTGTTGCTACCTGGCACACCAGATGGGCCGGCCTCAAGCTCATCTTCCATGGAATCCTGGGAATCAACATCCGAGAGTCCATGTACCGGGGGGAGACTGGCTCTGCAGGTTGCTGGTGTTGTCCTCTGCAGTGAGTTCTTGGTCTCCTGTGGGTCAGGTGGGAAATGGTCATTGTAGTGCACCTGGCAAGCTTTGTGTTAGCTGTGTGTCATTCACTTTTTGTGCACTGCACAATTGACAGATCATCACATTGTTTACAATGTGCACTACTGTGCTTCCTGACATGATGCAGTGGTACAGGCATTACTTGTCCATGGTGTGAGGTGTCAAGGCATACCATGCGACCCGTGCACAATTAAGGATTACAGGGACTTGTTGCCATCTAGGGCCTGGCACACCATGTGTTTAATTGAGAACTCATTGTTTATTTGTCTGACCTGGCAGACATCACATATGGCCATGGACTGGCCATTGTCATCTCCTGCATACATTTGTCCTGTCATGTGCATTTCTTGATTTGTACCACCACACATGCTTTCATATTTTTCGAATGGTCCTTGTTGCACTTGCCCCATGGCGATGCACATGTAAATAGGTGCTGTGCATGATTGTGCCCTGACTTTCTTCTACTTGTGAATTGGTGTGTCACACTTTGGTAGCTGTGACAGTTTCCTTAGTTTACCTGTGTGAAGACTATGCTTGGCAATGGGGTAGGTATGCCTCTTTGTGCAATGAGAGGGCTGGTGTTGTCATATGGCACCATTTAATTTGTGACAAATGGGTGGGTGCACGTCCTTGCTGCTTACCTGTAATGTGCCCACATTTGGGTTTGTTATGTCACACATGTGTGTGTGCGTGGTGGCTGCTTGCAACCTGCTCAGTGGGGTCACAGTCCAAAATCATATGTCTACCTACCTGTAAGTTTGTTTGGTGTACTGAAATGGCTTCCAACTGCTTTTGGGTGGGGGAGTGCTCCATCCTGCTCAGGTGTGGGACAGAGGGAATATTGGTAGTAGTAGTGCAGGCCTCCCACACCCAGACACCCTCACTATGAAGATGGCTACCTACCTGTTAGTTTGATGAGGGTGATGTAATGGCTTCCAACTGCTTCTGGGTGGGGGAGTGCTTCATCCTGCTCAGGTGTGGGACAGGGGGATGTTGGTAGTAGTAGTGCAGGCCTCCCACACCCAGACACCCTCACTATGAAGATGGCTACCTACCTGTTAGTTTGATGAGGGTGATGTAATGGCTTCCAACTACTTCTAGGGGGGGAGTGCTCCATCCTGCTCAGGTGTGGGACAGAGGGAATGTTGGGAGTAGTAGTGCAGGCCTCCCACACCCAGACACCCTCACAGTGAAGATGGCTACCTACCTGTCAGTTTGATGAGAGTATTGTGATGGATACCAAAGGGAGTCCCGTGCTCTCCATGCCACTGGAATCAAGCTATCCTGGATGAAGAGGGGTGAAACCCCGAAACCGGTCCTAGGTTGCTTGTTTCCAGTCCAGGGAGGACCTGGCTTGGCAGTTCGGGCTGGATTGTTCCCATGAGGCACAGGGTTAAGACTGATTTGCATATGGCTGGGTTCAAACTGGAATGGCATGGTGAGCAAAACAATGGATTTAGGCCCAGATCTCTGTACTGGGGTGAATGTATGACATTGTTCTGTAATGTGATGGATGCCACATGCTTCTGGGTGGGAGTGAGTGCTCCATCTTGCTAGGCTGTGGGACAGGGGGCATGGTGGGAGTGGTGGTGTAGGCCTCCCACCCACAGACACCCTCCCAGGAAATATGGCTACCTACCTGTACGTTTGTTTGGTGTACTGCAATGGCTTCCAACTGCTTCTGGGTGGGGGAGTGCTCTCTCCTGCTCAGGTGTGGGACAGAGGGAATGGTGGGAGTAGTAGTGCAGGCCTCCCACCCACAAACACCCTCACTGTGAAGATGGCTACATACCTGTAAGTTTGATGAGGGTGATGTAATGGCTTCCAACTGCTTCTGGGTGGAGTGGGGGGGCTCCATCCTGCTGAGGGGTGAAGGGTGCATGGTGGGAGTAGTGGTGCAGGCCTCCCACCCACAAACACCCTCCCAGGGAAGATGGCTACCTACCTGTAAGTTTGATGTGGGTTGTGTAATGGCTGACACATGCTTCTGGGTGGGGTGGGTGGAGGGCTCCATCTTGCTGATGCAGTGGGACAAGGGGGCCTGGTGGGAGTTGTAGTGCTGTCTGCCTGTACACATGCCCCCATGGTAATGTTGGTAGCTATGTTTGGGGTGAATGGTAGTAGGTGAATGTTGGATCTGTGAATATGTTTTTGTGAGTGTGTGGTGCAGATGGATGGAATTTGTCCTAGGTGGTGTAGCTTTGTAGTTGTGCAAGACAGTACATAGCAGAGTGGTGGTAGTCATTTGTTTGTACTTACCAGCCTCCACTCCCCCGGCTACTCCGGTGAGACTCTCTGGATGCAGTATGGCAAGCACCTTCTCCTCCCATGGTGTGAATGGTTTTTGTGGAATGGGAGGGCCACCGCCAGTCCTCTGAGCCAGCTCACGGTTCTTGCTCCTCCTCTCCTTCACCACCCTCTTCAGATCATGCCACCGCTTCATGATCTCCTTTTTTGATCTTGGGGTGGTCCCTACTGCATGGACCCTTTGCACTATCCTTGCCCACATTTGTGTCCTTGTGGCTAATGGTGTCTGTTGGACCAGGCTACTAAAAAGCTGTGGTTCCACTCTGACTATCTCATCTACCATGACTGTCAACTCACTCTCTGTGAATTTGGGCATTTTCTGTGTGGCAATGGTGTGTGGTGTGCAAAGTGTTTGTGGGTGCAGGAGTGTGAGTGGTGGTTGTGGTTGTGATGTGTATGGTGTTTGTTGTGCAGGAGGGTTAGTGGTACAGGTGTGGAAGTGGTGGTGGTGCTGTGTGTGTGGTGTGGCTGGTGATGTTGTGTCCTTTGCCTCTCCTGTCAGCAGGGGTGTGTGTCCCTTCTCTCATGGAGTATTGCAAAGGATTGTGGTCAGGGAAGGGACTGGTTTTATACTCAGCCATGTGGGTGTGAGTAATTGGGGTATTGCTGCCAGGTTTGTTGTCCTGGGATTTGTATGTTTCTTTTTGCCATGTGGTTGTGTCATTGGGGTGTGTTTTGTGTATTTGGGGGGCATGGTTAGTTTTCTGTGTGCACTTTTTGGCCTTCTTGTGGGTTTTTTGCTTCGTCCGCCATATATTTTACGGATCGTCCGCAGTGGTGGCTGTGCTTTAGCTCTTCCGCTGGCTCTCCCATTCATCCCAATGTGCGACCGCGGCGATCGGAGACAGCGGTACGTACCGCAGGACCGTCGGGGATATCCTAATTTCCTGTGCGGTGTCTCCGCTATACTTGCGGAGGGTTGGTGTTTTTCTGCCACGACTCCGACCGCCGTGGATGGATTTTGACCATCTTTGCCCGCTACAGGCGGTTTTTCTTGGCCCCGTTCCGCCGCAGTCGGTGTTTTTTGGCAATTGATCCTAATTTGGACGCCAGTTTTCCCACGGTGCCGGCGGGAGGTTTTTTTCCACTTCCATGGTGGTCGCGGTGCTTTTCCGAGAGGAGAGGTGTGGCACCGCGGCCAGGGCGACTGATTTATTTATTTTTTGTAACAAATTTTTATTGACATTTTCAGGTTTATCGTGATGAACAACCGACAATCTTTCAATCCATTGGATTGCATATTACAGCATCTGGTATCACACATCACTTGTCGTAGACAGGAGAGTTGCTCGAAAAACAATTTGTAAACCCCATAGACTCTTGTAGTGAATATGTCACGTGAACTGGGGTATAACACAGGACGAACTGGGGGAGCGGCCAGGGCGACTGATGCTGGACGCTGGGGATCACGGTTCGATCCCTGGCTCCGGCGGTAGGGGTCTGCCCAGCACCATGCGACTCTGGGCAATAGCTCGCTTAATCTTCCAAACGGCCCCCAGCGCCGAGAGACCCCTTTGGGGGTGATTCGTGCGCTATACAAGAACTGGATTTATTTATTTATTTATCTTAATAGACCCCTAAGTATCTGCTTAAAACTACGCCGGCTTCGTTTTATGTAGTGGTCAAGCTGTAGATCTATGTGATTAGTGCGGTAAATTCTGGGGAAGACTAATGCCGCATACCATCTACCTACCTGATTGTGCGACAGCTGAAAGTAAGGTGATTTGCCACACACATAGCATATGGCTTTTATACTTACCTCTAGTTTAGCAAAGATTCTCACTTTAACTAAGTAACTACGCTCACATTCACTCCATCCCACTACTTACTCAGTCTCATTTGCTTCCACTCTTCTTATCATGCATATGGTTCCTTTCTTCCGGCGGCGTCTCTGTGGGGGTCCGCTACGTGGATCGACACAATGCGGTTCGGCGTCTTCAGCGGCGTCTTCAGTACCGGAGAGGTGAGTGGCAGTGGCCCGCAGATAGCCGGCCGCCATGTTCCTCGTCATTGTTGTAAGGAGGCGTTTTGCAGAAGCATATCACAGTCTGTCAGGAAGGATGGCAATACGCCCTAGAGCTACTTTTTTGCCATTTTCCCACAGCAGTAGCCTGCCTCCCGGGGTGACTGGTGGTTGCTGGCAGCCTCGCAGCTACGTTGGGACCGGCAAGCTGCAGCCCAGTTCCACCACCAGATCACTGGCAGCAGCATCAGAACAAGTTTCCGGGCACACTTGACTTCAGTAGAGGCATTTACATCTCCTCATTCTATGTGCCCCAAAAGGATTCCTCTATCACGCGCTAAGGAGTAAGGGCAGGGGAGACTAACGAAGATGGCCAGCAAGGTGGACAAGACTGGACCTACCCCAGCCGCAGAAGGGAAGCCTCAAGGTATTTCTCGCTATACATTAAGGAACTCAAGGGTAGATTTCAGCTTTGGGCTATCTAGAGCCGAGGACATATCCCCCCCAATAATTTTTCCTACATCTATTCCTACATCCACACGCACTGTATTTCCTAGCCCACTGCCTCATACTATTGAAGCAACTCCGATAGTTAAAGAGTCCCTCCTTGAGCGCAAACAAAGGAAAAAGGTTGGGAGAAAACCGATACCCCCTCTAGATCCTCTGCCCAGAAATACTAAAATGACTCCTTTGTTAAGATCATATTTTAAGGTTCAAGGGAAGGAGGAAAACTCTACACCCACTACTATGCCCCATACAACCATCCATAAAGAAATGGCATTGTTAACAATAGACCACAGAAATTCTAGAGATCAGGAGGGGCTCTCGCTTTCCAACCAATTCCAAGCTCTAGGGGAAAAGTTAATACACCCTGAGACTACATCAGAGACGGAATCAGAGGTCCCGCAAATAGTAATAGCTATCGCAGCAGAGGAGAATGCATCTGTCCCCCACCCACTGCAAGACACTGGAGGTCTATTGCGTGCCCTCTCAGAAGAGATAAAAGCCAGGCAAAGGCAAATCAAGCAAAAATTTGTGATGATCTTGATCATTGGCAGAACTAACCTAATTAAAATTACACTCCTCCCAAAATTCACCTTCCTGTTTAATGCGCTCCCCCCCCTTTTTAAGGCCAAGTGGATGAGGAAGGTACAGAGTGAGCTAAGCTGTTTTATTTGGAACAATAAAGCTATCAGAATAACTTGCAAGAAGCTGCGGAAAAAGAAAATTGATGGCGGAGTGACCTTGCCAGACCTCCAGATATACTGCTGGGCCTTCCAATTAAAACACTTCAAAAGTTTATTAACGGATAACTATCAATTGGGGACTTCCTGTTTTGGAGCCCTAACAGAAGATTTGGCAGAGCAAAGATCTGGGTTTCTATTCAAATTTGGGCACCCCTAATACTTTAAAAAGGTTCAACTCAGGATTTTGATCACGGCATGTAGAGTATGGACACAGGTCAGAAGACTTCTTGGAATTTCCTACTATTGCCATTTGGCCCCAATCTGGGAATCCCCGGGAATTCCAGCATGCATAGTGGACTCATTGGCAACACCGCTTATCCAGGCCGGAATCGAAAAATAGGGCCAACTGCTAGAGGAAGAGAACACCATCTCATGAGATCACCTTGCTCAAGAAACAAACAATACGCTCTCAAGGTTTAAATATGTACAATTAACAAGCTGGGCTCGTGAACAACCAGATGCAGGTCAGGCCATGGATTGGGTAAAAAAAATCTGTGACATTAATGTGCAAAAAAAGAGATCTCAACCTGGTACTGGATGCTGATACAAGCAGAAGATGGCACCCATACCTTACCAGAGGAAGATGGTACGGAGTTCTCCCTGCAGCTGACATACCATCTTTGTGGCAAGTATATATGGCTACTCTTTGGTCCTGTGTCAGATATGCCCCATTAAGAAGGAACCATTTGTTTACTTTCCAGAGGGTATATTGGTCTCCCTTGACATTGTCTAAAATAGGAGAAGGAACTAAGCATTGCCCGAAGTGCGACGACGATAAAGCAGATGTAATCCACATGTTCTGGCAATACTCAGAAATTCAACTCTTTTGGCAAGAAGTGGGTAGATACTAACTTTCCTAATGAAAAGAAGAATAGAGGTAAGCTTATCACTTATTGTCTTTGGGGTTTTAGAAGATAACAACCTTGTGAGGAGAGCTAGGAAACTCCAAGAACAACTTGGGGGTGAATCCTCTAGATTTTCCTTTCAATTCCTCTTGCTCGGTTATGCCTTAACTTCCTTTTCTTCATAACTAGTTCTGGTGGCTTAATGGACTAATGCGTCCACAGTAGGGGCATGTGTTTGGCCTCATGGTCACAGGTTCAAATCCCGGTGGATCTCTTCATCCTTCTGAGGTTGATAAAATGAGTACCATTGGGTAACGTAAACATCTGTTATTCAGGACATCAATGACAAACACAAAAAAGCTTGTAGACAATACCCAATTGCCCTGCTCAACCATTTATCTGTGAACAAGCACAAAGTTTCCCCTGAGAAGTGGCAGTACTGTACAAATGTTGGTACCTTCCAAAAACATGCTGAAAACTAACTTAGCGAAAAACATAAAGGGGAGCAGTACCCTGAGAAGATTATCAGAATGGCAAAAAAAAAATTAGCGTGCAATAATAGAGAGTCAATATCGAGGCCAATCTGTGTAACTACCTATTACCCAAGTTCAAATAAACAGACAAAGCTGATTAAAAAACATTGGAGCATCTTGAATAAAGAAAAACTAAAAATAGAAAAGCTTATATTTACTTTTAAGAGACATCAAAATGTACGGGACAAACTAGTACATATACGCCCTAGGAAGGTCACCAACTGTGCAGCAACTGTAGTGTATGTCAATTTCCCCAAATAATTTACAAATGTAGATTTGGGACTACAGACACCCTGGGAAATGAATAATCTGACAAACTGCAATTCTTGCAATGTGATATATATTCTGAGATTCCTGTCTAAACTTCGATACATAGGCATCACAACAAAAAAAATATGGATACAAATTGAGCACAGACATACAATAAGGTGCAGGAAAGATAACCCCAAACTAACAAGGCACTTCATCTAGAAAAGACATACCAAAGACGATATCGAATGGCATGTGATTGTGAAACTAAAACCCCTACATACCAACATGGGAAGGGCCGTTCTGAGATATGAACAACAATGGGTTTTCAAACTATGTTCAAATATTCAGGGGCTAAATGATGAAATACTCTGGGGAATCCTTGGTAGATTAGTACACATCTTGAACAAATAGGATTTACTTTGAAGAAATGGGCAATAGCAACCCCGCGCTATAAGTGGAACGGCATCAGTATCTATATTACACACTGTAACACTATGACAATTTTGTGATCCCTTGCAACGCACCACCCCACATGGGCAATAACATTCTATATAATATTGTGGTTATCTTCCCTAGACCTCATTAGAAAAATGAGTGACTATATTGCCTTTTGTAGTCCATTAGAGAGAAGTTTTGACCACAACTCCCATTATGTACCTTATGTGAAGAGGATGGGTATCATAATCACGAACAGAAAACATATATAGTTCCATTGATCCTTTTAAAATGGTGCCTAGAGACAAATGAAATTGGTGAGAAATGTTTGGAACAGGTCCCATTTAACTAAGTTCCAGGTAGGCTTAATCAGAAGCCAGCTTTGCTTCCCGACAGGCCAGTATGCACCGAAATCCATACTGGTCTGCCCCTGTGACAACACTTCTTTGCAGAAACTCAAGCAATTTACCTTTTTCTGCTGTTACTATGAGCCCTGTCGAAGCAGATACCTATCATCTATTCTCAAAACTCATAGATTTTGCCCAAATAGACCGGCATTTTATTTTCTTTGTATGATGTCTGTTTGTTATTCTGTAGGAGGCTTTTTTTAAAAATGCTATGTGCTGGCGCAATTCTATTACTTTTTAGAGTAATTTCAAGCCCTTTTATGCCTTCATTGTTATATGTTTTGGTAGCCAGGGCAAGCCATGATCATGTTATGCTATGGCGGTTTATTTCTTGTTTAACTTAATGGATGTGCGCTATTTGCGGTCCGGACCTTAACTGATGTTATCATGTGTTATATTGCTGCTGCTCTTTTATGATTATTCATAATAATTGAATAAAGATTATTTGATTGAAGGGAGGTAGGTCCTCCACTTTATTTCCTATCACAAATTAGAATAGAGTAGGGATCCTTCTAGAGCCCTGATGACTGCCTGAGACCTTGTATGGCTATGAGGAGGCAGACAAATGAAGGATCAGGTGGACTGCCACCCATGTACTGGATGCACAGCACTATACGATGTTAGTCATGTACATGCATTAATCAGAAAGACCAAAAGCATCAAAAACAATTTGAATTGACAATATTTATCTTGAATTAATTTTTCAAGCATCCAAAAATGATCTTATCTCATCAAATAAAAATTGAACATACATGCACGAAAGTCAAATGTTGTAACATTAACGTTTTTGTGTACATCAAAAAAATATAAACAATCACTGCAGCTGATAACAAATGCTGTTGAGATTACAAATCATGCCCAATGCATTTTGGGATTGCCATGAATGCCTTCTTCAGGGGCCACTGTAAAGAAAATAGAAAAAACACATTTTGTGTGACTGTTCACAGATTAGACTGAAAAAATGCTACAGATGCATCGTTGATTCGTTAATGACCATGGTGTGAAAGTAGTTCATGTACGTATTCGACCCAGAACGATTATCTACTGAGGGTGAGAAATGAAAGCAAGGAGAAGAAAGAGAAAACTTGTGCACGGTGATGAAAATGTGGATCGGGAAAACAGAAAGTGAACATGCCAAATGAGTGAAAACATGTGACCAATGACCAAACCATAATGTGAAACACACTTTTATAAAAGTCTGCTTGGTGCTGATGCTACAGCACTTACTTGTGAAAAAAAGGCTTCAAGATAGCTGCAAGTTGTAGGCTTTCTAAATCGAAGATAAACGTTTCTACTGACTGTAGCTCTAAAATGGGAAAGGGAGTTCTTGAATGTGCTGTGGGTATTTTCGAAAGGAAAATTGTGAAACAGGAAAACACCCTATGCGTAATGAAGTTACAGGTGATCAGCGACCACAATGAACAACTCGTGCACAACGGTGTGTGCAACGGCTTGTGTAGAGCTGTTAATTAAAAAACGAGAGTATCAGTATTGTCTGAATGGCAAGGGGACAACAAATAAGACACCTTCTGTGACTGTAAAATACCTGAAAGTGATGGTCAGCAAAATCTACTAGCCATGATTCCAGCGACTTAAAGTTAACACCGACGGCAAAAAATGTAAAGTACAACTCAAGCACTAGTTCTTAATGGAAAACCTCGGAATCCTGTAAGTGTAAATAAGAAAATGCGCGGTCAGTGTAACCGTGCTTCTACGCTCTAGGTGCTGAAAATGACTGGAAAACCTAGATCCTACTTACCAAGAAATGTTCTAAAGATTAGCTGTTCTCGCAAAAATTCAAACCGCTAGTCAGTAGAGTTATGCGGAGTGAACGCGAAGTAAAACATGGTCGTCTATAAATTGTGCCTTGATCGCGTTGCACGCGATATAGTGCGAGCTAACTAAACAGTGATGAGAGACTCTCCGTGAACAAGTGTAGACGTCATCTTGGAAATGGAATGAAATGTGTGATAACCAAAGCAACGAATGCAATGCTGAATGAAATCCTGCATCCCATAACGTGTGGAATGGAGTGGAATGAATATAGAGAAACTGAAGTAAAATAAAAATGAAAAATAGTGCAAGCTAAACAAAAGTGCTCATCCAATGAGAAAAAACGGGTAATATAATAAAGCGGGTGATGTAGTACAAGAATGAATGAAATGATGACAGAGTGATGAATAAGGACTATTTATACTGATCAGAGTGAACAGTGCCGTCGCCTTAATAGAAATAAAAATGCAAGTGATGAGTAGTGTAAAATAAAAGATGGGAGTGAATGGAAAACCAAATGATAATTTCCTGGGAAGAAACATACTTACAATCTAAACAAGCATTTACAATGCAATAGGTCTCGCATTTACGTGATTCTGAGCTATTGACATTGTAAATAACAATGCCTTTTACTTTTGTTTTCGTTTTTAAAACATAAATAAAAGGCATTGTCATTTACAATGCCAATAGCATATTAATTCACAGTGAGAGATAGCACCTCTGAAATCTTTTTCAGATATAATCTCAGTTAGCCTCTCTGTTTATGCCCACAGCCATAAGTTGCTCAGAAGCACTCACACTGTCTTCATTCCATAGATAGGGCCCAAGGATTGTGTGCAAATCCAATTGAGGGTAACTACATTATTTGTACTATATCAAGCTGAAAATAACGAATTTATGCCAGCAATAATCGTGTCCGGTTTTGGGGAAGCAGGTTTGACATCCCTCATGTGTCGTAGGAACGCCTGTGCCCCTCGGCACACAACTGTGGAAGCTCAGAATTAAGGGAGTGAGAGAAAAGAATGATCTCACGTCTCCTCTGAGAGCTCGTGTCTGCAAACACTAGGAAGTGTATGTCTCAGCTTTGGGAATTATGGTTTCGATCGCTGTAGTGCATCTCGTCTCACCTGTGAGCCTGACGTTATTGTGCAGTCAGTGTTTTTACAGGAAGACGCTTTGTGCAAGTGAATCCTGCTACTGCCCGACAGCACCTGTAACTCCCGGAACTGACGTCTTGATTCTCAGCACTTAACTTTCGTTTGAGCTACAGGTCAGCCACTGTCTGAGGAAATCGTGAGCGCAAGAACCGTGACAGTGTGAAAGAAACAGAGAGCAGAGATCAGCTATCTAGTGAAATGGGGCAGGAAGTGCAAAGGGAGGGTAGGGGACTATGAAAGTAAATCTAGGATAATGCAATGTCGTCTCTAAGGAGCTCCGCTACATGGGACTGCCTTTGGCATCCCAGTTAGCTGTGATACGATGCCATGCCTCGATGTCTGGAAACAGTCGCTAGCCCCCGGCACAGAATGACTCGCCACAGGATTGGCACCGCTCCTTGCGTGCCCGGGCTGCTGGCACCGCTCCTTGCGTGCCCGGGCTGCTGGCACCGCTCCCGTCCTTCTTCCGAGACTCAGGGGATTGGCACCGCTCCTTGCGTGCCCAGGCTGTGCTCACCACTCCTGTCCTTTCTCCGAGACTGGCTGTGAGACGGTCTGGCAGGCACTGCCACTGTTGCTGTGCTACGCCGAGCCTCACTCATCACACTTCCGTGCTGCAAGAATAGTCCAGCTACCTACCGCTTCCAGGTCCGCCTCCATAGGCGGAAACAGGGGCGAGTGTTCGGTGTGGCAGACGGCGCGGGCCACACATCATGTCCAACAGTTGTGACCCTTTACGTAAAATGTTACCACATAATCTTCTGTGGGCAATTACCGGATGCAATGTCTGCGGATTATAAAACACAGAAAAGTGCCCGCATTGGCCTTCTTAAATGTCACACAATGGACAATTCTCAGCATGACCGCAAATGTCAACAAGCAAAGGGCCGCCATTCTCCAGGCTCTTTCGATTAGAGGACGTAAAGGGACAGGGAGCTGTGCAGTAGGACGCCAAGAATCAGTCACGGGATAGTAAATTACACACACACACACTAGAGACAGGCCATAATGGGGCAGGGAACCCTGCATTTTAAACGTGTGCATGGAGTCCGGTGAACCAGGCGCCATGGCAAACAAGAAGGGCTGGGCGAGAAGGGAGGGGGGAATGTCAGCAACAGAGGAGCCCGCGAAAGTGAAAGTGATCGTGATTACGATCGCTACGGAGGAAAGACACATGGCGCTGCGCGCGTGCACGTTCACGTGCACTGTAGCTTTAGGCCACGGCAGCACTTTGAGAAGCCCACATATAAAATGTCTCTTCGAGCCTTTGGCTCGCGAGACCTAAAAGTTAGAGAAAGCATTGCATTTCTAATTTGTCATTAAGCCTGCCGGGCAATAAAGTTTGCAGCTACTTGGTCCTCCACACTTCTCTTTGTGCCAGTGACCTGACAGTGTCCATTCCAGGTTTCAATGTGAGTATTTCAAGAATCATGAATTTCAACTGAGCATTGGAATGTTAATGTTCTAACCAATGTTTCACGAGATGCGACTCAAGACTTTTAGTTCGTATAGAACTTTTGTGTTCAGAAATTCTAACTTTAATCTTATGGGATGTTTTCCCAACATAAAGGAAACTGCATGGACATTTGCTAGTGTAGATGACATTGCTGCTATTGCAATCACCATTGTATCTTAGTAAAATAGCTTTCCCTGAATGAGGATGATTAATAATGTTGCCCGTTATTACATTGTGACAATTTACACAATTGTTGCATTTGCGCATACCAGTGAATTGTTCTTTGTTCACTACGTTAGTTTGTGTCAACAAGTCCTTAATGTTTTTACTGCGCGTATATGCAAATAGTGGTTCATGAACAAACAAACCATTAAAGTCAGGTTCATGTTTCAGCAATTCCCATCTGGATTTGATAATTTTGCTAATTTTACCTGAATTGGTTGAGAATTTAGAAACAAAGACTTGGCGATTTTGACTGTTTTTTGGCTGTGTAGTAAGTAGTTCAATGCGTTCCTTTCCACATGTTTTCGTGATAGCTAGATCTAACACGTGATCCGGATATCCTCGTTGCTTACATTTTTCACATTGCTCAAACAAGGCTTTATCTAACTGCTGTTGATCTGATACAATTCTTTAAATCCTAAGCAACTGAGAATAGGGCAGGTTGCGTAACAGTGATGGAGAGTGAAAACTGGAAAACAGCAATAGATTATTCCTGTCAGTAGATTTGGAGTACACTGAAGTAACAAGAGTGTTGTTTTTTCTAGTTATTAATACGTCCAAAAATGATAGATACTCTTCACTGATATTATATGTGAACTTTATCCGCACATTTTTCGAATTCAATTCATTAATTAGTGTTTCCAGTAATGCCTTGGAACTCTTCCAGATAAGAAAAATATCATCTATGAATCTGACATAGAATGCCAGATTTGAACTCCACGAGTTGTCTGTAAAGATGTAATCAAACTCGAACTTAGACATGAATGTATTTGCGTAAGCTGGGGCCCCAGAAAAACCCATTCAAGTTCCGCTTGTTTGTAAATAAAAGTCCTCTTTCCATTGAAGATAACTGTGTTGCAAACAACATGTGAGAAGTTCTAAGATGAAGACTTTATTAACACCAATTTCTGGTAGTTGCAATAAGGCCCATTCACATGCCTCTATACCTTCTTTTACCGGTATAGATGTACATAGTGATGTTACATTGATGGTACAGAGTATCCCTGATGAAGAGAATTGTTCATTAGCATTGTTGAGGAGATGTAAAAAATGAGTGGTATCCTTAACATAACTTCTCCACGTTTGGACGAATTTCTGTAGAAAGTGATCTACAAATTGTCCTGATGGTATAAAAATGGAGTCACAGCCTGACACTATTGGACCAAATTGAGGATCTTGTAAATTTTTGTGGACCTTGGGCAACATGTATAATTTAGGTCTTCTGGGATGGGACACAAACAGGAAACTGCGGATTTTGGAGGTGATCCATGACATATCTTCAGCATGTTCCAAAATTTGCTGAAGAGTCTCTTTAATCAAAGTAGTTGGGTCTTGATCTAGCTTGATGTATGTTGTGGTGTCTTGTAAATGTAAAGACACTTTGGGGTCGATTCCGATCATGTAAAAAGGACCTACGAATCGTCGTACGGAGCGTTTTCTCCGTACGACTCGCACCCGGTAAACTGTCCCTACAACCTAGGAAGTACGATTCGTACAGAAAGCCTATTTCCGTACGAATCGTACAAAAGACCGTACGTGGAAAAAATACCTACGATTCTGATCCGGAACAGCTTGTACGCGACGTCCGAACGTATTCAGGCAGCGGTTTCCGGCCCAGCAAGTACGATTCGTCCCTAAGTCACTCCGTACGGCCCTTTTTTTACGGGAGTCAAACACAGCCGGAAAAGCAGAGTTCGACACGAACCGCTACGCAACGGAGCCCCAGTACGCGACGTACACGCCATGAACCCCATCGTACGTGTCATCCCAGTCCTCTTGGCCTACGACCTGGTGCACCGCACCCGACGCACACACCGCAGAAGGTGAGGGACAGGAAACATACCCCATACACAAACCAAAACTTATAATATGTAGGCCATACATTACCACCAGGCTCTGGGCACTTGGGGGGGCTTGTCCAGCAACACCTGCGTACCGCAACAACAGAAGTGGACTTGTACGGTGCGTACCACATGTACCCCTACGGCACCATTACAACAGTGGTACGGACTGTACCCACGCATGAATGCGTGGGTACGGTGCATACCACACGTACCCCTACGGCAGTATTACAACAGTGGTACGGACTGTACCCATGCATGAATGCGTGGGTACGGTGCGTAGCACACATACCCCTACGACATCAGTACTTTTTGGATACGAGGCGTACACACGCCATGAATGTGGGCTTAGAGGACTGGCCCAGCATGTCAACATCATATTGGTGTGTGTGTAGGTCCAGGCAAGCAGTGTACAGCTCCAAGGGGGTGCGTGGGTGGGTGCATATGACTCCCAGCAGTGGACAGAGATATGAGGGGTGGGTGCATATCACTACCAGCAGTGTCCAGACATATGCGGGTGGGTGCATATCACTACCTGCAGTGTCCAGACATATGGGGGTGGGTGCATATCAGTACCAGCAGTGGACAGAGATATGAGGAGTGGGTGCATATCACTACCAGCAGTGCCCAGACATATGGGGGTGGGTGCATATCACTACCAGCAGTGTACAGACATATTGGGTGGGTGCATATCACTACCAGCAGTGTCCAGACATATGGGGTGGGTGCATATCACTACCAGCAGTGGACAGAGATATGAGGGGTGGGTGCATATCACTACCAGCAGTGTCCAGACGTATGGGGGTGGGTGCATATCACTACCAGCAGTGTCCAGACATGTGGGGGTGGGTGCATATCACTACCAACAGAGGACAGAGATATGAGGGGTGGGTGCATATGACTCCCAGCAGTGGACAGAGATATGAGGGGTGGGTGCATATCACTACCAGCAGTGGACAGAGATATGAGGAGTGGGTGCATATCACTACCAGCAGTATCCAGACATATGGGGGTGGGTGCATATCACTACCAAGCAGTGGTCAGACATATGAGGGGTGGGTGCATATCACTACCAGCAGTGGACAGAGATATGAGGAGTGGGTGCATATCACTACCAGCAGTATCCAGACATATGGGAGTGGGTGCATATCACTACCAGCAGTGGTCAGACATATGGGGGTGGGTGCATATCACTACCAGTAGTGGACAGAGATATGAGGGGTGGGTGCATATGACTCCCAGCAGTGGGCAGAGATATGAGGGGTGGGTGCATATCACTACCAGCAGTGTCCAGACATATGGGGGTGGGTGCATATCACTACCAGCAGTGGACAGAGATATGAGGGGTGGGTGCATATGACTCCCAGCAGTGGACAGAGATATGAGGGGTGGGTGCATATCACTACCAGCAGTGGACAGAGATATGAGGGGTGGGTGCATATGACTCCCAGCAGTGGACAGAGAGATGAGGGGTGGGTGCATATCACTACCAGCAGTGTCCAGACATATGGGGGTGGGTGCATATCACTACCAGCAGTGTCCAACATATGGGGGTGGGTGCATATCACTACCAGCAGTGTCCAGACATATGGGGGTGGGTGCATATCACTACCAGCAGTGTCCAGACATATGGGGGTGGGTGCATATCACTACCAGCAGTGTCCAGACATATGGGGGTGGGTGCATATCACTACCAGCAGTGGACAGAGATATGAGGGGTGGGTGAATATGACTCCCAGCAGTGGACAGAGATATGAGGGGTGGGTGCATACCACTACCAGCAGTGGACAGGGATATGAAGGGTGGGTTCATATCACTACCAGCAGTGTCCAGACATATGGGGGTGGGTGCATATCACTACCAGCAGTGTCCAGACATATGGGGGTGGGTGCATATCACTACCAGCAGTGTCCAGACATATGGGGGTGGGTGCATATCACTACCAGCAGTGGACAGAGATATGAGGGGTGGGTGCATATGACTCCCAGCAGTGGACAGAGATATGAGGGGTGGGTGCATATCACTACCAGCAGTGGACAGAGATATGAGGGCTGGGTGCATATCACTACCAGCAGTGTCCAGACATATGGGGGTGGGTGCATATCACTACCAGCAGTGGACAGAGATATGAGGGGTGGGTGCATATCACTAACAGCAGTGGACAGACATATGGGGGTGGGTGCATATCACTACCAGCAGTTTCCAGACATATGGGGGTGGGTGCATATGACTCCCAGCAGTGGACAGAGATATGAGGGGTGGGTGCATATCACTACCAGCAGTGTCCAGACATATGAGGGGTGGGTGCAGAGGACTCCCAGCAATGTCACACTCCCAGGAGGATGGATGTCTTTCACACACTGCATGACACACCACATGTGGGTGTGAGGACATATAACACATGCATACCCACCCATGGCGGATGCAGCACAATACACATCCTGATTTCATGCCACAAGACTGTATAGTCATGTAACTGCATACAAAACTAAGATAGCCAAAGGGAACACACACTGTCACGCACATCCCAGGACTGATAGGAATGTCCAGCCACCAAGATGTTGTCTCTCATGGAAGGAATAGGGTTCAATGCCACTAGATACAATGCCCACAATTGTGAGTCAGGTACCCAAATACCCTGCATAACACGTACCATTTGTGTGTTAGGCCGTGATTACACACATGCATAGTGCTGAAAAGGGACAATTTGTCCCTGATGCCATTCCTACATACCCAAAACATAAGTACAGTGACTAGCAAGGATGGCACAGACGATTCAGCAGGAGACATCGGTGAGCAGGCATGGTGTTGGACAGGCCACACGAAGGACTTGCTCCCTCCCCGCACGACAGGGCCCGAGCCCCGGCCCGCCAGGCATAACCCACGAAAAGCACCTGTACCCCGTCTCCCGACGGATCTTCTGCCCTCGGACCTCTACTCATCACGGGGCCCAGCCCCACCGGCTCCCCCGGCCGGTTCAAGCCGCCATCTTGGGCCCTGCACCACGAGGCCGCGTGGCCTCGGCCCGACCCTAACCCCGGGCCTGGCCGGCCCCGACATCCCGGCACCACCTTCCACCCAGGAGGTGAGCGGACCACTTGGCAGGTCAATGGGAGAACGAAGTGTCAAGAGCTCTTCCCCCGCCAGGTGCCGATCGCCTCCAGCTCCCCCAGGAGCTGGCTCCAACCCCTGCTGGGTGTCTGGACACCTTCATCCCGGGCCCTCCGACCTCCAAGTGCGAGGGTCCGGACATCAAAGGGCGCCTGCCCTATAACTGGGGCAGCTCCGGAGCAGGAAGGCAGTTGTATCCTGGAGTCGAGAGACACCGAGAGAACTCAGCCTTGACGGACTACTGGCGCTGCCATAGCCCGCTCTTGTGAACCATCGTCCTGCCTGCTGGCGCTGCCGCGGCCTTCTGCAACATCCATCCTCGTCGGGACCTGCTGGCGCTGCCGCGGCCCGTTGTAACGACCATCCTCACCGGGACCTGCTGGCGCTGCCGCGGACCGTACATCGACCATCTTTCCGGGACCTGCTGGCGCTGCCGCGGACCGTGTACCGACCATCTCAACCGGGACCTGCTAGCGCTGCCGCGGCCCGTACCAACTAAACCACCAAGCTCGAGGATTGTGAGCTAGTCATCATCTCATCCGAACTACCTGACTGGTAGACAGACTGTCCCGCTACCCCTTACCCTGCTTTGAGAGACTTGAATCGAGGGGACCCCTGAGTCCAGACCTCCTTGTACCATTCAACCGTACCCTAAGAAGTGCTTATAAAGAACCCTGAACCTTATCCGTGTGTGGTATCCGTCTGTGGGGGGGAAGTTACTTGTCTGTACGATCGCTGGAGACGGCTCTCCCCGGAGACCTCTCCTCCTGATCCCGGCCGACCCTCCCGGTCCGTCTACCCTTTCTAACATTGGTGGCCAGCGGCGCGATCCGAATCAACGCGTAATCGTACAGAGAGTAGCTCACCCCACGACAAAAACACGATGTCAGCCAAAGATAGCAACTCCACCGAGAAATTCCAAATGGATAAATTAGAAGAATACAACCACCGCGAACTGAGACAATTCTGCATAGAACTTGGCATTGCTACCACCGGCCTGAGTACCAAAGATGATCTAAAGCACGCCCTAGAGTCGTGGACAGAAACTGGGGTCGCCGGACCCTCCGACCAAAGCAGCATCACACCAGAGGGGAACGCCACGGCTCCCGAGGAGCGGGGAACGGGCCTCTCCCAGGAGGAGATCCGAGAAAGAGAAAGAACCAGATTGCACGAGTTGGAAATGGCACGACTCAAGATGGATGGGGAACTCAAGTTAGCTGAACAGAAACTCAACCTCGAGCATATGCGGCTCCGAGATGAACGAGAAGAGAAGCAGAGACAGAGAGAGATGGAGGAGAAAAAAATAACGCTCGAGCACGAGCGCAAACTGGCGGAAATAGAACTTCGGAAACAGAATAAAGAACTGGGGGTGCCTGAGCGACCACACACCCCGGGGCCAATCGAGAAAAAAGTCCACATCCCCAAGGATGTTGTCCGCGAGTATGTCCGAGAAGACGACATACAAAAGTGGTTTAAAGCCTACGAGATCGCCATGACCTCCCACCGGATCGACCGGAGTGATTGGGGAGCCGGACTTTGGGGGAGGTTTATCAACGAGGGTCGCGATGCCCTACTGCAGCTCCCAGATCACCAAATGTCGTCCTACGACCACATGAAGGCTGCCCTCCTCACCCGCTACGGCCTCACACCCGAGATGTACCGCCAGAGGTTCAGAGATTGCACCCGGATCCCAGGTACAACTTGGGTAGAATACGTGAACTATTTCAGCCGTGCCTTCGAGGGTTGGATAAAGGGGAGCCATGTCACCACCTACGAACAACTCTTTAACCTGATGGTATGGGAGCACCTGTCGAACAACTGCTTCGTCGAGCTCAGGCAGCACCTCCTCGACAGTAAGCTGACTGACCCCCGGCAGCTCGCCGCCGAAGCTGACCGATGGGAAAGCACCCGAGTGGGCCGGAGGGGGCCACACGAACAGAACAGAAACAACCAAGGCCAGCACCGTCCTCGGGGAGGAGGAGGGGGCCAGGGGCGAGGGAGAGACGCCTTGCCAGCAACACCCGTGGCCAGCACCCCGCCTCCGGCTGGCCGGGGCAACCCCCCGTGGCGTCCTGGGGTCCGAGCCAACGTCACGTGCCACCGATGCCAGCGAGTCGGCCACTACGCCAATGACCCGAGCTGCCCGCAGAACCAAACACCCAAGCCCCGCCAGGTAGCTGCCGCCGCCCTGGGGGAAGAGCGATCATCGGAGGAACCAGAGGAGTATGAGCCGGCCCAGCAAGAGTGGGAACCGGCCGCCATGGTCCTGGCGTGCTTAGGGGGAAGAGACATGGTTCCGCGGGCTCCCCTACCCGCTAACACCAGGAAATACGGTCAGTGGGTGACCATTAATGGACAGCGAGCCGAGGCCTTGCGTGACACAGGCGCCAGTGTGACGGCCGTCCGCTGTCACCTGGTGAAGCCCGAGCAGATCCTGCCGAACATTCTCTGCCCCGTCCGCTCGGCAGACAACTCTGAAAGTATGTGTCAAATGGCCTGCGTCCCATTCGAATGGGGAGGGGTCTCCGGCCTGTTGAAGGTGACGGTCCGGGACGATGCCCCCGTGGACTGCCTCCTGGGGAATGACCTCGAGAGTTCCCCGTGGGCCACCGTTGAGAGAAGAGAGCACCTGGGGATGCTGGGCCTCCCGGACTGGGCCTGCATAACCACCCGGTCCATCCCTCGATCAGAAGAACCAGAATGGCCAGCACCTCCGCCCCCGGTCGCCCCAGTAGAAGACAACGACGAGGCCAGCCTCCCAGACCCGACGACCGAAGGGGACGCGCAACCCCAGGACCTTCCTGACCTGGCTCAGTGGCGTCAAGAAGGGGGGCCCACCCAAGAACAGTTCCGCCAGGAACAAAAGACCTGTCCCTCCCTCGAGGGACTCCACCAACAAGCCAGCGCCCAGAACGCAGGGGACTCCACCGGAACTCACTGGGTCTACTGGGACAACGACCTGCTATACAGCGAGCAAAGAATCGCCGAGCTGGGGGCCGGTCGAGTACTGGTGGTACCTCTCCGCTTCAGAGACTTTCTGCTCAACCTGGCCCACGATGTCCCCCTGGCTGGACACCTGGGCCAGGATAAAACGTACAGCCGCCTAGTGACCCACTTTTTCTGGCCGAAAATGAGGAACGACGTCCTGAACCACTGCCGATCTTGCCCCACATGCCAAGCCAGCGGGAAGAGTGGTCGGAAGCTGAAAGCCCCTCTGCAACCCTTCCCTGTGGTCACCACCCCGTTCGAGAGGGTGGGGATAGACATTGTGGGGCCTCTGGACCCCCGCACGGCACAAGGACACAGGTTCATCTTAGTACTGGTGGACCATGCCACCCGCTACCCCGAGGCGGTGCCCCTACGGACCGTGACAGCTCCGGTGGTTGGCCGGGCCCTAATGGGGATCTTCTCCCGGGTAGGCTTCCCCCGAGAAGTCGTCAGCGACCGAGGCACGAACTTTATATCCAAATACATGAAGTCCCTCTGGCAACAATGCGGGGTCACCTACAGATTCACGACCCCCTATCACCCCCAAGGGAACGGACTAGTGGAGCGTTTTAACCGCACCCTCAAGGGGATGATTGGGGGATTGGAAGAGCCCCTCCGTCGCCAGTGGGATGTACTACTCCCGTGCCTCCTCTTCGCCTACCGAGAAGTTCCCCAGAAGTCCCTCGGTTTTAGCCCTTTCGAACTCCTGTACGGGCACCCTGTGCGAGGGCCCCTCAGCCTAGTAAAAGAAGGTTGGGAGATGGCCCCCCTGAAGACCCCTCCAGACGTCTTCAAATACATCCTGGCCCTACGCAATCAGACCCGGCGCTTCAGAGGGATGGCCAAGGCGAACCTCGAGGCCAGCCAGGAGGACATGAAGAGGTGGTATGATCACAATGCCTCCTCCGTTGAGTTCGAGCCTGGGCAACAAGTATGGGTGATGTCCCCCACCGAACCATGTGCCTTGCAGGATAAGTGGACGGGGCCCTTCAAAGTGGTCGAGCGCAAAAGCCCCGTCACTTACCTCATCGACCTGGGGACCTCCCGGAACCCCCTCCGGGTCCTCCACACCAACCGACTCAAACCACACTTTGTGCGCTCAGAACTCAGCCTCCTGATGGCTACGGACAGTGGGGCAGAGGAAGACTCCGAACCCCTTCCGGATCTTCTGAAGACTCAGGAGAATGACGGCTCCGTGGACGGGGTCCGGCTATCTGACGCCCTCACTTCGGAGCAACGCCAGGGCTGCCGGAACCTCCTGCGGCAGTTCGCTACCCTGTTCTCCCTCACCCCCGGGGTCACCCCTTGGTGTTTGCACGACGTGGACACCGGGGACAGCCCCCCTGTCCGACACCGGGCCTACCGCGTACCAGATCGGGTACGGGCCTGCATACAGGAGGAAGTGGCCAAGATGCTCACAATCGGGGTCATCGAGCCCTCGGACAGTCCCTGGGCCAGTCCGGTGGTATTGGTTCCCAAAGCCGCTGCCCCCGGCACCGCACCTGAACTGAGATTCTGCGTCGACTACCGGGGCTTGAACGCTGTCACCCGGACCGACGCTCATCCGATTCCCCGAGCAGACGAACTGATCGACCGGCTGGGGGCCGCCCGCTACCTTAGTATCTTCGACCTAACAGCGGGCTACTGGCAGATCGGCCTCACACCCAGGGCTCAGGAACGGTCAGCCTTCTCTACCCCCGATGGCCACTACCAATTCAAGGTCATGCCCTTCGGCATGAAAAATGCCCCCGCCACGTTTCAACGCCTCGTGAACCAGGTCTTGGCGGGGCTCGAAGAGTTCAGCGCTGCCTATCTGGACGATATCGCTGTATACAGCCGCCACTGGGCCGACCACCTCCGTCACCTCCACGAGGTCCTACAGGCCCTCCAGCGGGCCGGCCTCACAATTAAGGCCGGCAAGTGCCAAATTGGCCAAGGGTCTGTGACCTACCTTGGGCACCAAGTGGGAAGCGGGCTGGTGGCCCCGCTACAACTTAAGATTGCTGCCATCCAGTCCTGGCAGCCCCCCGTCACCCAGACCGAGGTCCGAGCCTTCTTGGGGCTCACCGGCTACTACCGGCGGTTCGTGAAAGACTACGGCAGCATCGTGGGGCCCCTCACGGGTCTCACGTCCAAGAACCAGCCGAAGCGGATTAACTGGACCCCCGATTGTCAAGCGGCCTTCGAGAAACTGAAGGCCGCCCTGTGCACCGCCCCTGTGCTCCAGGCCCCCGATTACAGTCGGGAATTCGTGGTACAGACCGACGCCTCCGACCACGGCATCGGAGCCGTCCTTTCTCAGTTAAACCCCGAGGGTCATGACCAGCCGGTGGCCTTCATCAGTCGACGTCTCCTGGCCCGAGAACAGCGCTGGAGCACCATTGAGAGGGAGGCCTTCGCAGTGGTGTGGGCCCTCAAAAAGCTCCGGCCTTATCTCTTCGGTACCCACTTCCGGGTACAAACCGACCATCGACCCCTGCAGTGGCTGATGCAGATGCGGGGAGAGAACCCAAAACTCTTGCGCTGGTCCATTTCCCTGCAGGGAATGGACTTCACTGTGGAGTACCGACCAGGCCAAGACCACGCCAACGCGGATGGCCTGTCCCGCTTTTTCCGCCTCGACGAAGAGAGTCCCCAAGGAGATGGGTGACTCTCCCCGCCTTCAGCTGGGGGGGACGCATGTTGGACAGGCCACACGAAGGACTTGCTCCCTCCCCGCACGACAGGGCCCGAGCCCCGGCCCGCCAGGCATAACCCACGAAAAGCACCTGTACCCCGTCTCCCGACGGATCTTCTGCCCTCGGACCTCTACTCATCACGGGGCCCAGCCCCACCGGCTCCCCCGGCCGGTTCAAGCCGCCATCTTGGGCCCTGCACCACGAGGCCGCGTGGCCTCGGCCCGACCCTAACCCCGGGCCTGGCCGGCCCCGACATCCCGGCACCACCTTCCACCCAGGAGGTGAGCGGACCACTTGGCAGGTCAATGGGAGAACGAAGTGTCAAGAGCTCTTCCCCCGCCAGGTGCCGATCGCCTCCAGCTCCCCCAGGAGCTGGCTCCAACCCCTGCTGGGTGTCTGGACACCTTCATCCCGGGCCCTCCGACCTCCAAGTGCGAGGGTCCGGACATCAAAGGGCGCCTGCCCTATAACTGGGGCAGCTCCGGAGCAGGAAGGCAGTTGTATCCTGGAGTCGAGAGACACCGAGAGAACTCAGCCTTGACGGACTACTGGCGCTGCCATAGCCCGCTCTTGTGAACCATCGTCCTGCCTGCTGGCGCTGCCGCGGCCTTCTGCAACATCCATCCTCGTCGGGACCTGCTGGCGCTGCCGCGGCCCATTGTAACGACCATCCTCACCGGGACCTGCTGGCGCTGCCGCGGACCGTACATCGACCATCTTTCCGGGACCTGCTGGTGCTGCCGCGGACCGTGTACCGACCATCTCAACCGGGACCTGCTGGCGCTGCCGCGGCCCGTACCAACTAAACCACCAAGCTCGAGGATTGTGAGCTAGTCATCATCTCATCCGAACTACCTGACTGGTAGACAGACTGTCCCGCTACCCCTTACCCTGCTTTGAGAGACTTGAATCGAGGGGACCCCTGAGTCCAGACCTCCTTGTACCATTCAACCGTACCCTAAGAAGTTCTTATAAAGAACCCTGAACCTTATCCGTGTGTGGTATCCGTCTGTGGGGGGGAAGTTACTTGTCTGTACGATCGCTGGAGACGGCTCTCCCCGGAGACCTCTCCTCCTGACCCCGGCCGACCCTCCCGGTCCGTCTACCCTTTCTAACACATGGCCATTGTTGAAGGGATCTGTCACCAACAAAGGAAATGTGGACACAGGTCAGCACAACAATTGTGCAACTGTTTGCAGGGACGATGTCATGTGCCACAGAGGAAGGAACACTCCTTGGGACAATGTCTCCAAAGGAAATGAACACACACTACCAATTAATATTTGCACAGACATTGTGATGGCACACAGATACCATGGTCCACCTCATGACCATCATACAAAGACATATCTCAGAACCCTAACACATTACCAGAACACCAACTTCACGAACCTCATCACCAACATCAAGTACCTGAAATGCAATAGTGTTGAAAGTAAAAGAAAAGGCTTTATTCAGCACTGAAAAATAATAAATTAATAAGACTATGTACAAAGGCCAATGGCCAGTCCATTTTTCGAGTCCAAGGGTGGAGGTAGGGGACCGCGTCCACCCCTACCTTGCCTGCACAAACGAACCTCAAGGTTTGTCGACTGGGGGGGCATCATCAGTGGCAGGACCAGGCACCGCAGGGACAGGAGGGGGTTGGGTAGGTGTGGTGGGTGCAGGGGTGGACGTCTCCACCACAGGGGGTGGGGCAGCACCAAAGGTGGAGGTGAACATGGCACTGCACACTTCAGCTAGGGCCTCCATCCTAACCCCTGCACCGGAAGATACCCCAGGGCCAACGGAGGGTGTGGTGGCCGAGGGATGGGGTGCCTCGCTCTTTGGGGAGGGGGTTGACATGGGGGGGACTCAACTCCCCTGCCCTGGGACTTCCTCGCACGCTTGTGGGGTGGTGTCACAGTGGGGCTGAGGGCCAGACCAGCCATGTAGCTGTCCTTGGGTGACAGTTTGGCAGGGGAGCTAAGGGGAGTGGTTTTGGAGGAACTGGGTTGTGAGGACTGCGGACTATGACTGTGGCTGCGTGTCTGTTGTCTTCCCCCAGACCCTGTGGGTGTGTCTACATCCCCCTGAGTGTGCGTACCAGGATGTGTGCGCTGTGCCTTACTTGTGGGTGTGCTGGATGTGTCTGTTGGGGTGCGTGCCCGTGACTGTATGGGTGTGCGTTTGGCAGGCATGGGAGAGGGCAGTGTGGATGAGTTCGGGGTAGGGGGGGACGGAGCGCTGCAGGGCAGTAACTGCTGCCATCAGTGAAGAGTCCATGGAACGCAGAATCCTGCATTGGTCAGACATCGTTGCTGACATGCCCTCCATGAACAAATCTAAACGGTAGGCCCCCCCTAGGGTGATTAGAGGTCCAAGAGAAGGGGGGAAAAGCAATCAAAGAAATAATCTAAAAGAACTCTTTCAGGACCTATATGATTTTCACAGAGACTTAAACAAGTTCTCACCTGCCAACATACAATGAAAATTTAAACAGCAAAGAAGAAAGGAAATAGTATTTAGTAACCATTTTTATTTTTTCACTTTTTTTCAATTTAAGTGGAAACTATTTAAAAATAATATCCATTATTTTGTAAACACTTCACATATATTTTCATTTAGTAAAGTACAGAACATAAGACATTTATATTTGAATGTGCATAACCCCGTGACTAATATAACACAAGACAATTCATACTCTCAAACATACATCAATCATACTCATACCCTTAAAATAGCAACAAACATTTAGAGGTTTGGCATAGTCCCCCAAAGAAATTTGTAAGAAAGGAGACAACAATAAGCACAGTCTGTTTTCCGATAGTGCTAGGTCTCTAGGGACCTCTCCTCTAGATGGGAAGGGTAGGCCTACGCGCGTTTCGGTGAGGAAACACCTTCTTCAGGGCCACCAACAGGAGGGGCATCAAGCCCTAAACGAAACGGGGTTATCTGAATAACAAAGTACGCAAATAGAGTGCCAGTCAGGATAGTGGCGTTTATAAGCAATCTCGTCTGTTCAATAAATTTCAGGGCACTCTGCGTCCTTACGTATTTACATGAGTAGTGAAATTACTAGTCCGGAAACGTGTGGAGACTCTTGCAATCAGATTTGGGTTCTCCGCTGTGAGGTATCGGCCAAGGGGGTCCACTGATAGTGCTGCTTACATAACCCTCCTTTTCTTTTTTGGAAGGTAGTGAATTCACTACTCCAAATGCGTGAATATTCTTCTTAGAACAGGGATTAGGTTCCGTGCAATATGCTCTAAGCACCAGTACGGTTGGATCTCACTGCTGCTGATGGTGCCTCCATTTATCGCAGAGTGTCGGTCCGACTCAGTCATCACCATAAGGAGGTATATATGATTTTCACAGAGACTTAAACAAGTTGTCACCTGCCAACATACAATGAAAATTTAAACAGCAAAGAAGAAAGGAAATATTATTTAGTAACCATTTTTATTTTTTCACTTTTTTTCAATTTAAGTGGAAACTATTTAAAAATAATATCCATTATTTTGTAAACACTTCACATATATTTTCATTTAGTAAAGTACAGAACATAAGACATTTATATTTGAATGTGCATAACCCCGTGACTAATATAACACAAGACAATTCATACTCTCAAACATACATCAATCATACTCATACCCTTAAAATAGCAACAAACATTTAGAGGTTTGGCATAGTCCCCCAAAGAAATTTGTAAGAAAGGAGACAACAATAAGCACAGTCTGTTTTCCGATAGTGCTAGGTCTCTAGGGACCTCTCCTCTAGATGGGAAGGGTAGGCCTACGCGCGTTTCGGTGAGGAAACACCTTCTTCAGGGCCACCAACAGGAGGGGCATCAAGCCCTAAACGAAACGGGGTTATCTGAATAACAAAGTACGCAAATAGAGTGCCAGTCAGGATAGTGGCGTTTATAAGCAATCTCGTCTGTTCAATAAATTTCAGGGCACTCTGCGTCCTTACGTATTTACATGAGTAGTGAAATTACTAGTCCGGAAACGTGTGGAGACTCTTGCAATCAGATTTGGGTTCTCCGCTGTGAGGTATCGGCCAAGGGGGTCCACTGATAGTGCTGCTTACATAACCCTCCTTTTCTTTTTTGGAAGGTAGTGAATTCACTACTCCAAATGCGTGAATATTCTTCTTAGAACAGGGATTAGGTTCCGTGCAATACGCTCTAAGCACCAGTACGGTTGGATCTCACTGCTGCTGATGGTGCCTCCATTTATCGCAGAGTGTCGGTCCGACTCAGTCATCACCATAAGGAGGTATATCCTCCACTCTATTTGCGTACTTTGTTATTCAGATAACCCCGTTTCGTTTAGGGCTTGATGCCCCTCCTGTTGGTGGCCCTGAAGAAGGTGTTTCCTCACCGAAACGCGCGTAGGCCTACCCTTCCCATCTAGAGGAGAGGTCCCTAGAGACCTAGCACTATCGGAAAACAGACTGTGCTTATTGTTGTCTCCTTTCTTACAAATTTCTTTGGGGGACTATGCCAAACCTCTAAATGTTTGTTGCTATTTTAAGGGTATGAGTATGATTGATGTATGTTTGAGAGTATGAATTGTCTTGTGTTATATTAGTCACGGGGTTATGCACATTCAAATATAAATGTCTTATGTTTTGTACTTTACTAAATGAAAATATATGTGAAGTGTTTACAAAATAATGGATATTATTTTTAAATAGTTTCCACTTAAATTGAAAAAAAGTGAAAAAATAAAAATGGTTACTAAATAATATTTCCTTTCTTCTTTGCTGTTTAAATTTTCATTGTATGTTGGCAGGTGAGAACTTGTTTAAGTCTCTGTGAAAATCATATAGGTCCTGAAAGAGTTCTTTTAGATTATTTCTTTGAATGCCCTCCATGAACAACACAACCTGTGTGAGCAGTCTAGTGTGGTCATGGAGGACATTCAGCATCGATGCCTGCCCAACCTGCAACTCCCGCAGTATGTCCACAGACTCTTCACTGAGGGCAGCAGGGGTGACAAGGGCAGGGGGTGCGGTGCCTGGCACGAAGGAGACACGGTGGGACGCTGCACGGACTGGAGGGACGGGAGCAACTGGGAGGGCGGAGATGGGAATGGAGGAGGCGGGGACAGATGTGGGTATGCTGCCAGTTGGTGTTGCAGCCTCTGCCTCCTCAGGGAGTTTAGCCTCAGACCCGTCGGCCGATTCCGGTGCCTGGACAAGACAGGCGGGTCCCTCCCTTATGCCCCGGAGAAGGTCTACCGAATCTTCCTCGTGTGCTGCATGCTGCACAACATGGCAGTTGAAAAGGCAGTGCCACTCATCCTGGATCCGGATGAGCAGGAACATCCACCCGTGGAGGATCAAGGGCTTGCTCACGAGGCTAGTGATGAGGAAGAGGAGGAGGATGATATCCGGAGTCAGCTCATACGCAACTTCTTCTCATAATGGTGGGTCACTGGGTATGAGTGTGCAAGCTTGTAGCATTGAGTGGCATGTGTTGCAATGTGTGTGTCCAGCTGACTGAATGCAAAGTGACTTGGATGTGTGTTCTGATGTGTCACTCGAGTGATGATGTCATGCCACACAGTTTTGCGGAGAGACTTTCTTAGCAATTTACATGTGTCATAGTTTATGTTTGGTAAATGTCCATGTGTGCGGTGATAATTGTTTTAGGTGACTTCTTGTGTGCCTGTCATTCCCAGGTATTTTGCGCCTGTTGTCTGCTCGTGTCATCGTTGTCCTCCTGCTATTCCTCATGAGGATTGCAACGTGTGCTGAATCAGCGTTCCATGCACGGACATGTGGAAAGGTCAGCTTGGTAAGGTTTGCAGCAAGGCTTTTTTGTGGTGGTACGGGTTTGGAATGTGTGGGGACTGCTTCTGTGCATGTTGTGGTACCATGCATACATGTCTTCTCACCATGGAGCATATAACATGTTGGATCACTCCCATGACATGATAGTCACCCTTCTTGACAGTCATCTGTAGTGGAGTGTGGCGTCTGATGAAGGCATCAATGTGTGTAAACCTTGCCTCTGAAATATTGCAGATGCTACGGGTGGACATAGTGGGGGACATCACAACAACAGGCTCCATGGGGAATTACAGCCTCTCCGTGTGCAGCAGGATGTGTTTGGCTCATCCCCTTAACTAGTGTGCCAGTTCATTGGGATTTACATCATCCGTGTTGTGAAGGGGGTGTCCAGCGTATGTCCCACATGTTCTGTCAACTGACCTGTGAGTCTGTTAATATGGATGCATATCCCTTTGTGTGTGTATGTGGAATAAAGGTGTTCAGCACAATCCAAAGTGCCTCATCTCTGTCACTGCAGCTCTCTTGACAGTTTGCATGCGGCATCTATGGCACAATAGTCAAAGATTGAGCATCTGTGTGTATGTGTACTTTGGCAACATGCATGCAGTGCTTTATGGCTAATGATCTCTATTGTGCATGGAGTACCTGGTTGGATATGTATTTGTGCAGGTTGCTCCCCACAACGGGACATGAACGCCTGCTGATGGTGTGTCTCCTTTGCGCATCTCCGCATTTTGTTGCCTGAGCCAGTGGCTGTAATTTATGGTGATTATTCATACTTTTTCTCGTAGTGACCCATGAGTAACCTGACACTCCTTCCTTTACATACACCTGTTGCACTGTGCCTTTCAGACCTTGTCTCTGTGTGCTACTTTTTGCCTAATTTCTAACCCCTTCCGCCTGCTGCTGCCTCACCTGTGGCACCGCCCCACCGAGTGCCCTGATTCTGCAACCCCCATGCCTCAAAAATGCTCTGCCCTTCCCCTTTCACCCATTCGAAATGCAGACAGCAGCTTTTCTGTGCCACTGTAGCCCCAGCGCCGTGCCAAAGGCAGGAACATCTGCGCCTGCAACATGCACAGTGCACGGCCCTCTAGTCTTCACACAACAGGCTCATGCTGCAGCCACTCTCCAAGCAATGTCATCGTGACTTTCATCCTCCTGCTATCAGGCAAACCCTAAGCACACACACGACACCTTCGCATGCTGAGTGTGCTACTCCAATTGCCTGCACAGCGCTGCCCAGCCTACAAGACCCTGTCACAACAACCAGGTAATGTGCCTCCTACCCCACACACGCTCCGTCCACCAGCACGCCATTGGACTCTGTTACCTCATCAACACAACAGCCCCACACATCACCTTCATGACAGTCACCTGGACAAAAGCATCCTCAGCACATGACGTCTTCATTGCCATCTCAGATGGATACAAGATCACCCGCAGGGACGGCAACACCAATCCCGGGGGATGAATTGCTATTTATTCACAAGTACACCCTCAGAGTCACAAATCCGGGTTTGCTGCAACTCCATGGCAACCCTCAGTGTAACACTCCTCTACAGATCTGCAGGCCTACATCCACTATTCTGCTAAGCCATCAACATGTACATCTGCACGCACGCCCTCACCTCCATGGGCTACATGTGGCTAGGGGCCAGTAACTTCTTGCTGGAGGGGAACCACACCACCATCCATCATTGGTCCATCAACATTTGAATCCACGTCTCCGACAAGCAACACACTGCCCCACACCCCGCTACCGATCCCCCAATGATGCTTGATGTAAGTCACCACAGACAAGCTGTATGGGACACTCAAAACAACACCCCCGCCACACCCTGCAACCTCACGCACTGGATCAGCAACTGACCCAACAATCTTGCCACATTGACGGACTTTCCTGTGAAGCAGAACAACAGTTAAGGCACCTGGGACAAGGCAGACCTACTGGACTCCTACAGACTTAGCAGGACTCTTGTGCAAACCTTGCAACACAAAAAGCCATCATTTGCCCTGCAGCCCTGGTAAACACCACACACAGCCATCACCATATCATCAGCAAGGACAAGTGGAGATCCTTCAGACCATCACATGCGCACACGACCTAATCATCGTCTCGTATGCCATTGACACCCAGCTGCTCCTCAACCTCACCAAAGACCCAGCCATTGCCAAATCCAAACTTCAAGTAGGCATGAGATCCATTGAGGAATGGCTGAACATCAGTCACCTGAGGCTGGACTTGGACAGGACAGAGGTCATCATCTGAGGATTGTTCCCTTACAGCTGGGTCAACTCCTTGTGTCCCACTGGTCTGTGCACCGCACCAGCACCCAGTGGCCACGCACGCAAGCTGGTGTTCATCATGGACCCATCGCTCACAATTACCATGCAACTCACCACCATCTGTACCTCATGCTGCAACACCCTCCACATGCTGCAAATGACCCACAGATGGATCCACTCCAAGGCAAGACAGACCGTCCCCCTGGTCCACGACACCAGCCGGCTCATCTACAGCACCGGCCTCTACGGAGCACAACAGCAAAACTGCAGGAGAAGTTGTCCACATCCAGGGTGCATCCGCACGCCTCATCTGCAACATCCCCCGCCCCAGCCACATCACCGTCCATCTGAGATAGGTACAATGGCTCACTGTGTGCTGCAGGATCACCTTCAGACTCCTCAACCACACTCAGGAGGCAGTCCACAACCCCAGACCCAACACCTACCATGTCTGTCATCCAACACCCCGTTGGCCCAACTCCATGCAGCCCACCTTGCCATGGCCACCATTATTATTATTATTATTATTTCTGAATTTGTAGAGCGCCTGGTTACACTTACCAGTGTGTCCCCGCGCTATCAAGGATTACAGCAGCACCCACTCAACAAGACCAAGCGAAGCAGAGGGGTTATCCTTTGGGGAAGAGAAGTGTCTTCAGCTCTCTTCGAAATGTCAATTCTGATGGTTCCATCCGTAGTCGGGGGGAGAGGGTGTTCCATCTACGGGCAGTTAGGGAGCGGAAGGATCTCCCTCCCATCCTAGCCTTCTTAATTCTAGGGACCGAGAGGAGTCCAGCACCGAGGGAGAGCAACTGTCGAGCAGGAGTGAAGGGAAGGAGCAAGTTGCGCAGGAAGCCCGGGCACTTCCCCTGGACTATCCTGTGGGCAATGCATAGAGCCTTGAAATCAATACGTTCCTTGATAGGGAGCCAGTGTAATTTCTCCAAGGCTTTTTTTGAGGGAGCTCTTCTTGGCAGCCGAAGCACCAGGTGAGCGGCGGCATTTTGGATGGTCTGGAGTCTTCGATGGCAGCTTACATTTGCTCCCAGATATAGGACATTCACATAGTCCAGCCTGGAGGTGACTAGGGCATGGGTTAAGGTTTTCCTAGCGGATTCTGGGAGCGAATCGAGCGTCTTTCTTAGCTTGCGTAGAATAGCAAAGCAAGTGCCAGAGACACGCCGGGAGTGGTAGTCAAAGGTCAGGTTAGAGTCGATCCAGAAACCTAAGTTCTTCACCTGATCCCTTGGGATCGGCAGTGGTCCCAAGGCCTATGGCCACCAGGCCGAGGTCCAAACTGAGGGGGATCTGCCGACGATAAGTACCTCTGTCTTGTCTCCGTTCAGGCGGAGGCAATTACTGGCCATCCAACCTGAGAGGTCTTGGAGACAGGATGTGAACTTTCTAGCAGCCTGCTCAGCTGGCTGGGTCAGAGCTACAACCAGCTGAGTATCATCGGCATAAGTTACTACCTCAACCCCATACTGCTCAGCGATGAGCGCCACAGGTGTAACGTATAAGTTGAATAGGGTGGGGCTGAGGCTAGATCCTTGAGGGACTCCCTGCCTAAGATCAAAAACATCTGATCTGTTGCCCCCTTGCTCCACATAGAAGCTACGGTCAGTCAGGAAAGATTCTAGCCATAGCCACGCCTTTCCAGTCACTCCCCCTCTCTTCAGACACTGTAGCAAGGTATGGTGTGCCACAGTGTCGAAGGCGGCACTGAGATCAAGGAGTATCAGTGCTGCTACTTGCCCTTCATCCACATGTTTCCTCAGCGCCTCAGTGGAAAAGAGGAGGGCTGACTCCGTGGAGTGGTGAGCACGAAAGCCCGACTGGCTAGTGTGAAAAAGGCCGTTCGCCTCTATATGTGCTGTAAGTTGTTGGTTGGCCAGCTTTTCCGCCAGTTTGGAAAAGAAGGGTAGGAGGGAGATCGGGCGCAGGTTGCTGAGCTGAGTGGCACTAACTTGGGGTTTCTTTTTGAGGGGTAGTACGACTGCCTGTTTCCACCC
This sequence comes from Triturus cristatus, assembly GCF_964204655.1. Classification (NCBI taxonomy): domain Eukaryota; kingdom Metazoa; phylum Chordata; class Amphibia; order Caudata; family Salamandridae; genus Triturus; species Triturus cristatus. The sequence continues at coordinate 412,941,389 of NC_140585.1, read as the reverse complement.
AGGCGGAACCATGCCTAAATCAAAGGATAGAGACAGTATGTGTCTGACATATGGGGCTAAGAAGCTCATAGAACTAGCCAATATTCATCACATCCACATTAAAACTGCATGCAGGAGATAGTTCTCCCACCTCGCCAAACAGACCTGGAACTCCCTCCCCGGGCACATCATCATGACCCATGACCTCTACACCTTCATGATACTCTTCCAAATTGGTCTGTCTGAGCAGTATTGCAAGCCCCCCCTCAGCAGCTTGAGGCCATCACGGGTGAGTATTGGGCTCCATGTCTGTATTTTGTGAAACATTGTGACCCATGTGTGTCCTCGACCGGACTCAGATCCAAGTGTATGGATGGCTGGAGTTTGTTGTGGGCTCATGCTAAATGACTGCAACATAACATTTCATGTCTTAATTTTTTATTTATAGTTCTGGGGCATGATTTGTACACAGAAAAAGGTGCTATGCAGGGACCATAGAATCCAAAGTTCACAGGGGGAGATGGGATCGTTGGAATTTGAAGTCATCAGAATCCAGACCACAGTGTTTGGCATCATTGGTCAGACTGTGACCAGCAAGACCATGTGGCAGATGATGTCAGTTAATGAGGTGATGCTGTCGCACATGAAGGCCAGGTGCCAGGCCAGGTGACCTGGGAGATGTGGATGGGCCGCTGCCTCTCATGGTCTTTTCCGTGGACGACCCACCTTCCTCGCGGGACCCTCAGATGCAGGCCTTGACGATGCTTGGGACGCTCCGTCAGACGAATCCTCCTCCTCCTCTCTCCCTGTGGCTGGTGGTGGTCTGCGCCTGGTGGCACAGGGAGGGTTGCCCATGTTGTCGGCGATCCGACTGAGTGAATGGCTTATGTCCCTTTGAACCACCAGGAGCTCAGCCAGTCTTGCCTCCATCCGTCCTTGGTGTTCTTGTTGACTGGCGTGTTGCTCGGCCTGCTGGTTCTTGATCTCTGTGAGGGTCACCACTACCTGGCTGAACTCCCTGGTGTCACGCCGGTATGCCTTCATGATTTTGTGGATGTGTGACATACCGGCCCCTTCAGTTGGCTGGTCAGGTTCTCGCCTCTGCCGTCCTCCACTCCCACCACCCCTGCCCACACGAGCCTGGCCTGCCGTTGTGGGCACATCGGGTCTACGGGACCCCTGAGGGATGGCAGTGTCGGTGGTGTCTGCCTCCTCCTGGGTGCCCGCCGCACCTTGTCCCTCCTGGTCAGACTGGCTCAGTTGTTCACTGCGGGCAGGGCTCCTCGGTGTCTCCTGGGATGTGACAGGAATGGGGGTGGTGGTTGGCACAGATGTTCCTGAACCAGGTTCTGCAAGGGCTTGGACACCAGAGGGTCCAGGTCGGTCGGGGTCATCCGCGGAGTGTTGAGAGGCATCGCTGCGGATGGGATCAGGTTCCTCCCGAGCCTGTGACTGTGATTCTTCCCCCCCATTGTTGGGGGGATATTCATCACGTTGCCCTGTGTGTGAGAGACAGACAATGTTAATGCTGTTTCATGCATCATGCATGTTTCATACACATTCAAGTTGGCACTGTTCCTCCAGGTAGTTGTATGTGCCTGGCATTCTCCTCAATGTTCACTTGTGTATGGGTATGTTGCGGGGGACGGTTTGATATGTTCTCCTGAGTCTTTGACATTTCGATTTGTGGCTTGGATGCTTCTTCGGCTATGTATTGGTGTTGTGTTGCATGTCCATTGTGACAGTGGGTAAATCCATTGCCTGTCCTGGTGATGTCTGCTTGTGTAAGGGGTGTGTGTGACAGGGCCTGCTGGTGGGTGTAGTGTGATTTGGCCCTGGGGCTCCCAGGTGATGTAGCTGTCCCCCCATGGAGCATGCTGCCATGACAGTGAGTGTGAGTTCCTGTCCTAGATATCTGACCTTGTTGTCTTGGTGTTTGTGTTTGCACTGATCACAGGAGGGCCTTGTGCTGCCTACACCAGGGCCAAGTGTGAGCTTTCTTGTCATTACTTTCCCAATCCCTCTGCATTGCGCATGGTGCATGGGTATGTAGCTGGGCCATATGGGATGAGGGCAATTGTGTCTGATTTATGATTCAAACATGCGTTTTGTGCCACCCACCCTCCCAGCATACCGGACATCCATTTTTGGGTTGGTGCTTCATGTAGCATGGGACATAGCATGGCCTTGCTTTCTCAATGGGGCATACACATGTTATTGGCATTAGCGTAGTTTTTGGCTGTGGTTCTGGCCTGTGATGGCTTGGGGTAGTTGCATGCATTAGGTGTAGTTGGGGTGTGGATGCCATTACCCCCATATTACGTAAGTTGTTTGTGTACTCACCAGGCTCTGCAACTCCTTGGAGTCCATGTACTACCACCGGCGGAAGCATGGCCATCACCTTCTCCTCCCAGGGATGGTAATTTACTGGTCTGCGGGGCGCACCACCTCCAGTGATGTTGCCCTGGGCGTAGTCCTCATTCATTTTGCGCTTGACCGCCCTCCGCAGATCTTACCACCTGGCTTGGCATTCATTCCTGGTCCTTCTGACGGGTGCAACAGCATTCACCCTATCGACAATCCTCTGCCACAGGCGTGATTTTTCAGCTATGCTGGTCTGTCTGACCAATGTTTCAAACAGCTGTGGCTCGACTCTGATGACTTCATTGACAAGGATCTCCAGCTCCTCCCTTGTGAACTTTGGATTCTTGTCTGTGGGCATGGTGTAGGGTGAGGGTGTGGATGGTTGTGGGTGTGTGGGTCTGAATATGACGGTGTGGGTGTGAATGTGTGGAGGGGGTATGTGTGAAGGAGGTTGTGTGAAGGTGTATATGTTAAGGTGGATGGGTGCTGTTGTTGTGCTCTGTAGCTGCAGTGAGTCTGTTGCAAAGGCTCATGGTTTGTGTGTGTGGGCCCTTTTTATTGGTCCATTTGTGGGTGTGGCTCAGTTTGAATTTTTGGTGGGTGTGTTATAAGGGGTGGTTGTGAGTTTGCCCCTCTGTTTGCCTGTTTGGATGTGTCCAGGTCAGTCCTTTCCATTTTTTGTGCAGTGTAGACGTGTTTTGTGGTGTTGTGCGAGTCGAATAGACCCTCCTTGTGCTGTTTTACAGTGTCCGTGGTTCAGTACGGTACAGGGGTACAGACACACACCCCCATGCGTTGTGTATGTACGGTGCTTACACTGCCATTGCTAGGTACGGTGCATACACCGCCATTGCTATGTACGGTGCGAACACCCCCATTGCTATGTACGGTGTGTACACCGCCATCGCTTATGTACGGTGCGTACACCGCCATCGCTATGTATGGTGCGTACACCGCCATCGCTTATGTACGGTGCGAACACCCCCATCGCTATGTACGGTGCGTACACCCCCATTGCTATGTACAGTGCGTACACTGCCATCGCTTATGTACGGTGCGTACACAGCCATTGCTATGTACGGTGCGTACACCGCCATCACTTATGTACGGTGCGTACACCGCCATTGCTATGTACGGTGTGTACCCCGCCATCGCTTATGTACGGTGCGAACACCCCCATCGCTATGTACGGTGCATACACCGCCATCGCTTATGTACGGTGCGTACACCGCCATTGCTATGTACCGTGCGTACCCCGCCATCGCTTATGTACGGTGCGACCATCCCCATCGCTATGTACGGTGCATACACCCCCATTGCTATGTACGGTGCATACACCGCCATCGCTTATGTACGGTGCGTACACCCCCATTGCTATGTAAAGTGCGTACCCCGCCATCGCTTATGTACGGTGCGAACACCCGCATGGCTATGTACGGTGCGTACACCTCCATCGCTTATGTACGGTGCGTACACCGACATTGCTACTGTACGGTGCGTACACAGACATTGCATATGTACAAGTCATTCCCCGTGTACGGGACGGACGTTTTCCGTACAGATCGCAAATCGGAAAGCCAGTCCGGATCGTACTAGTACGGTCAGACTGCATTTTTACGATTCGTATGGAAAAGTGTCCGGGTACGTCTCGTACAACTTTTCCCGATCTGATTCGTACGGAACGGGCTGATCCGTATGTACTTTTTCCCATACGAATCGTACTTCACGGGTCGGACGTGACTTGTACGATTCGTATGGAAAAAATACGGATACGAGTTGTACGCGAAAAAAAATACAGGATCAGAATCGGCCCCTAAATGTTCATAGAAAGCTCTGTGAGGAGGCAGAAACATGTTGGCAGAACAGGGGGACACAAAGGTCTTTATACCTAGTAACGTCCTCTGAATATGCTTTGCAGTGTCTTTATCCATACCTAAGGTACCACCTAATAAAGGCAATCTTTTTGGTTTACTTTAAGGTATTTGTAACACTTTAAAACTGGATCCCTGGAACATTTTCCATAATAATAATATTTTAAGAACTCCCTCAATAAACTATTGAGGTTGACTCCACGCTGGTAGTACTACCTTACCAGGGTAGGATGAGGTAGCTGATGATGAAGCTTGCCACATTACGTGGTCGAGACCCCCCCTCTTCAAATATCTTAAATACTCTGAGTTAGAGTGATCATCTAGGGTAACCATACAGGAACAAAGGAAAGGGTACAAGTGACCCTACTCCCTCCTTAAATAGGTCACCGCATTTCTTTGTGGTGTTGTATGAAATGAGAAGAATGGATGACAAAGGTCAATGACCGTAATCCACTCCGCTTCTGGGAGAATTTGGAACCAAGTACAAACTGACTACAGATTCCGGTACCTGCAATCTGAACTCAGCGTATGCTGCTTGGGTTTTCATGGCTACTCCATCTACAGAGCAGGGCCCTTCCCAACAAGTTTACAGGACTTGAATCCCATAGAACAAACTGGTGGTTCTCTTTGATGTCTTCAATTTTCACTGGAATTAGGGTGGTAAGTCGATTTGTATGCTGCTGATTTGTGATGCCAACAACTTGGACCACCTTTTGGAGAGGGGTAGATTTGGAACCTCAACTGTTCTAACTCTTGAACGAGTGGCTCCTGCCTCTACAAGAAAGGATAAATTATGCCAATTTACCTCTCCATCTACATATAGGCTACTCTGACCTACATCTATGGCTGCGTCAAGCACAAATTTGTCCTCCCCCCTCAGGCACCGCCATTGGAACTGTTCAAACTCTGTGGAACTCCCAAACATAATGGGAATCAGGGCAGTCTAGTGTGTAAATGGGATGTGTGGAACTTTGCTGCTGGGTTGGAAATGGGAATTCCCTCCTTACATCTGCATGGCCTCAAGAGGATTTGGTGACTACCCTGTTTTTTGGCTCTTTAAAGTCGCCATAGGGGTTTTGGGTAGTGGGAGAAGCTCACCCTGCATGGCAAAATTCACAGACTAAGCATCGATTATTGCTCAATCATGATTGTAGCAGCATTCCTGCTTCCAATTACGTACCTTGTTACAGATGTGACAGTGCACAACCTTCTTTAAAGAGCTTATGTTCTTCCTTCCCCGACCTATTCCCATTCCTTGGGCATTTCTTTCAAATAACATGGAGACTCCTTGAATGTTTATTCCTACACTAGGGTCAATATCTAGTCATGGACTGAGCAATTGTAACCTTCTCACACCTCCATTCTGCGCTAGCTGGCTCTGTGTGACCATGAATTTTTTATTCAGCCCTCTTCACATAGCGTCCAGCGTGTCGCTACAATATTTGGCTTACTGCATATTTTCATCTATGGTCATTGCGACCTGGCAAAATAAACCTTCTGCCAGGCACAAACCTGCCTTTTTCATACCTAGGGTAGGCCGTAAACAGCCCATTGGGCAGGGTGCAATGTATATAAAAAGTGGAACATGGAATTTTAAGTTTTAAGTGTCCTGGTACTGAAAAACACTTTCATTTGTTTTTCACTACTTGAAGGCCTACCTCTCCCATAGGATAGCATAGGAGTTACCTTATTATATTTAATAAGCTGTAACTTCCGAATGGGAGCAGTTAAATAGTTCAGGTTTGGTGTCTTTGGAATCGTAATGAAAAATCCTCTTTTATGGTAAAATCAAATTTTAAATTACAATTATGAAAATGCCACAATTAAAAAGTTGACATTTTCTTGCCCTAACAAGTTAGTGCTTGCAGCCTCTCTCTGGGTCACATGAATGGGTGTAGTTGGCAGTTGGTCTTTATGTATTCCCCCTAGACAGCTACACACGATAGAGGGTTCACTGACAGAATATCTATGTAAAAAATATAGAAGTAAAAAATATAGATAAAAAATATAGAATGTAAAAATATCGACTCCCTATACTTAAACAGGTAAGTACAAAAATATCAACAACAAAATATATCGATATAAAAAATATAGTTGTACAAAGTATAGATTTTTATATATATATATATATATATATAAAATAAATTAATACTTATTAAATATGTTACATATTAGAATTAATATAAAAAATAAAGTAGATTTAACATAAATTTTAACAAATATATCAAATAAACATAATTTAAAAAAATTCTACGCACATACATAATAATTAATATATATATTTACTTTAAAACAAATTATAAGCTAAAAATTTTATTTTATTTTATACATTTACAATTATGGAAAAATTACACACATATATATGCACAATAACATAAAATCTAATTAAAAAAACACATTCTATTATAAATTAAAACATGAAACTATTTAAAAAGCTTTAAACTTTAATTTCCCACTCCAGTGAGTGCAACAGTAGGGAAAGTGTTGGATAGCGGAGGGGTAAAACTTACTATTCCCACTCCAGTGAGTGCAACAGTAGGGAAAAAGTTGGATAGTGGAGGGGTAAACATTACTATTCCCACTCCAGTGAGTGTAACAGTAGGGAAAGTGTTGGATAGCGGAGGGGTAAAAATTACTATTCCCACTCCAGTCAGTGCAACAGTAGGTAAAGTGTTGGATAGCGGAGGGGTAAAAATGACTATTCCCACTCCAGTCAGTGCAACAGTAGGGAAAGTGCTGGATAGGGAAGGGGTAAAAATGACTATTCCCATTCCCGTAAGTGCAACAGTAGGGAAAGTGTTGGATTGTGGAGGGGTAACAATTAAAATTCTCACTTCAGTCAGTTAAAAATTAAAAACAAACAAAATATTAAAAGTATCAAAAATATTTAAAAAAACAAATAAATAAAAAATATATACATATTTAAAAAATTAAAATACAAATATATTTAATATTAAATTTTTAAGAAAGACATATACCATTAAATAGATATGACAATTACCTACAAATCTTATATTAAATAAAACAAAAAATAATTTTCAAACCAGGAAATATTTTTAATTAAAAAGGATTTCGAAACAAAACCATTAATTATTACATAAATTAACTTTTTTTAATTTCCTTCCCTATAACATCACACAATTCACAATCCACATCTACATTTGTTTAAAAATGTACTTTCTTAATTAACATAATTATTACCTATTAAAGAAATATTAATATTTAAAAGACAAATAGAAACTCATAAAAATGAATTAACTTCCCACACTTTACACTTATAATCCCCACAACCCACAGCTAAAATTAAACTGTAAAAAAATTATTTACACAATTAAAACTTATTTTCAATAAAAAAAACTAATTGTATTTAACAACTAATTATAGTACATAAAATGTATTCACCCCCCACACTGTACCCCTATAAAAGCTAAACCCACACACAAAAAAATAAACAAACACCCTAATTGAATATTCATTATTTAATTTATATTAATGATCACTAATTATTAATTAATTAAACATAAATTACTTCCCACCCTTTACCCCTATAAACACTAAAACCCACACCTAAAATCAATTACAAAATTTCCATATTTAATTTTCAATTAATTAATATTAATGATCTTTTTTTTTTTTTGTCCTGATCTCACCTATAAACAGCTTGCAGATCTTATCCGGCCTTTGTTTCTGACGGGGCACCCTCCGACCGCCTGCATTTGTTTAGGTTATCCAGTCAATCCCCATTTTAGTCAGGGATTTAGGTGTTAATCATAGGACCATGATCCTTATCAACCTTGTTTTCAGAATAATCTCAGTTCTCCACCCATTTTTATAAATGGTGACCAATGATTAGGGGAACTAGCACTGGTACCTATTGTTTCTAGTCGGGCCATTGCAAGTGCAGATTTTAACCAGTCTTCGGTTTTCGGGGGGGAGGGATCTTTCCATTTAAGACATATTTCCTTACGGGCCAGCAATATCAGACACAGCAGTAAACCTCTTTGCGGCTGCTCCAAACATGCAGTGGACACCCGATCATTAGCAAAAAAGACCAAAGATGTATTCAAAACGATATCAGTTTCAAAGGTCTTACATAGATACATACACACCCCTGTCCAATATACTTCCAGTTTGGAACACTCATAGAAGATGTGTATATCGTTGGCTTTGGGGATCAAACACCTGGGGCATTTCGGTTCAGGAGTAGGTGCAAATTTCGAGATTTTTTCCGGGGTATAGTAAATTCGATTGGTAACAAAAAAATGATTTTTCTTCAGGCTGGCTGATTTAGTATATTTATAAAGCAAATTCAAAGAAGGTTCCAGAAGATGCCCTATATCAGCTTCAAAGACAGAGTCGTTCCATACTGACACCTGCTGTGGAATATCCGCATCGTCTGCATTTATCAAAGACCTATACCAGATTGAAATTTCCTTCTTCAGATGTTGAGTAGTTTTAAGCATAGCCTCCACCTCCCTGTTACCCCTAACATTTTCCTTTTCCATTTCAAACCAAGATTTTAACTGTATAAACTTAAATTTTGATAACCCCAAGCCTTTTCTTACTTTTAATAACTCCCAGGGATGTTTGCCATTTTCATCCCCCAGATCCGACCATTTCGAGATTCCCGCTCTTTTTACTGGGACAGCCAAACTATCCTGAAGACAGAGTGGAGTCCCAGGAGAGTCCCATATCGGAGCCTGATCGGAATAATTACCTATCCCACATCTAGTCGGATGTTATACCAAACTTCCAGAGCGTTTTTGAGGACCTTTAGCCTTACTCTTTTAAAAAACATTGGTGAACCAAACTTATAGAGAAACCCGGCCACGCCCCCCCTCCTTCAGTAGTGACCGACTCCCCTAACAGTTTACCCCAAGCACTAGCTGTTGGTTCGGTCAAGAGCATCCTTTAAATTGAAAAGCAACCAAATACCAACGAATATCGGGAAGGGCCAATCCCCCTTTGGCTAAACGGCACCTCAGTTTTTTCCACGATAACCTCACACCCTTCTCCCCCCAAATAAAACTCCCAATTTTACTTTGCACCTTGGATATATAATGCTTGGGAAATCTCAGAGGAACCGCATTAAACAGATATGTTAGCTTCGGGAGAATGATCATTTTTACTAAATTCACCTTCCCGAAGATGGTTAAGGGAAGGTTCCCCCACCTTGCAAAAAGCTGGTCTATTTCCTTTAAAATTTTCTCAGAATTGATGAGTGGGATTTTTTCAAGATCCTTCACTATTATAATACCCAGATATTTAAATTTTTTACTGGTAACCCCGCTCCACTGATCAATATTCCAGCACATAACCTCAGTCTAGGTGGAGTTAGCCAAATAACCAGAAATTAAACCAAACTCCTCCAATAAAAGCCCAACCTTTAACATTGTTATCTCAGGGTTATTTGTATATATTATTATATCGTCCGCGTATAGTGCAATTTTGGACTGATATTGCTGAGTCTTAAAGGGAGGGATAGACTCTTCTAACCTTATAGCCTGAGCCAACGGCTCAATATACAAATCAAACAGCAGGGGTGAAATAGGGCAGCCCTGCCTAGTCCCTCTTTGAATTTCAAAACTGGAAGTGAGTGAGCCATTTATAAGAATTCTTTGCTGAAGCACACTGGTAACATCCTCTCAGGGTGTGGATAAAAATTGGACCAAAACCCATTTCCTCCAATACTTCCCAGAGACAGGTCCAACACACCCTGTCGAAAGCCTTGGCAGCGTCTAACGCGACCACTGCCAAGGGTTCCGTCCGTGTAGTTTCCAGGTCGATATTTCCAATAAGGAGCTGAGTCTGTTCCTGAATATATCTCCCATTAATAAAACCTTTCTGGTCTGTATTGACCAGTCCTGAGGCTGATTTGCCCAGTCTCCCTGCCAGAATGCCCATAAAGATCTTATAATCTGCATTAAGCAGGGAGATCGGGCAGTAAGAGTCCGCTTTTGCAGGATCCTTCCCAGGCTTGAGAATTAACACAATAGTTGCCTCCCTCCAGGAACTTGGAATTTGACCTGTTAGATTATAGATTGAACAGAACAGGGATCCCAAAACTGGGATTACCTCCTCTGACAGGAACTTGTATACTTCATTTGGCAGGGCATCTGTACCCGAGGCTTTGTTGTTTTTAGAGATCTTTATTTGAGTTCTTATCTCCTCCAATGTAATCGGAGAGTCGAGGAAATCTTTACTGGCCTGGGTTAGCGAAGAGAGTGATTTAGTGCTCAACCAGGCGCGAATTTGTTGTTTGGAGGGGAATAAATTCTCCCTATAGAGATCTCAGAATAAAGTGGGCAGGGAATTTTGTATGTCATCTGTATTAGACGGTTTATCCCCTTGAGTATTTATCTCCAGCTCGCCGATGTTGTTTTTCGAGCGGTCAGATCTAGCTTTCCACGCCAGGAGAGCACCAGCCTTCTCCCCATATTCATAATTCTCCATTTTCTTTCTTTCCCATTGGGCCTTACACTTCTTTTCTAGTATTCCTCAATAATCTTGTCTAGCCTGTTCAAGTTCCGTCTGCACCTTATCTTGTCTTTCAGGAAACCCTGATGACTTGAGAAGCTCGAGTTCTAATAAACTAATCTTTTCCTCTCCTGATTTCAATTCCCGTCCTTCAGCACTATTTTTGGAGCTAATGAGGCTGTGTAATCGGCCTCTCAAACTAGCCTTAAAGGCATGCCAAACAACCGCTATGGCTGCTGAACCTATGTTGAAGTCAAAAAACTCCAAAGATGACATTTTAATAGCCTGAATTATTTCTGGATCGTCTAGCCTTCCCCTGATAAGTGTCCATCTGGGTTGAATCTTTTTAGTTACGTTTTTAATCACAAACAGAACTGGGGCATGGTCCGATAAATGACTGGGAAGGATAGAGATATCTGATCTTTTATCAAGTAAGCTCTTACTGGCTAACAGATAATCAATCCTGGAAGAATGATGGTATTTCTTACTCAACGTTTCGTAAACTTTACTCGACAGTAAGTCATAAAAGTATCACAGATATACATAAAACATATTACAAGCCAATAAAAACAAGTTTATAAATAGATAAAATTATAAAAAGCAATTAAACTACATGTGATTAAAGTCGAATAATTTTTAAAAGTAGGGATGGAAGAAGGATCACCATAGCTCAATTAGTTATACCTGGGGCAAGCCTCCATATCCTAATACTAGTCGGATTTCATATACCTAACGATCTTCCTTAGCTCGAATTAGCCATGCCCATTTCAGGAATTTTGCCATGGCTAGTGAAATTGGAAGGCAAGGGTCAGTGCATAATATTCTTAGAGCCTCCTCATGTTTACGTAAACCAATGAGACGGCATATAGGTTTAATCCATTTATTTCTTGGGGCTGCATATAATGGGCAAAAAAACAAGAAGTGGCTCATCGTCTCTTTCTTATCCTTACATTTCTTACTATGAAATGTGAACCCAGCCGCGTCCCCCTTCCTGTACCTCCAAACATCTGCCAGACCTAAATCGTGGATCAAATTCTTCATTGCACGTCGAATCAAGGGTGCCCCAGTATAACGCCCTTGATTTGACCTATCTTTATGGGGGTCTAACAAGACATTAAAATTTCCTCCTACAATTATAGGAGGAGTTTCCGACATAAGCCTAGACTGTAATCTGACAATGTAAGAGGGGTCATCAACATTCGGACCATAAAATGAAGCACACGTTAAAACGGTGCCCCCTAAATCAAGCTGCGCAATTATCCACCTCCCGGTTTGGTCGGTCTGGATAGATTTGATCGAACAAGTTAACCCCCGCTTGACAAGAACAGCCACTCCTCGACTATTGATATTTTGATCCGAGACACAATAGGCTTTAATCCAGGGTACACCTGAAAATAGTTTATTCGCCTCCCCAGCAGTCAAGTGAGTTTCCTGCAGGAGGCAAACCCGTGCTTCTGTGAGCTCCAAATATTTCATTATTAATCTTTGTCTCCGAATGCATCTTAAACCATTTACATTCCAGGAGATAAAACTCAAACCAGCCTGAGCTGTTACCAAACCTGCCATCCGTTCACAAGTCCCTGTCCCAAAACTATCCAACCATTTATTAAATACTTAAAGTGAGATTAGGTTTTTTTAAAATGTTCTTCCCCCCCTTTTCCTCCCCACCCAGTGCTCCCCCACATCACCCCACACCCTCTTGCAATCCCACGTGTACCCCCATTACCCCTTGAGGAACCCTCCCTTACGGATAGGCTCCCATTTGGTCGCCCTCACATCGGGCTTTAAACTAAAAAAAAAAAAAAATGAAAAAAAGAATAGAGAATGGCAAAAAAGAAGAATGGCAGGTGACCAAGAGGTTTACAAAAAGTATATTTTTACACTATTACAGACGCATCTTGATTGTAATTTACTTTGCTTTCCTTAAGCTAGTCATAAAGGAGTCCACCTCTTCAACTGTATGAAACAGGTGCATCTGATTATTATACATAGTACGCAACTGCGCCGGAAACTTCAATTGTGCCTTGACTCCCAAACTCCTCAATTCCTCCAATCTGCCCCCCCATCTCCCTCTGCCTTGTAGCCGTTATATGCGATATGTCTGACCTAATCTGAAAAGTGATTGGATCCAGACCATTGGGAGAAAAAGTCACAGACCCCTCCTTAAGACCAATAGACAATATAGCGCCGATCACGATACTGTAAAAACCGGGTACGAACCGTCGGACGGAGCATATTCTCCGTCCGACGCGTACCCGGTCGTCAAAATCTACAAACATGGAATTACGATTCGTGCGGAAACACCATTTCCGTACGAATCGTACAAAACCCCGACGAAAATAAACCTACAAATGCGATCCGGGAAAGCGCCGACCTGACGTCGGGACGCTCGCAGCCTGCCATTCACGAACCAGGAATTACGATTCGCACCGACGTCATCCCGCACGGTGAATATTATCCGGCAGCCAAAAACTGCCGGGAAATCAGGACGACGCGAACAGGGAGTACCAGTACGCGATGGACAGACAGGACGACGCGAACAAGGAGTACCCGTACGCGACGGACAGACATGGACCCGAACCTACGTGTCATCCCGGCCCTCATAGCAGTCGACCTCCTCTACAGGTTCGGACGCAGACGCCGCAGAAGGTCAGAACAACTAAGGGAGGGGGGAAAGTGGGGCGGGGGGTGGCAGGACCAGGGCAGGCCACAAACCCCCCACCAAAGTCACACAGCACACATGCCCTGGACATACCTGACTCCCAGGCCCTGGTCACTACGAGGGGGTGGGGGCATGTCCAGCTAAGCCAGCGACCGCCACAACGGAAGTCCTTCACGACGCGAACCGGCAACACAACCAGACAGGTACGTCCCGTACCCACGCCTTAAGAGCATGGGTACGAGTCGTACCACGCCCACACCCACGTCACCCCAACAATGGCAGGACGGCTCGTACCCACGTGGCAAAGGCCTGGGTACGGGCCGCACAAGCATCACATAGCGTGGGGACGGATATGTACGGACCGTACCCCCACCCCGTATGCATGGAGCGTACCCCCACCCCAACAGTGTAAGTACGATCCGTACCCCCACCCGCGTATGTATGGAGCGTACCCCCACCCCAACAGTGTAAGTACGACCCGTACCCTCACCACGTATGCATGGAGCATACCCCCACCCCAACAGTGTAAGTATGATCCGTACCCCCACCGGCGTACGTATGGAGCGTACCCCCACCCCAACAGTGTAAGTACGACCCGTACCCCCACCCGCGTACGTATGGAGCCTACCCCCACCCCAACAGTGTAAGTACGACCCGTACCCTCACCTTGAATGCATGGAGCGTACCCCCACCCCAACAGTGTAAGTACGACCCGTACCCCCACCCGTGTACGTATGGAGCGTACCCCCACCCCAACAGTGTAAGTACAACCCGTACCCCCACCCGCGTACGTATGGAGCGTACCCCCACCCCAACAGTGTAAGTACGACCCGTACCCTCACCTCGAATGCATGGAGCGTACCCCCACCCCAACAGTGTAAGTACGACCCGTACCCTCACCTCGAATGCATGGAGCATACCCCCACCCCAACAGTGTAAGTACGACCCGTACCCTCACCTCGAATGCATGGAACGCACCCCCACCCCAACAGTGTAAGTACTACCCGTACCCTCACCTCGAATGCATGGAACGTACCCCCACCCCAACAGTGTAAGTACGACCCGTACCCTCACCTCGAATGCATGGAACGTACCCCCACCCCAACAGTGTAAGTACGACCCGTACCCTCACCTCGAATGCACGGAGCGTACCCCCACCCCAACAGTGTAAGTACGATCCGTACCCCCACCCGCGTACGTATGGAGCGTACCACCACCCCAACAGTGTAAGTACGACACGTACCCCCATCTCGAATGCATGGAGCGTACCCACATCCGTGTATGTCATGAGCGTACTTATTGTGAAATAGGAGGGGTGTGTGCAGAGTCCTCCCAGCAGTGCCCTGAGACAGGAGGGGTGGGTGCCTAACACTCCCAGCAGTGCCCTGAGACAGGAGGGGTGGGTGCCTAACACTCCCAGCAGTGCCCTGAAACAGGAGGGGTGGGTGCAGAGTCCTCCCAGCAGTGCCCTGAGACAGGAGGGGTGGGTGCCTAACACTCCCAGCAGTGCCCTGAGACAGGAGGGGTGGGTGCCTAACACTCCCAGCAGTGCCCTGAGACAGGAGGGGTGGGTGCCTAACACTCCCAGCAGTGCCCTGAGACAGGAGGGGTGGGTGCAGAGTCCTCCCAGCAGTGCCCTGAGACAGGAGGGGTGGGTGCAGAGTCCTCCCAGCAGTGCCCTGAGACAGGAGGGGTGGGTGCCTAACACTCCCAGCAGTGCCCCGAGACAGGAGGGGTGGGTGCCCAACACTCCCAGCAGTGCCCTGAGACAGGAGGGGTGGGTGCAGAGTCCTCCCAGTAGTGCCCTGAGACAGGAGGGGTGGGTGCAGAGTCCTCCTAGCAGTGCCCAGAGACCGGAGGGGTGGGTGCCTAACACTCCCAGCAGTGCCCTGAGACAGGAGGGGTGGGTGCCTAACACTCCCAGCAGTGCCCATGGAACGCAAAGGGTGGAGTAGCCACAGATACCATGCCCACAAATGTCAGTCAGGTGCACAAAGACCCTGCAGTACATGTACCACATGTGTGCGAGGCTGGGAGTATACGCATGCATAGGGCCAAAAAGATAACATGTACACATGAAGTCATGTCAATAGTCCACATACACAAGTACAATGACTACCAAGGATGCCACGAATGATGCAGGTGGAGAATGGCTCAGCATACATGTGCAAAGTAGAAGGAGTCCGTCACACATCCAGCTGATGTAGACACAGCTCAGCACCACATATTGGGAACACCCTGCAGGGAAGATGTCAGGGTACACAGAGGAAGGAATACACCTTGGGACAATTGCAACATGCAGCAACTGCTTACATGAATTGAGAAAGCTAGCTAACACCGTGTGATGGCACACAGATCCCATGGTCCCCCCTATGAGCAGCACACTACTACATTTCCCACACACCCAACACATGAACACCACCCACAACCATGTAGCAGCCCCACCGACAGCAATGCCAGCAAAGCAGGAGTGTTCCAAGGGCAAAAAATAAATAGCTTTATTCAGCATGATCCAAAAACTGGTATGTAGAAAGTTCAATATTTACAAAGCCCATAGGGCAGTCCAGGAGTCACAGCTGGATGGGGGACACAGTGGGATGCGTGTCCCCTAGCTTGCCTGCACAGTTAGATTCCGTCGTCTTCCACAGGGGTGAGGGCATCATGTGGGGGGGAAGAACCAGGCACCGCAGGGACAGGAGGGCGAAGGGTAGGCGTCGTGGGTGCAGGGATGGAGGACTCCACCACAGGGGGTGGGGCAGGGCCAAAGGCAGAGGCCAGGATCTCGCTGCACACCTTAGCAAGGTCCTCCAGGGAATCCCCTGCACCCGAAGGAACCACAGGCCCCAAGGAGGGGGGGGGGGGTCAGAGGGATGGGTCGCAGCGCCACTGGGGGAGGATGTGGACAGGGGGGGGGACTCAAGCACCCTGACCGGGGACTTCCTTGACCGCTTGCGGGGTGGTGTCACTGTGGGGCTCAGGGACAGAGCGGCCATGAAGGAGTCTTTGGGGGAGATGTGGCTAGGAGAGCTGAGGGGAGGGGATTTGGAGGGAGTGGATTGGGTGGAATGCGGACTCCCACTCTGGCTGCGTGTCACACGTTTGCCCCCCGACCCAGTGGGTGTGCCTACTTCACCCTGTGTGTGCGTGTCAGGAGGTGTGCGGCGGACCTTCCCTGCTGGTGTGGTGCCTGTGTCTGTTGTGGTGGGTGCATGCTTACGTCTGTGTGTATGTGGGACAGGCATGGGAGTGGGAAGTGTGGAAGGAGCAGGGGTAGGGGGTGGGACGTAGCGCTGCAGGAGACCCACTGCTGCAGTCAGTGTGGAGTCTATGGACCTCAGCAAGTTGCGTTGGTCAGCCTGCGATGAATGAATGCCCTCCAAGTATGCCTCCATGTTGTTGAGGACCTGGCTGTGGGCATGGAGGACATTAAGGATCGCAGTCTGACCAATCTGCAACTGCCGCCGGATGTCCACAGACTCAGCATTGGCGGCAGCAGTGGAGACAGGGGCAGGGGGTGCGGTGCCTGGCAGGAAGAAGACATGTGGTGACCGGGCACGTAGGGAAGGGACACGAGCAAGTGGGAGGCGGCTGATGCCAATGGAGGGGGCGGTGCGAGATGTAGGGCTGCTGTCAGATGGTGGTGCAGCCACTGCCCACTCGGAGAGATCATCCTCGGACCCGTCAGCTTCATACTCTGTTGTGCCAGTCGACAGGTCCCCGGCTTCACTCTCCTCCGCCTCTGTCCCACTCGAAGTGCCAGGCACGATGCCACCGCTGGCACTGGTGCTCGGTCCCTCCGCGCCGTCTGTGTCCATGTCTCCCTCCGTGTCCCCCAAAGATGCTGTGGGCAGGGTGAAGAGACAGAAATTAATCATACACCTGTATACATATGTCACATGAGTCAAATCTACTTAGGTCACAGTGCATAGCCTGAAACAAAGGAAGAGTTACAACTACAAAACAAGGTACATATGTAGGCCCTGCAAGACACAGTTGTGTGACCCACCATGCCATGGAAAAACTATGGAGAGCATGACACAATAGCAAATGAGATGACATGGAATTTTGACTGAGGAGCAAGGCCCTGGGGACAATCCAGCACTGCATCTGCACTACACAGCGTGGCAGGCAATAGGGATGAGCAGGGACCACATCCAGGAACTAGAGGCACATGCAGCATAGGTAATACTGATAACATGCCCACCCTGACTGGCACAATGCACCTTGAGTGTATGTCCAGACAAACATCACACACTGGCCAGTCCTAGCAAGGAGATGACAGGTCTTGACATGTAGGCCATGGCCGCACCACCCACCCCCTACATGAGACTAATCTGTGGAGACACAGGAAGCACTTACATCTCTTAGTCAGGGTGAAATACACATGGGATGCAAAACTTCAATATTGCACACAAACTACCCAAGGTGCGGCTGTCCAAATTATCATGTACAAATGGGCATCATCAGATGATAGCAACAAGACACAAAGGCAATGGCCACCGTGAGTATGTAATCGGAAAATCAGGTCAGGCTGGACAGTGGACACTTGTAATACATCTCACGTCAATATACATGGTGCCAGGGGACAATGGCACAGAGCACAACCTATGCTGTAGACACAGAGATTGTCGACATTCTCGGATTACACACATGATACCTAGGAAAAGATGCCCCTGGGGACAGTAGTGGCCACACAACTCCATGCTCCTGAATGGAAATGACTGCAACACACGCTAACATCCCTGCACTATGCGTAACGCACACTCATGCACATCATGTCACAGGCCACCACATGGGACATGCCTGCTGGAAGGCCTCGCACTCGAGAGATTAACTCCCATGTCTGGAATCAGCATTAGTGCCAACTTACATGGAACCCACAAGTCCAGAACTGGACAGGGCACAGGCAAGGTCACTAAACCTGTTACACACCACCCCCACACATGATGCTGCAGGCATTGTACACTTGGAGAATGTGTCAGGATACATAACTTTGTGATGGAGTGACTACACAGAGACCAGTGAACACATTGCAAGGTGGGGAAGGGAGGCAGGAGAGGCCTGCAACACTGTGGGTAACAGGATCTGCACAGCACCATAAACCCTGGAAGTGTATCCATGGAACAGTGCACTTACAAATGCTGGTGAAACACAACAAACACACACATGTACCTACCCCCTTCCGGCTGCTGCATCTCCTGTAGGCGCCTGTCCAAGTCAGGAAAGACCACCGCCAGCACACGTTTCTGTATGTGGGAGAGACGGCGGCGCCCGCGGTTCTTATGGCTCTCAGGTGAGTCCCCCAGCAGGACCCGTGCGATCCTCCGCGTCCAGCACCGGATATCCTGCCAGCGTTTCCTCACCTGGGGCAGGCGCCGCTTCCGACCATCCGCACTCCTCACGGCGCTGACGGCGTCCAGCCATATCTTCTCCTTGGCAGAGGCGTCTACCTGTGAGGATGGACAAGTGACACTACCTCAATACACCTGGCACATGTCACAGGGACACAGATTATAACACATTTGCTGTTTACAACAAGGCATAGTATGCATCCAACGCATTGCACCTTTGTCATAGGGACATGATCCTCTAGGGGAAGGCCAAAAGCAGTACGTTCCATTTAAAGGACACAGGTGGAATGAGGGCAACTACACAAGCAATGATCCAGGCTCACACTGTGCATCACACCCACCCCTCCTGTCTCTGGGCACTGCTGGGAGTGATAGGCCCCCACCCCTCCTGTCTCAGGGCACTGCTGGGAGTGTTAGGCACCCACCCCTCCTGTCTCAGGGCACTGCTGGGAGTGTTAGGCACCCACCCCTCCTGTCTCAGGGCACTGCTGGGAGTGTTAGGCACCCACCCCTCCTGTCTAAGGGCACTGCTGGGAGTGTTAGGCACCCACCCCTCCTGTCTCAGGGCACTGCTGGGAGTGTTAGGCACCCACCCCTCCTGTCTCAGGGCACTGCTGGGAGTGTTAGGCACCCACCCCTCCTGTCTCTGGGCACTGCTGGGAGTGATCGGCCCCCACCCCTCCTGTCTCAGGGCACTGCTGGGAGTGTTAGGCCCCCACCCCTCCTGTCTCAGGGCACTGCTGGGAGACATCAGGCATTCCCCCCACTGGGACCCCCCCTACAGTACATAGCATGTGTGTCACACCTGGACACAATGGCAGAAGTCACAGTCACTAAAAAGGGACACAGTCAGTGCCAGTGGACACTGCACTCACCTGATAACCTGGTCGCCCATACAGCATGGGGTACTGTGGGAGGATCACATCCACCAAAGCCATGTTCTCCTCCAGGGTGAATGGCTGTGACCTCTCCACAGCCCTTGACATGGTTCCAGGGAATCAGTAGCAGCAGCTGGGTCGTGGAATACAGAGATGTGCAGGCAAGTGCTCCCTCATGGGACCTGGCTGCCTTATATCTGCCTTGCTGGCCCATCTCATGCACAGGATTACAGAGTGATTGGTCACTCACATTTGCATCCTATGTTTCCTCCAATCCCTTCAAACCTAGCAGTCTGTGGGTTCTCAATCAGTTTTTTTCTCCTGCATGATGTCAGCCCCACAAACACATTGCAACAAAGTAGATTCATTCCAACTGACTTCTGCCATGCAGCTTCCTGAACAAATTCAAAATTTGAACTTGGTCTCCATGACAACCAGCATGCATGTAGGCCTTAATACTTGTCCCTCATGTGTCCCCTATGGAATTTGGAGCTTCACACACAGGTACGGCACGTTCCGGGGCCCTAGGGCACCCCAAATGCATAGCAACGGCCCGTACAAGCGTGCCTACGTTCACTATCACTCTGGTTGTCCTCGCGAGAACACCCATAGTGATATGGAGCGTACATGCGCGTGTACCACTATGGGTGTTCTTGCGTATGCGTACTCGTAGTGGTACGGACCGTACACACGCCTGTACGCTCCCTATCACTACGTGTACGCATACGCGAGAACACCCATAGTGATATGGAGCGTACATGCGCGTGTACGGCCCGACCACTATGGGTGTTCTTGCGTATGCGTGCTCGTAGTGGTACGGGCCGTACACGCGCCTGTACGCTCCCTATCACTACGTGTACGCATACGCGAGGACACCCAGAGTGATATGGAGCGTACAGGCGTGTGTACGGTCCGTAACACTGCGAGTACGCATACGCAAGAACACCCATAGTGGTAGGGCCGGATACGCGCATGTACGCTTCATATCACTATGGGTGTTCTCGCGTATGCGTACACGTAGTGATAGGGAGCGTACAGGCGTGTGTACGGTCCGTCACACTACGAGTACGCATACGCAAGAACACCCATAGTGGTAGGGCCGTACACGCGCATGTATGCTCCATATCACTATGGGTGTTCTCGCGTATGCGTACACGTAGTGATAGGGAGCGTACAGACGTGTGTACGGTCCGTACCACTACGAGTACGCATACGCAAGAACACCCATAGTGGTACACGCGCATGTACGCTCCATATCACTATGGGTGTTCTCGCGTATGCGTACACGTAGTGGTACGGACTGTAAACATGGTTGTACGCTCACCATCACGATGGGTACACATACGGCAGCACTCCCATAGTGATATTGGCACGTACACAGGCCCTCTTAGCAGCAGTACGGCGGTTTTCACACATCACAGTGGTGACAGGCAGCACACAGGAAGGAATAGGGCGGACATACTTGTCCATGGATGGACATCAAGCCATTGTCTGTGCATTACTACATGTGTGGGGCACAGGTGTGACAGGCTGTGATGTGGAACATTACTCCTGAGTCGAGAAGGCACCAGATGTATGATGAGATGTGTACAGGTGTAATGTGTGACGGTGCAATGTGTGCCAGGCATGCCCTTGACTCCTTTGACATGTGTGCATGTCGTACTGCACACTTGGGATGAGCGTCACTGGCATGGCACGGACACCAACACACGGAAGTGTCCCCTGATGCCCGGAACAGGGGTTACCAGACATGACTTGTCACTACCCACGGTGCACGATGTGACTATGTCATGTATGTGTGGGGGCTTCCCATTAGGTTGATGTTGAAGCACCCTCAAAAGCTGCAGCTGTTGCAGCAACCAACATGTGTATTTGTGTAGATTGACATTGGACACTGTTCCGCACACCATGCCACATGTGGTATCGGATGTGAGGTGCGTATGTATGCATGGGACACGGAGTAGCGTGACAAGGACATGTTTGCATCCTCTCTATGAAGGTGTGGTGAGTCATGACATGTGCACCTTCATGGCAAGGTGTGTGGGCTGTCCTAGTGTAATGTCATGTGACCTGTGGCTCTAGTGTTCCGCTACCAGTCTCTGCAATCGGCATCCTACTTCTGCTGATGTGTGGGTGTATGTCACTCCTGTGTTGCGTCTGGCTGTTCACTTGCACTGGGACACAGCTAATCCCATGGCATGGCATGTGGAGGTTCTCAATCTCCGTGTGTAGCTGGGTCTTGGTAGGAGTGTCACCTGGCAGCCATACGTTCCAGGGCATGTGGCACATACCTGACTCCGTATGTAGCATATGTGTATAGACAGATTAACATGTGCTCAGTACTAATTATTTGTTGTTGTGGGGCACTCACTCTTCCGTGTCACTTCCAAATTCCTGCAGAGCGCCGCCTCTTCCCCGAGCAATTCCGGACTTGGCTGCCATGCGGGAGAATGATCGGATCCGGTGCTACCGCTTCCCCCAACAGTTGATTCTGGAGTTGACGGCGAGACTGGCACCACACCTGCAACCGCTGCACAGGTATCCTATTGCACTGACACCCAAGCTGAAGGTAATGGCAGCCCTACATTTTCTAGCCACGGGTACCTTTCAAAATACCATAGCTCATGTTGGTGGAATGCCCCAGAGCATGTTCTGCTGTGTGCTGCATGATTTCTTAGAGGCCATGTTGATTCACCTGGATGACTTCATCAAGTTCCCAACCCCTGAAATGTTGACTGGGGTCAAGCGTGGATTCTATGCCCTGGGAGGGATGCCCCATGTCATTGGGTCCATAGATGGGACACATGTAGCTCTGGTACCACCACACGCACGGGAGGTAGCGTACCGCAATCGGAAGCACTACCACTCCATCAATGCCCTTGTGGTGTGTCTGTCCAACATGGTGATTTCACATGTCTGTGCTCGTTTTCCAGGATCAGCACACGATGCCTACATCATGAGGCGTAGCAGGGTGCCTGAAATGATGATGCAGCTGCGCAACGAACGAGCATGTGTTGTTGGTGGGTACAGTCTGTCTGTCCTGTATTTTGCATAGCCTACCAGCACGACCGCTTCACCAGTTCTAACAATGTCCATGTGCTTCCCATGTAGGGGACGCTGGCTATCCCAACATGCCATGGCTGCTCACACCTCTCCGCAACCCCATCACGCCGGCCCAGCTCTGCTACAACACCGCCCATGGCCGGACAAGGCGAGTGATAGAGAGGACGTTTGGCCTGCTGAAGAGCCGATTTCGGTGCCTCCACAAGACCGGCGGCGTGCTCCCATATGCCCCTGCGAAGGTCTGCAAGATCTTCATGGTCTGCTGCATGCTGCACAACATGGCAGTTGAGAAAGCTGTGCCACTCATCCTGGATCAAGATGACGAGGACCATCCACCCGTGGAGGACGAAGGGCTTGGCAATGGGGCTAGTGATGTGGAGGATGTGGAGCCGCAAGAGGACATCCGGACTCGGCTCATACACGACTTCTTTGCTTAGTGGTGAGTACCAGTGTCTGAGTGTGCACGCATTGGTCCCCGTGTGGCATGTGTTGTGATGTGTGTCTCCACCTGCATGTATGGCACGTGAGTCAGAGGTGTGTGTGGGTGTGTCACTGGAGAGATGGTGGCAGTGATGGTTGTATTTCCCCAGTCATAATTGTGACCTAGCATGTTGTCATCCATACATGTGTCGAGTAAATGCACATGCAAGTGGCTGTGCTTTTTGTGGCTGACTTCTTGTGTGTCTCTCTTCCCCAGGTACTTGCGAATGCCGTCTGCTGCTTGCATTGTTGTGGCACTGCTATTCCTCATGGACACGTCATCGTGGGCTGACTCAGCGTTACAGGCATGGACACGTTTGGAAGTCTCCATAGGGTAAGGGATGCATCAGGGGTGTATTGGGTGTGGCAGTTGTTCACGATGTATGCACACTGCCCCTGTCGATGTTTGGTTCCTATGCAGACATGTAGCATCACCATGGTACACATAACATGCACCTGGGTACACCTGAATAGATGGTCAGACTTGTTGACAGTCATCAGTGATGGGATAGTGGATTGTGATGATGGCATCAATGTGTGTAACACTGCCCTCGGACACATACGGTTTGCATTGGCTTGACATGGTGTGGGACTTCTACATCAGCGGATCAATGGTGTATGGCAGTCTCTCCGTGAGCAGCTGTGGGTGTTTAGCTGTTGGCCGACAATTGTGTGCCAGTTCCATGGCTATCATGCATTTGTGCTGCAGAAGGGGGGTGCCAGTGTTGGACCCACATGTTACTCCACATGATGTGTTCATGTGTACTTCAAGTTGCCTCTGCAATCCCGAAAACATGACTAATAAAGGTGTCCCTATGCCTCCAAGGTGCCTCTTCTCAGTCAATGCTGGTGTGTTGCCACGGTGCATCCAGCATGTCTGGCATGGTTTCTCCTGATAGTGGCTATGTGTCTATGTCTTGAGTAGCAAGATGCAAGCTGTGTGTGTGGGCTGAGACTGTGTATTATGCATGATGTCCATGACTGTGTGGGTATTGTGACATGTGCCATCCCCATGCATCCAACGTTGGCCAGGCCCCCATTCTCTGCATCCACCGGACTCAAGCTTGCAGGACATGGTTCTGCCACCTGTCTACACATACCTGGGTGCCCCCCAGGACACTGGACTGGATCCCTGACCTCTGCGCATGACTGTTGCTGTACTCAATGTGTCTGTCAGCACGGTTGTGCGGCCACCCCCTCAGCTGGTTGGGCCCATCACGGGTGTGTGTGGTGCTCCATGTCTGTCTTGCCTAATACACTGTGGCCCGTGTGTCCTGTGCCAGACTCAGGCCCCAGGGTGTGGATGGTTGAAGTCAAAAGAGAACTCAGGCATGTTTAGACTTTACAAGACACATGTAAGGTAATAATGCAACCAGCAGGCATCTTCTCTTCATGGTGTGAATTTTTATTTTTGTGGGGGGGTGGGGGGGGGGGTATGATGTGAGGGGCTTTCCGGGAGTTTGGAATCCAAAGTTCAGTAGGGGAGTTGGTGTCCTTGCCATTGGAAATCCTCAGAGTCCATGCCACAGTCATTGTCCACATTGGTCAGACAGTGACCAGCAAGGCCATGTGGCAGAGAATGTCTCTTGATGCTGTGATGCTGTTGCTCCAGTGGGCCAGGTGTCCTGGGAGATGGTGATGTAGCGCCGACCCTCACGGTCTTTTCCGTGGACGACCCGCCCTCCTGCGGGGACCCTCAGAAGCAGGCCGTGACGACGTCTGGGATGCTCCATCGGATGTTTCCTCCTCCTCCTCCTGATCCCTCCCTGTGGGTGGTGATGTTCTCCGCCTTCTGGCACAGGGAGGGTTGGCCATGTTGTCGGCCATCCGACGGAGTGTATCGTGAATTCCCGAGTACGCCGTCACGAGCTCAGCCTGTCCGTCCTCCATCCTCCGTTGGTGTTGCAGTAGACAGGCATGTAGCTCCGCATGTTGCTGGGCCTGCTGTGTCTTGATCCCCTCGAGGACGGACACAACCTGGGCCAGGCCCGTGGTGTCCTGCCGGTATGTGTCCAGGATGTTTCGGACATGGGAATATACCGGGTCCCCAGCCAACTGGTCATGCTGGCGCCTCCGCCGTCCTCCACTCCCACCACCCCTGCCCACTTGCACCTGGCCTGCCCTTGTGGGCACATCGGGTCTCCGGGACCCCTGTGAGTCTTCCCCCCCAGTGTTGGGGGGTGAACCACGACGTTGACCTGTGTGTGAGAGAGACAATGTTAATTTTGGTCCATGCAACATCCATGTTTCATCAGTTTCAACGATGGCACATTTTCTCTTGGAATTAGGATCTGTCTTGCATTCCACTCACAGTGCACTTGTGCATGGGTGTGTCCCTTGGGCACCACTTTGGCCCCTTTAACTATGTGTGGCACAGTCTTACTTGCTGCGTCAAGTGTAACTGCAGTCAGCAGTGGAGTGGGCAGGTGTGGCGAGCCATGCATTGGCGCCTTCCGTGTCACACTGTACATGTGCACATGGAGTGGATCCACACACTTATATAATGCAGGTAGCTGTCGTTGTGCTCGTGAACAGGTTGTGACATGGCCCTGTGTTTTGCCATGGAGAAGAGGGGGGGTTCTGGCACTGGCCACCATTGGCTACATGCACGCAGACTACCTGCTGACGAGCAGACATTCCCACACACCACAAGGCTGATTTGCTCTCCCTGTGTCTCCCTCCCTCTCTGTCCCCCTCTCCCTCCCTCCGTGTGTCAGCCTCCTCCCTCTGTCCGTGTCCCTGTGTCTCCCTCCCTCTCTGTCCCCCTCTCCCTCCCTCCGTGTGTCAGCCTCCTCCCTCTGTCCGTGTCCCTGTGTCTCCCTCCCTCTCTGTCCCCCTCTCCCTCCCTCTGTGTGTCAGCCTCCTCCCTCTGTCCGTGTCCCTGTGTCTCCCTCCCTCTCTGTCCTCCTCTCCCTCCCTCCGTGTGTCAGCCTCCTCCCTCTGTCTGTGTCCCTGTGTCTCCCTCCCTCTGTGTCCCCCTGTCCCTCCCTCTGTGTGTCACCCTCTGTCACCTCAGCCCAGCTTCCTGGGCACACACTGTTAGCAGATCTTTGAATGGCCCTTGGCTTGTTGATGTGAGTTTGTTTCTGATCTCCAGGCACCCATTGGGTGTAGTGTGTGTCTCTGCGCTGCTGCTGTGGTGGTGTGTGCTGCCACTCTTTCACAATGTTGGCTGTTCATTAGCTGCTGTCATGTGCAAAACAGTGCCTTCACCCCCATGTGTTGATGCAAGGCGTCCGCCATTTGCTGGCGAGTCTTTCCTGTGTGGGGACACAGTGTTTGTATGGCTGTGACCTAGCCCTTATGGGCAGAGGGCATTGTTGTCTGCTTCTGAGTTGCACTATGTGAATTTTGGGGCCCACCCTCCCGCCATCCGGGTTACCGTGTCATGTGTTGGTGTCTTCTGTGGCCTGTGACTTGACATTGTCCAGCTGGGTGCATGGGGCATGGTGGCGGCAGTGGCATGTGCGTGTTCATGGAGTGTGGTTGAGTCATGCGATAGCTTGGGGTGGTTGCGTGCCTGTTAGTGATTTTGGTTGTGGATGACGTTCCCCCATGTGAGGTGCGTTGTTTGTGTACTCACCCGGGTCTCGGAGTCCTCCTAATCCTTCGACTGCCTCCACCGGCTGTATGGCCATCACTCTCTCCTCCCAGGGCTGGTAGTGTACGGGTCTGCGGGAGGGCCCTCCTCCAGTGGCGTTGGCCTGGTTGTGTTCCTCCAGCATCTTGGCTCGGACCCTCCTCCGCAGATCGTACCACCTGGCTTGGCATTCCTGCCTGGTCCTTCTGGTGTCCGCAACAGCATTCACAGCATCGACGATGGTCTGCCACATGGCTGTTTTTGCTGCCATGCTGGTCTGTCTGACCAATGTTCCAAAGAGCTGTGGCTCGACTCTGAGGATTTCATCAACAAGGACCTCCAACTCTCGGTTACTGAACTTTGGATTCTTGTTAGTGGGCATGGTGAGGGGTGTGGGTGTGGATGGTGGTGGGGGGGTGTGGATGGTTGTGGGTGTGTGGGTGTGGTTGTGCAGGTGTGTGTGTGTGTGAATGTGATGAGGGGGTGTTTGTGAAGGTGGTTGTGTGAAGGTGTGCAAGTGTAAGGTGTGGTGCAGCTTGTAGTATGGTGCTGTAGGTTGTCTGTGGTGTCTGGCAGCAGTGAATCTGTTGCAAAGGCTCATGGTTTGTGTGTGTGGGCCCTTTTTATTGGTCCATTGGTGGGTGTGGCTGTGTTTGAAGTTTGGGTGGGTGTGTTATAAGGAGTGGTGGTGTTTTGGGCCTCTGTTTGTTTTTGGCAGTTGCAGGTCAGTGACTGTGTTTTTTTAGTGTTTGTTGGACATGTTTTGTGGCTTTGTGCCATTCGAATGGTGTATTCTTGTGTTGTTTTGGTTTGTCCTGGTTGTGTACGTGCGTTTTTAGCGTGTGTACGGTGTGTACATGGGCCATTTGGTTGTACGGTGCTGTCCTTGTGTGTGGCTTGGTACGACTCGTACATGCGGTTGTGATGTTGGGGCCTGGGGTGCGCTCCGTACTTAGGAGGTTGTGGTGGGGGAGCGACTCTGATGTACACGGGTGTACATACAGGGGGGTAGGACACGTACAGGGGTGGGGGTGGGGGTAGGACTCGAACGTACAGGGGTGTACATACAGGGGGGTAGGACACGTACAGGGGTGGGGGTAGGACTCGAACGTACAGGGGTGTACATACAGGGGGGTAGGACTCGTACAGGGGTGGGGGTACGACTCGAACGTACAGGGGTGTACATACATGGGGGTAGGACACGTACAGGGGTGGGGGTACGACTCGAACGTACAGGGGTGTACATAAAGGGGGGTGGACACGTACAGGGGTGGGGGTACGACTCGAACGTACAGGGGTGTACATACACGGGGGTAGGACACGTACAGGGGTGGGGTTATGACTCGAACGTACAGGGGTGTACATACAGGGGGGTAGGACACGTACAGGGATGGGGGTATGACTCGAACGTACAGGGGTGTACATACACGGGGGTACGACACGTACAGGGGTGGGGGTAGGACTCGAACGTACAGGGGTGTACATACACGGGGGTAGGACATGTACAGGGGTGGGGGTACGACTCGAACGTACAGGGGTGTACATACAGGGGGTTACTACACGTACAGGGGTGGGGGTAGGACTCAAACGTACAGGGGTGTACATACACGTGGGTAGGACACGTACAGGGGTGGGGGTACGACTCGAACGTACAGGGGTGTACATACACGGGGGTAGGACACGTACAGGGTGGGGGTACGACTCGAACGTACAGGGGTGTACATACAGGGGGGTAGGACACGTACAGGGGTGGGGGTATGACTCGAACATAAAGGGGTGTACATACAGGGGGGTAGGACACGTACAGGGGTGGGGGTACGACTCGAACGTACAGGGGTGTACATACACGGGGGTAGGACACGTACAGGGGTGGTGGTACGACTCGAACGTACAGGGGTGTACATACACGGGGGTAGGACACGTACAGGGGTGGGGGTACGACTCGAACGTACAGGGGTGTACATACACGGGGTAGGACACGTACAGGGGTGGGGGTACGACTCGAACGTACAGGGGTGTACATACACGGGTGGGGGTTTGACACGTACATGGGTGTACATACAGGGGGGTGTGTACATTTACGGGGAGTACGACTCGAACGTATGGGTGCTGGGGGGAGTGTTGGGCGCGTATGCGGGCACATGTCTCCATGGTTGCAATGGGAGTTCGGTGCGGACGGTGTTTTTACCATACGGTTGTGAGATCGGACGCACGGGTTGGATCGTGATTCCTCGGTCGGACTTCACTTTTCACATTTGTACGGTTAATCGTCCGTGGACGTGTCGGACACATTTTCCGACCCGAGGACGTGTGGGGAAATATTCCGAATGCGGTTCGTATGGACTTTTTACCATGCGAATCGTGATTGCCAGTTTGTACGGCACTTGTACGATTCGTACGGTAAAAAGACCGAATACGAGTCGTACGGGCTATTTTTTTACCGGATCGTGATCGGCACCCAAGTGTTCCTTCACGGAATAGGAAAGGAAATTAACCAATATCTTCCAGGGTTTCTGTTTGCTTGGATTCTTCCTATAGGGATCTCGATGGATTCTTTGAATTTCTGATAACAAATCAATTTCTGGCAGATCCTTCAAAACCGACCGCTGTAAAATAGAAATAACGAACCCCTTTATGTCCGACCCTTCTAAATTCTCAGGGACATTGAGGAGTCTCAGATTGTTCTTCCTAGAGTGGTTTTCCAACCTTTCAATATCATCCTTCAGTGCCTTTTGTTGTAGGGTTAGCTTTACCACATCCTTGGCTTCCCCACTGATAGCTTCTTTAATGCCAGGGATTTCTGCCTCTAATTGATCAGTTCTTACCACCACCTCATCTAGTCTCTGAGACAGGACTTCGCACGATGCCTTAATAGCCGCCTGATTTGCTTCCGAAACCGAGAACCTGCCAGCGAGCTCTGCCTGATTTAGCTCTGACACCTTGAACCCGCTTAGCATCTCCTCCTTCATGGCGATCAATATATCAGACCGAGATCGTAATTCCGAACCCTCTACAGCATCACCACCGAGCCCCCTGGTCACACTTCCCGTTGATACACCTTTCTGTATGATCCCTTCCTCTACCATTGGGTTTGTTTTCCCTTTGGGGTGATCTTGTTCAGAATCAGGCAACTCCTGGGCTTCGTGGACACCTAGAGCATTGAATCTATTCGAAAGAGTCACGGCTTGATGTGGGGACGATGGAACCGGGTTATCCGTAGATTGCTTAGTAGTTTTCTTAGGCCCCCTCTGTTTGCATTGCAAGAAAGGAGTCATAGGGGAGGAAACACTCTCGTCACTTACAGTGGTTTTATGTTTAGATATAGACTTTACTTTAATAATGACTCCCTACGACTCTTCCAAGTTTGCCTCTGTAGTCTCATTTAACCCCGCAGTAGAAGCCATAACTCTATAATATGATTTTAAAGAGGGGGATATTTTAGTAATACATACAGGTTTCTTTTTTGCTCTGGTTTTAATTTTAGGGATCACTCTTTGTTTTAACTCTTCTTCTTCGCCAAAATTGGCCCCCAACCTCCTTGTTTTCACCTTATCTTTATTTACTATAGGAGTTTTATTAGGGGTCACAATTGGCTGGATGATTTCAGACTTCTGTAGTGAGTAGGCTACCCTAGCTCTCAAAGTATAGCGGCCCAGTCTCAGAGGCGAAGATATTTCCTCAACCTCTTGAGATCTGCCTTCCTTCACCTCCATGCAGTGACCAGGGCAACCGATATTACTTCCCCCGGCCAATGAACCACCATACAACCAACTTGCAGAAACTCTTACCAGAGCATGTGGCCCCCCGAGGTCGAAACACCACCTAATATTAATGATCAACTAATTATTAATTAATTAAACTTGAATTACTTCCCACCCTTTACCCTTATAAACCCACAACCTACACCTAAAAGTAATTACACAATTTCCATAAATAACTTTCAATCAATTAATGAATATAAATTAACAACAAATTATTAATTGATTAAAAATTACTTCCCACCCTTTCCCCCTATAAACCCCACAACCCACACCTAAAAAAGTACACAATTACCACAATTAATTACCAAATATTTAATTAACATTAATTAACAACTAATTTTTAATTAATTACAAATAAATTACTTCCCACCCTTTACCCCTATTAACCCCACAACCCGCACCTAAAGTTTTTTTTTTTTACACAATTACCATAATTAATTACCAATTAATTAATTAATGGGGAGTGGCTTGAGGAACATGGCGGCAGGCTGACGCCGGCCGTGAGAGGCTCCGTCTTTTTGTCAGATGTCTGCCCGGTTTTCTTTTCAAATTAGCCATGTCCCCTGCATGGAGTTCCTCGCCCAGGACGGAACGGTGAGGATTTGATTTTCTGCGTATTACCTACTGGTGTGTTATGCTCACAGGGGGTTCTCTTTCCTCTTTTCCCCCCGGATACCTCGCGCTGCTGTTGAGAGTGGAACAGACTTCGGCGAGCACTTGGACCCAGGGGGGGAGAAACAGCGGATGACAGTCCACGGCTCGTTGCACCTTGCATCGTCGGCGCGCAGTGAAGAGAGGTGCAGAGAGACCTTGGGAGGATTTCGGTGTGGGGGCGTGTGCAGAGGTTTCGCTGGGGAGTGGAGGAGAGTAACGGCAGCGTCTGCGAGGATCTATCCCACTCACACCCGTGGTACGGTGTTCTACGTCCGCTCCAACGTTGGTCAGCGTTCATGGTTGGTAAGGCGGTGGAAGGGGGGGGAATCTTGGCCTCGGACCCTCAGCATTGCCGTTACAGCCACAGGTGAGATCTCCCAGGTTGTTGTAGATACTCTCTCTATCACCCCCTCACGTTGTTATCTGAATCTATTCAATGTTCAATCTGTTGAGTACATCTACCCGCGAACTATTTTTCAAAGCATAGGGATGGACCCTGCTGGCATAGAGCCTATCCCCAGTACTGTGGTTGCAGACCACGAGATAGCGAGCGTGAGGGAGGGGGTTTAATAGCCTCGGCTAGCAATTCCTCTGCGGAAAAAGGGACGGAGAAAGACAGTGGTGGTCAAAGGAAGGGGCCCGCCTTAGCTCCTAGAAACAGGTACCAATTGCGTTCAATACCTGAGAAAGAACTGTCTTCGCAAGAACCTACTGTGGCACCCAAGTCACCTAGGCACAGGAAAAAAGATAGGAGGGAGAAGAACAAGTCGGGGGACGATAGAAAAGGTGGGCGTAGTATTGTAAAAACTACTCCATCACTGAAATCATATTTTAAAATAATGGAGAAGGAGACCCTCCGCAGTTCTATACCCTCCAGTGGCTCTAGTCAGGATCATACTTCTTTACATTCTCCACATAATCCTTTGATGTCTTCGATGCCTCACGCAGAGATCACCCCCCTAGCAAATAAATTCACCCCCCTATTATCTGAGCCAGATACAGAAGTTGACATGGGTCTGAGTAAGTCACCAGGGAGTTCAGACACAGGAGGACACTAAGGTGCCGATTACGATCCGGTAAAAACCGTGTACGAACCGTCGGTCGGAGCGAATTCCCCGTCCGACTCGTACCCGGTCGTAAAACTTTACAAACATGGAATTACGATTCGCACGGAAACACCATTTCCGTACGAATCGTAAAAAACACCGACCGACGAAAATATACATACGAATGTGATCCGGGAATGCTGCGACGTGACGTCGGGACGCTTTCAGGCAGCGTTTCACGACCCAGGAATTACGATTCGAACCAACAGCAGTCCGGACGGCAATATTTTCACGGCACCCAAAAAGTGCCGCAAAAGCGAAGTACGGCGCGAAATGACCAGAGTAGGTGGCCCGGTACGTGCCGTACCCCCCCCCCAGCCCCCGTAGGTACGCGCCGACCCCCCCCCAGCCCCCGTAGGTACGCGCCGACCCCCCCCCAGCCCCCGTAGGTACGCGCCGACCCCCCCCCAGCACCCGTAGGTACGTGCCGACCCCCCCCAGCCCCCGTAGGTACGCGCCGACCCCCCCCAGCCCCCGTAGGTACGTGCCGACCCCCCCTGTGTGTACACCCGTGTACGTGTCGAACCCCCCCGTGTACGTTCGAGTCGTACCCCCCCGTGTACGTTCGAGTCGTACCCCCCCGTGTACGTTCGAGTCGTACCCCCACCCGTGTATGTACGGTGCGTACCCCACCGTGTACGTTCGAGTCGTACCCCCCCGTGTACGTTCGAGTTGTACCCCCCGTGTACGCTACGCGCTGGGGGTACGCACCGTACATACACGGGTGGGGGTACGACTCGAACGTACACGGGGGGGTTCGACTCAAACGTACACGGGGGGGTACGACTCGAACGTACACGGGGGGGTACGCACCGTACATACACGGGTGGGGGTACGACTCGAACGTACACGGGGGGGTTCGACTCGAACATACACGGGGGGTACGACTCGAATGTACACGGGGGGGTACGACTCGAACGTACACGGGGGGGTACGCACCGTACATACACGGGTGGGGGTACGACTCGAACGCACACGGGGGGGTACGACTCGAACGTACACGGGGGGGTATGACTCGAACGTACACGGGGGGTACGCACCATACATACACGGGGGGGTTCGACACGTACACGGGTGTACACACAGGGGGGGTCGGCGCGTACCTACGGGGGCTGGGGGGGGGTCGGCGCATACCTACGGGGGCTGGGGGGGGTCGGCGCGTACCTACGGGGGCTGGGGGGGGGTCGGCGCGTACCTACAGGGGCTGGGGGGGGTACGGCACGTACCGGGCACCTGTTTGGACGTCTCCATGGTTGTTATGGGAGTTCGGTGCGGACGGTCTTTTAACCATACGGTTGTACATTCGGACGCCCGGGATGGATCATGATTCCTCGGTCGGACTTCACCTTTCACGTTTGTACGGTGAATCGTACGAGGACGTGTCGGACACATTTTCCGACCCGAGGACGTGTGGGGAATGATTCCCAATGCGGTTCGTATGGACTTTTTACCATGCGAATCGTGATTGCCAATTCGTACGGCACTTGTACGATTCGTACGGTAAAAAGACCGGATACGAGTCGCACAGGGATATTTTTTACCGGATCGTGATCGGCACCTTAGACGGGGTATTGCAATCTGCTGTTCGTGAGGATAATACATGCTATAGTGGTAGTGAGACCGCAGAGGAATCCCCTAGTGGGGAACACCCCGGGGGGGGGGGTAACCAGTTGAAGAATCTTCTTTTCTCCCTCCGTGAAGACCTATTTGCGAAATTGCTTCCCAGGTTTGAAATCTCCGAAGGGAATCAGAAGGTAATCTCAGAGAAATGTACGGCCCTAGAGTCAAAACTAGACGATATTTGTACCAGAACAGAGGCGCTCGAAAACAAAGTTGACAATTTAGCAAAAAGCTCTCAAAATCACTCGGATACCATCTCTGTTCTGCAGACGCAGAATCGGGCTCTTCAAGGCGATATTGAAAGATTAGAGATCCACGCCAGAAGAAACAATTTGAAATTTTTGAAGATCCCTGAAGGAATAGAGAATGGTGATGTAAAGTCTCTGATTTGTAAACTATTGAGAGAGGGGGTCTTAAAAGATAGACCAGACATCGATCTGGAAAAGGAGATCCAGCGAGCTCATAGAGATCCATTTAGACAACACCCAGACAGGAAGGCTCCAAGGAAGATCCTGGTTAATTTTCTCTCTTTCTCAATTAAGGAGTTGATCTTAGGGCGAGCTTTGAAAGACACATCACTGCACATCAACTCCGCCAAGTATTTAATACGTTCCGACGTGGGCAGCGCTACAGCCCAAAGACAGTGGGAATTGGGCTCTCGAATGTCCGAGTTAAGAAGCCTGGGAGCGCAGGTGATGATGAAGTTCCCCGCTGCCCTAAGAGTGGTATGGAGAAATAAGACGCACAACCTTTCCTCCGTTCAGGAGGTTGATACCTTTATATCTCGCATGAAGGAGGTTTAATAGAGACTATCACATTAATAGCGATAATAGTGATAATAGCGACATATCACAAAAAAAACACATCCATTTATGACTCAGGCACAATACCTGGAAAAAAAAAAAAAAAAGAAGTATAAAATAAAACATACTAAATGAAAAAAAAAAAATATATATATACAACATAAACAAGGTGTGTGTGTAGATATAAGGGATTACATAATAGTAACAAGGTTATTGGGTCACTGGCTAAGTAAAATATGTGTAATTGAGAGTGGTGGGTTCTGTACGAAAAACGGGGCCTCTCAAATAGGCGATTATCATCGCCATAGTAGTTGTGGGGGGGTTCCTCATGGTGGGTGGTGGGTGGTGGAGGGGGGGGATAGGGTGGGTGGAAAAAATAAATAAAACATTTCCTCATAGAGCCAGCAGCATAAGCTGTAGTGAATTATTTAATACTCCTTGTGTATATAAGTTAGATCTGGATATCGTCTGGTGTATAAGAAAATCTACTCTCTGGAATAATGAATTCTCTAAATAAAACTAAAATAATCAGCTGGAATGTGAATGGATTGAGGGATGGGAGGAAACTTAACAGAGTCTGCGAATTTCTGAAAAAATCAGGAGCCCATATATGCCTTCTACAAGAGACCCACCTGGAGTTTCAAGAATGCAAGATTGCCTTTGAGAAACAAGGCTGGGTTCAGGATCTCCTGTGCTCTCGTCAAAGTGGAAGTACAAGAGGGGTAGCGATATTAATTCGAGGAAAAAGTAAAATTAGAATAGAGAACCATGACACGGACACGTCAGGCAGATGGCTGTCCGCTCAGTTAAAAGTAGATAGTTTTTCCCTAACTTGTGCAGTCTATTATGGCCCCAATCAGGACTGTCCGGAACATCTGGCCAATTTGAAGTCATCTCTCTTCAATTTAAATGCCCCTATTATTTTGGGGGGTGACTTCAACTTGGTTTTTGATAAAAACTTGGATAGGACCTCTAGAGCCACTGCCGCTTCTCTTCCCAAAACAAAGTTAGAACTAAAGAACGTTATGAAAGACTTCAATTTACTGGATATTTGGAGGACTAGGAATGTTACGGGTAGAGACTATTCTTTTTATAGTCATAGATATAGGCATCATTCCCGGATTGATTTTTTTCTGATAGATCAGATGCTTCTTTCCCAAGTAGTCTCCTCCTCTTACATTCCCGCTCTACTCTCGGATCACTCTTCAGTAGAATTAACAGTTAATTTCGTAAAAGAAGTACAAACGAGAAGGTGGACTCTTGATAGATCATTATTACAAACGGACGAAGTAAAATTACAACTATCCACACAGCTGGAAGAATATTTTAGATTCAACTGTGGTTCAGCAAGTGCCCAGATTGTATGGGAGGCCTTTAAGCCCTTTATGAGGGCGATAATAACCACACTCACGATTAAGAGAAATAGGGACAAAAGGAAAGCAGAAGCGGATTCCCTTATAAAAATTAAGCTGAAAGAACAACAATTTCAATTAGCCTCCCTAATGCAATATCCTAGTCTGGATGTACTACTGAACGAGTTAAACTCCTTAAAAGCAGAATATCAGGCTCTCCTCGATAAAGCCATTAAGGAAAGATGGAATGCGAGTAGACTAAGTAATTTCTCTTATGGGAAGAAGTGTGGTCGTTTCCTGGCCTGGAAGGCCAGAACAGATCGAGCCAAGAACCAAATTGGGAGTTTGATCCTACAAGATTCAGGGACTTTGATCTACAACAACCATGAGATATCAAAAGAGGTCCATAATTATATGTCAAAGATGTATGCAGAACAAGGAGATTCCTCTTCAGAGAAGGCTGAAAAGTGGCTTAACCAACTAGTCTTACCACATCTTACAGAAGCAGATAGGGTCTTTTTGAGTTCACCAATTAAGGAGGGTGAAGTTTACAATCAACTAAAGAGCATGGCAAAAGGCAAAGCAGCGGGTCCGGACGGCCTCCCAGTTGAGGCATATCAAATAAACCCAGAATCAGTTGTACCAATCCTTACAACTTTGTTTAATAAAATACACCTCTCCGGCGAGGCTGTGCCACAAACATGGTCCGAGGCAACAGTGACTCTAATATTAAAACCTAATAAGGACCCTCTGGTGGTTGAATCCTATCGGCCAATCTCGCTGCTGAATACTGACTATAAAATTTTTGCAGGTATATTGGCAACGAGATTGGCCAAGGTTATTAAATCAGTGGTCCACAGTGATCAAAGAGGCTTTATGCCGGGTAGGCAGCTGAACGAACTTACATTTCAGGCCATTGCTGCCATAGATGTAGCGACTAATGAAAAGTCTCCCCTAACTATTGTGGCCATTGATGCCGCAAAGGCTTTCGACCAAGTTAGGTGGCCCTACCTCTGGGAAACATTAGCTGCATTTGGTATGCCATTGAACTTTATAGCCTCGATTCGATCCTTATATTCTAGTCCCAAAGCCAAAATTTTAGTAAATGGTTTTCTCACTGAATGGGTACACATATTCCGTGGCACTAGACAGGGATGTCCCCTTTCCCCTCTTTTGTTTAATTTGTATATCGAGCCTTTAGTTGTTAAGTTGAGATCTGACTCGACTTTCAAACCTTTTAATATCGCGAGTTTGGAGTTGAAGTTTGCTCTTTATGCGGACGATCCCTTAATATTCACATCGAACCCAGAAGAGGCCGTCCCTAGACTCTTTGCGTGGGCAGAAGACTTTGGGGCAATCTCTGGTTATAAAATAAACAGAGATAAAACCGAGCTTATGCAGTGGAATTCGGTAGAGGAACATCTGGCTGTTAAATCTAAGATGAGATATCTGGGAATATATCTAGTTCAAGATATAAATCAGACAACTAAAATAAATTTCGATAGAGTTTATAAGGAAATCTGTCATCTCCTTCAACGTTGGTCTGGGCTTCCGCTTAACATATTTGGCAGAGTGAACCTTGTGAAAATGACTATTTTGCCTAAAATTACCTTTTTATTTAACTCTATTCCGTTATCTTTTGATCCAAAAGACATAGCTAAATTGCAGGGAAAAATAGGTTCATTCATTTGGAACTCTAAACTGCTGAGAATATCTTGGAAAAAATTGACGAGAAAATTAAAAGTTGGGGGCCTTGCCCTTCCAGATTTACTTATTTACTGTCATTCGTTCCAACTTAAAAACTTCAGACGTTTGGCAGATAAGGCAGACACTACTGTTTTAGGCTCCCTATTCCAGGCTTGGTTACACAATCTACCCCAGGGTCAGGAATACTTTCTATTCAAATTTGGTGATCCCAGGTTTAAAAAAAAAGTCAGATTGAAGATTCTGTTAGCTGCCCAAAAGAACTGGGTTTTTTTCAGGAAAAAGTTGGGAATCCCCTATTATGCTCCCCAGGCCCCGATATGGGACTCACCAGGGACCCCAGAGTGTTTGAAAGATCAGCTAGCTCGCCCTTTGAGGTTGGCCGGTATTACACATTGGGGAGATCTTCTAAAGGATACACAGCTCATTGATT
Source organism: Triturus cristatus (assembly GCF_964204655.1). Lineage (NCBI taxonomy): Eukaryota > Metazoa > Chordata > Amphibia > Caudata > Salamandridae > Triturus > Triturus cristatus. The sequence goes on along the minus strand of NC_140585.1, from coordinate 412,903,251 downwards.
GGGATTCTCTCTATACCCTGACGGAGGGTTCTCTCACCAGGTTCAAATATTATCAACTATCAGGTTGGTGGGCTACTCTCGCACCGGTGTCTTGTACATCTAATTCAAGCTTTGACCTGGTAAACAAGAAAGGGACCTGGAAAAGAGAGTTGGCATTTTGGTATTGGGCTATGATGGGAGCAGAAGAAATTCCGGAGATTGAACTCTTAAAAATATGGGGCGAACAGGTTGATTTGGATTATAATAATCTTAAGGAGTTGTGGGAGGATTCCTTTACTATGCTACATAATGTGGTTAAGCCAGCTGCACTTAAAAGGAACCATCTGTTCACCCTGTATAGAGTATATATCTCACCCAAGAAACTTGTAAGATTCACCAACCTGGAACATCGGTGCCCTCGTTGTAGATAACTCGCCGCTGATGACATACATATGTTTGTGGATTGTCCCTCTCTGGCGCAATATTGGGCTAGATTAGGTGAATTCACTGCAGCAGTATTAAATGTACAACTTACCATAAATCCAAAGACAATTTTGTTTGGGTTAGTTAACGATTATCAAATATGTGCCACTGATTCTAAACTTATTTTCTATATTATGTTGTTAGCAAGGCGAGAAATATGTAGGGCGTGGAAAAACGAGAAGGCACATATCTTCTCAGATTGCTTGAAACATATTATGCTCACCTGTGAGTCAGATATTGCCTGCGATCCCTCTAGTGAAGCAAAGGTATGGGCACCCTTAATGGCCTGGCGGAATAGATGATGGAAGTATTCCGATGATTTCACCTGGGCACTGTTGGGGCTCAATCTCTAACACCATCAATGGGCCTCTCAGTGAGTAAACGTTGGAGTGGACAGAGCAAACAGTAAAATGCCAGAGAGGTTAGACCCCTCCCCCTCTCCCCCCAGGGTCCTAAAATCGGAATCGTATCTTTTCTGGTGGGGGTTGAGGGGAGGGGGCTTCCTCATTTGGACTACCCTTCCCCGTCTGGTGGTATATGAGGAATAAAAAAAAAAAAAAAAAAACAATTAATTAATTAATAATAATTAACAACCAATTAATAATTCTTTACAAATACATTACTTCCCACAATTAACACTATAAAAACTCAATTGAATAAATGTTAATAAATAAAAAATTATCATTAATGTATTATAATTAAATTACTTCCCACCCTTTTCCCCTATAAACCCACAACCCACTATGGAACTAAAAAACACAAACTTACTTAAAAGAAAATTGATAACTACTAAAAATGTAACACATATATTAAAAAACATAAACAATACTTATACGGAAAACATATATCACATACATTTAAAGTATAAAGTAAAATAAATAACACTAAATAAAAAATAGATATTACAACTATATTCTTGCAAACGATATTAATAATTTCTATATTTTTGAAAACGATATTTCTTACCTTAAATTTGATATTCTTGACCACGATATTCTTGCTGTCAATATTTCTGACCCCTGTACGTTCGAGTCGTACCCCCACCCGTGTACGTGTCCTACCCCCGTGTATGTACACCCCTGTACGTTTGAGTCGTACCCCCACCCCTGTACGTGTCGTACCCCCGTGTATGTACACCCCTGTACGTTCGAGTTGTACCCCCACCCGTGTACGTGTCCCACCCCCGTGTATGTACACCCCTGTACGTGTCGTACCCCTGTGTATGTACACCCCTGTACGTTCGAGTCGTACCCCCACCCGTGTACGTGTCCCACCCCCGTGTATGTACACCCCTGTACGTGTCGTACCCCCATGTATGTACACCCCTGTACGTTCGAGTCGTACCCCCACCCGTGTACGTGTCCCACCCCCGTGTATGTACACCCCTGTACGTGTCGTACCCCCGTGTATGTACACCCCTGTACGTTCGAGTCGTACCCCCACCCGTGTACGTGTCCTACCCCGTGTATGTACACCCCTGTATGTTCAAGTCGTACCCCCACCCCTGTACGTGTCGTACCCCCGTGTATGTACACCCCTGTACGTTCGAGTCGTACCCCCACCCGTGTATGTGTCCCACCCCCGTGTATGTACACCCCTGTACGTGTCGTACCCCCGTGTATGTACACCCCTGTACGTTCGAGTCGTACCCCCACCCGTGTACGTGTCCCACCCCCGTGTATGTACACCCCTGTACGCGTCGTACCCCCGTGTATGTTCACCCCTGTACGTTCGAGTCGTACCCCCACCCGTGTACGTGTCCCACCCCCGTGTATGTACACCCTTGTACGTTCGAGTCGTACCCCCACCCCTGTACGTGTCCTACCCCCGTGTATGTACACCCCTGTACGTTCGAGTCGTACCCCCACCCGTGTACGTGTCCCACCCCGTGTATGTACACCCCTGTACGTTCGAGTCGTACCCCCACCCCTGTACGTGTCGTACCCCCGTGTATGTACACCCCTGTGCGTTCGAGTCGTACCCCCACCCGTGTACGTGTCCCACCCCCGTGTATGTACACCCCTGTACGTTCGAGTCGTACCCCCACCCCTGTACGTGTCCTACCCCCGTGTATGTACACCCCTGTACGTTCGAGTCGTACCCCCACCCGTGTACGTGTCCCACCCCCGTGTATGTACACCCGTGTACATGTCCCACCCCCGTGTATGTACACCCCTGTACGTGTCGTACCCCCATGTATGTACACCCAGAGTCGCACCCCCACCACAACCTCCTAAGTACGGAGCGCACCCCAGGCCCCAACATCACAACCGCATGTACCAGTCGTACCAAGCCACACACAAGGACAGCACTGTACAACCAAATGGCCCATGTACACACCGTACACACGCTAAAAACGCACGTACACAACCAGGACAAACCAAAACAACACAAGAATACACCATTCGAATGGCACAAAGCCACTAAACATGTCCAACAACCACTAAAAAAACACATTCACTGACCTGCAACTGCCAAAAACAAACAGAGGACCAAAAGACCACCACTCCTTATAACACACCCACCCAAAGTACAAACACAGCCACACCCACCAATGGACCAATAAAAAGGGCCCACACACACAAACCATGAGCCTTTGCAACAGACTCACTGCTGCCAGACCCCACAGACAACCTACAGCACCATACTACAAGCTTCACCACACCTTACACTTGCACACCTTCACACAACCACCTTCACAAACACCCCCTCATCACATTCACACACACACCTGCACAACCACACCCACACACCCACAACCATCCACACCCCCCCCCCATCCACACCCACACCCCTCACCATGCCCACTAACAAGAATCCAAAGTTCAGTAACCGAGAGTTGGAGGTCCTTGTCGATGAAATCCTCAGTGTTGAGCCACAGCTCTTTGGAACCTTGGTCAGACAGACCAGCATGTCAGAAAAAACAGCCATGTGGCAGACCATCGTCGATGCTGTGAATGCTGTTGCGGACACCAGAAGGAACAAGCAGGAATGCCAAGCCAGGTGGTACGATCTGCGGAGGAGGGTCCGAGCCAAGATGACGGACAAACACAACCAGGCCAACGTCACTGGAGGAGGGCCGTCCCGCAGACCCGTACACTACCATCCCTGGGAGGAGAGGGTGATGGCCATACTGCCGGTGGAGACAGTGGAGGGATAAGGAGGACTCCGAGACCCGGGTGAGTACACAAACAACGCACCTCACATGGGGGGAACGTCATCCACAACCAAACCCACAAACAGGCACGCAACCACCCCAAGCTATCGCATGACTCAACCACACTCCATGAACACGCACATGCCACTGGCTCCACCATGCCCCATGCACCCAGCTGGACAATGTCAAGTCACAGGCCACAGAAGACACCAACACATGACACAATAAGCCGGATGGCAGGAGGGTGGGCCCCAAAAATCACATAGTGCAACTCAGAAGCAGACAACAATGCCCTCTGCCCATATGGCCTAGGTCACAGCCAGACTAACACTGTGTCCCCACACAGGAAAGACTTGCCAGCAAATGGCGGACGCCTTGCATTAACACATGGGGGTGAAGGCACGTTTTTGCACATGACAGCAGCTAATGAACAGCCAACACTGTGAAAGAGTGGCAGCACACACCACCACAGCAGCAGCGCAGACACACACACTACACCCAATGGGTGCCTGGAGATCAGAAACAAACTCACAGCAACAAGCCAAGGGCCATTCAAAGATCTGCTAACAGTGTGTGCCCAGGAAGCTGGGCTGAGGTGACAGAGGGTGACACACAGAGGGAGGGAGAGGGGGACAGAGAGGGAGGGAGACACGGGGAGACGGACAGAGGGAGGAGGCTGACACACAGAGGGAGGGACAGGGGGACAAAGAGGGAGGGAGACACAGGGAGACGGACAGAGGGAGGAGGCTGACACACAGAGGGAGGGAGAGGGGGACACAGAGGGAGGGAGACACAGGGAGACGGACAGAGGGAGGAGGCTGACACACAGAGGGAGGGAGAGGGGGACAGAGAGGGAGGGAGACACAGGAAGACGGACAGAGGGAGGAGGCTGACACACAGAGGGAGGGAAAGGGGGACAGAGAGGGAGGGAGAGGGGGACAGAGAGGGAGGGAGACATGGGGAGACGGACAGAGGGAGGAGGCAGACAGACAGAGGGAGGGAGAGGGGGACACAGAGGGAGGGAGACACAGGGAGACGGACAGAGGGAGGAGGCTGACACACAGAGGGAGGGAGAGGGGGACAGAGAGGGAGGGAGACACAGGAAGACGGACAGAGGGAGGAGGCTGACACACAGAGGGAGGGAAAGGGGGACAGAGAGGGAGGGAGAGGGGGACAGAGAGGGAGGGAGAGACGGGGAGACGGACAGAGGGAGGAGCCTGACACACAGAGGGAGGGAAAGGGGGACAGAGAGGGAGGGAGAGGGGGACAGAGAGGGAGGGAGACACAGGGAGAGCAAATCAGCCTTGTGGTGTGTGGGAATGTCTGCTCGTCAGCAGGTAGACTGCGTGCATGTAGCCAAGGGTGGCCAGTGCCAGAACCCCCTCTCTTCTCCATGGCAAAACACAGGGCCATGTCACAACCTGTGCACAAACACAACGACAGCTACCTGCATTATATAAGTGTGTGGATCCACTCCATGTGCACATGTACAGTGCTACACGGAAGGCGCCAATGCATGGCTCGCCACACCTGCCCACTCCACTGCTGACTGCAGTCACACTTGACGCAGCAAGTAAGACTGTGCCACACATAGTTAAAGGCGCCAAAGTGGTGCCCAAGGGACACACCCATGCACAAGTGCACTGTGATTGGAATGCAAGACAGATCCTAATTCCAAGAGGAAATGTGCCAACTTTGAAACTGATGAAACATGGATGTTGCATGGACCAAAATTAACATTGTCTCTCTCACACACAGGTCAACCTCGTGGTTCACCCCCCAACACTGGGGGGGAAGACTCACAGGACCCGGCTCTGCAGGAGGCCAATCCCACCGGCAGCGATGACTCTCACCACTCTGTGGACGACCCCGACCAACCTGGCCCCTCTGGTGTCCAACCACCTGCAGCACCTGCGTCAGGTACAACGGGGCCAACCACCACCCCCACTCCTGCCACATCCCAGGAGACACCCAGGATCCCTGCCCCACCACCACAAAGCAGCCAGGCTGGCCAGGAGGGACACGGTGTCACGGGCACCCAGGAGGAGGCAGGCGACAACGCCAATGCCACCCCTCAGGGGTCCCGGAGACCCGATGTGCCCACAAGGGCAGGCCAGGTGCAAGTGGGCAGGGGTGGTGGGAGTGAAGGACGGCGGAGGCGCCAGCATGACCAGTTGGCTGGGGACCCGGTATATTCCCATGTCCGAAACATCCTGGACACATACCGGCAGGACACCACGGGCCTGGCCCAGGTTGTGTCCGTCCTCGAGGGGATCAAGACACAGCAGGCCCAGCAACATGCGGAGCTACATGCCTGTCTACTGCAACACCAACGGAGGATGGAGGACGGACAGGCTGAGCTCGTGACGGCGTACTCGGGAATTCACAATACACTCCGTCGGATGGCCGACAACATGGCCAACCCGCCCTGTGCCAGAAGGCGGAGAACATCACCACCCACAGGGAGGGATCAGGAGGAGGAGGAGGAAACATCCGATGGAGCATCCCAGACGTCGTCACGACCTGCTTCTGAGGGTCCCCGCAGGAGGGCGGGTCGTCCACGGAAAAGACCGTGAGGGTCGGCGCTACATCACCATCTCCCAGGACACCTGGCCTGGCACCTGGCCCACTGGAGCAACAGCATCACAGCATCAAGAGACATTCTCTGCCACATGGCCTTGCTGGTCACTGTCTGACCAATGTTGACAAAGACTGTGGCATGGAGTCTGAGGACTTCCAATGGCAAGGACACCAACTCCCCTACTGAACTTTGGATTCCAAACTCCCGGAAAGCCCCTCACGTCATACACCCCCCCCTCCCCACCCCCCCACAAAAATAAAAATTCACACCATGAAGAGAAGATGCCTGCTGGTTGCATTATTACCTTACATGTGTCTTGTAAAGTCTAAACATGCCTGACTTCTCTTTTGACTTCAACCATCCACACCCTGGGGCCTGAGTCTGGCACAGGACACACGGGTCACAGTGTATTAGGCAAGACAGACAAGGAGCACCATACACACCCGTGATGGGCCCAACCAGCTGAGGGGGTGGCCGCACAACCGTGCTGACAGACACATTGAGTACAGCAACAGTCATGCGCAGAGGTCAGGGATCCAGTCCAGTGTCCTGGGGGGCACCCAGGTATGTGTAGACAGGTGGCAGAACCATGTCCTGCAAGCTTTAGTCTGGTGGATGCAGAGAATGGGGGCCTGGCCAACGTTGGATGCATGGGGATGGCACATGTCACAATACCCACACAGTCATGGACATGATGCACAATACACAGTCTCAGCCCACACACACAGCTTGCATCTTGCTACTCGACACATAGACACATAGCCACTATCAGGGAAAACCATGCCAGACATGCTGGATGCACCGTGGCAACACACCAGCATTGACTGAGAAGAGGCACCTTGGAGGCATAGGGACACCTTTATTAGTCATGTTTTCGGGATTGCAGAGGCAACTTGAAGTACACATGAACACTTCATGTGGAGTAACATGTGGGTCCAACACTGGCACCCCCCTTCTGCAGCACAAATGCGTGATAGCCATGGAACTGGCACACAATTGTCGGCCAACAGCTAAACACCCACAGCTGCTCACGGAGAGACTGCCATACACCATTGATCCGCTGATGTAGAAGTCCCACACCATGTCAAGCCAATGCAAACCGTATGTGTCCGAGGGCAGTGTTACACACATTGATGCCATCATCACAATCCACTATCCCATCACGGATGACTGTCAACCAGTCAGACCATCTATTCAGGTGTACACTGCTGCATGTCGTGTCCCATGGTGATGCTACATGGCTGCAGAGGAACCAAACATCGACAGGGGCAGTGTGCATACATCGTGAACAACTGCCACACCCAATACACCCCTGATGCATCCCTTACCCTAAGGAGACTTCCCAACTTGTCCGTGCGTGTAACGCTGAGTCAGCACACAATGACGTGTCCATGAGGAATAGCAGTGCCACAACAATGCAAGCAGCAGACGGCATGCGCAAGTACCTGGGGATGAGAGACACACAAGAAGTCAGCCACAAAAAGCACAGCCACTTGCATGTGCATGTACTCGACACATGTATGGATGACAACATGCTAGTTCACAATTATGACTGGGGAAATACAACCATCACTGCCACCATCACTCCAGTGACACACCCACACACACCTCTGACTCACGTGCCATACATGCAGGTGGAGACACACATCACAACACATGCCACACGTGGAGCAATGTGTGCACACTCAGACACTGGTACTCACCACTAAGCAAAGAAGTCGCGTATGAGCCGAGTCCGGATGTCCTCTTGCGGCTCCACATCCTCCACATCACTAGCCCCATTGCCAAGCCCTTCGTCCTCCACGGGTGGATGGTCCTGGTCATCTTGATCCAGGATGAGTGGCACAGCTTTCTCAACTGCCATGTTGTGCAGCATGCAGGAGACCATGAAGATTTTGCAGACCTTCGCAGGGGCATATGGGAGCGCGCCGCCGGTCTTGTGTAGGCACCTAAATCGGCTCTTCAGCGGGTCAAACGTCCTCTCTATCACTCGCCTTGTCCGGCCATGGGCGGTGTTGTAGCGGAGCTGGGCCGGCGTGATGGGGTTGCGGAGAGGTGTGAGCAGCCATGGCATGTTGGGATAGCCAGCGTCCCCTACATGGGAAGCACATGGACATTGTTAGAACTGGTGAAGCGGTCGTGCTGGTAGGCTATGCAAAATACAGGACAGACAGACTGTACCCACCAACAACACATGCTCGTTCGTTGCGCAGCTGCGTCATCATTTCAGGCACCCTGCTACGCCTCATGATGTAGGCATCGTGTGCTGATCCTGGAAAACGAGCACAGACATGTGAAATCACCATGTTGGACAGACACACCACAAGGGCATTGATGGAGTGGTAGTGCTTCCGATTGCGGTACTCTACCTCCTGTGCGTGTGGTGGTACCAAAGCAACATGTGTCCCATCTATGGACCCAATGACATGGGGCATCCCTCCCAGGGCATAGAATCCACGCTTGACCCCAGTCAACTGTTCAGGGGTTGGGAACTTGATGAAGTCATCCAGGTGAATCAACATGGCCTCTAAGAAATCATGCAGAACACGGCAGAACATGCTCTGGGACATGCCACCAACATGAGCTATGGTATTTTGAAAGGTACCCGTGGCTAGAAAATGTAGGGCTGCCATTACCTTCAGCTTGGGTGTCAGTGCCGTAGGATACCTGTGCAGCGGTTGCAGGTGTGGTGCCAGTCTCGCCGTCAACTCCAGAATCAACCGTTGTGGGAAGCGGTAGCACCGGATACGATCATTCTCCCGCATGGCAGCCAAGTCCGGAATTGCTCGGGGAAGAGGCGGCGCTCTGCAGTAATTTGGAAGTGACAAGGAAGAGTGAGTGCACCACAACAACAAATAATTTGTACTGAGCACATGTTAATCTGTCTATACACATATGCTACATACGGAGTCAGGTATGTGCCACATGCCCTGGACACGTATGGCTGGCAGCTGACACTCCTACCAAGACCCAGCTACACACGGAGATTGAGAACCTCCACATGCCATGCCATGGGATTAGAAAGCAAGACTATGCACACGTTAAATTCACAGTGTCTGAGGCATATTACCATTTGTATCTAAAACAAAACCATACAAAAAAAAAACAATTGAGTAATGAGGGACCACAGGACGACCAGGTGAATTCAGTTTTCGGTTTTTATGATGTATTTCAGAATAATCCAGCCAGCCAACACGTGTTTCGTCATGGGGTACACACACCCCCGACTTCTTCAGGGCTGGTAAAAAAAAAACACATATAGAGTACATATCACAGATAAGTACCTGACTGTTATAACAGAAACAATAAAGTTTTCCAATCCAAATTGGAAGGTGGGAACAAACGCCCATCAAAGTGCACCATGGTCCACAAGACGGTAACCAGGTGTATAGGTTAAGTCACCCATGATTAGGTATAGGTGCAAATAAAAGATTTTGAGGAATCTTGACAAAAAACAGAGAAATAAAAGAGAAAAGGCATTCGTCATCAGGAATGCGTGAAATTTCTACAAAGTCCCCTTCACAGCAAGTGCAGCGTGAATGGATATATCATCTATAATATATAAATATTCGTGTGAGAAAACTTGTGTATTAAAGCACCCTGGTTTGAAATTGCTTAAACAGAGATGACAAAGTGAGTGGGTAAAGATCTATCGTTAGCCCCACGGAAACGGAAAAATTTAAACGTGCGAGCGGATTAACGAAGCACCCCTACCTTCTCGTAGTACGGCCAATATATCGGACCTATAAGCAAGTAGGATAACCAACAATCCATCAAAATTGTCTTCCTGACTATATGGTAACCGACAGCATTCAAAATTGAGAGTCCTATAACAAACGAGTATAAAACATGCAACGGAGTGTATACTCAAACTCCAGGCTTACCTTAAACCTGGTGATAATTCCGACCCAGGAGGTCTTATAATTCTGACGGAACCAGTGTGATTCAGCGTTATCAGTATGCAATCACAGTGAAGTCCAAAACAGTCCGTAAGTTTGTGACACCGTTTTTTTGACACTCAGGCTCTGTAAGGATTATATACGGAATCGGTAAACTCGCTCGCTTCATACTAATCAAATGGGCCAGTGAATATAAAAGTATACACAAGTTCAGGACTATTTCCTACCAGAAGACGAGTACATCCATCCGTTAGCGCCCGGTGCTCTCCGCGTGTGTTTGCGAGTGTGTTTTGTGCGCATACCCGGAAGTACTTATATTTGGGAAGCTAGTGCAACCACTAGAACGAGTGCGTTCGACCGTGTTTGGTGGTGCGCATGCGTGAGTTGTAGTGTGTTTTATCTCGAAGTTTGTCAAGATACGTCAGCTCGAGGAAAAGTGGAAATAAACCAGATAATTATTACAACAATCCTTTAAGAAGAATACATGACAGGAAAAGAATAGATCATCGATTTAAGTTAATAAAAGATACAAAGTCATAGAATCAAGTTCCTAGTTTGCGATAGAGAAAACGGCAAAATTAAGGCAACGAATCACATTTGAAATTTTTGCAGCATGAGCATGAATGTTTAAGTTTGTAAATCTATAGAATGGCAGCGAAATGCAGAAAAACCAAGTACAAATTGGAGAAGATATGCAAGCCACAAGAGCACAGTAATTAGTAGATGAAGAATATGCATACAGAAGTCTACATTTATACTGTACTGTCCACCTTTTATAGTTCTAAGTCATTCCTCATTTGATGGTTGTGGTAACACTTATTCTTTAAATGACCAAAATTATAGTGTTATGTAGTTGTGCACACATGATGTTTCTTTTAGTGTCTAAAGCGGTGTATGAGGGGAACAACCTTTACAACGCAACTTTTACAATGCACTACCTTTACAACGCATTTTTTACAACGCATAATCCATTACAACGCATGACATTACAACGCATGACACTACAACGCATTTTTAAAAACTACCTTTACAACGCATTCCATTACAACGCATACTACCATTACAACGCATACCATTACAACGCATAATATTACACTACACTATCCAACACTTACCCTACTGTTGCACCCCCTGGAGTTAGAATAGTAATTTTTACTCCTATACTATCCAACACTTACCCTACTGATGCAACCCCTGGAGTTAGAATAGTAATTTTTACCCCTATACTATCCAACACTTACCCTACTGTTGCACCCCCTGGAGTTAGAATAGTAATTTTTACCCCTATACTATCCAACACTTACCCTACTGTTGCACCCCCTGGAGTTAGAATAGTAATTTTTACCCCTATACTATCCAACACTTACCCTACTGTTGCACCCCCTGGAGTTAGAATAGTAATTTTTACCCCTATACTATCCAACACTTACCCTACTGTTGCACCCCCTGGAGTTAGAATAGTAATTTTTACCCCTATACTATCCAACACTTACCCTACTGTTGCACCCCCTGGAGTTAGAATAGTATTTTTTACCCCTATACTATCCAACACTTACCCTATTGTTGCACCCCCTGGAGTTAGAATAGTAATTGTTACCCCTATACTATCCAACACTTACCCCACTGTTGCACCCCCTGGAGTTAGAATAGTCATTTTTACCCCTATACTATCCAACACTTACCCTACTGTTGCACCCCCTGGAGTTAGAATAGTAATTTTTACCCCTATACTATCCAACACTTACCCCACTGTTGCACCCCCTGGAGTTAGAATAGTAATTTTTACCCCTATACTATCCAACACTTACCCTACTGTTGCACCCTCTGGAGTTAGAATAGTAATTTTTACCCCTATACTATCCAACACTTACCCCACTGTTGCACCCCCTGGAGTTAGAATAGTAATTTTTACCCCTATACTATCCAACACTTACCCTACTGTTGCACCCCCTGGAGTTAGAAAAGTAACTTTTACCCCTATACTATCTAATACTTACCTTAAATGTAATTTAATATTATGCGTTGTAATGGTATGCGTTGTAAAGGTAGTATGCGTTGTAATGGAAATGCGTTGTAAAGGTATTTTTTAAAAATGCGTTGTAGTGTCATGCGTTGTAATGTCATGCGTTGTAATGGATTATGCGTTGTAAAAAATGCGTTGTAAGTGCATGCGTTGTAAAAGTGTGCGTTGTAACGTCATACATCCGGTGTATGATTCTATTGTAAACATTACAGTTTGTATAAATTGTTGGAGTGGTCAAACATTATGGAAAAAACATGCAAGTTCATTGTCATACATGACTCCAAAAGTGAACACAACATCAGTCTCCTAGGAAATAGTGCATCTCATTGTCACTATTGGACCTAGGTCATAGGTACGTAAGCGCATGATCCAAAAGGCTTCAAGTCTCCTCAAATTAAGCTCCCTATTGCCTCCTCTAGGGTTCTGTTTGCAAAAGTCTATACCATAGAATTTGAACCTCTTGCTTTGGCCTTGTGTAGGACACTCCCAAATGTGTAATGCCATGGGGTATCTTGAATCTTTCTGTTTTAAGGCTCGAACATGTTCTGCAATCCTTTCCTTCAGGCATCTTATAGTACTGCCTACATATTTGCCTCCACAAGTACATTCTAGTACATAGACTACAAATTTAGTATTGCAATTAATATTCACCCTGATATCATATTCTCTGTTTGGGCTGTGAAATGTCTTTTTCTTGTCGTCAGCCCATCTACATATTCCACAAAAGCCGCATTTAAAAAAACCATTGGATCGTACACTTAGCCATGTGTCTGGGATTACGTTGTGTGTGTAACTGGGACTAAGACGTGCGCGTAATGTTTTGCCCCTACGGTAAGTGATCTGTGGTTTTTTATTAATGAATTTCGATAGAGAGGAGTCATTAGTGAGGATGTGCCAGTGTTTATGTAAGCTTTTAGACAGGGCCCTACTGTAACCATCGTAGTTTGTGATCAGCCTGACCGATGTGTCCGTGGGTTTCTTCTCCTTGTCTGCAATAGTTTTGATTCTGTCTGTGTTTCTGATTTTGTTCCCTGCTTTCTGGATTATAGATTTGCTATAGCCCCTTTTAATAAATCTAGTTTCCATGTCACGTAAACAGAATCGAAAATCTGTGTCTACACTGCAGTTACGTCTGGCCCTGGTGTATTCGCCTAGGGGGATAGCATTAATTTGGTGCGGTGGATGTGCACTATTTGCGTGTAGAATCGCATTGCATGCAGTATCTTTCCTATATAGTTTGGTGTGTAATTTGTTATCTTTAATAAAGATTTCAATGTCCAAAAATGTGATACTCGTGCTGCTTGATTCTTGCGTGAACTGCATACGTGAAGTGTTCGAATTAAGGTATGAACAGAATTCCGTCAGACTCTCTGGGGTGCCTGTCCATATCATTAGACAATCATCGATTGCAGAACATGTTCGAGCCTTAAAACAGAAAGATTCAAGATACCCCATGGCATTACACATTTGGGAGTGTCCTACACAAGGCCAAAGCAAGAGGTTCAAATTCTATGGTATAGACTTTTGCAAACAGAACCCTAGAGGAGGCAATAGGGAGCTTAATTTGAGGAGACTTGAAGCCTTTTGGATCATGCGCTTACGTACCTATGACCTAGGTTTCAATAGTGACAATGAGATGCACTATTTCCTAGGAGACTGATGTTGTGTTCACTTTTGGAGTCATGTATGACAATGAACTTGCATGTTTTTTCCATAATGTTTGACCACTCCAACAATTTATACAAACTGTAATGTTTACAATAGAATCATACACCGCTTTAGACACTAAAAGAAACATCATGTGTGCACAACTACATAACACTATAATTTTGGTCATTTAAAGAATAAGTGTTACCACAACCATCAAATGAGGAATGACTTAGAACTATAAAAGGTGGACAGTACAGTATAAATGTAGACTTCTGTATGCATATTCTTCATCTACTAATTACTGTGCTCTTGTGGCTTGCATATCTTCTCCAATTTGTACTTGGTTTTTCTGCATTTCGCTGCCATTCTATAGATTTACAAACTTAAACATTCATGCTCATGCTGCAAAAATTTCAAATGTGATTCGTTGCCTTAATTTTGCCGTTTTCTCTATCGCAAACTAGGAACTTGATTCTATGACTTTGTATCTTTTATTAACTTAAATCGATGATCTATTCTTTTCCTGTCATGTATTCTTCTTAAAGGATTGTTGTAATAATTATCTGGTTTATTTCCACTTTTCCTCGAGCTGACGTATCTTGACAAACTTCGAGATAAAACACACTACAACTCACGCATGCGCACCACCAAACACGGTCGAACGCACTCGTTCTAGTGGTTGCACTAGCTTCCCAAATATAAGTACTTCCGGGTATGCGCACAAAACACACTCGCAAACACACGCGGAGAGCACCGGGCGCTAACGGATGGATGTACTCGTCTTCTGGTAGGAAATAGTCCTGAACTTGTGTATACTTTTATATTCACTGGCCCATTTGATTAGTATGAAGCGAGCGAGTTTACCGATTCCGTATATAATCCTTACAGAGCCTGAGTGTCAAAAAAACGGTGTCACAAACTTACGGACTGTTTTGGACTTCACTGTGATTGCATACTGATAACGCTGAATCACACTGGTTCCGTCAGAATTATAAGACCTCCTGGGTCGGAATTATCACCAGGTTTAAGGTAAACCTGGAGTTTGAGTATACACTCCGTTGCATGTTTTATACTCGTTTGTTATAGGACTCTCAATTTTGAATGCTGTCGGTTACCATATAGTCAGGAAGACAATTTTGATGGATTGTTGGTTATCCTACTTGCTTATAGGTCCGATATATTGGCCGTACTACGAGAAGGTAGGGGTGCTTCGTTAATCCGCTCGCACGTTTAAATTTTTCCGTTTCCGTGGGGCTAACGATAGATCTTTACCCACTCACTTTGTCATCTCTGTTTAAGCAATTTCAAACCAGGGTGCTTTAATACACAAGTTTTCTCACACGAATATTTATATATTATAGATGATATATCCATTCACGCTGCACTTGCTGTGAAGGGGACTTTGTAGAAATTTCACGCATTCCTGATGACGAATGCCTTTTCTCTTTTATTTCTCTGTTTTTTGTCAAGATTCCTCAAAATCTTTTATTTGCACCTATACCTAATCATGGGTGACTTAACCTATACACCTGGTTACCGTCTTGTGGACCATGGTGCACTTTGATGGGCGTTTGTTCCCACCTTCCAATTTGGATTGGAAAACTTTATTGTTTCTGTTATAACAGTCAGGTACTTATCTGTGATATGTACTCTATATGTGTTTTTTTTTACCAGCCCTGAAGAAGTCGGGGGTGTGTGTACCCCATGACGAAACACGTGTTGGCTGGCTGGATTATTCTGAAATACATCATAAAAACCGAAAACTGAATTCACCTGGTCGTCCTGTGGTCCCTCATTACTCAATTGTTTTTTGTTTTTTTTTTGTTGTTGTATGGTTTTGTTTTAGATACAAATGGTAATATGCCTCAGACACTGTGAATTTAACGTGTGCACAGTCTTGCTTTCTGTTCATATAGTGGGCCGTGGCCCACTTGTAGAGGGTTTAGGGGTTGTTTCTCCCTCTTCTGTGGCACCGTTACTGATATATTCGGATTGTGACAAGAACGTATAAAAGAGAGCGCTCGTAAATAACCTGACATTTTGAAATAATACCCCCATTTTGCTAATGCCATGGGATTAGCTGTGTCCCAGTGCAAGTGAACAGCCAGACGCAACACAGGAGTGACATACACCCACACATCAGCAGAAGTTGGATGCCGATTGCAGAGACTGGTAGCGGAACACTAGAGCCACAGGTCACATGACATTCCACTAGGACAGCCCACACACCTTGCCATGAAGGTGCACATGTCATGACTCACCACACATTCATTGAGAGGATGCAGACATGTCCTTGTCACGCTACTCCGTGTCCCATGCATACATACACACCTCACATCCGATACCACATGTGGCATGGTGTGCGGAACAGTGTGCAATGTCAATCTACACACAGACACATGTTGGTTGCTGCAACAGCTGCAGCTTCTGAGGGTGCTCCAACATCAACCTAATGGGAAGCCCCCACACATACATGACATAGTCACATCGTGCACCGTGGGTAGTGACAAGTCAGGTGTGGTAACCCCTGTACCGGGCATCAGGGGACACTTCCGTGTGTTGGTGTCCGTGCCATGCCAGTGACGCTCATCCCAAGTGTGCAGTACGACATGCACACATGTCAAAGGAGTCAAGGGCATGCCTGGCACACATTGCACCGTCACACATTACATCTGTACACATCTCATCATACATCTGGTGCCTTCTCGACTCAGGAGTAATGTTCCAGATCACAGCCTGTCACATCTGTGCCCCACACATGTAGTAATGCACAGACAATGCCTTGATGTCCATCCATGGACAAGTATGTCCGCCCTATTCCTTCCTGTGTGCTGCCTGTCACCACTGTGATGTGTGAAAACCGCCGTACTGCTGCTAAGAGGGCCTGTGTACGTTCCAATATCACTATGGGAGTGCTGCCGTATGTGTACCCATCGTGATGGTGAGCGTACAGGCATGTGTACGGTCATTACCACTACGAGTACGCATACGCAAGAACACCCATAGTGGTAGGGCCGTACACGCGCCTGTACGCTCCATATCAGTATGGGTGTCCTCGCGTATGCGTACTCGTAGTGGTACGGGCCGTACACGTGCCTGTACGCTCCCTATCAGTATGGGTGTCCTCGCGTATGCGTACACGTAGTGGTACGGGCCGTACACGCGCCTGTACGCTCCCTATCAGTATGGGTGTCCTCGCGTATGTGTACACGTAGTGGTACGGGCCGTACACGCGCCTGTACGCTCCCTATCAGTATGGGTGTCCTCGCGTATGCGTACACGTAGTGGTACGGGCCGTACACGCGCCTGTACGCTCCCTATCAGTATGGGTGTCCTCGCGTATGCGTACACGTAGAGGTACGGGCCGTACACGCGCCTGTACGCTCCCAATCAGTATGGGTGTCCTCGCGTATGCGTACACGTAGTGGTACGGGCCGTACACGCGCCTGTACGCTCCATATCACTATGGGTGTTCTTGCGTATGCGTACTCGTAGTGGTACGGACCGTACACACACCTGTACGCTCCATATCACTATGGGTGTTCTTGCGTGTGCGTACTCGTAGTGGTACGGACCGTACACACGCCTGTACGCTCCATATCACTATGGGTGTTCTCGCGTATGCGTACACGTAGTGATAGGGAGCGTACAGGCGCGTGTACGGCCCGTACCACTACGAGTACGCATACGCGAGGACACCCATAGTGATAGTGAACGTAGGCACGCGTGTACGGGCCGTTGCTATGCATTTGGGGTGCCCTAGGGCCCCGGAACGCACCGTACCTGTGTGTGAAGCTCCAAATTCCATAGGGGACACATGAGGGACAAGTATTAAGGCCTACATGCATGCTGGTTGTCATGGAGACCAAGTTCAAATTTTGAATTTGTTCAGGAAGCTGCACGGCAGAAGTCAGTTGGAATGAATCTACTTTGTTGCAATGTGTTTGTGGGGCTGACATCATGCAGGAGAAAAAAACAGATTGAGAACCCACAGACTGCTAGGTTTGAAGGGATTGGAGGAAACATAGGATGCTAATGTGAGTGACCAATCACTCTGTACTCCTGTGCATGAGATGGGCCAGCAAGGCAGATATAAGGCAGCCAGGTCCCATGAGGGTAGCAATGGGGTAACCCAGTATCCCTCAGAACCTGGGCAGTTATGCAAAGACAACAATTGGTTCTGTCGGGTAAGAATAATTTCTTTAGATATTGAGACACTTTTTTAGTTATTCAGAACAAAACAGCAATTTATAAAAATATACACACAATGAGACCATAAAGAATATAAACGATTTTATAAATTCCGTCATTTATAAATACTTGAATTGAATTATATGGCTGTCAAAAAATGAAAATGATTAAAGAATTATTGGTGACAAGGTGACATGTGGTGCTCAGTGAAATAGTGATAGTGCGTACTATATACAAGGTGATTATTAAAATTCCGACAATTTAAAGAGGCCAGAAAAACAGATAATTGAATAGGTCTGCAAATAGGTTGAGTCAGTCTTTTAGCAGAGTCTTTCAACTGATCCAGTATTAGTCGACGTTTCAACCCTGAAGGCGCACAACTGGGTAGTCAATGCGGGTCTTCATCAGGACATTAAGGAGGGGGGGGGTTGACAGCCTGTAGGATAGCAAAGTATAAGGTCAGATGTGTGTAAGTAGGGAGAAAGATGCTCGTGATATATCGGCATGCAAGGTGAAAACTCACCTAGTGTGGTCCGATATTTCTTAAAGGACTTGTTTCGAAATTTTCGACTGGCAAGTGTCGATAAGATGCTACACGTTTGCACCAACAATGGCAACTTTTACATTTTGCTATTGACCACTAAACTGGAAATTGTGCTTGGCTCCAGCGGCACGAATACATTTTTAAATCTGCTACACTTTTACCGGCAACCCTGGTCTTCGCTTGGAGTGAGATTAAGCTCTTGCCGTACTTTGTACTTGACATATACGGCTTACTCCTTACGCATTGAACACTGATACTACACGATCTGTCACCCAATTGGCCAACTATCGCGTCTATTCCATGACGAGTAGTTTTTTGAACGCGTCACTCATTAATCTACGTAAGGCCTGTCACTTGGTTGCCTAGCTACCGTCTCTAAATGCATGACGCAGCAGCGATGCAGGCCGGACGCGTCACCTAGCAACTAATGGGCCACGCGGTTGTAGCTGACGGGCGCCACGTACACTTGTATATCTATCGGCCGCCCTCATGAACACTCACTGATTCGGCTGTGGGGAGACAGGACGTATGCCTGAGCCCCTCTCTAACTAATTTCCAGTTCTGAATCACACCAAGGTGAGCGGTTAATATATCGTGGTTTGTCCGGTCATCGAACTACTGACGGTACTGGAAAACTAACGAATCCCCTTTTCATGCAGAACCCTCCTGACGAGTGATTAACGCGCTCAGAGGGATCCGGACGAACGTCTGCACCCGGCTTCTAACTAATGCGAAACCTGACTGCAAGACATAACACTGATACTGGGTGAGTGCTGATTCCAATATAGACGAGCACCCATGAGAGTACATTAGAGTATGTAACAAGCACTGGAAAGGCTAATGAATTCCCTTTCATACAGAACCTCCTAGACGAGCGATTTATGCGCTCAGAGAAGTCAGGACGAATGCCTGCGCTTGGCTTTTGATTAAAGTGAAATCCGATTGCAAGACCCAAAACAGACACTGGGTGAGTTTTATTTCACGTATAGACCAACACCTATTAGATTACTACAGAGCACTCAATAGGCAATGCGTGATTATTCCCCACCCCTTTCTCTTAGAATTAGTGTGATTCAGGAGATCTTTGAACACTTGCCAGTCGAAAATTTCGAAACAAGTCCTTTAAGAAATATCGGACCACACTAGGTGAGTTTTCACCTTGCATGCCGATATATCACGAGCATCTTTCTCCCTACTTACACACATCTGACCTTATACTTTGCTATCCTACAGGCTGTCAACCCCCCCCCTCCTTAATGTCCTGATGAAGACCCGCATTGACTACCCAGTTGTGCGCCTTCAGGGTTGAAACGTCGACTAATACTGGATCAGTTGAAAGACTCTGCTAAAAGACTGACTCAACCTATTTGCAGACCTATTCAATTATCTGTTTTTCTGGCCTCTTTAAATTGTCGGAATTTTAATAATCACCTTGTATATAGTACGCACTATCACTATTTCACTGAGCACATGTCACCTTGTCACCAATAATTCTTTAATCATTTTCGTTTTTTGACAGCCATATAATTCAATTCAAGTATTTATAAATGACGGAATTTATAAAATCGTTTATATTCTTTATGGTCTCATTGTGTGTATATTTTTATAAATTGCTGTTTTGTTCTGAATAACTAAAAAAGTGACTCAATATCTAAAGAAATTATTCTTACCCGACAGAACCAATTGTTGTCTTTGCAGGTCCCATGAGGGAGCACTTGCCTGCACATCTCTGTATTCCACGACCCAGCTGCTGCTACTGATTCCCTGGAACCATGTCAAGGGCTGTGGAGAGGTCACAGCCATTCACCCTGGAGGAGAACATGGCTTTGGTGGATGTGATCCTCCCACGGTACCCCATGCTGTATGGGCGACCAGGTTATCAGGTGAGTGCAGTGTCCACTGGCACAGACTGTGTCCCTTTTTTGTGACTGTGACTTCTGCCATTGTGTCCAGGTGTGACACACATGCTATGTACTGTAGGGGGGGTCCCAGGGGGGGGGAATGCCTGATGTCTCCCAGCAGTGACCTGAGACAGGAGGGGTGGGTGCAGAGTCCTCCCAGCAGTGCCCAGAGACAGGAGGGGTGGGTGCCTATCACTCCCAGCAGTGCCCTGAGACAGGAGGGGTGGGTGCCTATCACTCCCAGCAGTGCCCTGAGACAGGAGGGGCGGGTGCAGAGTCCTCCCAGCAGTGCCCAGAGACAGGAGGGGTGGGTGCAGAGTCCTCCCAGCAGTGCCCAGAGACAGGAGGGGAGGGGTGGGTGCCTATCACTCCCAGCAGTGCCCTGAGACAGGAGGGGTGGGTGCCTATCACTCCCAGCAGTGCCCTGAGACAGGAGGGGTGGGTGCAGAGTCCTCCCAGCAGTGCCCAGAGACAGGAGGGGTGGGTGCAGAGTCCTCCCAGCAGTGCCCAGAGACAGGAGGGGTGGTTGCCTATCACTCCCAGCAGTGCCCTGAGACAGGAGGGGTGGGTGCCTATCACTCCCGGCAGTGCCCTGAGACAGGAGGGGTGTGTGCCTATCACTCCCAGCAGTGCCCTGAGACAGGAGGGGTGGGTGCCTGGGTGGGTGCCTATCACTCCCAGCAGTGCCCTGAGACAGGAGGGGTGGGTGCCTATCACTCCCAGCAGTGCCCTGAGACAGGAGGGGTGGGTGCAGAGTCCTCCCAGCAGTGCCCAGAGACAGGAGGGGTGGGTGCCTATCACTCCCAGCAGTGCCCTGAGACAGGAGGGGTGTGTGCCTATCACTCCCAGCAGTGCCCTGAGACAGGAGGGGTGGGTGCCTGTCACTCCCAGCAGTGTCCTGAGACAGGAGGGGTGGGTGCAGAGTCCTCCCAGCAGTGCCCAGAGACAGGAGGGGTGGGTGCAGAGTCCTCCCAGCAGTGCCCAGAGACAGGAGGGGTGGGTGCCTATCACTCCCAGCAGTGCCCTGAGACAGGAGGGGTGGGTGCCTATCACTCCCAGCAGTGCCCTGAGACAGGAGGGGTGGGTGCAGAGTCCTCCCAGCAGTGCCCTGAGACAGGAGGGGTGGGTGCAGAGTCCTCCCAGCAGTGCCCAGAGACAGGAGGGGTGGGTGCAGAGTCCTCCCAGCAGTGCCCAGAGACAGGAGGGGTGGGTGCCTATCACTCCCAGCAGTGCCCAGAGACAGGAGGGGTGGGTGTGATGCACAGTGTGAGCCTGGATCATTGATTGTGTAGTTGCCCTCATTCCACCTGTGTCCTTTCAATGGCACGTACTGCTTTTGGCCTTCCCCCAGAGGATCATGTCCCTATGACAAAGGTGCAATGCGTTGGATGCATACTATGCCTTGTTGTAAACAGCAAATGTGTTCTAATCTGTGTCCCTGTGACATGTGCCAGGTGTATTGATGTAGTGTCACTTGTCCATCCTCACAGGTAGACGCCTCTGCCAAGGAGAAGATATGGCTGGACGCCGTCAGCGCCGTGAGGAGTGCGGATGGTCGGAAGCGGCGCCTGTCCCAGGTGAGGAAACGCTGGCAGGATATCCGGTGCTGGACGCGGAGGATCGCACGGGTCCTGCTGGGGGACTCACCTGAGAGCCATAAGAACCGCAGGCGCCGCCGTCTCTCCCACATCCAGAAACGTGTGCTGGCGGTGGTTTTTCCTGACTTGGACAAGCGCCTACAGGAGATGCAGCATCCGGAAGGGGGTAGGTACATGTGTGTGTTTGTTGTGTTTCACCAGCATTTGTAAGTGCACTGTTCCATGGATACACTTCCAGGGTTTATGGTGCTGTGCAGATCCTGTTACCCACAGTATTGCAGGGCTCTCCTGCCTCCCTTCCCCTCCTTGCAATGTGTTCCCTGGTCTGTGTGTAGTCACTCCATCACAAGGTTATGTAGCCTGACACCTTCTCCAAGTGTACAATGCCTGCAGCATCATGTGTGGGGGTGGTGTGTAACAGGTTTAGTGACCTTGCCTGTGCCCTGTCCAGTTCTGGACTTGTGGGTTCCATGTCAGTTGGCACTAATGCTGATTCCAGACATGGGAGTTAATCTCTCGAGTGCGAGGCCTTCCAGCAGGCATGTCCCATGTGGTGGCCTGTGACATGATGCGCATGATTGTGCGTTACGCATAGTGCAGGGATGTTAGCGTGTGTTGCAGTCATTCCCATTCAGGAGCATGGAGTTGTGTGGCCACTACTGTCCCCAGGGGCATCTTTTCCTAGGTATCATGTGTGTAATCCGAGAATGTCGACAATCTCTGTGTCTACAGCATAGGTTGTGCTCTGTGCCATTGTCCCCTGGCACCATGTATATTGACGTGAGATGTATTACAAGTGTCCACTCTCCAGCCTGACCTGATTTTCCAATTACATACTCACGGTGGCCATTGCCTTTGTGTCTTGTTGCAATCATCTGATGATGCCCTTTTGTACATGATTATTTGGACAGGCGCACCTTGGGTAGTTTGTGTGCAAAATTGAATTTTTGCATCCCATGTGTATTTCACCCTGACTAAGAGATGTAAGTGCTTCCTGTGTCTCCACAGATTTGTCTCATGTAGGGGGTGGGTGGTGCGGGCATGGCCTACATGTCAAGACCTGTCATCTCCTTGCTAGGACTGGCCAGTGTGTGATGTTTGTCTGGACATACACTCAAGGTGCAGTGTGCCAGTCAGGGTGGGCATGTTATCAGTATTACCTATGCTGCATGTGCCTCTAGTTCCTGGATGTGGTCCCTGCTCATCCCTATTGCCTGCCACGCTGTGTGGTGCAGATGCAGTGCTGGATTGTCCCCAGGGCCTTGCTCCTCAGTCAAAGTTCCATGTCATCTCATTTGCTATTGTGTCATGCTCTCCATAGTTTTTCCATGGCATGGTGGGTCACAAAACTGTGTCTTGCAGGGCCTACATATGTACCTTGTTTTGTAGTTGTGACTCTTCCTTTGTTTCAGGCTATGCACTGTGACCTAAGTAGATTTGACTCATATGACATATGTATACAGGTGTATGATTAATTTCTGTCTCTTCACCCTGCCCACAGCATCGTCGGGGGACACGGAGGGAGACATGGACACAGACGGCGCGGAGGGACCGAGCACCAGTGCCAGCTGTGACATCGTGCCTGGCACTTCGAGTGGGACTGAGGCGGAGGAGAGTGAACCCGGGGACCTGTCGACTGGCACAACAGAGTATGAAGCTGACGGGTCCGAGGATGATCTCTCCGAGTGGGCGGTGGCTGCACCACCATCTGACAGCAGCCCTACATATCGCACCGCACCCTCCATTGGCATCAGCCGCCTCCCACTTGCTCGTGTCCCTTCCCAACGTGCCCGGTCACCACATGTCTCCTTCCTGCCAGGCACCGCATCCCCTGCCCCTGTCTCCACTGCTGCCGCCAATGCTGAGTCTGTGGACATCCAGCGGCAGTTGCAGATTGGTCAGACTGCGATCCTTAATGTCCTCCATGCCCACAGCCAGGTCCTCAACAACATGGAGGCATACTTGGAGGGCATTCATTCATCGCAGGCTGACCAACGCAACTTGCTGAGGTCCATAGACTCCACACTGACTGCAGCAGTGGGTCTCC
This sequence comes from Triturus cristatus, assembly GCF_964204655.1. Classification (NCBI taxonomy): domain Eukaryota; kingdom Metazoa; phylum Chordata; class Amphibia; order Caudata; family Salamandridae; genus Triturus; species Triturus cristatus. The sequence continues at coordinate 412,879,198 of NC_140585.1, read as the reverse complement.
TGCAGCGCTACGTCCCACCCCCTACCCCTGCTCCTTCCACACTTCCCACTCCCATGCCTGTCCCACATACACACAGACGTAAGCATGCACCCACCACAACAGATACAGGCACCACACCAGCAGGGAAGGTCCGCCGCACACCTCCTGACACGCACACACAGGGTGAAGTAGGCACACCCACTGGGTCGGGGGCAAACGTGTGACACGCAGCCAGAGTGGGAGTCCGCATTCCACCCAATCCACTCCCTCCAAATCCCCTCCCCTCAGCTCTCCTGGCCACATCTCCCCCAAAGACTCCTTCTTGGCCGCTCTGTCCCTGAGCCCCACAGTGACACCACCCCGCAAGCGGTCAAGGAAGTCCACGGTCAGGGTGCTTGAGTCCCCCCCCTGTCCACACCCTCCCCCAGTGGCGCTGCGACCCATCCCTCTGACCCCCCTCCTTGGGGCCTGTGGTTCCTTCGGGTGCAGGGGAGTCCCTGGAGGACCTTGCCGAGGTGTGCAGCGCGCTCCTAGAATCCACCTTTGGCCCTGTCCCACCCCCTGTGGTGGAGTCCTCCATCCCTGCACCCACGTCGCCTACCCTTCGCCCTCCTGTCCCTGCGGTGCCTGTTCCTTCCCCCCCACTTGATGCCCTCACCCCTGTGGAAGACAACGGCTTGTAACTGTGCAGGCAAGCTAGGGGACACGCATCCCGCTGTGTCCCCCATCCAGCTGTGACTCCTGGACTGCCCTATGGGCTTTGTAAATATTGAACTTACTACATACCAGTTTTTGGATCATGCTGAATAAAGCTATTTATTTTTTGCCCTTGGAACACTCCTGCTTTGCTGGCATTGCTGTCGGTGGGGCTGCTACATGGTTGTGGGTGGTGTTCATGTGTTGGGTGTGTGGGAAATGTAGTAGTGTTCTGCTCATAGGGGGGACCATGGGATCTGTGTGCCATCACACGGTGTTAGCTAGCTTTCTCAATTCATGTAAGCAGTTGCTGCATGTTGCAATTGTCCCAAGGTGTTTTCCTTCCTCTGTGTACCCTGACTTCTTCCCTGCAGGGTGTTCCCAATATTTAGCGCCGAGCTGTGTGTAGATTAGCTGGGTGTGTGACGGAGTCCTTCAACTTTGCACATGCATGCTAAGCCATTCTCCACCTGCATCATTCGTGGCATCCTTGGTAGTCATTGTACTTGTGTATGTGGACTATTGACATGACTTCTTGTGTACATGTTTTCTTTTTGGCCCTATGCATGCGTATACTCCCAGCCTCGCACACATGTGGTACATGTACTGCAGGGTCTTTGTGCACCTGACTGACATTTGTGGGCATGGTATCTGTGGCTACTCCACCCTTTGCGTTCCATGGGCACTGCTGGGAGTGTTAGGCACCCACCCCTCCTGTCTCAGGGCACTGCTGGGAGTGATAGGCACCCACCCTTCCTGTGACTGGGCACTGCTGGGAGGACTCTGCACCCACCCCTCCTATGTCTGGGCACTGCTGGGAGGACTCTGCACCCACCCCTCCTGTCTCTGGGCACTGCTGGGAGGCCTCTGCACCCACCCCTCCTGTCTCAGGGCACTGCTGGGAGGACTCTGCACCCACCCCTCCTGTCTCTGGGCACTGCTGGAGGCCTCTGCACCCACCCCTCCTGTCTCTGGGCACTGCTGGGCGTGTTAGGCACCCACCCCTCCTGTCTCTGGGCACTGCTGGGAGGACTCTGCACCCACCCCTCCTGTCTCAGGGCACTGCTGGGAGTGATAGGCACCCACCCCTCCTGTCTCAGGGCACTGCTGGGAGTGATAGGCA